>NW_027507758.1:229197757-230557757 GCF_037356315.1 Lithobates pipiens
GGGAAACTGGAACAACCGAAACTGGAACAACCGGCTGGGAAACTGGAACAACCGGCTGGGAAACTGGAACAACCGGCTGGGAAACTGGAACAACCGGCTGGGAAACTGGAACAACCGGCTGGGAAACTGGAACAACCGAAACTGGAACAACCGAAACTGGAACAACCGAAACTGGAACAACCGAAACTGGAACAACCGAAACTGGAACAACCGGCTGGGAAACTGGAACAACCGGCTGGGAAACTGGAACAACCGGCTGGGAAACTGGAACAACCGGCTGGGAAACTGGAACAACCGGCTGGGAAACTGGAACTTCAGGCTGGCAAGCTGGAACTTCAGGCTGGCAAGCTGGAACAACAGGCTGGCAAGCTGGAACAACAGGCTGGCAAGCTGGAACAACAGGCTGGCAAGCTGGAACAACAGGCTGGCAAGCTGGAACAACAGGCTGGCAAGCTGGAACAACAGGCTGGCAAGCTGGAACAACAGGCTGGTAAGCTGGAACATCAGGCTGGCAAGCTGGAACATCCGGCTGGGAAACGGAAACATCCGGCAGGGAAACTGAAACATCCGGCATTGAAACTGAAACATCCGAAACTGGAACAACCGGCTGGGAAACTGGAACAACCGGCTGGGAAACTGGAACAACCGGCTGGGAAACTGGAACAACCGGCTGGGAAACTGGAACAACCGGCTGGGAAACTGGAACAACCGGCTGGGAAACTGGAACTTCAGGCTGGGAAACTGGAACTTCAGGCTGGGAAACTGGAACTTCAGGCTGGGAAACTGGAACAACAGGCTGGCAAGCTGGAACAACAGGCTGGCAAGCTGGAACAACAGGCTGGCAAGCTGGAACAACAGGCTGGCAAGCTGGAACAACAGGCTGGCAAGCTGGAACAACAGGCTGGTAAGCTGGAACATCAGGCTGGCAAGCTGGAACATCCGGCTGGGAAACGGAAACATCCGGCAGGGAAACTGAAACATCCGGCATTGAAACTGAAACATCCGAAACTGGAACAACCGGCTGGGAAACTGGAACAACCGGCTGGGAAACTGGAACAACCGGCTGGGAAACTGGAACAACCGAAACTGGAACAACCGGCTGGGAAACTGGAACAACCGGCTGGGAAACTGGAACAACCGGCTGGGAAACTGGAACAACCGGCTGGGAAACTGGAACAACCGGCTGGGAAACTGGAACAACCGGCTGGGAAACTGGAACATCCGAAACTGGGAAACTGGAACATCCGAAACTGGGAAACTGGAACATCCGAAACTGGAACAACCGGCTGGGAAACTGGAACAACCGAAACTGGAACAACCGGCTGGGAAACTGGAGCATCCGGCTGGGAAACTGGAACAACAGGCTGGCAAGCTGGAACAACAGGCTGGCAAGCTGGAACAACAGGCTGGCAAGCTGGAACATCAGGCTGGCAAGCTGGAACATCAGGCTGGCAAGCTGGAACATCAGGCTGGCAAGCTGGGACAACAGGCTGGCAAGCTGGGACAACAGGCTGGCAAGCTGGGACAACAGGCTGGCAAGCTGGGACATCAAACTGGCGAGCCGGGACAGCAGGCTGGCAAGCTGGAACAACAGGCTTAGGTGGGCCACCGGATACAACTGGCATGCATGCAGGCTGGACCGGGTTGGTTGGTGCGGAGGCGGGTTGGGTTACTGGCAGGATTGTGCGGGTCGGAAAGAATTTTCGTTTCTTTTTTGACTTAGCCGCTGCAGCTTTGTATGTAGGTGCAGGGCTGTGAGAAAACAAAGTGTCTGGGCAAAAGGAAGACCAAGGAACAGTGGCAGGAGGAGGGGTTTGTGGGACTGTTACAGGTGGAGGAGAAGAGGCAGGTGGGTTGCAGGCAGGATAGGTGCTACACTTGGTGACAGGATAGTAGTATTTGGTAGGAAGTGGAGTAGACTGGGTTGTAACTGAGGTTGCCATAGGCAATGGGGAGATAGATACTTGGGAAGGCAGGTGGTTAATGACAGGGCTGGAAGGTTGTGGCTTAGCTAAATGCAGGAGATGTGACCATGCCTGTAGCACAGGTTGAACAAACACTGATTCACACACAGCCTGACTAACCAGAGATTGCACTGAATAGATGCAATCAGACAACACCTGCTGTGGACAAGAGGAATAACATTCCATGAAATAGGCTGGATCATCCTCTAACAACCATACCAAAGATACAACTTGGCCCAAATTGAAGGGGGGAGAAAAATCACCACTTTGGAATTACATGTCAGGGCTAGCTCTGCACATAATTGGATTAAGGGCTGCACATCCCCAAATGACATGTAGCCCTGATCCACCAGGGAATGAGCTGATCGGATGGTCTCCATCAGCCGGTCACTAGACCACCTTTTTAGAAGCTGGCGACAATATTCACCATCCTCTTTTGCCAGCAGAGAATAATACATTATTTCATTGAAATCCATATTGGCAGACTAACAGGTCAGGATGGTTCCTCAATGCAGCCACGTCTGGTCAGGGAGGTCTCAGTATACTGTCAGGGAATGATTAGACCAGACTGTGTGGACTGCACAGAGGGAACCCAAACGCATGTGAATGAAATAACAACGTGTTTATTATAAATAAAAAGGAAAATGAAAACAAACAGTGCACTACCAACCACAACAAGTAATATATATATATATATATATATATATATATATATATATATATATATATATACACACACACATACAATAAATGGGAACTACCAGTGACGTCAACGAAAGCCAGGCCGAGGTCAAACACCAGGGAATCAGTAGAAGTGTAAGGACGGATGGATGGGCTGCAGAGCAGGGATCAAGGTAGCAGGAGACAAGAGGAACAGGTCCAGGATGGGCTAAGAATCAGGAAGGGACAGGTCAGGTAAATACAAAGTCCAGGTTCAGGTCCAAAGGTTCAGGTCCAAAGGTTCAGGTCCAAAGGTTCAGGTCCAAAGGTTCAGGTCCAAAGGTTCAGGTCCAAAGGTTCAGGTCCAAAGGTTCAGGTCCAAAGGTTCAGGTTACATGGAGAGAGTGTGATACTGAGACAAGCATGTTAGGGCTTGCTGGGTATTTATAAGACTACTGATTACCCTCACGTAACAGCTGATCGCTGCAGGTGCTGTCTGCTCCACACTGCCGGAGTACAGCCGTTGGTGAGCGCTGGTACTACAGTCCAGGGATCCAATAGTGCCACCAGGAGGTATGTCCTCTTATTACAGGCCCTGGGTGTTAGAAGACACCCGCTGGTGGACATTGGTACTACAATCCAAGAGATCAACAGCGCCACCAACGGGTGGACCATTTCATGACAGCCCAGACGAAGCGGGTAAACAGCGCCTGTACCTGCCTAAAATATATAGGTGGGATTTTGATCGGCAGAGTCTGAAATAAATATAACAATTTTGGTAGGATGCACATTTTCAGTAAATTACATCTACCGAACCAGGAATGAGTCCCTTTGTGCCATGAGTCCAAGAGCAGCCGCGTCTTAGTAAGCAAGGGGGGGAAATTGCATGTATACAGGTCTGCCAGGTCCGGAGGGATGTTAGTGCCTAGGTAGGACAGAGCGGTCGTCGTCCATTTAAAATGAAAGTTGGATTGTAGAGTAGGGAGCAATCGCGGTGGCATCAATATCCCCATGGCTTCTGATTTGGTGAAGTTGATCTTTAGGTTAGAGAACTTCCCGTACACCTCAAACTCTTTGAGCAGGTTAGGTAAGGAGACGCTGGGGTTAGTCAATGTGAAAAGCATATCGTCAGCATATGCCGAGAGTTTGTGTTGCGAACCCCCCACAACTACACCCTGTATGTCTGGATTCAGTCTAACCGTGGCTAAGAAGGGTTCTAGGGATAACGCGAATAGGAGAGGAGACAGTGGGCAACCCTGTCGTGTCCCGTTGGCAATTGGGAAGGGATCTGATAATGTCCCATTAACTTTGACTTGGGCCGTCGGATTGGAGTATACCCCCGATATATACGAGCAATCATCGGGGGGAGAAGGGGGGGAGCACAGGGGCGAGCAGATGGGGTCGGGGAGGAGGGAGGGAGGCTTCAGGAGGGGTCAGAGTAAGGCAGGGGAGGGGATGGGGATGGGGGTGGGGGGGGGGAAAGGGTCTAGAAAGAGGTGTGGAGATGGCCTGCTAACCTGGTAGCCAAGATCTTGGTGTAAATTTTAAGATCTATATTCAGGAGAGAAATCGGTCAGTAACTACCGCAGGATGCCGGGTCCTTCCCCTCTTTATGAATCACCGAGATGTGAGCAGCTAAAGAATCTCTAGTGAACTCCCCGCCCGATCCTATTGCGTTAAATAATTTAAGCATGGGTTGCCCCAGCAGGTCCAATAGTCTTTTATAGTATTGCAGTGTATAGCCGTCCGGTCCCAGAGCTTTCCCCGGCTTCATCGTCCCTATAGCTCTATGGATTTCCGTCAAAGTAATGGGGGATTCCAGCTCCTCTCTCACCACTGGTGATAAAGAGGGCAATTGGGACTTCTCAATGTAGTCGGATAAGGCCGTTGGAGGGGGGGGGGGTGCGTCCGTAAATTGTACAGGTCTGAATAAAAATTCCTGAACTCATGGGTAATGTGCATGGGCAAATTAATTTTTCGTCCCCCCGACGCCATGATATGAGGAATATATGTCAGAAGTCTACGTTCTCAGACCAGTCTCGCCAGTAGTTTCCCGCATTTGTCACCCATCTCGTAAGTCATCTTGCGGCAAGATTGAATGGCAGCTTTAGCTCTATAATGAAGTATATCCGTAATTTGTTTCCTGACGGTCAGTAGGTCGTGTTCAGAGGACTGCATGGGTGCGTGTTTGTGCCTGGCCTCTATTACGTGTAGCTGTTCCAAAAGTCGGCCTAGCTGTTTGGTGCGTTCTCGTTTTAACCGCGCCCCATGTTTAATGAGGACCCCT
This sequence comes from Lithobates pipiens, assembly GCF_037356315.1. Lineage (NCBI taxonomy): Eukaryota > Metazoa > Chordata > Amphibia > Anura > Ranidae > Lithobates > Lithobates pipiens. Next base: position 229,202,669 of record NW_027507758.1, read on the forward strand.
CGCACTACCGCCTTGTGAGCCTCCCACAGAACACCCGGAGCACAGTCCGGGAGATCATTTTCCTGGAAATAACAACGTAAAGTCTTGGTGACCTCATCCAGAACTTCCGGAGTTTGTAAGAGACTTTCATTTAGGCGCCAAAATCTATGCGTCAGGTAGGATATGTCAGACAGTCTGTAAGTGAGGAATGGTCCGACCACGTCGCATGGTCCGACCACGTCCTATCTCCAATAGAGGAGCATTTAACCGCGTGTAATTGGGAGTGGGGGATCAGAAAGTAATCAATTCTGGTATAGAGTTTGTGCATGGGGGAGTAAAACGTGTAGTCTCGTTCGCCAGAGTGTTGGAGCCTCCAAACATCAATAAGTTGTGAGTCGTGCAGTGTCTTCGCAATGCGTTTAAGCTGAGCAATCGGCAGGGAGGTCTTATCAGTCGAGGTGTCTACAGATGGGATCAACGGGACATTAAAATCTCCCCCGAGCAACAATTGCCCAACTTTAAATTCCTGCAATTTTTCCATGGTCCTCTCTAGAAAAGTGGCTTGAAGTTCGTTAGGGACGTATATAGCCGCCAAGGTCACCTGTACTTGGCCCAGAAGCCCTTTAAGAAAAACATACCGGCCCGAAGGATCCAACAAGGATCCCTGGCAGCGCCACGGGAGTTTGCTAGAGAGGAGTATGGAGACCCCTTTGGATTTAGCTAGCGGGTTGGTCGAGTGATATGTCCACGGATAGTGTCTATTGCGTAGGTATGGCAGTGCATTTGGTTTGAAGTGTGTCTCTTGAATAAAGGCAATATCAGCATGTAATCTTTTTAAGTCAGCTAGGAGGATGCGATGCTTTTCAGGCGTATTGAGGCCCTTTGCATTAAGTGACAGTATGTTCACTTGTGATATCGACATTATCAAACCGGGAAAACCACCAAACCCGAGAGGAGGGGGGTGGGGAGAAGGGGGGGGGGGGGCACAGGGGCGAGCAGATGGGGTCGGGGAGGAGGGAGGGAGGCTCCAGGAGGGGTCAGAGGAAGGCAGGGGAGGGGATGGGGATGGGGGTGGGGGGGGGAGGGTCTAGAAAGAGGTGTGGAGCAGAAAAAGAAAAAGTGAAAGGAGGTAGAGGAGAGACAAAAAGAGGACAACCCCAAAAACGGTTGTTAATGTAGAAAGAGAGGAGAGAGAAGAGGGGGAAAATAGAGAGGAGGGGAGAAAAAGAAACAAAGGACCGTAACACGGGAGTGGGCCTACTGCCCTTGTCTCCCTATAGATCAAATAAAAGCATATAATTCCCCAGGGGGAGCCAATCGCACCCCCCAGTGAAATATGCTAGCCTATTGGTGGGGATGAGGCGGACAGGAAACCAGGTAGCCAGTTCCACAGGCCCGTCCCCCACCTCGTGCAGGTCACAGGTGCACTATGCATATCACCTCAAAAATATTGAACACAAACATATAAAATAAATATCTAAACCAAAAGATAACAGTGCAGGTAAACCATAGCAAAAAAGCGTAAGTAAACAACAATGAGCATCAAGTCAGGTTAAGGGGCTGGTAGTCTATATCGTATCCGGGTTGGGTAACCAGAGCCCGCAGTATACATATACATCCAGCCTCCCCTCAGAATTCCACAACCTCCCCCCCCCCCGCCCCCAAGCACCCCCCACCCCTCATGAGCAGCAGGTGCCGTCCGCTGAGTTACACTGACAGTTGTATCTCCTCCGTCACATCAATTAGAAAACATAAGAAAGTAAAACGCAGTAAAATAAAAGAAGATACCAGTAAAAACATCCCCCCTCCCTCCTCACAGAGAACATTTCAGTTAGGTCCCGGAGCAGCCCATTGTACTCAAGGGTTGGCACACATCCCAACGCAGGTGCAATGAAAAAAACCCTCACCTCCTGGGCCGGTTACAGGAGCAGCTTGGCCAGTGCAGCATCCCGGTGGTATTCAGCTGGAGGGTCTAGACGTCCTCACAATAAGCAGTGGAAAAGCAGGCTGGCATAGGAGGGGGAGTCAGCGTGCTCGCTAAATAGCGCTGCCACAACAGCAAAGTCCCAACAAGCAGTTCCACCCGGCAGTGTATAAAAGTTAGCGAGAGGAAAGTCTCCTACTGAGGGGTCTGTAGCAAGGCAGGTGAGGGCAAACTGGGGCTACAGGATCCGGCATGTAAACCGCGGTGGATCGTCTGAGGGCAGCAAGCAGCTGGTTGCATGCAAGCGGTGCCTCGCGTCCCGACGTAAGGAGATGAGCCGCTACAGGAGGCACAGTCCCCCATACAGGTAGTCCATGGAATGGCTCCACAAACGGCTCCGTGAGTAGGGGGGAAGGTCTGGTTTGCAGCGAGGAGGAAACCGAGAGGGGTGTCATCCGCGCAGGACCCAGCTACAACTCAGGGTGGTGGGAAGACACAAATGACAGCGGCGGTGGCGGCAACGGTAGTGGCGGTGGCAAGAAAGGAGGGGGGGAGCGGAGGACAGGGGTGGGGAGAACAAAAGGTACCTTATAACTCACGGGAGTCCTCTCCCGAGGGTGCTCTGGGCCTGCGATGATTCCTCTGCTGTCTTGGTGGCAGGTCTCCACGTCGTCCCCGCCTTGGGTCTTGACCCTGCGGGTGGGGCAAAGGTGCTAGCCAGTTCGGTACTGTAATAGGTTCCACATTAAGAAAGAGGAACAGAGCAGGCAGGGAATCCATGGCTCGGAGAGTGAAGAATCTTTGGTCTTTTCTGAATGTGACAGACAATGGATAGCCCCATCGGTACGTAGCCCCGCTATGGCGTGCAAGTTCCAGCAGGGGCTTCAATAGAGCACGCCGTTGAAGGGTGGCACGAGAGATGTCTGGGGGGATCCTCACTTCTGCTCCATCAAATTCCATGGTAGGGGCTTCCCAGGACTTCCGTAAAACTTCCTCCTTGAGGCCGTAATGGTGTAGCCGACAGACAACGTCCCTCGGTCTAGCCAAATCCGTGGACCTGGGGCCCAGAGCACGGTGCACCCTGTCAAATTCTAGGCGGGACGGCAACTCCACCCCCGGAATATTGCGAAAGATTGCGGCGACAGTGTCCGCTAGAATCTCTGTTCCCGTTGCCTCTGGTAGCCCCCGCAGCCGCAGATTGTTCCTACGGCTGCGGTCTTCCATCTCTTCCAACCGCAGCTGTTGTGAGATCAACATGTCCATATGGACCTCTTGTGAGGTCTCCATCGCAGCCACACGTTGCTCCAGGGCCGTCAGGGAATGCTCGCCGCCAGAGACCCTAGTCGCCAGGTCCTTCACCTCTTCCCTGACGAGAGCCATCTCCCTACGATGAGTCGTCTCCACCTTGTCTATCAGGGCGGCAATGTCGGCCTTCGTGGGGAGTGCTTGTAACATCAGGCGGAGTTCTGCATCTACCTGCTGCGACTGCCGGGGGGTCTCCATAACGTCTGGGATAGCACTGTGAGTCGCCATAGGTGTACCCAGGTATGAAGCAGGCAGGGAAGCCTGAGAAGCTTCTGAATCAAGGTCCGGCGAGGAGCAAGCAGCTCGGTCAGCGTCCGCGTGTTCCCGCGCAGCCGCCATGTTAGGCCCCGATGAGCGGTGCTGGGAGAGTTGAAAAAGCTTCCCAATATCTCCCAAATGTGATGTAGGTGTCGGCGGACGGGTAGATTTACCTTGCCTCTGCGTGGCCTTCTTTTTTGAGGTGGGCATAGTGCGGTCTAACTGGTTAGTTCATCTGACAAGGTGAGAGACGGCCGGGAGCTCGAGCGATGCACGTCTCTATCCCTCCATGTCCAGGCCACGCCCCGGCCTGGAGGGTTTTCAGAATTCTTGTGAATTGTTGTATGATAGTAAAAATATGGGGTCAAAATGAAGCCTTTATAAAAAAAAAAACTGCTTCCTGTTTGTTAATAATACCCATGTTCAGTGGGTTTGACATCTTGATTCACAATATGGTGTTCTTATCTTAAAGAAATAAAATTTGGTCGGGGGACTTTGAATGAGGCCAATCAATATATAGAGTAGGCATATAGGATATAAAGCACAGTATTGCTTGTATGAGTTTATTGCATAATATCTGACAAAAAAATTGTTTTTTTTAACTTTCAAAGAGAGATGTATACCAAAAAGCAGTCGTGGCAAAGAACATTTTACTATACCATGTGAGAGCATATATAGCATACTCATAACCATATGGTATAATATTATAGCTGAATAGTAGGCGTAAGTAATGGGTGTAAGAGACAGGATGGACATCGCTATAAATACTCACGTCAACTGTAAAGATGTGAACAGAAGATCGGAACTTCTCAAGATGTCTACCATGGGAGCTGAGGTAGAGACACATGGACACTGTGGATTCCCCATACATTGTCCATACAGATGATTTTACATGTCTTTTTCATTGTTTTACTCTAGACTTTCAAACACCATCCAGCCCTTCCAGTGGCCTATTTTGTGTAGCACTTGTCTTCACCCCATGATATGCCAAGCACCATGGCATCAATATGTATATGTGGTTTTTAGCATGCCTTGCGTTTATGCAATTTTGTGTGTGCACTTTTTGTCTTTGCCACGACTGCTTTTTGGTATACATCTCTCATTGAAAGTTAAAAAACTTTTTGTCAGATATGCAATAAACGCATACAAGCAATGATGTGCTTTATATCCTATGTGCCTATTTTATATAGTGATTTGCTTTATTTAACCACTTTCAGACCGGACCAATTTGCTGGTCAAAGACCAGACCACTTTTTGCGATTCGGCACTGCGTCGCTTTAACTGACAATTGCGCGGTCGTGCGACGTGGCTCCCAAACAAAATTGACGTCCTTTTTTTCCCACAAATAGAGATTTCTTTTGGTGGTATTTGATCACCCCTGCGTTTTTTATTTTTTGCGCTATAAACAAAAATAGAGCGACAATTTTGAAAAAAACGCATTATTTTTAACTTTTTGTTATAATAAATATCCCCCAAAAATGTATAAAAAAACATTTTTTTCCCTCAGTTTAGGCTGATACGTATTCTTCTACATATTTTTGGTAAAAAAATCGCAATAACCGATTATTGATTGGTTTGCGCAAAAGTTATAGCGTTTACAAAATAGGGAGAGTTTTATAGCATTTTTATTAATAATTTTTTATTATTTTTTTTTTTACTAGTAATGGCGGCGATCAGCGATTTTTATTGTGACTGAGACATTGTGGGGGACCCATCGGACATTTTTGACACATTTTTGGGACCATTGTCATTTATACAGTAATCACTGCTATATAAATGCAGTGATTCCTGTGTAAATGACACTGGCAGTGAAGGGGTTAACCAGTGGGTGGCAGTGTAGGGGTTAAGTGTTCCTAGGGGTGTGTTACTAACTGTGGGGGGGGTTGGGCTTTCATTTAGTGACCACTGATCTCTGCTCCAATCACATGGAGCAGAGATCAGCGTCACTAGTTGCTAGGCAAAATTGAGAAATGCTGTTTACAACAGCATTTCTTCATTTGGCCGCTCCGTGAGACGATCGCGGGTATGCCCGCGGCGATCGAGTCCGCGGGTCCCGCGACCGGACTCACGGGGGTCCCGACCAGCGCGGGAGCGTGCCGCCGCGCTTCCGATGGCAGGGCGGCAAATTTAAAGGGACGTACATGTACGCCCATTTGCCTGCCCGTGCCATTCTGTCGACGTACATCGTCATGCGCTGGTCGGCAAGTGGTTAAAGTCCCCCAGACATTTTTTTTCTGGTGTGTTTTTCTAAATCCTTTATAAATATGTTAAAAAGTAAAAGTCCCAACACTGAACATTGGGGTACAACACTAGCCACCTAAACCATTCACAATATTAATTATTAATCACTACTCTCTGAATATGGTATTTAAGCCAGTTTTCTATCCATTTACACACAGACTTTTTTTAAGCCTATGGACTTTAACCTGCATATTAGCCATGTGTGGGGAACTGTGCCAAATGCTTTGGCAAAATCCAAGGTTTGCTTAACAACTTTGGTCTTTTGTGAATTAATGCTGTCTCTTGCTTTAAATAATGTTTTATAGCAAAAAAATATGATTTTTAAAACAGTCTACCTGTAAAATACTTTTCTTTGAAGGGACACAGAGCCATAGTAGTTACTATGTGGGATGTCCTATAGCAATGCCAACTGAAGGGAGGGAGACACAACAAAAGTAGGGCACTAAGAGACTAGAGGTCTTATACTGCAGCCTGCCCAAAAGTGATATCCTCATGACCTTTTACATCTATTTGAAAGAAAAGTAAATATATGGACTGAAGACTAAGTTGTGGCCTTGCAGATTTGTGCGATGGAGGCTTGGTGATGCGCTGCCCAGGAAACACTAACAGCCCTGGTGGAATGCGCTTTAATATAAAAAGGTGGAATTTTCCTCTTTAAACCATAGGCTTGAACAATCTCTTGACAAATCCATTTAGAAATAGTAGACTTCATTGCTGTCAGTCCTCTCTTAGGACCTTCTGGCAACACAAGCAAAACATCTGTTTTACGAACCTGAGTGGTCACCTTAAAATAGACCTTGACTGCTCTCACCACATCAAGAGAATGTAGTGACCTTTCTTCCGCAGAATGAGGTTCTGTAAAAAATGAAGGAAGAACAATATCCTGGTTTAAATGAAAACCTGACACTACCTTTGGTAGGAAATTAGGATGAGGACGAAATACAACCTTATCCTTATTGTACAGGGCGCCAAGGTTGGGTCCTGGATGGGTGCTATGTGGCGCCTATATTAGGGATGTGGTCCCTTTAAGGGAATCATGGTAGGCCTCAGGGGGTCACCCAAAAATGGGTGACAAATTCCGGGGTTAGTTTCGGGAGAAGACTGACTCGCGGTCCTCTCTATATTTTAAGAGAGATAGTTGGGACCCGGAATTTGGGAGGCTCTAAAGTGACATTTGGGTGGGAAAAAGCCTCCCTCCCTGACCACAGGGATTCGGCCCACAGGGGGTTAACGGCCTCCAGGATGACAGACAGCCTATAAGACAGGAAGCAGTAGAGAGGTGGTGGTGAAGAGGAGAAGGAGATGAACACCTGTCTGAGGAGCTGTCTGGCTGTGTTGTTGTATTTGCTGTTTTGCTGTTTTGGAGGCTGCAAAAAGATCTCTGCAAGGACTCTAAAGAAACTTTTTGGTGAAGACCTGTCTACAGAACTGTAGGTGCTTTTCTTTTTGTATTATTTGTGCTGAAGATAAGCGGACTTTAATTTGCATTTTTTTTATATGCTGAAGAAAAGCTTTATTTTTGATTTAATTATAAATAAATATATTTTGGTTTCACCTTATAACGGTTTATGCACTTAATCCCGCGGAGCTAGTATCCCCAAACTTCACATTATGAATAATCAAATATGGCTCTTTACAAGAAACAGCAGTGAACTCTCATACTCTTCTTTTAGAAGAAACGGCAACCAGAAAAACTAATTTCCTTGTCAAAAGGACCAAAGGAGTATCTTGGCTCAAAAGGCTGTTTTTGTAATGCTGACAGGACTAAATTTAAGTCCCTTGAGTGTGAAGCAAGTGGTCGTTGAAAAAAACACTGATAAGGCCACCTGGCCTTTGATAGTACTCAAGGCCAGCTTCTAATCCCATCTGTAGAAATTCATGGATCCTAATTATGACATATTTCCTGGGGTGCCAACCCCTGGATTCACAACAGGAGACATATGCCTTCCAGATTCTATAATATATGACTCTGCAGGCCGGCTTCCTAGCATTAATCAAAGTAGAAACTATTGAACCTGTCAGCCCACGGCCTTTCAGAATGTGGGTCTCAATAGCCAAACCGTTAAATTTAGCATTTGTAGGGTAGGATGGAATACCGGATCTTGCGAGAGAAGGTCTGGCCGCGGTGGTGGGGTCCATTGGTCCCCTACTGCCATCTTTATGATCTCTGCATACCAAGATCTCATGGGCCATGCCGAGGCCACAAGAATCATCTCCTTGTCTTCCTGCTTGTTCTTGCAAAGAAGGCGCGGAAGCAGCAGAATAGGAGGGAACGCATAGATCGAAACTGATCCCATGGAAAAAATAAGGCATCTGTTCTGCATGCCAGTGGATCCTTTTGTCCTTCACACAAAGTTGTCCATCTTTTTGTTGAACCTGGATGCAAACAGATCAACGTCCGGAATTCCCAATCTTTGACATATTGACAGAAAGATGTCAGGGTGAAGAGACCATTCTCCTGGGAACAACTTTTGGCGACTCAAGTAGTCCGCCTGCCAATTCTCTATTCCCAGAATAAAGACTGCCAATAGGCAAGGAATGTTGTCTTCTGCCCAGGATAGGATATGATTCACCTCTCTCTGAGCCACAGCCTCTTCCTGGTCATCTGAGAGAAATTCATCATCTCTCGCCCCCTGTTCCTCAGTTTGAGGGTCCTGGGTAATTAACGGGAACCTGTTATGCTTAATCCCACTCTGGGATGCAATTAAGGCATCAATTTTTTGTTCCAAGCCTAAAATGGTTGAAAAACCTCTTAATATACACAGGGTCATCAGTGCTAAAAGCAGCTTCAACACCCGACGTCCCTGATAGCTCACTCTGACCAGCCAATACACTCTCAGGGGAGGATGCCATTTTTTTAGAGATGGTTCTAGGCTTCCTTGTGGCTGCAGAAGACTTTCTAGAGCCCTTTTTTAAGTGCTGTTACCCCCCTCAGACCACAGCCCGATGCACAAAGGAAAGGGAAGGGACTACCAGAAGGAACGCATCCACTGCTTGAGTATTAGTCCGGCCCTGCCACTGCTATTAACGTTCAGCCTGGTGCAATAGTAAATGTGTCAAAAAGAATGCCTGTGTCACCAAACCTCTTCCATGCCCCTCTTGCTCGTGTCCCTCCACAGCTTGGAGCAGTAACAATGGTGCTTTTAAAAACACACTTCCCGCAATGGATGTTGGAGGACGCCAATGCTGCGCTCAGTCCCACCCCCCTACGTCGCCTAAGGTCCCCTCCTCTCTTTTAAAAAAAAGAGCTTTCCCGTGTGGGCTTCTGATTCTATGGGTTTGCAAAGTGAGGGGAAAAAAATGGCGAAGAGGGGGCCTGGAAGCCGCCGAGTAGGGTGGCGTGCCGTTTCTTTTTTTTCTTTTTCCTCCTGGCACTTCTTCCTCATGAAGAGCAGTAGATAATAGCACAGGTGGGGAGGAAAATCTCCCCAGACTTACCAGAGGTCTGCTGCTGGCTGGAGGAAAGGAAGCTGCTGTTCCGGACACAACGTGAGGTCTCCAAGGAAGCATGAGATGGTATGTTCTCTATACAGCCCCCAGAGGTGACACATAGGCATGACAACTTTCACTAAATTAAAGGAGACATTCATAAGAAAATTCAAAAATGTCTTAGAAAACTCCACTTACCTTTCCCGCAGCAGGGTTTTCTGTGGTAAAACCAACATACCCAATCTTCACCCTTCACGGTGGATTCCATTAACAAACCTTCAGGAGCTGGGGACCCTCAGGGAAACCCACAATCCTGGACCTGTAATAGCACCACTGCCAGTAAAACTTTATGGCCTTAATACCAAAAGTACTGGATCCCAGGGTCCAGCTCTCAAAAAAAGAGAAACGTTTACAAGCAAAACCTTGTTTCTTCGGACACGAGGCCGGGTACCATTCAATTCAGCCAAAAAGACACTTTGAATGGATCCAGCTGCATGGCTAGCCCCGGCAAGGATTGCTCCATTGGAGCTCAACACAGCACATCTTTACTCGTGACCAACACCTTAGACACTGATGAAAAAACGGAGGTACTCCAGTAGTGGGAGGGGTTATATAGGGAGTGGACTTTTGTCTTAGGCCGCGTACACACGCGGGGACTGTTCGCTAAACTTTGTCCGCTGAACAGTGTTTCAGCGGACAGTCCGCTCGTGTGTGGGCTTTCAGCGGACAGTTTCAGCGAACAGTCTGCTGAACAAAGTTTTTCGGAATTTCCGAAAAACTGTCCGCTGAAACTTTGTTTCAGCGAACAGTCCCCTTGTGTGTAGGCTTGTTCGTCAAACTAAGTTCCGCGCATGCTCAGAAAGGATTTGCACGCCGAAGGTTGCATTGCAGTGTATAGGACGTCGTTTTCTAGTCCCGTCGTACGTGCCGTTCACGTCATCGCGCACGGTTTCAGCGGACTGTTCGTTCATCGTGTGTGGGCAAGTCCGTCCATGCTAAGTTTGAGCGGACTGTCAAGCTGAAACTGTTTGACAAACAAAGTTGAGCGAACAGTCCCCGCGTGTGTACGCGGCCTTAGGGCGTGCCAGTGTCCATCACCTGAAGGTGGCCTATAACCCACATAGTAACTACTATGACTCTGTGTCCTGTGATGTACGATAAGAAACTCTTCTATGTGTTCTTTTATTAAACTCTCAAGTATCTTCCCAACCATAGAAGTTAAACTAACCTGTCTTGGGAAAGACATTGGTTCTTAATATAGGCACCACTTTGGTCTTCAGCCAATCCAGTGGTACCACACCAGTCACTGAAGAGTCTTTCAAATGAAAACCTATTAACAATTGCTTTGAAATAACAGAACTTACATTTTTAAAGGCCACTTGGGTGTAAGCCATATGGTCCAGGTGCATTATTCACCTTTATTTTGTCTAAATGTTTCTGGACCGTATAATTTTTGAGCCATGGTGGTTCTTTTAAGGGCTATATCAATACCATCTCAATTATGGACTTGAGCTCCCCCATGTTTCTTTGTATATACAAACTGAAGAAAGTATTTAATACATTTACCTTCTTTTTTTCTCCAGTCACCAAATCTAAATTATTTTGTACATAACATAGAACAAGTCTGGAAAGAAGAATTGTGTCTAGTTTGTTGTCATCTGTAATCTATGTCTAAAAATTGTATGAAAAATCACCTCCAGCCTTGTACAAGAACAAAAGAGCTCCAGTAATATTCCTTGGATTGTCTTTCCTTGCACATCAACTACCACCCGATCTAGAAGAGTTAACTGTGAGAAGTTCACCATACAGCCTGATACAAAAATGGAACATGTAAGCTCATGAAAAATGTCAAAACAATCATAAAATGTTAAACAAAAATCAAAGCTTAGGTGTGGGGTGTAGATGTATTGTGAGGAGGAACTACTGAGCTGATTTCAGAGACCTGCGTTTCACACTCATGCTGTGTACACACGAGCGGAATGTCCGACAGAAAAAGTCAGACGGGAGCTTTTCATCGTATATTCCAATAGTGTGTATGCCCCATTGGACTTTTTACGTCGAAAATTCTGACGGACCTAGAAATAGAACATGCTCTAAATATTTCCGACTGAACCAATTCCTATCGGGAAAACCGCTTGTCTATATGCTATTCGCATGCTCTGAAGCAAGTACAAGACGGAAGCACTCGGTGTGCTAAAACTAACGTTCGTAATGGAGCTAGCACATTCCTCATGTAGCAAATTCTGTGATTTTTTAATGCAGTGCATTCTTTTCTTCTTTTAATGCTAGAATAATGAAGTTGTTTTGCTGCTCATATTCACACAGTTCTCACAAGCGTATTTCTTGGTTATTTCTCCTGATCTCATGAATAATCTTTTCATTTTTAAAAGCCTGATCTCCATAACAATGTTTAGAATACATTTTTATAATCTTATTTTTATTTCAATAAGATCTCCATTTTTTGGGGATTATTGAAAAAATATTTTATTTTTTTAAATTAATTTCTCTTTATTTATTATTTCAATTTATCATATCAATATCCAAATATACTTTATACAGCCGTACACATCATAAAAAAAAAAAACATGATACAATAGGATTTGCTATCTGACATGTCCAATTTCTTATCTCCCCAACCCTCCCTCCCCTCCCCTCCCCTCCCCCCAGTCACCACCTCTGTACCAGTTGAACACCACACAATCTCCATAGCTATCACTATTTCAGGACTCAACTGTTAATGGGTATTAACCTCTATCTACTCTTATCCTCGTACGGTAATACTAATCCATTGGATGCTCCATTGCCTTCCACCAAGGGGCCCATATTTTCTCAAACCCTTTGAGGTTTCCCCTACGTATATATACCGTCCTTTCCTTCCACACCAGCTCATTAATAACTTGGGTCCATTCACTCGAAAGAGGTGCTCCCACCGCTTGCCACCTTTGCGCTATCAATTTCCGCGCTTGGAACAAACACCGTGTAACTACAGTTGTTATATTCCACCATTCCCCCAAGGTTCTCCTATAACCCAGTATACATGTACCTGGGTCTAGGTCCAGCCTTGTCCCAAAAATTCTGTTTATAGTTTCAAATATTTCCTCCCAGTACCGGAATAGCTTTGGACACCTCCACACCATGTGTATGAGGTCTCCAAAGCCACCACATCTAGGACAATTAGCATCTGTCCTCTTACCAAACTTAAACAACTTCTTGGGGGTGAAATAGGCTCGGTGTATCAACATTAGGTGCGATATTTTTTGTGATGGGGACACCGAAATTAGTGGTCCGAGCTCCAATACTCTCCTCCACTGTTCATCAGACATTACACCTATGGCCGCGTACACACGCGCGGACTGTTTGCCCAACCTTGTTCGTCAAACAGTTTCGGCAAACAGTCCGCTCAAAATTTGCATGAGCGGACTTGCCCACACACGAGCGGACTGTTTGACGAACAAGGTTGGGCAAACAGTTCGCTCAACTTTTGAAATGAACGGACTCGCCCACGTAAGGAGGAGGCAAATCCGCCCATTTCGAGCGCGTGTACAGGTAGGCGGGGCCCGTGAAGGAGACGTCGCGGGCTCCGCCGCCTGGAATGGGCTTAAAGGGGAACCCCAACGCCGAAAAAAATCGGCGTGGGGGTTCCCCCAAAGTCCACACCAGACCCTTGTCCGAGCACGCTACCCGGCCGGCCAGGAAAGGGGGGCGAGCGAGCGCGCCCCCCCTCCTGAGCCGTACCAGGCCGCGTGCCCTCAACATGGGGGGGTGCCTTGGGGAAGGGGGGGCCGCGCGGCCCCCCCACCCCAAAGCACCTTGTCCCCATGTTGATGAGGACAAGGGCCTCTTCCCGACAACCCTGGCCGTTGGTTGTCGGGGTCTGCGGGCGGGGGGCTTATCGGAATCCGGGAGCCCCCTTTAAGAAGGGGGCCCCCGGATACCGGCCCCCCACCCTATGTGAATGAGTATGGGGTACAATGTACCCCTACCCATTCACCTGTGAAATAAAGTACAAAAAAAAACACAACACAGGGGAAAAAATATTTTATTGCACAGCTCCGGGGGTCTTCCGTCTTCGGGGGTCTTCTCGCCGGACTCCTCCGCTATCTGTGTGTAGCTCTTTTACTAGCGGAGGAGTCCGGCTTTCTTCCTCCCCGCCGCCGGCCTCTTCTCCCGACTTCGGGGGTCTTGTCCCCCTCTTCGGTTCTTCTGCCGGGCCACCGCGCCTTCTTGTAGCTCTTTTACAGGCGGTGGCCCGGTCTTCTGTCGCCGCTGTCGTCGTCGCCGCCGCCGCCGCCGCCTGCCGTTCTTGTTCTTCTTCTTGTTCTTCTTCTTCTTCTCCTGGAGATGTTGACTCGACGATCTCTCCGGCCGGAATGCCAGAGCCGCGCTGTGCGGTCACTTATATAGTGACAATGGGGCGGTGTCACATGGTATATGTCACATGGGTTGGTCACATGGGTTGATGTCACATGGGGACTATGACATCGCAAGGGGGCGGGGTCACCATGTGACCAACCCATGTGACATATACCATGTGACACCGCCCCATTGTCACTATATAAGTGACCGCACAGCGCGGCTCTGGCATTCCGGCCGGAGAGATCGTCGAGTCAACATCTCCAGGAGAAGAAGAAGAAGAACAAGAAGAAGAACAAGAACGGCAGGCGGCGGCGGCGGCGGCGACGACGACAGCGGCGACAGAAGACCGGGCCACCGCCTGTAAAAGAGCTACAAGAAGGCGCGGTGGCCCGGCAGAAGAACCGAAGAGGGGGACAAGACCCCCGAAGTCGGGAGAAGAGGCCGGCGGCGGGGAGGAAGAAAGCCGGACTCCTCCGCTAGTAAAAGAGCTACACACAGATAGCGGAGGAGTCCGGCGAGAAGACCCCCGAAGACGGAAGACCCCCGGAGCTGTGCAATAAAATATTTTTTCCCCTGTGTTGTGTTTTTTTTTGTACTTTATTTCACAGGTGAATGGGTAGGGGTACATTGTACCCCATACTCATTCACATAGGGTGGGGGGCCGGTATCCGGGGGCCCCCTTCTTAAAGGGGGCTCCCGGATTCCGATAAGCCCCCCGCCCGCAGACCCCGACAACCAACGGCCAGGGTTGTCGGGAAGAGGCCCTTGTCCTCATCAACATGGGGACAAGGTGCTTTGGGGTGGGGGGGCCGCGCGGCCCCCCCTTCCCCAAGGCACCCCCCCATGTTGAGGGCACGCGGCCTGGTACGGCTCAGGAGGGGGGGCGCGCTCGCTCGCCCCCCTTTCCTGGCCGGCCGGGTAGCGTGCTCGGACAAGGGTCTGGTGTGGACTTTGGGGGAACCCCCACGCCGATTTTTTTCGGCGTTGGGGTTCCCCTTTAAGCCCATTCCAGGCGGCGGAGCCCGCGACGTCTCCTTCGCGGGCCCCGCCTACCTGTACACGCGCTCGAAATGGGCGGACTTTCCGAGCGGGAACAGTCCGCTCATTTCGAAAGTACAGCGGACAAGCCCACACACGGGCGGACTGTTCGCTCAAACACAGTTTCAGCGGACAGTTTTTCGGAATTTCCGAAAGACTTTGTCCGTCCAACTGTCCGCTGAAACTGTCCGCTGAAAGCCCACACACGAGCGGACTGTCCGCCCAAACACTGTTCAGCGGACAAGGTTGGGCGAACAGTCCGCCCGTGTGTACGCGGCCTATGTCTTCCTCCCATTTCTCCTTTTGCTTGACCAGGTCGGTTTCCCCATTAGGACCTTTACATAATGATTCATACATGGTGGAAATAAACCCCCTGGATTTATCCACCGAGTGTATCTTCTGTGCTAGAGATGTCCTATCCAATACAGGTGTCTGGGAGCCAAATTGTGCTTCCAGAGCATACCTGAGTTGTAAATATCGAAAAAATGTCTGTTGTGGTATACTATATTCCCTTTTTAAATCCATAAATGACTTCAGAGTTCCGCCCTCATATAGTTGACCCAATCTTGTTATCCCCTTCTTCTCCCATATATGAATTTTTCCTACTGATAGTACCTCCTGCAAGTTCTTATTATCCCATAGAGGCGTATATTCTGACCATTCCCTACACCCTGTCAGTTTTTTTACCATTATCCATATTTTCCACATCATTACTATTGTAGGGACCTTATACTTAAAGGAATTTGCCTCTAGTGCATCGGTCAGGATTTCATGTGGGGCTTCTATCAACCTCCCCCCCCCCCTATTTAAATTACCCACCTCTTTCTGATCACTATCCGCCATATGTTGCAGCTGTGCTGCTAGGTAGTAATTCCTAGGGCAGGGTACCGCCACTCCCCCTCTGTCTGTTGGTAACTGCAGCGCCTGGAGCCGGATTCTCGCCCTTCCCTTTTTCCAAATTAACTCCCGGAAGAGAGTTTCAATTTTTCTAAACCACCTCTTACATATCCAAACTGGTGCGTTATGCAGGATGTATAACAATTGTGGCAGCCATATCATCTTGATCAGGCTGCATCGGCCTGCCACTGACAGGGGAAGCCGGCTCCAGGCGTCACAGCTCTTCTTAAATTTGCTCAACAACGGACCCAAGTTCCTACCCACATACTGGCTGACATCTGTTGTTAAATATATACCTAGATATTTCAATGCCCCTACTACCTCCATTTGTGGAATCCCCGATGCGGTCACAGCCCTCGGGCTATCAACTTGGAGCAGTTCTGATTTCCCCCAGTTTATTAATAAACCTGTAAAACCTCCAAACTTTTCTACCAATTTGATTACTTTCTCAAGAGATCGCCCAGTGTCTCCCAAAAAGAGGAGAACATTGTCCGCGTATAGGGCGATCCTCTCCTCTCTACCCCCCTCCCTTTGAAACCCAGTGATCTCAGAATGTGACCTGACAGCTATTGCCAGCGGCTCCATCGCCAAAGCAAAGAGCAACGGGGAAAGTGGGCATCCCTGCCGTGTGCCTCTACTCATTTCAAGTTTTCCGGATTGGTTCCCATTAATCCTTATTTTTGCACTAGGTGCACCGTACATCATTTTAATCCACCCAATAAATATGGGTCCAAATCCACACCCTTCCAGGATGCGCCATAGGTACCTCCACTCTAAGCTATCAAAAGCCTTGGCCATGTCTAAGGACAAAATGGCCCTCGAACCCTCTCTCACCACTGGAGTTTGTATATTCAAAAATGCCCTTCTTATATTCATACTAGTTGATCTTCCCTTTATAAATCCCGTCTGGTCCGGGTGTATAAGCCTATCAATAACTGAAAAATATTTTCTAGGGATCCCCATATATCATTTTATTTTTTTGTATGTCAAGTTACCACAATAACATAATTATCTTGTATTTTTTCTTAACCTCAAAGAGGTTGGTGGTTGGTTGGTTGTTGGTTGGTTGTTGATTTGACATTGTCGTTTAGAAATTTACCTGCCTACTCACAATCTGTCCTTTTTGTAGAAAAACACATAGGCAACACATAGGCAAGTACCGTATTTATCAGCGTATAACATGCACTTTTTCCCCCTAAAAGCTGGGGGAAATTGGGGGGGGGCTGTTGCTACCCCTTTTTGCCGTTCTCTGTGGCTTCCGGGTATTTTCAGCCGCACTCGGCCATTCTTGGCTATCTTCAGTCGTTCTCTGCTATTTTCGGCCACACTCGGCCATTCTTGGCTATCTTCGGCCACACTCGGCTGTTCTCGGTGGCTTTTGGAGAGCCGAAAGCTGCGAGAATGGCCGAGTGTGGCCGAAAATAGCCAAGAATGGCCAAAAAATAGCCAAGAACAGCCGAGTGCGGCCGAAAATAGCCAAAAGAACTACTGAGTGCCGCCAAGATACACAGGACATCCGCTCTGTATCTCGGCTGCGCCATTTTTAAACGACAAACACACTGACAAGGCTGCAAATGGCTGACAAGGCTGCAATGGACTGACAAGGCTGCAATGGAAGGCTGCAATGCAAGGCTGCAAACGACTTGCAAGGCTGCAAATGACACTGATAAGGCTGCATTGATGGGCATTTAAATGTAAGTTTTTTTCCTTAAACTTCCCTCCTATAAGTTTTTACTTTTAAATTCCCACCTAAACTTGGGGTGCGTGTTATACGCCGATAAATCCAGTATTTAAAAAAAAAATCTCCATTTATTCTGGCTGTACAAATTAAGGAGGAAGGCAACGCTGGAGAAACTTTTGGCCCCCAGGGCACACATCAAGTCTGGAAAATAAAACTGTTAGCTTGAGGAGTCCATATAATTCGGAGCACAATCTGGTCCAGGAATCCGGGAGATTAGGACCAGCAGCAGATGAAATATCTGTCCCCAGGCTGTGGTACTACATCAGCCTGCATCTTCTGTCAGACCAGATTGAAGCCAGGTCATCACTTTCTTCACTTCACTGCAGCCTTCCCTGCAGTCTTCCTTGGAGGCTGTGCCTCTGGTGGTGGACTTGCGCCAGGAAGAGGAGAAGGATGGGCAAGCTCATATATGTTGCTGTTCTAAGTCAGCTGGCCCCTCAACCCATTCTGAAGGGCCTCACCAATAATTCCCTCACAGAGGAGGCATTAGTTCGCCTCCAATTTCAGCAAATTTGTGGCTAGATAGCAGCCATAGGCCTCTTCAGCATTGGGGGGGCTTTTGAGGACTTAACTTGCTTCTCTAATGAGGCCCAGTGCTGCCTCCTCCACCATCGTCTCCTTCCTGGGCCTTTTTGTTGTATAGTGGAGGGGAGGCACCTGGGATTGGGTGAGGCTCCTACTGGGCCCGCCCACCTCCTGGCTGACAATGGACCCGCCCTCCTCCTGGCTTCCACTGGGCATGGCCTCCTCCTGGCTCACACTGGGCCCGCCCATCTCCTGGCTCACACTGGGCATGGCCTCCTCCTGGGTGCCGCTTTCCAGACCCTCCTCCTGGCTAGGCTCATTCTGTGTATAAAAAAATTATATAGTTTTTGCTTCATCAATCACACACAATTTCCAGCTCATGACTTGCAAATTGAATGTTAATAAATAGAAAAGATTATCATTCTGACATCAGCATTTTTCATTCTTGTCACAAACATTTTTGGCTACTACTGTCTATTGATATGTAAATCTCTTTGTTTTAAATCATTAATGTGTTATCAATTATAACATAATTGGCATCTAGTTAACATCATTAATATTAGGACAATAAATATGTCTAAAAATAATATATCTGGCTCCAGCTGGGCACGTTCACTTCTTCCAGGATGTGCCCAGGTTGCTCCTCGTCAGCCACTGCTGGGGTTGAGGGAATGGTGGAGGGAAGGCTGCAGGGAAGTCTGGTCATCCAGAAACTGCAGGTTGTTGAAGTACCACAGCCTGGGTACATACACTTGCGCTGCTGATGCTCCCGATCCGAGCGATTTTTGGATCTTATTATGCTCCTTCTTATACATGTTCATCAAGATCCCAATTTTCTTTTCCAAGAACACAATGGTTGCAGCGGGGACTCGAGTATTCACAAATTCCAGAAGTTTCTCCAGCATTGACCTAGCTTGTTTATTATAATATAAGCTGTGTTTTACCTCCCACAAATTCCTCATCTCCCTGTATTTGTCTATGGAACTGGCTGTGAATTCTGGGTCCTTAAAGTGATTCATATTTGATGTAAGACAATACACAAGACCAAAACACTAATGGCAGCCTAAACTCTCATAATCTTATCCCAATATAGGCTTCAGTCTTGAATCAGTATAGGCCACTGATGTCCCTGTTAAAATGTTACCTTTGTTAGAACGTTCATCCTCCTTACTCCGCACACGGAACGACACATACATGTTAACTTTATATACACTGCACATGCATGAAACTCCACCCGTGTCGCCTGTCCCTGACATTCTTTATAGAATATTCCCTGCCCCTTCTCTTTGGTGCACAGTAGGAGCGACATAGCAGAGCAGGTGTGCAAGAATAGCAGTAATGAGGAGGAGGAAAGCCCGGAGGCCGAAACATCCCGATCACCGGAGGAGATATATTTAAGGCTTCAAATATGGCCTTTCTTGAGATGGTGTAGATGGTGGACATCTTGAGGAGGAACGACTATAATAGCAAGAATGGACAGTACACCGACCCGAATGTGAGAAAGGACAAAATCATGAGAAAAGTTGTGAAGAGTCTGCAAACAAATCTTGGGGTACGACGAGCAAAGGAGCAAATAAGGAAACACTGGTCAGACCTGAAACTGAGGGAGCAGGATCAATATAGAAGGATCAAGAAAGTTCTTCTAAAAAGTAAGTAGTTGTCATGTGTTACGATTATTATTATTACTTGCATGCTGCACCATGTTATTTTCGCTACTGTTGTACAGTTTAAAATGGCGACTTTCATGTTCATGGGCACATTAATCGGTAGTAGGAAACATTGTTCGCTCATTAAATACGATGTTTTGACATTTTCCACGACCTGACCCCCATTAATATCTCACCAGCCCTAACAGCAACCCTAAAAGAAATATTTCCATTCAATTGGTGCATGGATTTCTTCAGATACCTAGGAATTCATATTACACCTTCTTATAAAACACTATTTCACGTAAATTACCTTCCGATATTTAATAACATCAAAAATATATTGAAATTATGGTAATCATACCAAATATCATTGTCGGGAAGAATAGTGGCAATGAAAATTGTTATACTACCCAAACTCTATTCTTTTTCAGAGCCCTTCCTCTCACATTGCCTAAAAACACATTAGACTCTCTCCAAAGAGAAATCAACCAAATTTATTTGGAAAAACTAAAAAACAAGGTTTCGTTCCTTAATGTTTAGGCCCCAACTAAAAGGAGTTCTAAACATCCCAGACCTATGGATATATTATCTGTCAGCCAGATTCACCCAACTAGCATAATGGTATGCCCCAGCCTCCCAAATCCCCTGGCTCCTGTTCGAAGAACAATCACTCATCCCATACCACCTACAAGGACTACTCTGGTCCAAGTCTATTTTACCACAGAAAATAAGACCACTAAATGTAATTGTAACACATACCCTACAACTGTGGAACAGACAAAATAACAAATTTAACATGACATCCCTCCCCTAGCATCCTTTCTAGGAGACCCTCACTTCACTTCCTTAGATAATAACGAAAAACTAATTAACAATATGGAAATGACATAATCTGACAAATTTAAAAGCACGTACCCATAACAATACATTCTACTCTTTTACTGAACTACAAACAAAATATGACCTAGCATCGACAGAACAGGAAAATGATATGAAGATAAAACACTTCTACCAAAAATACTACTCACTCATTCTACATCCCCTCTCTCACTATTCGAACAAATTTGTATTTCCTCCCCACGTGACAAAGGATTAATCTCAAAAATGTATAAAAATTTTAATGAGTTCAATATGCCTCAAAAATCACATCCAATGCTTCAATGGGAATCAGACACTAACGTTTCATTTCCCCCCAAACAATGGGATACCATATTTGAAAACTTACACAAATGCACCAAAACTACCACCATTAGGGAATCTGCCATCAAACTGCTCTATAGGTGGTATCTTACCCCCGCCAAACTCAACTCATTCTACCCATCAACATCTCCACTCTGTTTCAGGGGCTGCCCTACTCATGTGACACTTCTTCACATATTTTGGGACTGCCCCATCTAAAAAACATTTGGCACAATGCTAATCTTATGATTGATCGAATTTCAGGCAGAAAGATCCTACTAACACCCCACATGTGCCTTTTATTTTTCCCCTTACAGGATATACCTATAGCCAGTTCTAGACTAATCCATACTCTACTTAGCTCTATCCCCTGAACCATCGCTTTCTTTTTTTTTTTTTTTTAAAGAGTATTTATTGAGAAATAAATAAAAACACAAATACAGATGCAACAGTAAGGGCCCGTTCACACTACCGCGACACGACTTGCGCGCGACTTATCGACGCGACTTTGACGCGACTTCGACGCGACTTTTGACGCGACTTCGACGCGACTTAGCGCGACTTCGACGCGACTTAGCGCGACTTACAAGTCGCCTCAAGCACAGGTGACTTTGCCTATGGCCAATCAGCGCTACTCAGCTCTTGTGACATCATTGTTGTCGCTTCCTGCTTCCTGTCGTGTGTCTTGTCCTGTCACCACAATGTTGTCATTGCCTTATTTGATGAGAGCTGTAGTAACTGCTGGTGTGGCAGTGTTAATGGAAGAGGAGGAAGAGAGGAAGCGAAGGATGAGGATGAGAAGACGACGCCGCTACTGGATCCATCCAATTATTGCAAGTAGAGACAGTAGAGGCCAATTTTGGGCCATCTATGAAAATTTGCGTGTTTTTGAGGACAAGTTTCACAACTATACCCGGATGTCAATTGCAAGGCAAGTACATATGCTAATAGACTATTTTGTCCCATTTATTTTTTATTTTTTGAAAGATATATTTTGTAGCATTTAACGTAGAGAATAAAATGGCGAAGATTGATATTCAGCAGAATTGTTTGTCATCTACCTATGCTAAACATCAACTGGGGTGATCGGCAAGCTTGCATGTATCACATTATGCGCTGGCTGGCTGGCTGGAAGGTGAAAAAAGTCCTGCTAGCCGCATCTTTGGAGCAGTGAAGGAGCGGTGTATTCACCACTCCTAACCACTCCTACCCATCAAAATCAATGGGACAGGGCCGCACAACCGCTGGCAAAGCGCCTCTGCATCGGCACTACCCTTTTTCGGGCGCTAGTGGATCTTAAAACCACCCCGCAAGTGCCCCCAGACCACCGCTAAAACGACGGTAAAACGCAGCTAAAAATAGCAGCCTTTTACCGCCGACGGCCGCACCAGCCCAGTGTGAAAGGGGTCCTAGAGTGATCAGATTTGCATATGTTATTACATCGGTAATAGTGTAGCTACAAATGTCAGATATTTCTCATGTAGAATATATCAAATTACATTTTTTATCCATTTTACAGTTTTGATGAATTGCTTCGTCTAGTTTACAACCATCTGGAGCGACAGAACACCTCATATCGGAGGAGCATCTCACCTACTGAAAGATTGATTATTACGCTCAGGTAAACTATCTATTTTTTTGATGCACATTACCATTATCACATTGTTATTATATGTGCAACAATCTAGCCTGAGCTCATTTGTCTTGGCTTCTCCTACGGGTCATATGAGTGCAATTATTTTGCAATCCTGTGCCCCTTTTCAGTGCAGAGTGAACAGAAGTCCACTTTGTGCAGATATCACGAAGATTAGTTGAGACAGCGCATCATCCTTCATTTGCCAGCAGCTGGCTGGACTGATGACAGTGGCAGCCTCTCAGCAAGCTGCTATCCACCCCTCCACATTGAGCGTGGGGGAGCAGAGCAGCTGAGAGACAGCACCTCCCATCTTGGGGAGAGGACAGAACAGAGACATAGATGATGTATGTTGACTCAGTTCTGTGTGAAGAAACAGCAGTGGACAGTTGCATCATTGCTGCGATGTTGCATCCACCTAGGTACGTAATTCTTCCAAATAAAAATATTGTTGAAGAAATATTGCAAAATTTATCACACCAACATCCTTTTTTTTTTGAAAAAAACTTTAATTATTAGAACAATATATAACCATATATCAACAAAACAGAACATATGTTTATTTTTAAAATCTTACAGGTTATGGTACACTGGCTCATATGGTGAGGAGCTGGTGGAAGGCCTTGGGGATGGTGTTGGTGTAACATTAGCTGAAGTTGCTGATGTCAGTGGGGATGGAGAGGGATAGGGTATAGGTGGATGGGCAGGATTAAGGGCATGTCCATACTCATTGGAGTAGGGACGGAAGTGAGGGGGATAGTAGGGATGGGTTCTGGGTGGTGGTGGGGTTGAGTATGTGTAGTAGGGTCCGGATGGTGGTGGTGGTCCAAACATGGAAGCGGATGGAACAGGATCATTTGTAATGCTCGCTTCTATGACATCCATCACTGACTTCTTTACGTCATTTTTCCTCTCCGGCGGTACTCTTTTTAGCATTTCGGCGACCATGAGTCCAAAACCATGGTCTTCCGAATGCAGCTCGTCCAATTTCTGGTTCATACGATCAACCAGTTCGGAAAATCGTTCTATGTTTTGTGAGTTACTGCCCCTTGCTGGTCTACTTCGTTGTTGACGGAGTCGGATAGGCTCAGCCGGCTGCTGACTAGTGGAAGCCTCTCCCTGGTTGCGGTCCGCTTCTTCACCTTGCTGTTGTTCCAGCAGCAAAGGATGATCCAGGGAAAGCGACAACGAGCCTTCCACTTCTTGAGATGCTGCCTCCTCCTGTGCTGCATCCTGCCGTTCACCAGCAACTGCCCAACTTGATTGTGTTCTGCAATAAACATATAAAAGAACAGTTACCCCCTTCTTAGTAGAATTGTATAGTATCACTTTACAACTATGTAAGATTTTATCTTACTCTCTCAGCTCCAGGAAAGGCCGCAGAAACTCTAGTTCGTCTGCGTGGACATAGGGGACGATACGCTTTCCTCCAGACCCACTCCTGGCCTCATTCAATTTGCGAACGTAGCGAGAAAAACAGTCGCGCAAACCCTTCCAACGGATTTGTAATATTGATACTGCAAAACATAAATAGGAACATAAAATGGTTTATGTCTTTTGTCTTTCAGATACCTGGCAACCGGTCATTCCCTAGTTAGTCTACATTATGAGTTCATGTTGGGCAGATCAACGATCAGCTACATTATCCAAGACACCTGCCAAGTCATATGGGATGTGCTTAACAGCATGGTTATGAAACGGCCTACACAAGATAATTGGCGTGATATAGCAGAAATATTTTGGCGTCGGTGCAATTTCCCAAATTGCCTTGGAGCTATAGATGGGAAGCATGTGCGTGTCGTTAAGCCTGTTGGTAGTGGAAGTATGTTCTACAATTACAAAAAATATTGTTCTTTTGTACTTCTTGCTGTTGTCGATGCAAACTACTGCTTCACCTATATCGATATAGGATCCTACGGAAGTAGCTGCGATTCGCGTATTTTTGCAAATTCCTCATTTGGTGAAAGGCTACGATCTAATCAGCTAGATATTCCTGAGAACTGTCCTCTTCCGGGCACAACTGAACCCCCAATACCCTATGTGTTTGTCGCAGATGAGGCTTTTGCATTGTCGCAACACCTAATGAGGCCTTACTCCAATAGAAATCTGACAACCCCCAAGAAAGTCTTTAATTACCGGCTGACAAGGGCAAGAAGGATGGTTGAGTGCACGTTTGGAATTCTTGCCAATAAATGGCGTTTGTTACATACGCCTATCGCATTAAACATTGAAAATGCAATTACTGCTGTCAAAGCAGCTTGCGTGCTGCACAATTTTGTACGGGTACGTGACGGGTACCGTTTTGAGGATTCCCTTATGCATGACTTGGAAAGTGCACATATCACTGCTGCAAGGGGATCCTGCGATGGTGCCACTGTTCGTGAAAAGTTTGCATCATACTTTATTTCACCGGCCGGTGACTTAGAATGGCAATTGGATGCCATTTCCTAACTGTATTGCTCACTGCTTTGCATCTAGAATTTGCTAATGTGTTATTACGGTTATAATGTTTTCCTGCTATGTAATCTTTATTTCATGTAATAAAAATGATATGTTGGTTATTTTTTTTCTATAATGTAATAATAAAAGAATCATTCATTCACGATCATTCATTATTAACATTTATTAACACTAGCAGTTAGCATCAGTGAAAGAATACACAAAAGTGACGTGGCAGGTGACGTGGCAGGTGACGTGGCAGGTGACGTGGCAGGTGACGTGGCAGGTGACGTGGCAGGTGACGTGGCAAGTGACGTGGCAGGTGACGTGGCAAGTGACGTGGCAAGTGACGTGGCAGGTGACGTGGCAAGTGACGTGGCAGGTGACGTGGCAGGTGACGTGGCAAGTGACGTGGCAGGTGACGTGGCAAGTGACGTGGCAGGTGACGTGGCAAGTGACGTGGCAGGTGACGTGGCAAGTGACGTGGCAGGTGACGTGGCAGGTGACGTGGCAGGTGACGTGGCAAGTGACGTGGCAGGTGACGTGGCAGGTGACGTGGCAGGTGACGTGGCAGGTGACGTGGCAAGTGACGTGGCAGGTGACGTGGCAAGTGACGTGGCAGGTGACGTGGCAGGTGACGTGGCAAGTGACGTGGCAGGTGACGTGGCAAGTGACGTGGCAGGTGACATGGCAAGTGACGTGGCAAGTGACGTGGCAGGTGACGTGGCAAGTGACGTGGCAGGTGACGTGGCAGGTGACGTGGCAGGTGACGTGGCAGGTGACGTGGCAAGTGACGTGGCAGGTGACGTGGCAGGTGACGTGGCAGGTGACGTGGCAAGTGACGTGGCAGGTGACGTGGCAGGTGACGTGGCAAGTGACGTGGCAGGTGACGTGGCAAGTAATAACACCATGAATTTAATAAAAAGGTTAAACTTACATTTGTCACTACGATCGGTCGGCAGCATTGTTTCCCAATCTTCGAAAGTCACTCTACATATTTCTAACCAAGCACTATCCCTCTTGGATTGATCCTTGTAGTCAGGATCTTGCTTGTTATATATGCAGGGTCGCTGCCTCACATGTCTGATGAGGGATTCATTATCTACTGGCTCCCTGTGCTGCACTTCTCTGCGGCCTCGGGATGACATGTTATCTTCTTTCAATCTTCTTTAAATCACTTCTTTTCTTCTTCACTTCACCTACCCACACTTCACACAGGAAGTGATCAGTGTATGGGAAGGGGGAGGGATGCCATTGTGTTCTTCTTCCTGTTAAGTCGCTTGGTTACAGACAGCGATCCGACTTGTAGGCGACTTGTATTGAAATCTATGGGTACAAGTCGCCTATAAGTCGCCTTGAAGTAGTACAGGAACCTTTTTGGAAGTCGCTCCGACTTGAGTAGCGGTCATTAAGACGGCTCTCATTCACTTTAATGGAATTACTAATGTCAAGCGACTTGGGGCGACTTGCGGTCTGACAAGTCGCGTCCCAAGTCGCGGTAGTGTGAACGGGCACTAACAAGTACGATATTGCGGAACCATCATCGCAGATGAGGTACATAAAAATAGGAGCAGATTGTATCTTTATCGTAATGAACTAAGACCATAAACTGAAATACTTAAACCGAGAGGAAGGCAGTGAAATAAGTAGAACAAAGTAGCAAACTGACAGCGACTGGATGGATCTTGCGTGAGAAATAGTTGCAAAAGTAATATATATATATATATAACAGGATAATATCATTTCCCATGAATAAGAAAAACAACGGATCATAGGAGCAGGAGTATTAGAATGGATGTAGAAAAAAAGAAATAATAAAAAGAGAGAGGGGGAGGGGAAGAGGGGAAGACATACAGAAAGGAAAATAAAAAGGTGAAAAGAGGGGGGGAAGGGGAATACAAGGTTTTCATGTAGAGTCCCTAAGGTAGGGGGGTTCCAAAAGGTAGTCCCGGGGGTCAGTAGGTTCCTGGGCGTAGCTCAAATATTAGACTGGGGGGGAACCGACCCCGAGATTGGTAGTCGAATGTCGTAATAGGAGAAGGTGAAGTGGTCCAAGTTGATGATGTCCACCGGAGGGAGAGTGTCAGATATGAAGGGAAGCCATCGCACGTAGAAACGAGACTTCGCTTTTTTGTCCCTGAATTTTGCGTTGTAACGATCTTTGTACAGGAGTGATAGGAGTTCCTTCTGCGTCTGGGCGACGGAGGGGGGAAGAGAAGAAGTCCAGCTCTTTAGAATGGTTTTCCTGGCAAGGAGTAGGCACAGCAGAGACCAGTCCACATGGGAGGGTTTGTACGGCGTGCCGCTTAAGGGCACTCGGTTGTTGATGGAAGACCATGGAAGCAGGAGAGGGTCCCAGTATCCAAAGATGAGAAGAAGGGGGTCCTTTGGCAGTTTCAGCAGGGTAACTTTAAAGATGTAGGAGAGGATTTGATCCCAGAAGGATGAGATGAAGGAACAGGACCAGAAACGGTGTGCCAGCGAGGGCCTGTTCTGGAGACAAAGGGGGCACTTGGTGCTGTCCTGATCTGAGTTGGATGGAAGGAAGGGAAGGTATGCCCTGTGGGCAATTTTTAGTTGCGTTTCTCTCCAGAGCTCGTTAGGGGTTAGGCGGTAAACTTTGTTAAGTCCTTGCAGGATTTTTTCTACTATATCCGGGTCAGGGAAGTCTTTCTCCCAGTTGGCGACTGATGAGGATGTCAATTGAGGAGTGACCTGCTGGAGTAACGGTGTGTAGATGTCTGAAATTTTATAGGTATCGTCTTTAAGCAGGCAGTCCAGAAAGGTTAGGGGGAAACGTTTACGTTCATCACTGCAGACATCCTTTAAGTAACTGACACATTGTCTGTAGTGGAAAGCGTGAGCTGACGGGAGGGAGAACCTTTCCGCTAGAAGGGAAAAGGGCATAGGGCGCCCAGAGTCAAGATCGCAGAGTGCAGCAAAACTGGTGATGCCCTTCTCTTTCCAGATGTGGAATGGCTTGTGGAGTAGGCCTGGGGAGAAAGTGGGGTTCCCCTGTATCGGAAGGTGTCTGGAGACAAAAGGGGGGAGCTTGAGGCATTTCCTGGTTTCCCTCCAAGCTATGGCAGTGTCTCTGAGTAGGAGGTTATGTTGAAACCGAGACGGTACTGACTTCCACCTGCAGTGGAGGAGAGCTGTCAATGAGAGTGGGGAGACCATGGCAGCTTCCAAGGAGTAGTTGGAGTATGTGGAGGATTGAGAGATCCAGTCCAGACTAGTTCGTAACAGACATGACAGATTATACATTCTTACATTAGGCAGGCTGATACCCCCCTCGCGTCTGGGAAGATGCAACTTTTTTAAGGCTATGCGTGGGCGTTTGCCCCTCCATATAAAGGAAGAAAAAGCCGATTCCAGAATTTTAATGTCCTTGTGAAGGAGGAGCAGAGGAATGGTTTGAAGCGGGTACAGTAGCCTGGCAAAGCTAACCATTTTCAGCAGGTGGCATCTTCCCAGAAGCGAGAGAGGCAGATCCATCCAGTTCACCATTTCTCTAGAGATTTTCGTGATCAGAGGGGGGTAGTTGAGGTGGTAAAGGGAGGAAGGTACTTTTCCAATTTTAATGCCTAGATAGATGATATATGAGTTGGCGGTTGAGAAGATAGAATGTTGTGTCCAGGGGGGTTTGCGAGAGGACCCTATCGGGAGAATTTCGCTTTTACCATAATTTATACGTAGCCCTGAGCATGATTTAAAGACGTCAAAGACCTCTTTAATAACGGGCATGTCGGAAGCGGGGTCAGACGAGAAGATGAGCACATCATCAGCAAAAAGGGAGGTGCGCAGGTCATGTTGGCCAATGCGAATACTGTGGAGAGGGGCCGATTGGGACAGATATCTGGATAGAGGTTCTAGGGCGTTATTAAAGAGGAGCGGTGAGAGTGGGCAGCCCTGGCGAGTGCCTTTATGCAGGCGGAATTCATCCGAGAGAACTCCAGCCGCGACTAATTTAGCTGCTGGGGAGGAGTACATGGCTTTGATGAGATGGCAGAAGTGCCCCGAGAAGCCCATTTCAGATAAAGTCATAAAGAGCCAGTCAAAACTGACATTGTCGAAGGCCTTCTCCGCGTCTAAAGTTATAATGGCAAAATCCCCATCCGGATTATTTTTAGCGTGTTCCAGAGCAAGCATAACTTTACGTATAAAAAAAGAAGAGGATTCCGGTTGATTTGGGAACCTTGGGCAACAAAGTGTAATATTTCTCTCATTCCGGGGGTGCGGCCTGGAACCCTGGCATATGGAGTGAGTAATGCCTGAATAGCAATTTACATTCTTTATTCCTTTTTCTATCATTTCCAACGTTTTCTCTTTTCCCTCCTTTGCCACCTCTCTTGGTGTACTATGTGGCACCCCGAAAGGGGTTAGAAGACAGACAGTAGCTATCTTTTGGATTAGTTGATTACACAATTTTCTAGCGGTACCTTAAATTTTGGACCTCGGATGAGATGGATGGGGAGTGCCCTGGTCTTGGTGAGCGAGCCCGGCCCCTGGTCTGCAGCTTGATCCCGTTTGGGGCATCAGGGGCTACGGGCTTGTGAGCCTTGCCTGGACATTTTCCACGGTTGGGAATTAATTGTATGCTATGGGTCCTTGACACTGCAGTTGATATGGAAACACCATGTCTGGTTGTTATACAGATCTGTACTGTTAGGTTTTTGTCTAGATCTATGTTTTTCTAGATTACCCTTGTATATGCAAAAGTGGATTTTACTTGCTTATTATAAGGAATGTTCATCTATTTTGCTTTGTTATACTGAAAATCTTCAATAAAAATTATTGAAATAAAAAAAAAAAAAAAAAAAAAAAAAAAAAGAAGAGGAAATCTGCGCTACAGTGTGTACTTAATGAAAATGTGTGATGCAGCAGTTCTAATATATACCCAAAGTGTAATATACATATAGAGACAAAGAAAAAGAAGAGAACTGCGCAATCCCCAATATTTCTATTAGGATTTAAACCAATCTACCTTAAACAGGTGTATCTTGTGATCTATAACTCTAACACACCAAACTTATGACTGAATAAACCATAAGACATTACTTATAATTGTATACAGTGAACATATATGTTCCCTCATAGGCTATGAACCAAAAAGGAAAAAGCATGTGCAATTCAAAGAAAAAAAAGGCATATAAAGTAAACTCAAACGGTTCTAAAAACTATATGTGATATCATAAAGTCCATAAACAGTCCAACTGGAGAGACACCCTGTGTGGAAGGGATCTATTCAATCGTAAAGCTTTTCAATCAGCGTGAAGAACCAGGTGCACCTCCACCAGACAAGTAATAATAGCCCCTTACCAGATGTCCCGGTAGGGAGCACTTAATCACAAAATGGGTCTGCAGATGGATCAAACTTGAGCCCTCCAAATGGAACGCTACCATAAGGCAGGTTATGAGATACACCAGTCATAAATCGTCCAGCATGGGAAGACGCTGTTTGAAGCGGGACTCAGATGTATGGCATTGTAGAATCAAAGAGGGTTCACCATAGGGAGGAAAAAAAAGCGCTCCAAATAGTGTAAAATCATTTATTAAAACGAATATAAAAAACAAGAGATGCACTTACAAACATGAAAGAACATCGGGCATATCATCAAACTGGGCAAGCGTCGGCCGATCGCGAACACCAATCGATATCCCTTCTAGTACCGGTTCACATGAGGCAAGTAAGCGTGTCACGCCACCCAACGCGTTTCGTGAAAAATTCACGTCGTCTGGGGTATGGGTGACACGCCATATTGCCTCCATTAAATAGTGAATGTTGGAACAAGCCACCTCCTCCGCTGTCTGAGAGCCTCTTTCACTTCCGGGGTCAAAGGGCCAAGCCTCACTCCCATATCCAATAGAATGCGAGGTCAAAGGGCCAAGACGGCGGAAGTGATGCTCCCATGTCCAATAACGTGCAAGATCAGGGGGCCAGGGCGGCGGAAGTGATCCATGCAATCACCTGCCCCTCTCTGTTTACGTCTAAACAAGGCGCTCCTTACGACGGCGTGACAACACGAGCGTAACGTAACGAGCGGATGACATCACGTCGTGGATCACGAGCGGATGACAGTACGACGTGCGTAGCGAGCGGATGGGCGGCGCACACCACCCACTACAAGGAAGTGTGTGCGCTCCATCTGATACCATGTCTCGCTTTCAATGTAATGGGCGTAACGAGCGGATGACACCGCGCCGTACGTAGCAGGCGGATGAACGGCGCACATCACCCCTTACATGGAAGTGTGTGCGCTTCATCTGGTGCCACGTCTCACTTTCAATAAAGCGTAGTAATAGCTCCGGGCCTCCATAGCAAATAAATCTTCCTACTTGTCCCAAAGGGGGAAGATATATATAGGAGGAAGATGTATATACCTCAAATGAAACTAAATTAAGACAGGGGAGGAGGGGACTGGTCCAACCACAAAATTAAAAAATTATTATTAACTGACAATTAATACTCAAAATGGATAAAACATGCAAGGCACTTTATAATGCATATCTAACTCATTATGTGGTTAAACACTTCGTAATGATAAAATAGCGGTATTGAATCAGCTACAAAGTTCACCCACAACAAAAAGTGAAAGGGACATACACAACTGTATTTTATGGAACTCAATGTATTATGAGATATAAGATATTTCTCTCTTAGAATAGAAAAAATGGGAGCTTGCAAGAACAACCATCAGACGCTAATTTAAGGTAGGGAAATCCACAGATATCCAGATCCCACGATGTCTGATGGAAAAGTCATATCTGTTTAGCGTCTGGTCAGAGAGATCTCACGGTTGGAGATGTCTTGGATCCATAGACTAAAAACTTACACCCCTTACGGTATGAATACAGATACAGACGTTAATGCATTTATTAATAATGCTTAGCGTGTTGTTTATGTCAGTGTTCTAGGTATAGACGCTAAACAGATATGACTTTTCCATCAGACATCGTGGGA
This sequence comes from Lithobates pipiens, assembly GCF_037356315.1. Taxonomy (NCBI): domain Eukaryota; kingdom Metazoa; phylum Chordata; class Amphibia; order Anura; family Ranidae; genus Lithobates; species Lithobates pipiens. The sequence goes on from NW_027507758.1 coordinate 229,234,226, forward strand.
TCTGGATATCTGTGGATTTCCCTACCTTAAATTAGCGTCTGATGGTTGTTCTTGCAAGCTCCCATTTTTTCTATTCTAAGAGAGAAATATCTTATATCTCATAATACATTGAGTTCCATAAAATACAGTTGTGTATGTCCCTTTCACTTTTTGTTGTGGGTGAACTTTGTAGCTGATTCAATACCGCTATTTTATCATTACGAAGTGTTTAACCACATAATGAGTTAGATATGCATTATAAAGTGCCTTGCATGTTTTATCCATTTTGAGTATTAATTGTCAGGTAATAATAATTTTTAAATTTTGTGGTTGGACCAGTCCCCTCCTCCCCTGTCTTAATTTAGTTTCATTTGAGGTATATACATCTTCCTCCTATATATATCTTCCCCCTTTGGGACAAGTAGGAAGATTTATTTGCTATGGAGGCCCGGAGCTATTACTACGCTTTATTGAAAGTGAGACGTGGCACCAGATGAAGCGCACACACTTCCATGTAAGGGGTGATGTGCGCCGTTCATCCGCCTGCTACGTACGGCGCGGTGTCATCCGCTCGTTACGCCCATTACATTGAAAGCGAGACATGGTATCAGATGGAGCGCACACACTTCCTTGTAGTGGGTGGTGTGCACCGCCCATCCGCTCGCTACGCACGTCGTACTGTCATCCGCTCGTGATCCACGACGTGACGTCATCCGCTCGTTACGTACAGCGTGTTGTCACGCCGTCGTAAGGAGCGCCTTGTTTAGACGTAAACAGAGAGGGGCGGGTGATTGCATGGATCACTTCCACCGCCCTGGCCCCCTGATCTTGCACGTTATTGGACATGGGAGCATCACTTCCGCCGTCTTGGCCCTTTGACCTCGCATTCTATTGGATATGGGAGTGAGGCTTGGCCCTTTGACCCCGGAAGTGAAAGAGGCTCTCAGACAGCGGAGGAGGTGGCTTGTTCCAACATTCACTATTTAATGGAGGCAATATGGCGTGTCACCCATACCCCAGACGACGTGAATTTTTCACGAAACGCGTTGGGTGGCGTGACACGCTTACTTGCCTCATGTGAACCGGTACTAGAAGGGATATCGATTGGTGTTCGCGATCGGCCGACGCTTGCCCAGTTTGATGATATGCCCGATGTTCTTTCATGTTTGTAAGTGCATCTCTTGTTTTTTATATTCGTTTTAATAAATGATTTTACACTATTTGGAGCGCTTTTTTTCCTCCCTATGGTGAACCCTCTTTGATTCTACAATGCCATACATCTGAGTCCCGCTTCAAACAGCATCTTCCCATGCTGGACGATTTATGACTGGTGTATCTCATAACCTGCCTTACGGTAGCGTTCCATTTGGAGGGCTCAAGTTTGATCCATCTGCAGACCCATTTTGTGATTAAGTGCTCCCTACCGGGACATCTGGTAAGGGGCTATTATTACTTGTCTGGTGGAGGTGCACCTGGTTCTTCACGCTGATTGAAAAGCTTTACGATTGAATAGATCTCTTCCACACAGGGTGTCTCTCCAGTTGGACTGTTTATGGACTTTATGATATCACATATAGTTTTTAGAACCGTTTGAGTTTACTTTATATGCCTTTTTTTTCTTTGAATTGCACATGCTTTTTCCTTTTTGGTTCATAGCCTATGAGGGAACATATATGTTCACTGTATACAATTATAAGTAATGTCTTATGGTTTATTCAGTCATAAGTTTGGTGTGTTAGAGTTATAGATCACAAGATACACCTGTTTAAGGTAGATTGGTTTAAATCCTAATAGAAATATTGGGGATTGCGCAGTTCTCTTCTTTTTCTTTATAACTTTACGTATATTCAAGGTGGCAGTTCTGCCTTTCACAAAGCCAGATTGGGCAGGATGAATAAGGGAGGGTATAATGGCAGCTAGTCTCGCGGCTATGATTTTGGACAGGATTTTGACATCCAGATTGAGGAGGGAAATCGGCCTATATGAGCCTGGTTCAAGCGGGTCTTTCCTTTTTTTGGAAAGGAGTTTTATAACGGCCTGGTTTCCAGAAGGGAGATATGAACCACCTGCCAGATGCCATTGTACACCTTCAGGAGAGTGGGTTCTGTAATGGAGGAGAGTGTTTTGTAAAATTCACTGGTAAACCCGTCGGGGCCTGGTGCTTTGGACGGGGCTAGTTTGCGGACCGTGGAGGAAATTTCATCAAGGGAGATGGGGGCATTGAGAGCTTCTAGTTGTTCAGGGGTAACTTTAGATAACGCCACGCTATCGAGGAAGGAACGAGCCGCAGTATTGTCTATGGGGTCTGGGGCGTAGAGGGCCGTATAATAGTTTAACATTGCCTTGTTAATAGCTTGTGGGGTAGATTGTACAGCACCCTTCGCGTCTTTGAGGGAAGTGATGTGCGTCGGGTGGAATGGGCCCTTGCACAGCCTCGCTAGGAGCTTGCCCGCCTTGTTACCAAACTTGTGTAGCGTTGCATCGAGTTGGGATCTTTTAGTTAGTTCGAGAGTATCTGCCCAAGTGTCGAAACTTTTCTTGGCCGCCTGCCATTCGGTTCTATTGACAAGGGAATCGTTAGTGGAGAGGGACCTTTGGGCTAGATGTAGTCGCGCACTGGCCCGTTTGTAGTGAGACAGTGCGTTCCTCTTAAAGGAGGAAGCATAAGAAATGATCCGGCCCCTGAGGAATGCCTTACCGGCATCCCAGAAGAGGTTCGGGGAGTCCGAGTGAGGGGAGTTAGCTTCCGAGTATTCACGCCAGGAGTTCGCCATAAAATGTTGAAAGTCAGGGTTGCCATGGAGATACGAGGGGAAGCGCCACAGTCTTGGGTGAGGTGGGAGATCTAGAGGTTGTCAAGACTAACTGAGATTGGGGCATGGTCAGAGATAGCTATATCAAGCACTTCAGCTTCAGTCAAATTGGGTATGAGATCGTCAGAGCCAAAAAAATAGTCGATTCTCGAGAACATATTATGTGGGTGTGAGTAAAAGGTATATTTCCTGTCTGCTGGGTGGGATAAGCGCCATAGGTCACGAAGATGGAGAGATTCCATGGTGGATGCAAAGTGGGAGGGAGTAGAAGAAACACTTGTCGCCCTGCGGCGTGGGGGAGGGGATCTGTCGTCCGTATGGTGTAAGATGTCATTAAAGTCACCGCCAACTAAATGGGGAGTCTGGGTGGTCCGGAGTAGCCATGAGGTCAGGTCACTATAGAAAGACTTGCTAGGGTTATTGGGAGCATAAACGTTAGTGATCACTAGTTCTTTGGTCCCCAGGCGGGCGTGCAGCGAGAGAAGCCTTCCCTGTGAGTCTGAGTGCGTGGACAATACCTCGCACGGGAGGTTTTTGTGGATCAGTATGAGAACACCCACTTTACGACTAACGGCGTCGGAGCCTAGGACTTTGCCGACCCAGAGTTTCCTCATGCGATGAAAATCTGGAGCGGATAGGTGGGTTTCCTGCAGTAGGGCGATATCTGTTTTCAACCTTTTTAGGTGCCGGAGGACTTTCATTCTCTTATTAGGAGATCTGAGGCCTTTCACGTTCCATGAGACTATTCTCACGTCAGGGGTGTCGGGAAGAGGAAATGGGCCGAGTTTAGAGATTTGTCGCCAGCCGGTGGGCAGGGCAGTAGAAGCTTTTGATTAAATAAGAGGGACCCGGAAGGGCCGTGGGGCATGTGGAGTAGGATGGTCAGAAAGAAGACTCTGTCTCTGAAGGAAGGTGGGGGGAGGGTGCAGGGAAGGTGGGGAGCAAACTTAAACACATATAAGAACATAAACAAAAACGTAAACACTGGAGCGAACTTCACTTTTTTCCGCATGGAGTCACTGTGTAGGCCAGCCCCCAGTGCACAACCCAGAGGTATAGGACAAGAGCGTCCGGGCGGTGAGCCTGAGTATGAACAAGGGTGCGGTCATTGAAACAAGAGCCAAAAAGGGCGCGTGTCATGTTGTGGCAGTAGACATGCACAGTGAGTCCAGGAGGAGTACACCACAGTTGAAATAGACACGTGAATTAAAGTATCAGACCCACGTTAACTGGAAACAGTACAGTAAGAGGACCCAGGAGTGGAATTATCCACAGGTATAGCATATAAAAGTATAAACTAGAAAGTATCAAAGACAGTGTATAAAATACAAGAAAAAAAGAAAAGGCAGGATACACAATTATAAAAATATAGTAATATAAAAATATTAAGTGGCCGCAAAAAAAAGAGCAGCGAGAGCAGCGGGGACTCCTGAAAACCTAGGCCAGGATGCCAAATAAAACAGAGGCGGTCAACAGCACCGATGGTGCATCTGCTAGATGGGAGCAGAGCTTAAGGCCAATATAACCAAGGATCAACAGGCTAGACAGTGGCCAAGCCTGAACGAAAGCATAAGAAACAACATAGTAACTCACAAAAACAAGTCAGGCTGGTGGTCCTGGCGAGAGGGTCACCGGTGAGGTGAGGAGAGGAGGATCCAAGGGGACCGATATGTCATCAGCGAGGGGTACCCCGATGGTGGGGATCTGGGGCCTGAAGCGTTTGGGTGAGTCCTTCCGGGGGCTCCTTTGGTCCAGGGAGCGATTGAGCGGTGAGGATTTGGAAGGGGTGTGCACCCTGGTGCAGAGAGCGGAGAAATGCCTCAGCTTCAGAGGGGTCTTGGAAAGATAGTTGGTCACCGTTTGGGGCCTTCAGGCGAAGGACAGCCGGGAAGGCTAGGGAAAATTTAAGTTGCATTTTGAAGAGTTCCGAGCACACCTGCTGGAATGCTTTCCTTTTCTTGGAGACCTCAATGGAGTAATCAGCAAAGATTAGGACCTTGATCCCATCCACTTGGAGAGAGCGCGTTTGCCTGAACTTCTGTAGGATCAGGGCCTTGTCAGAGTAGTTGAGGTACTTTGCGATTATGGGTCTAGGGGATTTGCGTTCTGGTGCAGGTTGACCCATACGATGAGCGCGTTCGACCGTGCAAGGGCCTGGAAGGCCCAGGGCTTCTGGGATGCGCACTGCGCAGAAGTCAGATAGCTCAGAGGATTGTAGCGACTCGGGGATCCCTACGAATCGCAGATTGCTCCGTCTGGCCCTATTTTCCAGGTCATCAAGTTTCTGTAGAACATATTGATTCGTTCTGTCCTGGGAGCATTCCGTGGCTTGGGCCTGGTAGAGTTCCTCTTCTATATCTGACAGACGGTGTTCTAGGTCATTTAATCTGGTGTGGTGTTCGCCTATTTGGGCCTTGAGCTGCTGCATGCCTGCATTTACAGCTTTTTCCACAGATGCCGTTATCATGGGGGATAATAGAGCGGCCACGGCCTGGGCAATGCGCTCTGTGGTGGAGTCCCCTGCAGGCTGCGTGGAAAGACTACCCTGTAGTGGAGGGGCTGGAGATGCTGGCAGTGATTGTGGAGAGGGAGGAGAAGCCGTGTCACAGCTCACCTCCATGTCCGCTGCGCGCTGTGAGGAGAAGGGAGCCGAGTAGGCCGAAGCCGGGGCCTCGATTTGCGGCCGCGCCGCGGTCGCGGGCGGCGTCGTAGGAGCTCGCGCGCCGTTTTTTTCCAGGAACCGGTCCATGGCTATGAGGGGTGATTCCGGGGGGTGTTTCGTCGGAAGCCCGGCCGCTCAGCAGGATTTTAATGCCGATTTCGGGGTCGTGATGCGGGAGCTGAGGAGGAGAGCAGTCACTCCATGCGGCGCCGGAACCGGAAGTCAGAACCATCGCTTTCAATTGGCATTCATCCAATGTACCATGGCCTCAGGTTCTCAACCATATGGCAAACATCAAATTATCAGAAAGAATACATCATACGTTATATGACATCATGCATATATACAAAAAAAATCTTTAACCACTTGACCACTGGGCACTTAAACACCCTTAATAACCAGACCAATTTTCAGCTTTTGGTGCTCTCACATTTTGAATGACAATTACTCAGTCATGCAACACTGGACCTATATGAAATTTTTGTCCTTTTTTTCACACAAATAGAGCTTTCTTTTGGTGGTATTTAATCACCGCTCGTTTTTTTATTTTTTGTGCTATAAAAGACCAAAATTTATACTACTACATATCTTTGGTAAAAATAAGTACAAATTGGTGGATATTATTTGGTCTTTGTGAAAGTTATAGAGTCCACAAGCTATGGTGCCAATATCTGAAAATTTATCACACCTGAAGTACTGATGGACTATTTCAATTCTTGAGACCCTAACATGCCAGAAAAGTACAAATACCCCCCAAATGACCCCTTTTTGGAAAGAAGACATTCCAATGTATTTAGTAAGAGGCATGATGAGTTTTTTTAAGTTGTAATTTTTTCCCACAATTCTTTGCAAAATCAAGATTTTTTTTACTTTTTTTTTCACAAAATTGTCATATTATCAGTTTATTTCTCACACACAGCATACGCATACCACAAATTACACCCCAAAACACATTCTGCTATTACTCCTGAGTACGGCAATACCACATATGTGAGACTTTTACACAGTGTGGCCACATACAGAGGCCTAACATGCACGGAGCGCCATCAGGCATTCTGGAGCACCCAGGACAATTCTGACATTTCTCCCCTACATGTAAAAATCATCATTTATTTGCTAGAAAATTACATAGAATACCAAAACATTATATATTTTTTTTTAGCAAACACCCTGGAGAATACAATGGCTTTATTATATTTTATTTTATCTCGCACGGTATTTGCGCAGCAATTTTCTGAATGCTTTTTTTTTGGAAAAAAAAAACAGTTTTGTGCTTAAAAAAAACACAGTAGTTAGCCCAATTTTTGCATTATGTGAAAGATGAAGTTATGCTGAGTAAATAGATACCTAACATGTCACTCTTCAAAATTCCACACACTCGTGGAATGGCGCCAAACGTCGCTACTTAAAAATCCCTTGGGCGACGCTTTAAATTTTTTTTACTGGTTATATGTTTTGAGTTACAGAGGAGGTCTAGGGCTAGAATTATTGCTCTCGCTCTAACGTTCGCAGCGATACCTCACATATGTGGTTTGAACACCGTTTTCATATGTGGGCGGGACTTACGTATGCATTCGCTTCTGCATGTGAGCACATGGGGACAGGGGCGTTTAAAAAAAAAAAAAATTTTATTGTTAATTTTACTTTATTTATTTTAGTTTGACATTTTTTTTCCCCAAAAATAATTTTTTTGCTCACTTTTATTCCTATTACAAGGAATGTAAACATCCCTTGTAATAGGAATATGGCATGACAGGTCCTCTTTACAGTGAGATATGGGGTCAATAAGACCCTGCATCTCACCTCTAAGCTGGGAAGCCTGAAATAAAAAATAAAAAAAGATTCTGGCTTTGATCGTATTGGCGAGTCAGTAGAAACACCGGAGGGCGGCGGGGGGGTGTCTATGGCTAGGTATTGCAGGGTATCACCGACTATGGCTGGGTATTGCAGGGTATCTCCGAGTATGGCTGGGTATCTCTGAGTATGGCAATTTATGGCAGGGTATTGCAGAGTATTGGCAGGGTATTGCAGAGTATTGGCTGGAATTTTACTGCAGAGTATTGGCGGGTGTTGCAGAGTATTGGCGGGTGTTGCAGAGTATTTGCGGGTGTTGCAGAGTATTTGCGGGTACTGCAGAGTATTTGCGGGTATTGCAGAGTATTGCAGAGTATTTGCTGGTACTGCAGAGTATTGCAGGGTATTGCAGAGTAATGGCAGGGAATTGAGGGGTTAAATTTCAGTGAGCAGCGATGTGGGCACTGCAGATGCAGCCCACAGCGCTGCTGACACCGATCTCTTCCCCCTCCGCTGTACCGATCGGCATAGAGAGGGGGAGGCATGTTATGACGCTGGTTTGTTTACAAGTGATCACTCCGTCATTTGACGGAGCGATCACGTGGTAAATGGCCGCGATGAGCGCCCGTTTACCATGATCCGTGATGCGCCGGGTCCTGTGGACCCGGCGGTCACGGATGTCCTTGAGTGCGTGCCCCAGGGGGGCGTGCAAGAGCGGAATTCTGGGAGGACGTCATATGACGGCCTCCCAGAGTTAAACAACCGCCCTGTAGACGTCATTCGGCTATGGGCCGGTTGTTAAGTGGTTAATGCAGCGCATTCTCTTTTTTTCTTTACAATGCTACAAAATACAATGCTTACAAAATACAATATTTTAATTTGTCACATCTTCCCAATCATTTTATTTTTTATTTTTTTATTTGGTGGTTGGTTTTTTTAATCAAATCTCTTTTTTGACAGTTTGCTCATCTTCGCAGTTTTTTTGTTTTGTTTTGTTTTGTGTGTCAACTTACCACCATTATTATCTTTTTATTTTATTGGTTTCTTTTTTAATCTAGAGGAGGTTGTTTGGTGTTGGTGCCCCTTGTTATTAATTTGACTTTGTATTTTTGAAATGTACTTGCCTACTCACAAATAAACTGTGCTTTTTGAAGTAAAACACATAGGCAAGTATTTCTTCAACCAAAAAAAAACTTTATTTAGGTGTCAAAAAAATAAACAGGAAGACAGTGCTGGAGAAACTGGTCAATTTGGCGAAGCCTTTGGCCCCCAGGGCAGACATGAACTAATTTGAAAATGCAAAATTGGGGGCCTGAGGAGTACATATCTCAGGGAGAGCAGTCTGATCCAGAAGTCCAAGAGATCAGGAAGAGCAGATGCCATCTATGTCCCCAGGCTGTGCTCCTACAAGAGGCTGCATCTTCTGTCAGACCAGACTGAACCCAGGCCATCACTCTCTGATCTTCCTTAGTCACTTCCCTCCAGGCTTCCTTCCAGGCTGTGGCTCGGCTCCTGTAGTTGGGGCAGGAGGAGGAGAAGGAGAGCGATGGTCGACCTCCTGGCTGCCACTTGTCACAGCCTCCTCCCGGCTGAGGTCTTCATGTGTATGAAAATGGGACATTTAGTTTTTTGGTCATCAATCACACAATTTTGTGCTCATGACTGTTGCAAATTGAATGTTACCAAATAGGACAGACTATCATTCTGAGCTCAGCATTTTTCATTCTTGTCCCAATCATTTTTGGTCACTACTGTCTATTGATAGGTAAACCACTTTGTTAAATCACAACTTACTGATCAATAATAACATCTAGTTAACATCATTAAATGTACAACAAGAAATATGTTCAACAATGCTGTACCTGTCTCAAGCTGGGCCCCTCCACATGTTGCTGCCTGGAAGGCCCAGGTTGGACGTTGGAAGCCTCAGCCGGGGGTGAAGGAAGCCTTGAAGGAAGACTGTAGAATGGTGGCCTGGGTTTCCCCTGGTCTGACAGAAAATGCAGCTTCTCGTAGTACAACATCCTGGGGACATAAATGGCATCTGGATCTCCTGATCTCAGGGAATCCTGGTACTTCTTGCACTCCCTGAGATATGTACTCCTCAGGGCACCAACTTTGGCCTTCACCTAGGTCATGTCTGCCATGGGGACCTTGGTCTTTATAAAACCAAGCAGTTTCTCCAGCACTGCCATCCTCTTTCTTAGGTCATTATAAAAGGGGTTGTTCATCTGCCACAGGCAGGGCAGCTTCCTGAGCAAATGAATGAATAGCCCCATAAAATGCGATTTCTGGAAGGGATCCATCTTGTCTGCAAGACACAACACAAGACAAACCCTAATAATAATGGCATGCTAAACTCTCCTAATATTGTGCCAACATAGGCCTATATAAAAGCAGTATAGGCTAGTGATGTACCAAGTTAAAAATTGTACCTTCGTTTGCACGATCGGCGCGTCAGCTCCTCACTCTGCTCACAGATCGTGCATACGACACACGCGTGTTGCGTTTTATATACAGTCGCATACGTGAAACAATGCCCGCCCCTGATGTTCTTTCTAGACTATTCCCAGCCCCTTGTCTATCGGCGCAGTGTGGAGAGCAAATGGTGGAGACACAGCAGGTACGCAATAATAATTCCACTAATGAGGAGGAGGACGAGGAAAGCCCGGAGCCTGAAACGTCCCAATCTTGGAGGAGAAGATTTAAGGCCTCAAATATGTCTTTTGTTGAGATGTTGGAGATGGTGGACATATTGAAGAGGAACGACTATGATGGGAAGTATGGACCTTACCCAAACCCAAATATCAGAAAGGCCAAGATCATGACTAAAGTTGTGAAGAGTCTTCAGAAGAATTTTGGGGTACGACGATCCAAGGATCAACTGAGAAAACGCTGGTCAGACCTGAAACTGAGGGAACACGATCAGTACAGAAGGATCAAGTGAGTTCTTCAAAAAAGTAAGTAGTTGTCGTGTGTTCATATTATTATTATTGCTTGCATACTGCTCCATGTGCTTTAATTTAATGTTGTACAGTTTAAAATGGCCACTTTCATGTTCATGGGTTCAATCGTTTGTAATAAACATTGTTGGTTAGCCCACTCCAAAAACGATGTTTTGCCAACTTGCACTTGACTACATTTTTTCACACTACAGGTACGTATTCCAGCTTTAGAAAGTGTAAAAAATAATGTTTTCACCTTTGAACTCTGCCAAAAAACACAATTGTACGACACTTCCAAGCAATGTTTCATATTCCTATTTCTGCCCTCTGTATGCTAAATATTCCTTTTTTTTCATTCTCATAGGGGAGAGAAGACTCGGGACGTCTGAGGACACCAGGGACCCCACACCTCCCAAAGAAGGGGAAATACCAACACCAGAAGCAGAGGAGGAGGAGGAAGGAGAGATTGTTGAAATTGGCGAAATTGGCACCACAACAGGTGAATGTCGAAGATCACAGCTTCTGGTAAGCTAATCAATGTATGTTTGCATATTTATAATACGTGGTGTTTTTTTTTTCTACGTGATGTGGAAGAAGAATCACATTTTACCAGTGAAAGTGCCCAGATCCTCATTGGGGAGATAATGGGGTGCAATCGCGATTTAGAGAATATATAGAAAAACATCAATGATGATCAACAAAAAATTAAGAACATCATTGATGTTTTGGAGAGAGTCTGAAACACCCCAAACTAGCTAGCATCGTTTTTAAATTTTCAAAAACACTTTTATATTTTTAGAAAAGCCAAATTTGGAAGATGCACACAGTGTGTCAACATGTGCTATCTCCCATCATGGGGGATCAATGTACGTGTTTTGTGGGTTCAACCCCTTCCTTGCTACTAAAGTGGCTGAGATGAAGGGGTTGCACCCCAAAAACATATACATTGATACCCCATGATAGGAGATAGCACATGTTGACATTAGGCATGGGATCAGGAGGAAACTGGCCACTTTATGATTCTCAATTTGTGTGCATCTTCCAAATTTGGCTAGTGATCTGTGATTGGCTACAGCAAATTGCATGGTACAGGGTGCTGTGATTGGCCACGGTACCATGTAATAGCTGTGGGTCAATCACAGCATGGGAAACACAGCAGTTCGGAATGAATTACCCGGGCTCTGAGTATAGAGATACGCAATTCTAGTGGCAGGGTGGGTGCGCTGCGCACACCTATCCCTGAGCAGGCAAAATCATATACATGTACGTGATTTTGCCCCTGAACATGCCATCCAGCTGCAGTATATGTTCTGTGGCTGGTCAGCAAGTGATTATTAAAGTGTACTGTAAAGAGACAGTGAAAACGTCAAAATGCATGCTGATCTGAAAAAAGAATGGCATTAAGTATATTTTTTTCCAAAATACTGTAGGCCACACCCCTATAATTCTCTGCAAAAAGGTTTACCTATGTGGGCCTAGCCTCAGAGAACTCAGGAGAAAGCAATCAGTAAGCTGCAGAGTAACCATGGTACTGAAAATATAGTACATACTTTTTAATTTTTCAGTTTTCATTTTTTTTTTGTTATATCACAGGTTTTCACGAAAATACATGTGGGTGTTTATCTGTTGTAATGAGATAAAACACATTGTTGCATGCTGCCATGTAGTGCATGTAAAGGTATCAGTGTGCGAATTAGGGGTGCATTTAATTGTACGTATAAAACAAGTATTTTCAACAAATATATAACTATCTCTTCATTCAATGTATAACTAGGGCTGTAGGCATGCATTTCTCTGCATGTGTTCCCCAGCAGTGCTATGCTTGAGAGACAGCTGTGAGTATATGTGCTGATATTAGTCTCAAAACCGTGATGAACTTATTATTCGTAGTTTACTGTCACAGCAAGCTGCAAAGTTATTTGGACTTGTAAAACAACCCCAAACTGCATTTCATAATTAGTTTTACCTTACTTAAAGTGGAAATTACATACATTAATTTACTTCTGTATAGTAGCAGTTTATGACCCTGGTATCTAAAACATCTTACCCATCTGTAAGTGTACCTTATCTTGAATACACAACCAATACAATACTGTATAATTAAAAAGGTTTTCTAAAGATTCCCATCTATAATAAGTAACTCCATTTATTCGAAATAGGCTTTGATACCAAACATTATACTATGCTCTATTTAAAATCATTCACAAATATTGTTAACAAAAACAACAACAATCTTGTATGGTATACATCTTTGTGGATGATCTAAATATGCTTGGTAATTCAGTTTATTCCACTAGCCTCCCAAACTAGAACAATAGTGTCTCATATATGCTCATGTATGTACCGTTACTCCTCCTGTAAATAGAAATGGTAAAACACTTTTTCTACATATGTGAAATTACACTTCAACATTTCACATCAGCAATCACTGCATCATGGTGCTGGATGTGCAAATAACAAGGAAGGGGATGGGGCTTTAGGGTAAGAAGGAGAGATCCACATCAACAGGACTCTGCCACTAAAATGTAAGCTGTCATTTGGCTGAAAGGTGTACTTCCATTACATGAGCTAAATATGGCCAGTATTTTCATGTAGAAAAGACACTTTCAATTATATCAAAACAAAGAATTCCCTTGCAGTGGGGCTCTCTACAGGACAACAAGTTTTAATGCTTGTAAATGCCTATGGGAAAAAGAAAAAGCACTTTTACTTAACTGGCCTCTCATTCCTACAGCTCAATACTTCTCCCTGAATCTCCGGTCTGTGCATGGTCCCCACATACAATACAGGACTATTATTAACCCTGCATTGTAATTGATGATGTCACAGTGACTGTAATCACCAGGGAGGCAGGAAAAAGAGAATGGAACCCTGTTTTACAGCATGAAGGGAGCCTGCCAGAGTCAGGGATCAGGTATGTTAAAATCCTTTTTTGGGTACCCTAGACATGAATGAGCATTTAAACCAGCAGTCTTCAAACTATGGCCCTCCAGTTGTTCAGAAACTACAATTTCCATTATGCCTAGTCGTGTCTGTGAATGTCAGAGTTTTACAATGCCTCATGGGACGTGTAGTTTTGCAGCAGCTGGAGGACCGTAGTTTGGGGATACCTTGAGGATTTAAACCCTTACAGTGTAATGGGAGGCACATTACAAGAGGATTTTTTAAATGTATTACATTTTACTCAGTTAAGCTTTTGCTTAAGGTGTTGCCTGGTCTAATGGTTCCAGAGTCAATGAGATTTAAATTGGATTTAGGGTATAAGGGGAATGATTGCAGAAATTACATATATAAACAACAAGTTTGAGGTGGGGTTGAGGGGCATGGATGTGTTTAATAGTAGTCAGCAGACTCTCCTTCAAATCCAGTTTTTTTTTATTGTATTGATATTCCTCTCTGATCACAAGCTGCAATCTAGCAGTGCATATTTTATTGTGCATCATGATCTTGCAATTTAAAAAAGACTGCACTTGATATACTATATCTATTATGTGCCACTCCCTGAAAAGGGATAATGTGGTTGATTTACTAAAACTGCAGAGTGTAAAATCTGGTGCAGCTGTGCATGGTAGGCAATCAGCTTCTAACCTCAACTTGTTCAATGAAAGCTTTGAAAAAAAAAACTGGAAACGGTTTCTATGCAGAGCTGCACCAGATTTTGCACTCTTCACTTTTAATAAATCAACCCCCATGTGTCTTCAATGCCCCCTGCACCTTGCAATATGAGCATATTTTGTCTTAATATGTTTGTCATTATTTGAAACATGCGGGTTGATCCTCTGTATGACTTTAATACTCTGGTCACATACTAAAATCTAACAGCCCAAATTTTGTGCTGCATCACAATCGTATGATTTAAATTGGACTACACTTGATATATCCATTATATGCAGATTCCTAAAAATGGATAATGTGTCCTAATGTGTCAGCTTCCCGCACCTTGTAATATAGGTGTATTTAGTCTTAAAATTATTATAATTACATATGAGTGGTTGCTCTGTGTTAATGTAATTTGATCATCTCAGTAGTTATAAATTATGTATAAATTTTAGGTCTACGGCAAGAGATTAACACCCAAAAGAGCTCTCTGCTCTCCAGGTTAAAATGCTTGTCTGACACCGTGGGACCATGATACTGGCATCATGTTCAAGTTCTCCCTCCTGCGCATGCTCTAAAGCAGTGGTCTCCAAACAGTGGCCCTTTGTTTGCCTTTATCTGGCCCTTGTGGCACTATTTCTTCCATTGATACAAGGCACCATTCTTCCCACTGACAACAATGATAGGCCACCATTCCTCTTACTGGCACCAACAATAGGACACCAAATGCATATCCAGTACCATGATGCAGTGATTCTGCCCATCCTTTTGTTCCCATACCTGCCCCATAAGAGCCTCAACGGGTCTTTGGAGGGTGGTGGGCCCTCCCAGGAAGGCCATAGAAGGCCTCAGCATGTCAGCCCTGATACAAAATGGGTTTATACACTAGAACTTTATTGACTACTGAATAATTGGCATTTAGAGACCCTGGGACCAATATTCATCCCTCTAAAGGGTAAAGTAAAAAAATACAATTATAACATAATCTCAAACATTTGTGCAAAAATTGGATTAGGATTTATTGGTAGCTGGTTCACAACCTATTTCCCCAATCTATATAAATGAATCATGTAATTTGTTACCTTATGGCACATTTAGATGTGGCTCATGCCCTCACTGCCAGTACAATGATACTAGCAAATCAGCTGTTGAAATTGAATCAGATATGATACCAAATTGAATCAGATATGAAATTATACACTTTGTAAATTGCAATACCTTTGGCCCCCCCCTCCTGCTGAGTGCCCCCATAGGAAGCTGCTTCCCATGGGACAGTCTTGTGTGCTCACTCCCGAGTTGGCCTATTTGCCTCTATTCAGACACACAGCCTGGCTCAGCCCCAGTCCCTGCTCTCTGCTCATTAGTTTGGACTGACAGCAGATAGAACCAATGGCCCCCACGTTGATTAACCACTTGCTTACTGGGCACTTAAACCCCCCTCAGTCCCAGACCAATTTTCAGCTTTCAGCGCTGATGCACTTTGAATGACAATTGCGCGGGCATACAACACTGTACCCAAATGAAATTTCTATCATTTTTTTCCCACAAATAGAGCTTTCTTTTGGTGGTATTTAGTTACAGCTCGGAGTTTTATTTTTTGCTAAACAAACAAAAAAAGATGCAAAAAAAAAAAAAAAAAAATCATGTTTTAATAGTTTGTTATAAAATTTTGCAAACGGGTCATTTTTCTCCTTCATTGAAGTGCGCTGATAAGGCGGCACTGATAGGCTGCATTGGTGGGCACTGATGGGCTGCATTGGTGGGCACTGATAGGCTGCATTGGTGGGCACTGATAGGCTGCACTTGTGGGCACTGATAGGCATAGTTAAGGCGGCACTAATAGGCACAGATAAGGCGGCACTGATGGGCACAGATAAGGCGGCACTGATGGGCAAAGATGGGCACAGATAAGATGGCACGGATGGGTGGCACGGATAAGTGGCACGGATGGGTGGCACGGATGGGCACTGATAGGTACCACAGATAGATGGGACTGATGGGCACTGATAGGTGGCACTGATAGGTGGCTCTGATAGGTGGCACTGCTGGGCACTGATGGGCGGCACTGCTGGGCACTGATGGGCGGCACTGCTGGGCACTGATGGGCGGCACTGGGGTGCAGCACCTTTGAGGCAGATTGGGTGGCACTGTGGGTGGCACTGTGGGTGGCACTGTGGGGTGGCACTGTGGGGTGGCACTGTGGGTGGCACTGTGGGGTGGCACTGTGGGCATTATGGGCACATACGGGGGGCACTTACTTTTACTTTGTTATTTTTCAGGATGGCACTGCGGGAGGCAGGTGGGCACTGGCAGGTGGCATGTGGTGCCTTTCATTGCTGGCCGTGATCGGGACTGATGTCCCGATCACGGCCGCCGGTGATCGGCTTTTTTTTTTTCTCCTCGCGCTGTCAGCGCGAGGAGGAATAATAGCCGATTACCGGCTCCGTTCTATCACATGATCAGCTGTCATTGGCTGACAGCTGATCACGTGATAAGGGGTCGGGATCGACCCCTTACACGGATCGGTGATCAGGCGAGTCTCACGGACTCGCCGATCACAGAGCGCGCCGCGCGCGCCCCTCAGGGGGCGCGCAGGCCGCTCGTAACCAGGACGACGTCAATAGACGTAGTCCTGGAAATCTAGGTCCGCGCTAATGCCGTCATTCGGCAATAGCGCGGTACCCAAGTGGTTAAAGCTGAACTTAAACAGTATGCAGCATTCTAAATTTTTGTAACTATCCACTCTTCTGCTATGAAGGTTTCTACCCTTATTTAAACATTCATTTTAGGTTTTCTACCTCAAGACTAGAGATAAACAATAAGGTCAGATAGGGTGGGTGGGGGGGGCATGGCCTGCCGCAGACCGTAATGGAGGCTTGGAGGCTTGAAGCCAGAGCTCCACTCCCCTGATCTGCAGTAACCCAAGGCGACTATCTGACCCCCGATCCAGCCGCACGGAGGGGGAAAGGACTCAGGACCGTCCTGGGCATGTCTAGAAAGCCGCCTGCACCCCGCCTTCTGATAGATTACTTTCATAACATGGACATTCGCGAGGTCCAACATGGCTCCGGTGCTGGGAACAAGGACAAAGCCGCATTCTGCTCCCCAGCAGCTGAGGCACAATGACCGGCTCCCCAGGGGGGACATACAGCCAAATCACCCAGGGACAATACCAGGGAGGAGATTGACACCCTACCATCGCCAGACACTTCATCCTCACAACACAACATGGACAGAGGTAAGAGGCTGGCATCCTCCCCTGCCCTCTCCCCAGCAAAGAACCCCAGCCCAAGAAGCACCAGTGGGCTAATAGAGACACTGACACAGCACATACCCCAGCTCCAGTGGCCATCCCTGCATCAGATAATCCAGTGACAGAGTCCATGCTTAAATCCATGCTACTAACATTACAAAAGGATCTGCACAGGGAACAACAAATCTCTGTCTCCCAGATACATGACAGGGTAGACTGTCTGGAGGGAAGAGCAGGTGTGCTTGAGGAAAGCATGCATGATCATGTCAGAGCACATAACGAATTGCTAGATGCACATGAAATACACCACATCTGAAAAACACCACATCAAACTGAAATTGTCGGACTTAGAAGACCATTCTGGGAGGAACAATATAACATTTCGAGGCTTCCCTGAATCAATAAAATCAAATGAGATACTCCTTATCTACAACAGCTGTTATCACAACTATAACCCCATATAAATGCATGGGACATCACAATTGACCAGGCTCACAGAATTGCCAAACCTGCACACCTCCCCCTGACACCCCAAGGGATATTCTAGTAAGAGTACATTACTTCCATAATATTAAGGAACAAATATTACAGGTGGCCAAATCCACTAAACCACTACCAGCACCATACACAAATGTCCCCCTGTTTAATGACCTCTCCAAAGCCACTATGGAGATGAGAAGAACCTTCACACCCATCACCGCTATACTTCAGGAAAAAAAACGTACCTACAAATGGGGCTTTCCAACCAAGCTGCTGGTCACATACCAACAACTCTCCACTTGATTGAACTACCTGCTGACACACCATGATACTACCTTTAATACGATAGTACAGTTCCAGATTGCTTACCCTGTAACATATCATATATAGTAGACATACTTTGTGTACTTGTATATTTGTTTGCTACCCCCATAAAACATAAGTTGTGTAAATTGTGGGTGTAATCTCACTCCCTTCGTCCCCATCCCTGTGCACTCCCCGCCAAAATGGCCATCAAGATCACCTCAGTCAAAGGATTACATCCCCACTTCAAGCGTAATTTCCTATGGAAAGAAGCGCTGAACCACCACACAGACATATTCTGTGTGCAAGAAACACACTTCGTCAAACACAATTCCCCAACATGTACACACAAACGTTATGTGCACTGTTTCTTTGCCAGTGCCCCCACAAAAAAGAGAGGGTTAATGATTGCAATTAGCTCATCTGTCTCCTTCCAATTACACCATTGTGTGGCTGACAAGGACAGTAAGTACTTAATTCTCTCTCCGCATCTGTTGAGAACCAACTCCTTACCTTGGTGAATCTTTATGCACCTAACACTGGCCAAAATAAATTTTACAATAACCTAATCTTTAAAATGGCCCCTTATAGGTCTAATCCGGTAGTGCTACTGTATGTGGGGATTTCATCAATATCATTGACAATTCCCTAGATACGTCAAACCCAACCAAAAGACGACCATCTGCACTGTCCTTTTTCTTGCATAAAGAAGACCTCTACTACCCCTGGAGATGCATACATGATACAGAGCAAGATTACACTTTTTACTCCAACCCCCAGCAATCTTACTCTTGGATCAAACTTATGTTCCTCACAGATAAATTCCTACTACAAACAGTCACTGAAGCGCACATAGGTACAATTACCTGGTCTGACCATGCGCCAATATCAGTCACACTATTCAGCAGAAATAAATCCACAAAACATGCTATTTGGAGACTGAACACATCCCTGCTCACCAATCCAGTACTTGAGGGAGAAATTTGATCCAAGATTGAGAATTACTTTGAAAATAACCAGTACTCAGTTGACAACCAGTCTATTATTTGGCAAGCACACACAGCTTTCTTAAGCTGCCTTTTTATAGAATTAGGAGCACAGGAAAAAAAAAACATGCAGCCACTACTGAAAAACTATTAAAACAAATATGAGTGTTAGAATGCGTTAATAAACAATCACCTTCCACCAACTTGTCCCCTGATCTAAAAAAATCTCAGATACCAACTCAGTGAGCACCTCCATAAAAAGTTTGACTACTACGTAAAACGCCTTAGGCTCCAATACTACTCCTCAGCTAATAAATCGGGAGTGTTCCTGGCCAAACAAATGAAAAAACACCATGCCAACAAAAAGATCCAGTTACTTACAAACTCCCAAGGTAAACGGTTAAATAACCCTTTAGATATAGCGAACAAATTTAGTGCCTTTTACTCCAAATTATACAAATAATGAAGCATTCCTCTTGTCCAGCTACCTCCCTTCCTACACCCTTCTCTTTCACGGAAATACTTAAAGCTATAAAAAAAATGCCTCTCCACAAGGCCCCTGGCCCTCTCGTATTTTCAAATGAGTACTATAAACAATACTCTGACTTGATCACCCCACATCTATGCAACACTTTTAATTACTATACTACTGTAGGTGAAATCACCAAGGAATCCTTAAAAGCTCTGATAGTTACCTTACCAAACCCAGGTAAAGACCCTGACAAACCAGCTAATTACCACCCAATTTCGCTCCTAAATACAGACACCAAACTCTATGTGAAACTATTAGCTTAGCGCCTATCTCTGATCATCCCCCACATAATACTTCCTGACCAGGTAGGATTAGTACCAGGAAGGGAAGCCTCAGATAGCACTAGATGCCTCATTGATTTAATACAGTGGGTGGAACACAACCAAACACTTTCTCTCTTCCTATAACTGGATGCAGAAAAGGCATTTGACAGGGTTCATTGTAAATACATGGAAAAAGTCCTGTGCAAATTTTGATTGTCGGGGAATATTCTAACAGCCATACTAAATTTATACTCCTCCCCAAGCGCCCAAGTATGGATGTCTGGGATAACATCAGACCCTTTTGAAATCACTAATGGCACAAGACAAGGGTGCTCACTTTCCCCCCTGATTTTTGCCATGGTAATGGAACCACTTGCACAATTCATCAGGTCCACATTGGCTATATCGGGTATCGCAAACTAGGCCTTTACGCGGATGATGTTATCATCACCCTAACAAACCCCATATCGTCCCTTCCAAGTGTTTAAAAAACCCTAGAACACTTCAGCTCAGTCTCCCTCTACAAAATAAATTACGGTAAATCAACTATGTTAAGCTTAGAGATAGACCAGCAGACTAAACAGATTATAATGAAAGAAGCACCCTTCACATGGTCCACAAATTAATCACTTCCATATTGAGGAATTCACCTAATTTCCCAAGTAACACATTGTTGAAAGCAAACTATGCCAAACTCCAATTAAAGCTTCTGCGCATTTCCAAGGACAGGAGCAACCTCACTGTCACTTGGGCTGGTAGAATAGCTCAAGCCAAAATGTATCTGCATCCTCATATTTTGTATATGTTTCGTAAAATCCCTTTACCCAACCAACTAAAACAACTACAAGGGATAATTAATGCATTTATATGGCAACACAAAAAACCCAGACTCAAGCAGGACATTCTCCTTTCCCCAGTGCAAAGTGGAGTAATGGGAGCCCCCAATGTCCAGGTATATTATAGGGCATTGGTACTGGACCAACTAAGAGAATGGTGGTCGCCTGCTTCTAATAAGACATGGACCCAAACTGAATCCAGGGCTCTTAATGCCAACATGAAACACACCCTGATGGCTGTCTTACTCACACTTAAGCCACAATATCATTATCTACACTCTGTAACGGCAGCACTACGGATGTGGTCAGCCTCTACACAATGAGCCAAAAGAATACCTAAATCTATTCTTTCCAGACTCCCCATTCAAGCAATAGAACTGACATCGCCGGACCTGCCTCTCAGAACATGGACACAAAAACAAATTACCAACCTAGGGCAGTTAATGTCCACTTAGGGGTTGCACCCATTCTCACACCTACAACAAGTATTCGACATCCCTACCACAAATTTTTTCTTATACCTAAGACTTTGTTTGATCCTCTCTCCAATGGACATCACAGATGAGGATGCCCCAATAGCTAATATTGTGAAATTCTACGATATCCCTGCTCCAGCAGAAAAAGGAATCTCCTTGATATACAGATTACTGATAACGCATCCTGCAGACCATACTTCATCATCCATCAATTTCTGGTTATCCTTTACAGACTCCCCACCATCGCCTTCAGAGTGGCACAAAGCCCGGACCATTCCCCTTCGAGCATCACACTGTATCTCCCACTGGGAATCCGTACGAAAATTGTTCTACAAGTGGTACTTCACCTCAGCCAGACTGGCTACAATCTAACCATCAACATCACCTCAATGCTGGAAGAATTGCAATGAACAGGGAACCTTACAGCACATATGGTGGGAATGCCCTAACATTCAAAGACTACTTCTGGGCCTCACTATCCCCAGCTGGTCGGGAAGTCTTAGAGTACTGATGACTCATATACTAATAGCGGCCCGTTTAGCACCAACGAAGAGATGGAAATCACCACAGCCTCCAACTAAGGTGGATCTTATTATCCTGTTTCTATCACAACTGGGAACCATGAATCGTTGATCAATGAAGCACAGCACTATAAAATGCAATCTCCTCATATAATTGAACCCTTTGCCCTACCCGAAATACTGAAACATCCCCCTAAATTGCGTACACACATACTTGATGCACCCTCGACTCTAAAACTGAGACGCAATGGAGGAACCGTCACCACAGAGTGTATAATTAGTAAGCAGGACTCCGAGTTTTCTTTTGTTTTCAGTTCTGTGATATGCATTCCAATGCTGTTCTCTGTTTTATATGTTCTATAAGTTCTGATAAACGATTGTTGTCGGGGTTGCCCCCCACCCCACGGAACAGTGAGTGCCCGAATTGGGGTGCCGGGGTGTGGTGACAGCCCCGACACACTCAGAGTAACACCAACATCCCACTTAGTTCTTAAATTTCAACACAACACATTTATGTTACCTTCGATGTAAGTCATTAACGTATGCTATAACACTCAGTAAGTAATGTTGTTGATATACTATCTTTCTCAACTTTCTGTATTAATGCTTTGTGAAAACTTCAATAAAAATCTATGATTTAAAATAAATTAGTTCAGATGACCATCCTTGCCATTCTTCATCTTGTTCTGCACTGGCTGGTGGGAGGAGTTGGGTAGATCCAGCACATTACTGAAGTAATATCCATTGCAACAGTGATCGTGATTTTACTGATTTTTAAATGAATATATACAGCTTTGCCTGAACCGTTCCAGACTGCAATCCGGATGCAGTGTGTTAAATGTGTTTGCCACCCTATATCCCACTGCACAGTATAGGACAGCAGTCTGATCTCTAATTGCACACTATGTACTGTTCCTGTGTTAATTGATAATGTGTAATGCATTATTTACTAACACATGATTAAATATGAAAAGGCCCTGCAGCTGGCTATACTTTTTCCAGGGTTCCTAATAATATACGTTTAGGTTTCCTCTTTATGCGGAAATATGCAGCTGGCTCTTTTAATCTGGGTGAACCTGGCTTTCCAAAAGTGTGCATAAGATAGGGCACAGCAACTGTCATTGACACTTTGTGTATCCCAGGTGTCTAAAGTCTTGTACACACGATCAAATTGTTTGCCAACCTAGCGTCTGATTTTTGTCCAAAGGGCGTGTGCCAGGAACTTGTCTTGCATACTAATGGTACACAATTGTCGGCCAACAAACATGAATGTAGTGACGTACTAGGAGGAATTTCAGGTCTTGAGCGCCACCCTTTTAACCCCTTCTGCTAATTTCAGGTTTGGTGAGCAATGATTCTGAGCATGTGTGTTTGTACTTTCGACTTTTGTGTGTACTGACTATATGAAAATCAGACAACAGACCATTCTCTGGCGAAAATTTACTAGCCTACCATCCAACATTTGTTGTCTGAAAGTTGGACAACAATTGTCAGAAGGAGCATACTAACGGTCAGATTTTAGGACAACAGTCTGTCAACAAACAATCCCCTGCCAACAATTGGATTGTGTGTACGAGGCTTAAGACTGTTAGTGGGTCTTGTTGGAGGCTGGGCATCTGCAGACAGAAAGTGTTCCTCCAATAGAAATTCAAAGACACACAGTGGGGAGGCAAATAAGGGAAATAATAGTTTTCTACCAAGCACCAGTAGCAGAAGCACATGGAACATAAAATGTGATGTTGAAGTTCTGCTTTAATGTCATTCTCACCTAAAAATAAACACAGCATTCCAGCAAGTAATGTGTGTATTTTACAAGAAATTGACTATTTTCCTTTGCTTCTGCAGTGTCAACCATCATAAAAATGTATGTTTGTCACTAGATAACAATGATAACAAAATATCCTTGTGTTTTGATAGAACATAATCTTCCTGAACATTCTGAATTGCTGGTTTCTGCCTAGTTTTACTTATCTGTTGATTTCATTAGTGAATTCCTAAATGCATGATGATGTTGCCCGGTAAGATTATTATGGCTATGACCCAGATGCTACAGAGATGTGGTCATCAGGAGAGAAGGATGGAAATGATTTTGATTGCATATAAAACAATTATGATATGCAACAAGTCAGACTTCGTATCATCTATTTTATGCAAGCCCATTTGTATCTAAAATCTCATCAATCAAAGTGGGGTCATTGTAGTGTAACATCACTGAAGTCAAATCTGGTCATATCCATATTTGCCTAATAGCATCACCTGGGATCCACACCTTTGTTTACATTCAGCTGCCAGCTGAGGAAATGTTATTCACATTGAGTTAGCCATGGGTGGACACATTATTTTTTTTGTCTGGAAATGTTCATCGTAATTGATGTGAATTTATAATGCTGAAAGGCATGATTGATGATGGAGTTACACCATTTTTTTGTGGGGTACCCCTTGAAATCTTTACCAGACAGGGGTCTAGTATGTATTTTTAGAGGAAACAATTTGATTTTTTTGTTTTTGTTTTTGTTTTAATGGGCCCCCTTACAATTCATACCAGAATATTCTCTAGTAAAAAGATATGCTATAGATAAATGGAATCCCTGGCCTCTGTATTTACAAACAAAAGAAAGCAGCTGAGAAATGTCATTAAGCAGCCAACAATTTAAATGATATTTTTACATTTGTAAATGTTCAATATAAAAAAGTGCAGTACAACCTCATATGATAAGTATACAACTTAAATAATCAATACATGTGTCTATTTACACATGCATGTGAAAAACATGAGCTGGTCAAATTTATTGGCACCCTCAATTTAATATTTGGTAGCACATGCCTTGGAAAAAAGTACTGAAATGAATCGCTTCCTGTAACCATCAATGAGCTTTTTACACCTCTCCACTAGAATTGTGGACCACTCTTCTTTCGCCAACTGCTGTAGGTCTCTCAGATTGGAAGGGTTCCTTTTCCCAACTGCTGTTATGAAATCTCTCCACAGGTGCTCTATAGGTTTTTGATCTGGACTCATTGCTGGCCAGTTCAGTACTCTCCACCACTTTGCCTTAAACCATTTCTGACATGTGGTTTGGGTCATTGTCCTGCTCTAAGACCGATGACCTCTGATGGAGACCCAACTTTCTGACACTGGACCCTATATTCCACCCAATAATTCTTTGGTTGTCTTCAGATTCCATAATGCCATGCACACGGTCAAGACATCCAGTGCCCAAAGCAGAAAAGAAACCCAAAAACATTAGTGAATCTCCACTATGTTTGACTGTAGGGACTGTATTCTTTTTCTTTAAAGGCTTCATTTTCTTTTCTGAAAACAGACTAATGATGAACTTTACCAAAAAACTGTAATTGTGTTTTGTCTGTCGATTCTCCCCAAAAAATTTTGGCTTCCTTAGATGAATTTTGGCAAACTCTTTGATCAATTTTGCTCTTTTCTCCACATCCAGGAAGATTTTCTACTGTGCAATGGGCTGTAAACGTCTTGATTATGTTTCACACAGTGGGCACAGGAACAAGATCTCTGGAGATAGACTCGTAACCTTGAGATTGTCCATGCTTTTCCACAATTTTTGTTCTCAAATCCTCAGACAATTCTTTGATGCTCTTTTTCTTCTACATGCTCTGCAGGCACACAGAGACACGCAACAGAAAGGTTGACTACATTTTATACCATTGTAACTGGTTGCCAGTGTTTTTTTTTTATATTGTCAGCTCTTGTTAATTGATACAGGTGAGTTAAATTACAAATTACAGGAGCATCACAAACTTGGAATGTACTGTATTTATCGGCGTATAACATGCACTTTTTTCCCCTTAAAATCAGGGCAAAATCATGGGTGCATGTTATACGCCGATCCCCCGCTGTTTTGGAGCCTCTGGGCAGCTTTCGGCTGCCTTCGGCCATTCTCGGCAGCTTTCGGCCATCTTCGGCCCTTCTCGGTGCCCGAAGGTGGCCAAGAACTACCGAGCGCCGCCTAGATACACAGGACATCTCGGTGGCGCCATTTTTAAAAATAAAACCAGAAAATAAAACTGACAAGGCTGAAAATTTCACTGACAAGGGGACAACGATGGACAAGGCTGCATGACAGGGCTGCAATGATGGACAGGCTGCAATGATAGACAGGCTGCATGACAAAGCTGCATATGACACTGACAAGGGTGCAATGATGGACAAAGCTGCAAATGACACTGACAAGGCTGCAGATGGACACTAATAAGGCTGCATTGATGGGCATTTAAATGTAAGTTTTACCTTAAACTTCTCTCCTAAAAGTTTTTTCCTTAAAATTCCCTCTTAAACTTGT
The DNA here is from genome assembly GCF_037356315.1 of Lithobates pipiens. Lineage (NCBI taxonomy): Eukaryota > Metazoa > Chordata > Amphibia > Anura > Ranidae > Lithobates > Lithobates pipiens. Next base: position 229,259,976 of record NW_027507758.1, read on the forward strand.
GCGTGTTATACGCCGTTAAATACAGTAATTATTTCATACAATTATGAGAAGGTGCCAAAAATTTTGTCCAGTGAATTCTTGGTGTTTTGTGTGAAATGTGTCACATTTAGATTTTTGTTTCTCTACTTTTTCTATGCCATACTAATATGAACAAAATAAATACAGATAATAATGCCTAAACATTTGTAATTGAAACAATTTTCTGAGTGAAGTGGTGCATTCTAAAGTGGTCTGCCCAGTACCCCATCTTTTATAATTCCTTGCTTATTAGCCTTGGAAATATAGGGAATTGGTTTTCAAGAATCACCCTCTATTGGGTCTGCATTAAAGTTCACAATTTGTGATTTTTTTGGCTGAGTTTGCTGAATCTGCCCTCAAAATTGAACCCTAGTAAAAAAAAAAAAATCAGGTGTACAAACATTCTTAATCCAAAAGCACTGTTTTCACACAAATGTCAGGCCCTAATAATAGATCATACAATCCTTCCAAATGGTCAAGAAAAAAAAAACAGTATCTTATCTTATTTCAAGGCTTTGCCTGTTGTATGGTAGAAAGCAACCTAATATATAATATGCTAGTATTTTTTTCCTCTTTGAATGGTATAGTATGCTGTAAACTAAATAGGTTGCATTTAAATGTACACAGTATAAATGATGCACAGTTTTAAATACATACATATACATTGAACTACTACTAATGCATCAACAGTTTAATATATCATAGAGACAAATTTTATTCATTTTTTAGAGTTCAGCCTGCATTCTGAATTTTGAAAACAGTTGACACATTACAAGAACTCACTCTCTCTTGAGTTGCTAAGGCACATGTATCATTTAGTCTCAATAGTTTTGCTTGAGTACCTCACACAGGTGTGCCATTTTATGTGCAGGCTTAAAGGGGTTGTAAACCTTTGTGTTTTTGCACCTTAATGCATCCTATGCATTAAGATGAAAAACACCTGGCAGTGACTGGTCCCTCAGCCCCCTCGTTTTACTTACCTGAGCCCTGGAACTTGACCCGATGGGGATGTGCTGTGTCTCTGCCTGGGGGTCTCGGCTCTTGATTGGATAGATTCATAGCAGCGCAACCATTGGCTCCAACTGCTGTCAATCAATTCCAATGATGCTGGGGGCAGGGCTGAGTCATACATTAACCGGCTATGGACACTGAATGCTGGACTCGGGAGCAAACCTGCAAGGTAACCCCCTTGGGAGAGCGCTTTTCCTAGGGGGTTATCTGATGTGGGGAGGAGCCACGAGAGCCACTGGGGGACTCCAGAAGAGGATGTCCAGGGCCACTCTGTGCAAAACGAGCTGCATATTGGAGGTAAGTATGATATTGATATGCTTGTTATCTAAAAACAAAAAAACAGAACCCTTACAATCACTTTAAGACATCCCCAAGTATGTTATGTAAAGGAATTGTGTTTGTAATGTTGCTATTTAGACAACCCCCAGCCTGTCCTGTACTTTGCCAGAACAAAGGTGGGACTCTGATGTGAAGAGGAGACTCCCCCCGCAGCACCAAGGATAAGGTAACATCATCATCCAGTACAGTACAGTCAGTGTTCTTCAGCCAATTAAATACAGTTTGACACAGCATGCTATGTAGATGGAAACCCTATACTACTGTCAAGCAAATACTGCCAAATGGCAAGGAGTAATAATACACAATACTTCTTATCAGCTAAATATTTTGAAACTTTCAGCAATTAAACTTAAAAAAAGAGATAAATGAAGGATAAAACACCTGTTTGTGTGTTTAATATGTATGTGTATAGTTATTGTAAACCAGAGGGTAAGATAATTGGTTTAGGCCTGTTTTCGTTTTATTTGTTTTAAATGGAAACTTGTGTTGAGACTGGGGCTTTGAGTGGGATATGTACGTATAAGGTATTGAATATATGACTGTTGCATTTTTTTACTAGCTACTTGTGGTACAGAAATCCCTTTGGATTAAAACACATTTAAAAATAAAACACAAAAATGTAATTGCCATCTATTCTATCACTGACAAACTAAATCACACAGAGAGCCTGAAACAGTTTTCTCAAACACTTGTGATTTTGTTATCTGCTGCGCAGTTAAAATATACAACACATATAGGTGTTGAATTACTAAAGAGAAAGATAGTTTTCCACTTTCAAAGTGAATTTCTACTTAATGTAGTACATGAAGTAAAGCTGTGTTCACTTCAATCCTTCAATCAGTCACTTCAATTCCCACATGATTCAGCATTCTAAGTGAATAAAGCTTCACTTGGTTCACAAAGCTAAGTGAACATTATCTACTTGTTCAGGCAATCAATGCCACAGAGCGGTAGAGTTTTTTTTTAAACAGTAAGGACATGTTATTATTCTCCTCAAGGTGTTCTACTTGTCTTTAGTAATTAGTAATTTACTTACTAATAGAAAAACAAAACAAAATAACCAGTAGTTACATTTTGGAATATCTTTAATATGTGCATGCAGGTTTTTCTACAAAAAAGCCTACCATGCTTCCAACAATGTCTGATCTCAAAGGTAGGACATTCTTCTCTTCTGAATGTAAAAGTTCTTTAACAGAATTGCCAAGTGGCATATGATACAGAAACATCTGAGACCTTATGCCAAAACTGTTATTATCCATCATGGTCATCTCTTGCTCCTTCATTCTATCTCCTGTGAACTCAGGCTGTCATGGACACAACCCCAGGCTGCAGATACAAATGCTTATGTCTAACATAATTGCTGGTTCCTACAGCATTGAGTACCACTTTGCATTCAAACTGAAGAAGAAAATGAATGTCTTAGTTCTTCACAATTGGAAGAGACCTGTTTGTATGGTATGGTACTGATTTTTTAAAATTTTTGGGACAGAAGTTGCAGGGTTGCAACATCATGGACTTGGACTTTGGATCTCTCCCCTTATTACCCTGATAAACCCTATATAGCATGTTTGAATATAGATACAAAACTGTATGCAAAGGTGCTAGCTACTAGATTGAAATAATTGATGCCTAAATGGATCCATGCAGATCAAACAGGGTTTGTCCAAGGAAGAGAAGGAAAAGATAATGAAATAAGAACTTTATTTCTGTTGCACAAATTAAAACGTAGAAAGGTACCCCTGCTATTTCTGTCAATAGACCCCGAAAAAGTGTTTCACAGAGTAGACTGGGAATTTATGATAACAACTTTAGGGAATATAGGAATAGGCCCTAGGATGCTTAGATGGGTCAAAGTATTGTAAAGTCACCCTACAGCCGCAGTGAAAATCAATGGGAGTCTGTCATCAACTTTTGAAATGATGAACGGTACAAGACAGGGATGTCCACTTTCACCCCTCTTGTTCGTTCTTTCACTAGAACATCTACTGGCGACTATCCCAAGAAATGTAGATATAAGGGGGCTGAAGATAGGTGAAGAGGAACATAAAATAGCAGCATATGCAAACGATGTCCTATGCTATGTAACCAACCCCAGAATAACACATGCCAAAAACTTAGTAAAATAACTTAACAAAAATGGAGAACTGTCTAACTTAAAGATTAATCCAATTAATTCTGGTATATTAAATATAAATATAGATAAGAAGGAAGGGCAAGCTTTACAGGGAGAAATCCCTTTTACATGAGGGAAAACAGATTTAACATATCTGAGAATAAAACTTTACTCCATTTGTAGAAGCAATATATGAAGTAAATTATATTCCCTTACTAAAAGAGATTAAGACGAAACTTAAAAAAATAGCGAATGAAACCTCAATCTTGGATAGGATGAATAAATGTAATAAAGATGGTAAATTTTGTAAAAATTACAGCTGCTGCCAATAGCTCTACCCCAGGTATATTTAGTTTCAATAATTTTTATTACATTTTCAAGAAAAAGTAGAAACATACAAATTTCCAAAGATAGAAAAGGACATTAGCGCCTATCAGGACATTCATATAAAGAAGGAGAAACAATGCCACAATGGAAGCGCGCGGTCATTACATCCTATTATGATTGGTGCAAAAAATCATTCCGACATCGAGTCGTTATACCTGTTTCAGATATTCTCTGTAGGGGGGAGGCCAATCCCATCCTCGGCACCCCCAATGGGCACTTGCTGTGCCTTAGGGATGGGAGACCCGACCCCCCTAGGGAGCTGGAAGGATTCTCGCATAAGTCTTATTCATTAACTCTGAACAGCTGATGTCGCCAACGTAAGCATAATAGATAATTATACTACTAAGTAATAAAGCTTAGGTAAATGACTGATCAACAAAATATGAAAAAATGAAAATATAAAGAGAAATATATTAAAAATAAATAAAAATAAAAGAAAAATAAAAGTCAGAGTTTGGTTAAGCTGATTTACATTTCGCTGCTCATTTCCAAGTTTAAAGTTTTGTACCTCATAAGTATTCAAGTCCTTTTGTGTTATACCAGTCAGTCCACGGTTTACACAAGTCCTGTGCTGTGAGTAGTTTGCCCTGATTTGACGCAAACATGATTTCGTAAGTGGCTTGTGTATTGATTGTCATTATGATTTCTTTCAAGGAAAGGGTTTCGGGCTCTCTCCAGTGCCTTGTAATTACCCGTCTAGTACTAAGCAATATGTGGGATACTACTACTCTAAAGTTTCTGGGAATCACTTCCATGCCAAGTGATAGCACAGCCATACCTAAAGTGTTGGGAAGGTGAAATTTCATTATTATTGAAATTAGTTGGAAAACTTTGTCCCATAATGTGCGTAAAATCAGGCAGTCCCAAAGTACATGGAGCAGTGTGCCTATATTATTACATTTCCTCCATCAGAATGGAGAGGAATTAGGGTCAAACTTGGAAATTCTATGTGGCGTTAAATACTATCGCAGTAGGATTTTTTGGGATAGTTCCCATAGGTTAATGCATTTGGTAGAGGCATATGTTATCTGTGTTGCCGTTCGCCATTGTTCCAAGGTATAGGTTATGCCAATGTCTCGTTCCCAAGCCACAACACCAGAAGATTTAGTGAATGTTGATTTTTCGCCTATGGCGTTGTAAAATAAGGAAATACCTCTAATATTCGTGGTGGGTTTAGTGAGATATAAGATTATCATCCAGGGAAGGTGTAGAGGTGATGGAGGGTTGGTGCGAAGTAGATGGTTAATTTGAAGATATCTGTAGTATTCATTCTTCTCCAACCCAAATTAGATTTGTAACGTTCTGAACATTTCATTGCATGGCCTATCGTAAGGTCTTCTAAGTGGTGTATACCCTTTTGCTCCCAGTGCGAAATATGGAGCTGGGGGATTAGCTCAGTTAGACAAGCGAGTGGGATTGGTAGTGTAGAGGTAGGGGACTTAAAGCTTTGGTTCATCAGTAATTTCCATGCCTATAGTGATGCTGTTACCATTGGAGCCAAGGAGGTGGTATGAGTACGGTGGGATGTACTAGCTAGTAAGTAAGTGTGAAGATTGTTGCTGGGGATTTGACACTCCTCTAGGTCCAACCATCTCGACATAGGTGATTCAGGGAACCAAGACCACAGTTGTGTTAGAATCGATGCCGTTTAATAGTCCTTAATTTGGGAATGTCCCACTCCCCCCTGCTGTCTGTGTAGCTATCGAGTTTTTGAATGCCCATCTAGCTTTTTTCCCTTTCAATAGGAATCTGTTTACTATGGATTGCATTTTAAGGAAGTACTTTTGGGGGGCATGGATGGGGAGTGACCTAAACAGGTAAATTAATTAATACCATCATTTTAAAGGCCGCCAGGCGTCCCGACCACAGAAGTTCTATTCTAGACAGATCATAAAGTTTGGAAGACAGTGCATTGAAAAATGGAATGTAAGTGCTTAAGTACAGATCCTTAACATTTGTAGTCATCACTACTCCATTTGTATGGAAACCGTGAACTGAGTGCATTTTGTAACGATGCCCCCACTCCCAGTCCTAGTATGAATGACTTTCCTTTGTGAGTTTGTGAGCATTAGGATAATGTCGTCGGCGAACAAACTAATCACATGCTTAGATTTGTGGGTCTGGAAACCTTCGATATTCGGATATTCGGATGTGATCTAATATAGGCTGCAAGAAGTTCTAGAATTAGGTTGAAGATCAATGGGTAGAGTGGGCACCCCTGGAGAGTTCCATTAGTTATACAAAATGGGTCGGAGAGTACTCCGGAGGTGTATACTCTGGCTGAGGGACTCGAGTATAAGGCCATTATGGCCCCTAAGATGTTACCAGAGAAACCAGATTCACCCAGAACCGTGCGTAAGTATCCCCAATGCACTCTATCAAAGGCCTTCTCTGCATCCAATGCTAGGAGCAGAGAAGGCCTCTTCTGGGCTCTAGAGAAGTGAATAACGTTCACTAACATCCTTGAAGCATCAGAAGTCTGGCGACCCCTCGTGAACCCTGCCTGATCAAGGTGGACCAGGAGAGGCAAAACCTCCAATAGCCAATTGGCTATAGTTTTAGCGTATAGTTTCACGTCTGTGTTCAATAATGATATAGGGCTAAAATTGGCAGGAATGTTCGGCTCTTTCCCTGGCTTCGGTAAGGTCACTATGATTGCATCTAACATCTCTGGTGGGAAGGATGAGGAGGCAGCAGCAGTGTTAAACAAAGCTGTTAGGTGAGGCGTGAGCTGGGTTTTATAGGTCCAGTAGTATTCCCCTATGAATCCATCTGACCGTGGAGATTTATTAGCAGGTAGTGAGTCAATAGTCTTGTGTATTTCCTCTGTGGTGAATGGTAGGCTAAGGTTTTCTATGTGTTGCGGGGAGAGTGTGGGTAGAGAGATGTGCTGCAGGAAATCATTAATCAGTGTGGTAGTGGGTTGAGGCGTAATGGTGTCATCTTTCAGATTATAGAGGGCGCCATAATATGTGCTGAAAGCATTGGCTATGTCTTAAGGGTGTTGCATTGGGGCTTTATTCATGGGGTGTAATATGTAGGGGATCCTAGTCTTAGCCCTGTATCCCCTGAGTTGATGTGCCAATAGTTTCCCGGCCCTATTACCTTGAGTGTAGTAGGTCATTTTAAGTCGTTTGACATTCTTTTCAAAGTTTTCAAGTAAGAGGAGTCTGAGATCATATATCAGTTGTCCTAATCTGTTAGATAGTGTCGGGGATGTATGTTGTTTGTTTTTGGATTCCAATTGAAAAATTTTGTCCGTAATGTTGCATATTTTCTTTTGCCGCTGCCTCCTCGCACTAGCCCCTATTTTTATAAAAATACCCCTAATATAGGCCTTATAGGCATTTCACAGTGAGAATTGGCTTCGTACAGAGGATTCATTTATAGTAAAAAATTATTTCAAATGCTCCTCAATACTACGCTTGAGTTCCGGCTGTTGCAAAAGGTATGATTTGGCTCTCCACAAAGGAGTTGACTGCACTGAAAAAGAGTCTGTTAGAGAGAGGGTTATAGAAGCGGTGGTCTGACCACGTTATGTTATTGATAGTAGAGGTTATAGCTTTGGATAACGTCTGTTGGTCCACCAGGAACAAGTCAATTCTAGTGTAGGTGCGATGGGGGACCAAAAAAAGGTAAAGTCCCTCTCACCAGCATGAAGGCATCTCCACACATCAAACAATTCTTCTCTGTGTAGGGTGTTGTGGAGGGAAGTGGAGTGGCGTTTTGCTTGAGAGGTTGTGTCCATGGAGGGATTAGGTGCTATATTAAAATCTCCACACCCTAGGGAGTCTACCAGGTGAGCCTGATCTTGATTAGTGATTGTGAGTTTCATGGGGTACCCCCACTGGTAGGCTATTTTGTGGTTCCTTAGTACTTTTGTGATCGTATTCAAATTTATTTGTTTCTGTAGCGTGTGCTGTGACATATCAGCGTAAAATTGCAAGTGCTTGTATTGAGGTGGAATTTGTTCCTGTGTACGCATTTTTTACATTAGCTGCTCTTTAGCATGAAAAAAGTGCAGGCGAAGGATTACATCTCTGGGGACTGCCTCTGGGAGGCATGTTGGCTTAGGTAGGCGATGTATCCTATCAATGATGACATCTATTGCAGAGCGGTCAGGGAGAAGGGCAGAAAATAACTCAGTCACGTATGAGCGCAGCTCTGACGGCTGACCTGATTCGGGGATCCCCCTAATTTTGAGGATGTTCCTCCTAGATCTGTCCTCAATGTCCGCTAATTTATCTTTAATCCTCGCTGACTCCTCTTCTTGGTCCTCATGGGCATCCACCAGGTCGTTTATGGTGGATGCGTACTCCCCCATCTTGCTTTCACTGTGCTTCACTCTATTCTCCACCGCACCCAACTGCCCACCAAACTTATGCATGCAACTCATCATATCTGCCTGCAAGGTGCTGCGTAAAGATACTAGCATGTCTTTGAGCACAGTGTCTATCACAGGCTGGTTCATGGTGGGGAAGTTAGTGATAGATTCATGCATCTCCCTGGTGTCATCCTCAGAGTCTATAACAGGACTCAGTGCAGGGCTACATCCAGTGCCATCTAGCTTCAGTTTTGCCTTCGCTGGGCTCCCTGATGGTGATTGTGAAGAGGGTGAGGTTTGGATGCAGTAGGAGTCACTATCTCTCGGGGATGAAGTGTTATTGAGCTGTATCAGCTTGTGGCGCCATCTTTCCTACCTCCTTGTTGCGGCTGTGAGAAATAGTCCATCAGCCGGTGAGGTATAGATGTCCCTTTTCGTTTGACCATCGTGTTCCGGGTAGTTTCGGGTGAAATCGGGGTCCTGTGAGCCGTTTTGTGCCACTGATTCCCCAGGGAAGCCGGAGCTCCGGTGTTAGGCATCCATTCCGCTCCGCTGCAGGCCACGCCCCCTATGATATTGAAATGTATTTGGCAGAAAAAAAAACTGAGAATACAGTATGCTCTACTGAGTAAGGATAAAGCACAAGGGGGATTAGTCACACCAGATATTAGAAGGTATTATGAAGCAGTGGTACTTTCACGATCAGGCATCAGGCACAAAGACCAGTTGTTATAGCAGTTGCAGGACTACCACTGACCAGCAGGATGGTACACAGGCAGTCACCCTGGCAGATAACGCAGGCTCACATGAGGTTGGAGAGTCTAAGTAGCAACCAGTGTTCACCAAAGCTCCTGATGGTGGAGATGGATTTAACTGCATGTTAGTACCAGGTCGCGGTCCTCAGGCTCGCCCCACCAGGAGGTGAGCAAGCTGGGGTCCAGTAGCGGATAAGCAGCTAAGGCTCAAACAGAAGCGTGGTCAGTAAACAAGCCAAAAGGTAACAAGTAGTTGCAGGATGGGATCAAGCAGAAGAGTAGTCAAGGAACAAGCCAAGGGTCGATAACGAGTGGTAGCCAAATATGGGCGCATAAAGGAAATTTGTAATTATTTATTATTATATAAATTATTATTATTTAATTTGTAGTTATTAATTTGGAACCACTAATCAATATGAGTATAGGAGTTGCCTATCTATAAAAAGGCCAGGTCAGGCGGCAGCAGGGAAGACAATAGCAAGGCATTGGCTGAGAAAGCACAATAACTTGGCAAAGAGGAAGGCTTATATAGGATGATCATGGGAGAAGCAAGGAGTTCAAGGTTCAAAAGCAATCAAGACACAAGGCAGGGATGAGCTTGGTGTTCGAATCAAATGCATGTTCGAATCGAACACCGGCTGTTTGCCGTTCGGCGAATACTGAACATTATGGGCCGTTCGCATCAAATTCGTGTGGCGCTCACAGTCTACATTTCTAGCTCACGATTGGCCAAACATACACTGTGACCATGCATGCTTGGCTAATCACAGCGCCGGCAGTGAGGAGAGCCATAATTGGCCACAGGCAGGATGCCGCACATTGCACAAACTCACGGAAGAGGGTCGAGTCTACCAACTGAAAAGCCAGCCAAGTACTTGCGGGCACTCTTCTAGCAGAACACCAACATCCGATTGTAGCAGGAAAATTTCCCTGCCCCAGCTGCTGGACCATCAAAAGAAGTTTACTCCCAGCCATCCACATGCCCAGCAGTTGAACGCTAGCTTGGCTAAATTGCTAGCACTTCAACTGTTGCCTTTTCAGTTGGTAGACTCGGCCCCCTTCCATGAGTTTGTGCAATGTGCGGTTCCTCAGTGGCAGGTCCCCAAACGCCACTTTTTCTCTACCGGCATGTGGAATGCAATGTCCATGCCTCGCTGTACAGGGTGGTCAGCGGTAAGGTGCATATTACCACTGACTCATGGTCCAACAGGCATGGACAGGGACATTGCCTATCCTTCACGGCCCATTGGGTCACTCTTATGGAAGCTGGGAAGGATGCAGGACAAGGTGCAGTAGTGTTGGAGGTTGTTCCGCCACCACGCCTCCAAAATGCTACTACTGGTTGTGACACACTGCTCTCCTCCACCCCCTCCTCTTCTTCTTCCTCTATGGCCTCTTCCAGTGCTTTGTCCTCGGAACCAGCGGTGCTCCGTAGGCGTTTAAGGGTCTACACAAGTACGCAGGCAAAAAGATGCCAGGCCGTGCTTGCGCTGGTTTGTTTAGGGGACAGGAGCCACACTGGGGCAGATATTTTGTCAGCTCTGCAGGGGCAGGCCGAGAGGTGGTTGACACCATGCCAGCTTAAGCCGGGAATGGTGGTTTGCAACAATGGCACCAACCTCCTCTCCACCCTCCGACAGGGACAACTGACCCATGTGCCCTGTGTAGCTCAACATCCTTAACCTTGTGGTGTAGCGGTTCTTGGGCAGGTACCTGGGCTTACAGGATGTCCTGAGGCAGGCCAGGAAAGTCTGTGTGCATTTCTGCCAATCATTTAACGCTCGGCTGGCTGAGCTCCAAAAGGAGTTGAACCTGCCCAAAAACCGCTTATATGTGACATGCCCACCAGGTGGAACTCAACCTTGGCCATGCTTCAGCGGCTGCACACTCAGCAGAGGGCCATCAATGAGGACCTGTGCGACTACGACACCAGGACAGGGTCAGAGGAGCTTGTTTTTTTTCACCACGCAAGTGGGGCATGATTAGGGATGCATGCACTGTCCTGTCACCATTTGAGGAGGCCACGAGGATGGTGAGCAGTGACAGTGCATGTTTCAGTGACACTGTACCTCTTGTCCACCTGTTGGAGCACACGCTACATGGAATAATGTACAGGGCACTTGAGGCAGAACAGAGGCAGGAAGAGGAGGACTTCCTTGCCTCTCAAGGCCACCTTTATCCAGACAGTGTTCCGGCTGTCCCACCCATCACACAGGAAGAGGACGAGGAGGAGGCTTGTGTCAGCATGAGGGTGGAGCCTGGCACTAAGCATCAACAGCAGCAGCAGTCTTTTAGGGATGATTTACAGTTCCAAGAAATCTGTGGACTTGTATGTGGCTGGGAGGAGGTGGCTGCAGATCATGTTGTCCTTAGTGATCCAGAGGAATCCGGACCAAATGCCTCAGCTAACCTACGCTGCATGGCCTCCCTGATCCTGCAAAGCCTGTGGAAGGATCCTTGTATTCTTCGGATCAAGGAGAGGGACCATTACTGGCTGGCCACTCTCCTTGATCCATGGTACAAGGGTAAGGTTGCGGACCTTATCTTTCCGTCGCAGAGGGAGCAGAGGATGAGACATCTCCGGGAGGCCTTGGAGAAAGGTTTGTGAAACGCATTCCCAGAGACTGAGGGGTTACAAATTCCTGGTCCTGGACTGGTGTTGCTGAGGCTTTGGTCAGTCACAGAAGGTGCGGTGGAGAAGGTGGCCATCTGACCAATGCGTTTAGACAATTTTTTAGTCCGCGGCCCCAAGGTATAATCAGTTCCAGCAACCATTGCCAGTGTCTGATTTACATGGTGCAGGAATACCTAGGGGCAAGGTCAGACTAGGACACCTTTCCCACCAAAAATCCTCTGGCTTACTGGGTCTTGAGGATGGATCACTGGCCAGAGCTTGCACAGTATGCAATTGAGCTACTGGCCTGTCCTGCAATCAACGTTCTTTCAGAACGCACCTCCAGTGCTGCTGGAGTCTTTGTAACCGATCACAGGGTGTGCCTGTCCACCGAATCGGTTGATCGACTGACCTTCACAAAGATGATTCAGTCTTGGATCACCACCAGCTACCAAGCACCTGATGCTGATGTAACCGAATATTTTTTTTTTAAATGTCAAATCCCTTCAAGACGTGTCAATGGGGTTCTAAAGTTTGCACAAATTTTCCGTCCGTTCGAAAGTTCTGGTGCAAACCAAACCGGGGGGGGGGGGGGGAGTGTTCGGCTCATCCCTAGTCCAGTGGATCAGGCAGGATTGTCCAATAGATCAGGCATGGGACTGTCAAGCATTCCAGATCGCTCAGTGAGAACAGTAAGCGCAAGACACATAAGAGGTCTCAGTTTCAAGCCCAGATCCTGACATATATTGTGTAGATTGAAATAAGATGAAAAAATATGGATGAAACTAGAGACTATACTGAGTGAAATGCAATTAGATAGAAATGTTTGGGTACCACACAAAGATAGAACACAGAATAAAACAGCACCGGAATTAAATCGAAATGTCTTTTGAATTTGCAATAGAATGTATTGGTGGTAAAAATGGGAATATAATTTATCTTTAAAATCACTACGGGGCACATATATTTTTATCCCAGGGAATAAATTGCAATTTAGAGATTGGGTAAAGAACACACAGTTAAAAGATATTACAAAAAATTGAAAAATAAGTTCCCTTCAACATCTGAAACACAGGTGACTTGAAAAAATGTAATGAATGGAGGTATTCACAGTTAAAACACTTTGTGGCAGGGCTTCTACAGCCAATAAGATCAGAGGAAAAACTAAATGCAATGGAACAGCTTTGCAACCCTCGGAAGCTGGTTGTATTGCGCAGATCTATAAAATAATTACAGTTATAGTGGATACCTCCGCTCATAGAAAAATGGGAAAGGGAATTGGGAATATGGTTAACAGAGGATCACCTAAACAAAATATTAAGAGCAGTACATAGTTATTCAGTAGATATCAATAGCATAAAAATAAATTATAAATGCTGGTCAAAGCACATACATATCAGCAAGAGAAATCTCCAATGTGTTGGATGGGTTGTAACTCGCAGGGCACTATGAAACATATTTGGTGGGAATGCCCACCAAATATATAAAGGAGATTACTGAAGAGTAAGTAACAGATGATCCATGGAGCTGTTTACTTCATAATACAAATAAAACAATGAAACAGTACAAAAATACATTAGTACCTATTAAATGCAGCCAAAGGATTAATTCCAAAAAAGTGGTTGGATCTAGAAAAACCTACAGTGAGGGAATGATTTAAAAGAATCAATTATATATTTAGTATGGGAAATTTAAATAGTAAAAAGGAAGATCAGACAGAAAGGTTCCAGTGGATATGGGAAAAGTGGATGGACTTCAAAAGAACAAACAAATATATAAAGAACTTTGTAGGAGTATAGGTATCTGAGGGGGAGGAGGGGGGGAGCGGTCTGAGGGTCTATGGCATGGGGTAAGGAGAGGAGGGGGGGGGGGCAAGATAAAATGATTAAATAATATATTTGTGTTTTAATATTGTATATTGTAAAATAATAAAGTTTAAATATATATTAAAAAAGAAAAGAAATTAAGCTTGTCCAAGGGATCAGGAAGGGAATTGTCAAGCATCTCATGTAGCACACTAAAAAGAGCTGCTGTCAGATGCAACAGAGATCCTGGGCTCAGACCTGGGTGCTGACAATTAGTTTTCCCAACAGTGAAAGGTCCACAACAGCCACATAATATTAGTTATACCACACCAATAGTTATTTAATGATGCTATGTAACATTCTGCCATTTGCACTGCTTGTATTTAGAAATTGATTACAGAGCTGCATTCATTTGTGAATTGATTATATTTGGTATAATAATACTACAGTATATTAAGCCTACATTTAAATGTCTGGAAGAACCGGGACGTTTTGGAATTATCTATTTTCAGCAAACAAGCTATACAAAAATGGTAACCACTCCATTTTTTACTAGCCTTTGAAGCAAGATGCACATGGTGATGGAGGGTTAAGCAATGTTTTATAGAAGTCAGAAATATGGAGGGCCTCCTGGGTATGTGTTACCAGTTGCCCTGTGGAGTTACTATGTAGGAGAAAGCGTGCCTTTGACCACCTGGGTGATTTTTCAGTTTCCCCCGAGAGAATAGTGTCTAGTGTTATCCATTTATTAATAATTTGGCCAAAGATTTCCAGGGGAATGGGAAGAACTATGTAGGTGATAAAGTCTGTCCAGATCTTGTGTGAGGGAGTGGATCTCCTGCAGTTTACATTTCTTCCTCACAGAGACAATTTCTATTGTGTGGCCCATCATAACAGCCTTGTGGGTGGCCCAAAGTGAAAAGGGGGAGATATCATCAATGTCGTTAGTGCGGAAATATTCCCCAAGGCATTCTGAAAGTTGGTTAAGAATGTCTAAATATGTAAGGAGAGCTTCATTCAAGCACAAAGGCTCAGCTTCTGGGGAGAGGCCTATGCAGGAGGCTTGGAATGAGATTATGTGATGGTCTGACTAAGGGCAAACATGGATGTAGGAGGAATTGGCTAGGAAAGTCAGGAAGCAATAAATATAGTGTAGACAAGAGTAACTATCGTGGACTGTGGAATAGTACGTGTACTCTCGAGCTCCTACATTATGAGACCTCCAGGAGTCAATAAACTGAGAGGACTCAATCAACCTCTGGAGTGTCTTAGGAAAGGCATTAGCATGAATGACTGTTCAGCTCCTGTTGAGTTTAAAGTGTGCCACCAAATTTAAATCCACTACAACCACTAGATGTGGAGAGCTATATTTGTCTAGAGTAGAAAAAAGGGATTTGAAGAAGGAAGCTTGAGATTCATTAGGTGCATAAACAACCGCAAGTGTAATACCTTTACCCTGTAGGGTGCCCTTAAGAATCAAAAACCTACTAGCAGGGTCTTTATACATATTCTGGATCTTGAATTGTAGGGAATTCTTAATAAAGATGGCTAATCCTTGAGACTTGGACTCATAGATTGTAAAAAAAAATTGTCTAAAGGATTTGTCAAAGTATGAAGGATTGGTGTGGTTGTAAAAGTGGGTTTCTTGCAGAAAACATATTATAAGGCTAGTAATGAGGAAAGAGGTACGGATAGAAAAAAATAATAAAAATATACAAAAACATGAATAAGGATAATAGGTTCAGAGCAAAGAGAAAGCTCCAAACTATAAAAAAAAACAAAAAAACATTGAGCTTGACTTTACAGTCAATTACTCTGTTATTCAACTCTTGACAAAAAGTATCTGAATAGAGCTTCAAAATATGGTACATAGGAAGCTGCACACCTTGGGAATGTGCCTGGAGTAAGTATTTAAGTCACCAAATCAATTCAGCTCAAACTCTGAGTAAAATCAAATGAAGAGTAGGGGGACATCCAAGTGTGCAGTTCCAGACTTCCATCCAAAAGGGAGTATATCCAGATCATATAAGCATGTTGAGGTGATTAAACAAACATAGAAGATGGTCCATAACAAGTAAAATGAAAGGAAAAGAAATACCAATGTAACTGAGAACTAGGTGACCTTGGTGCAACTCTCGTTCTGGGATGACATCATATGACGTTGTCCCATTCAAACAGGGATTGTGCGCGATCAGATGTACGCATTCCCAGCACTGTCGGTGGTGGCTAGGGATGAGCAGAACACCCCCCGGTTTGGTTCTCACCAGAACCTGCGAACGGACCGAAAATTTGCTTGAACTTTAGAATCCCGTTAAAGTCTATGGGACTCGAACGTTCAAAATCAAAAGTGCTAATTTTAAAGGCTAATATGCAAGTTAAAAAGGGTTTGGGGACTTGGGTCCTGCCCCAGGGGACATGTATCAATGCAAAAAAAGTTTTAAAAACCGCAGTTTTTTTGGGAGCACTGATTTTAATGATGCCTAAAGTGAAAACAAAAATTAAATATTCCTTTAAATATCATGCCTGGGGGGTGTCTATAGTATTCCTGTGAAGTGGCACGTGTTTCCTGTGTTTAGAACAGTCCCTGCACAAAATGAAAAAAAGTTATTTAAAACTGCTTGCGGTTTTAATGTAATGTCTGGTCCCAGCAATATGGATGAAAATCATTGAAAGAGTGGGGCCCCCAGGCCCTATATACTCAGAACAGCAGTATACAGGTGGTACAAACAAGACAGGGACTGTGTAGGTTTTTTGATAAGTAGAATCTGTTTGTAATTTTGAAATGGTACATTTTTAAAGTATAGCTCCAGTCAAAAAATATATTTTTAAGCTTTTTGGAAAACATAGGGAAGGGTTATCCCCCCTATAACATTTTTTTTTGCTGTCTGTGCACCTCTTCAGAAGACTTCACCTCACTTTCTGTCCCAATGAAAAAAAAACAGCACAAGAAATTGTTTTCAAAAAGCCAGCCAGCATTCAGAAGCCCGTCCTCTCCTCGTATAGCGTGGTGGCATCACTATGTGCCTTTCCAGACGCGTTTCGTCACAAATTGACAACAATTTCTTGTGCTGTTTATAATGGATGTTCTAAGTAAGTGCAATTGTCTATAGTTTAATAAATTACCTGAGCGGTTTTACACTATGGGGGCATCCTCTTCTTTTTTGAGCCATTGTTAGTGGTATTTCCGTTTACTGACCGTGGAAGTTATTTGTGCGGTGTCGCCACACACTGGGGATAGCTGATCTGTTAGCGTCTGATGCATGGAGAAAGACACAGATTATTTACTATTAAGGCTGAAATTTGATCTCTATCGGGTAAGCGCATCCACTTCTCGGGGATGGGCAATGGTTTGCAGTTTCGTGTGGATTCACCGTGGTGTCCTTATAAGAACATATATAGAGGACTCTATTTCTTAGCTTTGGCTTTTTTTAAGCTGTTTTTTATTATTCATGCTTTTTTTTGCTTAATTTGTGTGAGACTAATGTTATTTATTTATTTATGTATCACACACTTATTCATTTATCTGTGTGCATATTAGGTATTCATGTATTTTACATCGATTTGGTTGGTTAAATAGGGGTTGTGGCGCAGCTTTCAAAATCTCTCTATAATTTACTCTAGTTGGAGCGCAGGAATGAGCTCTGCTGCAAAGTATTGCATCAAAAATTGTAATTACAAGCCCCTGTTAAACAGGGGCTGAAAAATATGCCTTAGCCACTAGTGCTGGTGCCACAACACTGCAACCACTCACAAATATTGTAGTTGAGAGCAGCAACGAACCCTCCTGCAAAGTATTGCATCAAAACTTGTAATTACACGCCCCTGTTAAACAGGGGCTGAAGAATTGGGCCTTAGGCACTGGTGCTGGTGCCACAACACTGCAACCACTCACAAATATTGTAGTTAAGCACAACAACGAACCCTCCTGCAAAATATTGCCTCAAAAATTGTAATTACACACCCGTGTTAAACAGGGGCTGAAAAAGTGGGCCTTAGCCACTGGTGGTGGCGCCCAGAACCAAAAATGATCATTGAGGAGGAAGAGGATAGTCACTCAGTATAACAGGATAGTCACTCAGCATCAGCATAGGCAGTCTTGAAGGGATCTGACATTTCAAAAAAAATTATTCGGTTACATCAGCATCAGGTGCTTGGTAGCTGGTGGTAATCCAAGACTGATTCATTTTTATGAAGGTCAAGATAAGGCCCGCAACCTTAACCACTTCCCGACCAGCGCACGACGATGTAAGTCGTCAGAATGGCACGGGCAGGCATATTGGCGTACATGTACGTCCAATATTCGTTGCCGCCGTGCCATCGGGAGCGCGCTGCCGGCGGCGCGCTCCCGCGCTGGTCGGGACCCCCGTGAGTCCGGTCGCAGGATCCGCGAACTCGATCACCGCAGGCATCCCCACGATCGTCTCACGGAGCGGCCGAATGGAGGAAATGCTGTATAAACAACATTTTCCCATTCTGCCTAGCAACTAGTGACGCTGATCTCTGCTCCATGTGATTGGAGCAGAGATCAGTGTACACTAAATGAAAGCCCAACCCCCCCACAGTTAGTAACACACCCCTAGGAACACTTAACCCCTACACGGCCACCCACTGGTTAACCCTTTCACTGCCAGTGTCATTTACACAGGAATCACTGCATTTATATAGCAGTAATTACTGTATAAATGACAATGGTCCCAAAAATGTGTCAAAAATGTCCGATGGGTCCCCGACAATGTCGCAGTCACAATAAAAATCGCAGATCTCCGCCATTACTAGTAAAAAAATAAATAATAAAAAATTATTAATAAAAATGCTATAAAACTATCCCTATTTTGTAAACGCTATAACTTTTGCGCAAACCAATCAATAATTGCTTATTGCGATTTTTTTTACCAAAAATATGTAGAAGAATACGTATCGGCCTAAATTGAGGGAAAAAAATGTTTTTTTATATATTTTTGGGGGATATTTATTATAACAAAAAGTAAAAAATAATGAGTTTTTTTCAAAATTGTCGCTCTATTTTTGTTTATAGCGCAAAAAATAAAAAACGCAGGGGTGATCAAATACCACCAAAAGAAAGCTCTAATTGTGGGAAAAAAAGGACGTCAATTTTGTTTGGGAGCCACGTCGCACGACCGCGCAATTGTCAGTTAAAGCGACGAAGTGCCGAATCGCAAAAAGTGGTCTGGTCTTTGACCAGCAAATTGGTCCGGTCTGAAAGTGGTTAACTTGGTGAAAAAAACCGAGCTCCCCTGACCCTGTCCTGGTGCCGTAGTCGTACAGGTCCTCATTGATGGCACTCTGCTGCACGTGCAGCCGCTGTAGCATGGCCAATGTTGAGTTCCACCTGGTGGGCATGTCACAGATTAGGCGGTTCTTGGGCAGGTTAAATTCCTTTTGGAGGTCAGCCAGCCGAGCACTGGCATTATATGACTGGCGGAAATGCACACAGACTTTCCTGGCCTGCCACGGGACATCCTGTAAGCCTGGGTACCTGCCCAAGAACAGCTGCATCACCAGGTTAAGGATGTGAGCCACACAGGGCACATGAGTCAGTTGTCCCTGTCGGAGGGCAGAGAGGAGGTTAATGCCATTGTCGCAAACCACCATTCCTTGCTTAAGCTGGCACAGCGTCAACCACCTCTCGGCCTAGCCCTGCAGAACTGACAGAATCTCTGCCCCAGTGTGGCTCCTGTCCCTCAAGCACACAGCGCAAGCACCGCATGGCATCTTTTTGCCTGCGTACTTGCATAGCCCCTTGAACGCCTACAGATCACCACTGGTTCCAAGGACAAAGCACAGGAAGAGGCCATGGAGGAAAAAGAAGAGGAGGGGGTGGAGGAGAGAGGTGTGTCACAATCACCAGCAGTAACATTTTGGAGGCGTGGTGGCGGAACAACCTCCAACACTACTGCACCTTGTCCTGCATCCTTCCCAGCTGCCAGAAGAGTCACCCAATGCACCATGAAAGATGGGCAACGTCCCTGTCCATGCCTGCTGGACCATGAGTCAGTGGTAATATGCACCTTACCACTGAATTCCCTGTCCAGCGAGCCGAAATCACCTTCCGTGCAAAAAAGTGGCATTTGGGATCCTGCCACTGAGGAACCGCACAATGCACAAACTCACGGAAGGGGGCCGAGTCTACCAACTGAAAAGGCAGCAATTGAAGCGCTAGCAATTTAGCCAAGCTAGCATTCAACCGCTGGCTGGAAGTGAACTTCTTTTGAAGGTCCAGCAGCTGGGGCAGGGAAATTTGCCGGGTACAATTGGACGTCTGTTCCCGATAGCAGATTGCCCAGAAGTACTTGGCTGTGACACACATAATTCTACACCTTCATTCCTCTCAGAGCAGGTTTCAGAGAGGACTGAAGGTATAGTGGGCTTGGAGATCCCAGCTGATGAGGAGAGGTCTGCTTTGTTCTTTGGTGTGGTCTCTTAGGTGCGCTTTCCAACGAACTGCATGGCAGGTCGACATATGTCAAACATGTTGTGCCCAAGCGGCTGATGTTTTGGCCACGCGAGATACACTTGAGACATATGTTGCAAATAGCAGTGGTGCAATCTGATGCACTCAAAAAAGGCCCACACCAAAGAACTTTTGGAATAATGCGCAGAGACAGCACCCTGCACATGCGGAGCTCTGCGGTATGATACAGTCGGTGTGCTGCCCTTCAGCTGGCCCCTGAAGGGCATCCTGCCTCATTGGAGATGTGCCTCCTCCTCCTTCTCTCTCCTATCAGGCACCCACGTGGAGTCAGTGACCCCATCATCCCCTCCCTCCTCATCACTGGAGCAAACCTGGCAGTATAGAAATAAAAATGTGAAAAAAGTTATATATGATGAACCGACACAAAGTCCAAAACAAATCACCGAAGTTGCTCCAATCCAAAGTGAATGAATAAAAACTCCAGGTGCACAACACCCCCTTAAGAGTACCCACTCACCAGATCCACATGACCCCCAGCTTTTCAGTCTAGAGGGTCAGTTAAGGCTTGGTATGGATGTCTTTAGGATGGTGTGTGGAAAGCTAGGTCAGCAGATCCAGGGTTCCTCAATGAAGAGTTTGAGCCAAATAGACACGTACCCAGAAGTAAAAAAAGGGGGAACTAATAGTGAAGTAGCATTAAAAAATGTATTTAATTGAACAAAAGATGGGTACTTACAAAACAAAGGGATTAAACAAGCATTAAGCATGGAACAGATCTATGAAACCATCGTTAGTAGCGTGCGTGATGGTTTTGATGGTTTCATATGATTCATTCCATGCTTACTGCTTGTTTAATCCCTTTATTTTGTAAGTACCAATCTTTTGTTCAATTGAATCAATTTTTTGATGGTACTTCACTATTAGTTCCCCTTTTTTTTACTTCTGGGTACGTGTCTATTTGGCTCAAACTCTTCATTGAGGAACCCTGGATCTCCTGACCTGGCTTTCCACACACCATCCTAAAGACATCCATACCAAGCCTTAACTGACCTTCCAGACTGAAAACTGAGGGCCATGTGGATCTGGTAAGTGGGGACTCTTAAGGGGGTGTTGTGCACCTGAAGTTTTTATTCATTCACTTTGGATTGGAGCACCTTCAATGATTTGTTTTGGACTTTGTGTCGGTTCATCTTATATATAACTTTTTTTTCACATATATATTTTTTTATTTCTATTTAGTATGTTTGCGAGCGCTGTATTTATATGTCTGGTTTTCAAGTGATTAGCAGTGTATAGCAGCTGCAATTGTTCTCACATTATTGATTTTACTTTTTTCTATATCATCAGCACGAGTTTATATTTAGTTTATATATATTTTTCAAACCTGGCAGTATGCTGCAGCTGGGGGAACATGACTGCCAGATTGCTGTGCTTCTTGGGCATCCCCTCTTTCTGGGCTCACGTTACTATCTGTCAGGGCTGGCTTAGCCCTTCCTTCTCTGGGCTTGTTACTCAGTTGTCAGCTAATTGCCAGCTCCCATCTCTCTCTACAGTTACCAGCTGTTCCTTATCCAGCTTGCCTGACCTGCCTACTTAAAGCTGTCCAGCTCACTTCATATCTGCCTTCGCCTTGGTCACATCACAAGAAACCATCTCCTGCGGTTCTGTTCAAGACTGGATTGCTGACATGCCTTCTGGCTCCTTATCCTGCTTGCTGTTGCTCTACTTGGATCCCCGACTTCTGGCCTGGCTGATTACGCAATCTGGTTATTGAACTCAGGACTGGCTGACTACTCGATCTGGTTACTGCACTCTGGCTATGCTTTGACTACGCTTTCCCTATTTACCTTTTTATTTAATAAACAATTGTGATTTAATTGTACTTCTGTCTCGGTCTGATTCATGGTTTCTGACACTGCCTTTTTCTAGCTGGGTATCATCACCAGAGCCTTCAAAATGCTGGGCATCCTCATGTAGCATGTACGCAACACTGTGATCAAACAGTTCGGGGGACTCCTCGGGAGGACATGGTGGAGCTAGGAAAGGAGTGACTGATGCCATTGAGCTGAAGGAATAGGCCGCGTTGGTAGCTGCTTTGCCAGTACCCTGCACCTGGGTGATAGAGGATGAGGAGGATAAGGATGGCTTGGTCATCCACTCTACCAAGTCTTCAGCATGTTGCGGCTCAACACGTCTAGCTGCCGGAAATGAGGACAAGCGTGTCCCATGGCCACGTGCTGATGAGGATGCACCGTGTCCATGACCAGCACTGTTGCCTCTAGACACAGAGCCTGCTTGCCCTCTTTTATTGGCTCATGACTGTTTGCCTCTCCTTGTTGGACTTCCAGACATACTAATGGCCTGCAGGGAGATGTAGCTGCACAAAGCTGGGATGTATATACTGATATACTGCAGCTAGCAGAATCAACTGCCTGCCTGTAGTATTATTAGTATGAGAACACCAGCAATAGGTGTATCTTTATGCGCACACTGTGCAGAGTAAACAGTACACCAACTGTAATTACTGCAGCTGCCTGTGGTATAGGATCAGCAGAACACCAACAATTGGGGTAGCTTTAAGCGCACACTGTGCAGATGACACAATACACCAACTGTAATTACTGCAGCTGCCTGCCTGTGGTATAGGATCAGAAGAACACCAGCAATTGGGGTAGATTTAGGCACACAATGTGCAGATGACACAATACACCGACTGTAATTACTGCAGCTGCCTGTGGCATAGGATCAGAAGAACACC
The DNA here is from genome assembly GCF_037356315.1 of Lithobates pipiens. NCBI lineage: Eukaryota > Metazoa > Chordata > Amphibia > Anura > Ranidae > Lithobates > Lithobates pipiens. The sequence goes on from NW_027507758.1 coordinate 229,282,533, forward strand.
AACAATTGGGGTAGCTGTAGGCGCGCACTGTGCAGATGACACAGTACACCGACTGTAATTACTGCAGCTCCCTGCCTGTGGTATAGGATCAGAAGAACACCAGCAATTGGGGTAGCTTTAAGTGCACATGGTGCAGATGACACAGTACACCGACTGCAATTACTGCAGCTGCCTGCGGTATAGGATCAGCAGAACACCAGCAATTGGGGTAGCTTTATGTGCACACTGTGCAGATGACACAATACACCGACTGTAATTACTGCAGCTGTCTGCCTGTGGTATAGGATCAGAAGAACAGCAGCAATTGGGGTAGCTTTAGGTGCACAGTGTGCAGATGACACAGTACACCGACTGTAAGTACTGCAGCTGCCTGCGGTATAGGATGAGCAGAACACCAGCAATTGGGGTAGCTTTAGGTGTACACTGTGCAGATGGCACAATACACCGACTGTAATTGCTACAGATGCCTGCGGATAGGATCAGCAGAACACCAGCAATTGGGGTAGATTTAGGCGCACGCTGTGCAGAGGGCACAATACACCGACTGTAATTTCTACAGCTGCCTGTGGATTGGATCAGCAGAACCCCAGCAATTGGGGTAGCTTTAGGTGCACACTGTGCAGATGGCACAATACACTGACTGTAATTGCTACAGCTGCCTGCGGATAGGATCAGCAAAACACCAGCAATTGGGGTAGCTTTAGGCGCACATTGTGCAGATGGCACAATACACCGACTGTAATTGCTACAGCTGTCTGCGGATAGGATCAGCAAAACACCAGCAATTGGGGTAGCTTTAGGCGCACATTGTGCAGATGGCACAATACACCGACTGTAATTGCTACAGCTGCCTGTGGATAGGATGAGCAGAACACCAGCAATTGGGGTAGCTTTAGGTGTACACTGTGCAGATGGCACAATACACCGACTGTATTTGCAACAGCTTCAAATGAAATGAAAAAATCACACTGTCTCTCAGTCTATCTCTCTCCGCCGCCGCAACACACTACACAAGGCCGCCATGCAGGTGGCCTTATATAGTGTGGGGCGTGTACTAAACCCCCTGAGCCATAATTGGCCAAACCCATCCTGGCTTTGGCCAATTACGGCTCTCCGTTTTTCCGCACTGTGATTGGCCAAAGCATGTGGGTCATAGTGCATGCTTGGCCAATCATCAGCCAGGAATGCACTGCGATGCTGCAGTGAATTATAGGCCGTGACACGCCACATGAATTTGGCACTAACGGCCCATAACGTTCGGAATTCGCCAAACGGATGAACAGCTGATGTTCGAGTCGAACGTGGGTTTGAGTCGAACACGAAGCTCATCCCTAGTGGCCGATCACAGATGGTACTGCCCCATTGCACATTCATGGCTCATGTGTACAATCACAAGTGCGCTGCATGTGCATGGCCGTGGCGGCGTGTTCCTGGGAACACTGCTCACCATTGACACTGGTAAATAGCCATTGGCTAGCGGCTTTTATCTTGTGATCAGCTGTGATCCATTGACAGCCGATCACAAATGTAAACAAAGACCAGTAACTACTGTAGCTGTTACTGGGTCTTCCCTCCTCACACATTGTTTCTAGTGTGAGGAGAGAGGAGCCAGGGATCAATGAGTTACTGATTTGCATAGTGTCAGTGTCTGCATCCACACCACACCTGTCACATTGCCCCTACCACCCCCAATGTCACCTGTCACCCAACAGTCACCACAATCACCCCATAAAGTGCACCTGTCATATCAAAGACTGCCATCAGTGATAGTCAGCAGTGCACCCATCACTGACCTTGGCCTGTCACCCATCAGTGACCATCACCCATCAGTGACCATCACTCGTCACCCATCAGTGACCACCGCCAGTCTCCTGTCACCCATCAGTGACCATCGCCAGTCACCCGTCACCCATCAGGGACCATCGGCAATTACCCATCACCCATCAGTGACCATCATCAGTCACACCATCATCACCTATCAGTGAACATCACCTGCCACCCATCGCACAGCCCATCAATGAACATCACCTGCCACCCATCGCACAGCCCATCAGTGACTGTCACCTACCACCCATCTGTCTCCCGTCACACAGCCCATCAGTGACCCTCACCTGACACCCGTCGTACAGCCAACTGCCAGATATAGAGTCAAATTTTATAAACTTTGCAAGAGATTTCAATGACCAGATGCTTCAGCCCTATTTGTCAATAAGGAGGTCCCATTTCTCATACAAGAAAATAGCAATTTATCTCATTCATTTGGCTATTATAGCATTATCACATTATCTACATCAAATACACCAAATCCACAAAAAGCCTCACCTCCTTCCTAAAATGAATCAAATAAGTTGTCACGTCATCTACCATCAAAGACCCCCCACCAGAAGACCTTTGCTCTGAGGCTGTTAGCTGACTTCATGAGCGCTACTTTCCGGACAACATTCCACCATCTGAAGCAGGCCAAAGATGCCAAAAAAGATGTGGCGTATGCAACAAAAGAGGATTTTGAAAAGATACCAGCTACCATTATCCCCAGTGTCCTGTCAAACCTGATCTTTACATTGGTGAATGTTTTCAACTTTTTCACAATTCACTAAAGTATTAGCCCATAGTTGTAACCATTTCTCAATTTTCATCATCTGTGCTGACCATTTTCCATGCTTCTTCAAATAATCATTCCACTGCCTTTCACATGAACTGACCCTGGCCTGTATATTGACTATGCTTCTGCCTACTGTTTGGACTGCTGCCACGGGAATCAACCTGGCCTGTTTTATCGACTACGCTTCTGCCTACCGATTGGACTGCTTGCATGTGAATTGACCCTGGCATGTTTTATGGACTATGCTTTTGCCTACTACTTGGATTGATCTGTTGCCCTGCTACTGTAGCATACAGGGGTCTCACATATGTGAGGGGCTCCAGAATTGTTTTTACGGATGGAGAAAACTATTTTTTTTGTTTTCTCTGGGTTTTGTAATTTCCGGATTAGGGTCTGGAGTCTGGAGGCTTCATAGAGATTTTGGTGGGCGAAGCCTCTACCCCTGTGCCCCTGTGCACAAGTCTCTGACTGAGGCCTTCAGCCTGCTGCTGACTTACTGCCATCATGCCTCTGCCTGCCGCATGAACTGACCACACCTCTGCCTGCTACCTGGACTATGGAACTAATTAGCTGTAGTAAGAGACAGTATGTTTATGAAGGGCTGGAGAGCAGTACAATAATGAGTGTCTGCAGGTAACAGTGTACCAGAACCAATATTATGGCTGTGCTGGCTGTCTCTGCCTGGACAATTCCTATGGACAAATGCTTTGGCTGTACTAACAATATCCTTGTTCCGACTATAGACAATATTCCTGCCTGCCGCCTGGATAATTACCATTGTTGTTGCTAAGCACATCCCTGCCTGCTGCCTGGACCGACTCTCTCCTCTGTGGACACTACTAAAACCACAGGTAATACTTTTTTTTTATTTATGCTCCTAGGACTGGTGCTACCTCAATGTTAGGCCTTTGTATGTGGCCAGGCTTTGTAAAAGTCTCACATATGTGGTATCACCATACTCAGGAAGAGTAGTAGAATATATTTTGGGGTGTAATTGTTGTTGTGTACATGCTATGTGCTGGAAATATCTTATATATGGACAACTTTCTGTAAAAAAAAGTGTTTTAATTTTTTTTCCACATTTTCCAAAAACTTCTGGAAAAAAATGAACCATTTTAAAGACTCATTATGCCTCATAGATTATATGTTGGGGTGTTTGTTTTCCAAAATTGGGTCATTTTGTGGGCAATTCCATTGTCCTAGTGCTCCAGGGCCTTCAAAAGTGTAATAGGTGGTTGATAAATTAAATGTGTGACGGTGCTACTTCAATGTTGGGCCTTTGTATGTGTAAAAGTCTCACACATGTGGTATTGCCATACTCAGGAGCAGTAGAGGAATGTGTTTTGGGATGATCTCCATCTACCTACAGAAATACACAAACACATATCAGTCATGATGGACCTTATATTACAAAAGTCTTAAAATGTTTGATGACCCCCATACATTATTCACATGCTTAGAAATAAGGCTTAAGCTGTATTGTTGTCACTTGCAATATATATATATATATATATATATATATATATATATATATATATATATATATATATACACAGTGGTGTGAAAAAGTGTTTGCCCCCTTCCTCATTTCCTGTTCCTTTGCATGTTTGTCACACTTAAGTGTTTCGGAACATCAAACCAATTTAAACAATAGTCAAGGACAACACAAGTAAACACAAAATGCAATTTGTAAATGAAGGTGTTTATTATTAAAGGTGAAAAAAAATCCAAACCATCATGGCCCTGTGTGAAAAAGTGATTGCCCCCCTTGTTAAAACATACTATAACTGTGGTTGTCCACACCTGAGTTCAATTTCTCTAGCCACACCCAGGCCTGATTATTGCCACACCTGTTCACAATCAAGGCATCACTTAAATAGGAGCTGCTTGACACAGTAAGGTCCACCAGAAGATCCTTAAAAGCTACACATCATGCCGAGACCCAAAGAAATTCAGGAACAATTGAGAAAGAAAGTAATTGAGATCTATCAGTCTGGAAAGGGTTATAAAGCCATTTCCAAAGCTTTGGGAATCCAGCGAACCACAGTGAGAGCCATTATCCACAAATGGCGAAGACATGGAACAGTGGTGAACCTTCCCAGGAGTGGCCGGCCGCCCAAAATTACCCCAAGAGCGCTGCGACGACTCATCCAAGAGGTCACAAAAAAGACCCCACAACAACTTCCAAGGAACTGCAGGCCTCACTTGCCTCAGTTAAGGTCAGCGTTCATGCCTCCACCATCAGGAAAAGACTGGGCAAAAATGGCCTGCATGGCAGAGTTCCAAGGAGAAAACCACTGCTGAGCAAAAAGAACATCAAAGCTCGTCTCAATTTCTCCACAACACATCTTGATGATCCCCAAGACTTTTGGGACAACATTCTGTGGACCGATGAGACAAAAGTGGAACTCTTTGAAAGGTGTGTGTCCAAGTATATCTGGCGTAGAAGGAACACTGCATTTCATAAAAAGAACATTATACCAACAGTAAAATATGGTGGTGGTAGTGTGATGGTCTGGGGCTGTTTTGCTGCTTCAGGACCTGGAAGACTTGCCGTGATAAAAGGAACTATGAATTCTGCTGTCTACCAAGAGATCCTGAAGGAGAATGTCCGACCATCTGTTCGTGTACTCAAGCTGAAACGAACTTGGGTTCTGCAGCAGGACAATGATCCTAAACACACCAGTAAGTCCACCACCGAATGGCTGAAGAAAAACAAAATGAAGACATTGGAGTGGCCTAGCCAAAGTCCTGACCTGAATCCTATTGAGATGTTGTGGTATGACCTTAAAAAGGCCGTTCATGCTCGAAAACCCTCTAATGTAACTGAATTAGGACAATTCTGCAAAGATGAGTGGGCCAAAATTCCTCCAGGACGCTGTAAAAGCCTCATTGCACGTTATCGCAAACGCTTGGTTGCAGTTGTTGCTGCTAAGGGTGGCCCAACCAGTTATTAGGTTTAGGGGGCAATCACTTTTTCACACAGGGCCATGATGGTTTGGATTTTTTTCACCTTTAATAATAAACACCTTCATTTACAAATTGCATTTTGTGTTTACTTGTGTTGTCCTTGACTATTGTTTAAATTGGTTTGATGTTCCGAAACACTTAAGTGTGACAAACATGCAGAGGAACAGGAAGTGAGGAAGGGGGAAACACTTTTTCACACCACTGTATGTTGCAGTTTGCAAATGGTTTACTTTACCTCAGTTATGAGATCAGGGATTTTCTTTCTCATGAAAGCGGCATTTACGTGGCTAAACAGCTGCTTGGTAGCTTTCAGAAGCAGCCGAAGGGGTCTATCCCCCCGACACTCGTCTGTGTTTCTATTAGTTTTCTGGAAACGATCCAACGGTTCGCGTGGCTGGTCACAGAGGTGAACAGAGACCAGATCATTTCCGATCACCTCTATGATCTAGACAGACCGGAAGAACGTCATGATATCACTTTCAGTCGAGGACAGAAGTAAAAATTATTTTTTTAAAGCAAAAGATCTATTTTTTTTTTTTTATATTTTGCTTTCAAAGGTAGAGGAGAGATGTGGGGTTTTATACACCTAAGATCTCTCCATAAAGAGGACCTGTCATCCCTTATTTCTATCACAAGGGATTTTACATTTCTCTCAATAGGAATAAAAATGATCAAATATAAATAAATAAAGTGTGAAAATAAATAAGAAAAAATAAATAAAATTAAAGCACACCATTCCTCCGTGCTCGCATGGAGAAGCAACCATATACGTAAGTCGCTCGCAAATATATAAACAATGTTTGCACAACACATGTGAGGCAACGCTGTGAACAAAAGCAATAATTCTAGTACTAGACCTCCACTGTAACTCTAAACAAGTAACCTGTACACATTTTTTTAAAACGTCACCTCTGGAGATTTTTAACCACTTCAGCCTGCAAAAATGTACCCCCTTCCTGACCGAGCATTTTTTTGATTTGGCACTGCGTCGCTTTAGCTCACAATTGCACGGTTGTGCAACGTTGTACCCAAACAAAATTTACATCCTTTTTTTCCCACAAATAGAGATTTCTTTTGGTGGTACTTGATCACCTCTGTGTTTTTTTTTTTTTTGTAAACAAAAAAAGAACAACAATTTTGAAATAAAAGCAATATTTTTTAACTTTTTGCTATAATAAATATCCCCAAAAAATATATAAAAATGATTTTCTTCCACAGTTTAGGCAGATATGTATTCTTCTACATATTTTTGGTAAAACAAATCGCTATAAGCATATATTAATTGGTTTACGCAAAAGTTATAGCGTCTACAAAATAGGGGACAGATTTATTGCATTTTTATGATCATTTTTTTTTTTTAACTAGTAATGGCAGCAATCTGTGTTTTTTATCGAGACTGCGACATTATGACAGAAAAGACACGTTTGACATTATTTTCAGACCATTGACATTTAAACAGCGATCAGAGCTACAAATAGCCACTGATTACTATATAAATGACACTGGCAGGGAAGGGGTTAAACACTAGAGGGAAATCAAGGGGTTAAGTGTGTTCCCTGGATGTATTCTAACTGTAGGGAGGTGGGCTCACTACAACATGACAGAGAAAACTGCTCCCGATGACCGGGAGCAGTAGATCCCTGTCAGATCCCTGTCATGTTGCTAGGCAGAACAGAGAAATGTCTTGCCACCGGTGAACAGTGAATACCGGTGAACACAGAGTTTGCGGGATCCACGAGCATGCACATGCTAGGTGGCTAATTCAAAGGGACATACAGGAACACCCTTTTGCCTGCCCATGCCATTCTGCCGATTGTCTCCATTCCACAACCGTGCACAATTTTAAAGCATGACACATTAGGTATCTATTTACTCGGTGTAACATCATCTTTTATATTTTATCAATAATTTGGTTTATATATATATATATATATATATATATATATATATATATATATATATATATATATATATATACTGTGTTTTTTTGCATTAAAACTCATTAAAGTGTATTTTTTTGAACACCCAGCATATAGCACAATGGCTGCAAAGGTGTTCCATGTGTTGCCTAACCATAAAACACAACAGTGATACAAAAAGGGTACGCAACTTGCCCCCATCTATAGCTGGCTATCAGTAATGCACACGATCGGACTATCCAGCGGACTTAATCCGGTGGGCAAACAGCCGGACATTGCAGCTGCAGTCCGCTGGACTTTCCGAACGAGCGGACCTGCCCACACACTAGCGGACTTTTGAAATGAACGGACTTGCCCACACACGGAGAAAAGTCCGTTCATTTTGAATGTGGCTCCAGGTAGACGGGACTAGCGAAGGAAGTGAATGTCGCCGCCTGCATCGGCAAGATTGACACCTCACTAGCCCCGTCTCCTGGTGTGGATTTAAAGGGGAACCCCTACGCTGAAAAAACGGCGTGGGGGTCCCCCCAAAGTCCATAGCAGACCCTTATCCAAGCACGCAGCCCGGCCAGTCAGGAAAGGGGGTGGGGATGAGCGGGGTCTATGGGTGGGGGGGCTTATCGGAATCCAGGAGCCCCCTTTAATAAGGGGGCCCCAGATACCGCCCCCCCACCCTATGTGAATGAGTACGGGGTACTTTGTACCCCTACCCATTCACCTGGTGAAAAAAGTGTAAATAAAAAAACACAACACAAGTTTTTAAAATAATTTATTAGACAGCTCCGATCATCTTGGGGGGTCTTCTCGCCAGACTCCTCCGCTATCTTCTGCTCTTTTGCTAGCTCTTTTACTAGCGGAGGAACCTGGCTATCATCTTCGACGTCTACGCCGCCGTCCGGGGGTCTTCTTCTGACTTTGGGGTCTTGTCCCGCTCTTCGGGGGTCTTGTCCCGCTCTTTGGTTCTTTTTGCCGGGCCATCTTCTTCTTTTTTTTTTTCCATTAAAATTTTTATTGAAAGTAACGAGAATACAGCTTACTTGACAGTGTTATAGAAGCGGTTGTTATTACACAAAAAAAAAAGAAGGTGAGCATAACATTTATCCAGAACAAAACATCAAGTCATCCATTTGATCACTCTGTGGTTTGAGGCAAGAGGTCCGTAGGGATATATTTCAAGATGATTAGCTAACAGTATAAAGCCTTTGGGAACGTGTTAGTACTACACAAGCTACGCCTCGTTTGGGGTAGGTTCCTTGACTCATTCATTTGTAGGCCTTTTAAATGTGGGGGTGTTCCTGTGGCGAGGGGTTAATTGTCATTCTCGCCTCAATCGTCTTAAGGAGTAAAACCTTCACCTAGCCTATATGAGTCTGGATAAGGTGCTTTTAATTGGGCTTAGTGGGAAGGGATATAGAGGGGTAAGGGGAGCGGAACGGGGGGTGTGGAAAGGGTCTCATCTCATCTCTCTCTCCCACCGTAGGGGTAGGTGTGAGGGTGGGGGAATCAGTTCTGTGGCTCTTCCGTGGTTTGAAGATTCTACACTTTGGGCATGTGTTAAAGGGGTTGTTCAGTGTAGAAATAGGTCCTCCAATTTAGGGTTCAGTGTCTTCGGGGGGCTTACTTGCCTAGTACTAGGGGTGGTCAAGTCGTGATATTCTGTTGTTGTTAGGAAGTAGGTCCAGCAGGCCCATTTTGCAGAGAATTTTGTGGGAGTGTCATTCGCTATGGAGATAAGTCGCTCCATTTCTGCTATTCTGGCAATCCTAGTGAGCGGGTGCGGCGATCCCCAATGAGTAGGGATGCATTGTTTGGCAGCATTCACCATGTGCATGGCGAGTGACTTTAGGTAGTGTGTTGTACGAGCGCAAATTGGGTAGTGCAGGAGGAACTGGGCCAGTGAAAATTCCAGGGTGAGTGTGATGACCTAGGTAGTGATACGGTGGACTTCGGTCCAGAACGTTTGTATTATGGGGCAGCCCCAGAAGATGTGTCACATGGTTCCTTTCTCCGTCTGACACCTCCAGCATGTATCTGGGTGGTCTAGGTTATATTTGTGAACCAGTATAGGGGTACAGTACCAACGCGTCAGGATTTTATATCCGTTTTCTTGTGTTGTGATGTTAACGGAGCCTTTGTGTATGGTCTGGTATATTTGTTTCCAGTCTCCTGGGGCGATTGACAAGTCAAGGTCTCTCTCCCAAGTTAAAATGCCTTGCCAGCATTTGACATGACACTTGAGAATAGCAGGGAGTGCGTTACCGAGAGAAGGTGACGTTGCGGGGTATCGGCTTGGCATAGGGATTCAAATGGAGATGTGGGTCTAGAGACCTTAAATTTCCTGTCCATCTCATTGAGGTAGTGGGTCAGTAGTAAGTAGTTCCAGGGGGAGATGGGGGGGTTTTCGCTGTCGGAATTTAGTTTATCATAGGGTATAATTTTGCCTTGAGCGAAGAAGTGGCATATTAAGGCATTTTTGTGTGGCCAGGACTCGTTCAGGAAGTTCCTGTGTAGTCCAGGTGGGAAGTCTGGGTTTAGGTGAACTGGAGTAAGAGGACCAGGTGTCAAGGAGAGGGAAGTCACTTTGCAGGACTCTTGGAAGCTTCTCAATGATGGACCAATCAGGGGGTGTGAGAGGGTATCGCTTGCGATGTGTTTATGAGGAATCCATGATAAAGTATGTAGTGGTAGTGAGGTAAAGGAGGCTTCCAGGTGGATCCAGTCCTTAATGCCGTTGTGGATATTCCAATCTACTATCCTAGTGAGCTGACAGGCCCTATAGTAGTTTCTTATGTCGGGGAGACCTATCCCCCCTTTAAGCCTGGGTAATGATAGGTGTTGATAGCTGAGTCTGGGTTTTCGGTCCCCCCAGAGGAAGCGTGTACAGAGACTCTTGTAACTCTTGAAGAAGGTGGTGGATATGTGGATAGGTGCCGCTTGTAGAATGTATTATAGGCGGAGTAAGGCGTTCATTTTTAATATGGCCGCTCTACCAAACCAGGAAAAGATGGGTTTGTTCCACCGTTTAAAGTTGTTAGTGAGGTTTTGTAGTATATGGAGATGGTTTTTACTGTATAGGTCCTTTAGACATTGTGTGAGCTGGATTCCTAGGTATGTTATATGGTCCTCCTTCCACTGGAAGGGGAAGTTGCTTTTGCATTGGGCTACTAAACTACTGGGGAACGATACATTTAGGGCATGGGATTTGGAGAAGTTGATCTTGAGATTTGAAATGAGTTGAAATTGGTGGAATTCTTTTAGAAGGTTAGGTAGAGAGATATGCGGGTCAATGAGGAAAAGGAGAATATCATCGGTATAGGCTGCCAGTTTCTATTCTTTGGTGGTGGTTTGTACACCTCTAATGTCTGGGTTAGATCTTAGGCTTCTTAGAAAGGGTTCAAGGGTGAGGACGAAGAGGACTGGGGAAAGGGGGCAGCCCTGCCTCGTACCATTACAGATGGAGAAGGCGTCTGACAGGGTGCCATTGACTCGGACTTGTGCTATTGGGTTGGAGTACAATGCCATTTTGTAGCTTAATAAGCGGTGTCCTGCGCCCATAGTTTGGAGGACTGCTTCCATATAGTCCCAGGCAACCCTGTCAAATGTCTTCTCCGCGTCCAATGGTAGAAAGAAACCCGCTGTACTGGTAGAGGTGAGGAAGTGGTGGAGATTAATAGCTTTTAAAGTGTTATCCCTGGCTTCTCTGCCAGGGATAAAGCCTACCTGGTCCTGATCAATAACACTTGGAAGGAGGGGGAGCAGGCGATCTGCTATGATTTTGGCGAAGATCTTTATATCCAAATTTAAAAGGGAGATCGGTCTATAATTTGCAGTTTATGTGGGGTCTTTTCCTTCCTTTGGTATTTCAGTGATGTGGGCTTCCAGCATAGAGGGTGGGAGCGGGAATTCTGGGGAAAGCGAGTTAAATGCCTTAAGGTATGGAGTGTGTAGGACTTCTGCAAATGTTTTATAATAAACTGCCGAGAGGCCGTCTGGACCTGGACTTTTCCCGGGTTTTAGGTTTTTCAGGGCTGTGTCCCATTCAAGTTTTGATATGGGTAGGTCTAGTAGGGTGGAGGTTTCTGGTAACAGAGCTTTGGGGCAGTGAGCTTGTAAGAAACTGTCAATGAGATCTTTCCTAGCTGGTAATCCTATCTGAGTAGGTTCTGAGGCTTTTAGATCGTATAAACGTGTGTAAAATTGCTCGAAGGCATGCACAACATCTGGGCTGCTCTGTACTGTGTTTCCGTTTGATGTTTTAAGCTGGTGAACAATTGTTTTAGCTCTTTTAGTGCGTAGTGCCTGTGCCAGTAGGTGTCCGCTTTTGTTGCTATGCTCATAAAAGAGTTTCTGAGATAGTGTATGTTTCCTTTTGATTTTTTGATCTAGCAGCTCTAGGAGGTTTCTCCGTGTTTCAGAGAGTTCCTCTAGGGTGCGTTGGGCTAAGTCTTGTTTGTGTTTTCTTTCCAGTGTTTGTATTTTCGTGAGTAGCTCATTCATTTGTTTCTGTAGGTCACGCTTTATAGACGAGGCAATGGAGATGAGATGTCCCCGTATCACGCACTTGTGTGCTTCCCATTGGGTTAACGGTGTAGTGTCAGGGGTGCCATTGTCTACAAAATAGTTGGAGATAGTTGCTGCCACCTTATTTACCCTGTCCTTATCTGTGAGTAAGTTGGGGCCGAGTCTCCATATTTTAGTGTTGTGGGTGGTGAGGGGAAACGTTATTCGTAGAGTGATTGGATTGTGATCCGAGATGGTCATAGGTTCAATCGAAGAAGCGGAAAGGAGAGGTATATCTTGTAGGCTTGTGCAATTCGTTTTGTAACGAATCGAAATTTGACCGAATTTAGCCATTTTCGGACATTCTGAAGCATTCGAATTTCTGAACAAAGCAATTACGAATAAAACCGAATCCAAACTAAATTATCATAAATAGCGAATGCCTTCGGCATAATTCATTAATGCGTTAACGCGGCAACAGCAAGTCGACTTGTGATCGTAATCGCATAACGAATAATTTAATTATATTAGATTCAATTCATTTTATTCCTTAGTGAGCTACTAACAATTCGAAAGAAATTGATTCATCAGAATGTCTGATAAATTTAACGAATAGTGAAATGAAATCATTCATTATGCAAAACCACAAGTCGACTTGCATTAGTGTTGCATTAGTCCACGTTAAAGCATCATTCGCTATTTGAGATATTTTTTTTCGGATTCGGTTTTATTCTTAATTGCTTTGAACGGAAATTCGAATGCATCCGAATGTCCGAAAGTTGCAAAATTCAGACGAATTCGAATACATCCGAATGCATCCGAATGTCCAAAAATTGCAAAAATCGGTCGAATTTCAATGCGAATGCATTCGTTATTCCGGATATTAGTGAATTACAGTTTTTTAAGCCAATCAGTTGATTCCTTGGGAGCTGGATTACTGGCATGGAGTAATTTATAGTCCAATCAGATGATTTCTTTTGTGCTGGAGGTTGGATTAAAGGCAAAAGGTCACTGCATTGTGCATTCCACTAGTGGTAACTGAGTGAGAAAGGGAGTTTGAGCAGAGGAGGAGAGAAAATATTTGAGAAGTAGCAGAAGAGAGTCCAGTCTCTTAAAAAATTTTTGTCAAGATGGATTCAAGCTCTCAACATGAGGTTCCTCCTCCTGGTACCAGCAGCAGAAGTGACACAGCAACAACAACCACTACCAGCAACTGTGAGTTTGTACCACCATTGTCTGTGTCATGTATGTCAGCATCTGTATTGCTAGGCCCAGACAGTCATACTTCCACCACCAGTACACAACGTTCCAGTAGGCGTGTTAGGTCTCACAAGAGTACCTTTTCAAAGGATAAGCAAATGAAGCAGCAGAAGCAGCTTGCCTGTCCTGTTTCAGTGCCTCAGCCAAAGCGTTCAGGTAGATCTAGCAGCTGCAAAAGGCCTAGCTCTGATAGTGCTATGCTAAGGCCACCCTTCAAACAGAAAAGGTCAGAGAGGGAAACTGTTGGTTCAAAATCCCCTACTAGCAGGGCTGAAAGGTCCTGCTCTAAGACTAGGAAGCAGTCGGCATCTATTGCATGTCGTCGCCTTTTTCAGGATATTCCCCCAAGAACAACCTGCACAATAACTTCTAGTGCCAGTTGTGTCACCACCACCTCTGCTATGGGCACTTTGAGAAATGTGGTGACACCAAGTCTTTTTTACAGGAAAGGCCTGACACTACCACCTACACAGGCTTTTGATTCTGAGCATCCATTTAAGCAGCCTAAAAGTGAAATATTTGAATATGAGCAAGACATTGTGTGCGCTCATAGTTCCACCACCACCACTATTGCTACTCCCATTGGCACCACCATCACCACTGAAAAAATTACATCTACAGGTCATAGAAGTAATGAGGGAGATTTTTTAGTCACATTTCCCATTAGCCATCCGAGAGAAGAAGGAGTTCAGCAGGTCCCCCCAACATCTGATGGTGATAAATCCTCCTTCGCAAACATGGAAGATTCAGATTATACCTTACCTTTTAATCTTGATCAGGAACCAAATATTTATGAGCCAGAATATTCTCCTTCCCATATTAAATTTGATTCCCCACTGTTGTATTCCCCTGAAAGAACGGCACCAGTGGCACCTGCCTCTCCTGTTCTGGTTGAGTCTCCCATAAACATTAGAGCCGCCAGCACAACTGTCAATCATCAAGTAACCTCCTTCACTATCCCTGACATGAGGCCACCTCCCATTTTATCACAAAAACACTGCAGCATAGCAGAATGCACAGGTCAGGCTACAACCAAAATTAAGCAAGTTGCTCTAGCATCTGTGGCTGAAGAGTAAATTCTCTCTAAAAAATCTTCACCACACAGTGGCAGCACTCGTCGTTCTAAAATTTGGCAACATTTTGTGACAGTTGGTGATGGCCGCACAGCTACATGTAAAATATGCAGCAGAGAAGTCAGCCGTGGGAGACTGTTGGGTCATCTCACGAACGCTGGGATGAAGCAACACATGCTCAGCCACCATAGGCCAGTGGTGCTGAGGGAAGAAATGGGTGTGGCTCCCCCATCTACCACCACTATTACCAGCAGCAGTGTCAAAGTCACAGCCACTTCTGGAGCTACAGGTCGTAAAATGCTAAACAAATCCATACAGCCCACTATAGAAGATTTTGGAGGGGTACATTACCGGGGTATGTCAAAACAGCAGTCCCGTAAACTTACACGCCTCATTGGACAACTTATAGCTGTTGGGGGGGCTTCTTTCAGTTTTGTGGAAGGGGAGCCCTTCAAGCAGCTGATGCAGGCTGTGGCACCACAATACCAGGTCCCTTCACGCACAACATTCAGTAGAACTATAGTGCCCTTGCTGTACCGGTCATGTGTTGGGGTTTTGAAGGATTTGCTGGGGAAGGCTACTGGCCAATCAGTTCACTTTACAACTGATTTATGGAGTGCTACAAGTGGCCAGCATGCCTTCCTGTCCTTGACTGCCCATTGGTGGCAGCCCAATGAGTCGCAAGATATACAACCACCACCACAAACAATTGCAAGGTCAAGAAAAACCAAAGGTGCTGTGGCTGCTGCCACAGTGCACAAGACAGGATTGCACGCCTTCCTCCTCCATGCTGAGGTGATGGATCAGCAGCACACATCACAGAATATTCTAAATGCACTTCAGAAAATGATAGGGAGGTGGCTAGGGGGACAGGCAGGCACTAATGTCAAAATGGGATTTGTTGTCAGTGATGGCGGAGCTAACATGACAAAGGCTATCCGTGATGGAAGATTTGTTGGTGTGTGCTCCTGTGCACACATCCTGCATCTAGTCGTTAGGTCTGCTCTTGATGATAACACTAACAGTGGAAGGTTAGCAGCACTTTTAGAGTCGTGCCGCAAAATTGCTGGTCACTTTCACCGTAGTGTGAAGGATAGCCACCTTCTCAGGCAGGAACAGAGAAAGGCAGGCCTCGTGGAGCACTGCCTCAAACAGGATGTTGGAACGAGGTGGAACTCCACCTTACATGAGCTAGAGCATATACTTGAGCAACAGAGGGCAACTCATGCAATGGCATGTGAACATTTTATTGGTATTGCCAGACCACTAGGCAGGGAGGACTGGGTCATGATTGACCAAAATGTCACAGTGCTCAGGCCTTTTGAGGATGTCACTGACAATTTAAGCCAAGAGAGTGCTAGCCTGGCACAAGTGGTTCCCCTCTTTGCACACCTTTCAAATAAAATTGATTCCTTCCTTTCCAATAGGGAACGATTGCCTGGTGGCAATATACTTGCTGAAGTTGATGCCCTTCTGAGGAGGCTGAAGGAGCAACTCAGTTGACGCATAAAAGAGCTCATCGATTCTCGCCCTGAGTTCATGTTAGCCACAATTTGTGACCCAAGAATAAAAGGCAAGATAGCACTCCGCAGAAATACTCTCACCACCTGGAGGGATAGATTGATAGAGAGGGTACGTGAGAGGGAAAGGAAAATGGGAATACAGATAGAGGAGGGAGAAGAAGAGGAGCTGGAGATGTCTGATGATACTCTGTTAGATGGTACTAGCAGCACTGCTGCCAGTGCTCACTCCACCAGAGCATCAGCTTTTTGGGCTGAGGCACTTGACAGTTTTTTGGGACCCACTGAACAGCCCCCTAGAAAAGAAAAACTGCTGGTGACATAGTAAGAGCCGGTTCACACAGGGGTGACTCGGCAGGCAACTTAGCCGCCTGACAAGTCGCGTCCCATTCTGTGCAATGGAACTGTTCTAATCGGAGCGACTCAAGTCGCTCCGACTTAGAAAAAGGTTCTTGTACGACTTTTGGGGCGACTTGCATTGACTTCTATACAGAAGTAATTTTGCAAACCGCTGCTAAAGTCAGATCCCGGTCGCCTGAGGCAGTCGCGCTGCAAGTCGTGTTGCCTCAGTGTGAACCGACTCTTAGGGCTTACCTAGCGGAACCTCCTTTGCCCCCCAGTACAGATCCCTTGAGTTTCTGGGATGAGAAGAAGGATGTGTGGCCTGCTTTGTCCTCGGTAGCCCAGGAGCTTCTTTCCTGTCCCTCAACCATGGTCCAGAGTGAGCGGGTGTTTTCTGTAACAGGAAATATATTATACCCTCAGCGCTCACAATTGATGCCTCAGCTCTTAGAGCAAATGGCTTTTTTAAAAATCAACCTGCCAAAGCTTGGTTATCCTGCTCTTGACTTTGATGCTGAATAAAAAAATAATGCTCATCCATGATAACATAATCCCCTAAGGCCCTCATTCCATGGCAAATCATCACATGTCCCACCCTGACCATTTCCGTGAGGGCTTAAATGTCAGATATGGTAGTTACTCCATGTCTGACCCTATACCATCCTATCAAATTTAATGAACATCTGAGATGGTCAGGTTGAAAACAAAGTTCCATTTGGTTTGTGATGATTTGGCATGGAATGATCCCCTACTAAGTCTCACCTCATACCTCCTGCCATGCTATTTTACTGCCCAAGGTTTTAGCTGCTGATCTGGTATTATAACTTAAAAGTTAGTTGTCCTTTTGAGACAACTGTGTCATTTAGTAGCATAATAAATAAATGGGACAGCTGTATCATTTGTACATTTAAATTAAAACTTTAAGCCATTCAGTTTGTGAAACTTTCCTGCTGCAATAGTCCTGCTATTTCCATTCCACCTGCCTTCTTCTCAAATCTCGAATACCTAGGTCACTGGAATACAAATGCATTCCCTTTAAGTAAGGTATAAGCAGCACCATGAAGGTGAAAGGCAAACCGTTTGTCAGTGCGACTGCACACATGGTCATGCAATATATCAGGAAATCACACAGACCACGCACGAGTGCAAAAAGCACCTTGGAGAATTGCCTCCTGTCAGGGTTTCACTACCTGGACAGGTGTCAAAACTGTCTCAAGCTGCTGTATTTATGTACTTATAAGAAATAATATTATACAATTATTCCAGTCCTTTTCATAATTTAAACAGTGCACTTTAAACACAATACCATTGGATTTTCTCCTAGTTAGTAGTTAGTTAAACCATTATTTGTATTTTTTAAGTTAAATCTGTTGTTGTTTTGGTTGTTTTGTTGTGCAGCTTGCCAGCCAGGCTGCTTGCTTATACTTGTAGTACTGGTGGTGGAAATAATGGTGATACTGAGTCTGCTGCTAATATACATACAGACACAGGAAAATGAAGGCCTACAATGGTACTACGATTCTCCTATGCTCCCACCACCAACATGTTTTGTTTTTTTCACCCTCTGATGGCACCTACATGGTGGCAAGGAGATTTTGCTGCTAATATATCCCATCCACCAAGATATTCATGTAATCTCCAGGCCACAGTGTTGGCAACATGGCACTTGTAAGTTGGCACTCTGGAAAGTCATCACCCACGACAAGGAAGGAAAGACGGTGATTGCGTTGCCGTGAGTCAGAAATAGGTGAGTACCTGCTCATCTGCCCACTTACTCCCTTATCCATCATTGATTTCCATTCATTTATGAGTGGATGAGGCTTCATGACAGACACATACAAGTCGAAAACTTCACAGGTATGTATTAACCATACACATCTTTTAGGATGTATGAATAATGGCAAACTTGTATGTAGGGATGCACGATAGCAGTATTGGATACGAGTAATTTTTTATCTGTACTTGTCGTCAATACCAAAGACCATTCAGGTGCATCAAGGTGCTGTTAGAGAGCGTGATGCCGGCTTCACAGCTTATCAGGAAGCCAGGCCTCCCGGATTCTTGATTGGCAGGGAAGCCCGTGCCAAGCTCCCTCGTGGCACCTGGACGCAGGTAATGGTATTTGGTATTGACGAGTACAGATAAAAGATTACTCGTATCCAATACCGGTATCCATACGTGGAGGGAATCTCAAGTGATGCATGTTCCTTTCAAACATAAAATAAAGACAGCTGTATAGAACACTTTTCCAGGTCATTATATGTTGTAGTCCAAAGTTTCAGTAACAGAAATGGAAATAGTATTAGTTATCACGACTAATACTATTTCCATTTCTGTTACTGCAACTTTGAACTACAACATATAACGATGCGGAAAAAGAAAGAGAATACTAAGGTCAGCGAGGCAGTATAATACCTAGCTAAACCTAAATGAAGTTGTTGGTGACAACTGGCAAAGATGTTCTTTTAACTGTTTACGTTGATTACCATTAGGGATGAGCTTCCTGTTCGAGTCGAACGCACGTTCGACTCGAACATTGGCTGTTCGTCCGTTCGGCGAAATCCGAACACTTGGTCCGTTCGCGTCAAAATTCATGTGCCGCTCACGGCCCACAATGCACTGCGATGGCGCAGTGCATTGCTGGCTCATGATTGGCCAAGCATGCACTGTGACCCCGCATGCTTGGCCAATCGCAGCGCCAGCAGCGAGGAGAGCCATGATTCATAGCTCAGGCTGTGTAGTGCACGCCCCACACTATATAAGGCCGCCATTGAGGCGGCCTCGTGTAGTGTGTTGGCATCTGAAGCAGTGGGTGTTCTGTGTACCTTCAACACAGCTACACACCGATCGTTTTTGGCTGATTTCCTATCTTGCTCTTGTGTAGTGGTTATTGTCTGTGCCCTGACTGCAGTATACACCACTATATTCACCTCAACTATATAGCTAGTGATCTATCTTTAATAATAGAGCTTGCAGTCAGTAGTGTTAGGAGATAGTGCGTGCTGTCTGCGTGCTCTGTACCCAGTACATACCGCTATAATCCACCTACATAGCTGTTCTCTATTTGAGCCCAATTGCCATCTGCAGGAGTTATTGGAAGTTGTGTGTGCCTCCAGCACAGCACAGTATACATCTGTATATACCCCTTTATCTCTGCTGTTCTATAAAAAAGGCATCTGCAGGAGTTAGTGTGTGTTGTGTGCCTCCAGCACAATATAAACTACCCAACTGCTGTTTTACCCAACTCCCTTCAGGCCATTACCATGTCTGGAAGGCCAGCAAGGAGAGGCAGACAGGCGCGAGCCGATAAAAGAGGGCAAGCAGGCTCTGTGTCTAGAGACAACAGTGCTGGTCGTGGACGCGGTGCATTGTCATCAGCACGTTGAACCGCAACATGCCAACGACTTGGTAGAGTGGATGACCAAGCCCTCTTCATCCTCCTCATCCTCTCTCACCCAGTCTCAGGGTAGTAGCAAAGCAGCTGCCAACGCACCGTCTTCCCTCCTCTCAATGTCATCATCAGTGACTCCTTCCCTAGACCCACCACGTCCTCCTGAGGAGTCTCCTGAACTCTTTGAGCACAGTGTTGGGTACATGCTCCAGGAGGATGCCCAGTGTTTGGTGGGCTCTGATGATGACACTCAGCTAGAGGAAGGCAGTAGCGTGAGCGCAGAGAGAGGGGATGCTCAAGAAGGACAGCAATCTGGCAGTCATGTTCCACAAGCTGCAGCATACTGCCAGGTTTGCTACAGCGATGAAGAGGGAGGGGATGATGAGGGCACTGACTCCACGTGGGTGCCTGGAAGGAGGGAGGAGGAGGAGGAGGCACATGTCCAACGAGGCAGGATGCCCTCCGGGGGCCAGCTTAGGGGCAGCACACCGACTGAATCACACCGCAGAGCTCCGCCTGTGCAGAGCGCTGCCTCTGCGCGTTATTCTAAAAGTTCTTTGGTGTGGGCCTTTTTTGAGACGAGTGCATCAGATCACACCGCTGCTATTTGCAACATATGTCTCAAGCGTATCTCACGTGGCCAAAACATCAGCCGCTTGGGCACCACATGCTTGACCAGACATATGTTGACCTGCCATGCAGCTTGTTGGCAAGCGTACCTCAAAGACCCACACCAAAGAACAAAGCGGACCTCTCCTTGCTCCTCATCAGCTGGCATCTCCAACCCCACTTGACCTTCAGTCCTCTCTGAAACCTGCTCTGAGAGGAATGAAGGTGTAGAATTAGGTGTGTCACAGCCAAGTGCTTCCGGGAACTCTGCTAGTGGTACACCCACGTCCGATTATAGCAGGCAAATGTCCCTGCCCCAGCTACTGGACCGGCGGAAGAAGTTTACTCCCAGCCATCCACATGCCCAGCGGTTGAATGCTAGCTTGGCTAAATTGCTAGCACTTCAACTGCTGCCTTTTCAGTTGGTAGACTCGGCCCCCTTCCGTGAGTTTATACAATGTGCGGTTCCTCAGTGGCAGGTCCCCAAACGCCACTTTTTCTCACGGAAGGTGATTCCGGCTCTCTACCGGCATGTGGAAGGCAATGTCCTTGCCTCGCTGGACAGGGCGGTCAGCGGTAAGGTGCATATTACCGCTGACTCATGGTCCAGCAGGCATGGACAGGGACGTTACCTGTCTTTCACGGCCCATTGGGTCACTCTTCTGGCAGCTGGGAAGGATGCAGGACAAGGTGCAGTAGTGTTGGAGGTTGTTCCGCCACCACGCCTCCAAAATGCTACTATTGGTTGTGACACACCTCTCTCCTCTTCTTCTTCCTCCATGGCCTCTTCCAGTGCTCTGTCCTCAGAACCAGCGGTGCTCCGTAGGCATTGCAGGGGCTACGCAAGTACGCAGGCAAAACGATGCCATGCCGTGCTTACGCTGGTTTGTTTGGGGGACAGGAGCCACACTGGGGCGGATGTTTTGTCAGCTCTGCAGGGGCAGGCCGAGAGGTGGTTGACGCCACGCCAGCTTAAGCCAGAAATGGTGGTTTGCGACAATGGCACCAACCTCCTCTCCGCCCTCCGACAGGGACAACTGACCCATGTGCCCTGTGTAGCTCCCGTCCTTAACCTGGTGGTGCAGCGGTTCTTGGGCAGGTACCCCGGCTTAGAGGATGTCCTGAAGCAGGCCAGGAAAGTCTGTGTGCATTTCCGCCGATCATTTAATGCCTGTGCTCAGCTGGCTGAGCTTCAAAAGGAGTTGAACCTGCCCAAGAACCGCCTTATATGTGACATGCCCACCAGATGGAACTCAACATTGGCCATGCTGCAGCGGCTGCACACGCAGCAGAGGGCCATCAATGAGTACCTGTGCGACTACGGCACCAGGACAGGGTCAGGGGAGCTTGGTTTTTTCTCACCACGCCAGTGGGGCATGATCAGGGATGCATGCACTGTCCTGTCAACGTTTGAGGAGGCCACAAGGATGGTGAGCAGTGACAGTGCATGCATCAGTGACACTGTACCTCTTGTCCACCTCTTGGAGCATACGCTGCGTGGAATAATGGACAGGGCACTTGAGGCAGAACAGAGGCAGGAAGAGGAGGACTTCCTTGCCTCTCAAGGCCCCCTTTATCCAGACAGTGTTCCTGCTGTGCCACCCATCACACAGGAAGAGGATGAGGAGGAAGAGGAGGAGGAGGATGATTGTGTCAGCATGGAGGTGGAGGCTGGCACTCAGCATCAGCAGTCTTGTAGGGATGATTTACAGTCCCAAGAAACACGTGGACTTGTACGTGGCTGGGAGGAGGTAGCTGCGGATCATGTTGTCCTTAGTGACCCAGAGGACTCCGGACCGAATGCCTCAGCTAACCTACGCTGCATGGCCTCCCTGATCCTGCAAAGCCTGCGGAAGGATCCTCGTATTCTTCGGATCAAGGAGAGGGACCATTACTGGCTGGCCACTCTCCTTGATCCACGGTACAAGGGTAAGGTTGCCGACCTTATCTTGCCATCGCAGAGGGAGCAGAGGATGAGACATCTCCGGGAGGCCTTGCAGAAAGGTCTGTGCAACGCGTTCCCAGAGACTGGGAGGTTACAAACTCCTGGTCCTGGACAACGTGTTGCTGAGGCATCAGTCAGAAGGAGCGGTGGAGAAGGTGGCCGTCTGACTGATGCTTTCAGACAATTTTTTAGTCCGCAGCCCCAAGGTATGATCGGTTCCAGCACCCATCGCCAGCGTCTGATTTACATGGTGCAGGAATACCTAGGGGCAAGGTCAGACTTGGACACCTTTCCCACCGAAAATCCTCTGGCTTACTGGGTCTTGAGGATGGATCACTGGCCAGAGCTTGCACAGTATGCAATTGAGCTACTGGCCTGTCCTGCATCCAGCGTTCTTTCGGAACGCACCTTCAGTGCTGCTGGTGGCTTTGTTACCGATCACAGGGTGCGCCTGTCCACCGAATCAGTTGATCGACTGACCTTCATCAAGATGAATCAGTCTTGGATCACCCACAGCTACCAAGCACCTGAAGCTGATGTAACCGAATAATTTTTTTGGAAATACCACATCCCTTCAAGACTGCCTATGCTGATGCTGAGTGACTGTCCTGTTATGTTGATTGTCTATCCTCTTCCTCCTCCGCTGATATGTTGGAAGAACATTTTTGGTTCTGGGTGATGCCAGCAGCCCAATTTTTCTGCCCCTGTTTAACAGGGGCGTTTAATTACAATTTTTGATGCAATGCTTTGCAGCAGGGCTAATTCCTGCAATAAAACTAGAGTATATGGCAGAGGTTGCAGTGTGGTGGCACCAGCACCAGTGCCTAAGGCCCAATTTTTCTGCCCCTGTTTAACAGGGACATGCAATTACAATTCTTGATATAATATTTCACAGGAGGGCCCCTTCCTGTGCCCACCCAGAGTAACGGTGAGGACTTATAGTGTTGTGGCACCAGCACCACAACCACCAAAGGTCAATCTTTCTACCACTGTTCAACAATGGCATGTAATTACAATTCTTGATATAATCGTTCACAGCAGGGCGCTCCAGCGCCCACCAAGAGTCACTTTCAGGGCTTACAATGTTGTGGCAAAACCAACACCTTGTTCCGCCATTTCTGCAGAGCATATAGGGCAGGCCCCTACTTTCAAACATCCAACTTACAAACATCTCCTACTTGCAAACGCAAGGAGACAGCAGCAAGTGAGATGAAAAAAGATGGATGACAAAACAAATTATACAGGGGTGATAACCCTTCCCTATGTTTTCCAAAAAGCTTAAAAATAGTTTGTTTGACTGGAGCTACACTTTAAAAATGTACCAGTTGAAAATTACAAACAGATTCAACTTAACACAACAAACCTACACAGTCCCTGTCTTGTTTGCACCGCCTGTATACTGCTGTTCTGAGTATATAGGGCCTGGGGGCTACACGCATTTCCTTTTTTTAATATGGGTACAGGGTTCCCTTTAATATGCGTACAAGACCCAAATAGGCTGGTCATGGGCAGGGAGGGCTACCCATGCCATTTTTCTCAATGATTTTCAACCATATTGCAGGAACCAGATATAACATTAAAACCGCAAGCAGTTTTAAATGGTGTTATTTCCGTTTAATGTCATTTTGTGCAGGGACTGTTCTAAACACGGGAAACACGTGGCACTTCACAGGCATACTACAGACACCCCCCAGGCACCATATTTAAAGGAATATTTCATTTTTTTTTCACTTTAATTGTCAGTAAAATCAGTGCTCCCGCCAAAACGGCCATTTTTAAAAACATTTAAGGCATTGATACATGTCCCATGGGGCAGGAGCCAGGTCCCCAAACCCCTTTTAGGACAGTATCTTGCATATTAGCCGTTAAAATTAGCACTTTCCATTTCGAACGTTCGAGTCCCATAGACTTCAATGGGGTTCTAACGTTCGTAACGAACGTGGGGTCCGTTCGAAAGTTCTGGTACGAACCGAACCGGGGGGTGTTCGGCTCATCCCTAATTACCATGTGTGATAGCATGTGAGCAACCAGATATGTAATAAAGTGTACAATGTCACATAATAATCAATATATAAGCACTAAAGTATGCTTTTATTAGGCAAAAATAATTTGCACAAACAAACGTAGAAAAAAAAAAAAAACATGTATATTAACACGTATACATATATACAACTATTAACAAAAAGGTGAGCTGAGCTGCCTTGGGTCCTGGAACAGAGGAAGAACTAGCCCTCAGATTTCCGAAGGAGATGGTTCTCTGCTGCTCTGAGTACTAGCAGACAAGCTCCCAGGCAATGGAGCATTGTGCCTGGAAATTGCTTCCATCAAATCAGAGTCTCAAATGCTCCATTGCCTGGTTCTGCTGTTGGTTTACTCGGGCCAACATAATCTCCATATGGTCTGTCTGTTGCCTGGCTGCAAGTTGAATGCTCCGGGTTAACCTCCTGATGTCCCGTGACATCCTTCTATTGTCACTTGCCAGACTCTGAAGTTCTCTGAGGAGCCTCTGATGCACTGCATCGGGGACAGTTGCTGATCCAGGCGGTACAGCAGTAGATGGCAGTGCCATCTGGGTACGAGGGGCAACAGCTGCGGCTGCTCCTGTAGAGGCACACCAGGGGCAGCATCAGATGGTGGCAGGATGCAGGAAACATGGCCTCCTCTGGCCATGGGGAGAAGACAGGAGTCTGAGGAATCACAGGGGTCAGCTCTGGCTCATTCTGGAGCTCAATGCCCTCGCAAATAAGGACAGGTGAGCAAGGCAGGCTGCATTGCGCTCTCCCCTCTGACTGGTCTTGTTGATCTGAAATAGACGAGATAGCCAATGTTGATGATAGCATTCAAAGAAATAGATTTCTAGACATTAGAATAAAAATATTTATTTTACTTTTTATTTTTTATTTTGACACTGTCCTTTAAAAAATAAATACATTTTGTGTCACATATATTCCTATTACAAGGAATGTAAACATCCCATGTAATAGAAAAAAAGAATGACAGGTCCTCTTTAATGTGAAATCTGGGGTCAAAAAGACCTCAGATCTCATATTTACACTAAAATGCAATAAAAAATGTATATAAAAAGAATTGTCATATCCCCCCCCCCCCCAAAAAAAAAAAGCCCCTTTAAGACTGGAGGGCAGAAGTGGACCTGATCGTCTCAACTGCTACTGGTAAGCGGCAGAGGCGACTGGAGCGTGGTGGGCCTCTCATGCCCCTGATAAAAGTGAACTTGCGGCAAGTCCGCCGCAGTGACCACTTTTATCTGAAAGAGGACTGCCCGCTGAAGAAGATACCGGGGTTATGGCAGCTATCTGCTGCCATAACAATGGTGGTCCTCTTCAAACAGCCGACGTATAACTGCGGCGTGTGGTCCTTCCTTAAGTTGTTAAGGGAACAGGTTTGGTTTTTTTAGGTTAACAAATGCTTTAAAGAAACATATGTTTGTTTTTCTTTTCATTATATAGCAAATATTTTATTTTTGCTACTCTTTTTTAAGTTCCACCCTAGTTACTGGTGGGCGATTGTAGTGGCGGTCGGATACTAAGATCAGATGCATTTCCAAATATTGTAGTAATAGAACAAACAATTATAGGTGACAATACAAACAGTGGGGTCTATTTACTAAAGGAAAATACACTTTCCACTACAAGTGCACTGTAGATCTGAGGGGGACATGCAAGGAAAATAAAAAAACAGAATGTTTGCTTGTACACGATTGGATGATAAAATCAGCAGAGCTCCACCTCATTTCAGAGTTTCTCCTCAGATTCACAGCGACTGCACTTCTGGGGAGTACATCCCCTCCGGCTGTTTGTATTAACAGACAAGCGGCTGCTTAGCCATATTGGTTGTTAAAAAACTGTACCGGGTGATGTCTGCCGCTGCAGGCATCACCCCAGTACAACACCTTGAAGCACTATATTGGTAAGTTTGTCAACCATAACGATTATTACAAAAAAGTGGCCACCAATAATCGGTCGACCCCTAGTTTGAGGTGTGTGTGTATGAACTTAAAAATGGATGGTTGTTAAATAGCTTTTTATGTGTTTTATAATGCTTGTTTGTAAATAGGGATGAGCTTTGTGTTCGAGTCGACATACGTTCGACTCGAACATCGGCTGTTCGCCCGTTCGGCAAATTCCGAACGTTATGGGCCGTTCGCGCCAAATTCGTGTGGCGCTCACGGCCCACAATGCACTGCGATGGCGCAGTGCATTGCTGGCTCATGATTGGCCAAGCATGCACTGTGACCCCGCATGCTTGGCCAATCACAATGCCGGCAGCGAGGAGAGCCATGATTGGCCACAGGCAGGATGCCTGTGGCCAATCATAGCTCAGGCTGTGTAGTACACGCCCCACACTATATAAGGCCGCCAGCGCGGCGGCCTTGTGTAGTGTGTTGGCATCTGTAGCAGTTAGTGGGTGTTCTGTGTACCTTCAACACAGTATACACTGATCGTTATCGGCCGATTTTTCGTTCTTGCTCTTCTGTAGTGGTTGTTGTCTGCGTGCCCTGACCACAGTATACACTGCTATATATCTAGCGATATATCGATCTTTTATAATAGAGCTTGCAGTCAGTGTTAGGAGATTGTGCATGCTGTCTGCGTGCTCTGAACCCAGTATACACCGCTATATCCACCTATATAGCTAAATATCTTGCTCGTTTTAAATAGAGCTTTCAGTCAGTGTTAGGAGATTGTGCGTGCTGTCTGCGTGCTCTAAAAAATACGGACGGCAAAACAAATTATACAGGGGTGATAACCCTTCCCTATGTTTTCCAAAAAGCTTAAAAATAGTTTTTTTGACTGGAGCTACACTTTAAAAATGTACCAGTTGAAAATTACAAACCGATTCAACTTAACACAACACAGTCCCTGTCTTGTTTGCACCGCCTGTATACTGCTGTTCTGAGTATATAGGGCCTGGGGGCCACACGTATTTCCTTTTTTTAATATGGGTACAGGGTTCCCCTTAATATGCGTACAAGTCCCAAAGGGGCTGGTAATGGGCAGGGAGGGCTACCCATGCCATTTTTCTCAATGATTTTCAACCATATTGCAGGAACCAGATATAATATTAAAACCGTAAGCAGTTTTAAATGATGTTATTTCCGTTAAATGTCATTTTTTGCAGGGACTGTTCTAAACACGGGAAACACGTGGCACTTCACAGGCATACTACAGACACCCCCCCAGGCATGATATTTAAAGGAATATTTCACTTTTTTTTCACTTTAATCGTCATTAAAATCAGTGCTCCCGCCAAAACGGCCGTTTTTAAAAGGTTTTTTTGCATTGACCCATGTCCCCTGGGGCAGGAGCCAGGTCCCCAAACCCTTTTTAGGACAGCATCTTGCATATTAGCTGTTAAAATTAGCACTTTTAATTTCGAACGTTCGGGTCCCATAGACTTCAATGGGGTTCTAACGTTCGTACAAATTTGGGGTCCGTTCGAAAGTTCTGGTGCGAACCGAACCGGGGGGTGTTCGGCTCATCTCTATTTGTAAAGTGTGGATGATGATGGTGCCTCGTGTCCTGTTTCTTTATATTGGCAGCTTGCGTATTCTACTTACCGTTGAGGAGTAATGTGCCGCTGCTTCCTGACAGAAGCTGACGCTGGAGGGTCCGGGATATGGCTCAGGCTTTCTGTTAAAGATAGAATAAAAAAGAGTTAAGGTAACCACTTCTGGACCAAGCCTATTTCTGTCAGTTATTGTTTACAATTTAAAATCATAATTTTTTTGCTAGAAAATTACTGAGAACCACATACATCATTATATATATATATATATATATATATATATATATATATATATATATATATATATAGTAATGTTCGGGGGACCAGGTAGATCGCAGGACACAGGCTTTTCACACAACAACAAGGGGTTTATTAAACTTAAACAGCTTTACAGCAGCCAAAAGGAAAAGGTTTTTAGTCTCATCGACTTGCAAAGTCCAGAATAGCTGTCTCTATCAAACAGTGCTTGATCTTTTATGGCAGGTAGCTTCCCCTGCCAGGAGGCTTCCAAGCAGGACACTGCTGTCCACTTCTGTTGCTGCAACCCAAGAACAAACACCATCCACCATGTCTTCTCCACTCCTCCACACCCATCTACCACTTCCTGTCTTGTTTTTAAACACACTTCCTCTGACAGGTGGATTAATCAATTTTATTCCCTTAAAGGGACCACAAACCAAACAGAGGGGAAACATAGCGTCCTTCCAGGACCCAGCCACGGCGTCCTGTACATATCCCCCCCCCTGTGCCCCAACGTCAAGGAGGTGGAGGCAACAGTGGAGCTCAAACAATGGACTCGGGAGAGGGCATCTGCATTTTGATGCAGTCTCCCGGGCCTATGCTCCACTACAAACTTAAATTCCTGGAGTGCCAGGAACAACCGAGTAACCCTGGCATTAGTCCCTTTTCCTTGTCTCAGCCATGTTAAAGGGGCATGATCAGAAATCAACCTAAACTTCCTCCCCAAAAGGTAATATCTGAGGGATTCCAGAGCCCACTTAATGGCCAGACACTCTCGTTCAATTAGGGCGTATTTTTTCTCCGCTGGTGTTAACTTCCTGCTGAGGAAGACTATCGGGTGTTCCTCTCCATGAATAACCTGTGACAACACCGCTCCCAATCCTACATCGGAAGCATCAGTCTGGACAACAAACTCTTTTAAAAAATTAGGTGCTACCAGGACAGGGTGTTGGCACAGTGCCGACTTGAGCTCCAAAAAAGCCTTCTCAGCATCTGCATTCCACTCCACCATGACTGATTTCCTACCCTTAGTCAGATCAGTCAACGGAGCCGCCAACGTGGCAAAGTTGGGTACAAACCTCCTGTAGTATCCCACCATGCCCAGGAATGCACGTACCTGCTTTTTTGTGAGGGGGCGGGGCCAATTCTGTATAGCCTCTATCTTGTTGACCTGAGGTTTCACTACCCCTCTACCCACGATATAACCCAGGTATTTCACCTCCTCCATTCTCAAAGCACATTTTTCACGGTTTATTGTAAACCCCTCCTTCCAAAGGGAGTCCAGCACTGCCTGAACTTTGGGCAAATGCAATTCCCAGTCTTTTCTAAAAATGACTATATCGTCCAAGTACACTGAGGCATACTTTCGGTGAGGTCGTAAAATCCTATCCATTGCTCTCTGGAACGTGGCTGGAGCAGTTTGCAATCCAAAAGGCATCCTTTTGTACTGAAAACTCCCCTCTGGGGTAGAAAAAGCAGTTCTCTCTAGCAGCCTTAGTTAACGGGATTTGCCAATACCCCTTGGTAAGGTCTAACGTAGTGATATACCTGGCTGGACCTAGTCTCTCAATAAGCTCATCTACCCGGGGCATGGGGTAGGCATCAAACCGGGAAACTTCATTAAGTTTCCGGAAATCATTGCAGAATCGCAGAGTCCCATTGGGCTTCGGTACCAACACAATCGGGCTCGACCACTCACTTTGTGATTCCTCAATAATCCCTAGGTCTAACATCTTCTTTACTTCCTCTGAAACGGCCTTCCTTTGAGCCTCTGGGATGCGGTAGGGCCGGACAAAAACTTTGACTCCTGGTTCTGTGATAATATCATGCTCTATGACACTAGTGAGCCCTGGCAAGTCTGAACATTTTTATTTCTCTGCAAGAACTCCTTTGCCTGCTGACTTTGGGTTTTAGACAGGGTATTTGCTACTTGGACACTCTCCACCCCAACCCGAGGCTCAAGTTTTGTACTAGCCAGGGAGGTCACTGGTTCCCTGTCTGTCCAGGGCTTCAACAAGTTTACATGATAAATCTGATAGGGTTTCCTCTTGCCTGGCTGGTGGACTCTAATTTCCCTCTCCCACTTTTTCTACAACCTCGAAAGGGCCTTGCCATCTGGCCAAGAATTTACTTTCTACAGTGGGAATCAACACTGCTACTCGATCCCCCACTTAGAAGTTCCTAATTTTGGCTGCCCTATTGTAGACCCGTCGTTGAGCCTCCTGGGCTTTTTGTAAATGTTCTTTAACTAGTGGCATCACAGTTCGGATCCTCTCCTGCATTTGAGAGACATATTCAAGAACACTCTTATGCTGAATTGGTTCACTTTCCCATTCTTCTTTAACAAAGTCCAGTAGTCCGCGAGGTCTCCACCCATATACCAATTCAAAGGGCGAAAACTCAGTGGAGGCCTGGGGCACTTCTCGGATAGCAAACAGGAGAGCTGGTAACAGGCAGTCCCAGTCTTTCCCATCCCTTTGTACCACTCTCTTGAGCATAGACTTAAGGGTCTTATTAAAACGTTCTACCAATCCATCTGTTTGGGGATGGTAGACCGATGTGCGCAGCTGTTTAATCCGGAACAGTTTGCACACATCAGCCATAACCTTCGATATAAACGGGGTGCCCTGGCCTGTGAGTATTTCCTTGGGAAAACCTGTCCGTGTGAACAACTGGAATAGTTCCCGGGCAATAGCCTTAGAGGAGGTATTCCGCAGGGGTAGCGCCTCAGGATATCGAGTGGCATAGTCGAGGATCACCAGTATGTAAGAATGACCTCGAGCTGACTTTACCAAGGGACCCACTATATCCATGGCTATCCTCTCAAATGGGACCTCAATTATGGGCAGAGGGACCAACGGGCTCCGGAAATGGGCCGCCAGAGCGGTCAACTGACAGGTGGAACAAGAGGTACAGTATCTCCTTACCTCTGCTTTCAAGCCTGGCCAGTAAAACCGGTCGGCGATCCGTGCCTCCGTCTTTTCAACTCCCAGGTGTCCCCCTAAAACATCATCATGGGCCAGGTCCAGGACCTTGCGTCTATACTGTTGGGGTACCAATAATTGTTCTACCACATTTTCTCTCACTTTAGTAACCCGATAAAGCAATTCATTACATATTGAAAAATGTGGGGCTCCCCATTTATTACTACAACCTGTTCCCGTGCCCTGGCCAAAGTGGGGTCCTGCATCTGGGCAGTACCAAATGCCCCCTGGGGAACACCCAAATCTGGCAAGGCAGGGGGTAGAGGCCACTTCCTCATCCTCTTCCCCCAGCATTACCTTAAGCGGGGAAGGTCCCCCCCCCCTTAGTGTTCAGGTAGGTCTGTGAACCCCACATTTTGACATCCTTAACAGTATCAGCACTACTTTCATCGCCATTAACCAAATCCTTGGCATTTTTATCAACTGGGTCCATATTATGATCATGCAGCATCTCAGGGTTATTACCCTCAACAACAGGAACAGAGGGACTAGTTTCTTCCCAGTCTCTGGACCTTTCAGATAGTTCTCCTTGTCCCCACAGTTTTGCAAATAACGGACAGTCTCGTCCTATGATAACGTCATGTACCAAGTTCTTTACCACCCCCACCTCTTGAGTACCAGTGCCACCTGCTGTGGAGATGGACACCGAGATGAGAGGGTACTCTCTAGTGTCCCCATGAATGCAGACAACCTGCAAAATTTTTCTTACCGGACCGATCTTCCCAATTATTCTAGGGTGAACCAGGGTTACCATGCTTCCAGAGTCCAGCAAAGCCCGGGTAGGGTGGTGGTTCACTTGGACTTCACACTCAAATTTCCCCTCTCCAAGGTCAAGATGTGTTGTACACACTTTATGGGCATAAAAAGACCCCCTCCGAAGAATCCCGCATTCCATGGGTTCTTCCTGCAATGGGCAGTGGGCCCGGGTATGGCCCCAGGCATGACATCGCCAACATTGTACATCCCCTCCTCTCCGAACAGAAACAGGTCGCTGAGGGGGTAACGGGTGTGACTCTTGGCCTTCCGGGGTGTTGGTTCCAGGGCTCCTGGGGACATCCTTTTGAAGGGCGGCAGTTGGTCGGAAAGGCCGTGGCAGACTGGGCCCTTGACGCTTGGTAGGGCCAAGCAGATCCTCCACCACTGTATATCGTTCCACCATCTCGACAAGGGGGGGTTCACCATTTTGGGGTCTCCATGGCTGACCCACCGTTGAAGGTCATCTGGCAGTGACCTTAAGTATCGGTCCATCACGACCCACTCCACAATTTGGGGGCCAGACAACACTTCGGGCTGCAGGCATTTTTTTACTAGTTGCACCAGGTCATGCATTTGAGATCGCGGTGGCCGATCTGGACGATACTTCCATAGGTGCACTCGTTGGGCCCGAACAGCCGTAGTCACCCCCAACCGAGCCAGTATTTCTGCCTTTAGTTTTTGATAATCTTTAGCATATTCTGGTGGTAGGTCGAAATAGGCTTTTTGAGGATCTCTGGTGAGGAAAGGAGCAATTAAGCCGGCCCACTGGTCCTGGGGCCACCCTTCTCTCTCTGCTGTCCTCTCAAATGTAGCCAGAAATGCCTCTACATCATCACTCAGGGACAATTTCTGCAGAAAATGGCTTGCCCTTATGGTCACCTGGTTGCCAGGGGCAACGACCACTTGTTCACGGCCCTGAGAAAGCTGCTGCACTGCTTCTTTTAAGGCAGCCATCTGAGCCTGCATAACCCCTTGTTGGGTTGCTTGCTGGGCTGCTAACTGGGCCACCAACAGGCGAGTATTTTCTTGCTGCAGAGCCAGCGCCTCATTGTGGTGCGTTTTTTGTACCTCCAGCTGGGTTGCTAAACGCTGATTAGCTTCCTCATGGCGAGTCTGTGCTTGCATATTAGCCAAGGACAGCTGTTTAATTAGCTCCTCCATTGTTTCAGCTTTCAACAGTTGTGCAGCTTTAACCCAGGACATAAATTCACTGTACTGTCCCTTTAAATGTCAGTTCAAATCCAATGCAAAAAAAATAAAAATAGCAAGAAAAATGCCTGTTACTTTGTCCTGCCCCTATTCTCCACCACTTATAATGTTCGGGGGACCAGGTAGATCGCAGGACACAGGCTTTTCACACAACAAGGGGTTTATTAAACTTAAACAGCTTTACAGCAGCCAAAAACAAAAGGAAAAGGTTTTTAGTCTCACCGACTTGCAAAGTCCAGAATAGCTGTCTCTATCAAACAGTGCTTGATATTTTATGGCAGGTAGCTTCCCTTGCTAGGAAGCTTCCAAGCAGGACACTGCTGTCCACTTCTGTTGCTGCAACCCAAGAACAAACACCATCCACCATGTCTTCTCCACTCCTCCACACCCATCTACCACTTCCTGTCTTATTTTTAAACACACTTCCTCTGACAGGTGGATTAATCAATTTTATTCCCTTAAAGGGACCACAAACCAAACAGAGGGGAAACATAGCATCCTTCCAGGACCCAGCCACGGCGTCCTGTACATAATATATATATATATATATATATATATATATATATATATATATATATATATATATATATATAATGTGTATTTGCACAGCAGCCTTTCAAAAGCAATTTTTGGGGAAAAATTTACAGAATAAAAAAAAAAAAATGTACAGTAAATTTATTTAGCCCAATTCTTTGGGATATTGTGATAGACGATGTTACTCAAAGTAAATAGATATTGCACATGTTATGGTTTAAAATTGCAAACGCTCTTGGAATGGCAAGAAACTACGGTACTTAGAAAATCAATATAGGTGGGCATGGAATTTTTGTTTTACGATTACCAGTTTACAGTTACAGAAGAGATCTTTTGCTATAATTATTTCTCTCAATGTGAGGATCGCAGCGATACCTCACAAGTGTGATTTGAACACCATTATGGGCACTTTCAAATAATTTATTTTGTTCTTATTTGTTTTGTTTTTCCAGTTTTACTTTTAAAAAAAATCCCAATCCCCAAATCCCTCCTTTGCATGTACAAGTATTCAAAAAGCAAAAATCTGAATTGAATACTGTGGATTTTTTCATATTGGTGCCATTGGCAGCCATGTAAACGAGTACGTAACTTTTAAGTTACTACATTGGAGACTCGATTGAAGCCGATTCTGGCTTTGTTTGCGACTCTGGAATGCCAGCGGACGTGCCGGCTGGTCGATCAGGACTGGAGACCTGGGCGAGGTGGTGGAAATCGGCAGGCGGGGGACTTGTCGTATCCTCTCCCACTCCTTATGATGACAGCTGAGCAGCTTTGGAGCCGCATTGGTTGTTATCATAGCAAAGCCAACCACCAGATCTAAAAAGAGGTACCTGGGTGACGGCTGCAGTTGCTTATCACCCCGGTACAACCACTTCCTCAAAGCGCTGTACAGATACATTGTTTTGCGGGAAGTGGTATGCTACAGGACTTATTTGGGCTTTATTTTTATTTTTATTCCCTTGCACAGTGTGCCATTTATTGGCTGAGAACAATCAGCTAATCTCTCAGCCAGAGAATGGACGGCAGAGGATTGTCACCCGGCTTCGGCAGCACAGCAGAAGCCAGATGTCATAAATCTGACTTCATAACAAAAAAGGATCCTAGCAAGTCCCAGATAAGAGGACAAATCATTGCTAAATTGTGCTTAGACAGCCCCTCCTATTTTATTTCTCAATCCCATTCTTACATCAGTTTCCTCAGTCCCCTGGCATATCACAATCCCCCTTCACATCACAGTTTACAGTAGTGTTCTGAACCTCCGTTCACAATGGTATCTTAATCTTCTCCGCCACCTTCATAGCACCTCCCCACAGCTTTGTCCACTGCCCTCCTTCACATCACAGCCCCCTGCAACTCTGGCTCCCTTCACATTACACAGCCCCCTGCATCTCTGGGCCCCTTCACATTACACAGCACCCTGCATCTCTGGGCCCCTTCACATTACACAGCACCCTGAATCTCTGCCAGTTTCCCATCTTAACCTCCCAGCACTGCCCCTGTCAGAATACAGCCTCCACAGCTCTGCCCCTTGCTACCTTATTTGGTCTCACAGAGTTGGAGACACAGTGGGAGACACAGCAGCACTGAATAGGGGGTAGGAGCGGGAGGTGCTGAAGTTAACCAGCAGGTGATTGGTTGCTAGGCCGGCCCAATATTCAGAGCTGCTGTGTCTCCCGCTGTGTCTCT
This sequence comes from Lithobates pipiens, assembly GCF_037356315.1. Lineage (NCBI taxonomy): Eukaryota > Metazoa > Chordata > Amphibia > Anura > Ranidae > Lithobates > Lithobates pipiens. Next base: position 229,317,599 of record NW_027507758.1, read on the forward strand.
GGCTCGGTGTGCAGAACAGAACATAAATGGCTGGACTGTGGTGGTCTGGATGGCACAGTGTCTCGGTATGCATTAAGCCCACAGTCCGCCATTTAGTGATGTCTGCTTTAAATGTTAAATAGATGTTTGTTATTATGTTTATTTATTATTATGTTTGCTTTGTGTTTATGTTAGGTACTCACCACTGCCAGAATATTGAGGGCAGGAACTTGGAGCTGATCCTTCCACAGATGACGTTGCTTGATCTGCAAAACATGAATGTAAAGTAAAACGTAAGTCTTACATGCGTAGTCATAAAAAAAAAATAGTGAGCTGGAAACAACATATAACTGCAACATATAATGATATATTTTATTTTACTCACCAGCTCTCTGATGCTCGGCTGGACCCTTTCTGCTGACTCTAGGGACATCCTCATCTGCAAGCAGGCCATCTCTCAGCTCTGCCTCCCACTGTCTGAAGACCACAGCCTTTCCTCCAGTAGACTGGGCCAGTAGATGGTTCTCTATCTTTTTATTAACTGACGCCCGTCAATCATAAAACCTGCAAATGAAAAAAATAAAATACAGTATAGTTAATACACATTACAACAATATTATTTTTATTTTACATGTTACTTTTCTGTGTCTGTGCCAAATAAATATTTGTGTTACGTTCAAATCAGTTTATTGACATATATGTGGTGTGTTCTAAGAGTGATATAATATTTGAATAATTACCTGTGCCTGTAACCAGAGGTGGCCCTGCGAACCTTGGAGACTGCATTCACTGAGTCCCGGACTCGTTCCCAGGCTGCTCTCTTCGCCGACGTTGAGACATTTAGGCTGAAGAGTCTCAGTTTGTCTCTGTTCACTGCAGCAACCAATGCAGAATTCTCCTCTGGGGTAAATACGGGCCCCCTTGATCTTCTCTGTCTCTTGGTTCGCTGGTGATGCTGCAGGTCGGCGTCAGAAATCTCTTCTGATGTAGGGGTGGACACTTGCCTCTTTTTTTGGACATGCACCCGCTCCACTCCACCTCCATGGGCATGCTCTCTTCTATGCCTTGGCTCCACTCCATGCCTCCGTTCACCTCCACTCTTCCTCTCCCCTTCACGCCTCTCCTCTCCTCCAATCCTCCTCTCCCCTCCCTGCCTCCTCTCCCCTCTATGCTTCCTTTTCTCTACTCTGCCCTCCACTCCTCCTCTCCCCTCCTCTTCCCTCCACGCCTCCTCTTCTCTCCTCAACCCCCCACTGATCCTGCTATCACCTCCACTCCTCTCCCCTCCACGCCTCCGCTCCCCTCCATGCCTCTCCTCCACTACACTCCTCCTCTCCCCTGTATCCCCTCCTCCACTCCTCCACTCCCCTCCATGCCCCCCCTCCCCTACACTCCTCCTCTCCCCTCCATGCCTCTCCTCCACTACACTCCTCCTCTCCCCTGAGTCCTCTCCTCCACTCCTCCGCTCCCCTCCACTCTCACTCACACCAACAACTCTCATACCAACACCAACATTCTCACTCACAAGTCTCACACGTCCATTCTCACTCCCAGACATTCTAATTTCACCAAAAGCACCAAACCACACAAAAACAAACACAAATCTAACAAGAAAACTCTCTGCTCTGCTCTCTGCTCCTCCCTCACCACACCACTATACAACCTCTCAAAATGGCAAACAGGGGCGTAGACTATAGCCACATGTCAAAAACTAAAGTAAAAAAATCGAGATTTCGAATAGTTACGAATAACCGCGATGTATTAGAAAAGTACGAATCCATTCGAAGCACGCAGCACCGCAGCGCCACTGTCAGACGTGTAAATTTACAAATCAATGTCAACGAACAGAAAAGGTTACGAATGTACGAATCCATTCGAAGCACGTTAGACAGCGCCATTGTGTGAGAGAGTCGAGACACACAAAGTTATGAATTTACGAATCCATTCGAAGCACGTTAGGCAGCGCCATTGTAAGAGAGATATGTAAAATTACAAATCAACAAACAAAAAAAAAAGTAATGAATTTACGAATCCATTCGAAGCACGTTAGGCAGCACCATTGTAAGAGACTGAAAATTACGAATCAACAAACAAAAAAAAAAGTTACGAAAGTAGGAGTTGTGTCCAGAATCAACGAAAAACAACGTACTCTACCGAAAGTACGAATTATAAATCAACTAAATATAAGGCCTTCAGAAATACGACTCATTCCGATTCAACAAAAAACGTTACTTGCGAAAATATGAATTAGTCCGAACACGAAAATCCAGTTTTACGAAATTACGAATGACTACGAATCAACGGGAATGGAAAGAAATGAAACAGAACTAAACAAATTTTTTAGTTGTGCACAAGTCTAATATCTTGCTGACTAATGAAAAGGTAATCTAGGCGAGAGTATTTGTTGTGGGGCAGAGAAGAAAGTGTAGTCTTTGGTGTTAGGGTGCATTGCTCTCCATGTGTCGTGGAGAGCTGGGATGTACTGTACCTGTGGAGGAGTCGAGGAGTGGGTTTAATTGAATGTTGAAATCCCCCCCTAGGATTAAGAGTCCCGTCTGAAATGTAGTCAGTAGTCGGATGACCATTCTAAAGAAGGGGACCTGTGAAGTGTTCGGGCTGTAAATATTGGCTAATGTAATGGGTGTATTCCATATCATGCCTTTTAGGACCTTTTATCACCCTTGTTCATCTTTAAGGGTGTCTGTTATTTGAAATAGGAGGTCTTTGGCTAATAGGATAGAAGTCCCTTTTATTTTTGAATTTGGGTCTGTCGCGTGGAAGGCTAGCGGGTAGCGATAGTTTTCGAGTTTGGGGATGGACCCTGTCTTGAAGTGGGTTTCCTGTAGGAAAATGATGTCCGCCTTCATGTTATGCATCATGGTGAGGACTTGCGACCTTTTTTCTGGTTTGTTGAGTCCCTTTTGTTTAGAGAGACGAGTTTGAGCGACTGTGGTGAAGATGAGAGATGCGGGAAGGACATGGTGGGAGCCATGTGGTGTATGGAGGGAAATTGGGCTTCCCCGAACTGGGAGGAAGAGAGAGATTAGGAGGGAGAGAGAGATGAGCGGTCTGGTTGCGGGGGGGGGTGATAGGTAGTAGCGGAGTGGAAGTGTGAGCGACGATCTAGAGGGGGTTGGAGTAGGAGATATGGGGCGCGGGGGACAGAGGATCAAGTGGGGTGTGGGGGTGGGTTTGGGGTCGTTAGATATGGGGGATAAGATCTGGTATCCGGGGGTAAGTGTTTAGACCAGCTGACTTACCCTTGAGGGGGAGGGGTCCGGAAAAGGTCAGCAGGGACTACCTGAATTTGCTGGATGTGGGTGTGGTAGTTACTGGTCTCAGAGTGGTCGAACTCTCAGCTACTCCGGAGGTCTGCCAAAAACATATGTGGGCTCCGTATTGGAGGTTGTTTTCGATGAGATGTAAGGGATGTTTTTTTGGAGAGTTGGGGAAGGTACTAACCGAGAAGAAAGAAGGTCAGGAGAACAGCTTCAAGCATGAGGTGACATAGACATATTCGCTGAGTCTGAAATCAGTTTTAATCAAGGGGGTGAGTAAAATTTTGAGGTTGTTCAAATGTTTATTCGGAGTGGAGTGTTTGAGCGGGACATACTTAGGAAACCAGACGTGTCTCATCAGATAAGAAGCAAGACAGAAGGTGCCTAAGGAAGAGGCTAGTAGGATTTTGCTTCATGGGGTTCGCTTCTAAATGGAAAGGTACAGTAGTTCGATAATTAGCTACTACAGTTTCATCTGTCTGAGAGCAGTGCTATACCAGAAAAACACAAGTGCTTGGATCGTGTTTTAATAACCCGAACCGGTAAATATGTCCCATATACATGTATAAACAAAGGCAAACTTAACCAGGTCTACAGTATTTGTGTGTAGGCAACAATAACCTTAGGTTCATGAAGGGTACCTTTGGATGAGCCTGCAGGTGTCTCAGCTTCAATTTTCAATCCGGGTATACCCCGTTGGATGGGATACTATACTAGGACCTTTGACCCGGCTTCTGTGGTCATGATAGTTCTTACCAGTGAATTTAGGAGAGCCGGATTAACCTGCAAGCCTCCATACTCCAGTTTCATCATACCTTCAAAAGTAGGTATTTCAAATAACGTAGGTATAACCTGTAAAGATAAAAAAGATAAAAGATAAAAAAAAGAAAAAAAAAAGGAAGAACAAAGGTAAACAGGGAGGGAGTCTGCATCAAATGTGCTGCGGGATTAGCACTAACAAAACAGGCTCGATCAATCTGTGGAACAGGGTCTTTGGTTGAGGTCCGCTGTGACACTGACCGCGAACTTGCTGTATGCGGCTATAATACCCCGCCTCGCGCTAGCGAGAAATGGGCACGGGTAATAGTGTGATTGGGGGCAGAGTGGGGGTAAGTGGGGGGAGAGTAGGGCTATTGAGGGAGACGGGTAGTCTGTTCGTGGGCGAAAGTACGTTGCTCCATTTCGGGTCTCTTTCAGAGTTCCATTGCAGTCCGGTAAGGTGATTATGGGGTAAGTTATGGAGATTTAGTGCTGCTGGGCCTCCGTTGATTTTCCTGTTATTTTCCAGATTAGGGTAGTAGTACCTGTCTTAACTCTGATCTTGGGATGGTGGGGGGCCCGTCCGGCGTGAGACTGGGGTCTACACGGGGTCAGCTCTGTACAATGGATCTTGGTTAGTCGGGATGGGTCTTTTAGTTGAGTCATATCGGGGGTCTTGGCTGACCTGTTGTTGATCCTCCCAGGTGGTTTTCGAGGTGAGCGTATCACGTAGGCTGTAAGGTATAGCGTCTCCGGGTATAGAAAGTCTTATGAAGCCAGGCTGGTATAGGAAAATAGGGACCAGGGAAAGGGGGCAGTGCTTATCATAACAAGAGGGTGGTATTCAGTCAAAAAGGGCACTGACCTTGTTCCACAGATGATTTTCGAGGGTTAAAGGGTGTCTTCTTTACGGTGAAATCTGCACTCAACGATGAGCCAGGGAGGCTGTCAGACTACCGTTCCTCTGTGATCTTTGCGTTGTCGAGGGCTGGTATAGCTGGGCCAGTGAGCGGCGGCAATTAGGATCTCTTTGACCGGCTTCGAGGACTCCTTCCATTGAGGTTGCATTGCTTGCTAACGGGAAGCGGAAGTCGCTGTACCAGTCAGGGAGGTCAATTTTGGGGATCTCTAAAACACTGCAGAAATGGTCTAGGTCCTCCGGCACTCTTAGTGCTGCCATGCGGTCCTGGTGTGATAGGCAGAATGGGAATTTCCACCTGTATGCAATGGATCTCGCTTGCAGGAGGTCTAGAAGTGGTCTCAGTTCTTTCCTTCTCTGTAGAGTGATATTTGAAAGATCTTGATATATCTTTAGTTCCACGACATGAGATATTATGCGTCCTCTGTTGCGGGCTTTTCGTAGAATATCCTCTTCCAGGGGGAAGCTCACTAGTCGCGAGGGGGGATCAGTTTCTCTCCCTCGCAGTCTCAAGGCTCTGTGTAGTCTTTCTATCTCGATTGGTGTATCTTGGGGTCTTTCCAGGATATCGTTGAACAGGGCTACCGTTGTTTGTGTAAAGCCGCATACACACGGGCGGACTGTATGGCCAACTTAGTCCGTCAGACAATCCGACGGACAGTCCGTCCTACTTTCGAATGAACGGACTTGACCACACACGGATGCACAAACAGTCCGTCAAAAGTTTGCGCGATGACGTGTACAGCACGTACGACGGGACTAGAAATAGGAAGTCCAATACACAGCAATGCAACCTTTCGCCGTGTAAATCCTTTCTGAGCATGCGCCATACTTAGTCCGTCGAACTAGCCTACTCACGAGCGGATTGTCCGCTGAAACCAAAGTACGACGGACAATATTACGGAAATTCCGAAATACTTAGTCCGCCAGACTGCACGCTGAAAAGGTCCGCTGAAGCCCACACACGAGCGGACTGTCTACTGAAATGTGTTTCGACGGACTAAGTTGGCCAGACAGTCCGCCCGTGTGTACGCGGCTTAAGTCTGCCAGATTCCACACTGTCAGGTAATCCCCTCACTCTTAGATTGTGACATCTGCCACGATTGTTCAAGTCCTCTAAGTGCCTTTGTAAATCTCTGAGGTGTGTGGTATGCGAATTCAGTGACCTGCTGCACTTGACACAGGGAGACATCATGGCCGGCTGTTGTTAGTTCCACCTCCTCTACTCTAATGTTAATTGTGGGGATATCTCTCCTGAGGTCAGTGATCGCCGCTGACAGAGTATTTTTTATGTCAGCGGCGATCATCTGCATGTCATGCGGGTTGAGAGAGCGTGTCTCACCTTCCCCTGTGTCAGCGGCGCCTTCCTGTGCTGTGCGCGGGCTCCTACTCGGGAGCGTGATCTCCTGGTGGAAGCATCCATGTTCTCCCTCTGGTGCTGTGAGCGGAATAGCTCTGGTATCGTGCCGCCGGGCTGGGTTCTCGGTTCCCTTGGTGATCGGGACCTAGATGCGGAGTTACCGCGGCTTGTGTTGCTGCTCATGCCGCTGTAAGAGCCTCTGGGAAAGTTAATTAGGACCTCGAGTAGCCGGAGCTCTCCGTTCAAGCAGCCATCTCCGAGCCATTCCATGCCATGCCCCCTCTGCTATCTTCTTATAGCTCTTTTACTAACGTTGTCCCGGTCTTCTGTTGCTGCCGCCGCCTTCTTCTCTTCTTCTTCTTCCTTGAGATGTTGACACGACGCTGTCTCTGGCCACAATGGCAGGGACCCGTTGTGCCACGACTATAGGGGCAAGGGGCGGGGTCACCAGTCCTGGATGATGCTGGGACTGTGACATAATAAGGGGGCGGGGTCACCATGTGGCATCACCCAGTGACCCCGCCCCTTGTCCCTTTAAAAGTCGTCACATAACACATCCCTGCCATTGCTACAAGTCCGTTCATTTCAAAAGTCCGGCAGACTAGCACATAACCGGGCAGAACCTCTTTCTAAGTCTGCCGGATAGTCCGATCGTGTGTATGTGGCATTAGAAGTATTGGAGGGCTAACATCAGTTATAAACAAGGCCAAGGATAAAACTGCAAAACAAAAAGAAAACACCGCGCTATTTCAAACAAAAACAAGTGAAAGGAAAAGTGATAAAACTATAGAATTTCTGTGAAAAACACAGCCCAGCTGCTAGCACACAAACAAACCAAGTTCACATAACATAAATACAATTAGTGCTGCGCTTAAAGGCACCTATTTGAATAGGTGAAAGAAGTGAATAATGTGCGTAACTGACAATACAAACAAGTGAATACAAAAGTTCATTAAATGTTTGAGAACAGTCCCAAAAATTATTCATTCTGGTGCGTCCAAAGCTAAATTACAAGTCCACAGATGGCATTCAAGGTGAATTATCCTGCTACGTTCTCAGCCCTCGGCAACTCTTGGAATTGAATTGTAAGCAAGTAGAAAGAATAAGTACCCTTACCGGATGGGTTGGACACATCCACCTTATAGTAGTGTGTCTTGCGAGCTTATGGGGGGGCTCCAGCCACTCACCCCAGTACACCGACCCGATGTTGTTTTCCTCTCAGGGTTCCTCACGGTCTTCGGATAGAAAAGGTGAGTGGGATTTCCGTGCCATACACTGCGATCGAACTTGATGCCAGACGTCCCGTAAGAGTTCACCATAAAAGGAATAGAGCATAGAAGACGCTTCGCATGGTGAAATACAACCAATGATGGTTTATTGAAAAAAGTTTTCGATGAACAGAACTAAAAAGCAGTTGTCTGCTCCCCACATTGCTATTTTTTATGTATCACGTGATTTTATATTTTTAGTTCTGTTCATCGAAAACTTTTTTCAATAAACCATCATTGGTTGTATTTCACCATGCGAAGCGTCTTCTATGCTCTATTCCTTTTATGGTGAACTCTTACGGGACGTCTGGCATCAAGTTCGATCGCAGTGTATGGCATGGAAATCCCACTCACCTTTTCTATCGCCTTTCTTAAAGCAATCTACTGAGCTGGCCAGAACCACCTCTGGCGGGAGTCTATTCCACATTTTCACATCTCTTAGCCCTCGTACACACGGTCGGAGATTTCGACGGAATGTGTCCGATCGGACCGTTTTGTCGGATATTCCGACTGTGTGTGGTCTCCATCGGACTGTTTCCGTCTAAGGCCGCGTACACACGGGCGGACTGTCTGCCCAACTTAGTCCGCTGAACAGTGTTTCAGCGGACAATCTGCTCGTGTGTGGGCTTCAGCGGACTTTTTCAGCGGACAGTCTGACGAACAAAGTCTTACGGAATTTCCGTAAGACAGTCCGTTCAAACTTGGTTTTGTCCGTCCAAACTTGGTTTCAGCGGACAGTCCGCTCGTGTGTAGGCAAGTTGGACGGACTAAGTATGGCGCATGCTCAGAAAGGGTTTACACGGCCGAAGGTTGCATTGCAGTGTATAGGACGTCGTTTTTCTAGTCCCGTCGTACGTGCTGTACACGTCATCACGCACGCTTTCAGCGGACTGTCTGCTCATCGTGTGTGGTCAAGTCCGTTCATGCTAATTTTGAACGGACTGTCTGTCGGATTGTCTGCCGAACTTAGTTGGGCAGACAATCCGCCCGTGTGTACGCGGCCTGAGTATCTGACGGACCAAGTTCTTGTTGGTAAAATTTTCCAACAAAATGCTCCGATCGGACCTTGTCCGATCATGTGTAGAGAATTCCGATTGGACAAAGTGCCACGCATGCTCAGATCAAATTCCTACACCAAAGCTATTGGCTACTAACCTGAACGTAGTCCCGTCATAACGAAATAACGTCATCACATTATGAACGATCGGACATTCCGACAACTTTGTCCGACCGTGTGTATGCAACAGTTTCTGACAAAATCCGACGGATTTGGTTGTCGGAATGTCCGACCGTGTGTACAAGGGCTTACTGTGAAGAAACCTTTCCCTATTTGAAGATGAAATCTCTTTTCCTCTAGACATAAAGAGTGCCCCCGTGTCCTCTGGGTTGACCGTACAGAGACTAACTCAACACCAAGTTCACTATATGGAGCCTTTATATCTTTGAACATGTTGATCATATCTCCCCTTATTCTCCTCTTCTCAAGAGTGAATACATTTAGTTGCTCTAATCTTTCCTCATAGCTGAGCTCCTCCATGCCTCTTATCATTTTGGTTGCCCTTCTCTGCACTTTCTCCAGTCCCCCAATATCCTTTTTGAGAACTGGTGCCCAAAACTGAACTGCATATTCCAGGTGAGGTCTCACTAATGATTTGAACAGGGGCAAAATTATATCTCTCTCTCTGGAGTCCATACCTCTCTTAATACAGGAAAGGACTTTGCTCGCTTTGGAAACAGCCGCTTGGGATTGCATTTTATTATTGATCTTATTATCTACCAAAACCCACAGATCCTTCTCCACTATGGATTCCCCCAGTTGTACTCCCCCTAGCACGTATGATGCATGCATATTCTTAGCCCCCAAGTGCACTTAGCCCCTAAGTTGCTGGAGTGGATCTTTTGTTGCTGGGTCTGGTTCTTTGTTGTGGTCCTTTGTTGCTGTTGCAGAGGGTCTATTGTTGTGTGTGGGACCTATTGTTGCTGCGGTGGGATCTTTGTTGTGTGTTGTATCTATTGTTGCTGGCTGCAGATCTATTTGACTGCTTTTCTTGTAATCATTAACATATTTACAAGGGCCGGGATTGGGAGTGGGGTTGGGGGTGGAACCAAGAAGGTAGGTAGGGGGTGGAGACAAGGGGTGACTCAGAAGGGGGAGTTCCTGCACCTATTCTGTGAGAAAAAAAAGCCCTGGGGACACTTATAGGTTAGTGTTAGGTACCACAGGTACCAGGGTGCCTTGACGAGGCTCTGTGGCTTACGCATGCATTTGCAAATCTGTGCAAACAAATCCCCTGCTTTTAACGCATACTGTTGCCACGTACACACAATTAGAATTTCGGCCAGCAAAAGACCAATGAGAGCTTTTCATCTGAAAATGCGACCGTGTGTATGCTCCATCGGAATTTAGTTGGCCAAATTCCCACCAGCAAAAATTTGAGAGCATATTCTCAATTTTTCAGACGAAAAAACGTTTGAAATCGGAAATCGGAAATTTCGATTGTGTGTATGCTATTCCGACGTGCAAAAACTCACGCATACTCAGATTCAACTACGAGATGGAAGCTATTTGCTACTTGTTATTGAACTTCCTTTTTTTAGTCCCGTTATATGTGTTGTACGTCACCGCGTTCTTGACGGCCGGAATTTGGTGTGTCCGTGTGTATGCAAGCCAGGTTGAGCAAAATCTTGTTGGAATTCCATCGGGAAAACGGTCAGAGCTTTTTCCGACCAAAATTTTGATCATGTGCACGCGGCATTATACAGGATTACTTGGTTGTCTGCGGGCTGGTCTGTAGGCCCTTGTACACACGGTCGGAGAATCTGTAGGAATGTGTCCTATCAGACCGTGTTGTCGGATAATCCGACTGTGTGTGGTATGCATCGGACCGATTCCGTCGGAATATCCATCGGACCATGTTTTCCAACTTGCTGGAAATATTTTCCGACAAACTGGTCCGATCGGACATACTCCGATCATGTGTAGCCTACTCCGACGGACAAGGTGCCACGCATGCTCACATTCAAATTCTGACACGGAAGCGCTCGTTCAGGTAAAACTACTGCTCATAAGCGATATAGCACATTCGTCACGCTGCAGTGTTAAAAATTCTTTCATCAAGCGCATTCTCTTGTTCTTTACAATGCTACAAGAACGAACTTCTTTTGATGCTCATAGTCACACACACTTCTCCCGAACGTATTTCATTACTCTTTTTTTTACCATTTCAGCAATACAATTTTAGTTTGCGTCACATCTACACAATTTTAGATTTTGTTTATTCTTTTTTGGATGTTTTTTTTTTGGATTCCCTAAAAATCTCCTTTAAAGACAGTTTGCTCATTTATTCTTTTTTTGGGGTGTTTTTTCGTGTAAACTTACCACAACATTATTGTATTTTTGAGATTTTGTTTTTATTTTTTAATCTACAGGAGGTTGTTTAGTGTTGGTACCCCTTGTTATTCATTTCACTTATTTTTTGGGAAATGTACCTGCCTGCTCACAAATAAACTGGCCTTTTGGAAGGAAAACACACACACAAGTATTTCATCAATTAAAAAAACTTTTATTTTGGTTGCAATAAACTAAAAAGAGGAACGCAGCACTGGAGAAACTTGTTACTTTGGTGCAGCCTTTGGCCCCCAGGGCAGACATGAACAAATTAGAATATAAAAAATTGGTGGCCTGAGGAGTACATATCTCAGGGAGAGAAGTCTGGTCCCGAAGTCCTAGAGAACAGTAAATTCAGATGCCATTTATGTCCCCAGGATGTGGATCTTCAAAAGGCTGCATTTTCTGGCAGACCAGACTGAACCCAGGCCATCACTCACTTGTCTTCCTTGGGCACTTCCCTCCAGGCATCCTTCGAGGCTGTGGCTAGGCTCCTGTAGTTGGGGCACGAGGAGGAGGGCGTTGGTCGACCTCCTGGCTGCCACTTGCCACAGCCTCCCCCCCGACTGAGGTCTTCCTGTGTATGAAAAGGGGACATAGTTTAAGTTTTTTGATCATCAATCACACCATTTTGTGCTCCTGGCTTTTGCAAATTGAATGTTACCAAATAGAACAGACTATCATTCTGAGCCCAGCATTTTTCTTTCCCGTCCCAATCATTTTTGGTCACTACTGTCTCTTGAGATGTAAACCACTTTGAAAAATCACAACTTACTGATCAATAAGAACATCTAGTTAACATCAATAAATGTAACACAAGAAATATGTTCAACAATGCAATACCTGTCTCAAGCTGGGCCCCACCACATGTTGCTGCCTGGAAGGCCCAGGTTGGACATCAGAAGCCTCAGCTGGGGGTGAAGGATGCCTTGAAGGAAGACTGGAGAGTGGTGGCCTGAGTGGTGGCCTGGGTACCCCCTGGTCTACCAGAAAATGCAGCCTGTCAAAGTGAACCATCCTGGGGTAATAAACAGCATCTGTATCTCCTGCTCTCATGGACTCCAGGTGCTTCTTTCTCTCCCTGAAATATGTAATCCTCATGGCCCCAATTTTCCTATTCAGATAGGCCATGTCTGCCGTGGGGACCATGATCTGCACCAAAGAAAGCAGTTTCTCCAGCGCTGCGTTCCTCTTTGTTATGTCGACATAAAACTTGTTGTGGAACTGCCACAGGCAGGGCATCTCCTTGTAGAGTTCTAGGAATAGCCCCATAAAATTTTCATTTTGAAATGGATCCATATTGTCTGCAAGACACAACACAAGACAAACCCTCAAATACTAATAATGCCATTAAAAACCCTCCTAATCTTGTCCCAGCATCGGCCTATATAGAAGTAGTCTAGTCTAGTGAAGCACCAAGTTAAAAAATGTTACCTTCGTTTGCACGTTCGTCACGTCCGCGCCTCACTCTCTTCCCAGATCGTACGGACGATACACGCGTGTTGCGTTTTATATACAGTGCGTATGCGTGAAACTCCGCCCGCCCCTGACGTTCTTTCTAGACTATTTCGTACCCCTTCGCTTCTGGCACAGTGGGGAGAGCACATGGCGGAGAGAACGCAGGTGCGCACTAATAATAGTTCCACTAACGAGGAGGAGGGTTAGGAAAACCCGGAGCCTGAAACGTCCTGATCCAGGAAGACAAGATTTAAGGCCTCAAATATGTCTTTTGGAGAGATGTTGGAGATGGTCGACATATTGAACAGGACCGACTATGATGGGAAGTATGGACCTTACCCAAACCCAAATATCAGAAAGGCCAAGATCATGACTAAAGTTGTGAAGTGTCTTCATAAGAATTTTGGGGTACGCCGATCCAAGGATCAACTGAGAAAACTGGTCAGACCTAAAACTGAGGGAGCACAAGCAGTACCTAAGGATCAAGCGTGTTCTTAAAAAAAGTAAGTAGTTGTCGTGTGTTCATATGATTATTCTTGCTTGCATACTGCTCCATGTGCTTTGATTTCATGTTCTGCATTTTAAAATGGCCACTTTCAAGTTCATGGTTTCATTCGTTAGTAAGAAACATCGTTCTGCAAGGAAGTATTCCAGCTTAACAAAGTGTACCCAATAATGTTCTCACCTTGTAACTTGGCCCAAAAACACAATTGTACAACACTTCCAAGCAATGTTTCAGATTCCTATTTCTGCCCTCTGTGTGCTAATTATTCTTTGTTTACATTCTCATAGGGGTGAGAAGACTTGGCAAGTATGAGGACACCAGGGACCACACCCCTCCCAAAGAAGGCCAACTTCCAAAAGCACAAACAGAGGAGCAGGAGCAGGAGGAGGAGGAGGAAGGAGAGATCGTGGAGGTTGGACAAATTGTCACCACAACAGGTGAGTGTCGGAGAACACAGCTTCCGGTAAGCTCAGCAATGTATCTCACCATATTTTTATTACATGGTGTGTTTTTTTGCCTTGTTTTGTAGGTGATGTGGAAGAAGATTCCCGTTTTACCAGTGAAAGTGCCCAGATCTTGATCGGGGCGATAATGGGGTGCAATCGTGATTTGGAAATTATCCAACAAAACATCAATGATGTAAAAAATAAAATGAAGAACATCACTGATGTTTTGGGGAGAGTGTGAAACAACAAAAACTAGAAAGGGTTTTATTTTTGCTATTTTAAAAACAAAATGTTGTATTTATTGAAATTCCAAATTTGGAAGATGCACAGAGTGTGTAAACATGCGCTATCTCCCATCATGGGGTATCAATGTACATGTTTTGTGGAAAGTGTCTTAGATGAAGGGGTTGCAGCCCCAAAGCATGTACATTGATCCCCATGATGGGAGATTGCACATGTTGACACACTGTGTGCATCTTCCAAATTTGGATTTTTCAGGGGTCACACCCCATGTGATGAAGGCAATATCAGCCCAGTATGTACATACTCAGATCTGATATTGTCTTCACTTTTCAAAGTTGAACTTTGTAAGTTCCTGTGTTCAGTACTTTACGGTTTAATACATGCCTGTTTATACAAAAACAACAAGGAAACAAAATTCTGATTAAACTCTGTTTTGGATACACACAATCTCTTGGTTTGTTGTAAGAAACCTTTTCGAAACGCACATGGGAATGTGCTTGTATTAAAAAGTTTAATTATCAACAATGTGTGGCTTCCTTTTTCATTGCGCATAAAATGTATTTGTTGTCAAATTTTAGTTTGTGCTGAGAAGGAGTGTGATTTACTAAAGGCAACTCCACTTTGCACTCCAAGTGCAGTTTCAGGTGTACTTTTGCAGTGCACTTGTAGTGCATAGTGGATGTGCCTTTAGTAAAAAAACACCCACAGTGAGGTGTAAATTTGGACAAGCATGCCATTTTCCTGCCATGGTGCTGAAAATGAGCACGATTTTGGTCAGTAATGCACTACATACATTAGTTACAAAAACAAGGTGTGTGTGTAGCAGACCCACAACATAATAACATTATCTGAAGAAGAGACTGTCCCCTCATCTCGCTCTGAACTTGGGTTTGCACTGTTGGTGAAAAAGGCACAACTTGGCAAAAAATGGCAAAGTGGGAGGCCACAGTCTGCCATTCCTGTGGCGTTGAAGGACACTGTGTAGTGAAACAAGAACAAAAATTTGTAATTTGACAAATTAACATTGCAAGCAGATTAGACACCCACATTTTTGGTCAAACTAATGCCCCGTACACACGAGCGGACTTAAGTCCGACAGACTTCCAAAGGAGTTCCGTCGGAGTTCTGCTGGAATTCCGACGGAGTTCTGACAGACTTTTCGGCCGAACGGACTTGGCCACACACAATCACACTAAACTCCGACGGATTCGAACGTGATGACGTACGACTGGACTCGAATAAGGAAGTTCATAGCCAGTAGCCAATAGCTGCCCTAGCGTCGGTTTTAGTCCGTCGGAGTAGCATACACACGAGCGGAGTTTTCGAAGGGGACCGGGTCCGGCGGAGTTCCGTCGGGAAAATTTGAAGCATGCTTCATTTCTAAAGTCCGTCAGACTTTGGCGAATCAAAAGTCCGTTGCAGCCCACACACGATCGGATAGTCTGACGGACTCGGTCCTTCGGACTTTGGATGTTGAAAAGTCCGCTCGTGTGTACGGGGCATTAGTATAACATTTTGGGAACTGAGTATTTAAAGCCTAAAGTATAAGGTCCCCTTATGAGAGTCATCACCCCCCCCATCCCCCCCCCCCATATGATGGGCCCTTGCTAAAAAATGAGGGGGGATGTTTAGGACAGTTAACCCTCTCCACTTGATTGAGAGCTGAATGCCTAAATAATGTGTGATACTTTGTGAAGCCCCTCCTTACTTACACTATTGGCAGCCCACCGGACAGGTAAGAAGTGTCATAATAACAAAATGAAACCAAAATGGAAGCACATTTTGACATTCTGCTATTACATAGCAAGAAAATTAATGTGTTAAAAAAAAAATTGCATTTGAAAGTATTGAGGCATGCCCTTACACTACGTGCTTTGGTGAATTTGTCCATAAATATGACCATCAAAAAGGTAGGTATAGTGTGTATTGGGTTTGGTCAAGTCATCAGATAGAGGATTGCTATCAGCTGAGCTAGCAGTTGGGGGGAGGGGGGTTCCTAATGAGTTTGGCACAACCCCAAAAATTTAAAAAAAGGTCACTTTGCATGAATTGAAGCACACACATCACATTTGTAGACATTTTAGGGGGTGTTTAGGGGAAAGCAATACTATGGAGCTGACAAAAAACATTGTCAAGTGACTAGACTATAGTTTGATGGGCCAAGAAGAGCATGGTGGGGAAGTTAGTGAGGCAAATATGCATGAGGACAAAGGGGCAGAGCATATGAATTAGAGCATATTGCAATGATGGTAATTAGGGAATGAGGAAAGAAATGCAAGACATTAGCAATTATGAAATACATAGAATGTGATGTTTAAGGATAAAACTTAGCTTCATATAGTCCTTCTGCAGGACCTGAATGATGGCAGAACAGGTATCTGGAATAATGATCCCCAGAGCCTGGGGGGAGATGCCTGTAGAGAACTTGAGGTCCTGAAGACTTCTCCCTGTCGCCAAGTAGCGCAACGTGGCGATGAGCCTCTGCTCTGGAGTGATGGCTTGCCACATGCAGGTATCCTGCCTGGTGATATAAGGGGTCATCAAAGCCAGCAGACGGTGAAAAATGGGGTCCGTCATCCGGAGATAATTCCTGAAATGATCAGGATTATTCTCGCGGATCTCACGGAGCAAAGGCATGTGCGAGAACTGGTCACGCTGGCGCAACCAATTCTTGGTCCCCTCCCTGTTCATGGACCAGGCTTGTGTCAAAGTAAGAACCCCAACACGAAGCCCCTGCACAGCACAAACTCTACGACGAGTACGTAGACGAAACATGGTTTGAAAACGGTCGGCTTGTCAGAACAGACACCAGAAAGCACCGATAAACAGCAAGGCCTGAAAGAACGACCTGAATAGCAGAAGCAAGCAGACAATAAAAAATGCCTTTCAAAGCGTACTATACCAAAATATAGTCCACAATGAGAAACAAATACTTAATGACTGCACGCACTGATTATCAGATACACAAAGACAAGCAGAAACCGAAGAGCAGTAGCGATCTGAATCACTAATGTGAAAAGCGCGAATCATCTCTCCCCAAACTTCTACTAACACGAGATCAGCAGAAGGAGCCCAAAGGGTGCCGGATGTGGTGCTGAACTTCCCTTTTCTAGTCCCGCTGTACACGGCTTACGTCACCACGTTCTTGGCAACCGCAAAATCCGACAACTTGGTCCGACCGTGTGTATGCAACAGTTTCGGACACAATCCGTCAGACAAAATCAGTCGGACAAAATCCAACGGATTTGGTTGGCAGAATGTCCGACCGTGTGTACAGGGGCTAAGTTAAGCTTGGTTTTCTCCTTGGATTTATCTTTGGTCTTGTTTATATCTGTTGTTAGCCCTCCAATGCTTCTTACTGATAGCCAGCTATAGATGGGGACAAGTGGTGTACCCTTTTTGTATCACTGTTGTGTTTTATGGTTAGGCAACACACACCTTTGCAGCCATTGTGCTATATGCTGGTTGTTCAGTGTGCCCCTGTACCCACCTGCTCCCCCCTATCCATCAAAATGCACGTGCGTCCACTTTGGGGACACTTATAAGTTATGCCGCGTACGCACGACTGGACTTTCCGGCAGACTAGGTCCGACGGAATCAGTCCATCGGACAATCCGATCGTGTGTGGGCTAATCCGATAATTTTTTGCTAAAAAAATAAGATGGACCTAGAAATAGAACAAATCTGTCCAATGGACTCAATTCCTATCGGGAAAACCGTTCATCTGTATGCTGGTCCGATGGACCAAATACGTCCGGTCATGTGTGTATGCTGCATTAGTGTTAGGTACCACAGATACCAGGGTGCCTTGATCAGGCTCTGTGGCTTACGTATGCATTTGCAAATGTGTGCAGACTAAACCCCTGCTTTTAACACATACTGTTAGCCCTTGTACACATGGTCGGAGAATCAGACGGAATGTGTCCAATCGGAGCGTTTTGTCGGATAATCCGACTGTGTGTGGTCTCCATCGGACTGTTTCTGTCGGAGTATCCGACGGACCACGTTTTCCAACTTGTTGGTAAAATTTTCAGACAACATGATCTGATCGGACCTTGTCCGATCATGTGTAGAGAATTCCGATCAGACAAAGTGCCACGCATGCTCATATCAAATTCCTACAGCAAAGCTATTGGCTACTAGCCTGATCGTAGTCCGGTCGTAACGAAATAACGTCATCACGTTCTGAACGATCGGATTTTCTGACAACTTTGTCCGACCATGTGTATGCAACAGTTTCGGACAAAATCCGTCGGACAAAATCCGACGGACAAAATCCAACGGATTTGGTTGTCGGAATGTCCAACCGTGTTTACAAGGGCGACGACAGGTTTTTCTTGCTTGTCTGCCAGCTGGTCGGTAAATTAAACTTAGTTTTTTCCTTGGATTAATCCTTGGCCTTGTTTATAACTGTTAATTTATGCTGCCACAGTCTAATGGGGCCGCAGAACGAGCCAATCAGTCCTTGGAGCAGTTCTTGCATTGCTATATTTCTGACTATAGTAACAACTGGTTTAGACCTATTACCATGGGCAGAGTTTGCTCACAAGAGTGCCTTGAATTCTGCTTCCCGATTGTCCCCGTTTATGGTGAATTATGGTTTCCAGCCTTTCATGTTGCATGACTCGTTTGTTCTGTAGAATATTTCTGCATTAGAGGAGCATCTCCGTGGTCTTCGTTCCACTTGGGCACAAGTCCAGAAGGCTTTGCAACATGCTAATGATAGGTACAGACTCCATGCTGACTGCAGATGCCTGCCGAGCCTTCCTACCAGGGTCTGACTGTCATCTCGCAACCTCCGACTTCATGTTTCCTCACTGAAGTTCACACCTCGGTTTATTGGGCCTTTCCGTATTATTTGCAGGATTAAGCCAGTGGCTTAGACATTCCTTCTAATATGCGTATTTCAAATATATTTCATGTCTCCTTATTAAAACCTTTGTCCTGCAACTGCTTTACCACCTTGGTGCCACGTCCTTACCCTGTAAAGGTTGAGAACCAAGAGGAGTATGAAGTACACTCCATTGTTGAGTCCCATAGGTTTCCGTGGGAGCATACAATACCTGGTGCATTGGAAAGGGTACGATCCAGAGGAAAGCTCTTGGGTCTCATCCTTGCATGTACATGCCCCAGTCCCTCAAGCCTGGTGGTCCTCCGAAGGGGAGGGGTCGTTGAGGAGGGGTACTTTCAGGGCTGGGCTCAGCCCTTCCTTCTCTGAGCTGGCCACTCAGCTGTTGGCTAAATGACAGCTCCTATCTCTCTACAGTTACTCAGCTATTGATGATATCCTGATCATCAGTCCTGCCTACTTAAGCCATACAGTCCAGAGGAGCTCTGCCTTCACCGTGGTCAACATCACAGAAACATCTCCTGCGATCCTGTTCAAGACTTTCTTTGCTGAAATCCCTTCTGGCTCCAGATCCTGCTTGTTCTTCCACTACATTGATCCCTGACTTCTGCTTGGCTGACTATCCGTTCCGCTTACTGAACTTTGGCTACGTTTGTTCTTTTTACTTTTATTATTAAACAAGTGTGATTTAACTGTACTTCTGTCTCGGCCTGATTTAATGGTTTCTGACAGCAGCACATAAAAAAAGAAGGTGTGAAAGAACTAACCCAATTAACTTAGCTTGTAGAAACCAGTTTATTTAATATTTCCCTTCACTGTTCCTTGGTAAGCACCTTTAAAACACAATTTAAAATACTGACTACTGGATGCTGAAGCCCAAGGATTGCACAATAAATATTGAAGGACTGCAGGTTTGGAACCAGGGTATGTAATCTTAATAAAATATATTTTTTAATTAAAAATGGTATTTACTTGCAATGCATGATCAATTATAGCAAAAAGAATATCTACTGTATATGTTTCCTATTTCTGGAATCTATTATATTACGCTTTACTGAAAATTCTAAAACACATATATTTGTACAACTGAACAATGATGCTTCCTCTACTAGAAAGCTATATTTGTCATATTCTTTAAGAAAAATACCTGTGATATGGTAAGGTTGTTATGTTAAATGTACTGAATATTGACAAGTATCTTCATAAATACAAAGGGTTTGTTGCTAATTGTAATGAAGAAAGAAATACAATTTTAGCCATTATTTTAATTTTTAATGGTGGTAGAAGTAACTTTAAATATGAATTTCTCCGCCATCTTCCTACTACAATACCTTTTTTTTTTTTTGCAAGTCAGTGCAATCTTGAATCATGATAGAATCATACATGTCTTCTGTCCACAGTGTATTTCAATTATTCCAGGAAAATACTATATTTGTTAACCTTTTGTACAGTATATTATATAATATTCTATTACTCCTAATTTATTACTTAGTTTATCAATTGTATTATTATCTCTAAACCATTCTTTATCTCAGAGTTTTAGATTTTACATCTAAAAAAGATCCCACTAGAATAGCTTTATAAAATTATTTTAATGTGTATTTGTGCATAGCTTTCTTTATTTTTTATGTTTTTAAATATGTTGCATGCTTGGGACTAAACTAAATGCTGTGTAACAGCTTTATTATTTTAGATTTTACGTTCTTTGATCAGTGACATTTGTTTTTCACCTGCTGTTCTGTATACCTCTAATTTGGCCTGCTTCTTGTTGAGCAAGTCTTTTAACTTGTGTTTAATGAGGATGTCTTCACCACTCAGTGAGCTCATCTAAGGATAGGGCAAAGTGATACATTTCTAGCGCACCATGAAATAGTATCAAGCATAAAAGTCGTGGTCAAAGATTCAGCTCCTAATATAATACAATATACTTCTTCATACATTCCAGGATCCAACATTGAAAAAAAAATGAAAATGTATCACTGGTTCTATCTTGAGTCTTTCTTAAAATAATCACTGAATTATTGTTATTATAAAGTCTTATATATCATTATATACAGTGTGTTTACTTCTTTGAGGTGGAATTAATATAATGTGCATTGCATGGATTACGGATTTGTGAATTTTAAATTATTGCTATTATGTTGGTTGTGGAATGTATTTAGTACTTGGTGTATTTTTTTTTTTTTTTTATACAGTGTATAAACTGTCTATGGGCAATACATATTTTGCTAATTAACCTGTGTGTCTCACCCATTCCACTAATTTTCAGATTATTAATAATCTTTAGTCACTCATTATACTTTTTTCTTTTTTTTTTCTGTTTTGGTAGTCAACGTATTTGATAATATTATCAGACAGTTTACTACTTCTATTGCCTTCTGTTATTGGTATAGTAAATTAAGGATGTGATATGGCTTTTTTAATAAATAAGAGGAAATTTAGATGAATAATTGATAAACCAACAAACTTTTTATTAGCAGTTCCAAGATTATGTAAGGTTAACTAGTCTTTAGAGATATCATATAGCAATCATCCATTCATCCTAGATATTCAACGTTAACATGGTTTATAACAAGTAAATTATAATCTATTCATTCCTCTTAAAGTATATATAAATAAAATATGTCTGACACTCAACAGAGCAGATGCACACTCAACTGCAACACTGAGGGCCTCATTTAGTAAGAATAAGGAGAAAAAGTAGTCACTCTACCTTTAATTACTCCCAATTAAGCTAATTAATAACTCAACTAGGTAAATATGCAGACACAAAAGTGAGTAATGCCGCGTACACACGACCGGACTTTTCAACATCAAAGTTCCGACGGAATGATTCCGGCAGACCATTCGATCGTGTGTGGGCTGCAGCGGACTTTTGATTTGCAAAAATCCAACAGACTTTAGAAATGGAACATGTTTCAAATTTTTCCGCCGGAACTCCGCCAGTTCCTACCGAGAAATCCGCTCGTGTGTATGCTAGTCCGACGGACAAAAACCGACGCAAGGGCAGCTATTGGCTACTGGCTATGAACTTCCTTATTCTAGTCCGGTCATACGTCATCACATTCAAATCCATCTGACTTTGGTGTGATTGTGTGTGGCCAAGTCCGTTCATTCAGAAAGTCCGTCAGAACTCTGTCAGAACTCCGTCAGAACTCCGCCGAAAGTCCGTCGGACCTAGTCCCTCGAAAAGTCTGGTCGTGTGTACGCGGCATTAGTGAACATTAGTAAATTCCAGTTCAGCATGGTCAGGCCGCGTACACACGGGCGGACAGTCCGCTCGTGTGTGGGGCTTCAGCGGACAGTTTCAGCGGACAGTTTGACGAACAAAGTTTTTCGGAAATTCCGAAAAACTGTCCGCTGAAACTTGGTTTGAGCGAACAGTCCGCCCGTGTGTAGGCTACTTTCGAAATGAGCAAACTGTTCCCGCTCGGAGGGAAGTCTGCTCATTTCGAGCGCGTGTGCAGGTAGGCGGCCACTTATATAGTGACAATGGGGCGGTGTCACATGGTATATGTCACATGGGTTGGTCACATGGGTTGATGTCACAGGGGGACTATGACATCGTAAGGGGGCGGGGTCACCATGTGACCAACCCATGTGACATATACCATGTGACACCGCCCCATTTTCACTATATAAGTGGCCGCTCAGCGCGGCTCTGGCATTCCGGCCGGAGAGAGCGACGTGTCAACATCTCCTGGAGAAGAACAAGAAGAACAAGAAGAAGAACAAGAACGGAAGGCGGCAGCGACAGCGGCGACAGAAGACCGGGCCACCGCCTGCAAAAGAGCTATAAGAAGGCGCGGTGGCCCGGCAGAAGAACCGAAGAGGGGGACAAGACCCCCGAAGTCGGGAGAAGAGGCCGGCGGCGGGGAGGAAGAAAGCCGGACTCCTCCGCTAGCAAAAGAGCTACAAGAAGATAGCGGAGGAGTCCGGCGAGAAGACCCCCGAAGACGGAAGACCCCCGGAGCTGTGCAATAAAATATTTTATCTCGTGTGTTGTGTTTTTTTTTGGGTACTTTTATTTTACAGGTGAATGGGTAGGGGTACATTGTACCCCATACTCATTCACATAGGGTGGGGGGCCGGTATCCGGGGTCCCCCTTATTAAAGGGGGCTCCCGGATTCCGATAAGCCCCCCGCCCGCAGACCCCGACAACCAACGGCCAGGGTTGTCGGGAAGAGGCCCTTGTCCTCATCAACATGGGGACAAGGTGCTTTGGGGTGGGGGGGCCGCGCGGCCCCCCCTTCCCCAAGGCACCCCCCATGTTGAGGGCGCGCGGCCTGGTACGGCTCAGGAGGGGGGGCGCGCTCGCTCGCCCCCCTTTCCTGGCCGGCCGGGTAGCGTGCTCAGACAAGGGTCTGTTGTGGACTTTGGGGGGACCCCCACGCCGATTTTTTTCGGCGTTGGGGTTCCCCTTTAAGTCCATTCCAGGCGGCGGAGCCCGCGACGTCTCCGTCGCGGGCCCCGCCTACCTGCACACGCGCTCGAAATGAGCGGACTGTTGCTTCGTGTGTGGGCGAGTCCGCTCATTTCAAAAGTTGCGCGGACTTAGTACGACGAACAAAGTTTGCCGTATTTGTCCGCTCAAAAAGTGCCGTGTGTGGGCGTGTTCGTTCATTCAAAAGTTTGAGCGGACTGTTTGACGAACTTAGTTTCGGCAGACAGTCCCCGCGTGTGTACGCCGCCTCACAGTTCCATAACTGGCAATTGCCAACACGTTTCCTATATGGAACTGTACTGCAGTATTTAGCTATGATCATGTGTGTACGAGTATGCCATTAAACCATTCTTATATGGGGTGTGCTCTACCTTGTGTGCGGCTATTTATATATATTACAATTATTGTACATAGTTTGTTTTCTTCTTTTGCTAACGAATGCTTTTCTGAATGATTATTACAGTGTAATGTCTGCTATTCTGTGAGGTTACATGTATTTATCATTTACAGTTACATGTCTGTTATATGTTATTTTTTTTTTTTTCATGTTACATTTCTTTTGTAGGGGACCATAGAGTTATAATTATCTATGTTCATTCTTTAATCATACTAAATCAGTGTTTCTCAATT
This sequence comes from Lithobates pipiens, assembly GCF_037356315.1. Taxonomy (NCBI): domain Eukaryota; kingdom Metazoa; phylum Chordata; class Amphibia; order Anura; family Ranidae; genus Lithobates; species Lithobates pipiens. The sequence goes on from NW_027507758.1 coordinate 229,341,126, forward strand.
CCATTCCTCAAGGAGCACCAAGAGGGCATGTTTTCAGGGTTTGCATTATTTTGCACATGTGATTTGATAAATTTCACTGCCTTAGTAATTATCACAGCCATTTCATTTGAGGGAAATCCTGAAAACATGACTTGTTGGTGCGCTTTGAGGACTGGAATTAAGAAACACTATACTAAACTATTATGCATGTCTAACAGTACTCTGTACTGTACTGTATAACTAGTTTAATGCAGCCCATTCTCTTCTTCTTTAGAATGCTAGAAGAATGAAGTTGTTTTGCTGCTCATATTCACACAAAGTTCTCACAAAATTATTCCTTTATTATTTCTCGTGATCTCATGAATACTATTAATTTTGTTTTTCGTCAGATCTCCATAATAATGTTTATAATTTTTGTTTCTTTTTTTTGTATCAAGATTTGCATTTTTTTTCTAGTGCTCTCCATAATATTATTTCTCATTTTGTGTGTCAAGGTACCACACCATTATTATCTTTTATTTTTTAACCTCAAGGAGGTTGGTTAGTGTTGGTGTCCCTTGTTAATTTGACATTGTATTTAGGAAATGTACCTGCCTACTCACAAATAAACTGTCCTTTTTTAAGTAAAACACATAGGCAAGTATTTCTGAAAAATACATAGCCATTTATTCTGGATCATAACAAATTAAAGAGGAAGGCAAAACTGGAGAAACTGCTGAAATTGGCGAAGCCTTTGTACCCCAGGGCACACATCAACTATTTGCCAGCCAAAATTGTTAGCCTGAGGAGTCCATATAATAGTGAGCACAATCTGGTCCAGGACTACAAGAGATCAGGAACAGCAACAGATGACATATCTGTTCCCAGGCTGTGGTTATACAACAGCCTGCATCTTTTTGTCAGACCAGACTGAACCCAGGCCTTCACTCTCTGGTCTTCCTTACATGCTTCCTTTCAGGCTATGGCTCTGGTGTTGGAGTTGTGGCAGGAGATAGAGGAGGAGGAGGAGGACCATGGTTCAACTCACAAACATGCTTTGGCTTGTGAGTTCACCCCTCAACCCCTTATTTAGGGCTTGCAAGATCACTTCCTCACATAAGAGGCGTTAGCCCTCCTCCATTTCCAGCATTTTGCAGGCTGTCCTGTAGGCATAGTCCTCTTGAAGACTGTGGGGTTTCTGAGGGCCGCAGTAGCCTTCAGAAATATACCAAGTACTGCCTCCTCCAGGTTACTCCTTTACCTGGCACTTTTTTGTGGAAGGCCAAGGGGAGGGACCTGGGATTCGGGCAGGCTACTGAGCCCGGCCACCTCCTTGCTGCCACTTTCCTGTTTATGAAAAAAGAGACATAGTGTTCTTTTTTGGTTCATCAATCACACAACATTTTCAGCTCATGACTGTTGCAAATTGAATGTTAATAAATAGAAAAGACTATCATTTTGACCCCAGCATTTTTCAGTCTTGTCCCAATCATCTGTGGCCACTACTGTCTAATTATATGTAAAACACTTTGTGAAATCAGAAATTAGTTATAAAAACTAACATATATTTAACTTCATTCATTTGGAAACCAGAAATATTTTGAAGAATGTTATACCTGACTCAAGCTGGGCTCCTCCACATGTTGCTGCCTGGAAGGCCCAGGTTGGTCATCGGAAGCCTCAGCTGGGGGGGAAGGAAGCCTGGATGGAAGACTGGAGAGTGCTGGCTTTGGTTCCTTCTGGTCTGGCAGAAAATGCAGTCTATCATATTACCACAGCCTGGGTACATAAATGTCATTTGTTGCTCCTGATCTCAGGGAATCCTGAACCTTCTTGCGCTCCCTATTATAAGGGCTCCCAATGCCACCAATTTTGGATGTTAAATACTTGATGTCTGCCGTGGCGATTACTGGTTTCACAAATTAAAGCAGTTTCTCCAGCATTGCCTCGCTCTTTGTTGGATTATTATAAAATGGATAGTTCACCTGCCACAGACAAGGCAGCTCCCTGAACATATCAATGAATATTCCTAGAAATTCCCTATCATTGAAGGGATCCATTTTCTCTGCAAGACACAACACAAGACAAACCCTAATGTCAGGCTAAACTCTCCTATTCTTGACCATATATAGGCCTCAATCTATAAGCAGTATAGACCACTGATGCACCAAGTTAAAATTGTACCTTCGTTATAACGATCGTCACTTCTGTTACTCCGTCCTCTGCTCACATATCGTATGTACGACACACACGTGTTGCGATTTCTGAACACTGCGAATGCGTAAAACTCCGCCCGCCCCTGATATTCTTTCTAGTCTATTCTAAGCCCCTTCTCTTTCAGCACAGTGGGAGAGCACATGGCAGAGGGACAACAGCTGCAAAGACAAAAGGCCGGAGCCCTGAACCTCTCGATCCCAGAGGAGATTGAAGGGCTCAATTATGGCCTTTATAAAGATGGTGGAGACGGTGGACATCTTAAAGAGGGCCGACTATGATTGAAAGCATGGACCATACCCGAACCCAAATGTGAGAAAGGCCAAAATCATGCCTAAAGTTGTCTGCACAGGAATTTTGGGGTACGAAGATCAAAGAATCACTTGAGGAAACGATGGTCAGATCTCAAATTGAGCGAGCACGATCAGTACAGAAAGATTAGGAAACCGCTTCTAAAAAGTAAGTATTTTGTCATGTGTTCCTATTCTTCTTCTTATGTTTGTGCTGCTCCATGTGCTTTTTTTTACTGTTTACAAACAGTTTAAAATGGTAACTTTCATGTTCATGGGCACAGTAATCAGTCGTAGGAAACATAGTTTGTTCGCCCACTTATAAGATGTTTTTGGCAGATACAGGTTAACTACATTTGTTCAGGCATATTTGTATTAAAATAAGTTTGTTGACTAGATGGGTTTGTAACTAGAATGAAATGCAAACTTTATTCAGTGTAAGGAGTAGGGATGAGCTAGGTGTTCGACTCGAAACACCGGCTGTTCGCCCGTTCGGCAAAGCCAGAACTCTTTGGACCATTCCCGCCATATTCGTGTGTCGCTCACGGCCCACAATGCACTGCGCCATCGCAGTGCATTACTGGCTCATGATTGGCCAAGCATGCACTGTGACCCCGCACGCTTGGCCAATCACAGCGCCGGCAGCGAGGAGAGCCATAATTGACCACAGGCAGGATGCCCTGATACCTGCTGATAGCTTGGAAGAACATTTTTTGTTCTGGGTGAAGCCACCAGTCGATAAGGCCCAATTTTTCAGCCCCTGTTTTACAGGGGCGTGTAATTACAATTTTTGATGCAATGCTTTGCAGCAGGGCTCATTCCTGCACTCCAACTAGATTATCTGGGAGAGGTTGCAGTGTCGTTGCATCAGCACCAGCGCCTAAGGCCCAATTTGTCAGCCCCTGTTTAACAGGGGCATGTAATTACAATTTTTGATGCAATGCTTTGCAGCAAGGCTCATTCCTGCACTCCAACTAGAGTCTCTGGGAGAGGTTGCAGTGTCGTGGCACCAGAACCAGTGCCTAAGGCCCAATTTTTCAGTCCCTGTTTAACAGGGGCATGTAATTACAATTTTTGATGCAATTCTTTCAAGCAGGGCTCATTCCAAGGCACAGCTAGTTTTTTTGAAGTTGTAATTTTTTCCCACAATTCTTTGTAAATGAAGATTTTTTTTATTTTATTTATTTTTTCACAGCAAATGGTCATTATAACAGGTTATTTCTCTCACATGGCATGTACATTCCACAAATGAAACCCCAAAACATATTCTGCTGCTCCTCCTGAGTATGGCGATACCACATGTGTGAGACTTTTACACAGCCTGGCCACATGCACAGGCCCAACATTGAAGTAGCAACTTCAGGCATTCTAGGAGCGTAAATTACACATCTAACATCTCAACCACATATTACACTTTTGAAGGCCCTGGAGCACCAGGACAGTGGAAATGCCCACAAAGTGACCCCATTTTGGAAAGCAAACACCCCAAGGTATAATCTATGAGACATGAGTTTTTTGAACGATTAATTTTTTCCCTAAAGTTTTTGGAAAATGGAAAAAAAATTAAAATGCATTTTTTTTTTACACAAAGTTGTCCATTTATAACATATTTCCAACACATGGCATATACATAGCAAAAATGACACCCCAAAATATATTCTGCTACTCCTCCCGAGTATGCTGATACGACATGTGTGAGACTTTTACACAGCCTGGCTACATAGAGGCCCAACATCCAAGAAGCACCATCAGGTGTTCTAGGGACATAAATTACGCATCCAATTTCCTTACAATCTATCACATTTTTGAAGGTCCTTCATATTTCTAACATAGCATGTACATACCAAGAATTACACCCTAAAATGCATTCTGCTGAGTAAGGGGTAAACAAAAAATTACCTGTGGTTTTAGTAGTGCAAATGTCCACAGGAGGAGAGCCCTGATCCAGGCAGCAGGCAGGGACGTGGTCAGCGACAGTGAATGGAATTGTCCAGGCAGCAAGCAGGAATATTGTCCATAGTCAGTACAGGCAGGGATACTGTCCATATACAGTCCAGGGTCAGTGCAGGTAGAGACATTGCCAGCAGTGCCAAAATATCGGTCCTGGTAGTAAGCAGGAACACGGTCCAAGTAGCAGGCCATGATATAATGGGGACAGGGGTAGATGCTTCTCCCACCCAAATCTCTTTGAAGCCTCCGAGTCTCCAGACCCTAACCCAGGAATGAGAAAACAAAAAAATTTCTGTAGCCCCTCACATATGTGAGACCCATTTGTTCCCACTAGCATAGCAGAGTAAAAGATTAATCCAAGAGGCAGGCAAAAAACGTGGTCAAACAGTCCAGGGTCAGTTCCAGAGCAGGCAGAGGTAGGTACATTTAGCATTAGGCAGAAGCGTGGTCGTATGACAGGCCAGGGTCAGTTCTGGAGAAGGCAGAAGTATGTTTAGCGTTAGGCAGAAGCTTGGTTGTATAATAGGCCAGAGTCGGCTCCGGAGAAGGCAGAGGTATGTTTAGCGTTAGGCAGAAGCTTGGTCATATAACAGGCAGTTCAGTGCAGTGGCATAAGGGGTGTGGAGGAAAATGACAGGAAATGAGAATTACATTTACCGTGCTTCCCTAATAATGTAGAGAAGTATGGTAACGGCGAAAACATTCACCTGTACAGAGGCCTGGTTGGGAAGGACAATCGGGACAATAAAATGTGGTGTCTCTTCTAATTCCTCCACTGGACCACACCCGGCATTTTTTCTGACATCTGCAGCCTATTTCACGGGGGGGATTTTGTCAGGAAAGTGGCGCTCGTGGAGTCTGCTCACGCAATCAGAGTGAATAGTTGCTGGTGGGCTTTCAGGGTACAAAAGGGCGGAAATAACTTCTTCTTGGTAGTACAGATAGGATACGGGGTTATCTGTAGAACTTTGGTAAATAACATAAGTGTTATACATGGCCAAACTGAAAAAATAAATGGACACTTTTTTATATCAGTGTTGGGATTTTCTTGTGGAAGGTAGGGTTCAATCATCTGATCGTTGAAGTCTACTACCCCCATAAACAAATTATAATCATAGATGCAAGCTGGTTTCTGGATTGAGCCCTTTCTTCTGGAGACTTCCATGTAGGTGTCATTATGGATTGTCGTGAGCATGTGGACGTTTCGTTTGTCCCTCCACTTGAAAGCCAATAGCTCCTGGTTCCGCAAAGATGCCGTCTCCCCTCGTTGTAGCCTTTCATTGACGAGTTTTTGCAGGAAGCCCTTTCTATTGGCTCTTACTGTACCACATGCTGTGTCTCTCCGGTGAAGATTATGGAAGAGGGGCAAGCTAGTATAAAAGTTATCCACATAAATATGGTATCCCTTTCCAAGGAGTGGATAGACAAGCTGCCAGACCACTCTTCTGCTGGCTCCGATGTACTCTGGGCATTCAGGGAGATGCAGTTGTGAGTCCTTCCCTTCGTACACCAGGAAGGCGTAGATGTACCCCGTGGCTCGGTCACAAAGTTTGTACATTTTAACCCCATATCGGGCCCTTTTGCTGGGGATAAACTGTTTGATGCCAAGCCTGCCTGAGAATTTTATAAGGGACTCATCCACGGAAATATTCTGTTCGGGGGTATATAATTGGGGACATTTTTCAGAGAAATAATTTAGGAGTGGCTCAAAAGCTGGGTCATTTCGGGGAGGGCACTGGGTGTTGTCATTGTAGTGGATGAACTGCATAATCATTAGGTATCGTGATCTTGGCATAAGGGATGAGAAGAGTGCCATGTGGTGGACAGGTTTGGTAGACCAATAGGTAGAAAAAGTTAGGCCTAAGAAAATTTTGAATTCCTCTATGGTTAGTTCTCCCCACTCAGAGGGATGGGCATAACAAGAGTCAGGGTTGCTTACTATGTGCTGCTGTGCATAGAGGTTGCACCGGGCCACAATGGACGATAGTAAGTCTTCGGTGAAAAACAAATGAAAAAAATCAAGCATGGCAAAATCATCGGTGTTCATCTGGACACCTGGCTGGGCGGTGAAGGGGGAATATTTGCTGCTTTGGAATTAGAGGGAAGCCACAGGGGGTTTTGAAGGGCATAGGGAAGGCTGGCATGGCCCCTATCCCTTTGGGGCTGAGATGCCACCCTACTGGTGCCTGGCCTTTGTTGTAGTGCCTCTGCTCTCGAGGTGGACGGCACTGCTCTCGAGGTGGACGGCTCTGCTCTCGAGGTGGATGGCTCTGCTCTCGAGGTGGACGGCTCTGCTCTCAAGGTGGACGGCACTGCGCTGCTGGTAGTAGGCTGCTGCTCCACGCCAGAATGCCATCTTTTCACGGGCACATATCCCTCTTCTGATTCTGTATCAGACTCGCTGCTTGTAACGGGTTCATAGGCCGTATGCAAATCGGACTGAGACTCAGAGAGCTCCCCGCTGCTGTCATCGATCATACTTAGAAGCTGGTAGGCCTCCTCGCTAGTAAAATATTTTTTTGCCATATTGGTGGCTGGTGAGGCTGCACTGCAGACCACTGTGGTGGCACTGGTGGACACAGGTGCACTGGTGGGCACTGATGGGCACAGGCAGCACTGGTGGGGCACTGCAGTGGCGCAGGTGGCACTGACGGGCACAGGTGTCACTGATGTGCACTATAGTGGCTTTGGTTGCACTGGTGTGGCTCTGGTGGCACTGATTAGCACACTGGTGGGCACACAAGTGGCACTGGTGGGCACAGGTGTCACTTATGGGCACATGTGGCACTGGTGGGCACAGGCAGCACTGATGTGGCACTGCAGTGGCGCAGATGAGCACTTATGGGTACAAGTGGCACTGATGGGCACAGGTGGCACTGGTGTGCACTGTAGTGGCTCTGGTGTGGGTCTGGTGGCACTGGTGTGGCACAGAGGTGGCTCAGAGGTGGCACAGGTGGCACAGATGACAGATGGCATTGTTGTGGCACTATTGGGAACTGCTGGAACTCACTGTGTATCACACGATTGCTCTCCTCTCCTCTCACACTGCATCTGTGTGAGGAGAGGAGAGCGATGAACTTATGATGACCCAGCTTAGTTTCATTGTTTACATTTGTGATCGCTCCATCATTGGACGGAGCGATCATGTGGTAAAGGGCTGCTGCCATTGGCCCTTTACCGCGATCCGTGTTGCGCCGGGTCCCGTGTTGCGCCGGGTCCCGTAGATAGATAGATAGATAGATAGATAGATAGATAGAGATATATCTTTATATGTAGATATAGATATATTATTATATGTAGAGAGAGAGAGAGAGAGAGAGAGAGAGAGAGAGAGAATAATATCTGTTCCAAAAACATGAAAAAACATTACACATTACTAGCATTGTTTAAAAAAAAAATGGAGTAAGAAGCAACATAAAAACCCAGCAAGGACAAATTATTTTAGGAATTAAAGAGTTCATCTCAAAATTAAAATGTATGTTTTTGTGGAAGTAACAGTTATAAAATGAGAATCATTGGTTGACACTTAATTTATATATAAATAGTACATAGTTTGCCAGCTCTCACAAATTCACAGTCGGGAACTAGAATTCCCACATTTCCCACATTGCCACATTTTGGAATTTACTATTGCACGGTGCTAAAATGAAATGAGAGTAGGATCGCGATTATTTTTCAGTCTTGGCCTGCTCAGTTGTGTCAGTACAGAGTTCTAAAAACAGAGGAAATTTATCAAGCATATTTCTGCTTTCACAACAATATTTCAGAAGAAATTTAAAAGCAGATCATCATAAACCCCGGGACTTTAAAGTTGCTGATATATCATAATAGAGGTAATGACACAGTATATATCATAAAAGAGACAAAAAAATATCATTACAATGAAAAAGAAAATACAAAATTGAATCACATACAAAAGATAAAATGAATTATCCACATTGTTGTTTACAACTAGAACACAACACAATTGTGTATCTGACATGTTTCGCTCCAAACGAACTTCCTCAGGAGTAATAGGTACACCTAGTGGATAAACTGTAAACAAATATAAGTCAAATGTATATTCAATATAAGTATATTTAGCACATAATGCATTCAGATAGCAATATTCAAAATAAATAGCCAGAATACCATGGTTTCATTACAATTCTATTTGTTCTCTTATATAATAGATATCAAACATTTCACATAATGTAGTATAGGTCCAAATATGATCTCACCTATAAAACCATTAATGCGCTACTAGCACTGTCAAATTTAAACCCCAACCAATGGGTAACATGGAACAGAACCCGGGTCCTAGATCTGATACTAATCAGTCCAAATTGGGGATCACAGGAAAGCTGTCAAAGATGGAACCTAAATTGCAAATTAAATATTAAAGGGCAGGGCTATTAGCATTATGGGATTAGCCTATAAGTGATATGCATCAAGTATAAAATACCTGGATTTATTGAAAGGATTGAATCAGCAATTGATGTATTGGACATTGTCCACATCCATGAAACTAAATCTGATGGTGCATGATGAACATGGATCAACTAATAAGACCACAATTGTTTAGGGGCACATCCCAGCAATATCTCTATAAAAAAAGATAATATAATATATAAGGGCAGGTAGTAAGGCGTGCTTGAATCACAGCCTCCAGTACAAAACACCTATATACCAGAGCCATGGGAGACACCCACTATACATACCTGCTAAAGATGTACAAACGACTTCAGCTGCAACACAATGGGGAACAACAGAAGCTCACATCCCCTTGGCGCATTGGCTGATGGCAGACAGATTGGCGGTCAAACGGTCGCATTTAATTAGCTCTCCCAACCCGGCGGCATCTGACGTCACCGCCGTGTTGCGGACATAATTATGGGGAGGGGATCCCATGGGAGGGGGATAGAGTGGGTATAGAAAGAGTGCGCCCAATGGGCCAGCCAGCGGCAGCACGCATGTCCATTCTAAAGCCGAACAACCCCGGGGATAATAGTCACTCAGAAGAGTCGGATAGGAGTAGCAAGATGGCACATACAGTGCCAAAATACGGCACTGTGCATGCGCATAGATGGTCCGGCACCCACTGAGGATAACGTCCCCGGAAGTGACGTGAACGCCATTGAGCCCTGCCACTGTGCATGCACCTAGCCTAAAAGTAGAGAAGCTGGGAGAAGGACAAAACATCTCTCCCATAGGAAATCTTTATTGTGGGAACCCACCCAAAAATTTGGGGAGCCCATATACCAACAAAGTACTAATTTTAATAGAGATCCACACCCTCCCACCCATTAGAAGACCCCCAACCCCAAACAAAGACATAGTATACAAGAAATGACTGTTTTCTCGTCCACAGATACTATGCCCTGGGCGTCCGTGTGACCTGCCCAAAAATAACTTAGACCGATGTCCATCAAATCAAAACCTGGTTGAAATTAAATTATTCAAATTATATATCAAGGTTTAAAGACATATTGATCATATTTGGAAAAAAAAAACAGTATATTAATATTTACAAAAAACACTTAAAACTTAAAGCATCATTGAGCCTGGGATATTGTAATGCAGATAACTCATAAATCCACCTGGTCTCCCGCTGATTGAATGACGGCTGAGCGGTGGTTCTGTTATTCTGACTGGGCGTCATATGATGTCCAGCAAGATAACTGCCAGCGCATGCCCATGGAGGTGTGCATCGCGGCAATCGTCGTTGTGGTGTATCAGTCTGACACACCACTACACCGATCTCAGTAAAGAGCCTCTCATGTAGCAGCATGTCATTGTCATTTAAAAAGTGCTTAAAGCTGAAAATTGGCAGGAAGGGGGCTAAGTGTCTGGCATTTAAGTGGTTAAGGATGTCAGGGAGGCCTTACAATGGGAAGAACTAATCGAGGAGCTGCTCAAGAAACAGCAACGCTATTTCAAGAACAGGAAGAGAGAGGGGCTCACCTTCCCCTTCATGAACAAAATTAAAAGCATAATAAAAGACGAGTGGAGGCAGTCAGAGAAAACACCTTTTTTCATAGCTGCCTAGCCAAGTTGTACCCCCTTAAAAGGAGGATGTTTAACATCTGGAAGACCTACCTGTAGTCAACATAGCCCTCATGCATCTAGCCAGGCATGTTACATTGCCGCTAGACGAGGCAGTCTCTTTCAAGGATATCCTCGATAGGAGGGTAGACTGGGACTAGGGATGAGCCGAACACCCCCCCTGTTCGGTTCGCACCAGAACCTGCGAACAGACCTAAACTTGGTGTGAACTTTAGAACCCTATTAAAGTCTATGGGACTCGAACGTTCACAATCTAAAGTGCTAATTTTAAAGGGTAATATGCAGGTTACTGTCCTAAAAAGTGTTTGGGGACCCGGGTCCTGCCCCAGGGGACATGGATCAATGCAAAAAAAAGTTTTAAAAACTGCAGTTTTTTCAGGAGCAGTGATTTTAATAATGATTAAAGTGAAACAATAAAAGTGTAATATTCCTTTAAATTTCGTAGCCGGGGGTATCTATAGTATGCCTGTGAAGGGGCGCATGTTTCTGGTGCTTAGAAGTGTCCCTGCACAAAGTGTCATTTGTGCAGGAAAAAAAGTCTTTTAAAATCACGTGCGGCTATTGTCGGGTCCCGTAATACAGAGAACACTCAATAAATGTTCTCTGCATTAGCCGACAATTCATTCATTCATTGATAAAAAAAAAAAAAAAAAAGCGTGGGGGTTCCCCTAAATTCAATTACCAGGCCCTTCAGGTCTGACATGGATATTAAGGGGAACCCCGTGTCAAATAATAAAAAAAAAATGATGTGGGGGTCCCCCTAAATATCCATAACCAGACCCTTCAGGTCTGATATGGATATTAAGGGGAACCCTGCATCAAATTAAAAAAAAATTGACGTGGGGGTCCCCCTAAAAATCCATATCAGACCCTTTATCCGAGCACGCAACCTGGCAGGCCGCAGGAAAAGAGGGGGGGACGAGAGAGCGGCCCCCCTCCCTCCTGAACCGTACCAGGCCACATACCCTCAACATTGGGAGGATGCTTTGGGGGTCTGTGACCCCTCAAAGCACCTTGTCCCCATGTTGATGAGGACAAGGGCCTCATCCTCACAACCCTGGCCGTTGGTTGTGAGGGTCTGCGGGCGGGGGGCTTATCAGAATCTGGAAGCCCCCTTTAACAAGGGGACCCCCAGATCCCGCCCCCCCCCTGTTTGAAATGGTAAGGGGGTACAAAAGTACCCCTACCATTTCACAAAGAAAGTTTCAAAATGGTTAAATAAGACAAACACACTTTTGAAAAATTCCTTTATTAAAAATAAAAAAAATAAAAAAAAGATTCCAGCGGTGCTAATCCACTCTTGCTATCCAGCGACGGGTCTCAGGGGTCCAGCGATGGATGATCATATCCAGCGACGGGGGATCTCTCAGTCCAGCGCTGTCCATACATCCTTCTTCTGTCTCCACTCCGGAGACACTGCAGAGATCCCAGCGCTGACGTTTCTTATATTAGGAGGCGGGGCCACCCGTCACCTGACCCCGCCCCTCTGACGCTGGAGAGGGAAGCCAGGGGTTCCCCAGTGACGTGTGGGTGACCCCGCCCCCTCTGATGTAACGCAGGTTTCCGTTGTCAACATAATGGGCGGGGACATCATCCGGTGATGTCCCTATATAAGTCGCCGTGCATCGCGTCTGAGCCATTGTGAGCGAAGGATGCGACGAGTCAACATTCAGCGACAGAAGACCGGGCCACCGCCTGTAAAAGAGCTATAAGAAGGCGCGGTGGCCTGGCAGAAGAACCGAAGAGGGGGACAAGACCCCCGAAGTCGGAAGAAGAGGCCGACGGCGAGGAAGAAAGCCGGGCTCCTCTGCTAGCAAAAGAGCTAGCAGAAGATAGCGGAGGAGTCCGGCGAGAAGACCCCCGAAGACGGAAGACCCCTGGAGCTGTGCAATAAACTATTTTTACCCTGTGTTGTGTTTTTTTTGTACTTTTTTTCACAGGTGAATGGGTAGGGGTACATTATTAAAGGGGGCTCCCGGATTCCGATAAGCCCCCCGCCCGCAGACCCCGACAACCAACGGCCAGGGTTGTCGGGAAGAGGCCCTTGTCCTCATCAACATGGGGACAAGGTGCTTTGGGGTGGGAGGGGCGCACGGCCCCCCTTCCCCAACGCACCCCCCATGTTGAGGGCGCGTAGCCTGGTACGGCTCAGGAGGGGGGGCGCTCGCTCGTCTCCCCCTTTCCTGGCCGGCCGGGTAGCGTGCTCGTACAAGGGTCTGATGTGGACCTGGGGGGAACCCCCACGCTGATTTTTTCGGCGTTGGGGGTTCCCCTTTAAGTCCATACCAGGTGGCGGGGCCAGCGAGGTCTCTTTCATGGGGCCCCGCCTACCTGGAGACCCGCTCGAAATGAACGGACTTTCCTCCGCATGTGTGGGCGAGTCCATTCATTTCAAAAGTAGGGCGGATAGTACGGAGGACTTAGTACGCCGTATTAGTCCGCTGAAAAAGTGCCGTGTGTGTGGGCAAGTAGCCCGTTTGGAAAGTCGGACGGACAGTCTGGTGGGAAGTCCGCCAGACTATGTCCGTCGGATAGTCCGCTACGTGTGTATGCGGCATTAGAGGGATCAGCCCAGATACCTGCTAGCACCTGCGGTTTGCCCCTTCGCCCAGCCCACCCAAGTTCAGTATCGATCGATCACTGTGACTTACAAAACACTAAACACATAACTGCAGCGTTTGCAGTCAGGCCTGATCCCTGCGATCGCTAATGCCCCGTACACACGAGCGGACTTTTCGACATCCAAACTCCGACGGACTGAGTCCGGCGGACTATCCGATCGTGTGTGGGCTGCAACGGACTTTAGCGAAGCTAAAGTCTGACGGACTTTAGAAATGAAGCATGCTTTAAATTTTCCCGACGGAACTCCGCCGGACCCGGTCCCCTTTGAAAAATCCGCTCGTGTGTGTGCTACTCCGACGGACTAAAACCGACGCTAGGGCAGCTATTGGCTACTGTCTAGGAACTTCCTACGTCGAATCCAGTCGTACGTCATCACGTTCGACTCCGTCGGAGTTTGGTGTGATGGTGTGTGGTCAAGTCCGTTCGGTTGAAAAGTCCGCCAGAACTCCGTCGGAACTCCGGCGGAACTCCGGCGGAACTCCTTTGGAGGTCTGTCAGACTTAATCCCTCTCGTGTGTACGGGGCATTACAGTTTTTTTTGGTAGCTTTTTATATTTAAATCCGGAAGGCAGTGCTTGGTTTTCGGGGTCCTGTACGCGGCTAGGCTCCCAAAAAGTCCCCCACATGTGGTATTCCCGTACTCAGGAGAAGCAGTAGAATTAATTTTGGGGTGCAATTTCACTTATGCCCATAGCATGTGTGAGCAATATATCATTTAGTGACAATTTTGTGCAAAAAAAAAAAAAAGTTTGTAATATTCCCGCAACTTGTGGCAAAATATAAAATATTTCATGGACTCAACATGCCTCTCAGTAAATAGCTTGGGGTGTCTACTTTCCAAAATGGGGTCATTTGGGGGGGGGGGGGGTTTGTGCTATTTTGGCATTTTATGGCCTTCGAAACTGTGATAGGTAGGAGTGAAATCAAAAATTTGCACCCTTCGAAATCCTGAAGGCAGTGATTGGTTTTCGGAGTGCCGTACGCGCCTAGACTCCCAAAAAGTGTGCCCATAGCATGTGTGAGCAATATATCATTTAGTGACAACTTTTTGTAAACTTTTTTTTTTTTGCCATTATTCAATCACTTGGAACAAAAAAAAAAATATTCAATAGGTTCAACATGCCCCTCAGCAATTTCCTTGGGGTTTCTACTTTCCAAAATGGGGTCATTTGGGGGGGAGGGTTTTGTACTGCCCTGCCATTTTAGCACCTCAAGAAATGAGATAGGCAGTCATAAATTAAAAGCTGTATAAATTCCAGAAAATGTACTCTAATTTGTAGATGCTATAACTTTTGCGCAAACCAATAAATATACGCTTATTGACATTTTTTTTACTAAAGACATGTGGCTGAATACATTTTGGCCTAAATGTATGACTAAAATTGAGTTTATTCGATTTTTCTTATAACAAAAAGTAGAAAATATATTTTTTTTGTCAAAATTTTCAGTCTTTTTCCTTTTATATCGTAAAAAATAAAAATCACAGAGGCAATCAAATACCATCAAAAGAAAGCTCTATTTGTGGGAAGAAAAGGACGCAAATTTTGTTTGGGTACAACATTGCATGGCCGCACAATTACCAGTTAAAGCAGTGCAGTGTGAAATTGTAAAAAGACCTCTGGTCCTTAGGCTGAAAATTGGTCCGGGGCTTAAGTGGTTAAAGACTGGCTTGGCTGACTATCCGTTCCGGCTACTGAACTTTGGCTATGTTTTGACTACATTTGTTCTTTTTACTTTTATTTAATAAACAAGTGTGATTTAACTGTACTTTTGTCTCAGTCTGATTTCATGCTTTCTGACAATAGGCCAGGGAGGGAGTTACGCAGGCCTTGGAATACTCCCTCTGGGTTGAAACAGAAGAAGCCAGTTACCTCTGCGGGCCAGGAGCCCCAGAAATTGTTTTTGACAGTGTCCCGATTCATGTTTGCTCGGTGGGAGCCAGGAGGTGGAGTTTCTGGCAAGTATGGATGGAGAACATCCAGGAACGTTGGGTGCTCGTCACTATAAAAACAGGGCATTTATGGGAGTTTCTCCAGAAACTGAAGACAAACTTTGTACCGACCCTCTCCCCTCATGCTCTCTGAAAAGGAGATTCTGCTTCAGTATGTGAACACACTCCTACAACAGCAGGCAATAGATCCAGTTCCCTGGAGGGATTGTTTCTCAGAAGTTTATTCACCGTTATAAAATCTATTTTTAAGCTTTTTGGAAAACATGAGCAAGGGTTATCATCACCCCTGTAACATTTGTTTTGTAAGTCGGATGTTTGAAAGAAGAATCCTGCCCTATATACTTTGGGCCTTAGGTGTTGGTAGTGCCAGAACACTGTAAGCCCTCACAGTTACTCTTGGTGGGCGCTGAAACGGGCCTTGCTGTGAAATATTATATCAAGAATTGTGATTACATGCCCCCGTTGAACAGGGTCAGAAAAATTGGGCCTTTGGTGGTGGTGTGGTGGTGTTGCCACAACACCGTAAGCCCTCACAGTTACTCTTGGTGGGCGCAGGAACAGGCCCTGCTGTGAAATATTAGATCAAAAATTGTAATTGCACGTCCCTGTTGAACAGGGGCAGAAAAATTGGGCTTTAGGCACTAGTGCTAGTGCCACAACACTGTAGCCCCTCACAGATACTCTAGTTGAGCGCAGGAACAAGCCCTGTTGCAAAATATTACAGCAAAAATTGTAATTACACGCCCCTGTTTAACAGGGTCAGGGCAGAAAAATTGGGTTTTCAGCAACTGTTGCTGGTGCCACAACACTGTTATATCTATAAATTGTGCAATTAAAGTTTTTTTCACCTAGTGCCAATATCTGGGATTGGATCGGATCTGGAATAATACGATCGTGACCAATAGTGTTCCTAAAAAAAATTTTCTGAAAGAAACGATCGCAAGTAACACTGTCTGCAGCTATCAGTGGGAATTTGTTTAAACTAAATTTGAAACTGCACATGAATATGGATGTAGTGATCAATATATACACTATCTGTGACTATTAATTTTTTTCTTGGGTTTAGCACATTACAATAGTGTTTTTTACAGTTATAATATTTATTTATTTGTGATCACTATTAATATCTTGCCCATAGCACATTAGTATAGTTGTTTTCACAGGGAAAATTATTCATTCATTTTTGCTATTTGCACATCTATGGGAAGGTATACATCGTTTAGTAGGCGGGTTGAGTGGCAATAAGCACAATAGCACTTTAATTGGATGTGAAGTTTGGCATTCAGTTAGTGCGGTGGGGGCTTTTGTCTCCAGCAGATATTAGTGATTGCACATATTGTTGCATAGTTGCACAGCACTCGCACATATATTTTTGTATTATTTGCACAGCACTTTTGCAACTTGTTATCTGTTTACATATTTTTTGCACATTATGATATTGCTTATTTGTACATTATAATATTGCATAAATTGCATATTTGCACAGTATTTTACTAAGCTTAACACATATTGCTATAGTAGCCTCAGATATTGTAGGCTTATAGTTTGTGTGCAGACATTGAATTAAAAAGTTGACCTGAGTGCACCATTAGATATAACAATTAATTTTAAAGTGACAGAACACTGACATGGTTGCAGCCTAGTCATTTAGTTTTTTTCTATTCATTTTTGTAATTTGTCTCTACATATTTGTAATATCAGTGCTAAGGCTCATTCATAATTGGTGCAACAACACTGCAACCCCTCACATATACTCTAGTTGAGTGCAGGAACAAGCCCTGCTGCAAAATATTACAGCAAAAATTGTAATTACATACCCCTGTTGAACAGGGGCAGAACAATTGGGCTTTAGGCACTGGTGCTGGTGTCACAACACTGAAAACCCTCACAGATACTCTAGTTGAGTGCTGGAACAAGCCCTGCTGCAAAATATTACAGCAACAATTGTAATTACATGCCCCTGTTAAACAGGGGCTGAAAAATTGGGCCTTAGCCACTGGTGGTGGCGCCCAGAAACAAAAATGTTCTTACAAGCTATCAACATGAACATTGAGGAGGAATAGGATAGTCACTCAGCATAACAGGATAGTCACTTAGCATCAGCATAGGCAGTCTTGAAGGGATATGACATTTAAAAAAAATATATATTTGGTTACATTAGCATTAGGTGCTTGGTAGCTGGTGATCCAAGACTGATTCACTTTTATGAAGGTGAGCCGGTCAATCGAGTCGGTGGACAGGCGCACTCTGTGATCAGTTACAAAGCCACCAGCAGCGTTCCAAAAGAACACTAAATGCAGGACAGGCCAGTAGCTCAATTGCATACTGTGCAAGCTCTGGCCAGTGATCCATCCTCAAGACCCAGTAACCCAGAGGATTTTCGGTTGGAAAAGTCTGATCTTGCTCCTAGTTATTCCTGCACCATGTAAATCAGATGCTGGCGATGGTTGCTGGAACCGATCAGAACTTGGGGCTAAAAACTAAAAAATTATCTGAACGCATCTGTCAGATGGCAACCTTCTCTACCGCTCCTTCTGTAACTGACCGAAGCCTCAGCAACACGTTGTGCTGGACCAGGAATTTGTAACCTTCCAGGCTCTGGAAACTAGTTGCACAAACCTTTCTGCAAGACCTTTGTTCCCTCTGCGATGGCTGGATAAGTTCCGCAACCTTACCCTTGTAATGTGGATCAAGGAGGGTTGCCAGGCAATACTGATCCCTTTCCTTGATACCACAAATCTGAGGGTCCTTTTGCAGGCTTTGCAGGATCAGGTAGGCCATGCAGCGTAGGTTTGCTGAGGCATTCGGTCCAGATTCCTCTGGGTCACTAAGGACCTGATCCACAGCCACATCCTCCCAGCCAAGTACAAGTCCATGTCTGGGGACTGTAAACGATGCCTTGAAGACTGCTGATGATCCTGAGTGCTAGGCTCCACCTCCATGCTGACACAATCCTCCTCCTCCTCTTCCTGTGTGATTGGCAGGTCCACAGGAATAGTGTCTGGATAAAGGGGGCCTTGAGAGGTAAGGAAATCCTCCTCTTCCTCCCTCTGTTCTGCCTCAAGTGCCCTGTCCATTATTCCACGCAATGTGGGCTCCAAAAGGTATAAAAGAGGGACAGTATCACTAATCAATGCACTGTCACTGCTCACCATCCTCGTGGCCTCCTCAAATGGTGACAGGACAGTGCATGCATCCTTGATCATGAGCCACTGGCGTGCCGAAAAAAAAGCCAAGCTCCCCTGACCCTGTCCTGGTGCCATAGTCACACAGGTACTCATTGATGGCCCTCTGCTGTGTGTGCAACCACTGCAGCATGGCCAGCGTTGAGTTCCATCTGGTGGGCATGTCACAGATTAGGCGGTTCTTGGGCAGGTTGTATTCCTTTTGGAGGTCAGCTAGCCGAGCACTGGCATTATATGACCAACAGAAATGCACACAGACTTTCCTGGCCTGTCTCAGGAGATCCTGTAAGCCTGGGTACCTGCACAAGAACTGCTGCACCACCAAATTAAGGACGTGAGCCAAACAGAGAACATGGGTGAAGTGTCCCTATCGGAGGGTGGAGAGGAGGTTGGTGCCATTGTCGCAAACCACCATTCCTGCCTGAAGCTTGCATGGCGTCAACCACCTCTGAGCCTGGCCCTTCAGAGCTGACAGAATCTCTGTCCCAGCATGGCTCCTGTCCCCTAAGCACACCAGTTCAAGCACCGCATGGCATATTTTTGCGTGCTTGAGTGCTTGCGTAGCCCCTTGAACACCTATGGAGCACCACTGGTTCCGAGGACAAATCTATAGAGGAAGAGGCCATGAAGGAAGAAGAAGAGGGGGTGGAGGAGAGAGGTGTGTCAGAATCACCACTAGTAGCATTTTGGAGACGTGGTGGCAGAACAAGCTCCAACAATACTGCACCCTGTCCTACATCCTTCCCAGCTGCCAGCAGGGTCACCCAGTGTGCCATGAAAGATAGTTAATGTCCCTGTCCACGCCTGCTGGACCATGAGCCAGCGGTGATATCATCTTACCGCTGACCACCCTGTCCAGCAAGGCCAAGACATTGCCTTCCACATGCCGGTAGAGAGCCGGAATCGCCTTCCGTGAAAACAAGTGGCACTTGGGAAACTGTGAGGTAGCACACATTCCACAAATTCATGAAAGGGGGCAGAGTCTACCAGCTGAAAAGGCAGCAGTTGGAGTGCTAGCAATTTAGCCAAGCTAGCATTCAGCTGCTGGGCATGTGGATGGCCGGGACCGAATTTCTTTCGACAGTTTAGCAACTGGGGTAGGGAAATTTGCCTGCTACAATTGGATGTAGGTGTACCGATAGCAGATTCCCCACAAGAACTTGGCACACCTAATTCTACACCTTCATTCCTCTCAGTGCAGGTTTCTGAGAGAACTGAAGGTATAGTGGGGTTGGAGATTCCAGCTGATGAGGAGCAAGGAGAGGTCCACCTTGTTCTTTGGTGTGGATCTTTTAAGTAAGCTTGCCAAGGGACTGCATGGGAGTTTGACATATGTCTGGTCAAGCACGTGGTGTCCAAGCAGCTGCTGTTTTGGCCACGCTTGATAAGCTTCAGACATATGTTGCAAACAGCAACAGTGAGATCTGCTGCACATGTCCCAAAAAAGGCCCACACCAAAGAATGTTTGGAAAAACGTGCAGAGTCAGCAGCGGCCTGCACATGCGGAGCTCTGCGGTGTGATGCAGTCAGTTGGCTGCCCTTCAGCTGGCCCCTGGAGGGCATCCTGCCTCATTGGAGATGTGCCTCCTCTCTCCTATCAAGCACCCACATAGAGTCAGTGACATCATCCCCTCCCTCCTCGTCACTGGAGCAAACCTGGCAGTATGCTGCAGGGAACATGACTGGCAGTTTGTTGTTCTTCTTGGGCACCCCCTTTCTCTGGGCTCACATTACCGCCTTCCTCAATCTGGGTACCATCATCAGAGCCATCAAAACGCTGTGCATCCTCCTGCAGCATGTACCCAACACTGTGGTCAAACAGTTCAGGGGACTCCTCAGGGCATGATGGTGGGGCTAGGGAAGGAGTGACTTATGACATTGAGCCGATGGAAGAGGCCGCTTTGGCAGCTGCATTGGCAGCCAAAGTACTCTGAGCTTGGGTGACAGACGATGAGGAGGATGAGGGCAGCTTGGTCATCCACTCTACCAACCCTTCTGCATGTTGTGGCTCAACATTGCCAGCTGCTGAAAAAAGGAAAAGCGAGCCCCATGGCCACGTGCTGAGGATGCACTGTGTTTAGGATCAGCAATGTTGGCTGTAGACACAGAGACTGCTTGCCCTCTTTTAGTGGCCTGTGAGTGCCTGCCTCTCCTTGTAGGCCTTCCAGACATACTGTATTTGATTTATTTTTTATGTATTTGAATAGGTACTCCAGGAATGGCCTGAAGCAAGAGGTAGCTGTATAAAGCTGGGATATATATATATATATATATATATATATATATATATATATATATATACACACACGGATTCTGAATATACTGCAGCTGACTTAATCAACTGCCTGACTGTGGTATATTAGGAAGATAACAAGAGGAATGGTCTGCAGTGAGATCTGGCTGCACAGGATACAGTACTGAATATACTGCAGCTAACTGAATCAACTGCCTGCCTGCAGTATATTAGGAACAGAACAACAGGAACGGTCTGCAGTGAGATCTAGCTGCACAGGATACAGTACTCAATATATACTGCAGCTAACTGAATCAACTACCTGCCTATAGTATATTAGGAACAGAACAACAGGAACGGTCTGCAGCGAGATCTAGCTGCACAGGATACAGTACTGAATATACTGCTGCTAACTGAATGAGCTGCCTGCCTGTAGTGTATTAGGAACAGAACAACAGGAATGGTCTGCAGCGAGATCTAGATAAACTGCATACAATATACTGAATATACTGCAGCTAACTGAATTAACTTCCTGCCTATAGTATATTAGGAACAGAACAACAGAAACAGTCTGGAGTGAGATCTAGCTGCAAAGGATACAATACTGAATATACTGCAGCTAACTGAATGAACTGCCTACCTGTAGTATATTAGGAACAGAACAACAGGAATGGTCTGTATCAAGATCTAGCTAAACAGGACACAGTATACTGAATATACTGCAGCTAACTGAATGAACTGCCTGCCTGTAGTATATTAGGAACAAAACAACAGGAACGGTCTTCAGCGAGACCTAGTTGCACAGGATACAGCACTGAATATACTGCTGCTAAGTGAATGAACTGTCTGCTTGTAGTACTGTATATTAGGAACAGAACAACAGGAATAGTCTGCAGCAAGATCTAGCTAAACAGGATACAGTATACTGAATATACTGCAGCTAACTAAATGAACTGCCTGCCTTTAGTATATTAGGAACAGAACAACAGGAATGATCTGTAGCAAGATCTAGCTAAACTGGATACAGTATACTGAATATACTGCAACTAACTGAATGAACTGTCTGCCTATAGTATATTAGGAACAGATCAACAGTAATTGTCTGCAGTGAGGTTTAGCTGCACAGGATACAGTACTGAATATACTGTAGCTAACTGAATGAACTGCCTACCTGTAGTATATTAGGAACAGAACAACAGGAATGGTCTGCAGCGAGATCTAGCTGCACAGGATAAAGTACTGAATATACTGCAGCTAACTGAATGAACTGCCTGCTTGCAGTATATTAGGAACAGAAAAACAGGTCTTCAGTGAGATCTAGCTGCACAGGATACAGTACTGAATATACTGCAGCTAACTGAATGAACTGCCTGCCTGTAGTGTATTAGGAACAGAAAAACAGGAACAGTCTGCAGCGATATCTACCTGCACAAGATACAGTACTGAATATGCTGAAGCTAACTGAATGAACTGCCTGCCTGCAGTGTATTAGGAACAGAACAGGAACGCTCTGCAGCGAGATCTAGCTAAATTAGATACAGTATACTGAATATACCACAGCTAACTGAATGAACTGCCTGCCTGTAATATATTAGGAACAGAACAACTGGAACAGTCTGCAGCAAGAACTAGCTAAACTGGATACAGTATACTGAATATACTGCAGCTAACTGAATGAATTGTCTGCCTGTAGTATATTAGGAACAGAACAACAGTAACTGTCTGCAGTGAGGTTTAGCTGCATAGGGTACAGTACTGAGTATACTGCAGCTAACTGAATGAACTGCCTACCTGTATTATATTAGGAACAGAACAACAGGAACGGTCTACAGCGAGATCTAGCTTCACAGGATACAGTACTGAATATGCTGCAGCTAACTGAATGAGCTGCCTGCCTGTAGTATATTGGGAACAAAACAACAGGAACGGTCTGCAGCGAGATCTAGCAGCACAGGATCCAGTGCTGAATATACTGCAGCTAATTGAATCAACTGCTTGCCTGTAGTATATTAGGAACAGAACAACAGGAACAGTCTGAAGTGAGATCTAGCTAAACTGAATCAGCTGCCTGCCTGAAGTAGATTACAAATAGTACAGCAGGAACGGTCTGCAGTGATATCTAGCTTAACTGGATCAACTGCCTACCTGAAGTAGATTAGAAACAGTACAGCATGAATGGTCTGCAGTGAGATCTAGCTAAACCGGATAAAATTCCTGCCTGAAGTAGATTAGAAAAAGTATAGCAGTAATGGTCGGCAGTGAGATCTACCTAACTGAATAAATGGCCTGCTTAAAGTAAATGAATTTACACACTCTCTCTCTATCTATTGCTCTATAACGCTAGCAACAAACTACGCGGGGCTGACGTGCAGAT
Organism: Lithobates pipiens; assembly: GCF_037356315.1. Lineage (NCBI taxonomy): Eukaryota > Metazoa > Chordata > Amphibia > Anura > Ranidae > Lithobates > Lithobates pipiens. The sequence goes on from NW_027507758.1 coordinate 229,363,948, forward strand.
CTCGCTGCAGAGCGCTCCTGTTGTTCTGTTCCTAATATACTACAGGCAGGCAGTTCATTCAGTTAGCTGCAGTATATTCAGTATACTGTATCTAGTTTAGCTAGAGCTAGCTGCAAACCATTCCTGTTGTGATGTTCCTAATATACTAAAGGCAGGCAGTTCATTCAGTTAGCTGCAGTATATTCAGTATACTGTATCCTGTTTAGCTAGATCTTGCTGCAGACCATTTCTGTTGTTCTGTTCCTAATATACAGTACTACAAGCAGACAGTTCATTCACTTAGCAGCAGTATATTCAGTGCTGTATCCTGTGCAACTAGGTCTCGCTGAAAACCGTTCCTGTTGTTTTGTTCCTAATATACTACAGGCAGGCAATTCATTCAGTTAGCTGCAGTATATTCAGTATACTGTATCTAGTTTAGCTAGATCTTGCTGAAAACCATTCCTGTTGTTATGTTCCTAATATACTAAAGGCAGGCAGTTCATTCAATTAGCTGCAGTATATTCAGTATACTGTATCCAGTTTAGCTAGATCTTGCTGCAGAGCGTTCATGTTGTTCTGTTCATTTGTCTACTAGGTGCTATAGTAAATAAACCCCTGAGTAACAATTGTATATGGACTGTTTGAACATTTTAAGACACCACCTAATTGTTCTCAATGAAATAAATGATCACTTACAGTGCAATTTCCCAGATTATCTCCTGCAAAGGGACGTTTACACATAGCTTGACATACACTTACAGTTTTAGTCTGGGTGACTGTGCTTGTTTATGCATGCAATTTGTTCATGGGTCCAATAGGATCTTTCAGTTGAGGTGTTATATTAGCACGGTGTAATGCAGATCCTGACTGACTCACAGGAGATACGCTTCCATTTTCCCACAGTCTGCATTCTGCTGCACAAGGGATAGTGGGAATATTAAAATAAAATACCTAATTTATTGTAACTACATTTTTAAATACAATTATTGCCAAAACACTTTATTTTCAAATGTTTCTAAAGGCTCAAGGTTTTTTACCTTAATGAATTCTATGCATTAAGGGAAAAAACTTTTTTTTTTTGGGTGCAGCGCCCCCACCCCGCCCCTTATAATTACCTGAGCCCCATCCCATCTCAATCCATAAATGTGCATGAGGGAAACTGCTATACTGGGTCTCTTTCTCCTCATTAGATCACACAGCAGCAACAGCTATTGGCTCCATTCTTGACAATTATTTAACCACTTGACCACTGGGCACTTAAACACCCTTAATAACCAGACCAATTTTCAGCTTTTGGTGCTCTCACATTTTGAATGACAATTACTCAGTCATGCAACACTGGACCTATATGACATTTTTGTCCTTTTTTCACACAAATAGAGCTTTCTTTTGGTGGTATTTAATCACCTCTCAGTTTTTTATTTTTTGTGCTATTAAAGAAAAAAGACCGAAAATTCTGTGAAAAAAAGAATTTTTCTTAGTTTCTGTTATAAAATTTAGCAGATTAGTAATTTTTTCTTCATAAATTTTGGCCAAAATTTATACTACTACATATCTTTGGTAAAAATAAGTACAAATTGGTGAATATTATTTGGTCTTTGTGAAAGTTATAGAGTCCACAAGCTATGGTGCCAATATCTGAAAATTGATCACACCTGAAGGACTGACGGCCTATTTCAATTCTTGAGACCCTAACATGCCAGAAAAGTACAAATACCCCCCAAATGACCCCTTTTTGGAAAGAAGACATTCCAATGTATTTAGTAAGAGGCATGATGAGTTTTTTGAAGTTGTCATTTTTTCCCACAATTCTTTGCAAAATCAAGATTTTTTTTCCTTTTTTTTTTTCCACAAAATTGTCATATTATCAGGTTATTTCTCACACACAGCATATGCATACCACAAATTACACCCCAAAACACATTCTGCTATTACTCCCGAGTACGGCGATACCACATGTGTGAGACTTTTACACAGTGTGGCCACATACAGAGGCCCAACATGCAGGGAGCGCCACCAGGCGTTCTGGAGCACCCAGGACAATTCTGACATTCTGACATGTGGTGATTTAGAAGAGGATTTAAACCAGTGTTGGCTGTCACCCCTGCAGCCTGCACAAACTGCCCCCTAGCCTGCACAATCAGCCCCCCTAGTTTGCAAAATCAAACATCATGTGGGTGGCCGTGCACTGTGCCGGTAAAGAAGGCTTGGTCAACACAGAAGACATGGCACCGGGCATCAGGGGAGCTGTGACTACTGGAGGGCTCTGCCCGTAGGGTGAGTGCGGACCTGGAAGGGCCCGCCCATGCCCCCCAAAATCCTCCAGCACCAGCCACCACTGATTTCAACTTATGGAATTTGAGACACGGTAGTTTTAACATGTACTTTTCGGGGAATACCTTTAAAGGGTCAGTAGTTCTAGAGACTAGAAAGTAGAGGTTTATTGATTAATGTATTACACTTGGTTTTATTGTGACATACATTGCTTGACAAACACATTTTTAACAGTTTTTTAACTGTTCTGTTTATTGAATGAAGTGTTGACACTATGAAAAAGGGCAGCTAACTCCAAACATAAGGGGTAAAGAGTGCAGGGCATACTGTAAAATCTACTGACAGGTATGCTCTAACAGCAGAAATAATGTATTCTGAACCATGAGGAATTGGGACCCCAAATACACAAGGACTTGTATAGGGGTCAGATGACCCTTTTATTAATTCACTAGCCAGCCAAATTCCTGCAGAGTTCTGAGAGGTCCAGTGTTCTTGAAAAGGATCTCTGTCTTGAGAAGGAGTGGGTTAAGCCAAAAAGCAGGCATGTAAGCTGCATAATGTCCTGACCCACAGAGAAATGGAGGTACTTCTGAAAAGAAACAGGTGTGGAAATAGTTGACCTTCTGTGCAGCAATAGTACCCTTCTTTTGACATTGGTTCGGATGAACTTGTCTCTTGTTGCTGGAGCAAGGGATTCTTTTTTGTATAATCTGGGACTTGAATGGTGACTGATGATTCAAACATGGCCTGAAATGCTTGTCCTCACCATATCTCACCCTGTAATCATAGCGCTGCTTCACCGCCGGCGCTACCCGCCACAATGTGAAAGTAGCCTTAATCAGACATTACCTTCATTTAATTTGGTTAGACAAACCTGAACCCTCCAAATCAACACTTTACTTACAGTGATACTCTAATATCATGGATCAGAGGGGATGCATCTCAATTATCTACTCTTTACTGGCAAACAGAAAAGACAAACCATCTTATGCCCGAGCCTGGGATACGGATGTGGTGATCTCTGGGACCAGAACAGTTGGTTCTAAGTGTTTGAACGATCATACAAAGGTATCATGAATGTCTTTCTGATTGAAGCAAATGTGAAAATCTTAACAAGATGGGATTTTATTCTGTTCATACTGGCCGCTATTTACCCAGACGCCTCCCCCTTTTGTTGCATAGAGTGTAGTCTGGTAGGCTTCATGTTTCATACATGGTGGTCTTATCCCCGCATCAGATCGTACTGGAATAAAATCTTCCACCTAATACGGAAAGTCAGGGGGTATCATTGCCTCAGGACCCCACAATAGCCCTACTATTATGTAGGGTGGAAAAAGTTTCCAAATATAAGCAAGCCTTAATCTTCTTCATTCTTCTGAGAGCCAAGAGTATGCTTGCAGGGGCATAGAAGAAACCATCAATCTTTTTTATGATTATCATGATTCATCAGCTGTTTCATTGATCCAGGAGCTGCAATGCACTCTGGGCGCCCTCCCCTTCCAATGTCATTTGACGTGTGGGGGTGGGGCAGACCAGTCCCATTGCGCATCCGCGCCACATATCAGGCCGACTGTGTGATGCTCTCCCCCTGTGCTGCATTGTCGGCTTGTTATCCATCTTGTGGCTGGCTCAAGAAGTGCCTTCCTAGGGGGCGTCGCGTCCGAGCCTGGAGATGGCTGCTTAGCTGACTAGCTCCATCGCTCACTCGAGGGATAGGATATTCACAGGTTACAGAGGAGCTCATACTAGCTATTAACTTCATTACTGGCATCCAGAGATACTTCAGGCACTTAAAAAACTGTTGGGATTCCTCCCTCAGGGGAAACATAGGCCACAAAATGGCGGAGGCAGCCGTGCGAGTGAACGCAACAGACAGGCCACAAAGAACGTTATGTCACAGGAGGGTATGCAGGAGGAATTACATAGCCCAGAACAAGGCTCATCTTTGGAGGCTTCAACTCTGACTACCAGAAGCCCAGCTAAGTCTCTGCAACGTACCCCATCACCTCAGGAAGGACGACAATCCCCTACAATGGAGGGGAGTGCAAGTACCTCAGCTCAGACTCCTGACAAAATTGCTGCACCTGATCCTATGACAGGATTTTCAACTACGGGCCAGCCTGTTTCAGACATTGTTCTTAAAGACCTGCTATTGTCTCTCAGTTCGTCAATACAATCTGACATGAATCAAACGATAAAGAAATGTCAATTAGACATAAACAGAATTGGCGACAGGGTAGATAGAGTGGAACTGGCTCTTGTTGACCATGCTAGCTCCTTTAATAAAATGGTGGATGCGAATGGAATCCATCAAGAAGACATCTCCTGGATAAAAGACAAATTATCAGACCTCGAGGACCGATCCAGGAGAAATAACCTGAAAATCAGGGGAGTCCCAGAATCTGTTCTGGCCACGCAATTATCACAATATGCTCTGGACCTATTCTCAGCTATACTACCAGCTGCGACCGCTTTAGAGTTAACCATAGACAGAATTCATAGAATCCCTAAACCATCATTCCTCGCGGATGAGATTCCCAGAGATGTTCTATTAAGGTTTCATTTCTACAAAACCAAAGAAAATATTCTTGAACTCCTCCGTAAAACAGAACATCGTCCGGAACCATACGCGGCTATACAACTGCTCCTGGATCTCTCCAGATATACCCTTCAAAAATGCTGCAATCTGGCAACAATCACAAAAGCCCTGCACAACCACCGTATTCCACATAGATGGAAATATCCGGCAACACTTTCTATTAGCCACAATGGCACTAACATCATTGTGTCTACCCTAGAAGATGGCTTAGCAGCACTAAGATCATGGGGGATAATAACTGATACTCTACCACCTTCCTCCCATCTGAGAGATCCTCCACACATGCAGGAAGAATGGCATGTAGTGGGCTAAGAAACACAAGCAGAAATTCAACACTGATTCATAAAGATACAGCTCCTTAACCTAATCCGAATATGCAAAGTTTAAAATCCCCCGAGATCACCATAAGATGGAATCAGTTCCAATTTCCCTCACTCATATTGAACAGTGCACTCTGTGCAGGATATCCCTCGAGGGATGTTCCTTGTTTCTGTCAACTGTTTTTGTTTGTATATTTTGTTTATTTTCCTCCTACTCTTTGGGTTGTTTAGTTCTACAACTCCTGACTGTCAGATCAATCGGAGCACATGGATCACAATTACCATTTAAACAACTGACTTTCCTTGGCCACTATGGATCAGATGCTACAAATCCTGACGTATATTGGGTCACTAAACCATGTCAACGAAGTTGGACAAAGACAAGTCCCACTATGCATTCTTCCCTAGCCGCAAATAACCATAACAAGCTGCAAATAACAAAATTATTCTCCAACTCTTTAAATGTAAGTAATTCTTACAACTACTACCTGCGAATACCTCTCAATATTCCATGCCAGTAAAAATACTTTCTATTAATGCGCATGGCCTCAATCTTTCGGCTAAGAGGGCATCTCTATGGAAGGAAGGAAACTTATTCCACTGTGATGTCATATGTGTACAGGAGACACATTTGCACCAGGATGCACCTCCCAAATGCTCTCACAAACATATACAACATTACTACTTCTCTGATATGAAAGCAAAACAAAGAGGAGTGATGGTAGCAATTAAAGATTCCATCACTTTTCAACTACATGTGGAACTTTCAGACTCCATGGGTCGAATACCTTATATTGGTATGCGATATGAATTCTGTTACCTATACTTTGGTTAACGTTTTATGTTCCTAATAAACATAAAATAACATTCCAAAATAAACTACTGAAGAAGATAAGAAAGATCCAGAAGGGATCCCTCATAATCTGTGAGGACTTCAATATGGTTCCGGATCCACAACTTAGCAGTGTACTCACGCTTCCGAAAGAGACTTTACATTTTATTCGCATTGCACATATACAAGAATTGATTGTTTTTGACGGATAGATGGCTACTCCAAAGGGTACTGACAGCTCAAATTAATACTATATCATGGTCAGACCATGCTTCTATACTGCTAACCATACGGGATTCTTATCCTACCTACACTGCCTCTATATGACGGACCAATTCCCTAATTCTACAAGATCCAAAACAAAAAATCTTTTAGAGAGTCATCTGTCCGAATATTTTCGGCTTAACTCCCTTTCCTCAGAAAACCCATTTATTGTATGGAATGCTCACAAAGCATACATCAGAAGTATGTTCATTCAAATCAGTTCCAAACTTAAGAGGCAGAGGCAGCAGAAACTAGATACCCTATTGAGTGAAATTAACATCCTCGATAAACAAAATAAACAACATCCTGACCCCACAATTAGTGAAAAATTGTCCTCATTACGTCATGATCTTAGATAGGAAATTCTCCGCTCTTATGAGATAAAAGACAGAAGATTAAAAATGTCATTCTATTCCACCTGCAATAAAGCAGGGAAGGCTTTAGCTCGCAGACTAAAAGGCCATATATTCAAATCTAATATTTCTCACCTCATAGATCCAAAAGTAAAATAATAGACCCTCAAAAAATAGCGGACATATTTAGTAACTAATAGAGTTCACTTTATAATTTAAACCAAGATAACTTTACGAAACAACCTACTCAATCTGAAATACAAAATTTCCTCGATACTATAGGACTTCCGTGTATCTCTCCTTCCCAATTACAGAGTTTAAATGCTCCATTCTCAATACCTGAAATTTTGAAGGTCATAGAATCTCTGCCCAATAATAAATCTCCAGGACCAGACGGCCTACCGGGGGAATATTATAAATGTTCCAAGTCTATTCTAGTTCCTCATCTACTTAGGGTGTTTGGAACAGCTGCTACGTCTGCTTCTTTCCCCAAAGAAATGTTGGAAGCATTAATCGTCACTCTGCCCAAACTGGGGAAGACAACGGACGCACCCCAATATTTCCGACCTATCTCGCTTCTGAACACCGATTTGAAAGTGTACGCTAAACTGATAGCCTTAAGATTAATAGACATTATGCCCACCATTATTCACCCTGACCAATCGGGTTTTACAAAGGGGAGGCAAATCTCTGATGCCACCAGAAGATTAATTGATATAATACATCTGGCACAGAGGAATCAGACGCCTTCTCTGCTCCTAAGTCTGGATGCGGAGAAGGCGTTCGATAGAGTTCATTGGATGTATCTTACCAAAACATTCGAAAAATTTGGATTTAAGGGTCAAATCCTCTCGACAATATTAGCCCTCTACACATCTCCTTCAGCTAGAGTATACACATCCGGCATGCTTTCCAAACCATTTTCGATTTTGAACGGGACACGTCAAGGATGCCCACTCTCCCCTCTCATTTTTAATATGTCAATAGAGCCTTTAGTGGCAAGCATCAGACAAAACACAGAGGTACATGGGTTTACTATAAAAGATCATAAACACGCTATAAACCTTTTTGCAGACGATGTAATTCTAATCCTCACGCATCCGGTTTCTTCCCTGACTAGTGTGACCAAATTATTATAACAATTTAGTGATGTGTCATACTACAAGGTAAATGATTCCAAGTTGTATATACTAAACTTAGGCATAGGTTTACAGGACAAAACAATAATCCAAAAAACCTATCCATATGTGTGGAATGATAACAACATTCCATACCTAGGGATCAAACTCACTGCACAACCAGGCATGCTGTTCCGAAATAACTACTTACCATTGGAATCAAAACTCAAACATGATCTACAGAATCTAAGCAAACACATCCTATCATGGTCAGGCAGGTTAGCTGCTTTCAAAATGCAAATTTTACTACAAATCTTATACATATTTCGTACTGTACCTATTCCAATATCTAAAAAAAATGTTACAAGCACTACAAAATATCCTCTCCAAATACCTTTGGGAAGGGAAGAGAGCTAGAAGCTTGACCTCCACACTTCAAAAAACTAAACCAGCAGGAGGTATGGGTTTATCAATCTTAGCTGATTTTTGGTTGGCTGCAACATTAGCTCAACTTAGGGAATGGTTCGCAGTGCACCCTACCACCCTATGGGGGGAAATAGAGTGTACTCTGATCCCAGGAGGAAATCTATATGATCATATAATGGTTCACACTCTTATTAAAAAGAAAATCACACGTCTGCCTTTACCAATGGTAGCATCCCTTAATGCTTGGAAAGTCTTAACATCCAATTCTTTAGCATCCCCTACTCTGCCCATTCCAACTTTCCTATCTTCCCTAAAGCTACTCATCCCTGACCTACATTTAGAAAAGTGGACATCGTCAGGAATCACTCACACATGAGATGCATACTGTTCCGATAATATGAAGTCATTTGAAGCCCTACAGAAGGATTATGCACTACCCTACACAGAACACCTCCCCTACATCAGAATAGGATCTTACCTTTCCTCTAATCATATCTAGACATGTGCATTCGTTTTCGTCCGAATGCATTTTCGTCCGAATTTCAGCTATTTTCGTTTTCGTTTTGACAAACGATAACGAAAGCACAAAATCCGAAAAACGAAAGATCCGACATAAATAAATGCTTTATTTTCGTTTTCGTTGTTACAACAGTTCGATATAGAATAGGAGATTCGACATGACTCTGACAACGTGTTTATAGAACCTATGGTCGAATGTGCCTAACCTTACCTCTATTAGTCCAAGATTATATAGAGAAAATATTCGACAGAGAAAAGATTTGACGGAGAGAAAAGATTCTGCAAGTTACTGTCCTAAAAAGTGTTTGGGGACCCGGGTCCTGCCCCAGGGGACATGTATCAATGCAAAAAAAAGTTTTAAAAACGGCCGTTTTTTCGGGAGCAGTGATTTTAATAATGATTAAAGTGAAACAATAAAAGTGTAATATTCCTTTAAATTTCGTAGGGGGGGGGTTGTCTATAGTATGCCTGTGAAGGGGCGCATGTTTCTGGGGCTTAGAACTGTCGCTGCACAAAGTGTCATTTATGCAGGAAAAAAAGTCCTTTAAAATCACTCGCAGCTATTATGAATTGTCGGCTCCCGTAATACAGAGAACACTCATTGAAAGTCATTGATAAAAAAATAAATAAATAAATAAATAAAAAAAAAAGCGTGCGGGTCCCCCAAATTGAATTACCAGGCCCTTCAGGTCTGGTATGGATATTAAGGGGAACCCTGCCTCAAATTTAAGAAAAAATTTGATGTGGGGTTCCCCCTAAATATCCATAACCAGACCCTTCAGGTCTGGTATGGATATTAAGGGGAACCCCGCGTCAAATTTAAAAAAAAATTGACGTGGGGTTCCCCCTAAAAATCCATACCAGACCCTTTATCCGAGCACGCAACCTGGCAGGCCGCAGGAAAAGAGGGGGGGACGAGAGAGCGGCCCCCCCTCCCTCCTGAACCGTACCAGGCCACATGCCCTCAACATTGGGAGGATGCTTTGGGGGTCCGTGACCCCTCAAAGCACCTTGTCCCCATGTTGATGAGGAGAAGGGCCTCATCTCCACAACCCTGGCCGGTGGTTGTGGAGGTCTGCGGGCGGGGGGCTTATCAGAATCTGGAAGCCCCCTTTAACAAGGGGACCCCCAGATCCCGCCCCCCCCCCTGTTTGAAATGGTAAGGGGGTACAAAAGTACCCCTACCATTTCACAAAGAAAGTGTAAAAAAATGGTTAAATAAAACAAAGACACTTTTGAAAAATTCCTTTATTAAAAATAAAAAAATAAAAAAAAAAGATTCCAGCGGCGGTAATCCACTCTTGCTATCCAGCGACGGACGATCATCTCTCCCGCGATGTCATGTCATCCAGCGCAGTGAATCCTTCGTTCTTCTGTCTCCGCAGAGGAGACAATGCAGGGATTCCGGCTGGTTGACGTTTCTTAAATACGGAGGGCGGGGCCACCCGTCACCTGACCCCGCCCCCCTCTGACGCAAGGGGAAACCCGGGGTTCCCCGTGACGTATGGGTGACCCCGCCCCCCTCTGATGTAACGGAAACCTGCCTGTGTTACATCAGAGGGGTGCGGGTCACCTATACGTCACAGGGAACCCCGGGTTTCCCCTTGCGTCAGAGGGGGGCGGGGTCAGGTGACGGGTGGCCCCGCCCTCCGTATTTAAGAAACGTCAGCCAGCCGGAATCCCTGCATTGTCTCCTCTGCGGAGACAGAAGAACGAAGGATTCGCTGCGCTGGATGACATGACATCGCGGGAGAGATGATCGTCCGTCGCTGGATAGCAAGAGTGGATTACCGCCGCTGGAATCTTTTTTTTTTATTTTTTTATTTTTAATAAAGGAATTTTTCAAAAGTGTCTTTGTTTTATTTAACCATTTTTTTACACTTTCTTTGTGAAATGGTAGGGGTACTTTTGTACCCCCTTACCATTTCAAACAGGGGGGGGGCCGGGATCTGGGGGTCCCCTTGTTAAAGGGGGCTTCCAGATTCTGATAAGCCCCCCGCCCGCAGACCTCCACAACCACCGGCCAGGGTTGTGGAGATGAGGCCCTTCTCCTCATCAACATGGGGACAAGGTGCTTTGAGGGGTCACGGACCCCCAAAGCATCCTCCCAATGTTGAGGGCATGTGGCCTGGTATGGTTCAGGAGGGAGGGGGGGCCGCTCTCTCGTCCCCCCCTCTTTTCCTGCGGCCTGCCAGGTTGCGTGCTCGGATAAAGGGTCTGGTATGGATTTTTAGGGGGAACCCCACGTCAATTTTTTTTTAAATTTGACGCGGGGTTCCCCTTAATATCCATACCAGACCTGAAGGGTCTGGTTATGGATATTTAGGGGGAACCCCACGTCAAATTTTTTCTTAAATTTGAGGCAGGGTTCCCCTTAATATCCATACCAGACCTGAAGGGCCTGGTAATTCAATTTGGGGGACCTGCACGCTTTTTTTTTTATTTATTTATTTATTTATTTTTTTATCAATGACTTTCAATGAGTGTTCTCTGTATTACGGGAGCCGACAATTCATAATAGCTGCGAGTGATTTTAAAGGACTTTTTTTCCTGCATAAATGACACTTTGTGCAGCGACAGTTCTAAGCCCCAGAAACATGCGCCCCTTCACAGGCATACTATAGACAACCCCCCCTACGAAATTTAAAGGAATATTACACTTTTATTGTTTCACTTTAATCATTATTAAAATCACTGCTCCCGAAAAAACGGCCGTTTTTAAAACTTTTTTTTGCATTGATACATGTCCCCTGGGGCAGGACCCGGGTCCCCAAACACTTTTTAGGACAGTAACTTGCAAATTAGCCTTTAAAATTAGCACTTTAGATTTTGAACGTTGGAGTCCCATAGACTTTAATAGGGTTCTAAAGTATGCTATATAGTTAGCTCCGTCGAATCTTCTTTATACATTCGACAGACACCATAAGCCTTCCAAGACAGATTCGACCGTAATTCATGTGGATTTTCGGACGAATGCAATTTTTGAACGAAAAACGAAATAAATAAAAACGAATTTCGGGAGTAACTAAATAAATTAAGCTTTCGGACGAAAACGAAATTCCGAAACGAAATATTTTACTCTGCACATGTCTAATCATATCCCAAACTACAATCTATATTGGAAACTTAAAACATAACTTACTGACACAGTACATCGTAGAGGGGGAATTTCACTTTTTTTATCACGCTCTCAACAACAAATCTATCTTTGCCATTCTAGCCTGGGAACAAGACCTTAAACAATCTTTTTCAATAGACCAATGGCTTACAGCTATTAGATATACCCAAACAGCCACGAAATGCACCAATCTTTGGGAAATGTCACATAAAATTATACAAAGATGGTACTTAACGCCTTATAAAATAGCAAAATTTGACAAATCAACACCTCCAACATGTTGGAGACAATGCACTCAGATTGGTACTCTACTCCACATTCTATGGAATTGTGAGAAACTTTCCAGATTCTGGGCAAAAATATTCACTATATTTTATCAAGTGACTGGTCTAAATACTCAACCATCTCCCTTGTTAGCAATTCTAAATGTGGGAATTGAAGAAATCCCTAAAATACACAGGAAAACGGTTGCCAAATGCTCGTTCAACACAAATACCCTAGAGGCTGCATATAAAGTAATGTTCCGATGGTATTGGGTACCTGCCCGCACAGCTCGGGCTTTCCCTGGGAGTACTGACAGATGCTTCCGCAACTGTGGACAGCGAGGTGATGTTATGCACACATGGTGGGCTTGCCCAAGGCTGGTGGGGTTCTGGTCTAGGATTTTTGGTTTGCTGCAGACACTCTTCCACCTTACGATCCGAAGGGACGCTAAGCTAGCTCTTCTACATTGTCCGGTACCTGGTTTGCGAGGCCCTCAACAGAAGCTGGCTACTTATTTATTTATAGCGGCCAAGCGGACCATTGCCCAAGCCTGGAAGTCCCAACGGGTAGATTTTCAAGGGGTTAAAACCCGCATGACTGCTATGTTACTTCAGGAACGTATGTCCAGTATTGTCCATAATTTTCATGCTAAATTTCTAAAAATCTGGGAGCCGTGGATCTCCTATGAGTTCCCCGGGCTCCAAGCTGCATGCCTGGGCTTGGTCTAACTCCTCCTGGCGAGGCGTCCACACCTGAACCTTCCCCCTCCTTTCTTCCCCCTCTTTTCTCCCTACCTTTCCTGCTTCTGTTCCCTATCTCTTTTCGCTCTTCTTTGTAATCTCTCTCATTGCTAACAAATACTGCTGCCCCCCGTAGAAGGGGGTAGTGGGAGAAGGGCTTGCCCTCCGGAAACGATAAAGGAACAAGTTGCTTGGTACTGGAGCCAGTCTTGATACCATCCCCTACTCTTTTTCTTTCCTTTTCTTGTGTTTTTATAAGTATAATGTGATGGTTTGCCCTTCGGTTTCATATTCATGCTTTGTAGCCCCTGCGAGGGCGCACAAGGAGCAGATTGTAGTCTCTTGTTTATTCCTGTTTATTCAAAATTTTCAATAAACATATTGAAACAGAAAATACTGTTCTTTGTCCACTCTATACTATTTGTGCTCTTTATTTAATCCATAGGTCCAAAGAGTCTATATAGTTTATATAGTTCTGATGTTTTTTTTTTTTTTTGCTTTTTCCTCTCTTTCTTTTCTCTATTCCAGCCTAATTAAGTGTACTCGACTTCTGGTGAACATTAGCATACATATATTATTCGCTGATTTTCTGATATTGCTCTTCAGCAGAACTTGATTCACTGGTAGGGCGCTCCCCGGTCGGCCACAGCTGGTTCCCAGATGGGGTGACCGACTAGGGGCTGTAGACCCTTCCTTACTATTTACAAATTATACCTTCTCTTATTATCATATAGAAATATTTTTCTGTTGGATTAACTCTATTCTGTAATGTTAATTGTTTTTACAACGTAATGTATGTTTTCACCAATGTAACATGGAAAACTAAATAAAAATCTATCTGGAAAAAAAAAAGTGCCTTCCTACACCATCGACGGAAGTGCTCCTCGATTTGTGTCATGCCAGCGTGCCGCTGGTGGGTGGACCTACCTGTGGATTGGCTGCCTACAAATATCCCTGCCTGCACTGTTTTTGTCTCAGCTGTCTGTGGTCGCTGTATGTGGGTTGTCGTAGCCTTTCACACTTTTCATTGGAACTACACAGGTACACTTTGCACACTCTGTGGTGTCATTATCTATCTGTCACTACATAGTTAATTCTCTCCCAGTCTTTTCTGGGAGGCTTTAGGCACTTGTATTTCCTTCAATCCTTCTAATTCCCTGGCACTCAGCTATGCTGCCTAATCTATGGCTACTACACACCCACTATTCCCCATGCACATCTGTTTCCAAGTGGTTGGTACTATTCACTTTCTATTCACAATCATATGGATATTTGATTATGTACTTATTTCAGTTTTATATATTCTTCACAGACACCTTGGAGTCACTATTAGAATATATCAGCCACAGCAACATGAGCTTCCTTGTTCTGGTGGGGACTTGGTGTTGCACTCTGTTCTGTGGAGTCCTCTCCACCTCAGCTCCCAGTGGAGATATCTGTGATGCTTTCTGGCCTTTTAACATTCTGCTTCGAAATGTTGAGTTCTCAAGTCAGTGGGGGTATGATCAATCCCCCCCCCCCCTCCATGGCCCTCTTTTTTCTTCTTTGCTCATTTCCTCTTTATTATTTTTCCTATTGGGGCTAATATATGTTCAACGCATTATATAATTTTTTCTACAGAATTGTCAAACACATCAGCTCCTGATGAGGTGGTATTTATTCCTCGAAACAAAGATGCACACCCTAGTTACTTTATCTGTGAGGACAATCATTCCTTGTAAAATGTGTCTTATACAATTTTGTACATGGCATAATAGTGGCTATGATATCAAATATCCATCTGTGATTTCTTTATCTTTTCTGTTTTACCAGAGTTTATGCAACCATAACCTGTACTGCAATATGTATTTTGGCTATACTTTATCATGCTTATGATTATCCATTAAATGCATTTTCTACATCCAGTTATTTTTTGTGCTTCATTTAAAATCCCAGACCTCCCTCCTCTTTTACATTGAATATAGGGATGGAGGTACCTCTTTAATTGAGGTGCCTCATTCAAAGTCCCAAATCTTCCCACTCGGGATGAGCTTCGTGTTCGAGTCAAACATACGTTCGACTCGAACATCGGCTGTTCGCCCATTCGGCGAATTCCGAACGTTATGGGCCGTTCGCGCCAAATTCATGTGGCGCTCACGGACCACAATGCATTGCGTCATCGCAGTGCATTGCTGGCTCATGATTGGCCAAGCATGCACTGTGACCCCGCATGCTTGGCCAATCATAGCGCCAGCAGCGAGGAGAGCCATGATTGGCCACAGGCAGGATGCCTGTGGCCAATCATAGCTCAGGCTGTGTAGTACACGCCCCACACTATATAAGGCCGCCAGCGTGGCGGCCTAGTGTAGTGTGTTGGCGTCTGAAGCAGTTAGTGGGTGTTCTGTGTACCTTCAACACAGTACACACCGATCGTTTTCGGACGATTTTCGATCTTGCTGTTGTGTAGTGGTTGTTGTCTGTGTGCCCTGACCGCAGTATACACCGCTATATTCACCTCACCTATATAGCTAGTGATCTATCTTTTATAATAGAGCTTGCAGTCAGTAGTGTTAGGAGCTTGTGCGTGCTGTCTGCGTGCTCTGTACCCAGTACATACCGCTATATCCACCTACATAGCTCTTCTCTATTTGAGCCCACTTGCCATCTGCAGGAGTTATTGGAAGTTGTGTGTGCCTCCAGCACAGCACAGTATACATCTGTATATACCCCTTTATCTCTGGTGTTCTATAAAAAAGGCATCTGCAGGAGTTAGTGGGTTTTTTGTGCCTCCAGCACAATATACACCTGTATCTACCCTTTATTGCTGTTCTCTAATAGAGCCATCTGCAGGGCTTAGTGGGTGTTGTGTGACTCAATTAGGCCGCATACACACGGGCGGACTGTTGGCTCAACTTTGTCCGCTGAACAGTGTTTCAGCGGACAGTCCGCTCGTGTGTGGGGCTTCAGCGGACAGTTTCAGCGGACAGTTTGACGAACAACGTTTTTCGGAAATTCCGAAAAACTGTCTGCTGAAACTTTGTTTGAGCGAACAGTCCGCCCGTGTGTAGGCCACTTTCGAAATGAGCAAACTGTTCCCGCTCGGAGGAAAGTCTGCTCATTACGAGCGCGTCTCCAGGTAGGCGGGGCCCGCGAAGGAGACGTCGCGGGCCCCGCCGCCTGGTATGGACTTAAAGGGGAACCCCAACGTCGAAAAAAATCGACGTGGGGGTCCCCCCAAGTCCTCAACAGACCCTTGTCCGAGCACGCTACCCGGCCGGCCAGGAAAGGGGGGCGAGCGAGCGCGCCCCCCCTCCCGAGCCGTACCAGGCCGCGTGCCCTCAACATGGGGGGTGCCTTGGGGAAGGGGGGGCCGCGCGGCCCCCCCCACCCCAAAGCACCTTGTCCCCATGTTGATGAGGACAAGGGCCTCTTCCCGACAACCCTGGCCGTTGGTTGTCGGGGTCTGCGGGCGGGGGGCTTATCGGAATCCGGGAGCCCCCTTTAATAAGGGGGCCCCCGGATACCGGCCCCCCACCCTATGTGAATGAGTATGGGGTACAATGTACCCCTACCCATTCACCTGTAAAATAAAAGTACCCAAAAAAAAAACACAACACACGAGATAAAATATTTTATTGCACAGCTCCGGGGGTCTTCCGTCTTCGGGGGTCTTCTCGCCGGACTCCTCCGCTATCTTCGTGTAGCTCTTTTGCTAGCGGAGGAGTCCGGCTTTCTTCCTCCCCGCCGCCGGCCTCTTCTCCCGACTTCGGGGGTCTTGTCCCCCTCTTCGGTTCTTCTGCCGGGCCACCGCACCTTCTTATAGCTCTTTTGCAGGCGGTGGCCCGGTCTTCTGTCGCCGCCGCCTTCCGTTCTTCTGCCGGGCCACCGCGCCTTCTTATAGCTCTTTTGCAGTCGGTGGCCCGGTCTTCTGTCGCCGCTGTCGCCTTCCGGTCGCCTTCCGGTCGCCTTCCGTTCTTCTTCTTGTTCTTCTTCTTCTTCTCCAGGAGATGTTGACACGTCGCTCTCTCCGGCCGGAATGCCAGAGCCGCGCTGTGCGGCCACTTATATAGTGACAATGGGGTGGTGTCACATGGTATATGTCACATGGGTTGGTCACATGGGTTGATGTCACATGGGGACTATGACATCGTAAGGGGGCGGGGTCACCATGTGACCAACCCATGTGACATATACCATGTGACACCGCCCCATTGTCACTATATAAGTGGCCGCACAGCGCGGCTCTGGCATTCCGGCCGGAGAGAGTGACGTGTCAACATCTCCTGGAGAAGAAGAAGAAGAACAAGAAGAAGAACGGAAGGCAACCGGAAGGTGACCGGAAGGCGACAGCGGCGACAGAAGACCGGGCCACCGCCTGCAAAAGAGCTATAAGAAGGCGCGGTGGCCCGGCAGAAGAACGGAAGGCGGCGGCGACAGAAGACCGGGCCACCGCCTGCAAAAGAGCTATAAGAAGGTGCGGTGGCCCGGCAGAAGAACCGAAGAGGGGGACAAGACCCCCGAAGTCGGGAGAAGAGGCCGGCGGCGGGGAGGAAGAAAGCCGGACTCCTCCGCTAGCAAAAGAGCTACACGAAGATAGCGGAGGAGTCCGGCGAGAAGACCCCTGAAGACGGAAGACCCCCGGAGCTGTGCAATAAAATATTTTATCTCGTGTGTTGTGTTTTTTTTTTGGGTACTTTTATTTTACAGGTGAATGGGTAGGGGTACATTGTACCCCATACTCATTCACATAGGGTGGGGGGCCGGTATCCGGGGGCCCCCTTATTAAAGGGGGCTCCCGGATTCCGATAAGCCCCCCGCCCGCAGACCCCGACAACCAACGGCCAGGGTTGTCGGGAAGAGGCCCTTGTCCTCATCAACATGGGGACAAGGTGCTTTGGGGTGGGGGGGGCCGCGCGGCCCCCCCTTCCCCAAGGCACCCCCCATGTTGAGGGCACGCGGCCTGGTACGGCTCGGGAGGGGGGGGGCGCGCTCGCTCGCCCCCCTTTCCTGGCTGGCCGGGTAGCGTGCTCGGACAAGGGTCTGTTGTGGACTTGGGGGGGACCCCCACGCCGATTTTTTCGGCGTTGGGGTTACCCTTTAAGTCCATTCCAGGCGGCGGAGCCCGCGACGTCTCCGTCGCGGGCCCCGCCTACCTGCACACGCGCTCGAAATGAGCGGACTGTTGCCTCGTGTGTGGGCGAGTCCGTTCATTTCAAAAGTTGCGCGGACTTAGTACGACGAACAAAGTTTGCCGTATTTGTCCGCTCAAAAAGTGCCGTGTGTGGGCGTGTTCGTTCATTCAAAAGTTTGGGCGGACTGTTTGACGAACTTAGTTTCGGCAGACAGTCCGCCCGTGTGTACGCGGCCTTACAGTATACCCCTTTATCTCTGGTGTTCTATAATTGTTCTTCTTCTTCTTCTCCAGGAGATGTTGACACGTCGCTCTCTCCGGCCGGAATGCCAGAGCCGCGCTGTGCGGCCACTTATATAGTGACAATGGGGCGGTGTCACATGGTATATGTCACATGGGTTGGTCACATGGGTTGATGTCACATGGGGACTATGACATCGTAAGGGGGCGGGGTCACCATGTGACCAACCCATGTGACATATACCATGTGACACCGCCCCATTGTCACTATATAAGTGGCCGCACAGCGCGGCTCTGGCATTCCGGCCGGAGAGAGCGACGTGTCAACATCTCCTGGAGAAGAAGAAGAAGAACAAGAAGAAGAACGGAAGGCAACCGGAAGGCGACCGGAAGGCGACAGCGGCGACAGAAGACCGGGCCACCGCCTGCAAAAGAGCTATAAGAAGGCGCGGTGGCCCGGCAGAAGAACGGAAGGCGGCGGCGACAGAAGACCGGGCCACCGCCTGCAAAAGAGCTATAAGAAGGCGCGGTGGCCCGGCAGAAGAACCGAAGAGGGGGACAAGACCCCCGAAGTCGGGAGAAGAGGCCGGCGGCGGGGAGGAAGAAAGCCGGACTCCTCCGCTAGCAAAAGAGCTACACGAAGATAGCGGAGGAGTCCGGCGAGAAGACCCCTGAAGACGGAAGACCCCCGGAGCTGTGCAATAAAATATTTTATCTCGTGTGTTGTGTTTTTTTTTTGGGTACTTTTATTTTACAGGTGAATGGGTAGGGGTACATTGTACCCCATACTCATTCACATAGGGTGGGGGGCCGGTATCCGGGGGCCCCCTTATTAAAGGGGGCTCCCGGATTCCGATAAGCCCCCTGCCCGCAGACCCCGACAACCAACGGCCAGGGTTGTCGGGAAGAGGCCCTTGTCCTCATCAACATGGGGACAAGGTGCTTTGGGGTGGGGGGGGCCGCGCGGCCCCCCCTTCCCCAAGGCACCCCCCATGTTGAGGGCACGCGGCCTGGTACGGCTCGGGAGGGGGGGGCGCGCTCGCTCGCCCCCCTTTCCTGGCTGGCCGGGTAGCGTGCTCGGACAAGGGTCTGTTGTGGACTTGGGGGGGACCCCCACGCCGATTTTTTCGGCGTTGGGGTTACCCTTTAAGTCCATTCCAGGCGGGGGAGCCCGCGACGTCTCCGTCGCGGGCCCCGCCTACCTGCACACGCGCTCGAAATGAGCGGACTGTTGCCTCGTGTGTGGGCGAGTCCGTTCATTTCAAAAGTTGCGCGGACTTAGTACGACGAACAAAGTTTGCCGTATTTGTCCGCTCAAAAAGTGCCGTGTGTGGGCGTGTTCGTTCATTCAAAAGTTTGGGCGGACTGTTTGACGAACTTAGTTTCGGCAGACAGTCCGCCCGTGTGTACGCGGCCTTACAGTATACCCCTTTATCTCTGGTGTTCTATAATAAAGGCATCTGCAGGAGTTAGTGGGTGTTGTGTGACTCCAGCACAATATACACCTGTATCTACCGTTTATTGCTGTTCTCTAATAGAGCCATCTGCAGGGCTTAGTGGGTGTTGTGTGACTCCATTACACTGCTGTTTTACCCAACTCCCTTCAGGCCATTACCATGTCTGGAAGGCCAGCAAGGAGAGGCAGACAGGCGCGAGCCGATAAAAGAGGGCAAGCAGGCTCTGTGTCTAGAGACAACAGTGCTGGTCGTGGACGCGGTGCATTGTCATCAACACGTGGCCATGGGACACGCTTGTCCTTCTTTTCGGCAGCTGGACATGTTGAACCGCAACATGCCAACGACTTGGTAGAGTGGATGACCAAGCCCTCTTCATCCTCCTCATCCTCTCTCACCCAGTCTCAGGGTACTAGCAAAGCAGCTTCCAACGCATCGTCTTCCCTCCTCTCAATGTCATCATCAGTGACTCCTTCCCTAGACCCACCACATCCTCCTGAGGAGTCTCCTGAACTCTTTGAGCACAGTGTTGGGTACATGCTCCAGGAGGATGCCCAGTGTTTTGTGGGCTCTGATGATGACACTCATCTAGAGGAAGGCAGTAGCGTGAGCGCAGAGAGAGGGGATGCTCAAGAAGGACAGCAATCTGGCAGTCATTTTCCACAAGCTGAGGCATACTGCCAGGTTTGCTACAGCGATGAAGATGGAGGGGATGATGAGGGCACTGACTCCACGTGGGTGCCTGGAAGGAGAGAGGAGGAGGAGGAGGCACATGTCCAACGAGGCAGGATGCCCTCCGGGGGCCAGCTTAGGGGCAGCACACCGACTGAATCACACCGCAGAGCTCCGCCTGTGCAGGGCGCTGCCTCTGCGCGTTATTCTAAAAGTTCTTTGGTGTGGGCCTTTTTTGAGACGAGTGCATCAGATCGCACCGCTGCTATTTGCAACATATGTCTCAAGCGTATCTCGCGTGGCCAAAACATCAGCCGCTTGGGCACCACATGCTTGACCAGACATATGTTGACCTGCCATGCAGCTCGTTGGCAAGCGTACCTCAAAGACCCACACCAAAGAACAAAGCGGACCTCTCCTTGCTCCTCATCAGCTGGCATCTCCAACCCCACTAGACCTTCAGTCCTCTCTGAAACCTGCTCTGAGAGGAATGAAGGTGTAGAATTAGGTGTGTCACAGCCAAGTGCATCCGGGAACTCTGCTAGCGGTACACCCACGTCCGATTATAGCAGGCAAATGTCCCTGCCCCAGCTGCTGGACCAGCGAAAGAAGTTCACTCCCAGCCATCCACATGCCTAGCGGTTGAATGCTAGCTTGGCTAAATTGCTAGCACTTCAACTGCTGCCTTTTCAGTTGGTAGACTTGGCCCCCTTCCGTGAGTTTGTACAATGTGCGGTTCCTCAGTGGCAGGTCCCCAAACGCCCCTTTTTCTCACGGAAGGCGATTCCGGCTCTCTACCGGCATGTGGAAGGCAATGTCCTTGCCTCGCTGGACAGGGTGGTCAGCGGTAAGGTGCATATTACCGCTGACTCATGGTCCAGCAGGCATGGACAGGGACATTACCTGTCTTTCACGGCCCATTGGGTCACTCTTCTGGCAGCTGGGAAGGATGCAGGACAAGGTGCAGTAGTGTTGGAGGTTGTTCCGCCACCACGCCTCCAAAATGCTACTATTGGTTGTGACACACCTCTCTCCTCCACCCCCTCCTCTTCTTCTTCCTCCATGGCCTCTTCCAGTGCTCTGTCCTCAGAACCAGCGGTGCTTCGTAGGCGTTCCAGGGGCTACGCAAGTACGCAGGCAAAACGATGCCATGCCGTGCTTGCACTGGTTTGTTTGGGGGACAGGAGCCACACTGGGGCGGATGTTTTGTCAGCTCTGCAGGGGCAGGCTGAGAGGTGGTTGACGCCACGCCAGCTTAAGCCAGGAATGGTGGTTTGTGACAATGGCACCAACCTCCTCTCCGCCCTCCGACAGGGACAACTGACCCATGTGCCCTGTGTAGCTCACGTCCTTAACCTGGTGGTGCAGCGGTTCTTGGGCAGGTACCCCGGCTTACAGGATGTCCTGAAGCAGGCCAGGAAAGTCTGTGTGCATTTCCGCCGATCATTTAATGCCTGTGCTTGGCTGGCTGAGCTCCAAAAGGCGTTGAACCTGCCCAAGAACCGCCTTATATTTGACATGCCCACCAGGTGGAACTCAACGTTGGCCATGCTGCAGCGGCTGCACACGCAGCAGACGGCCATCAATGAGTACCTGTGCGACTACGGCACCAGGACAGGGTCAGGGGAGCTTGGTTTTTTCTCACCACGCCAGTGGGGCATGATCAGGGATGCATGCACTGTCCTGTCACCGTTTGAGGAGGCCACAAGGATGGTGAGCAGTGACAGTGCATGCATCAGTGACACTGTACCTCTTGTCCACCTCTTGGAGCATACGCTGCGTGGAATAATGGACAGGGCACTTGCGGCAGAACAGAGGCAGGAAGAGGAGGACTTCCTTGCCTCTCAAGGCCCCCTTTATCCAGACAGTGTTCCTACTGTGCTACCCATCACACAGAAAGAGGATGAGGAGGAGGAAGAGGAGGATGATTGTGTCAGCATGGAGGTGGAGGCTGGCACTCAGCATCAGCAGCAGCAGCAGCAGCAGTCTTGTAGGGATGATTTACAGTCCCAAGAAACACGTGGACTTGTACATGGCTGGGAGGAGGTAGCTGCGGATCATGTTGTCCTTAGTGACCCAGAGGACTCCAGACCGAATGCCTCAGCTAACCTACGCTGCTTGGCCTTCCTGATCCTGAAAAGCCTGCGGAAGGATCCTCGTATTCTTCGGATCAAGGAGAGGGACCATTACTGGCTGGCCACTCTCCTTGATCCACGGTACAAGGGTAAGGTTGCCGACCTTATCTTGCCATCGCAGAGGGAGCAGAGGATGAGACATCTCCGGGAGGCCTTGCAGAAAGGTCTGTGCAACACGTTCCCAGAGACTGGGAGGTTACAAACTCCTGGTCCTGGACAACGTGTTGCTGAGGCATCGGTCAGAAGGAGCGGTGGAGAAGGTGGCCGTCTGACTGATGCTTTCAGACAATTTTTTAGTCCGCAGCCCCAAGGTATGATCGGTTCCAGCACCCATCGCCAGCGTCTGATTTACATGGTGCAGGAATACCTAGGGGCAAGGTCAGATTTGGACACCTTTCCCACCGAAAATCCTCTGGCTTACTGGGTCTTGAGGATGGATCACTGGCCAGAGCTTGCACAGTAGGGATGAGCCGAACACCCCCCGGTTCGGTTCGCACCAGAACTTGCGAACGGCCCCCACGTTCGTTACGAACGTTAGAACCCCATTGAAGTCTATGGGACTCGAACGTTCGAAATGGAAAGTGCTAATTTTAACGGCTAATATGCAAGATACTGTCCTAAAAAGGGTTTGGGGACCTGACTCCTGCCTCAGGGGACATGGGTCAATGCAAAAAAAAGTTTTAAAAACGGCCGTTTTGGCGGGAGCACTGATTTTAATGACAATTAAAGTGAAAAAAAAAAGTGAAATATTACTTTAAATATGGTGCCTGGGGGGTGTCTGTAGTATGCCTGTGAAGTGCCACGTGTTTCCCGTGTTTAGAACAGTCCCTGCACAAATGACATGACATTTAACGGAAATAACACCATTTAAAACTGCTTGCGGTTTTAATGTTATATCTGGTTCCTGCAATATGGTTGAAAATCATTCAGAAAAATGGCATGGGTAGCCCTCCCTTCCCATTACCAGCCTATTTGGGTCTTGTACGCATATTAAGGGGAACCCTGTACCCATATTAAAAAAAGGAAATGCGTGTGGCCCCCAGGCCCTATACACTCAGAACAGCAGTATACAGGCGGTGCAAACAAGACAGGGACTGTGTAGGTTTGTTGTGTTAAGTTGAATCTGTTTGTAATTTTCAACTGCTACATTTTTAAAGTGTAGCTCCAGTCAAAAAAACTATTTTTAAGCTTTTTGGAAAACATAGGGAAGGGTTATCACCCCTGTATAATTTGTTTTGCCATCCGTCTTTTTTCATCTCACTTGCTGCTGTCTCCTTGCGTTTGCAAGTAGGAGATGTTTGTAAGTTGGATGTTTGAAAGTAGGGGCCTGCCCTATATTATAGCGGTATGTACTGGGTACAGAGCACGCAGACAGCATGCACTATCTCCTAACACTACTGACTGCAAGCTCTATTATTAACCACTTGACCACTGGGCACTTAAACACCCTTAATAACCAGACCAATTTTCAGCTTTTGGTGCTCTCACATTTTGAATGACAATTACTCAGTCATGCAACACTGGACCTATATGAAATGTTTGTCCTTTTTTTCACACAAATAGAGCTTTCTTTTGGTGGTATTTAATCACCTCTCAGTTTTTTTTATTTTTTGTGCTATAAAAGAAAAAAGACCGGAAATTCTGCGAAAAAATGAATTTTTCTTTGTTTCTGTTATAAAATTTAGCAGATTAGTAATTTTTTCTTCATAAATTTTTTTTTACTGGTTACATGTTTTGAGTTGCAGAGGAGGTCTAGGACTAGAATTATTGCTCTCGCTCTAACGTTCTCGGCGATACCTCACATGTGTGGTTTGAACACCGTTTCATATGTGGGCGGGGCTTACGCATGCGTTCGCTTCTGCATGCGAGCACATGGGGACATGGGCGCTTTAATTTTATTTTTATTTTTTATTGTTCATTTTACTTTATTTATTTTAGTTTGACATTTTTTTCCCCAAAAATATATTTTTGATCACTTTTATTCCTATTACAAGGAATGTAAACATCCCTTGTAATAGGAATATGGGGTAACAGGTCCTCTTTACAGTGAAATCTGGGGGTCAATATGACCCCACATCTCACCTCTAGGCTGGGAAGCCTGAAATAAAAAATAAAAAAAAGATTCTGGCTTTGATCGTACTGGCGAGTTGGTAGAAGCATCGGAGGGCGGTGAGATGTGGGGGGCGTCTATGGCTGGGTATTTCAGGGTATCACCGAGTATGGCTGGGTATCTCCGAGTATGGCTGGGTATAGCAATTTATGGCAGGGTATTGCAGAGTATTGGCGGGGTATTGGCGGGGTACTACAGAGTAATAGCAGGGTACTGCAGAGTATTGGGGAGTACTACAGAGTAATGGCAGGGTACTGCAGAGTAAAGGCAGGGTACTGCAGAGTAATGGGGGGTACTGCAGAGTAATGGCAGGGTACTGCAGAGTATGCACTGGTATTGCAGAGTATTGGCGGGGTATTGGCGGGGTACTACAGAGTAATAGCAGGGTACTGCAGAGTATTGGGGAGTACTACAGAGTAATGGCAGGGTACTGCAGAGTAAAGGCAGGGTACTGCAGAGTAATGGGGGGTACTGCAGAGTAATGGCAGGGTACTGCAGAGTATGCACTGGTATTGCAGAGTATTGGCGGGGTATTGGCGGGGTACTACAGAGTAATAGCAGGGTACTGCAGAGTATTGGGGAGTACTACAGAGTAATGGCAGGGTACTGCAGAGTAAAGGCAGGGTACTGCAGAGCAATGGGGGGTACTGCAGAGTAATGGCAGGGTACTGCAGAGTATGCACTGGTATTGCAGAGTATTGGCAGGGAATTGAGGGGTTAAATTCGGTGAGCAGCGATGTGGGCACTGCAGATGCAGCCCACATCGCTGCTGACACCGATCTCTTTCCCCTCCGCTGTACCGATCGGTACAGAGAGGGGAGGGAGGAACCGGCATCATAACATGACACCGGTTTGTTTACAAGTGATCACTCCGTCATTTGACGGAGCGATCACGTGGTAAACGCCCGCGACGAGCGCCCGTTTACCGTGATCCGTGATGCGCCGGGTCCTGTGGACCCGGCGGTCACGGATGCTCTCGAGTGCGCACCCCAGGGGGCGCGCGAGAGCAGAATTCTGGGAGGCCGTTAATTAACGGCCTCTCAGAGTTAAACAACCGCCCTGAAGCCGTTAATCGGCAATGGGCGGTTGTTAAGTGGTTAAAGATAGATCACTAGCTAGCTATATAGGTGAGGTGAATATAGTGTAGTGGTGTATACTGCGGTCAGGGCACAGACAATAACCACTACACAAGAGCAAGATAGGAAATCAGCCAAAAACAATTGGTGTGTAACTGTGTTGAAGGTACACAGAACACCCACTGCTTCAGATGCCAACACACTACATGAGGCCGCCTCAAAGGCGGCCTTATATAGTGTGGGGCGTGCACTACACAGCCTGAGCTATGATTGGCCACAGGCAGGATGCCTGTGGCCAATCATGGCTCTCCTCGCTGCTGGCGCTGCGATTGGCCAAGCATGCGGGGTCACAGTGCATGCTTGGCCAATCATGAGCCAGCAATGCACTGCGCCATCGCAGTGCATTGTGGTCCGCGCGCGCCATACGAATTTTGACGTGAACGGACCAAGAGTTCGGATTTCGCCGAACGCCCGAACAGCCAATGTTCGAGTCGAACGTACGTTCGACTCGAACACGAAGCTCATCCCTATTGCACAGTATGCAATTGAGCTACTGGCCTGTCCTGCATCCAGCGTTCTTTCGGAACGCACCTTCAGTGCTGCTGGTGGCTTTGTTACCGATCACAGGGTGCGCCTGTCCACCGAATCAGTTGATCGACTGACCTTCATCAAGATGAATCAGTCTTGGATCACCCACAGCTACCAAGCACCTGAAGCTGATGTAACAGAATATTTTTTTTTGAAATATCACATCCCTTCAAGACTGCCTATGCTGATGCTGAGTGACTGTCCTGTTATGTTGATTGTCTATCCTCGTCCTCCTCCGCTGATATGTTGGAAGAACGTTTCTGGTTCTGGGTGATGCCTAAGGCCCAATTTTTCTGCCCCTGTTTAACAGGGGCGTTTAAGTACAATTTTTGATGCAATGCTTTGCAGCAGGGCTAATTCCTGCAATCAAACAAGAGTATATGGGAGAGGTTGCAGTGTGGTGTCACCAGCACCAGTGCCTAAGGCCCAATTTTTCTGCCCCTGTTTAACAGGGGTGTTTAATTACAATTTTTGGTGCAATGCTTTGCAGCAGGGCTAATTCCTGCAATAAAACAAGAGTATATGGCAGAGGTTGCAGTGTGGTGGCACCAGCACCAGTGCCTAAGGCCCAATTTTTCTGCCCCTGTTTAACAGGGGCGTTTAATTACAATTTTAGATGCAATGCTTTGCAGCAGGGCTAATTCCTGCAATAAAACTAGAGTATATGGAAGAGGTTGCAGTGTGGTGGCACCAGCACCAGTGCCTAAGGCCCAATTTTTCTGCCCCTGTTTAACAGGGGCGTTTAAGTACAATTTTTGATGCAATGCTTTGCAGCAGGGCTAATTCCTGCAATAAAACTAGAGTATATGGAAGAGGTTGCAGTGTGGTGGCACCAGCACCAGTGCCTAAGGCCCAATTTTTATGCCCCTGTTTAACAGGGGCGTTTAATTACAATTTTTTAGATGCAATGCTTTGCAGCAGGGCTAATTCCTGCAATAAAACTAGAGTATATGGCAGAGGTTGCAGTGTGGTGGCACCAGCACCAGTGCCTAAGGCCCAATTTTTCTGCCCCTGTTTAACAGGGGCGTTTAAGTACAATTTTTTGATGCAATGCTTTGCAGCAGGGCTAATTCCTGCAATAAAACTAGAGTATATGGGAGAGGTTGCAGTGTGGTGGCACCAGCAGCAGTGCCTAAGGCCAAATTTTTCTGCCCCTGTTTAACAGGGACATGTAATTACAATTCTTGATATAATATTTCACAGGAGGGCCCCTTCCTGTGCCCACCCAGAGTAACGGTGAGGACTTATAGTGTTGTGGCACCAGCACCACAACCACCAAAGGTCAATTTTTCTACCACTGTTCAACAATGGCATGTAATTACAATTCTTGATATAATCGTTCACAGCAGGGCGCTCCAGCGCCCACCAAGAGTCACTTTGAGGGCTTACAATGTTGTGGCAAAACCAACACCTTGTTCCGCCATTTCTGCAGAGCATATAGGGCAGGCCCCTACTTTCAAACATCCAATTTGCAAACATCTCCTACTTGCAAACGGAAGGAGACAACAGCAAGTGAGATGAAAAAAGATGGACGACAAAACAAATTATACAGGGGTGATAACCCTTCCCTATGTTTTCCAAAAAGCTTAAAAATAGTTTTTTTGACTGGAGCTACACTTTAAAAATGTACCAGTTGAAAATTACAAACAGATTCAACTTAACACAACAAACCTACACAGTCCCGTCTTGTTTGCACCGCCTGTATACTGTTGTTCTGAGTATATAGGGCCTGGGGGCCACACGCATTTCCTTTTTTTAATATGGGTACAGGGTTCCCCTTAATATGCGTACAAGACCCAAATAGGCTGGTAATGGGCAGGGAGGGCTACCCATGCCATTTTTCTCAATGATTTTCAACCATATTGCAGGAACCAGATATAACATTAAAACTGCAAGCAGTTTTAAATGGTGTTATTTCCGTTTAATGTCATTTTGTGCAGGGACTGTTCTAAACACGGGAAACACGTGGCACTTCACAGGCATACTACAGAAACCCCCCAGGCACCATATTTAAAGGAATATTTCACTTTTTTTTTCACTTTAATCGTCATTAAAATCAGTGCTCCCGCCAAAACGGCCATTTTTAAAAACATTTTATGCATTGACCCATGTCCCCTGGGGCAGGAGCCAGGTCCCCAAACCCTTTTTAGGACAGTATCTTGCATATTAGCCATTAAAATTAGCACTTTTAATTTCGAACGTTCGAGTCCCATAGACTTCAATGGGGTTCTAAAGTTCGTTCGAATTTGGGGTCCGTTCGAAAGTTCTGGTGCGAACCGAACCGGGGGGTGTTCGGCTCATCCCTACTTCCCACCCTTTTTTGTAGATAAAGGGCTTTTTTCAAATAGGCCATTTCTTTAACTCAATGGGTCTCCCTGGGTTATTGCATGAGCAAAATTTAAATGCTGCCTTCAGAAAGATGTCGACTTTCTCAAATCAGACATTTGATTAGACAAACCTGAACTCTCTAAATCAACACTTTACGAACAGTAGTGCTCTAATATCATGGATCAGAGGGGAGGCATCTCAATTATCTACTCCTTACTGGGAAACAGAGAAGACAAACCATCTTATGCCCGAGCCTGGGATATGAATGAGGCAATCTCATGGGACCAGAAATGTTGGTTCTAAGCATTTGAACGATCATACAAAGGTACCATGAATGTCTCTCTCATTGAAGCAAATGTGAAAATCTTAACAAGATTGTATTTTGTTCTGTCCAGACTGGCCGTTATTTACCCAGACGCCTCCCCCCTAGGTTACAGAGGATGTAGTCTGGTGGGCTCCATGTTTCATACATGGTGGTCTTATCCCGATTCAGATCATACTGGAATAAAATCTTCAACCTAATATAGAAAGTCACTGGGGTATCAGTGCCTCAGGAGCCTACAATAGCCCTACTGGGATGTAGGGTGGGAAAAGTTTCCAAATATAAGCAAGCCTAAAAATAGCACCTGCATAGTGCCTGTGTATACACCACTCCTAAAGTGTCCCTGGCCATTGAAATCAATGTGGCAGCGCGGCTGGACCGCCGGCAAAGCTGTTCTAACCCTTTTTCGGCCACTAGCGAGGGTTAAAAGTGCCCCACTAGCAGCCAAATAGCACCATTTAAATGACGGTAAAGCGTCGCTAAAAATAGCGGCACTTTACAGCCGACATCGCCAACACCTCGTTGTGAAAGCATCCTTAATCTTCTTCATTCTCCTGGGAGCCAAGATTATGCTTTCAGGGGCATGGAAGAAACCATCAATCTTTTTTGTGGCAGCTAAGAGGAAGATCTCCTGGATCATGATGCAGGAACAAATAGTGAATAAACTACTGGACACTACACAAAGATTTGAGGCAATCTGGGAACCTTGGGAAGACTATATCAAAATATCTCTCTACCTGGTTCCACAGTTCAGCAGTAGGAAATTTCATGGTAGACTTCGGCATCCTCCTCTTTATTTTTCTTTCCTTTCATAGGCCACCTTGGTGTCCTCTTTACTTTTCTCTTCCCTCCTTTTCTTCTTGCCAGAGGTCCTCCAGAGGGGGGCTAGTTCTATTTTCTATGCTTATAGTAATGTGAATAAATGTAAAGCCTCATACACATGATAGGACTTTGTACAAACTTTCCCTTGGATTTTTGTACAAAGGGCGTCGGCCCTGAACTTGTATTGCATACACACAGCAGGACTTTTTCAGCCAACTTTCCCCAAATCACGTGGTTTTTCTGCTCTTTACCGCCACCTTTGGTCAACTTCTGTATTGTTGTCTGATCTTTTGCATTGGTTCTGAGCATGCCTGTTTGTGCTTTGTTCAAAAGTCCTATGGTTTTCTGTACACACGATCAGACTTTGCTCCATCGGACTTTTGTTGCCAGAAAGT
This sequence comes from Lithobates pipiens, assembly GCF_037356315.1. Classification (NCBI taxonomy): domain Eukaryota; kingdom Metazoa; phylum Chordata; class Amphibia; order Anura; family Ranidae; genus Lithobates; species Lithobates pipiens. The sequence continues at coordinate 229,394,009 of NW_027507758.1, forward strand.
TTGTCCGTTCGCACAGCCAACAAAAGTCCGATGAAAACCAAAAAAGTTTGTCCGATGGAGCATACACATGGTCGGATGTTGCTCCAAAACAGCTAATTTGCATGTTTGTTGTCAAAAAGTCTGATCGTGTGTATGGGCCTTAAGAAGTGAAGCAGAAAGATTTTTTCAACATTCAAGACATAGTTTTGTACAATAGGCTCTTCAAGACAGGTTCGCTTATACTTGGTAAGTCCTCCCATGGATTAGGTTGACATTGTGACTTCAGTCTTCTTGAGCTGGTAGGGCTGGACTCTAGCCTCTGGGCTGTCATGTGGATAGTGCCAAGTCCACAGTTTACTCCCATAGGGCTGTCGTGGTGTGGCATTATCCTCCCCAGCTCATGAGGGCTGGAATGTTAACCGAGCAGGCTCTTCTGTAACATAGGATCCAGGGAAGTTTAGGGCCAGGGGAATGACTTCATCTCCATGCCCAGATGGAGTTCACTAAACCTCTATGATTTCAGTCCCATCTTGAGTGTTAAATTCTTTTGACTATGGATTCATATTGTTCTTCAAGCTAGAGCTGCCTCTAATTTATATTGTAACAAGGCCCTGCAGGCTGATTAATCATAGTGTATGAATTCTTATCATCTGATTAAACTTAATAACAATGATTGAAGACTAGAAATGCTTGTCCTGATGGTCCAACCATCCAAGGCTAAAGCTTTAAATGCATGTTTGGAAGAGGAGCAACCAAGTGCCCATAAGATATGTATGGGTGGCATTATCTAAAAAAAAAACAAACATGAAGCATCCTATCTTCCTGAAACAAGGCTCTTGCTGACTTCATGGATGAGGATTTTTTCTATTTTCAGCTCTTCCTGTACTTCCAGCCAGGACTGTAGAAGCAAACCTGATTTAGATACAGACTCTTGAACTGTGGTCTTCTTTACCTTGCAGACGTTTACTCTGAGGCAAGAAGCCAGACTAAATGCAATCATAGCTCTTTTGTTATCAGTTGAGATCGCCCTTAGAAAAAAGAAAAGAAAAGAGTACAGTTCCAGCTTTTGTAATGCAGATAAGATCTCTTAATTGTTCAAATATTTTTTAAGGGCAAATTAATATTCTCTGTTCAGACTAACATTGCATTGGAAGAGATGCTCGGGTTAACTCAGGTTCAAAGGCTGTAGTTACAGACAGATATACCCTATAGAGATCAACATGGTTATTGAGTACATCATTGAGGGACACAACATCTTCTAATGGTGTCTACCTAATCTCATGAGGTCTAAATTGACCAAATAGATGATTCCCTATGCTGGACACCCATATTTTGAAAGGGCCTAATCTGACATTCTGCTGTGCTTTTTGCTTGATTTTACTCCACTCAATTTGAATGATCTTCAAATTCAGACACTTGTCAGAAACCATGAAATTAGACCAAGACAGATGTACAGTCAAATCACACTTGTTTAATGATAAAAGTAAATAGAACAAACGTAGTCAAAACTTAGCCAGAGTTCCATAACCGGAATGGATAATCAGACAAGCCAAATATCAGGGAGCTGGAGATGAGCAAAGTAAAACAGCAAGGATGATCTGGAGCCAGAAGGGATGTCAGCCAACAAGTATTTTAACAGGAATGCAGGAGAGTATTTCTGTGATGTTCACTTAGGCAAAGGCAGAGATCCTCTGAGCTGGATGGCTTAAGTAGGCAGGACTGATGAGCAGGATATCATCAACAGCTGAGTAACGGTGGAGAGACAGGAGCTGGTAATTAGCTGACAGCTGAGCAGCCAGCTCAGAGAAGGAAGGGCTGAGCCCAGCCCTGACAGTCCCCCCTCCTCAATTACCCCTCCCCCTCACAGGACCACCAGGCTTGAGGTGGAAATGTCTATGGAAATCACAGAGGAGAACAGGGGCACGTGCGTCCGAGGATGAGACCCAAGAGCGTTCCTCCGGACGTACCCTTTCCAATGCACCAGGTATTGTATGTGCCCACGGAACCTATGGGAGTCAACAATGGACTGTACTTCATTCTCCTCATGGTTCTCAACCTGTACACAATGAGGACATGGCACTGAGGTGGTAAAGCAGTTGCAGACCAAAGGTTTTAATAAGTAGACATGAAATACATTCAAAATACACATATTAGAAGGAAGGTCCAATGCAAAAGCCACTGGGTTAATCCTGTGAAGAATACGGAAAGCCCAATAAACCAAGGTGTGAACTTCAGTGAGGGAACACAAAGTTGGAGGTTGCAAGATGACAGCCAGACCCTGTCCCCAACCTGGTAGGAAGAAGCAGGCAGACGTCTGCGGTCAGCATGGAGTCTGTACCTATCATCAGCATGTCGCAAAGCCTCCTGGACTTGTGCATAAGTGGAACGAAGACCACGGAGATGATGCTCTAACGCAGGAATACTCTGTGGAACAAATGAGTCAGGCAACATGGAAGGTTGGAAACCATAATTCTCCATAAATGGGGGCAATCAGGAAGCACAATTCAAGGCACTGTTGTGAGCAAACTCTGCCCAGGGTAATAGGTCCAACCAGTTGTTATGATGGTCAGAAATATAGCAACGTAGGAATTGCTCCAAGGACTGATTGGCTTGTTCTGAGGCCCCATTAGACTGCGGGTGGTACGCAGAGGAGAAATCAAGCTATGCTCCCAACTGTGCATAAAAGGCTCACCAGAATCAGAAACCCAAACTGACAACCCCTGTCCGAGACAATCCCCTTGGGTAGCCCATGTAAGCGAAAGATCTCCTGAGCCAAAAATAGAAGCCAGTTCCTTAGAAGTGAGCAACTTCTTTAGTGGAATACAATGACACATCTTTGATAACCAGTCAACCACCAAAAGGATAACTGTGTTGCCCTGGGAGTTGGGTAACTCCACAATGAAATCCATAGACAGGTGGGTCTCGGGCCTCTCTCTATTGGGCATGGGTTTAGAAGGTCCACTGGAAGGTATCATTGAGTCTTACTCTGAGCACACACAGAACAGGCAGCTATGAAGGCGGCTACATCAGCATGTAGACTAGGCCACCAGAATTGTTGGGAAATGGCCAAAAAGAGTTGATTCTTCCCAGGGTGGCCAGCAACCTTGGGGGAATGGTAAGTCTGGAGCACGGCGGTACGGAGACTCTCTGGGACAAAGCAACGGTCACAACAGAAATAATCATACACAGAAATCCACATGAATCTCTTTATCTAATGCAAGTAGCGGTCCTTAGCTCAGCTCGATGCCTTAGGTTTAACAGTTCTCCACAAAAACAGGAGCCCCTCCTGAGGGGTGAAGGTCACCCAAATTGAGAACTTTATATATAATCAAGTCCAAAAGAAAATTACTTTTTGATAACTTATAAAATCAAACAAATATGCTACTGGACTCCGAGAAACATTTGTTTGGTGCTCATTCTGGCTGGATTATATATATAATAACACTCAGAGCAGATAGCTGAGACACCCCTTAGCTTTTATATAAACATTTATGTCTTCCTTTCCTTGCTGGCATATTATGTATACATAGTACTTGTGCACCCTCTAGAAAGGCAGCACAGTGGTGTAGTGGTTAGCACTCTCACCTAGCAGTAAGAAGGGTCGCTGGTTCGAATCCCAACCATGACACTACCTGCCTGGAGTTTGCATGTTCTCCCTGTGCCTGCGTGGGTTTCCTCTGGATACTCCGGTTTCCTCCCACACTACAAAGACATGCAGGTAGGTTAATTGGTTTCTGTCCAAAAATTGGCCCTAGTATATGAATGGGGACCTTGGTTTGTGGGCTCCTTGAGGGTAGGGACCAATGTTAGTGTGCAATGTACAGGGATAGGGACAATTGTAGAAACTCACTCAGGTTGAACTGGATGGACTGGTGTCTTTATTCAACCTTACTAACTATGTAAACAAAAAAAAAGGGCTGATACCCCCCTTCCCCAAAGTCTGGGTGCCACACATTAGAGGTAGCAGCATCTCTCAACCACAACACCTAGTGGGGCTACTGTTGGCAATGTCACAGTCTGGGGTGACCCCAGCATCATCTAAGGAACTTGCACTACATTAAGACAGACATAAAATAGAGAAAAAATAACAAAGGTTTTTTTCCTTTTCCTAGCCTGTTCAGTTCCCTGTTTGTTGGGGGCCAAGAATCATATATATAGTCATTATTTCTACCAGTTCTATAAATAACAGCTTGTCAGTGATTCCTCAATAAGCCGTGAATGCCAGCAGCATCCCCAGCAATCATTGCAGTCACCAGCACACTGCCTAAATAAATTGCTGGGAATTTCTGGCCACATAAGCAAAGGGACAGGGATAGCATTGACATCACTGCTCAGATGTGGTCACTAGTCATATTTGATTAGTGATGTCACCACTATACCTTCCATTTCCCATATATAGCTGATGATAGCTCAGGGAACTGTCCTTGGGTACATGTACCATCAGAATTGTTCTTGTGCACCAGGTCCACTGGGTTTTTATTTAAGCAATTTGGAGGGTATCTGGTATCATGACTGCTGATGGATTTACAATGAGGGACTTTTTTGGGGATTTATGTTTTTTTTTTTTTAATAAAGGACTTATCAAAACATTTGGGTGTCTTTATTTCTAAGTTACAATTTTTTGTGAATGAATAGAGGTACTATGTACCCTTAATCATTTATGTTGGGGAGGTGGTATCTTCTGGGGACCCCCTTATTTTTAAAGGGGGCTTCCAGATTCTGATAAATCCCCCACTCACTGACCCCCACAGCCAGGGTTGTGGGGAAGAGGGTCTTGTTCCCGTGTTGAGAGCATGTGGCCTGGTATGGTTCGGAGGTGCAAATCCCCCTTTTATGGCAGCAATGCTGCATGCTCAGCTTAAAGTGATAGTAAACAGAGAAGTGTTAATTGTTATAATTCATTCACATAAACCATATACTGTATATTACGTCACTATATTTAAAAGAAAAAATCCTCTATGAGCCTTATTGATGCAACTCTGTTGCTTGGTCACGTGATCTTTTCCTGTTCTTTGGCATCTGCAGGGAAATATCTTTGGGAGGGGCTTCTATTACTCTGCTGATGTATGCTCTCTACAGTGTGAGTCAGTATCTGGCCAGCCCCGATGTGAGTCACATGACAAAAAACACTGTTTCAGAAAAGCAATTCAAATTGAATTATAAATATCAAATAACAATTTTAAAGCTCCCTATACATCTTTATTGAACATCAAATGTGTATTTTTTATGCATTAATATTATATAGGAGGAAAATGCTTGACACTAGCTTTTATTCTGTTCAGACAGCATCTGCATCCAAGGCTCTTTTTTTTTTACTTTACAGGTATTAGCAATTACGCTCCCCATTCATTCCAAAGGACTGTTTTGGGAGCGCTAAATACACAGCTCCCAACCCATCCCAAAGATGCTGCTTGCAGGACTTTTGGTAACATCCCGCAAGCGCACCGTCCGTGTGAAAAGTCACACTGGAATGAATGGGAGGCAGTTTTCGGGGGGTTTTGCTTACCAGAGGCTATTTCCAGAACTAAAGCGCCTGAAAATCACCCTAGTGTAAAAGGGGTCTAATTGACAGCTATGTTTTCTTCACTAGTACACTTTGTAATATTTACTGTTATTATATTACTGAGATTAATATATGGTTCTTCCCTTATGTTATGCGTATTTATTTTTTGTGCCTTTGCGAATGCTTGTTGTCACATTAGCAACCCACACCACTGAACACTGGCAGGGGTGATTAAAATTATCAGCTTTTATTTATTCATGCAAAATTAACCCAAAAATGTTTGCTGTAGCTGATTATAAAGTGTCCGTTGGAGTCAGGCTTCAGTTTGTTTAGTGTATTTAAATCTGCTTAAACATTTTATACTACCCTACCCCCCCCCCCCCCCCCCCCTCGACTGACAATGCTGCTGTGCCTTCTGTGCTGCTTCATCCAGAGTTGTGTCTCACTAATACTGGAGTTGTGTTACTGACCAGATCATCAGGTGAAAAAAGAGGGAAGAATGGCAAAGAAAAGAAGACAGATGCAGCCACTACATCTAATGATTGGTAATTCTCAATATATTACACATTTGGTTTCAGGTTGAATACCACTTTGAGTAATAGAGCACTAGTCACTTTTATAAATGTATTGGGCAGCACAGTTGCCTTCCACCTAGCAGCAATACAATCCCTGACAAAAGTCTTGTTGCTTGTGTACAAATTGATCTGAAGTGCCTCTAAAATATATTTCTAATCAAGATTTTGTTACAAGAAATGGGTCATTTTAATCCCAACAGCTTTTGTAATAACGTTTCAGTGTAAAACAAAACTGACAAAAAGTATTCTAATATTCACAGCTTGGTAAAAAGCCCATTGAGTAAATTTTTGCCAAGACATATTGTCGCCTTGTTATATGAGCTTCACCTGTGACTAATAATGGATCAATTAAGTCTCAGGTGTGTATAAAAAGAACACCAGTATGCTAGACCTTCTCAACTGCAACTAGACCTCTGCAAACATGCCTAAGATTCACCCGGAGACTAAAGTGTTGATTATCAAGAGGCTGAAGACCAGATCCACTGCTAATGTGACAGACACCTTCAATGTGTCTCAGCGTCAAGTTCAGAGGATAAAAAAAAGATTTGAAGAGACTGGAGACGTTTTGGACAAGGCCAGGTCAGGCCGACCCCGCAAGACAACTGCTTGAGAGGACTGTTTGTTGGCTCAAAAATCCAAGGCCAGCCCATTTTCCACTGCAGCAGAGCTTCACGAGACCTGGTCACCTGAAGTCCCTATGTCAACCAGAACAGTGTGTCGGATTCTGTCTCAAAATGACCTCCATGGTTGAATCAGTGCCCATAAGCCAGCACTAAACAAAAGACAATTGAAAAACCGTGTGGCACTTGCCAAGGGCCACAGCCTGCTAAAAGGATGGACTCTGGAAAAGTGGCAGAAGGTGGATTTTTCAGATGAATCTTCTGTTGAATTACACCAAATATTGCAGGAGACCTACCGGAACCCGCATGGAGCCTAGATTTACCTAGAAAACAGTGAAGTTTGGTGGAGGCAAAATCATGGTCTGGGGTTACATCCATTATGGGGGTGTGTGAGGGATCTGCAGGGTGGAAGGCAACATCAATAGTCTAAAATACCAAGAAATCTTAGCTACCTCTTATATTCCCAACCATAAAAAAGGCCAAATTTTGCAGCAGGATGGTGCTCCATCGCATACTTCCATCTCCACATCAAAGTTCATTAAGGCAAAGAAGATCAAGATGCTCCAGGATTGGCCAGCCCAGTCACCAGACATGAACATCATTGAGCATATGTGGTGTAGGATGAAAGATGAAGCATGGAAGATGAAACCAAAGAATATTGATGAACTCTGGGAGGCATGCAAGACAGTTTTCTTTGCTATTCCTGATGACTTCATCAATGAATTGTATGAATCCTTGCCAAACCGCATTGGGTGCTGTCCTTCAAGCTCATGGAAGTCATACAAGATATTAAATTTGGATCTCACAGCACCACTACTTTTTTTTTGGATTTTCAGTAAAGTTGTTCAATTTCTGTATAGGCGACAAAACTTTTGTCTTGCCAAAATTTGAACTGTCTGTCTTGATTAAATGATAAATCTTTTTCCAGTGAAACTAATTTATTTCAGTGCATTAAACATCATTTGGGAGGGCTTTAGCTTGTCATATGAGCTATTTCTAACACCAACTGATTAATTAAAAGTCAGGTTAATAGCAGGAGTTTATACAAAATAGAGAAGCGACAAGACTTTTGTCAGGGACTGTAGGGTCAACGGTTTGAATCTCAACCATGACGCTACCTGCCTGGAGTTTGCATGTTCTCCTTGTGTCAGTGTGGGTTTCCTTTGGGTACTCTGGTTTCCTCCCACATTCCAAAGACATGTTGGTAGGTTAATTGGCTAAATGTATGAGTGTGGGTTTAGGAACCTTAGACTGTAAGCTCCTTGACTGCAGGGAATAATGTGAATGTAATATTTGAAGGGGAAAGCACTGCGCTATACTAAACAAATACTAAAAACTCGATATGCCCCTGTTGAAGACATATTTTGTCAAAACGCGTCGGGCTTGCATCTGGCACCCCACATTGCTTTTTACTTTAAATATTTATTTTTTGTGATCACATGTCATAATTTTGTTTATTTTTATGACTTTTTAAATAAAACCTAATGGTTACCCTCTGACCTGCACCATTTGGAGCTTTCTTTTTCCTTTATATTTTTTGTGGACCTCCTTCCACATTTGGGGTCGGCACCCCAAATGCGACACATCCGACCCTAACATTTTGAGAGACGCTTCGAGAGATGCTCACCATGGTCTTATAACATCGGAAGCCTCCCCAGCATCCATTCGGACTACCCTTAATCCATCATTTGGTTCCATGTTTGGACCCCAAGCGCTGTTGACTCAACCGTCGTAAGACAGATGAGTCCATCTTCTCTGGTAAGAGTATTTTACCTACTTTTTGAAATCACTTCAGACAAGTCGATACTCTTGGTTTCACCTGATCTGTGGACTCCCTGATTTCCCCGTGAGAAATATCTACCACAACATTTGTGCACCACTTAATATATGTGGACTTGTTCACTGGGACTCACTATTTAGTTATTAATATTTTCTAGTACCCACAGTTTTCATGTTAAATTTTTTGTATATTCACATTCTGTTTTTCACAATCACATAATTCTTTTATGTATGTTTTTGCTATATATATCCAGCGCTACACAATATTTGTTACCCTATAATAATGTGAATGTAAAATAAATATGTGTAAAGAGCAGTGTAAATAGAAAACACTATATAATTAAGAAATTACTTAAACAAAATTAAGTAAAAAGAAAAACTAACAAGCAGGTTAAAGAAAAGGCAACATGAATGTTGAAGAACAATCAGGATACTCCAAAGTCTTAGTAGCACAAGGCTGCAGTCTAACATGTCTCACTAAACTCACCTTTTCATTCACTAATAGAATCCACACAGAAGGTTTTTGTTTCCAGAAATCCAAAAGAAAGTTGTAGTTTTTCTGGTTTTGTTCACTTGCTTTTAGCCAGTTCAACAAACGTTGACCCCAGGCAAGCAGCTGGACATGACTCTCTCCATATCTCTCGTGCTCATGTTGTGTTCTTCAGGAGCAATCCACAAGCTTTAGTATACTCCAGATAGTTGGTTCTCTGGAAAATATAAGCAGTGATTAGCTGGTTTAATTAATATGCTGCTCTCATAGGAATGAATAGACATTGATGCGCTCATACACTGAAGAAGAAGGACAGCTTTGTTTATCCCACTAGGTAGCACATCCACATTTTTGGAGGAGTGGGCACATATGATTATTGAAGTGACTAATGAGAATGGGAGGGAAGATGTTTAAAGGGCAAATATACTAAAAGTACTGTTATGGTTTTGGTAGATTATGCTGGCTGAATTGATTGATTGAAATGATATATACTGCAGTATTTAATAACTTTTCTGTAATGAGACACCTTTACTAACATGAAACTTACATACTCAGTAATCATTTTCCATTCTTGTATATGCACCCACTGAAATTTAAAGGTAGTGGCTTGAGCTTTTTTAATGGTATGTACAAGCATTCTTATTTTGTCTTCTGTAAAAATATCTGACATATATTCTTAACTGTGATTTACACTACATCTTGGAAGCTTACAAAACTCACAGGATGCTTGCTGAATAATCATCCTGAAAAGTATCTATAAACACATATTTATTGCTTTCTGCATCTCAACATCAACGGTGGAAAGCCAAAGCTTGTCAGGAGAAAGCTGTTAAGGACTCTGAGCTCTCGTTCATAAATCCAAAGTGCCTGACTTTGATATTGCTGTTTACTGAAGTAAGCTTTTGTCCTGAAATATAATAAATCATGTTCCCTAAATTCAATACGGATTTGTTATTCACTAAGTTGTTTTGGCCTCCTTACAAAAATTGAGTGATAGCAGTCACTGTAGTTTTATGAACTAGCCTTATCATATAAGAAACACACTGGATTGGCAGATTGATGAAGCTGGCAAAAATGTTGTTACAGTGCCTTGCAAAACTACCCCCCCCCCCCTGGCTTTTTACCTATTTTGCCACATCACAGCCTTTTTTAAATATGGATTAAATGTGATGAATCAGAACACAACAGTCTAAGTTTGTGAAGTACAATTAGAAAAATATATACATACATTTTTTTTTCAGAAATAAAAAACTTATAATTGGCACGTGCCTATGTATTCACCCCCTTTGTTATGGAGCCCATAAAAAAAATCTGGTGCAACCAATTACCCTCAGAAGTCACATAATTAGTGAAATGATGTCCACCTGTGTGCAATATAAGTGTCACATGATCTGTCATTACATGACATAAACACCTTTTTGAAAGGCCCCAGAGGCTGCAACACCTAAGCAAGAGGCACCACTAACCAAACACTGCCATGAAGACCAAGGAACTCTCCAAACAAGTAAGGGACAGTGTTGTTGAGAAGTACAAGTCAGGGTTAGGTTATAAAAAGAAGTCCAAATCTTTGCTGATCCCTAGGAGCACCATCAAATCTATCATAACCAAATGGAAAGAACATGGCACAACAGAAAACCTGCCAAAAGGCGGCTGCACACCAAAAATCACGGACTGGGCAAGGAGGGCATTAATCAGAGAGGCGGTACAGAGACCTAAGGTAACCCTGGAGGAGCTGCAGAGTTCCACAGCAGAGACTGGAGTATCTGTACATAGGAAGACAATAAGCTGTACGCTCCATAGAGTTGGGTTTTTTGGCAGAATGGCCAGAAAAAAGACACTACTTTCAGCAAAAAACAAAATGGCACGTTTTGAGTTTGCGAAAAGGCATGTGGGAGATTCCCAAAATGTATGGAGGAAGGTGCTCTGGTCTGATAAGACTACAATTTAACTTTTTGGCCATCAAAGAAAATATTATATCTGGCCCAAACCCAACACATCACATTTCCCAAACAACACCATGAAACACGGTGGTGGCAGCATCATGCTGTGGGGATGTTTTCCAGCAATCAGGACTGGGAAACTGGTCAAATTTGTGGGAAAGATGGATGGTACTAAATACAGGGATATTCTTCAGCAAAACCTGTACCACTCTGTGTGTGATTTGAGGCTAGGACAAAGGTTCACCTTCCAACACCTTCCAACAGAACAATGACCCCAAACACACTGCTAAAGCAACACTTGAGTGGTTTAAGGGGAAACAGGTAAATGTTTTGGAATGACCTAGTCAAAGCTCAGACCTCAATCCAAAAGAAAATCTGTGCTCAGACTTAAAAATTGCTATTCACAAGCACAAACCATGCAACTTGAAGCAACTGGAGCAGTTTTGCAAGGAAGAATGGGCAAAAATCCCAGTGGTAAGATGTGTCAAGCTCATAGAAACTTATCCAAAGCAACTTGGAGTTGTAATAGCCACAAAAGGTGGCTCTACAGAGTATTGACTTTAGGGAGATGAATAGTAATGCCTTTGTCCTATTTGTTGATTGCTTCACATAAAAAAAAAAACTCTTCAAAGTTGTGGGCATATTCTGTAAATTAAATGATGCAAATCCTCAAACAATCCATGTCCATTCCAGGTTGCGAGGCAACAAAACACAATGAATACTTTTGCAAGGTACTGTACTTATAAAATGTATACCCAATATGGGAAATATGTCTGATTTTCTCAGAATCCGTTGCAGTGATATGGAATGTGTTCAATGCTTTTATGAAATGGCTTTGTTTGTTAAACACAATTTTTATTCTCAGGCATTGCTCAGCCAATTAATGATCCTCTCTCCAAGGCTGAGAATGTGGCAACGGTACCCCGGAAAGGAAATTGTATTGAGGGAAATATATTTAAATAGCTGCTCAAACTTGTTCCTTATGTAGCATCACTACATTTATCCATAGACATTAAATGGCCTTTCAGTGTTAGCAAACAGTGTGACAGCTGAAAGATTTTTTCCCCCCTGAAAGGTGCATGCCTGTATCAAATAAATTATATTCTTTCCACTTTTGTAGTAGTGGGATTAAAAAATTTAAAATAATAATCTGATTATAGTGTCCAATCATCCTAATTATCAGCATGTTCACATGAGTTATAAACTTGCAATATCAAATGGCCCATAAAGCCATCAAGAAAAGGGTACATAATGGGTTTGTTTTACTAAAACTGGTGAGTGCAAAATCTGGTGCAGCTGTGTATGGTAGCTAATCAGCTTCTAACTTCAGCTTGTTCAATTAAGCTTTGACAGAAATAAATCTGGAAGCCAATTGCTTTCAATGCAGAGCTGCACCATATTTTGCATTTTCCAGTTTTAGTAAACCAACCCCAATGTTTCATCTTAGTTCATGAATATTATTTTGTTATATAAATCAAGCTAATAATAAACCATGGTATCAACATTTAAAAGACTTTCAAGCTAAATTCTAGACATTCTGTGTAGAGTGTTGAAGAGTAAGAAATTGTGTTAACTTTTCATTACCATACATGTTTTTTTCACTTACTGGTAATTTGTCACAGACATAAGGGAGCAGGCAAAATATTTTCAACCGGGGTACCAAACAATACAAACAATTTTAAAACAAGTTAACCAGTAGCATCTCAGGAAATATGACATATTATTGTAATTTGTTATTACAGTGTTTTAGATGTTTCTACTGTATACGGCCTTTTTGTTTTAATATGTTATTTCTCTCTAAGGCCTGATTCACACCTATGCATTTTTAGTGCTTTTTGCATTTTTCAGATTTGCACTACAGAATGTGTTCCATAGGAAACCATGTTAAATGGACTGCAGTGCAAATCTGCAAAATGCAAAAAGCACTAAAACTGTATAGGTGTGAATCCAGCCTAGGGCCTGGTTCAGACCTATGCAGGTTGCAGTTTGCATATTGCAGGTGCATTTTGTGTTTTTCAATACATGTTTTTGATCCATTGTAGTCTATGGAACCAGAAAAAAAGTCCCTGGCCCTTTCCATAAAATGCACAGATGTGAACTACATCCATAGGAAACTATGTTAAATGGACTGTAGTATGTTTATGCAAAACTGGATAGGTATGAACCAGGCCTAAGGCTCAATTCACACCTACGCATGTTACTTTTGAGCATTTCTGCAGTGCTTTTTGCGGTGCTTGCCGCGTTTTTGGACACGCGTTTTGACTGTGTTTTTTTTTACAGTGTGGTTGCTTAGCAACCAGCTATATACAGTGTAAAAAAATAAAAAAATAAAACACAAAATGCAAAATCGCAGTAAAACGCGGTACTTGCATTTTGGATGTGGGTCCATTGAATTCTATTACATGCAAAATGCTGCATTTTGCATGAAAAAAAGTCCCTGACCCTTTCCAAAAACGCAGAGGCACAAAAATGCATCGATGTGAACATGTTCCATAGGAACCCATGTTAAAAAATGTCCCTGCATTTCTGTAAAATGCATCAAAAATGCATTAGTGTGAATCAAGCCTAAGTGGAGACTCCTTTCTTCCTTGTCTTGACAAACCACACTGGAAGGGGGTAGAATTTTTTCTGATGGCTCTACTTTTTCCACCATTAGACCCAGGTTAATAATTGCACCAATGGCTTGAGGCTGGATTCACACTTATGCATTTTTAGGGCATTTTGCAGATTTGCACTACAGAACATGTTGTTTATTCTACTACATGATAATCCCTACTAAAGTAGTGCTATTTATGTACTGATTTCTAATCAAAGTAAGAAATATAGTTAATTTTTTTTTTTTTTTAAAAGAGGTTGGAAGAGATTGAAGGGTTAGAACTTTTTGTCATTTTATTGCTGTCTGTGTTCTCTGCTAGTGAGATTTTCCATTTCTGTCCAAGTTTTTGATTAATGACAGAACAGGAAGTGAGGAGAAATCTCCTCCAAACACAGACAGCGTTTAAAACCCGACAGAAGTTATCCAAGCTACCCAACGCTATAAAATGTTTTGAAAGTGGGCTTTGTTGTGCTTTAAAGTGGAAGTAAACCCATGGGGGTGGAGCCTGGAAAGCTCACGGGAGAGGGAGGGCGGGGGGAGCCCCCGGTCGCAGCAAGATCCCTTTAGGGGCGGCTGGGGAGGTCTCCTGTCATTTGCTCTACCGTGTTGTATAGGGGAAGGGTGGGGAGGGTTATTTCTCCCCTGGTTGTTCCACCTTCTTGCTCCCCTTCACCCTGTTCTCTTGTACGATCTGATGACTAGCTTTTATGACATGGGATTTGACGAAATTCCAGCTCAAGCAGCTTACTTTTACATCCACTCTTGCCTCATCCATGTACTATTTTCTTGTTGTACCGAGTTATTTTTGGCCTTATGGCGCGTTAGGTATATCTCTGTACCCTTTTTCGTTTATCCAATTTACCCTGTACTTTGATGTATCTATTGCTTTGTACTGTTGTGCTCAAAAATAAAAAACTTTTGAAAGTAAAGTGGAAGTAAACCCATTGATTTAACCACCTCAATACAGTGCAGTTACACCCCCTTCCTGACCAGACCAATTTTCAGCTTTCAGCGCTCTCACAGTTTGAATGACAATTACTCAGTCATCTAACACTGTATCCATATGAAACTTGCGCCCTTTTTTCTCACACAAATAGAGCTTTCTTTTAGTGGTATTTAATTACTAGTGGGTTTTTTATTTTTTGTGCTATAAATAAAATAATACGTAAATTTTGTGAAAAAAATGCCTTTTTCTTTGTTTCTGTCATAAATTTTTGCTAATTAGTACCGTATATACTCGAGTATAGGCCGACCCGAATATAAGCCGAGGCCCCCAATTTACCCCCAAAAAAACTGGCAAACTTATTGACTCGTGTATAAGCCGAGGGTGAGACATGCCTGTCCATCCCTGTGTGTGTGTCCGTCCATCCCTGTGTGTCCGTCCATCCCTGTGTGTCCGTCCATCCCTGTGTGTCCGTCCATCCCTGTGTGTCCGTCCATCCATCCCTGTGTGTGTGTGTGTCCATCCATCCATCCATCCCTGTGTGTGTGTGTCTCCATCCATCCATCCATCCATCCCTGTGTGTGTGTGTCTCCATCCATCCATCCATCCATCCATCCCTGTGTGTGTGTGTCTCCATCCATCCATCCATCCATCCATCCCTGTGTGTGTGTGTCTCCATCCATCCATCCATCCATCCCTGTGTGTGTCTCCATCCGTGTGTGTGTGTGTGTGTGTGTGTGTGTGTGTGTGTGTCCAGCCTACCTTTGTCCCGAGCCTCCGTCCCGTGCCTTGCCTCCTTGCCTCCGTCCCGTGCCGGGCCTTGCCTCCTTGCATCCGTCCCGTGTCGTGCCTTGCCTTGCCCCCATCCCGTCCCGTCCCGTGCCGTGCCGTCCCGTGCCCTCTTCGTCGGCGGCCATTGTAAGTTCAAAAGCTGCGCCGCCGCCTTCGCCTGTGATAGGCGGAACACTGAATTTCCCAGCAGCCTGTGTTCCGCCTATCACAGACGTCGTATCATCCTCGTCCGTAGTACGAGGATGATACGACGTCCGTGATAGGCGGAACACAGGCTGCTGGGAAATTCAGTGTTCCGCCTATCACAGGCGAAGGCGGAGCCGGAGGCGCGGCTTTTGAATAGAATGGCCGCTGTCTGTCTGCTCGACACGCTGATCGAGCGGGCAGACAGCGATGACTCGAGTATAAGCCGAGGGGGGCACTTTCAGCCTCAAAAAAGAGGCTGAAAATCTCGGCTTATACTCGAGTATATACGGTAATTTGTCTTCATAAATTTTGGCCAAAATTTATACTGCTACATATCTTTGGTAAAAATAACCCACATTAGTATATATTATTTGGTCTTTGTGAAAGTTATAGAGTCTATAAACTATGGTGCCAATCACTGAAAATTGATCACTTCTGATCAGGCCTTCAGTACATCAGGTGTATCTCATTTCTTGAGACACTAACAAGTCAGGAAAGTACAAATACCCCCCAAATGACCCCTTTTTACAAAGTAGACATTCCAAGGTATTAAGTAAGTAGCATGGTGAGTTTTTTTAAGTTGTAATTTTTTCCCACAATTCTTTGCAAAATGAAGATTTTTTATTTTTTTATTTTTAATTTTTTTTTACTAAATTGTCATATTATCAGGTTATTTCTCACACACAGCATATGCATACAACAAATTACACCCCAAAATACATTATGCTACTCTTCCCGAGTACGGCGATACCACATGTGTGAGCCCTTGTACACACGGTCGGAGAATCTGTCGGAATGAGTCTTATCGGAACGTGTCGTCAGATAATCCGACTGTGTGTGGTATGCATCGGACTGATTCCGTCCGAATCTCCGTCCGACCCAATTTTCCAACATGTTGGAAATATTTCCTGACCAACTGGGCCGGACAGACCTAATCCGATCATGTGTAGAGCATTTTCATCGGATCAAGTGCCACGCATGCTCAGATCAAATTCCTACATCACAGCTATTGGCTACTAGCCTGAATGTAGTCCCATCGTAACGAAATTACGTCATCACGTTCTGAAAGATCGGATTTTTCACCAACTTGGCCCGACCGTGTGTATGCAACAGTTTCGGACACAATCCGTCGGACTAAATCCGACGGGCAAAATCCGACGGATTTGGTTGGCAAAATCTCCGACCGTGTGTACGTGGGCTGAGACTTTTACACAGCCTGGCCACATACAGAGCTCTAACATTGATGTAGTACCTTCAGACGTTCTACGAGCAAAAATGACGCATCTCATTTCTCAACCACCTATTACACTTTTGAAGGCCCTGGAGTACCAGGACAATGGAATTTCCCATAAAATGACCCCATTTTGGAAAGAAAACATCCCAACGTATATTCTATGAGACATGGGCTGCAAATAGGTACTCTGGTACTCTGATGGCCTGGTGACAGGTACTCGGGTACTCTGATGGCCTGGTGACAGGTACTCGGGTACTCTGTGAGGCATAATGAGTCTTTTGAATGGTTAATTTTTTTCCAGAAGTTTTTGGAATATGTGGAAAAAAATTTAAACGCATTTTTTTTTTTACACAAAATTGTCAATTTATGAGATATTTCTAACACATAGCATGTATATTGCAAAAATTACACCCCAAAATACATTCTGCTACTCCTCCCGAGTATGGCGATACTACATGTGTAGGACTTTTACACAGCCTGGCCACATAGAGAGGCCGAACATTGAAGTAGTACGTTCAGGTGTTCTAGGAGCATAAATGACACATCTCATTTCATTCCTACCCATCACACTTTTGAAGGTCCTGGACCACCAGGACAGTAAAATTACCCACAAAATGACCCCATTTTGGAAAGCAAACATCCCAACGTATATTCTATGAGACATGGGCTGCAAATAGGTACTCGGGTACTCTGATGGGCTGGAGATAGGTACTCTGGTACTCTGATGGCCTGGCGACAGGTACTCGGGTACTCTGATGGCCTGGTGACAGGTACTCGGGTACTCTGATGGCCTGGTGACAGGTACTCGGGTACTCTGATGGCCTGGTGACAGGTACTCGGGTACTCTGATGGCCTGGTGACAGGTACTCTGATGGTTTGGTGACTGGTATTTGGGTACTCTGAAGGGCGGTGAAAGGTACTCATATGGATTGTGACAGGTACTCGGGTATTCAGATGAACTGTGACAGGTACTCGGGTACTCAGATGGACTGTGACAGGTACTCTGGTACACAGATGGACTGTGACAGGTACTCGGGTACTCAGATGGACTGGAACAGGTACTCGGGTTCCTTTAGATGGGCTGTGACAGATACTCGGGTACCCTGATGGACTGTGACAGGTACTCGGTACTCTAATGGACTGTGACAGGTACTCGGGTACCCTGATGGACTGTGACAGGTACTCGGGTACCCTGATGGGCTGTGACAGGTACTCGGGTACCCTGATGGACTGTGACAGGTACTCGGTACTCTAATGGACTGTGACAGGTACTCGGTACTCTAATGGACTGTGACAAGTACTCGGGTACCCTGATGGACTGTGACAGGTACTCGGGTACCCTGATGGACCGTGACAGGTACTCGGGTACCCTGATGGACTGTGACAGGTACTCGGGTACTCTGATGGCCTGGTGACAGGTACTCGGGTACTCTGATGGCCTGGTGACAGGTACTCTGATGGTTTGGTGACTGGTATTTGGGTACTCTGAAGGGCGGTGACAGGTACTCATATGGATTGTGACAGGTACTCGGGTACTCAGATGAACTGTGACAGGTACTCGGATACTCAGATGGACTGTGACAGGTACTCTGGTACACAGATGGACTGTGACAGGTACTCGGGTACTCAGATGGACTGGAACAGGTACTCGGGTACTCAGATGGGCTGTGACAGATACTCGGGTACCCTGATGGACTGTGACAGGTACTCGGTACTCTAATGGACTGTGACAGGTACTCGGGTACCCTGATGGACTGTGACAGGTACTCGGGTACCCTGATGGGCTGTGACAGATACTCGGGTACCCTGATGGACTGTGACAGGTACTCGGTACTCTAATGGACTGTGACAGGTACTCGGTACTCTAATGGACTGTGACAAGTACTCGGGTACCCTGATGGACCGTGACAGGTACTCAGGTACCCTGATGGACTGTGACAGGTACTCGGTACTCTAATGGACTGTGACAGGTACTCGGGTACCCTGATGGACCGTAACAGGTACTCGGGTACCCTGATGGACCGTGACAGGTACTCGGGTACCCTGATGTGCCGTGACAGGTACTCGGGTACTCTGATGTGCCGTGACAGGTACTCGGGTACTCTGATGTGCCGTGACAGGTACTCGGGTACTCTGATGGGCTGGGACAGGTACTCGGGTACTCAGATGAACTGTGACAGGTACTCGGGTACTCTGATGTGCCGTGACAGGTACTCGGGTACTCTGAGGGGCTGGGACAGGTACTCGGGTACTCAGATGAACTGTGACAGGTACTCGGGTACTCTGATGGGCTGGGACAGGTACTCGGGTACTCTGATGGGCTGGGACAGGTACTCGGGTACTCTGATGGACTGTGACAGGTACTCTGATGGACTGTGATTGACAGGTACTATGAGGGGTGGTGACAGGTCCTCTTTATTGGGGGGGGGGGTAGGCAGGCAATCAGTGTGATTGGTGTACACTAGGCGGTAACGAGATGTTACCGCAATCTCCTCCTCACACACGATCGGTGTGTGAGGAGGAGAACAACCTGGTAACATCTCGTTACCGCGGTTTGTTTACAAAGGATCACAGCCGATCACATGGGTAAACAGCCGGCCAATGGCTGTTTACCAGCGTCGGTGACGAGCAGTGTTCCCGGTGTGCTCACGATCGTGCGCATGCGCCATGCACAGTCGGGGTGTGACCATCTGTGATCGGCCGTGACTTCATCACGGCCGATCACGTGGTAAACAGCCATAACTAATGGCTGTTCACCCTCTTCGGTGGCGAGCGGTGTCTCCGTGACACGCCGCCACCGAAGAAACAGGGATGCGCACGCACGACCGCGCGCATTCCCTGTTTAAACGGGAGGCCGTCATATGACGGCCTCCCGCCACAATATGTGCGCCGCCTGGCCGTCATTTGACGGCCGGCGGTCAGCATCTAGTTAAACAGTTAAAAAAAAGGCCGGGAATGCTAACTGCACATTGGCTGTGCTCTCAGCCAAACTATCAAACCATCCAATGGCTGGTGTGATAACGAATCACATGTGCAGCACCATAGCAGTTGAAGATTAAACAGAGGCAAAGATGGCAGCTTCCTTGGCTGAAAACGATGGAGTTTACTTCCACTTTAACATGTTTGCATGCTCTAGCACTTAAATGACAACCTGATTGCGTGAAGTGAATATTGTGGCATGTGCTAACATAGTTGTTGATGTTTATTGGATTAAGTTGAACATATATGAATCATAAAATTATCATCCTAGAGGCATGGGACAAAAAATGTTGGAAAAGCCATATGTGTGCTGGAGTAATCATCTTTGCCTGTTTGAGGCAAAAGTCTGAATTTTGAGTCAGAAGTCTTAAGTTGATGGATGCATTTTCTTAAAGAAAATAAGTAGTTACCTTGCAATAGACCTATAAAGGAAGCCCTAGTTGCTATGTAAATATGCAACATGCAAAGCCCAATACAGAGTTGTAATAATAGTGAGGTGTGGTTATCAGTATCAACTTCTCTGAGAAGCAAAATAATGGAATAAACAGTGCCTGTAAAATGTTTACAGGTGTGAGGTATTAGTAGATTGTCAAGACAAGAAACACAATCAACTTCCAATCTGTCTACCTAACAAGAGCCACATAGCAATAACCCACTCCACACTACATATTATTGGTTATCTGAGATCTGTGTACTGGGTTTTAATATGGGAGACAGAATGTCTGTTTACTTTACCCCTGCTGACTGCCAATTTCCGGAGACAAACAAGTAATTTCTTTGGGTCAGAAGGTATGGCAAAATTATAGGTAGGCCCAGCAATGTCAAAACAAATGTAAACATTGTGTTGTGAGTTGTGGTGAGATGGATTGCTGATTAACCACTTGTTGCCTGCTAACAATACATAATGTATACTGCTAGCATGTGGCACAGCAACATACTGGTACATTGCTACGTATGCGGGGACGCATGCACACCCCCCCTGCTAACCTGCTCTTTCATTGGTTGCAGCACAGGTTTGAGCCATGAACCTGCTGCTCAGCTGTATCCAATCACAGCAGAGCCCTGTGTCTTGTTTTTAAACACAGACACAGGATCTGGCTGGTTCTTCGCAACCTGAGACATTTTCATTCAGTGAGAGAAGAAATACAGGTCCTGTGTAAGTAAAACCAGCACATATACACTTGCTTGGCACATTTTAGCCCTTGATTGTCTTCCAGTTAACCTATTTGATTAACCCAGTGTCATTGGTAGAGTGTACAGTATTTATCACTGTATTAGTGTCACTAGCAACGTCAAATGGTATCATAGTCAGTTAGTGTCTCTCCCAGTCAGTGTTAGTTAGAGCCAAAATGCCCACTGCACTATCACAGTCACACTACCTCACTGATCACCACTAGTACTAGTATAGTGTTTGTACAGATCAGTGTCTTGATCACAATTAGAACTATACCAGTTTCCCCAATAGTATAGTGTCCCCAAAAATGCAGTGTTAGCATGATCAGTCCCGATCACTGCCAGCACTTGCATTTAGATACCACACTCCCAAGCAAGTGCGGTGTCAGTATAATTTTTCTGATCACTGCTACCTCTGATACAGTGTTTTCCCCAAAACCAAAAGTGTTAGCAAGATCAGGTCTGATTTCTGCTAGCACTAGCAGTTAATTTTATATCTAATGTGCAAGCAGTCCCTAATTGTTAGTCAGGAGCTCTTTTTCCCATAGTTACTACTAGGTACCTATAACGTTAGTGCCCAAAATATATAAAGAAAGGTACACTAGTGAGGAGGCCTACAGGATTCTGAGTATGACATATAAGAGTGAAGGGGACTCCTCACTGTCAGAATCGGGCTCAGAATACTGTGGAAATCAGTGGTACCCTGGCAGCTAGCTTGGACAATGAAGTACCTTATCCCATGTTGCTGAAGTGCTAGAAACACATAATTTGCAGCAGGGCGCAAGTACTAGTACATTGTGGTGATCTGGCGAGCACTAGCGGTGTAGTACATCCTAGCCTTTTAGACAACAGCACTGCAGTTTTTTATGGTGAAGCTGTGAGCACCAGCAGTGCAGTACAAGCTGGTGAGGTGGCTAGCCCTAGTAGCGTAAAGGGAGGCCCGGAATAAAAGACAGAAAGGAAATAGATGAAGGGCCGGGCATGACAGATGTTGAGAGTGAAAGCAACTATAGGGTTAATAAATGGAGTTAGGAGAGGAAAGGGAGGAGCCATTGGAGAGAGGAACAGAAAGGGGTGGGAGGTTATATATTCAGCGTGGGCGGGGACTCCCGGCAAACGAAGAAAGGACATCAGGGAGAAAAGTTTCCCACCCACCCTCCCTTTATTGTATACAAAATGTGGTTCGTTTTGCTGTATTTTCTTTTGTGTGTGTGTTTGTCTGTGTGCTTTCTCTGGCAGGGTAAAGGTGATCCGGGTCGTCATAGCAGCAATAACGGCAGTGTTTTTGGTCTTTGATGGTGGCAAGAAAACAGATGTGATGGAAGTGGTGGGGGGCTCATAGGTGGTATGTGCCCCCCTTTGGTGTATTCCAGCGGAAGGGTAGGCTGGAATACGGGATTGGTTGCACTGCGGGAAAGGGGGTTGTCTCCGGGCTGATAAGCGGCCGGAGGCCTGGTATGGTGAAATTTGGTCCCGCAGTGTACTGGTGGAAAGTGTTAAGTGGATAAGGTGAAGTCGGGGTACCGTCAAAGACCAACAGACTGGGAGTTTCGAAATTGTCGTTACAAAAAGGTGTATATATATTTAATTGAAGTTATTTAAGTTTGGTTTTATGATTGGTTAATAAAGGATGCTATGGCCATTTACACTCCAAACTCCGTGTGGTCTATTTATTAAGGATAAGAGGGGGAAGGTAAAGGGGTAATAGGTAAAAAAAAAGGGGTTGGAAGAAGTAAAAGGTTATTAGGCGGAAGTTGGTGATATCTTGAATACATTTGTCATGCAACTGCAGCCACTAAGACTTTGAACACAGGACCATAGTAGAGCTCCAGAGGTGCTTGCAAACCCTAATTGGCAGCCTCCAGATTCAGCAGCACCTGTTATTTGTTTACACAAGTTTTTAAAAATGAAAAAAGAAAACTATAATGTATTTTTTATTTTAATTTTTCCAAACCCTGTGGCAAAAAATTAGATCTGCAAAATACTCACCATGCCTCTTATCAAATACCTTCCAATCCTGGCATTTTAGGGTCTCCAAAACTGTGATAGTCAGGAAGTCAAATGCACCCATTGAAAGCCTGAAGGTGCTAGGCCTGTACACGGCTAGGCTCCCAAAAAGTTGCACACTCAATACTCAGGAGTAGGGATGAGCCGAAAACCCCTTGTTCGGTTCGCACCAGAACATGCGAACAGGCAAAAAATTAGTTTGAACACTGTTAAAGTCTATGGGACTCGAACATGAATAATCAAAAGTGCTAATTTTAAAGGCTTATATGCAAGTCATTGTCATAAAAAGTGTTTGGGGACCTGGGTCCTGCCCCAGGGGACATGTATAAATGCAAAAAAAAAGTTTTAAAAATGTCAGTTTTTTCAGGAGCAGTGATTTTAATAATGCTTAAAGTGAAACAATAAAAATGTAATATTCCTTTAACCCTTTCATGACTAAGCCTATTTTTGGAATTTGGTGTTTACAAGTTAAAATCCATATTTTTTGCTAGAAAATTACTTGGAACCCCCAAACATTATATATATTTTTTTAGCAGAGGCTCTAGAGAATAAAACGGCGATTGTTGCAATATTTTATGTCACACGGTATTTGCGCAGTGGTGTTTTAAACGCAACTTTTTGGGAAAAGGGACACTTTCATGAATAAAAAAAAAACAAAACAGTAAAATTAGCCCAATTTTTTTGCGAAATGTGAAAGATAATGTTACGCCGAGTAAATAGATACCAAACATGTCACACTTTATAATTGCGCGCACTTGTAGATTGACGACAAAGTACGGTACCTAAAAATCTCAATAGGCGACGCTTTAAACATTTTTTACGGTTACCAGGTTAGCGTTACAGAGGAGGTCTACTGCTAGAATTATTGCTCTCGCTCTGACGATCGCGGCGATACCTCACATGTGTGACTTGAACACCGTTTACGTACGCGGGCGCGACTTCCGCATGCGTTTTCTTTGCTTCGCGAGCTCGCGGGGACGGCGGGCGCTTTGAAAATTTTTTTTTTATTTTTTTATTTATTTTATTTATTTTTAAATGACTAAATTGTTTAAAAAAAAAAAAAAAAATTTGATCACTTTTATTGCTGTCACAAGGAATGTAAACATCCCTTGTGACAGTAATAGGTGGTGACAGGTACTCTTTATGGAGGGATCGGGGGTCTAAAAGACCCCCCACCCCTCCTTTACACTTCAGTGTATTCAGATCGCCGAAAACGGCGATTCTGAATACCGGATATTTTTTTAAAACCGGCGCCATTGGCAGCCGAGTAAACGGGAAGTGACGTCATGACGTCGCTTCCGTGTTTACGATGAGGAGACTGGAACGAAGCCGATTACGGCTTCGTTCCAGTTCCTCCCCAGCAGCCAGAGCCGACGGATCTTTAATCGGTGCTCCCGATCGAGCGGGAGCACCGGTAACAGCGGCGAGAGGCGGCGGGAGGGGGGGGGCGTCCCCTCCCGCTCCTCCGGCATAACAGCCGAGCGGCTTTTAGCCGCATCGGTTGTTATGCCTGGATAGCCAATCGCCTGCTGTAAAAATCGGTACCGGGATGATGCCTGCAGGTGCGGGCATCATCCCGGTATAACCCCCGGAAGCCGAGTACGCAGATGTGCGTACGCTCGGCGGGAAAGGGTTAAATTTCGTACCTGGGGGTGTCTATAGTATGCCTGTAAAGGGGCACATATTTCCTGTGTTTAGAACAGTCTGACAGCAAAATGACATTTCTATAGGAAAAAACTAAAAAAAAAAATGTAAAACTACTCGCGGCTACAATGAATTGTCGGGTCTGACAATACACATAAACGTTCATTGATAAAAAGGTCACAGAGATTTCCCCACAGGGGAACCCCAAACCAAAATTAAGAAAAAAATTTGTGTGGGGATCCCCTGAAATTCCATACCAGGCCCTTCAGGAACCCCACGCCAAAATGTAAAAAAAAATGGTGTGGGGTTCCCCTTAAAATCCATACCAGACCCTTATCCGAGCACGCAACCTGGCAGGCCGGGTTGGTGACCCGGCCCCCTCTGACATCACGGGGAAAGCCATAGGGAAGTCATCGTCAAGTCCCTGTGCGTCAGAGGGGGGCGGGATCACTGTCTGGCCCCGCCATCCATTATATAAGAACTGTCAAAAGAAGAGAAGTGTCACACAGTGGGAGCCACCCATGGATGCGTAGCGGCCCAAGAACGTAGCGGGAAAGAACACACCGAGGAGGAAGATCCCGGACGAGAACACCGGAGCAAGAAGCAGATGATCAGAGGAAGAAGAACATGGAGGAAGAAACCAAAGGAAGGAAGAAGATCCGAAGAAGATGGAAAGAATAAGACTTTAAATAAAGGAATTGTCAAAAACTGTCTCTTGTAATTTTAAACATTTTTGACACTTTTTTGTGAAATGGTACCCCATTACCATTTCACACGGGGGGCGGGATCTGGGGGTCCCCTTGTTAAAGGGGACTTCCAGATTCCGATAAGCCCCCCGCCCGCAGACCCCCACAACCACCGGGCAAAGGTTGTGGGGATGAGGCCCTTGTCCCCATCAACATGGGGACAAGGTGCTTTGGGGGACTTCCCCAAAGCACCCTCCCAATGTTGAGGGCATGTGGCCTGGTATGGTTCAGGAGGGGGAGCCCTCTCTTGCCCCCCCTCTTTTCCTGCAGCCTGCCAGGTTGCGTGCTCGGATAAGGGTCTGGTATGGATTTCGAGGGGGACCCCCAAGCCATTTTTTTCCTTAATTTTGATTCAGGGTTCCCCTATGGCCATGCCGTTTTTATCAATGAACTGTTATGTGTATTGTCAACCCGACAATTCATTGTAGCCGCGAGTAGTTTTAAATTAGTTTTTTTTTCTTCAGAAATGTAATTTTGCTGTCATACTCTTCTAAACACGGGAAACATGCTCCCCTTTACAGGCATACTATAGACGCCCCCAGGTACAAAATTTAAAGGAATATTACACTTTTATTGTTTCACTTTAAGCATTATTAAAATCACAGCTCCTGAAAAAACGTTCCGTTTTTTAAAACTTTTTTTTGCATTGATACATGTCCCCTGGGGCAGGGCCCAGGTCCCCAAACACTTTTTATGACAATAACTTGCATATAAAATGAGCCCTTTTGATTTCTCCCATAGACTTTAAAAGGGTGTTCTGCAGCTTTCGAATTTCGGCGTACGGGCGAACAGCCAATGTTCGAGTCGAACATGAGTTTGACTCAAACAGACAGCCCATCCCTACTCAGGAGAAGTAGCAGAATGTGTTTTGGGATGTAATGTCAAGTATACCCATGATGTGTGCAAGAAATATTTAATTAAAGTGACAACTTTGTGTAAAAAATAAAGGAAAAAAAAATGTTATCCAAAAACTTGTGGCAGAAAATAAAATCCTCCAAAAACTCAACATGCCTCTCAGCAAATACCTTGGGATGTCTACTGTCCAAATAGAGGTAATTTGGAGGGTGTTTATACTGTCTGGGCAATTTAGGGCCTCGTAAAATGTGATAGTCAGGAAATCCCTTGCGTAATTAACCACTTCAGCCCCAGAAGATTTGGCTGCTGAATGGCCATTTTTTGTGATTCGCCACTGCGTCACTTTAACTAACATTTGTGCGATGTTGAACCCAAACAAAATTGACATCTGTTTTTGCCCACAAATAGAGCTTTATTTTGGTGGTATTTGATCACCTCTCCGGTTTTTATTTTTTGCGCTATAAACAAAAAAAGAGTGACAATTCTGAAAAAAAAAG
This sequence comes from Lithobates pipiens, assembly GCF_037356315.1. Taxonomy (NCBI): domain Eukaryota; kingdom Metazoa; phylum Chordata; class Amphibia; order Anura; family Ranidae; genus Lithobates; species Lithobates pipiens. The sequence goes on from NW_027507758.1 coordinate 229,420,547, forward strand.
CAATTTCCTGACAGACTCCATGGCAGCAACGTGTGGGTTAAGTCCCGCCTCCACTACCCTATAGGACACTACTCCCAAAAAACTTTGCTCCCTGCCCATGGCCGTGTTCTTTTTTGTCCTCCTCCGTAGGACCCATTATGGTCTTTCTACCTGAAGATTGCTCCCACACGGTTCCACTTTTGGATTGGCCGAATAGTGACTGGGGACTGGTTTGTAGAATGGCTCCACTAAGTCCTAGCTACTAGCGGGGTATGGCGTGGGCACTGGATATAGCGCTGGAGGAAGCCAGGAACCTAGCCATTGGCAAGCAGGCTGCGCATTTGGTCTTACAGCCCAGCTCACTAGCAGGTGACTTATTTTGCCTTGAGAAGTCCAGTGTGTTCCTTACCTTCAGCCTGGAGACGATCATGTGGGACCGGTGAGATTGTTCCTCTTTTTCATGGCAGCAGTTTGTGTTTTTTTCCTGCTTTTGTAGCTATATTTCCCCTTCTTGTCTCCTGTATTTAAGTTTGTAGTTACAGGCATAGCAGCTGGTTTTTCCTGCATTCCAGCCACCGCTTACTTCCTTTTTTTCGTTTGCGTGGTTGTTCTGCGCATGCATGAGCACGGCGCGAGAGCGAGGCTTAGTTCACGCATACGCGATAACGGCAAAATGATGCTAATCGCGCATGTGCAATGGTGGCGTGCTCGGCACTGTGATGAGGTCCCTGAGGCCCCTTATTTAAACAGGGGAAATAGCCTGCAGGCTCTGGGAATGCTTGCAGGCTATTACGCGACTTCCCCTTATCCAAATCTGTTTCTGGGGAGGTAGGTGACCGTCTGGGATGGGGGGGGGGGGGGGGGTTCTGCTGCTCTTGTCCTTATTTGTATGTCTTTGCAGCACCAATGGAAGCCTCTAGAGACATGGACTCTCCTCCGACTGTATGTGGCCAGCCCTCTAACAATAGGTACTGTCTTGTAGTGGGAGTTGGGGGGGATCCTGTCTTAGTCAGTCTGTTATCTTCCCTTATCTGTATGTTCCCTGTATTTCTGTCTTACACCAGCCCATCCAGGTCCGAACAGCGATGCAGCTCTCACAGAAGAAGCAATTCTTCGAAGTCTTACTACCAGCATTCCTCTTCTAAATCTAAACATCATGGCTCACCCTCAAGATCTGGGTGCCGTAGTGAGGATCGATCTCGATCCTCAAAGGCTCATTCCAGACGTTCAGCTATCAGTACCTGCTGGGGGTGCAGGATTCAAGTTCCTACTGGGAAATCCCTATGTGATCTCTGCTTTTTCAAAGCCTCTAATGAGAGAGGGGTTATGGACCAGCAGCTAAGATCCCTTGTGGAAGTGGTTAAAGAGTCCCTCAAGGGGGTAAGGGCCAGCCAGACCCCTGTGCCTCAGTCAGAGTCGCCTCAGTCACCAGTGAGGGAGACGCAAATTCAAGAGAACTGGGAGTCTTCTCTACCAAGCCATCCTTCAGCTGCTGCATCAGAAAGTGAATCAGAGGAAGATAGTCCCTGTGTGGGGTTTGGCTTCGCCTAACTCTCTCCCTTGGTGAAGGCTATCAGAGAGGCTTTGAACTGGGAAGATGATGTGGTTAATCCTTCCAAAGGAAGTATTTCAAACCACTAAAAAAGGAGCGTCTCAACTTTTCATTCCTGTCTGAGCTTGGTGAGGTCATTATGGACGAGTGGAGTAAGGTTGAGAAGAAGAATAATATGCTTTCAAAAGTCTTAAAGTTATATCCCTTTAAGGAAGATAAGGTCAAGTATTTGGAATCAGCTCCGCTAGTGGATGCAGCGGTGATGAGACTAGTAAAGCATGTGATACTTCCACTGGAAGATACAGTTTCATTTAAGGACACCTTGGACAGGCGGATTCCGATTTAAAGAGAATTTACCTTACTGCTGGTATGGCCTGTAAACCAGCGTTGGCTTTAGCAGCAATGTCCAAGGCCATGGAAGTATGGAAGGATAGTGTAGACGATACCCTCAGGAATATTTTGGATGAAGTCGAAAAAAGTTCTCCAATCCAGGAGTTACGGCTTGCATAGGCTTCTCTGGGGGAGGCCTCGATTGACATCATCTGCTTGGTGTCTCGGGCTATGCTTTCAGCTGTCACCGCCAAACGGGCTCTTGGCTCTATCCCTGGCTGGCTGATCCAGCTTCAAAACATGTGTGGTGCTAAATTCCTTTTGAGGGTTCTTCCCTCTTTGGTAATAAATTGGATAATGCCATAACCCGGGCCATTGGTGGGAAGTCTGGGTTTCTCCCTCAGGATAGATGCTTAAAAAGCCAGAGAAGGTTTTTTCCTAAGAAACAATATCAGGAGCAGGCCAGGGAAGCCCGTAGTTATAGACCAGGTCACGAATATTCCAGGTCATGGAAGTCAAGGCAGACTTCCTTTAAGAAATCAGCTAAGAGCAGTTTCGACAGGAGAGAGGGAACCAACAAAATCTTTTTGAGATTGGGCCCGCTCAGATAGGCCAGGTGGGGGCTCGTCTTCTACGTTTTCAGCAAGTCTGGGCGGCCTCAATCCAGGACATCTGGACCATCAGAACAGTCTCTTCAGGCCATTCCTGGACCTTCAGCAGGTCCCCAAGACTCAGGTGTGTTCCCACCTCCCTTCCGGCCTCAGAGGAAAAAAAGGCAGATCCTTTTAGCCTATGTGAAATTTTTATCGGCTTAAGGCGCTGCTGTTTCCATTCCAGACGATCAACGAGGGTTGGGAATTTATTCTCCTCTCTTTATGGTCCAAAAGAAAAACGGAACTTGGAGGCCTGTCATAGACCTTACCCATCTGAATCATTTTATCAAAAAGGAGAGGTTCAAGATGGAAACACTGTCAACAATACAACAATCGGTCCAGTCAGGCGATTGGATGATTTCAATAGATCTAAAGGACGCTTATTTTCATGTCCCTGTGGCAGAAGATTTTCAGCAGTTTCTTCGTTTTTCCATTGGCAAGCTACATCTTCAGTTCGTATGTCTCCTGTTCGGGCTTTCAACATCTCCCCAATTTTTCTCGAAGATATTGTTAGCTGTGGTGGCCCTATTGAGAACCAAAGGTATTTGTCTTCACCATTATTTGGACGATCTTCTGCTGCTAGCCCAGGTCAGAGACCGTCTGTTAGTACACAAGGGTCAGGTTATCTCCACTCTTCAAGAATTCGGTTGGATCCTGAATCTAGAGAAGAGTCAATTAATTTCGTCTCAGTCTGTCATATTCCTGGGAGCCCTCTTCAATACGGTAAAGAGTACCATCTTGTTACCCCAAGAGTAGGTGTCGGTAATTAGGGACAGAATTCATCCGGCTCTTTCAGCCTCCCATCTCCAGGCTCTCCAGTGTCTGGAGGATTATCGGCACTATGGTGGCCACAATTCCAATGGTGAAGTGGGTCCAATTGAAGATGAGACCCTTCCAAAAAGGGTTTCTTCACCAATGGCTAGGCGACAAGACTCAGTCCATCTGGATCACATCCTCAATGAAAAGCTCTCTTCCCTGGTGGCTTCAGAGGGAGAATCTGTTCAATTGTCATTCCATTCTCCCCATCTCGTGGATAACAATAACTTCGGATGGCATCAACAAGGGCAGGGGCGCCCACTGTTTGACAGAAGTAGCACAGGGCACCTGGGACTTTTCTTCCAGGAGAACGGTGTAGAACATTCTAGAGTTAAGGGCAGCTTTACAAGCGCTGCTAGCATTTCGTCATCTGATCTCGGTTCTACTCAGGCTAGACAACATGATGGCAGTGGTGTATATAAGTAGACAAGGAGGTACTCAGAGTCTGTCTCTACTTCAGGAGGTAGAGCCAATTATGTCTTGGGCTCAGAAGAACCTGGTCAACATTACAGCAACTTATGTTCCAGGGATGCAGAATGTTCAGGCAGACTGCCTGTCTCGAGTCCTTCTAGACAACAACGAATGGTCCCTTCACGAGGAAGTTTTCAGTTGGATTCTAACATTGGGGTTCTCCCCAGAGGTCAACCTGTTTGTCTCCCCTTGCAACAAGAAACTGGCAAGGTATTATTCCAGGTTTCGGGATCCTCGGGCCTATGGGGTGGATGCACTGACGGAACAATGGTGGTTCAACAGAGCTTATGCTTTTCCTCCAACTCCCATTATTCTACAGTTCCTGCGGAGACTCAGATCAGAAGCAGTAGAAGTGATAGCTGTAGTACCTTACTGGCCCAACAGACCATGGTTTCCACTGCTAATGCTCCTCAGTGTCAGAGACCCGATTCCCTTACCTCTCAGGCCCGATCTTCTGTCTCAGGGCTTGAAGCTACATCTCTGTCCTGCCCAAAAATGTCTGAGGGTCTGGTTTTTGAGAGGGGAAGGTTAGAGGCTCTGGGTTGCTCCAAGGAGGTCATTCCTACTCTCATGAGTGCAAGGAGGAAAAGTACCAACCGGGTGTATGAGAGGATTTGGTCTAGATTCACAAACCACATGTCCTCCAGGTCTAGCTCTGAGAGTAACCTGACGGTCCAGGATGTTTTGAGTTTCTTACAATCCGGACTTGACATCTCCTTATCTGTCAGTGCTCTTTGTGTGCAATTTTTGGCAATTTCGGCTTTTTCTGGAGTTTCTTGGGCTAAACATCCCTTGGTTCAGCAATTCTTCAAGGGAGCGGTTAGACTTAGACCACAGAGGAAACCTAGATTCCACAAGTGGGATTTACCACTGGTTCTTGACTTCTTCTCACAACTGGACAAACCACTTTCAGTCAGAGTTGTCCCTCATGACATCATTTTTAGTAGCCATATCTTCGGCAAAGAGAGTCTCTGAAATACAGTTTCTATGATTAAAAGAGCCTTTCCTCACGTTCTTCCCTGACAGAGTGGTTGTAGTACCAATGCTAGGGTTAAATCCCAAGGTCACTTCAGTCTTCCATGAAAATCAGGATATTACTCTTCCTACCTTTAATTCTGCTTGGAGTCAAGATCTTCATCCTCTTGACATGGGAGTTATTTTGAAGCGATACTTGGAGGCTACTGCTTCTTTCCAGCAATCAGACTAACTTTTTGTTTGTTTCCACGGGAAAAGCAAAGGCCTTAGGGCTTCTGTCAGATCCATCGCCATATGGGTGGTTCAGGCGATCCAGTGGGCTGAGGATAAGAGAAGAGAGAAGAAGAGAGAAGGGCTTGGCTCCTCCTGAGGCGGTTGCAGCACATTCCACGAGAAGTCTGTCTACTTCTTGGGCAGCCTCACGTCATGTGGCTCCTGAATTTATCTGCAAAGTGGCCCCTTGGTCATCCATTCATACATTTATGGCTCATTATTGTGCTGAACCTTCCAGTTTATCTTCTGTTGATTTTGGTTTAAAGGTGCTGTCAGTCGACAGTGTTAAATAAATCTTTGTTCAGCATTTTTTGCCCACCCGAGTGTGTTTGGCGAGTAATTTCCCACACGTTGCTGCCATGGAGTCTGTCAGGAAAATTGAAAATTCTTATCAAAATACTTACCGTAATTTTCCTTTCCTGATGGACTCCATGGCAGCAGGAGTTCCTTCCCAAAATGGCTGGAGTAGGCTAGTTACCGAACACGGCCATGGGCATGGAGCAAAGATTTATTGGAGTAGTGTCCTATAGGGTAGTGGAGGTGGGACTTAACCCACAAGTTGCTGCCATGGAGTCCATCGGGAAAGGATAATTACGGTAAGTATTTTGATAGGAATTTTCCGTTATTTTTTACTTTTTGCTATAATAAATATCCGCCAAATATATATATATATATATATATATATATATATATATATATATATATATATATATATATATATATATAAACAAATGTTTACCTCAGTTTAGGCTGATATGAATTCTTCTACATATTTTTGGTAAAAAAAAAATTGCAATAGGCATTTATTGATTGGTTTGCGCAAAAGTTATAGCGTCTACAAAATAGAGGCTAGTTTTATGGCATTTTTATTTTTTATTAGTAATGGCGGTGATCTGCGATTGTTATCATGACTGCGACATTATCACAGACACATCGGACACTTTTGACACTATTTTGGGACCATTGTCATTTATACATTGATCAGTGATATAAAAATGCTTTACACAGTAATCAGTGGTCATCAACCCTGTCCTCAGGGCCCACTAACAGGCCAGGTTTTATGTATTCCCTTGGGGAGATGCAGACTAGAATACTGCAATCACTGAGCAGAAAATGTTATAACCTGTGATGTATTTCAGTTATCTTGCAAACCTGGCCTGTTAGTGGGCCCTGAGGACAGGGTTGATTACCACCGGTGTAAAGTACACTGGCAAGGAAATGGTTAACCACTAGGGGGCGATGAAGGGGTTAAGTGTGTCCTAGGGATTGATTCTAACTGTGGGGGGAGGAGCTACCTAGGACATGACACCGATCACAGGGAGCTGTGATCTCTGTCATTACACAAGGCAGAACGGGGAAATATTTCAAGCCTGCGTGCTGAAAATTTATCGTCCCCAACTGCAAATTGCACACTGCTCAGCGCTTCAGGATTCGGATTTAAAAGAAAATGATAGCAATCTTTAGACCAATCCTTATGATTACTAAGCAATTCAATTAGATCAAAAGAATAATAATAATAGCTGCTGCTTGTTTAAAATACACGTCATATGAAATATATACATAAAAAATAGAAAAAACTTCAAGGAGTCCACAGATTAAATATATATATATAGCAGCGCTCAATATACAAAATCTTATTCAGATGTTTGTTCATATGTGCTCTTGAAAGAATGGTGATAGAGTCCAACACGTGAAAAGAAGAAGAGAGATCGAGACCACTTTCCACCTGGCATTTTTCCACCTTATGTGCTCTCCAAATACAAGCCCCCCAAGGGGATGCACTCACCAGAAAATCAAGGATATATGAGCCTTCAATATACCAAACCACTAAGTTCTTTGGTTGTGGGAAATCAAGGATATAGGAGCCTTCAAAACATTACATTCTTTGGTCGCTAGATGTCACCATAATGGGGTGGTCCGAAGCTCATAAAGGAAACAAGATCATACTGACATAGCGTGATACTGTTTAAAAAACCTTTATTATAGACCCCCCGTACAAAATAGGCGTACCAAATATATTAAAACAAATCGCATTAGATAAGTGTACTGTGCCTTGTTTCTCGTGGTGAGACCCTTCGGTTACCGCGAACGACCGCTCTGTGCGTTCGGTTTACTTCCTGGTACCTTGGTTAGTTCACGATCGAGTAACTGGAACGCACACGTCACTTCCGGTGTGTGTTACGCCCTGACGCGTTTCGTCATTTCCGACTTCATCTGAGGACGCCCTCAGATGAAGTCGGAAATGACGAAACGCGTCAGGGTGTAACACACACCGGAAGTGACGTGTGCGTTCCAGTTACTCGATCGTGAACTAACCAAGGTACCAGGAAATAAACCGAACGCACAGAGCGGTCGTTCGCGGTAACCGAAGGGTCTCACCACGAGAAACAAGGCACAGTACACTTATCTAATGCGATTTGTTTTAATATAAAAACGGGGAAATACCTTGTTTACATAGGCATCTCCCTGTTCTTCCTCTCTACACCACAATTGCGGGCCGCTGGAGAACATTGAGTTCCCGGGATCCATAGGCACTGTCAGGAAAGGTTCCCTCCGCTGGTAATATCAATCATTTGGCATGCAGTACTGCGATCCACCAGCAGGTGTCTCCTGCTGGAATTATGTCATCTTTGGTCCGCAGTACTGGTGTCCACCAGCGGAGGGATCCTGGCAGTATGGAGCAGGTATTGCCCTCTGCAGTCAGGCGTCACATGACTGACAGCAGCCATTATAAATACCCGGCAAGTTCATATACACTTGGCCTTGGTACTGTCCTTGAGACCTGATACCTGATACCTGTTACCTGTTACCTGATCCCCGATCCCTGTTTCCTGTATCCTGCCTCTTGTACCTGTTCCCTCTCTCCTTGTCCCCCTATTCTGCTTACCTCCTATTTATGACCCCGGCCTGGCTTGACTACGATTCTGGTTCTCCCTTTTGTTACATTATACTGGTTTACTTGCTTATCTGCACTGTTTGGTTGTTAGTTTGTTCACTTAGTTTGTATTGGTGGTGTGTTCACATTTATATGCGTTTGCTTAATAAATTTACCTTCACTTATTTGTGTCTGGTTCACTTGTCACAGTCACACAGTTCTGGTCACATCTGGTTCATGACAGAATACCAAGGCCATTCCTGACCAGAAGTGGCTGCACAGGGGAACCATTTGCTTTAGTTTGGTTGCAAACATGAATGCTGATGAGATCATTTATTTTTCTCTGCTGGCATCTGAGAGTGGTGATTATTGCCGCCAGGTTTTGAAAGAATGGTCTAGTGACCAGTTGTTTGCAGCTATGCGTTTGGCTCACTCCCTGGTCGATCAGGGTTATACATTGTTTGAGGAGGTGCAGCCTTTGATAAAGATCTGTACTGAGCTAGCCCTGCCCTGTATCCCAGATGGCCGTGATGATTTCACTCCTCCTTTTGTTATGAATCAGGTTGTATCTTTAGTATGGCTTTTTGAAGATGATCCTTCTGATTTTTGTGAACACTACTCAGCCTGTTCCCCACAGGTGATTGCTGAGTGCATTGTATCTGCTCAGTCTTTGGTTAGACAGGGAGGCTTAAAACTTCAGTTTGTACAACCCATACTTTCAGCATGGTCTGACATGGTGCAATCAGCCCCAGCCAAACAATCCACCTCTGCCATCAGGTATGAGCCTACCCAAAAGTATGTTTCCCCACCAGCCATGTCAGCCTCAGTTGCACCCCAGTACACGCTGCTCCTAACCAAATACTCCTATCCAGTCTCTACTCCCTGTACTTATCCTGCATTCAACCCACCTGCTTCCTCTCCGCTGTCTACAAACCCACAAGTTCTTTCCCCAGCTACTGGTACCTCTTCTCTGCCATATCACAATCCTCCTTTCCAGTCTGCTGCACCCCTTATTTACAGTCCTGTAGTCACCTACAGAGCTTCAGTGGCTAAGCCAAAGAAAAAACGAAAGTTTTTCCCAACCAAAATGGTCTTACCATTAACCCAACCTGCCTCCACACCTACCAAACTGTCCCAGCCCGGAGTGCCAGAGCCAGAGCTCCAGCCCGGAGTGCCAGAGCCAGAGCTCCAGCCCAGAGTGCCAGAGCCAGAGCTCCAGCCCGGAGTGCCAGAGCCAGAGTTCCAGCCTGACGCCTTCCAGCCTGATGTCCCGGCCTTCCAGCCTGACGCCTTCCAGCCTGATGTCCCGGCCTTCCAGCCTGACGCCTTCCAGCCTGATGTCCCGGCCTTCCAGCCTGACGCCTTCCAGCCTGATGTCCCGGCCTTCCAGCCAGACGCCTTCCAGCCTGATGTTCCGGCCTTCCAGCCAGACGCCTTCCAGCCTGATGTCCCGGCCTTCCAGCCAGACGCCTCCCAGCCTGATGTCCCGGTCTTCCAGCCAGACGCCTTCCAGCCTGATGTCCCGGCCTTCCAGCCAGACGCCTTCCAGCCTGATGTCCCGGCCTTCCAGCCAGACGCCTTCCAGCCTGATGTCCCGGCCTTCCAGCCAGACGCCTTGCAGTCTGATGTCCCGGCCTTCCAGTCTGACGTCTTGCAGTCTGATGTCTCGGCCTTCCAGTCTGACGTCTTGCAGTCTGATGTCTCGGCCTTCCAGTCTGACGTCTTGCAGTCCGATGTCTCGGCCTTCCAGTCTGATATCTTGCAGTCTGATGTCCCGGCCTTCCAGTCTGATGTCTTGCAGTCTGATGTTCCGGCCTTGCAGTCTGATGCCTTCCAGTCTGATGTTCCGGCCTTGCAGTCCGATGCCTTCCAGTCTGATGCCCCGGCCTTCCAGTCCGATGCCTTCCAGTCTGATGCCCCGGCCTTCCAGTCCGATGCCTTCCAGTCTGATGCCCCGGCCTTCCAGTCTGATGCCTTCCAGTCTGATGCCCCCGGCCTTCAAGTCTGATGCCTTCCAGTCTGATGCCCCGGCCTTCCAGTCTGATGCCTTCCAGTCTGATGCCCCGGCCTTCCAGTCTGATGCCTTCCAGTCTGATGCCCCGGCCTTCCAGTCTGATGCCTTCCAGTCTGATGCCCCGGCCTTCCAGTCTGATGTCCCGGCCTTGCAGTCTGATGCCTTCCAGTCTGATGTCCCGGCCTTGCAGTCTGATGCCTTCCAGTCTGATGTTCCGGCCTTGCAGTCTGATGCCTTCCAGTCTGATGTTCCGGCCTTGCAGTCTGATGCCTTCCAGTCTGATGTTCCGGCCTTGCAGTCTGATGCCTTCCAGTCTGATGTTCCGGCCTTGCAGTCTGATGCCTTCCAGTCTGATGTTCCGGCCTTGCAGTCCGATGCCTTCCAGTCTGATGTCCCGGCCTCGCAGTCTGATTCTTTCCAGCCTGATGTCCCGGCCTTCCAGCCAGACGCCTTCCAGCCTGACGTCTTGCAGTCTGATGTCCCGGCCTTCCAGTCTGACATCTTGCAGTCTGATGTCTCGGCCTTCCAGTCTGACGTCTTGCAGTCCGATGTCTCGGCCTTCCAGTCTGATATCTTGCAGTCTGATGTCCCGGCCTTCCAGTCTGATGTCTTGCAGTCTGATGTTCCGGCCTTGCAGTCTGATGCCTTCCAGTCTGATGTTCCGGCCTTGCAGTCCGATGCCTTCCAGTCTGATGCCCCGGCCTTCCAGTCCGATGCCTTCCAGTCTGATGCCCCGGCCTTCCAGTCCGATGCCTTCCAGTCTGATGCCCCGGCCTTCCAGTCTGATGCCTTCCAGTCTGATGCCCCGGCCTTCCAGTCTGATGCCTTCCAGTCTGATGCCCCGGCCTTCCAGTCTGATGCCTTCCAGTCTGATGCCCCGGCCTTCCAGTCTGATGCCTTCCAGTCTGATGCCTTCCAGTCTGATGCCCCGGCCTTCCAGTCTGATGCCTTCCAGTCTGATGCCCCGGCCTTCCAGTCTGATGCCTTCCAGTCTGATGCCCCGGCCTTCCAGTCTGATGTCCCGGCCTTGCAGTCTGATGCCTTCCAGTCTGATGTTCCGGCCTTGCAGTCTGATGCCTTCCAGTCTGATGTTCCGGCCTTGCAGTCCGATGCCTTCCAGTCTGATGTTCCGGCCTTGCAGTCCGATGCCTTCCAGTCTGATGTCCCGGCCTCGCAGTCTGATTCTTTCCAGTCTGATGTCCCGGCCTCGCAGTCTGATTCCTTCCAGTCTGATGTCCCGGCCTCGCAGTCCGACGCCTTCCAGTCTGATGTCCCGGCCTCGCAGTCCGACGCCTTCCAGTCTGATGTCCCGGCCTTGCAGTCCGACGCCTTCCAGTCTGATGTCCCGGCCTTGCAGTCCGACGCCTTCCAGTCTGATGTCCCGGCCTTGCAGTCCGATGCCTTCCAGTCTGATGTGCCTGCTGTCCAGCCTGATGTGCCTGCCTTCCAGCCTGACGTGCCGCTGCCCGCCTTCCAGCCTGACGTGCCGCTGCCCGCCTTCCAGCCTGACGTGCCGCTGCCCGCCTTCCAGCCTGACGTGCCAGCTTCCCGGCCCGATGTGGTTCTGTCTGCTGCCCTGCTTGAAGTGTCTGTTACCCAACCTAATGTGACTTTGCCCATAGCCCAGCTTGACGCAGTGGACTTTCCCCAGCAACTGCTAGTTGGAGCGTCCGGAGGTCGCTCCTTTGAGGGGGGGTACTGTCAGGAAAGGTTCCCTCCGCTGGTAATATCAATCATTTGGCATGCAATCCACCAGCAGGTGTCTCCTGCTGGAATTATGTCATCTTTGGTCCGCAGTACTGGTGTCCACCAACGGAGGGATCCTGGCAGTATGGAGCAGGTATTGCCCTCTGCAGTCAGGCGTCACATGACTGACAGCAGCCATTATAAATACCCGGCAAGTTCATATACACTTGGCCTTGGTACTGTCCTTGAGCCCTGACCTGATACCTGATACCTGATACCTGATCCCCGATCCCTGTTTCCTGTATCCTGCCTCTTGTACCTGTTCCCTCTCTCCTTGTCCCCCTATTCTGCTTACCTCCTATTTATGACCCCGGCCTGGCTTGACTACGATTCTGGTTCTCCCTTTTGTTACATTATACTGGTTTACTTGCTTATCTGCACTGTTTGGTTGTTAGTTTGTTCACTTAGTTTGTATTGGTGGTGTGTTCACATTTATATGCGTTTGCTTAATAAATTTACCTTCACTTATTTGTGTCTGGTTCACTTGTCACAGTCACACAGTTCTGGTCACATCTGGTTCATGACAGGCACGCTTGTGCTGGGAGGCGGCAAATTTAAAGGGATGTACCTGTACACCCATTTGCCTCCCTGTTCCATTCTGCCAACATACATCTGTGTGTGGTTGGCAAGCTGTTAATACTCCTTAAAAACCTGATGGTGGTCATTCAATTTTGGACCCCTGTACGTGGCTAGGCTGCCAAAAAGTCTCTCACGTGTGGTATCCCCATATTTGGGAGAAGTAGCAGAATGTGTTTTGGGGTGTAAGTCTACATATACCCATGGCATTTGTGAAAAATATCTAATTTAAGTGACAATTTTGTGTAAAAACCAAAAATTTTTTTTGCCATTTTCCAAAAACTTGTGGCAAAAAATAAAATCTTTGGACTCAACATGCCTCTCAGAAAATACCTTAGGGTATCTATTTTCCAGAAAGGGATAATTTGGGGGTGTTTATACTGTCCTGGCATATGTGTGAAGCGCACTAGTCCCTTGGGAGCTGCTAATAGTTCATACAGTACGGCTAGTTTAACCCCCGGTTCTTCCACCCCCGCTGTAATAAAACACAGACACATTTAGAACAGTTCAAAACTTTTAACTTTATTCCAGATTCCGGCAAGTACTATCACCTCAATGATGCACAGAATAGGAGTTGCCTCTGGATTGAGATGTGTGAATGATAGTCCCTCTCCTTTAGTGAGCTGACACGCATGCCCCTCTGATAAGCATGTGGTACTTTGAAACACTAGCAGTCCCAGGCCTCACCTGCCTTCTCCTCCTGCACTTTTCTTCCCAGGCCAGCTCAGGATAGGTCCAGGCCAATCCTGGTTCACTCCAGTCGGTTTGCAGCTACTTCTTGCTTGATGGAAACCTTACAGCTCTGGAGTCCCCAATCCTCCATCGCCTTCCTGTGAAGATCCATGGCTTTCCAGCACTGGGGTAAAGACACCCCAGGCCTTCCAGCCCTGGGTCTTAAAGTCACATTTTTCTGACTGTGTGGATTAGTTCTCTTCCCATCTCCAACTCCCCGGGGAACATGTGACCCCAGTGTATATATATGGCCCCTGACCAAGCAAATTAACAATTGGACAAGGGCCCATACACACTGCCTGTCCTTCAGAGCCTGACCCGCCTCCTTTCCAGAAGATTCCTCTGGAGAGCAAGGGAGTGTTCTCCCAGGGTGATGAATAGGTGGTCACACCCCTCTCTAACCTATAACTCCACCCTAACCCAAACAAACCTCCAGGCCTCTACAAAATACAGTAAGGTACTGGCAATTTAACCTAACTTCTAAACTAATAGCACCCACCTAAAGTGGTGGGTGCTACATGTGATACATAGTTAGAAAATTATATGCGTTATTAACGCCCCTTTGAAAGCCTGAATGTATTTTAGGGTTTACCCCATGTATACCCATGGCATATGTGAGAAATATATCATTAAAGTGACAACTTTGTGTAAAAAAAAAAAAAAAAAAAATGAGTTGCGTATATATACCATAGTTTGTATAACTTTCACACAAACCAATTAATATACACTTACTGGGTTTCTTTTTAGCAAAGACAAGTAGCAGAATACATTTTGGACCAAATTCATGAAGAAATTTGATTTTATTGGATACGATTTATGACAAAGTATAAAATATTGTTTTTTTTTTTCTCAATTTTTGGTCTTTTTATGTTTATATAATAAAACATAAAAAAAAAAAACAATGGTGATCAAATACCACCAAAAGAAAGCTCAATTTATTTGAAAAAATAATTTCGTTTGCATGCATTGTTGCATGACTGCGCAATTGCCAGTTAAAATATTGCAGTGTTGAATAGCATAAAATGGCCTGGTTATGCAGGGTGTGAAACCTTCCAGTGGTCAAGTGGTTAACCAAGAGCATCATCCTCCTACAAAGTGTTGTCATGCTATATACCGTAGTACTGGTGTAAAGTCCAGATCAGATTACTATTGTAATATGTCTAGCATCTCAGTAATCTTGATTTCCAGTTAGCTTCTGACCCCACTGATTCACCTAAGATAAACCGAAAGGGTAACACCACTTTCTTGGGGAAAAAAAATAGCAAATTAAAAAAAGTAATATAGCATCTACAATTGTGACCCAAAAATTACCTTTCCTTTGCAATCTGCAGTATTGTAATTTACTGTAAAATGCATTGCAATATGGCTACCTGGAGGTGTTCTGTACACAGATGATTTACATCCATGTACAGAACACCTTACACAATCTAAAATGTGAATAGTGAGATATAATAAATATAAATAATTTGATACATGGATGAAAAATATATGTTTTAATAAAGTTGTCTATATCAATCTAAATTAAACAACCTCCTATAATCTGTATAAATAAAAGAAATCAATAACCCCTTCCCACCAAATATATCCCCATGTAAAAAGTGATTGTGATGGTTCAGCACTTTATTCTTTGAGCACTTATGAGTTATTTGTTGCACCCCAGATGAAGTTCTCTTGTTGAGAGAAACATACATAGTATTTTGGTTTCATAAGGATATGTTTTTGTTGCACGATAACTTTTTACAAGGGGATATATTTGGTGAGGAGGGGTTTTTGATCGGCCCATCTGAATTCCTTTACTCCATAAATCAAGAATAGGAGTGTTAGTACACTGCAGAATTGGACAGTCCTTTGGGTCCAGAAAATGTAGGAGCAATAGGGATACTTTTTCAAGGGTGGCTTTGAATAGGGAGGATTTTTTCTATTCTGATACCTCCTCATATACTCCCTTCTAATTGTTGCAGTGCAGATAGAGACAAACAGACTGGGAGGATTTTTTTAATGCACCCCTCCCTATAAGTGAAAACACACATATCCAACAAATCATCCTAACATTCTTTAGGCGTCGTCCCTAGGTTTTTTGGTGTGTGGGCAAGCACACCTTGTTTGAATTAATTATTATTACCAATAGGAGGGACAAATAATTCAGATATAAGAGGCCATTGTTTAATTGAGATAAAAAAAAGAAAAGCCACACACTAATCATGTCTTCACAGGCAAACTGCTGAAGAAGTAGACTTGATCTATGAAACATTTAGCCTTAATTCACCATAGAATGCAGTGCGAGAGGCCTGCGATCCATGTGTCTTTCCCACACTGCATTTAAACTTACACTGCACTTGCTATCTGCTGTGAGTGTCCATGCAGTCTTAACGACACCCCAAATGCCGGTCATAAACGTAGTGTGTTTGCTGGCACTGGATCACATGGATCACAAAACGAGCACACAAATTTTTGCATGCACAACTTTGGTGTGATTTGAGCCATTTAAAAGAAACAAGCACAACTTGCACCGCATCTAGTCGCATGTGAATTGTGCAGGAAAGGATTGCACCAAGGAGTACAAAGTGTAGCTTACCTGCTGCTTTCCTATGGTCGATAGCATAGACAAGATCAATTAAAAGAGATTATGGCTGTTCTGAACATGAAAATATAAAAAATGTTGTGTAATTGTGGTAGAGTTTAGAAAGTTTATTGTCATAAATTTATGAAATTCTTAACAATGAGATTTTTTTAACTAAAATGGTACCCTTACCATCTACAATTTCAAGAGAATCTTCTATAGGAATACCAAATAAATATTTGAGATAGTGGAACACAGCAACACTATCACTTCACCATACATGTATTCATTATTTTGTAAAACACTAGTCTGGCATAACTGTGTACTATACTGGTATTCTATGTACAAGGTACACCCTTATTTAAGTCTGACTGTTGATAGGTTTCTAATTTCTATGAGTAAATGAAAAAAAATGTCTCATATCAAGCTGGCCAGTGTACAGTAAACAGAATACAAATTATTCTTTGAAAAAAAAAAAATGATAATATTTACTTTCAATATAAAATCTGCATTATATTTCCTGGTTGGGATGTTTTCTGCATATATCAGCACCTAACCTTTGTTTGCATGATAGCAATTGACATTCTGATACATTGAAGTAGAGCACCTTTGTTGTATAAAGCTCCTATAAAGTTTGCAATATTCCAATGTAGATATTTCTTTTCAAACAAAACTGCATACAAATCACAAATATCAAGTTTATACAGCATGTTTCTATACACTTCCTATAATGTATTTTTTTTATTATTTTTTTTTAGAATGCTTTACATTTTGTGAACTAGCTAGTACAGCCACAATGATAAAATACTTTGAAAAAAGTTAATTTTTTCCCACTTTTCTTATCACAATTTTTTTCTCAGAAGTGGGGGCATTCTTGATCAAATCTCTCAGTGGAATACTTTTAGAGAAAACATATGCTCAGAATTGCTAAGTAATTGCAATATCACTAAAAGCTTTGCAATGAAATTACTGAGACGAAATGTTACGGAAATTAGATTTTTGTTGATCTAATTATGTCAATTTGATTCTAATACGTGTGATTGATTCTGAAATATTCTTCAGTACAATGTTACATCCTTTCTAATCTAAACACTTAAGAATACCTTTTTTCACAATATGAGCTTTAAATGAAAGTTTTTTTTAATCCTATAAATATTTTTTTTTTTAACCACTTCAGCTCCGATAGAATTTACCCCTTCCTGACCAGAGCACTTTTTACAATTCGGCACTGTGTCACTTTAACTGACAATTACGCGATCGTGCGACGTTGCACCCAAACAAAATTTACGTCCTTTTTTTCCCACAAATAGAGCTTTCTTTTAGTGGTATTTGATTGTCTCTGCAGTTTTTATCTTTTGCGCTATAAACCAAAAAATTGCAACAATTTTGAAAGAAAACACAATATTTTGTACTTTTTGCTATAATAAATATCCTAATTTTTTTAAAAATAAAAAGCTAATAAGTGTACATTGATTGGTTTGCACAAAAGTTATAGCATGTATAAGATAGGGGATAGATTTATAGCATTCTTTTTTTTTTTAACTAGTAATGGTGGCGATCTGCATTTTTTATAATGACTGCGACATTATGGTGGACACATCGGACAATTTTGACACATTTTTGGACCACTGGCATTAATACAGCGATCAATGCTATACAAATGCATTGATTACTGTAAAAATGTCGCTGGCAGTGAAGAGGTTAACACTAGGGGCGATCAAGGGGTTAACTGTGTTCCCTGTGTGTGTTTCTAACTGAAGGGGGGAGGGGACTGACTAGAGGAAGTGACGGATCGTGGTTCCTAGCTAATAGGAACGCACGATCTGTCACTCCCTTCAGAACAGAACAGGGAATTGTGTGTTTACACACACTCGTCCCTGTTCTGTGTCTCCTGCTCACGTTCGCTTGTGGCTGGCAGTCATGGCGACCATTTGCCCCAAGCATCGGCACCCCCGCTGTGCAGCGGGCACATGCACAAGCGCCTGCTATCCCGACCCAGTGAACCGTCGTATAGCTACGACAGCTCACGCAGGGGAGCCAACCTGCCGCAGTATATACTGTTATATATAGTTATATATATACATATACTGGTATTATACAGTTATAATGTGGCAGTTGGCTGGGAAGCGGTTAAAACAAAGCAAGCTTTTGAAGATACTCTGGTGCTTTAAAGAGTTTTTTTTTTTTCATTTTGATTATCTTTTGAAGCACCCACCCTAGATATGAATGTTATTTCCATGGAATAGGGGTTGACTTTGGAGCACTAGCCCATATGCTTGGTATATCAAGTGGAGGAGGTTTTTTAGGGCCCATTCACACTTTTTCATTATGCCATTACACCAAAATACACCTTTATTGTGGAAAGTGTGAATGGTTTATTAAAAAAGTCACTTTTTCATAATATTCTTCTATATCAGTTTTTATCAGCAACTGCTAAGCATAGCATAAATGTCTGTCGCACTGGCACTAGGCTATCTGGGGATTAGGGAACTATCTTACACACACAGGAATGCTGGCTAGATTGTTCCTGGCACTGTAACTGTCTCACGCCATCAATTTGCAAATACAATATAATAAATGAAAACTTTATATCACAAAATATAATCATAACAATTGAAAACTAAACAAAGGAGATTTTTTTAAGCTGCCATCCTGCACTGTATAATTTTTTGTTAAAATCAATGCCTCTAAATACCTTTTTGTGATATATCTTGAGGCCGGTCACGTGATTCCAGCCGCTCTAATACTCTGATCCAGGGCTACAGCGGGAGGGGCCGAGATATCACTCAGCCAGGAGGTCACATGATCACTGAGCTGGTCATTCAGCCCCTCCCGCTGTACTCCTGAACTGGAGTAGGAAAGCGGGCAGGCATCATGTGACCGGCCTGAAGATACATTACAAAAAGGTATTTAGAGGCTTTGTTTCTAACAAACAATTACACAGTGCAATATGGCAGCTTAAAAGAGAGGGGTTGGCAGCATTTTTTTTTTTTACTAACATCAGTGGGGGGGGGGGGGGGGGCAGAGACAAAGAGTTTCAAGCTGACAGGCAGGAAGGGAGGGGGGAAGATGGGGGAGAGCAGAGAGGAGAGTTGTGAATGATGAAGGCATGTAGACTGACCTGGGTGTCAGGGCTCAGCAGCCATGATAAACTGTGGTCAGTTTACAGGGGGAGAATCAGGCAGGATCAGCTGTTTTTTTTTTTTTTTTTTTTTACAGCTTACACAGGGATAGGTTAGAAAGCACAAGCACTGTGCTGTTTAACCTGCTATAAGTAGGGATGAGCCTGATGTTCGAGTTGAACATAAGTTCGACTCGAACATTGGGTGTTTGCTGCGCACAGTGAACAATATGCGGGTTTCGTGGCAAATACAAAAGCTGGCGCAACACCGTTAAAGTCTATGGGACAAAAAAATCAAAAGTGCTCATTTTAAAGGCTTATATGCAAGTTATTGTCCTGCCCTAGGGGACGTGTATCAATGCAAATTTTTTGTTTTTAAAAAAACTGAAATTTTTTCAGTAGCAGTGATTGTTTTAATGCTTAAATTGAAACAATAAAAATTAAATATTCCTTTAAATATTGTGCCGGGGGGGGGGTGTCTATAGTATGCCTGTAAAATGGCACATTTTCACGTGTTTAGAACAGTATCACAAAATGCAAAATTACATTTCTAAAGGAAAAATTGTCATTTAAAACCGATCACGGCTGTAATGAATTGTCGGGTCTCGGCAATATAGATACAGATAATTGAAAAAAAGAGCATGGGGTCCACCCCATCCATTACCAGGCCCTTTTGATCTGGTTGAATATTAAGGGGAACCCCCGAATCAAAAATTTTAAAAAAAAATTGCGTGGGGGTTCCCTTACAATCCATACCAAGCCCTTCGAGTCCGATATGGAAATTAAGGGGAACCCTGCACCTAATTTATAAAAAAAGGGATAGGGGTCCCCGCAAAATTCATACCAGACCCTTATCCGAGCATGCAACCTGACAGGCTGCAGGAAAAGGGGGGACAAGGGAGCACCCCCCTCCTGAACCGTACCAGGCCATATGCCCTAAGCATGGGGCGAGTGCTTTGGGGTAGCCCCCCAAAGAACCTTGTCACCATGTTGATGGGGACAAGGGCCTCATCCCCACAACCGTTGCCTGGTGATTGTGGGGTTCTGCGGATGGGGTGCTTATCGGAATCTAGAAGCCCCCTTTAACAATGGGACCCCAGATCCCATCCTCCCCGCCGTGTGAATTGGTAACGGGGTACAGATGTACCCCTAGAATTTCACAAAAGAAATGTCAAAATGGTAAAAAAGAGACTGCTTGGGACAACTTTATTGAAAAAAAATAAAATAAAAAAAATAAAATAAAAATGTCTCATGTCCAAGTTCACACCCCCGACAGACCGAAAAAAAAAAAGCCACAATCGTCTTGCCTCTAGGGGAGGCTCCCGCCGCCTGATGCGTTTTCGCTGTGACAGCTCTTATATCAGAATAAATCACAGTTATATACAGTTAAGTCACACTTGTTTAATCATAATAAAAAAAGTAAACGTAGTCAAAACATAGCCAGAGTTCAGGAACGCATAGTCAGACAAGCCAAAATGCCAGGGAGCCAGAGAACAGTGTAGCAGAACAGCAAGCAGGATCTGGAGTCAGAAGGAATGTCAGCCAAGCAAGTCTTTAACAGAAACACAGTCTCTAGAGATGTGACCGAGACAAAGGCAGAGATCATCTGGACTGGACGGCTTAAGTAGGCAGGACTGACAGGCATCATCAGGTGAGTCACTGTGGAGAGATAGGAGCTGGCAATTAGCCAACAGCTGAACGGCCAGCTCAGAGAAGGAAGGGCTGAGCCCAGCCCTGCCATGGAGTGAGCCTCCAGCATTTTCATGGTGACAACATTCCATATGATGATGACCAATGTGCCTTAGACCTCTGAGCCCTTAATGAACTGAGCCTGAAGACAGTTTGCTGTCAAAGAGGATCTTCAGTGCAGTGGAAGATTTTATTACTGAGGGGCAAATGTATCCATCCCCTAACAATGTTGATTGAACCAGTCTTGGATTACCATAGACTAAAAAACTGCTAATGACTACATTTATGATTGTAAATTGTCATCTGCTCTCCCTTCTTCCCCAAAAATATATCTGTCACCATTATCAACTCATGCAACCTCTTTTGGCCTATTGTCTTGCTCCAGCACTGTAAGGGTGCCACAAATTCTAACGTGTGTTACAAGGAAAATCTTGCATTGTGCTTAAAAGTTTGCAGCCTATTCTGATGCTCCAGTCCACAGCAGGACCTCAGCAGCCAAAATTCCAATGTTTGCTACAGGGTAAATCCAGGGCCGTCTTTAATATTGATTGGATCATGGGCAAACATTTTCTTGGGTCCCCTTATGCAATTTTGCTTCCCACCTGCTCATAGACATACAATACATAGCAACTGGACTCAAAACCAGTTTACTATATCAGATCAGGCAGCAATTGCGATTGGTTGCCAGACGTTACTGTATATCATTACTGCCTACTGACTGGTTGCTAGAGGTTACAGCACACATTATGGCTCACTGATTAGTTGCTAGAGGTTACAACACATGATTTCTGCTTGTTGATTGGTTGCTAGAGATTACTGTACAGTAATACTGCTCACTGATTGGTTGCTAGAGGTTACAGCACACCATCTCCTCACTGCCTGCACACCTTGGACTGGGGTGGTGAGCTGACCCATCAATAGACAGAAAACTCCAAGGGATCCTAGAACTTTGGGGATCAGTGGCAATGCTGGGGGGAGGGGAGGGTGTGATCAATGGCAATGCTGATTTTTTTGACTGACTACCAATATAAAGAGGCGTTTCAACACTGGCTACCAATGTAATAGGGGTTTACCCTGACCACTAATGTAATAGAAACATTCACAGTAACAACCAATGTAAGGAGGGATTTACACTGACTACTAATGTAAGGGGAACATTCGCACTGGCCTCTAGTGTGAATGAAATGATTCTACACCAAGCCCCAATGTAATGAGAAGATTTACACCACCACCACTGTAACAGAGACTTGTAGCCTGCGTCCACATGTGTGTGTTGGTAATGCATGCAAAATAGCTTTCCTGACACCACAGAAATGTGCTGCCCTTTAGCAGATACACAGCAGTGTCTCTGCACCCCCAAACCTCCCCCATCCTCTCCACTCCAACCCTCCTCCCTTTAACTCTACCTACCTCCTCTGCTCATCTTTGCACCCACCTTCCTTACTTCTATACACCCCCTACTTGCTCACCTGTGCACCCCAAACTGTAATTCCTTCTCTGCCTACCTCTGCACACCCCACACGACCCCCCCTCCCCACCATAAATGAGCTTACATTTGCAGAACAGGCTGATGATAGGCTTAATGACCACAGTTGCAGGACTTTCAAGCATGCCCCTCCCCAGTGGACAGCATTCAGTATAGGTGATGGTGGATATGACCTCAGGAGGGCATGATATGCATAAGAATGCCACTTTTATTTACAATGCGGCGGGACACTGCTATTTACATATGAATGCTGGCTATTTACATGTAAACACAGGGTCTGCATGGGAGTCATCCATACACAACAATAGGCCAGTAGCACTTCACACTGAGATATCAGGACACATCACAGGACTAAAACTTCAAGGGACAAGCACATTTAAACCAGGATAGTTGGCAAGTATGAGGCAGCTGTTTTGGGCCCAACAAAAATGCTGGGCCCAGGGCAGCTGCCCCTTTTACCCTGCCTTAAAGACGCCCCTGGGTAAATCTGCCACAATAGTTTCAATCCCCTGCCTTCTTTTGTTTGTAAACAAAGCAGATGGAGGATTCCAGGTGACATAAATTATGTCAGCCAGCATTCTCAGCCAGTTGGTTGACATTCAGCTGCAGGCTGGGGAGCTGTCTTATGCTGCTAGAATGAAGGAGGATTGTCAATGTGGGTCATCATGTTTGTGTCAGCGGGTCATCGGGTATCGCTATTGTGATTCTTGTTGGATCTACATCACCGGGTGATGTGATTTTTTTTTGTTTTTATAGATTTTTTTTTTCTAGGGTCTCCATAGAGATTATTTACCTTGCTGATTTTTAAATAGAGGTCTGCTATACATTTTTTGGGGGACCCTTTGCAAGAAAGTGGTGTGGAGTCCCTTCTAATAACTCTACCAGACCCTTATCATGGCATGCAGTTTGGTGGGCCAGGAAAGGAAGGGGAAGCAAGCATACCCCCTGCTGAACCATGGCAGGTCACACGGGAACCTTGCCAGAAGGAGAGAAGCCATCCAAATTCATGTGCTGGCAGTGTCCCACAGGAACAGGTCACTGTCACCCCCAAGGTTAATCTAGTCAGCTCTGCAGTGTGTGCCCTTTTTACTGTTTATGCCTAATAATGTTTTTTTTTATTATTATGGAAAAACACCTGTCTCATCTCTTAGTTTTGATCTATTCCATTTGCGGTCCTACCATTGGCCAATTTCTACCAAACCAATCCTGAGAGCTAACGCTTGAGTGTTTTTTTAAAGAACTCTATGGGGATTGGGGTGCAAGGGAATGTGGGGTGGTGGTGTAAACAGTTTTTTGGTGTAATCTGACTTTTTGTTTTACCTTTTAGGAATATGCAGTGCACTGCAGTGCTGCAATAAAAATGAGCTCTCAAACTATGCAATCGAACTGTTCTTCCACTTGCTAATGTGTACTGAGCTATACTGGCTTTAGTTGTAACTATTTTTTGTTTAACCACTTGCCTCCCAAGCATATTCTGATGCTTCTCTCCTAAAGATGATGGCTTTTAGATCTGTTGTGGCTGCTACTTCTACTGGTCAAATGAAGCTTAGTACTGCTTGATGAAAAAATAACAATGTATGGGCAAAAACTAGCTGAAAGATTGGAGTGGTTGTATGTAAGCTGAGCTAATTGTACAAGAAAAAGCAATTACATAGACAGTCCCCGCTGAGTATTTATTTATATTTTATTTTGACATTGGTACATCCCCATGGCATTGACAAGCACCCTGTATGTTTTGTTAGACTATGGGGGTTATTTACGAAAGGCAAATCCATTTTGCACTGCAAGTGCACTTGGAAGTAAAGTCGCTGTAGATCCGAGGGGGACATGCAAGGAAAATAAAAAACAGCGTTTTAGCTTGCACGTGATTGGATGATAAAGTCAGCAGAGCTTCCCCTAATTTCAGATCTACCCCTTTTTAGAGCGACTGCACTTCCACGTGCACTTTTAAGTGCACTTGCAGTGAAAAGTGGATTTTCCTTTTGTAAATAACCCCCCATATCTTGTTTGTTAACCTAAAAATGACCATAATTCAATAACAATATTTTCCACCATAGATGGCAGATAGATAGTGAGGTCTGTTCAATCATCACTAGATGTTTGCATTATAGTGGCTTTACAGGGGGACGGGATGGCTGATGCAACAAAAAGGCAGATTGAATGGACACTTGCTCTAGAGTAGATAAATTACATTCTAAGGCCACGTACACACGGGCGGATTGTCTGTCCAACTTAGTCCGCTGAACCGTGTTTCAGCGGACAATCCGCTCGTGTGTGGGCTTCAGCGGACTTTTTCAGCGGACTGTCTGACGAACAAAGTCTTACGGAATTTCCGAAATTTTGTCCGTTCAAACTTGGTTTTGTCCGTCCAAACTTGGTTTCAGCGGACAGTCCGCTCGTGTGTAGGCAAGTTGGACGAACTAATTATGGCGCATGCTCAGAAAGGATTTACACGGCCGAAGGTTGCATTGCAGTGTATAGGACGTCGTTTTTCTAGTCCCGTCGTACGTGCTGTACACGTCATCGCGCACGCTTTCAGCGGACTGTCTGCTCATCGTGTGTGGTCAAGTCCGTTCATGCAAATTTTGAACGGACTGTCTGTCGGATTGTCTGACGAACTTAGTTGGGCAGACAATCCGCCCGTGTGTACGCGGCCTTAGGCAAAGCAATGGCTACCTGATCTCTCACCACTGCCTTTCTACCAAAACAACAACATTCTAATAAATCTAGGCCAGAAGCTTATATATTAGTAAATATTTTTTACATACTGTTTGTTATAAAGTGTATGGTTTATTAGGTTATAGATCCATTTCTATTTCATATTTTCTGTGATTGTTTCAATAAATCTGTTTTACTGACTGAACCAACAGTTTTAAAGAATGCAATTTAAAGTTGTAATTGATTATTTACACATATATTTCTAGTTAAGACACATTTTACTGAAAGCAATTTGATGTTTATCTCAACACAAATCCAATCCAAGTTGCTTGTATGCATGAAACCTAAATTTCTTATTCTTATGTTGAGGGTAGATGAGCAGCCTTATTTAAGACTTTAACAACATTTTTTTTTGTTTTTATTAGCATAGTGACATAGGGCTTACATGTATAGGAACACAAATGTTACATTGCTGGACCTTATATTACTAATCATTTATTTGTTATGGAGAGAATATGAATAGCTTACACCTAATAGTGTATCAAACTCATATTACCAAACTATACATCATTAACTGTGCATTACCCCACTTCTTACAACATTGAACAGGCACTATTAAACAGAAATAAAATGTAAAAATTTAGAAAGTTCATTCTCTGTATCACACCATTAAATCTTTACTAGAACCGAATCTCTAATTAGCACAATGTAATGCACACTTAAATACAAGATATAATACTGAATAAAATCCCTAGCTGAACACAAAGGAGAGCATATTTAAAAATTGCTACAGCTTAGATTTACAAGACCATTTCAGGTCTCATAATAAAGAGACAAGACCCATGGAGGAACAACAGAATACATTTTTTTCCTTGAATGATACTATATGTAAAATATAACTAAGTCCAAGATGGCCAAGGATAATTTCATATACAGTATTTTACTCCTATTATTTGATTTCCTTAATTATACAGTTAATTACATTTGTCCTGTGTTTTCAAGTTAGGGGTTCCTTTACCAGATATTATGCTGTAAGGAGCCCTTAGCAATACGTGTTGTAATAATTTGTAAGGTTTGCTCCAATCAGGAGAAAGAGTACTTGATGGAGAGAAATTTGACAGTGGGAAGGTTTTGTCAGAAGTTGAACCTGCATGGTGGCACATTGAGAAACAGACATATCGTGCTCTGTGTTGAAGGAAGAAAATCGACACCTGCAGTGGCTTTTTGATGTCCCCTCCTCTTGGGGTATGGTACCACTTGCTGTGCTTCCCTGTTTTTTTTTTTATAATGATCCCTGTATGGGTGAGGGGAGATAGACATCATCAGTGATCCAAAAGTAACATATTACCTCAGAGAGTGTCTTTTGTCTAGCTAAGGAAAGAGACAATGGTGTGAAGATAATTTTTTTTTATCTCACATTTAACCTGCTATTAACATTTTATAAAGGCCTTTGCCTGAAGTAAAATGTATTTTCTGCATATTCAATCCTGTGTACATCCGAATACTTCAAAAGCACCATTTAAGCTTGGTTCACACTACTACAGGTACATTTACCTCTGTGCTAGTTGTGTACAGGGCAGCCCATTTATTCAAGCATGAAAAATGCTGAAAAGTAGTCCCTAATGCTTTTCCGAAGATGTGCTGCACCAAATCACTTGTGTCAGGGCACCTTGAGGCCAGGTGACAGATGCACTCCGTAGGAGTCGGAAGTGCACTGCTAGGTAGTGGACCTTAGGTCTGACTGCTGCGGTTTGTACCCAGGGAGATTCAGGACACAGGTCTACTGGATCACTAACACAGATCCCAGTGGGAGCTAGAGCATAGATTCCCCAGGGCGCAGAGTCTAAGAGCCAGCAGGTGTTCGCCAGAGCCTCCAGTGGTGAGGATGGACTTTGTTGCAGTCTGGCTCCAGGTCGCAGCCCCTAGGGTCTCACAGCTCACGCTCACAGTAGACTACAGGAGAAGCAAGCAGCAGGCTGGAACAACAAGGATAGTAAAGGGATAAGGCAGACATCAGGGCAACTAGAAGACAAGAACAGAGTACACGCCAAAGGTTCAGGGTCACAGGCAGACAGGGATTGTCGGGGACATGCCAAAAGGTCAAGGTCACAAGCAGACAGGAATCATTGAGAACTTGCCAAGGTCGGTAATGCAGGTCATACACAGTCGAATTTCGAACGAATTTTCTTTTCAAAATCAGAAAATTTGTTTTTTTTGTGATCCGATGATGCCACCATTTATTTTCGAAATTAGGCCGACCAAGCCTTCAATTTCACCTCATGTTGCTACAGAAAAGAATTTTCTTGGCTGGGAATCTTCTTTTCTCTCCGTAAATTTTCTTTTATCTCCGTACATTTTCTTTTCTTATTACATTTCTCGCACGAAATCGTTCGTTTTTCTAAAAATTTCCAACATGTCCAATTCCTCAAATTTTATTTCCGCACGAAAATCGGCTGTTGCTGCAGCCCACTAATGGTGCAAAATTCATACGAAAATTCTTAGATACGATTTTCGAAAGAAAATTATTTCGAAATTCAAACCGTGTATGGCCGGCATAACAGAGACAAATGTAGAGCACACGGCAAGCAGGAAACAGGAAGCCAAACACACAGTGAATACACAACGGTTGATCAGCACCGCTGGCTTGCAGTGCATAGGTTAATATAGGGTTCCCTGATAGGGCCTGGGGTGGAGCCATGCTTACAGGAGAGGTTATAAAAGCCACCAGGTGGAAGTGGCTGGCCTCTTAGTCTGAACACACGAGGAGAGGTAAGCAAACAGAGGAAGATTACTGCATAACCGTCACAGTACCCCCCTCTTATGAGGCCTCCCCCTCCCCTGCCTGGGTCCAGGCTTAAAGGGAAACTCCAGATGGAACCTCCTCGACAGACGAGGAGCAAAGACCTCGGATGCAGTGATCCAAGACCTCTCCGCAGGGCCAAACCCTTTCCAATGTACGAGGTACTGAAGAATGCTGGGAACCCAAAACTTGACTAACCTCGTATTTTAGATTATCCTGAGACCAGAACCGAGGTAGGGAAAGGACGAGAGGACTTGTTGAGGACTAAAGGCTTTTTAGGAATGGGTAAGGGCATGAGAAGACCATCAGGGGTCTGAGCCGGTTCCCCCAGACCCTTAAAGATAAGCTGGACATCCAGCATAGGACCACCAGACTGGGCAGAGGTCAGTGGATCCCTGAGGTCAGGTTGGTTAGAAGGTGATGTGTCACAAGAGTCAAGCCGGATAGCTGAAACACAAACAGAATGCAGAGAGCCCTGAGAAAAAGATTGAAAACCCCACCTGGTCGAATGAGACAGTCTATCCAAAGGATGGATTGAGCCTCTTAAACGGGTTTGAACGGACATAGTAGGAGTAGGGTGAGGCCAGGTTACAGAAGGTCCTGAACAAGAAGCAGGAAGCTCACTGGGCATGGGCTGGACTGGCATAACTGGAAAAAGAGGCTGACTGAATAGTATTGTCAAGTGTAGCGACCATCTCAATCGCATCACAGGGCATAACGCCTGTGGAACTTGCAGACAAGCTAGCCTGACTGTGCATCCAAGGGAGATTAGGGACAGGCAAAGGTAAATGGTTATGCTAACTCGAGTGAGTGATCGACTCAGGTTCATAGGTGGGCCCCTCATCCAGAGTGCCACATGACCAAGGGAGTGCATCAGTCTGACTATTGCAGGACATATCCCAGAGATCGCTATATACAGCGGGAAGAGCAGAAGATACTGGGATGGTGGCAACAGGAAGTTTCTCTTTTGGGGTAACCTTGAGTAGGCAGGAAGAGTAACAGGAGGAACCCCAAGCTAGGATCTGTCCAGCAGTCCAGTCAACGTGTGGAGAATGGAGCCGTAACCAAGGAAGACCTAATATGATAGGAGATGAAGCCTTAGATAAGACAAGGAAGGATATCCACTCCTGGTGGAGTGTCCTTACTGACATCTTAACAGCAAGAGTCTGGAAGTGGATGGGGCCCCTTGGGAGAACAGTGCCATCAATCGCCAAGACCACCAATGGCGTTGTAAGGGGCAAAAGGGTGTGTCTTGATAAGATTGGAGTCAGGGTTCCACTTTACTTGTTTTCATGTTTCAGTAAAAACTAGGAGATGTTGTACTAGGAGATGTTGTAATAGAAACTGTATGGGTTCAGCTTTCCTGTATTTCTTAATCACCCCATGACTGAAAGATGTATTTCTTAACCATCCCGTGACTGAAAGATGTATTTCTTAACCATCCCGTGACAGAAAGACGTTGTTTTATTCTTTTTTTGGTAATTTGTTAAACACAGAAGCTTTTGCGTCATCTTTCCCGTATTGCATAAAAGCTTTGCAAAAATAAAGGTTTCTGTAGCATCGGCAGTGTAACAAGGTGCACATGCTCAGAACTGAACTACGGAGAAGTCTTCTGTGTCTCATTTCTATAAGAGTATAAGATCTGAAATCAGCAGTACAAAGAGGAGAGCGATTTACCTTTGAAAATCGCACCTAACATTTTTGGCACCCGAACAGGGACTCACCACTGAAACTACAAGAGGTGGACGAACGAGGCTGACGGAACAAAAGGAATAAGCTTTCCGGGAACCACAGATTGAAAAACCTGCGCAGGTAAGAGAAAGCTTTATTTCTTCTTATATTCTGTGCTTCCCTGATTTGTGCCTTTAGCCGTTCTGTCAGAAACGGGTCTCCATGCAGTGTGCCCATAAAGCAAGCTGCAGCCTCTGTAGGGGTGAGTTCTGAACTGCTGTAGATACATCCTTTGTTGTGCTGATAATTTGTTGTCTGTCCATGTTGGGTGAAAGAATGAGCCATGTTTAGGATGGTATGAATTAGAAGGAGGATTGCCG
Source organism: Lithobates pipiens (assembly GCF_037356315.1). NCBI lineage: Eukaryota > Metazoa > Chordata > Amphibia > Anura > Ranidae > Lithobates > Lithobates pipiens. The sequence goes on from NW_027507758.1 coordinate 229,449,904, forward strand.
AACTAGGCAAGTGAAAGCGCCCTTTCGGGGGGGGTCACACGCCTATGCTTAACCTTCACATCTAAGTCATAAACCATAAGACTGGTTGAGAGTATAAGCCCTGTCTGCTCCATAAAGCAGGGATAAGAGTGCACGAGAGGGATCCCAGATACGGGGGGGGGGGGGGGGGGGGAATAAGGTCTCCATAAGCCCGGAGATCTAGTCGGATACCTGGCCACTTAAAGGAATGCTTGTATATGTTGTAGCCGCCATTCTGGTTATAATATTTGTTAGTTGGCTAGCATATAAAGTAATTTGATTTCAGAAATCTCATCCCAGAGAGGTTTTTAGTATTTTAGCACCCTAGGAGGAAGGCAACGAGGAACTGTTGTAGGGTCCCGCACACACTTTTTTATTTTTTATTTTGGGACATATAACAGTGTCCCACACGCTACCTAGGCACGGACTGTTAGAATGGGTCAGAGGTATACAAAACCCCGTCAAGGAACTGTGGCCCACTATACGGTGCCGCAGATAATTAAGAACATATATGGGACAGATGAAGCACAAAATTTAAAAACCATACTTCATAAATTCAAAGTAAAAGGAGCAGCGGGTTTAGACCCAGACGTGTGGAAGGAAATAAAAAGGGACAGACAAGGAGAGGTGTTAGAGAAGCAATGGATGCGTCAGGTTCAGTGCTTAATTAAGGTCTCTAACAGAGCGAAAGAAGAGGGGTGGAAATATAACCCAGATTGTGATGGTTGGGACATGAAGGATAGAAGAACAAAAAATGCTGAGGCTCTGGTTGACCCCAGCTCAGCCATCCCACCCCCATACACTGACATAGAACATAAACCACATAAGATATATCCTTCACTCCAAGGCAGGGGATGGGTTTGTCAGGTTTGTGGAGCACAAAACCCAGAATGGGCAATAGAGTGTGTGCATTATGGGGCACAAAAACCTCATCCAGAAACTGTAGCCCCCGTACGCACTGATATACACATTGTACAGGTAAATAATCCGGAATTTGGACAAGTAGCCCATCCAAATGCCCCACCTACTGTTACTCGTAGGATGCAGATAAGGACCTGGGCACCATGGACACCAGACGCCCTTATGGCACTAATACAGAATGCCCCAGACCCAGTAGCGAAACCAGCCGCGTTTTGTAGATTTGTAAGACAGTTGATGGATACACATGGTGCAACATGGCAAGATGGGGAAGATTTGTGTAGACATAAAATGACTCCTACTCTGTTTCAGCAATTTGTGACAGAAATAGGTCCGCACCGACCTATAGACCGGTTTGACGCAGATGGCAACCAACAGGCAGGACACGTCAGACACATAGCTTCAAGGGCCCCATTTGTTGTTAGGTTGGAAGCTTTCTGTACGGCAAAACAAATAGAGAGAGGGTCCATATCACCCATGAAACAAACTCCAGGACAGACAGTATCAGACTTTTACTTGTCTATGGAAAGTATGATGGCAGATGAAGGATTGGATTTGGCTCAGCCAACTACGTTCCGAGCCTTCAATAGACAATTTATGGAAGGATTAATTCCACAGATAAGTGAAAGACTGAAAGCCTGTACACCGGAGTGGAGAGCAACTAGAGATAGAGGAACATTGTTGCAAAAAGCACAGGGAATAGAGGCTGACCTGGTAGAGACGAAAACCCAAAGACACCCTACAGTTAATGCCATAACCACCCCACACGATAGGGAAAAAGGACAGTATCGAAAACCTTTGACTTGTCACTACTGCAACAAAATTGGCCACATGAAACGCCATTGTAGGAAAAGAATGAGAGATGAGGGAGACGACTTTTCATCTCCAGCCAGGTTTGATACTAGATATGGATCTAGACAGACCTCCGGACCTCCTAATCAATCGGAGGATCAGAGGGCATGACACGCCCCTGTCTGTCACGGAAGGGATGCCTAACACAGGCATCCAGCACAGAATAAACAGATCAATGGGCTGCACTGAGGAATGAGGCTCGAAAGGTAAGTGAAAATATAAATATTTATTAAGGAAAAAGGCACACCTGCAAACCAAACAAACACAGCAAACCATAAACAAGCAAGAACACAAATAATACACAGCAAACCATAAACAAGCAAGAACACAAATAATACACAGCAAACCCCAAAACCCTAAACTAACTAACTAACTATATACATGGAAAGGGAACACATATATAACAAGGCAGGGATGAGAGACAAGGGGAACAGGAGGCCAGGTGGAGGAAGCGGAGCCAAGGCAGGGATCAGGGGACAAGTCACAGGTATAGGGAACAGAGTCCAGGACAGGACAGGAAGCAAATCAGGAACAGGTCTCAGGCAACAGGTCAGGCAGGGACAAGGCTAGCAGGAAGGATTCTGAAGCAATGAGCCTCAGTGAAGGGCGGGCTTATATACTTCCAAGCCATACCACTTCAGGTGCAGCTGGATTATTAGAATGTCTGTTTGCTGGGAGACACCCGCTGGTGACCACCAGAACTGCAACCTTTGATGGCAAAATAAACAGTGACACCAGCAGGCGATCCCAGCAACAACACCGTTCCTGACAGTTCCCCCCCCTAAGGGGTGGCCTCCGGACACACCATTCTGCCCTTGACCTGACAGTACATGTAAATGGGGAAAAGTCCAGAAAAGTCTCCCCTGTGACTGCCGACTTCCTTGCGCTCTCCGGCCAGAGTCTCTTAACCAACTGGGAGGCATGCCACCCAAGTCCGACAATGGAACATGTATCCCACCACCAGGGTCTGGAAGTTTAGATCTGGAAATAAAAACAGGCTGGGCAACGTGCTTCGGGTCATCGGGCTGGGCAGCAAGCATCGGGTCATCAGGCTGGGCAGCAAGCATCGGGTCATCAGGCTGGGCAGCAAGCATCGGGTCATCAGGCTGGGCAGCAAGCATCGGGTCATCAGGCTGGGCAGCAAGCATCGGGTCATCAGGCTGGGCAGCAAGCATCGGGTCATCAGGCTGGGCAGCAAGCATCGGGTCATCAGGCTGGGCAGCAAGCATCGGGTCATCAGGCTGGGCAGCAAGCATCGAATCATCAGGCTGGGCAGCAAGCATCGGATCATCAGGCTGGGCAGCAAGCATCGGATCATCAGGCTGGGCAGCAAGCATCGGATCATCAGGCTGGGCAGCAAGCATCGGATCATCAGGCTGGGCAGTAGACTTGGCAGCAAGCACCGGGTCATCAGGCTGGGCAGTAGGCTTGGCAGAAAGCAACGGGTCATCAGGCTGGGCAGCAAACACTGGGTCATCAGCCTGGGCAGTAGGCTTGGCAGCGAGCTCCGGGTCATCAGGCTGGGCAGCGAGCTCCGGGTCATCAGACTGGAAGGCCGGAACATCAGACTGCAAGGCATCGGACTGGAAGGCCGGGACATCAGACTGCAAGGCATCGGACTGGAAGGCCGGGACATCAGACTGCAAGGCATCGGACTGGAAGGCCGGGACATCAGACTGCAAGGCATCGGACTGGAAGGCCGGGACATCAGACTGCAAGGCATCGGACTGGAAGGCCGGGACATCAGACTGCAAGGCATCGGACTGGAAGGCCGGGACATCAGACTGCAAGGCATCGGACTGGAAGGCCGGGACATCAGACTGCAAGGCATCGGACTGGAAGGCCGGGACATCAGACTGCAAGGCATCAGACTGGAAGGCCGGGACATCAGACTGCAAGGCATCAGACTGGAAGGCCGGGACATCAGACTGCAAGGCATCGGACTGGAAGGCCGGGACATCAGACTGCAAGGCATCGGACTGGAGGGCCGGGACATCAGACTGCAAGGCATCAGACTGGAAGGCCGGGACATCAGACTGCAAGGCATCAGACTGGAAGGCCGGGACATCAGACTGCAAGGCATCAGACTGGAAGGCCGGGACATCAGACTGCAAGGCATCAGACTGGAAGGCCGGGACATCAGACTGCAAGGCATCAGACTGGAAGGCCGGGACATCAGACTGCAAGGCATCAGACTGGAAGGCCGGGACATCAGACTGCAAGGCATCAGACTGGAAGGCCGGGACATCAGACTGCAAGGCATCAGACTGGAAGGCCGGGACATCAGACTGCAAGGCATCAGACTGCAAGGCATCAGACTGCAAGGCCGGGGCATCAGACTGCAAGCCATCAGACTGCAAGGCGTCAGACTGCAAGGCGTCAGACTGCAAGGCGTCAGACTGCAAGGCCGGGGCATCAGGCTGGAAGGCGTCAGGCTGGAAGGCCGGGGCAGCAGGCTGGAAGGCGTCAGGCTGGAAGGCCGGGGCAGCAGGCTGGAAGGCGTCAGGCTGGAAGGCCGGGGCAGCAGGCTGGAAGGCGTCAGGCTGGAAGGCCGGGGCAGCAGGCTGGAAGGCGTCAGGCTGGAAGGCCGGGGCAGCAGGCTGGAAGGCGTCAGGCTGGAAGGCCGGGGCAGCAGGCTGGAAGGCATCAGACTGGAAGGCCGGGACATCAGACTGCAAGGCATCAGACTGGAAGGCCGGGACATCAGACTGCAAGGCATCAGACTGGAAGGCCGGGACATCAGACTGCAAGGCATCAGACTGGAAGGCCGGGACATCAGACTGCAAGGCATCAGACTGGAAGGCCGGGACATCAGACTGCAAGGCATCAGACTGGAAGGCCGGGACATCAGACTGCAAGGCATCAGACTGCAAGGCATCAGACTGCAAGGCCGGGGCATCAGACTGCAAGCCATCAGACTGCAAGGCGTCAGACTGCAAGGCGTCAGACTGCAAGGCGTCAGACTGCAAGGCCGGGGCATCAGGCTGGAAGGCGTCAGGCTGGAAGGCCGGGGCAGCAGGCTGGAAGGCGTCAGGCTGGAAGGCCGGGGCAGCAGGCTGGAAGGCGTCAGGCTGGAAGGCCGGGGCAGCAGGCTGGAAGGCGTCAGGCTGGAAGGCCGGGGCAGCAGGCTGGAAGGCGTCAGGCTGGAAGGCCGGGGCAGCAGGCTGGAAGGCGTCAGGCTGGAAGGCCGGGGCAGCAGGCTGGAAGGCGTCAGGCTGGAAGGCCGGGGCAGCAGGCTGGAAGGCGTCAGGCTGGAAGGCCGGGGCAGCAGGCTGGAAGGCGTCAGGCTGGAAGGCGTCAGGCTGGTAGGCCGGGGCAGCAGGCTGGAAGGCGTCAGGCTGGAAGGCCGGGGCAGCAGGCTGGAAGGTGTCAGGCTGGAAGGCGTCAGGCTGGAAGGCCGGGGCAGCAGGCTGGAAGGCGTCAGGCTGGAAGGCCGGGACAGCAGGCTGGACAACAGGCAGAGACACTGGCACAACAGGCTGAACAGCAGGCATTGGAACATCAGGCGCGGAGGCAGAAGTGGGGGATGACAGAATGGTATGGGTTGGGAAAAACTTCCGTTTCTTTTTGGTTTTAGCAACTGAAGATTTGTATGTGGGTACAGGGCTGTAGGTAGTGGATGCAGCTGGTAAGAGCGAAGAGTGGAAGGATGGTAAAACAGAGGGAGCAGAACTTGAGGGGAGATTCAATGGAACTGATGAAGGCAGCTGAGAAGTAGCAGAGGGGTTAAAGGCTGGGTAGGTACAGCAGGAGGAAACAGGGTACTGGTACTTCATTGGTAGCAGGGTGTATGGGTCAGAAATTGTGGTTGTTGGGGGTAATAGAGAGGAAGATAACCCAGCAGGCTGGTATCTGGACACAGAAATGGGTGGTTGGGAGCTGACAGAAGCTGAGTACAACAAGCTTGACCAGGCCTGTAATAATGGTTGCACAAAATCTGGTTTGCACATGGTTTGCCTGACCAGAGACTGCACTGAATCAATACATGCTGCAAGCACCTGTTTAGGACAAGCTGAGTATTGCTCAAAGAAAAAGGCTGAGTCATCTTCCAACAGCCACACCAAAGACTCTACCTGAGCTGCACTAAAAGGTGGTGTATAGTCATCACCTCCACTAGAAGCATCAGACAGAGCCAACTCTGTACAGATCCAAATCAATGGTTGCACATCCTCAAACAGAAAACTGCCCTGATCAACAAAAACATGGGCTATACGGATACATTCCAGCAGTTGCTCTCTAGTGTATTCACCTAAAGTCTGATGACAAAAATCTCTGTCATCTGTTGCCAGAAGCGAAAGATACAGGATATCATCCAGATGCATTTTTCTTGGCAATAGCAAGTGTCCAGATCCTATTCCCAAGTGCAGCCGATCTGTTAGTATCGCTTCAGAATTCTGTCACGGAAGGGATGCCTAACACAGGCATCCAGCACAGAATAAACAGATCAATGGGCTGCACTGAGGAATGAGGCTCGAAAGGTAAGTGAAAATATAAATATTTATTAAGGAAAAAGGCACACCTGCAAACCAAACAAACACAGCAAACCATAAACAAGCAAGAACACAAATAATACACAGCAAACCATAAACAAGCAAGAACACAAATAATACACAGCAAACCCCAAAACCCTAAACTAACTAACTAACTATATACATGGAAAGGGAACACATATATAACAAGGCAGGGATGAGAGACAAGGGGAACAGGAGGCCAGGTGGAGGAAGCAGAGCCAAGGCAGGGATCAGGGGACAAGTCACAGGTATAGGGAACAGAGTCCAGGACAGGACAGGAAGCAAATCAGGAACAGGTCTCAGGCAACAGGTCAGGCAGGGACAAGGCTAGCAGGAAGGATTCTGAAGCAATGAGCCTCAGTGAAGGGCGGGCTTATATACTTCCAAGCCATACCACTTCAGGTGCAGCTGGATTATTAGAATGTCTGTTTGCTGGGAGACACCCGCTGGTGACCACCAGAACTGCAACCTTTGATGGCAAAATAAACAGTGACACCAGCAGGCGATCCCAGCAACAACACCGTTCCTGACACTGTCTTAGGAAAATCACATACAAAAATGTTACACATCCCAATACAAATAGACAATAAAAAAAATCTCATGTTTAGTGGACAGTGGAGCTTCACGCAGCCTGCTTTCAGACTCGGTGATACGGCCCGGCCAGGAGTCCACTGAAACAGTATTTAGGTTACAGGGTATGATGGAATATTATCTGACGCTCCCCTGACAAAGCCCCTAAAGGTTAAAGTTGGAAATAGGATTTTTCTTTCTCGGTTTTTAATATCACGGGGAGCACCAACAAATCTGCTGGGAGCAGATATTTTCCAAAAATTGGGAGCCAATATTGCATATCATACAGATGGTACAGTAACATTAACGATAGATGAGGAACAACACCTCGACACGTGTAATGTTATCCAATATTTTGAGGAGGAACCCGAAATTCTGTGCCACTCTCCTCCAGATATATATCAGGCTCTGCAGACACTCCCAGAAGATTTGTGGGAAAGTCATCAAGCAGATGTTGGTTTACTACCTGTTTCCCCAGTTAAATTGCAGTTGATTCCAAGTGCCGTCCTACCCCAGTTGAAACAATATCCTCTTAGTGCGCCACAGGAAGCAGCTATAGCTACACAAATACAATCCCTGCTTAAAGCGGGGGCATTGAAGGAAATAAAATCACCCGCTTATACTCCCTTGTATCCAGTGAAAAAGAAGCCTGGCACTGACGGTCAAGTCAAATATAGAATGGTACAGGACTTGCGAGCATTGAATAAAATCTTGGCACCCATGACACCTTTAGTACCAAACCCCCACACACTGTTGTCACAGGTGCCATCCACCAGCACGCATTTTTCGGTAATAGACTTGGCTAACTCCTTCTTTTCTGTGCCATTGGGGGAAGAATGCCAACTATGGTTCACATTTTCCTTCAAAAATAAACAACTAACCTGGACACGCCTACCGCAAGGAATGGCGCATTCGCCCACCCTCTATTCTCAGGCTCTACAAACTGTGCTGGAGGAATGGTTGCCTCCAGACTCTTGTGTATTGCTACAATATGTGGATGACCTATTGCTATGCTGTCCAGATAGGGAAACATGTCTCCATGCCACTTTGGCACTTTTGCAATTCTTGGCAAAAAAAGGGTTGCAAGGTTAACAGGAAAAAGTTGTCTTCTTAGGACATTGCATATCACAAGGAACAAGACATCTCACAGACGAGAGAGTACAGGCGATAAAGGGAATCTTACCCCCATGAAATTTCAAACAATTGCGTATGTTTCTGGGTATCGTGTCATATTGTAGACAATGGATACCCCACGCTAGCTCTTTGATGCAGCCATTATACGATTGTTTGAAAATCGTACCGTATATGCTTACAGAAGTAGCTTATGAGTCGTTTGTCACTTTGAAACAGTTGTTGATTTCTGCACTGGCTCTAGGTATCCCCGATTATACAAAGACATTCCATCTATACATTGCTGAGATCACCGGGCACGCAACAGGAATTTTGACACAGTCACATATAAAACAAAGGCCTGTTGCTTACTTCTCAGCAGCTCTAGATCCAGTGTCCAGAGGTTCACCGTCCTGCATACGGGCGGTAGCAGCGGTGTCAATAATCATAGATAAGTCATCAGAAATTGTTCTAGACAATCCAGTTGTAGTGCACACCACACATGACATACATGCAATCTTGTCTCAAGTACAGCCCAAACACATTTCAATGGCTAGGCAACTAAGGTTACAGTGTACTTTACTTTTACCTCCAAATGTCACTTTTCAGCGCTGTATAACTTTAAATTTGGCCACCTTTTTGCCTCTTCAGTCACCAGATTTGACAAGGGGGGATAAGGAGGAAGGAGATGAGGAAACTGACACTCTTCTATTTAAAGAGATAATTGAGCACGACTGTTTTCAGCTCATGGAACAAGAGACAATGGGGTTCCCTCATGTTATAGATACACCAATTTTAGACGCTGAGCACACTTTGTATATAGATGGCAGCAGATTTGCTGATGATAAAGGAAGATATCACACAGGATATGCAGTAGTAACTGATACACAGGTGATTGAAGCACAGCCCTTACCAGCCCACATGTCAGCACAGGAAGCAGAATTAAAAGCTTTAGAACATGCTATAGAATATTTGCAAGGACAAGAAGGAAATATTTACACTGATTCTGCCTACGCTTACGGCGTAGCGCACGATTTTGGCCATATATAGAGAGCTCAAGGGTATCTGACAGCAGCAGGTACACCAGTAAAGCATGCTGAAGGAATAAAACGGGTTTTGACACATCTTCAAAAAGTTAAAAGGGTAGCCATCTTGAAGATAGCGGCACACACAAGTGCAAAGACAAGGGAAGCAAAAGGAAATGCCTTTGCAGATTTAACTGCGAAACAGGCAGCCCAGAAAGAGATGTACCCTGAGACAGTGGCAGTGGCAGAGGTAAGTACAGTAAAGCTTTCATGGCAACAGTTGAGCAAGCTACAGGAGCAAGCGGCAGACAGTGAAAGGGACAAATGGGTAAGGATGGGAGCCCAAATTGACCCTGACAATGTATGGAGAGCAGGAAGTAAAGTATGCCTACCGACCTCTCTGTACCCAGCCATGGCCATGGCAATCCACCTACCTACCCATGTCAGTTCCAATTCCATGTATAGAATTGTGAACCAAGGATGGCTTGCACCAGGATTCAGTAGTATGGCCAAAAACTACTGTGCAGCATGCCAAATCTGTCTCCTGAATAATCCAGGACAAAAGGTAAAAACGCCACGAAAACACCAAGCTCGGGCCCAGTACCCCTTTCAAAGGCTGCAAATTGACTACATACAGTTGCCAAAAAGTGGCCCCTTTGAATTTGTACTTGTGTACATTGATTTATTTTCAAGTTGATCAGAAGCTTTCCCGTTAAAATCAGCCACGGCAAAAGCCACAGCTAAGAAACTGATCACTGAATTAATTCCAAGGTTCAGATTACCTGAAACAATAGAATCAGATAGGGGGACACACTTTACAGGTGAAGTAATGCAGAATGTGATGATCATGTTAGGGGTTCAACAGAGTTTCCACACCCCTTATCACCCACAGAGTTCAGGATCAGTATAAAGAGTAAATGGGACAATAAAGCTAAAAATACAGAAAGCCATGCAAGAGTTAAACAAGCCATGGCCAGAATGCCTGCCTTTGGCTTTGTTCTCCATAAGATAAACACCAACAGGAAAAACGAGGTTGTCTCCATATGAGATACTTTTTGGGAATGCACCTAGATTAGGTTTATACTTTCCACAGAGTATGCAATTGCAATGTGATAGTTTGACTGCATATGTGATACAATTACAACAGCATCTAACCAAGGTCCACAAGAATGTGTATTCTTCCCTTCCAGATCCCAACTCTATAGCAGGTACTCATTTGCTGAGCCCCGGAGATTGGGTCTATGTAAAGAAACATACCAGAAAAGCTTTAGAGCCACGGTTTGAAGGACCATACCAAGTACTGGTGACCACTCCCACATCGGTCAAGTTGGAGGGAAAAGCAGCCTGGATCCACGCATCACACTGCAAAAAGAGTCCTGAACCGAGAGAAACAGAATGACGATCTTTCTAACTATGATAATAGTGCTTGAATGTTTTCAAATGTTTGTTTACACATGGACTCCCGGTATCGATGTAACAGTTCATGAAAACAGTACTGATCTTAGATGGATAAATCAGGATAAGTGTATAACGCAATATCCTTACTATGAATGGTATACTGTGGTAAATTTCACGGTGTCAGGGCAGGAGGGTCCTTTTTACATGATGCAGAATATAGATTCACCAGTAGTGTGGATAAAAGCTAAATCACAAGCACAAGTAAACATAACTTTCCATTGGAGGGACAATTTAACATGGCCCTTTAATAACACACCACCTAAATGTCATAAGTTAGGTCCATCTGAAACATGGAGGGAAGTATTTGACAAAACACGAATGTTACTTTTTACCCCAAATTCCCGTAACTTCGAGGACCAACAGAGGGGAAAGGGTCCCAGACCAGTAAGTGGAAGTGAACAATTCAATCTAACAGGTCCTATTAGTACAAATCAATCTGCAACTTATATTTGTGCAGCATGGTATTTTGTACCAATAAGGAAATCAGGTAAAACAACAGGAGGATATATACAATGGCAACATTATGGTTTCGATATAAAGATAGAGGACGCTCTACCCATCATCTTCGAATCCTCTGTATTAACTCCTATTCCTAAATCTTGCATAAATGTTTCAGTATCACAACAGAAAACAAAAATCAAATTTAATGTAACTTTTCCCCAGCTACCAGAGTGTAGGTATCGACGGGGATGGTATGATACAGTTCTCGGGGCTGCAGGAACCGGAATGGGAGTAATGAATGGGATACAGATGGAAATGATACAAAATAAGTGGAAACGTGCAGGAAGTCACATAGCTGATAGTTTGATAATCACAAGCAAATGGTTACCTACAACATTTGAAACACAAGTTAGCCAGGTGCAGTTAACTAAATATCTCGATATAATGGTTAATCACACAGCACTAGCCAGTTTGGAGTTGTGGAAAGCAAATCAGAAGTTCATAAACATTACTCAATGTGCTTTTTCTACACTATCTTATCACATTCAAATTAATAGAGCTCGAGATGAGCTACAATTGGGGAATTATCACACTTGGATGAATTATTTCAAGGGTTTAAATTTTGAAAGTACATGGTTTGAAGTACCAGGAAAAGAAGTTGAATGTGAGGAAAGATGGTGTGCTGGAAGATTTGATGTATATAAAGTAGAGAGGGTTGAGGTAATGTGTAAGTTAATAGTAATGCCACTCCTGATACGGAAGGATCTACCTGCATTTTGGTACCCTGAGATCTATGGACACCATGTAGATACACAAAACATGACTCATGATCTAAGTCTATGTGCTAAAACTAATAAGGGAATGGTCTGTGGAAGAAGTTCTCCAGTCTATGAACCTTGCTTATTGAAACATCAATCTAACATATGTAAGTTTCAGAGATTACCAGTAAGTGTAGGAAACAGATTTATGGAGATAGGACCACAACATATTTGTTTAGTTACAAATGATCAGGAAACTATGGAAAGTTTAAATAAAACGGCCCCTTTTTCAGGATGCGTAAAGAATGTTAAAATGCTTAAATGGCAGAATGAAACTTTCCTTTTTGAACCAGATGCACATAGAATATTTAATCAAAAAGGGACGGTAGATAATCTTACTGATACTACACCTTTTATGATATCATTAGAGCCCTTACGAAAAATCTTAAATGAGTCCGAAATACTTAGAAAACACATAGAGACACAAGAACATACCCTTCAAAATAATCTAATATCTGCAGGTTATAGATAAAGGGAAATTAATACATTTATCCTCACAAATAAGAGATGAAACCACACACCACTGGTACGATGTTTTCAGTGGATGGTCCCCTACCGCCACTACTATACTTAATTGGATGTTGAGTCCTATACAAATACTTATGCTTGCTTTTACTATAATGACAATTATTAATTGTTGTATATACAAGAGAATTCAAAAGAAAGTTAAAAGAATGAATAGGGGTGCACTATAGAACTCTGAGTTTGAGATTATGAGTTGACGTCACCCTTCTCTTAGATTCTCTTTGCTTTTGAGATGCTGATATGGAACTGGGGGATGAGGACATTGTTCTCCTCTGACAACCCGCGGTCAGGGATAGTACTCAGGAAAGTATTGGCTGTAACTTATGAGTAAGGACCCAGAGTTTTGAGAAGGATGATGTCAAAGGGGGAAATGATAGGATCGGAGTTCTAGCTTAAGTTATAACTTGACATTATCATTTGAACAAAACAACTGTGTTAAGAAATAGGTATTGTGAAAAGTGTAAAGTCACTCAGACTACGCCCGCCTGCTAACCACAAGATGGGGAAAGGCTGTTTTCTCCTTTTATGGTATTTTTGTGTATGACTCGTCATACACAAAAATACCAAAAGAGGAGAAAACAGCCTTTCCCCATCTTGTGGTTAGCAGGCGTGCGTAGTCTGAGTGACTTTACACTTTTCACAATACCTATTTCTTAACACAGTTGTTTTGTTCAAATGATAATGTCAAGTTATAACTTAAGCTAGAACTCTGATCCTATCAGTCTCATGGAGGATGCAATTTCCCAATCCATGAAATTGGCAGTGGCTCCGGAATCCAGATGTACTGAGACTGAAAGAGAGGAAGCGCTGACATGAAGCAACACAGAAAGGAGAAGACGAGAAGGTGAAGGTGATATTTCAGGGTCTAATACTCCGCCTTCCATATGTATTAGCTCTGAGCGTTTTTCTGGATGAAGAGAACAAGTGTCATGGAAATTACCTTTGGCCCCACAATAGAGGCATAGGCCCAGAGTTCTGCACCTAGCGTGTTCTTCGGGAGATAACTTGGTCCAGCCCAGCTGCATAGGTTCCTGAGCAGGCAGGGGGTGCTCCTCGGATTGACGAGAAGGGACTGGGAGCTCAGGCTGCCTAAAGAACAGGGAGTGCTGGCGTCTTTTTTCCAGGGACCTCTCCTGAAAGAGAATATTGATCTGGTTACATAAGGTGATGACACTGTCCAGATCTTCCTGCTAATTTATCCTTCACTCTATCAGAGAGGCCATGTAAAAAGGTTGCAACTACGGCCTCATTATTCCAGGTCAATTCAGCTGTGAGGGTACGGAACTGAAGAGCATACTGTCCCACAGAAGCGGACTCTTGACGGAGACGTAAAAGAGCGCTAGCCACTGAGGAGACATGACCTGGTTCCTCGAAGATATTCTGAAAAAGTTTCAAGAAATCAGACAGGCTAGAAACCACTGGATCATTCAGTTCCCACAGACGGGCAGCTTAAGCTAGAGCCTCGCCAGACAGGAGGGATATAATATATGCTACTTTCACCCGATCAAACAGGAAGTTCTGAGGCTGAAGTTCAAAATGAATTATGCATTGACTAAGGAACCCCCTGCAAGCCTTGGAGTCCCCAGAGAAACAGGCCGGAGCTGGTAGTTGTAATGAATGTGTGGCTGCGACTGATGCAGCAGCAGATAGGTTGTTGAACCGGTGGTCCTAATGAGGCCTGAACCTGTTGAAAACGGGATGCCAAATCCTGAAGGAATCGCATCACCTGGGTCTGATGCGATTCTTGGGTCTCAAGTCTGCGAACTAAGCCCTGCAACGGATCATCTGTGGGTAGCGGTACATCAGCTGGGTCCATGGCTGGTCAAACTGTCAGGTCACCTTGAGGCCAGGTAAAAGATGCACTCCGTAGGAGTCGGAAGTGCACCGCTAGGTAGTGGACCCTAGAACTGACTGCTGCAGATTGTACCCAGGAAGATTCAGGACACAGGTCTACTGGATCACTAACACAGATCCCAGTAGGAGCTAGAGCATAGACTCCCCAGGGCGCGGAGTCTAAGAGCCAGCAGGTGTTCGCCAGAGCCTCCAATGGTGAGGATGGACTTCGCTGCAGTCTGGCTCCAGGTCGCAGCCCCTAGGGTCTTACAGCTCATGCTTACAGTAGACTACAGGAGAAGGAAGCAGCATACTGGAACAACAAGGATAGTAAATGGATAAGGCAGAGGTCAGGGAAACTAGCAGACAAGAACAGAGTACACACCAAAGTTTCAGGGTCACAGGCAGACAGGGATGGTTGGGGACATGCCAAAAGGTCAAGGTCACAAGCAGACAGGAATCGTTGAGAACACGCCAAGGTCAGTAACAGAGAAAACCGTAGAGCACATGGCAAGCAGGAAACAGAAAATCAAACCACAGTGAATACACAATGGTTGATCAGCACCGCTGGCTTGCAGTGCACAGGTGTATATTTGGTTTTCCTTGATAGGGCCTGGGGTGGAGCCATGCTTAGAGGAGAGGTTATGAAAACTACCAGGTGGGAGTGGCTGGCCTCTTAGTCTGAACACATGAGGGGAAGTAGGGGAAGTAAGCAAACAGAGGAAGATTACTGCATAACCATGACAACTTGGCCCTGGAGTAGATCCATCAGGGAGCTTACGGTGTGTCTGCCTAATTACAGCATGCTTCTATGTGTGTGTTGGGATAGCATGCAATTTTGCACACTTTCCTGACATGCACTAATGTGAACTTAGCCTTAAAATATCCCATGAATAGACTTCAAAGGGGGGCCTGGAAGTGCTAGGTAATGGATGTTAGTTATCCGAGAATAGGAAGTGTGATTTTCCAACTTCAAGAAGGCCCTGTGTATGGCAAGCATATGAAGGTTGCAAAGGAAGACAGAATATTGTGAGAATCCCCGGTGAAGTGTGGCCCCTGAGAATCAGGAGAGAGTTAATGATTTGATGAGGTAAACAGTATCATCATGTGACATCAGGTAAAGAGAGTAGTCCAGGAATCAGGCAAAGTTCAAAAGTCCAGAAGTTCAGTAGTTCAATAGTATTATTATTATTATTATTATCATTATTATTATTATTACACAGGATTAATACAGTACACACTCAGTGAAACAGATCCAACAAACTAGCACAGTGTACAGGAATCCTGCTATTTAAGCTGAGCTGATTATGGATTGACTGCAGCCGGAGGGCAGGTGGCGCTAGATTATCCCAGGAGCAGATGTACTAAGCAGGGTATTTGCTGCAGAGACTCAAATTGCCCTGTGGCAAAGCAGAAGGACAGAGGTGGAAGAAACCAACTTCAAACCTAGGCACATGACAGACCCCCCATCCATGGACCCCTCCAAATGAGGGCATGAGCATGTAAATCTCTAGTGGGAACCCACAATCGATCAGTCACAGGGTATCCCTTCCAGTAAACAAGGTATTGTACCCCATGGCCCCACCTTCTTAAATCTAAGATCGTAGATACCTCATACTCGTGCTGCCCATCCACGAGAACAAGAGGAGGTGGTTGTTGTGGTCTTGAGTACTGGCTAAAGACTGACCTTTTGAGAAGAGAAACATGAAAAATTGGATGTATCCAGAGAGAAAGGGACAATTTTAGGTGGTAAGATACCTGGCCCAATATGATAAATGATCTTGTAAGGACTGATAAATCGAGGGCCCAACTTGAAAGAAGGTTCCTTCACACTTTCTTTCCCACTACATACTGAGGTATAAGGTTTCTTTGTTTATTAGAATAGAGTTGAGTTTTGCCTACTGCCTTTTGTAGAAGTAGGCAAATAATTCTCCAGTGCAGTAAGATGCCTTTTACTCATGGATGTGCTGCGAGTACACCAGAAGGAGGCTGCTTTTTGCTGGAAATGTACATGGATGATAGCCTAGAGCTGCATAAAAAGGTGTGATGTGAAGGGTACACTAGGAGTTGATGGCAAGCTCAGCTAAAGGCAAATATTGAGACCAACTAAACTGTAATGAATTAACATAGTACTGAAGGTAGTTTACAAGAGTCTGGTTCATATGTTTCGACTTGACTGCCAGTTTGAGGGTGATGTGAGGTGAAGAGGGAAACTGTTACCCCCAATGTTTTACGTAAAGCTTGCCAGACTTGGAAAAAACATTTACACATAATGTTGGTAGGTGTCCAATGATGTTTTACAATATGGGATATAAATAGAGAAGACAATGCTTCAGCTGTAGTTAGTCCTGAAAGTGGCACAAAGTGAGTCATTTTATAAAAACTAAATTAAAGGGTCCTAGGTTTCAAAAGCATATACAGTGCATTAACCACTTCAATACAGGGCACTTAAACACCTTCCTGCCCAGACCAATTTTGAGCTTTCAGCGCTGTTGCACTTTGAATGACAATTGCGCGGTCATGCTACACTGTACCCAAATGAAATTTTTATCATTTTTTTCCCACAAATAGAGCTTTCTTTTGGTGGTATTTGATCACCTCTACGGTTTTTATTTTTTGCGCTACAAATAAAAAAATACCGAACATTTTGAAAAAAAAAATGTTTTTCTTTGTTTCAGTTTCAAAACTTTGTAAATAAGTACGTTTTCTCCTTCACTGATGGGCACTGATGGGGCTACACTGATGGGCACTGATAAGGCAGCACTGATGGGCACCAATGATGTGGCACCAATGAAGTGGCACTGATGAGGTGGCATTGATGGACACTGGTATGTGGCACTGATAGGTGGCACGGATGGGCGACACGGATGGGCGACACGGATGGGCGACACGGATGGGTGACACGGATGGACACTGATAGGTGGTACAAATTGGCACTGATAGCTGGCACAGATTGGCATGGATGGGCGGCACAGATGGGCATGGATAGGCGGCACAGATGGGCATGGATAGGCGGCACAGATGGGCATGGTTGGGCACTGATAGGCGGCACAGGTGGGCACTCATAGGCGGCACAAGTGGGCACTCATAGGCGGCACAGGTGGGCACTCATAGGCGGCATTGGTGTTATACTGTACTAATGGATGCCAATCAGTGCCAAGCAATAATGCATGCCAATCAGTGATGCCCATTGTGGGCACTGATTGGCATCCATTATGGGCACTGATTGGCATCCATTGTGCTGACTGGCATCCCTGGTGGTCTAGGGAGGATTGCCTTTTTCTGGGCATCCCTGGTGGTCTGGTGGCATCCCTGGTGGTCCAGTGTGGGCATCCTCGGGGGGGCTGTGCTGATAATCGATCAGCACAGACCCCCCCTGTCAGAGGAGCAGCCGATCGGCTCTCCTCTACTCGCGTCTGACAGACGCGAGTGAGGAAAAGCCGATCGCCGGCTCTTCCTATTTACACTGTGATCAGCCGTGATTGGACACGGCTGATCACATAGTAAAGAGTCTCCGTCGGAGACTCTTTACCGAGATCGTAGTTGCCGGGTTTTAGACTGACACCCCGCAACAATGATCGCCGCGATGCGCGCCCCCGGGGGCGCGCAGTGGCTCATAATCTTTATCACGTCATATGACGTCCGATCAGGATTATGAAACCACTTTGCCACCGTCAATTGTCTAAAGGGCGGGAGGCAAGTGGTTAATAATATATTCAGATTCAGACTTCCTTTACCTTTGTCAGTTTTGTTATGTACTGTACTACATTTTTTGTTTTTTTTATTCTCTTTTTTTTCTCATTAATCTACACTCAGTTTTCCATAATGACAAAGTGAAAACAGAATTTTAGAAATGTCTGTGCATTTATTAACCACTTAAGCTCCGGAAAGGTTTTACCCTTTCATGACCATAGCTTTTTTACTTTTTATCACTGCACTATTTTAACTGGAAATTGCGTGCCTGCAACACTGTAAGCAAATGAAACTTATATAATTCTTTTTCACAAACATAGCTTTCTTTTGGTGTAATAACTGTTTTTTTTTCTTTCTGCTATAAAACATATCCAATACATAAATAAAAAAGGGGAATTTCTTCATAAATGTATGCTAAAATTTATTCTGCTACATGTCTTTGGTAAAAAACAAAACAAAAAAAATGAAAAATCCCAATAAGTGCCTAATAAATTGGTTTGTGCGAAAGTTAGTGTCTACAAACTGGAATTTTTTTTAATACTAGTAATGGAAGTGATCAGTGATTTGCAGTAGAGCTGTGATAGTGGGGGGGTTGGGAAATCTGACACTAACTGACACTGGGTGGGAACAGTCTAAAGCCGCGTACACACGGGCGGACTGTCTGGCCAACTAAGTCCGTCAGACAATCCGACGGACAGTCCGTCCTACTTTCGAATGAACGGACTTGACCACACACGATGAACAAACAGTCCGTTGAAAGCTTGCGCGATGACATGTACAGCACGTACGACGGGACTAGAAATAGGACGTCCAATACACAGCAATGCAACCTTCCGCCGTGTAAATCCTTTCTGAGCATGCGCCATACTTAGTCCGTCCAACTAGCCTACTCACGAGCGGACTGTCCGATGAAACCAAAGTTGGACGGACAATATTATGGAAATTCCGAAATACTTAGTCCGCCAGACTGCACGCCGAAAAAGTCCGCTGAAGCCCACACACGAGCGGACTGTCCGCTGAAATGTGTTTCGGCGGACTAAGTTGGACAGACAGTCCACCCGTGTGTACGTGGCTTAACTGACACGGAAATCACCAGTGATACTAATACAGTGATCAATGCTAATACTATACACTGTCACTGTACTAATTACTCTGGCTGGGAAGGGGTAAACATATAGGGGCAATTAAAGGGTTAACTGTGTGCTTAACAAGTGTAACATGTGTAATATGTGCTGCTATTACTAATAGATGTGACTGATTTTTTTTCCCTGCTTTGCAGGGAGAAAAAACAGCCACATCACTGCTCTCTGTACAGAGCCCTATGGTGTTAGTAAACACAGGGCTCTGTGCTGTGATTCGTTAAGCCAATCGGCAGGTCCCAGCCATAAATCATTGGCCGAAGCCTGCTGACTTGTGCTGCACCAAATGATAGCACAGCTCAGGCAGGGGGCACGTGTGCATGCACCCTATAATCGGGAATGCCGAAGAACGTACATGTACATAATCCAGCTCAGTGGACTCACCCTTCCGCAGTACATATACTGTGTGTGAGCCTTAAGAGGTTAAAAAGAAAGAAAAATTGAATATTACATGCACTTAAGTACTCAGACCCTATACTCAGTACTTTATTAAAGCAGCTCTGGCAGCCATTACAGACGTCTTTTTGGATATGACATGACAAGCTTTGCACACCTGGATTGGGGTTTTTTCTGCCTTTCTTCTTTGCAAATCCTCTCCAGCTCTGCCAGGTTTGATGGGGACCATTGGTGGACCATCCTTTTTTAGGTCTCTCCAGAGATCTTCAATAGGGTTCAAGTCAGGGCTCTGGCTGGGCCACTCTAGGACATTCAGAGTGGTCGCTCAGCCACTCCTGTGTTCTCTTGGCTGTGTGCTTAGGATACTTGTCATGTTGGAAGGTGAACCTTTGGCCCAGTCTGGGGTCTTGAGCACTCTGGAACATTTTTTTCATTGAGGATATCTCTGTACTTTGCTTCATTCAGCTTTCTGACCAGTCTCCCAGTCCTTGCTTGTGAAAAACACCCCTACAGCATAATGCTGGCACCACTATGCTTCACTGTTGGGATGGTATTGGGCAGATGATGAGTGGTGCATGGTTTCCTGACATAACATTTACAATTGAGGCCAAACAGTTCAATCTTGGTTCATCAGACCAGAGAATCTTGTTAATCACAGTCTTAGCCCTTGTACACACGGTCAGAGATTCCGACGGAATGTTTCCTATCGGACCATTTTGTCGGATATTCCAACTGTGTCTGGTCTGCATCGGACTGTTTACGTCGGAATATCAGACGGACCAAGTTTTCCAACTTGTCGGTAAAATTTTCCGACAAAATACTCCTATTGGACATACTCCGAATCATGTGTAGCCTACTCCGACGGACAAAGTGCCACGTATGCTCAGATCAAATTCCTAGACCAAAGCTATTGGCTACTAGCCTGAACATAGTCCCGTTGTAACGAAATAACGTCATCATGTTATGTACAATCGGATTTTCCGACAACTTAGTCCGGCCGTGTGTATGCAACATCACTTCCGGACCTCTTCTGGAATTAATCCATCGGAATTACTCCGATGGATTTGGTTGTTGGAATCTCCGGCCATGTGTACAAGGGCTAAGAGTTCTTTGAGTACTTTTTTAAAAGAGGGCTTTTATGTGTTTTGCACTGAGTAGAGGCTTCCATCTAGCCTATCTGCCATAAGCCCAGATCGGTGGATGCCTGCAGTGATGGTTGTCCTTCTGGAACATTGTCCCATCTCCACACTGCATTTCTGGAACTCAGTAACCACTGGGTTCTTGGTCACAAGTCTTACTAAGGCCCTTCTCCTCAGATTGCTCAGTTTGGCCAGGCAAACGGCTCTTGGAAGAGCCATGGTTGTGCCAAACCCCTTCCATTTGAGAATAAGGGAGGCCATCAAGGGAACCTTCAGAGCAGCAGATTTTTTTCTATAGCTTTCCCCAGATCTGTGTTTTGCAATAATCCTGTTTACAAGCTCTGCAGGCAGTTCATTTGACCTCAAGGCTTTTGCCCTAAAACAGTATGCATTGTCAGCTTCTAGGCTTTTTTATAGATAGGTGTGTGCATTTCCAATTCATGTCCAATAAATTTATTTTACCACAGGAAGACTCCAATCAAGGTGTAGGAACATCTCAGTGGCAATCAGGAGAAATGGGAGGCACCTGATCTAAATTTTAAGTGTTGTTGCAAAGGGTCCGAATACGTATCCCAATGTGATATTTCAAATTTCCTTTTTCATACATTTGCAAACATTTCTAAAACTTTATTTTCACTTTGTCGTTATGGGGTACTGAGTGTAAAATAATGAGAAAAAAAATGATTTTAAACAACTGTAGTATCGGACTTCAACATAACAAAATTGAAAAAAAGTGGAGGGGGTCTTTATGAGTGCACTGTATGATGATCTGGACACAAATGATGCTAAAATTATTCATTCACCAGGAAAATTGACCATTTGAATTTTGACACGGTAATCGTCTTTGCATTAATAAAAAGTTTTATTCAGAATATGTGAAGTGTTCACAGTTATAAAAGAAATATCTGAATTCAACATTTTGCTGCTTCTATGTAGAATAATGTGCAAACGTTTTAGGCAGATGTGAAGAAATAATGTGAAGTACGAATGCTTTCAAATATAAATATTTTACTTGTTTATTTTTATCAATTTAAAAAATGTGGACAGAAGAAAAATCTAAAAAAAACAATATTTGAATACCCTTTTACCTCAAAGCATTTTGCTGTCCACAATGCAGGCTGTTTCTATGATTCTACGATTCAAACCATCCGTGACAGTCCCCTTCATGACACTCAGATCCTAACTAATTAACTAATCAGCATAGGTCATAGACTGTAACTTCACAGTGCTTTTCATCTCTTTAACAAAAAGTTGTATAAAAGCCAAATCAAGCTAAAAAGGGCACAGGCATTTCCCGCAATTCAGGAGGAAAGGACTGAAGTCCTCTCCCAGTAATGCTTCAGCAATTAGGCCAGTAGAGCACTTGTTGCCTGAAATTTTTGTAAGATAGAAATTAATTCTACTTTTAGCTTTCTGATTTCTCACCCATTACAAGCCACCAGCATTTACTGTACCAGCAATATTTTGTCCCTAAAACTTTGCGTACAGTACCTAAGTGTCTTGTATCTCCAAAACTGAACCAAGATGCTGCTCTTTTGCTAGTTTAGAGATAATGCCACCATCATCAAACTTAGAATTACACAGGTTCAATGCAACCTAAACTAAAGTGTATGTCCACCCTTTTACGAATTGTTTGCTTAGTAAAGCTTTTGACTGCTCTTTGGGGATTTTTACAAAGTTGTCCCCCCACTTTCTGGTAAAGAGCTCTTCCAAATAGCAACAAAAACAGAACAACAACACTTTTTAAGGTGCGGAGGGAAAGGCACAACTCCTGTCCAAAATTCTTGTCTGTATTTTTGACACACATCATGCTGAGGTGAAACATCAGCAGAACAGGAAGTAATGAACAATCATTCCAACAAAGATCTAGATAGTGATGAACCTGACAGGGTTTAATACCCTGCTCCACTCCATCATCAACTTTGAAAAACAAAGATTGTTACTGAAAGAATCATGATATTAGAGTTTTGCCAGACATTTTGCATGAACAACAACAGTGTATTCAGAAACAATGCGTGTAACATCTCCCATATCTGTATCCAGTGGCGTTGCTACAGGAGGGAAAGGGGGGGCAATTGACCCCTAGGCTATAGGTTATTCCTTGCCCGCCTTGTACCCCCCTGCTAAATTCGACTGACCATGATGAGTACGACACAGCATCCATCTCAGACATAATCTGTGCTGTCATTGCTGGGGGCACCAGAGGGCGCTGTGTTTTGGTGAGGCCACAGGAAAGCTGGGGTGATAGAGAACAATGGTCTGTCCTGAAAGATACTGGAGAGAGCCGGTTGAGGGGCTGGGTAGATTACATACTAAGTGGGGAGGTGTGCACAGGACGGGGTGTTGAGTTCTGTACAGGGTGCATAGTGCCATGTTCCCAAGTGCCCTGATAGCCACACACATATATTTCCAGCCTTTCTGGTGTTACTTTGTTCCTAGGGCATGCTGGGACTTGTATTCCTTCCATAAAGAAGCATTATAAGATATATTATAAGGCAGAGCAGGTTACATGGTGCTGTGTTCTGTGTCATGTGCTTCACAGAAAGGAATCCCGCACTGGGAGGAATGTGGAGGCTGCCATTGCTGAGCATAGGCTATAAATACTAGTTGTGTGGCTGCCTGCATCACAGACCAGGAATAGGAGTGCGGCCGATGAGATCAGAACGCCTGGTCATTAATTGTCCTACTTTGAAAATGTAAAATAAAAGTCTAATTCTCCCCCTCTCTATCCCCCCTCCCCACTCTCCCTCTCCCCTCTTTCTCCC
The DNA here is from genome assembly GCF_037356315.1 of Lithobates pipiens. Taxonomy (NCBI): domain Eukaryota; kingdom Metazoa; phylum Chordata; class Amphibia; order Anura; family Ranidae; genus Lithobates; species Lithobates pipiens. Next base: position 229,473,115 of record NW_027507758.1, read on the forward strand.
TCTGTCTCTCCCTTTTTCCCCTCTCCCCCTCTCTCTATCTCCCTCTCCTCCCCCTCTCTCTCCCTCTTTATATCCCCATCTCTCTCCCTCTTTCTCTCTCTCTCTCCCTTTTCTCTCTCGCTCATTCTCTCTTTCTCCCTCGTTCACACTCTATCCCTTGTTCTCAATTTCTCTCCCACATTCTCTTTCTCTTGTTCTCTCTCTCCCTCATTCTCTCTCCCTCGTTCTCTCTACCGTGTTCTCTCCCTTGTTGCCCCTCATTCTTTCTCTCTCTCCCTCATTCTCTCTCTCTCTCTTCCTCATTCTGTAACTCTCTCTCTCCCTCTCTCCCTCATTCTCTCTCTCTCACTTACTCACTCTTTCTCTCATCTCTCTCTCCCTTGTTCGTACTCTTCCTAATTCTCTCTCTCTCTCCCTCGTTATTTCTCTTTTCCCCTCATTCTCTCTCTCCCCCTCGTTCTCTCTCTCCCACCGTTCTCTCTTTCCCCCCTCATTCTCTCTCCCTTCTTCTTTCTATCTCTCGTTCTTTCTCTCTCCCCCTCTCCCTCATTATCTCTCTTCATCATTCTCTCTCTCTCTCTCTCTCCCTTGTTCTCTCTCTCCCTCATTCCTTCTCTCTCTCTCTCTCTCTCTCTCTCTCTCCATCTCCCTCATTCTCTCTCTTCCTCGTTCTCTCTCTCTCCCCCTCATTCTCCCACCCTCATTCTCTCTCTCCCCCTCATTCTCTTTCTCCCCCTCATTCTCTCTCTCTCATTCTCTCTCTTCCTCTTGTTCTCTCTCTCTCCCTCGTTCTCTCTTTCTCTCCCTCATTCTCTCTCTCTCGTTCTCTCTCCCCCTTGTTCTCTCTTTCTCTCTCGTTCTCTCTCTCTCGTTCTCTCTCTCTCTCATTCTCTCTCTCTCGTTCTCTCTCTCTCTCGTTCTCTCTCTCTCTCCCCCTCATTCTTTTTCTCCCCCTCATTCTCTCTCTCTCATTCTCTCTCTCTCTTGTTCTCTCTCTCTCCCTCGTTCTCTCTTTCTCTCCCTCATTCTCTCTCTCTCTCGTTCTCTCTCCCCCTCGTTCTCTCTCTCTCGTTCTCTCTCTCTCTCTCCCTCATTCTTTTTCTCCCCTCATTCTCTCTCTCTCTCTTGTTCTCTCTCTCTCCCTCGTTCTCTCTTTCTCTCCCTCATTCTCTCTCTCTCTCGTTCTCTCTCTCTCCCCCTCAATCTCTCTTTCTCCTTCTCTCTCTCCTTATTTTTCTTCTCCCTCTTTATCTCCTTGTCGCTCTTTCTTTCTCTCAACCTCTCTTCACAGCCCTGGTGTTTCCTGAAATTGCTTTAAACTATGAAAAAAAACTTAATACCAGTAATACCAGGCAATACCTGAGGAAGAAAGGAAAACTCTTAAGTGTTAGGTTAGCACAATAAAAAGGTATTATTGCATACTGTATAACTCTCATATTTTGTTTATTATCTTATTTATATATTCTTATTTCGTTTTTTCAGTAGTATAATTCTCTTTTAATTTTACCCAACCCTTGGAGGGCGTGGCCGAGTGCATGGAGAGGTAAGATGTGCCTCTCTGGAGCTCCCGCACACACCGGACAGACAACAGCTCACACACCTGCTTGGACGCCGCAATCAGGTCGGTAATGGGGAGGAAAGGTGGGGGAGAAGGTCACCTTACCCCCGATCCACACGCCAAGGGGGAAATAGACAATTTTTTCACCCGTTTGGGGCAAAATCAGCACGGCCCCCCTGTCCAAGATGGCGCTGGCTCAGACCTCAGGCACACACCCAGCCTTACAGTGAGCTGCTTCTCAGCGCTCCACACCACACATGAGAACCAGACAGTGTGCCAAGTCCCCTGTAGACTCAGAAACTGGCTCAGCCCGCTCTGCCTGCCATTCCCCTGATTCTCACAGATCCTATGGAGGATGGGACATGGAAGCCTGTATCAAAGCCCTCCCCACCAGACATGATTTTGAAGCCTGTGTACAGAGACTTGAGCGCTCTTACAAACAAGAATTCACAGAGCTGCGCAGGGATGTTACAAACAGGTTAGAGGAAGTGGAGCACAGCGCAGAGGAAACCGAGTCCATGCTGCAAGCTCATGAGGTTGTTTTACAAGAGCACACTTTGCAAATCCAACAACTGATGTGCCATCAGGACGACCAGGAAAATATGGCCAGACGTAATAATATATGCATACGTGGCCTACCTGAATCTGTAGAAACCAAAGATCTGGCCCCTGCAGTTATCGACATGTTTAATGACCTGCTGCAAAAAGAGAAAGATGCCCCTCTAGAACTTGACCGTGCTCACAGAGCCTTGGGGCCCAGGAATCCAAACCTGGGATGTTATCTGCAGAGTGCATTTTTATGCGATTAAGGATGCCATTATGCAAGCCGCAGGAACCCAAGATGCCATATATTTCAACGGCTCTCCAGTGACTCTGCTCCCTGATATTTCTAAGCTGACCCTGGACATGCAGCGTGCCCTGAAACCTCTTACAGGGGCCCTCCAAGCAAAGTAAATTAAATAACGGTGGGGATTTCCATTTATCCTTTCTGCATCCCATGAAGGGAAATCAGAGACATTCCGTACACTGGGGGACCTCCCAAAGTTTCTCAGAACTTTTGAACTGCCACAGATTCCCATCCCAGACTGCCTACTCCATGCAACCCCAGGATTCCAGGTTACCTCAGGATGGCAAAAGCAACCCAAAAAGAAGAATAAACGTTCCAGATTGGAAGCCTCCAAAGCGTCTGATGTATGACCCTCTGATACAGATCTCACGAATTAAACTTTTCTTCTCTTCACAGGCTTTTGACCAGTGAAGACATCCCTGCCTGCACTGTTCTTGGGACAATATGTTACTCAACTTAACCTTTTTTTTGTATTTGCAGGTATTACCATTTTACCTCAGGGAACATGCTCCCCCGCTAGGAGGAATGTGTGTGTTTTTGTCTGATGTCCCCTGCTCACTATAGGCTTCCCTCCTTCCCCTCCCACACCTCACCCCCCCCCCCTATACCTCGTCCCCCTCCCCATCCCTCCCTCACCTCTCCCTGGAAATTTGTTCTGTCCACAATATGAGCGAGTTCCCCTGTATGCTGCTAGATGCGCATGGTTTAGATGTGGCCTTCTGGGACATTTGTTCCAGAGACCCATATACAGTTGTTTAACATTTAACTAGCACTGCAGGGTTTTGAGCATTAAAACAAATATTAGAAATTACACATTTACTGCCCAGGCGTGTGCGGGCCTCTCTGTGTGTTGACCGCGTTCTCCCCACTTAGGGTTTTCAGCGCCCATAGCGGTTTTAGCTGATATGTTGATCACAACTTTAATAGTTAGGCCCCTGGGGCCTCATTTTCTCTTCCTTCTCTCCCCCTCTGCAACTAATCCCCTCTTGTTTCCTCCCCTCATAACCCCCTCTCCCCCACCCAGAACCAACAGTTCATTTTTTCCACCTCTCCCCCCTCCCCACTGGAGACAGCGAGCTTCACCTTGGCTAATCAAATTAAGCCCACTATCTTGTCCAACCAATGGCAGCACAAACCTCCTTGAAAATCTCCTCTCTTAACTGCAGAGGCCTCAATACCCCAGAGAAAAGAAGGCAAATTTTATATCACTTCCACAAATTGGGTACTCCCGCAAATGCCGCATAAGCATTACCCTATTTGGTACCATAGCACCAACCCCTAAGCAAAATCCAAGGGAGTCTCTATCGCATTTCACGCCACCTTCTCCCCAGATGTCCTAGATACCTATATTGATCCTCTGGGCAGATATATCTTTCTCAAACTGTCATATTTGAATACAATCTATACTGTGATTAATGTATATTCTCCCAACCAGGAGCAGCAGCACTTCCTCACCAAAGTGATCTCACGCCTTAAACGGTTTGACACAACCAACGTGATTCTGGGAGAGGACCTCAACGCCACCTTGATACCTTGTCTTGATACCTCGACTGGTAAGTCATCGCTCTCCCCAGCTTCTCTGACCAAAATGCGAACATTCTTGTCTGACATATCCTTAGTAGACGTTTGGAGAATGCTACACCCCATCACTAAGGACTACTCTTATTACTCCCCAGCCTACTCCTCTTACAGCAGACTTGATTATTTCTTTGTCTCTCAATCCTTACTAGACTATTCTCCCTCTGCCTCTATAGGCCTTACGTTTTTGTCTGATCATGCCCCCATTCATATGAGCCTAGGAAGTTTACCCCTACGCAACAAAAGATCATCTTGGAGGCTTAACGACAACCTGTTATCCGACCTAGTTTGCACACAAGATATCATACAGACTACTAAACACCTCATATCAGATTACGCCCAAGATACCACCAACCCTCTTACGAAGTGGGAAGCGCTCAAATGTGTAATTAGGGGTAAACTCATCCAACATTGTTCCCGCCTCAAACAAGCACGTACAGAAGATATCACACATCTCCTCACTACTATAGCCACCTTAGGCCGCGTACACACGGGCGGACTGTTCGCCCAACCTTGTCCGCTGAACAGTGTTTGGGCGGACAGTCCGCTCGTGTGTGGGCTTTCAGCGGACAGTTTCAGCGGACAGTTTGACGGACAAAGTCTTTCGGAAATTCAGAAAAACTGTCCGCTGAAACTGTGTTTGAGCGAACAGTCCGCCCGTGTGTAGGCTACTTTCGAAATGAGCAAACTGTTCCCGCTCGGAGGAAAGTCTGCTCATTTCGAGGTAGGCGGGGCCCGCGAAGGAGACGTCGCGGGCTCCGCCGCCTGGAATGGGCTTAAAGGGGAACCCCAACGCCGAAGAAAATCGGCGTGGGGGTTCCCCCAAAGTCCACAACAGACCCTTGTCCGAGCACGCTACCCGGCCGGCCAGGAAAGGGGGGCGAGCGAGCGCGCCCCCCCTCCTGAGCCGTACCAGGCCGCGTGCCCTCAACATGGGGGGGTGCCTTGGGGAAGGGGGGGCCGCGCGGCCCCCCCACCCCAAAGCACCTTGTCCCCATGTTGATGAGGACAAGGGCCTCTTTCCGACAACCCTGGCCGTTGGTTGTCGGGGTCTGCGGGCGGGGGGCTTATCGGAATCCGGGAGCCCCCTTTAAGAAGGGGGCCCCCGGATACCGGCCCCCCACCCTATGTGAATGAGTATGGGGTACAATGTACCCCTACCCATTCACCTGTGAAATAAAGTACAAAAAAAACCACAACACAGAGAAAAAATATTTTATTGCACAGCTCCGGGGGTCTTCCGTCTTCGGGGGTCTTCTCGCCGGACTCCTCCGCTATCTTCGTGTAGCTCTTTTACTAGCGGAGGAGCCCGGCTTTCTTCCTCCCCGCCGCCGGCCTCTTCTCCCGACTTCGGGGGTCTTGTCCCCCTCTTCGGTTCTTCTGCCGGGCCACCGCCTGTAAAAGAGCTACAAGAAGGCGCGGTGGCCCGGCAGAAGAACCGGTCTTCTGTCGCCGCTGTCGCCGTCGCCGCCTTCCGTTCTTCTTCTTCTTCTTGTTCTTCTTCTTCTTTATTCCCCAGGAGATGTTGACACGTCGCTCTCTCCGGCCGGAATGCCAGAGCCGCGCTGTGCGGTCACTTATATAGTGACAATGGGGCGGGGTCACATGGTATATGTCACATGGGTTGGTCACATGTTGACCCCGCCCCCTTACGATGTCATAGTCCCCATGTGACATCAACCCATGTGACCAACCCATGTGACATATACCATGTGACCCCGCCCCATTGTCACTATATAAGTGACCGCACAGCGCGGCTCTGGCATTCCGGCCGGAGAGAGCGACGTGTCAACATCTCCTGGAGAAGAAGAAGAACAAGAAGAAGAAGAAGAACGGAAGGCGGCGACGGCGACAGCGGCGACAGAAGACCGGGCCACCGCCTGTAAAAGAGCTACAAGAAGGCGCGGTGGCCCGGCAGAAGAACCGAAGGCGGCGACAGAAGAACGGAAGGCAGCGGCGACAGAAGACTGGGCCACCGCCTGCAAAAGAGCTACAAGAAGGCGCGGTGGCCCGGCAGAAGAACCGAAGAGGGGGACAAGACCCCCGAAGTCGGGAGAAGAGGCCGGCGGCGGGGAGGAAGAAAGCCGGGCTCCTCCGCTAGTAAAAGAGCTACACGAAGATAGCGGAGGAGTCCGGCGAGAAGACCCCCGAAGACGGAAGACCCCCGGAGCTGTGCAATAAAATATTTTTTCTCTGTGTTGTGTTTTTTTTTGTACTTTATTTCACAGGTGAATGGGTAGGGGTACATTGTACCCCATACTCATTCACATAGGGTGGGGGGCCGGTATCCGGGGGCCCCCTTCTTAAAGGGGGCTCCCAGATTCCGATAAGCCCCCCGCCCGCAGACCCCGACAACCAACGGCCAGGGTTGTCGGGAAGAGGCCCTTGTCCTCATCAACATGGGGACAAGGTGCTTTGGGGTGGGGGGGCCGCGCGGCCCCCCCTTCCCCAAGGCACCCCCCCATGTTGAGGGCACGCGGCCTGGTACGGCTCAGGAGGGGGGGCGCGCTCGCTCGCCCCCCTTTCCTGGCCGGCCGGGTAGCGTGCTCGGACAAGGGTCTGTTGTGGACTTTGGGGGAACCCCCACGCCGATTTTTTTCGGCGTTGGGGTTCCCCTTTAAGCCCATTCCAGGCGGCGGAGCCCGCGACGTCTCCTTCGCGGGCCCCGCCTACCTGTACACACGCTCGAAATGGGCGGATTTGCCTCCGCCTTACGTGGGCGAGTCCGTTCATTTCAAAAGTTGAGCGAACTGTTTGGCAAACAGTTCGCTGAAACAGTCCGCTCAAAAAAGTGCCGTGTGTGGCCATGTCCGTCCATGCTAATTTTGAGCGGACTGTTTGCCGAAACTGTTTGACAAACAAAGTTGGGCGAACAGTCCGCCCGTGTGTACGCGGCCTCAGAGGACATAAGAAATCCCCAGACACCATAGTACTGCTAGAGCTCACTAACGCCAGAAGAGACCTGCTGCAATTTTTTTCTCAACGCGCTGCAGTGGCAAGGGATAAGGGGCGCTTTACCCATTACTCGCATGCCAACAAATGCGACAGACACCTAGCGAATACATTACAGCCTCGACAAGCTAGAAAGTCCATCCCATTTATTAACTCCCCAACAAAAGGTAAAGTGCTGAATAACATGGCCATAACGGAAGAATTCTGCCAATACTACTCCAAGCTATATAACCTTATCCCCCAATCTTCGTCTCCTCTATCCCACTCACAAGATCTATCCACATACAGTAGGTGTTGCCGATATTGTGTTTCCAGCACGATCCTGTCGTGCTGGTTCCCGGCGACAGGCTTCTCTAACCAGCGCAATCCCGTTGCGCTGGTTCTCGCACTGGCTGCAATAGGAAAATGTAATTTTCCTATAGTAGCGAGCGAGAGAGCGGCGATAATGTTGCCTCACTCATGAAGCCTGCATGCCTTCTCGGGGGCATACCAGGCCCTTAGGTCCGGTAAAAACAGCGTGGGGTCCCCCCAAAATCCATACCAGACCCCTATCCGAGCACGCAGCCCGGCCGGTCAGGAAAGGGGGTGGGGAGGAGCAAGCGCCCCCCCTCCTGAGCCGTACCAGGCCAGGTGCCCTCAACATGGGGGTGCCTTGGGGTGGGGGGGCCGCCCGCGCCCCCACCCCAAAGCACCTTGTCCCCTTGTTGATGAGGACAAGGGCCTCTTCCCGACAACCCTGGCCGTTGGCTGTCGGGGTCTGCGGGTGGGGGCTTATCGGAATCCGGGAACCCCCTTTAATAAGGGGGCCCCCAGATAGCAGCCCCCCACCCTATGTGAATGAGTATGGAGTACAATGTACCCCTACCCATTCACCTGTGAAAAAATGTAAAAAAAAACACAACACACAAGGGTTAAAATAGTTTATTGCAAAGATCTGGGGGTCTTCCTCCCTCTTGGGGGGTCTTCTCGCCGGACTCCTCCTCTATCTTCTGCTCTTTTGCTAGCTCTTTTGCTTGCAGAGGAGCCCGGCTTTCTTCTTCGTCGCCGCCCTCTTCTTCCGACTTCGAGGGGTCTTGTCCCCCTCTTCGGTTCTTCTTGCCGGGCCACCGCTTCTTCTTCCAGCTCTTTTACTAGCAGTGGCCCGGTCTTCTGTCGCTGCCGCTGCCGCCTTCTATTCTTCTTCTCTTCTTCCGTTATTCTTCCCCAAGGCATGTTGAGGGCATGCAGCCTGGTACGGCTCAGGAGAGTGGGGGGGGGGGGGGCGCTCGCTCGTCCCCACCCCCTTTCCTGATTGGCCGGGCTGCGTGCTTGGATAGGGGCCTGGTATGGATTTTGGGGGGACCCCACGCAGTTTTTTTCGGTGTAGGGGATTCCCCTTAAAATCCCTAGCGGACCTAAGGGCCTGGTATGCCTCCCAAGGGGGAACCCATGCCGTTTTTTTAATTTGGTGTGGAGTTCTTCCTTAGGATTCATACCAAACACAGTGCCTGGTATTGGCGGGAATCCAATTCGGATATCGGGAAAGGAAAAGAAACATTTTTCCTTTCCCTATGCGAGCCAGCTCAGCGCTGGCTCCCGCGACAGGGCTCGTATGGTGTCAATCTCGCAGATAGAAGCGGCGAGATTGACACACTATCGCGGTCACCTACTGTATGTCCAGGAAACTGCACTCCCTCCCATTCCACCTCCCGATATAGAAGATTTAGAATCCGCTTTGACTGAAGCAGACATTCATGCGGCCATAAAGAACCTCAAAAAAGGCAAAAGCCCCGGCCCAGATGGGTTTTCCTCACGGTTCTACAAAACTTTTTCACCCCAACTCATCCCCTTTCTAGTTAAAGCATTCAGTGCCATAGACAGAAATCTTATCCCCTCTCCCACCCTTCTTCAAGCCCAAATAGTGGTCTTTCCAAAACCGGGCAAAGACCCCTCTCTATGCACCAACTACAGACCGATTTCTCTTCTAAATATTGACTTGAAACTGTACGCAAAAATTCTTGCTAACCGCTATCCCCCTTACTCCCTGAGTCAATCCATACAGACCAGGTTGGCTTTGTCCCCGGCCGTGAAGCCAGGGACAATACCACCAAAATTGTTCACCTCATACATTATGCACAATGCCGCCAATTACAGACCTGCCTTCTCTCCTGCGACGCAAAGGAGGCCTTTGATAGGGTCAGCTGGCCCTTTCTTCATACCACCCTATCCCAGCTAGGCCTAGGCCCTAAAATGATCTCCTGCATCATGTTTCTATACTCCAAACCCTCGGCCACGATCCTGGTAAACGGCTCCCAATCAGATAAACTCACAATCACAAATGGCAGCAGACAGGGCTGCCCCCTCTCCCCACTTCTTTTTGCACTAGTGATTGAACACTTAGCCCAGGTGATTAGAGCAAATTCTAATATACTTGGCATCCAAACCCCCTCCGCCCACTACAAACTCTCCTTATATGTGGATGACCTCCTTCTTTTTTTTTTTTTTGCATTTTTATTAAATTTCAAAGCAAGTACAATATAATCAAGCAATGAGATACTCGATAAGCAGAAGTAAACATAGCGTATAACATAAACGTTAACTAAGTTAGATATTAATGTCCACAAATGCAGGCACAAAAGTGAACTGCATAACTATAACAGTTAAAATAAATAACAAACAGTTTATGAATGACAAAAAAATCTGTATGACAATAGGCCGGAGGCCAGAGAAAAACAAAGCAACAAAACATCCATAAGATCGTCATGGTGAATCTCAGAAAGGGGAGTGGGTTACCCGGACTAATACATAACGAGGTTTAATGGGAGGGGGAAGGACGGGAGCAGAAGCCGGAAAGGAGGTGCTCCACCGGCGGCTGCGGCCGTTAAGGGTGTTCAGACGGGGGAGCCCCATATTCCGACCGATCCCAGGGTCTCCAGACTTTATCAAACTGGGAAACCAAGTCATGTACCGAGGCCGTCAGGTACTCCATTCTCCATATCTCGGATACAGTTGGAGAAATCTAGGCCGGGGGGGGGGGGGGGCTGGGTTGCGCCACACAACCAGCATAACGGGATAAGCCTCTTAGCAGCTAATAGAATATAGGAGATCAGCCAGTTTGTATTTTTTGGTAGGCCTGGGATAGGGAGACCTAATAAGCAGTGTAGGGGGTCGATCGGAAGGGACACCCCCATCACCTCCATCACCAACGATCCCACCTCCAACCAAAAAGGACGTATCAGGGGGCACTTCCAGAAGATGTGGAACAGTGACCCGATGTCAAGCCCACAACGCCAGCAGCGCGGCTAGACTGAGGGATCAAATTTGTGGATGACATCGGGGGTCCTATACCAGAACATGAGAATTTTTATTGCCATTTCCCTTTGAGTGACACACTTAGAGGATTTAAAAGTAGAGGCCCAAATCTTATCCCATGTCTGTAGGGGGATAGGTTTGTCCAACAACTGAGACCATTTACTCATATACAGATGTGTAAATTCATTTAAGGGGGTTGACTCATGGAGGATTCGGTGGATAGAGGAGATTAGATGTAATTGGTGGGGACCCTGGGCGCAAAGGTGTTCAAAGGCCGTGGGGTTGTCAAGGGTTAGGGTCGGAGATTTGGAGCTGAAAAGGTGTCTAACCTGTAGGTAGAAGTAAAACGAATGCTTGGGGATATTATATTTGTCACATAAGGTTTCGAAAGCATGAAGCCTACGCGAGATGGGGTGCACCAGATTTCTGAGTTGGAAAAGGGGGGGTGCAGCCACGTGAAGGTCCTACCCAAAGACAATCCATCAGGGATACTAGAGTTAAACAACACATTCATGAGGGGGGGGGGGGCAGGGCGAGGAAAGGGAGTACTTTTTGTTGCACTTTTGTCATAAGTCCAGGGTAAAGGACATTGGGGCCGTACATTGATGCCTAAGATTAGGGTGAAGAGGGGACGGGGCACCCCAGATCGAGGAGCATGGGTGCACCGGATATAGGACCCCCTTCTCAATAGCAGCCCACTGACTCGTGGCGTTGAGAGAGGACCAAGAGGTAATAATTCGTAAATGAGTAGCATGGTAATATTTCACGATATCCGGAGCACCCAGACCTCCCTGACCCCGAGGTGCAAACACCACTGAACTGGCAAGGCGGTGAGATCTGTCAGCCCATATAAATTTTAAAAACCGTCTTTGGAGAAGTTTAAGCTGTGGAGTTGGAATGGCGACTGGCAGTGTCTCAAAATGATAGAGCAGCCTGGGCAAAACTGACATTTTAAGGACGTTGATCCCGCCCAAGAGTGACAGAGGGTATTTGGACCAGGTCAGTAGGGAGTTATTGATGTCTTGGAATAGGGGAGGGAAGTTTGCACGGAACAGATGGGAATACGAAGGAGTCAAAAAAACACCCAGGTATTTGAGAGAGTGATTGCACCATCTATAAGGATAGGTTTCTTTAAGCCTAGAGAGTTGTGTAGCGGGTATGTGTATGGGTAGAGCTTCAGTCTTTGAGGTGTTCACTTTGTAACCAGAGATCCCCCCAAAGGATGAGAGTAGTTTGTGCAGTGAGGGGAGGGAGACCAGTGGGTTGGTAATAGTTAGCAAGATGTCTTCCGCAAAGAGTGATAATTTATACTCCCCTGTCGCATCACCACCCCACTGATATCTGGATGAGAGCGTATGGATTCGGCTAGGGGTTCAAGACATAAAATAAATAACAATGGTGATAAAGGGCACCCCTGCCGAGTTCCATTCATCAAGGGGAAGCAAGGCGACATGAAGGACGACATCTGTACCTGGGCAGTAACAGTTGAGTATAAAGCCTCAAGTGCTTTTAAAAAGGGGCCATTAAAACCATAGACTTTAAGCGTGGCGAACATATAAGGCCAGCATAGCCTATCGAAGGCCTTCTGTGCGTCTAAACTAAGTAGCAGTGCTGATTTGTTGTCCTATCCAGAAGGTCCACTAGGTTAATTGTGCGTCGGGTGTTATCTCCGGCGTGTCTGCCAGGGACAAACCCCACCTGGTCTCTGTGAATAAGTTTGGGGGCAAGAACTGACAATTTGGAAGCAAGAATTTTCGTAAATATCTTGTAATCCGAATTTAAAAGGACTATGGGCCTATAATTGTCTGGGATGGAGGGGTCCTTACCTGGTTTAGAGATCACTGAGATGTAGGAGTGTGAAAATTGGGGGTGGGGGGGTGTGCCCTCTAGTAAAGAATCAAATAAAGTGAGCATGTGCGGTCCCAAGATATTCAGATAGGTTTTATAGTAGAAATAGGGGAGACCATCAGGGCCAGGCGATTTATGAGAAGGGAGCTCCCGTATAATAGCCAAGAGCTCATCTGCCGTTACTGTTTTATTTAGGGCCTCTAAATCAGTAGACGACTGCTTGGGAAGTTTCAGGTTGGAGAAAAAGGACTTAAATTTCTCTTGTGTAAAGTGAAAATGGTTTTCTGGGGATAAGCAATTATACAGTTTGTGGTAGAAAAGGTGTTGGAGATTTCAGGAGGGCAATGAGTCTTAGATCCGGCAGGCTGGGAGAGAAACTCAGGGAAGGAGTTGAATGTGCACGGACGTAATTTATTAACTAACATTTTGTGGGGTTTATTGTAAAATTTATAAAATTTCTGTTTCATCCAGAGCAGCAATTTAGCTGCCCGATCGAGTTGGGCCGTTTTAATCTGTTCCCTGAGTAGGGTGATTTTCCACAATCTCTCCACCGTGGGGGAGCCCAAAAGCCTCCGCTCCGCCGAGAGAAGAGCAGAAGTTAGAGATCGAATATATTCGGTTCTATCTCTCTTCAGTCTAGGCCTCTCTGCAATGCAAGCACCCCTAAAAATGGCCTTGTGGGCCTCCCACAGGGTGGAAAAATCAGAGACCGACCCACTGTTTAGTTGGAATAATTCTGCAAGATTCTGCGCAAGGACAGAGCGAGAGCTTTCAGATTGTAAGAGATGATTATTGAGTCGCCAGTGACAAGCTCTGGGATAGGCCTGAGTGAGCAGGAGATCTAGGGTGATGGGGGCATGGTCAGACCAGGTAATCAGCATCACCTCAGAGTCAACCACAAATGGGATGAGAGGGGCAGATATAAAGAAGTGATTGAGCCGTGAATACATTTTATGAGCTGGAGAATAGAAGGTATATTGCTGGTCTGTAGGGTGTTTAATCCTCCATGAGTCGAAAAAGCGGTGGGATTTAATAAGTTGCCGGAAGGAGGTAGCTTGAGAGGCAAGCTTCTTGGAGGGCGTTGAGGAGAAGAGTGTTTGTCTATCTCTAGTGGGGGACATAACCAAATTAAAGTCCCCGCCGACAATCATAAAGGGCTGTGAAGGATAATGGGGAGAATCAAACAGGCCATTAAGGAAGTCAATCTGACCAACATTAGGGGCATACAGGTTGACGAGGGTCAGAGAGGTGTTAAAATATTGGCAGTCTAGGATTAGGTATCTACCATGGGGGATCTACATGGGAGTTTTTAACCTTAATGGGGCATGACTTCCTGGTCAAAATCGTAACACCCGCCCTGCCTGTGGGGTCAGAGGCTAGGAAGAAGTGGAGAAATGTTTGGAGGCTAACTTAAGGGAGCCATCTGCTTTAACCACTTTAGCCCCGGACCAATTTTCAGCCTAAGGACCAGAGGTCTTTTTACAATTTCACACTGCACTGCTTTAACTGGTAATTGCGTGGTCATGCAATGTTGTACCCAAACGAAATTTGCGTCCTTTTCTTCCCACAAATAGAGCTTTCTTTTGATGGTATTTGATTGCCTCTGCGATTTTTATTTTTTGCGATATAAATGGAAAAAGACCGAAAATTTTGAGAAAAAAATATATTTTCTACTTTTTGTTATAAGAAAAATCGAATAAACTCAATTTTAGTCATACATTTAGGGCAAAATTTATTCAGCCACATGTCTTTAGTAAAAAAAATGTCAATAAGCGTATATTTATTGGTTTGCGCAAAAGTTATAGCGTCTACAAACTAGAGTACATTTTCTGGAATTTACACAGCTTTTAATTTATGACTGCCTATCTCATTTCTTGAGGTGCTAAAATGGCAGGGCAGTACAAACCCCCCAAAATGACCCAATTTTGGAAAGTAGACACCCCAAGGAAATTGCCGAGGGGCATGTTGGAGCCCATTGAATATTTTTTTTTGTCCCAAGTGATTGAATAATGACACAAAAAAAAAAAAAAGTTTACAAAAAGTTGTCACTAAATGATATATTGCTCACACATGTCATAGTTATATGTGGAATTGCACCCCAAAATATATTCTGCTGCTTCTCCTGAGTACGGGGATACCACATATGTGGGACTTTTTGGGAGTCTAGCCGCGTACGGCACCCTGAAATCCAATCACTGCCTTCAGGATTTCTAAGGCTGCAAATTTTTGATTTCACTCCTCACTACATATCACAGTTTCGAAGGCCATAAAATGCCAAAATAGCACAAAACCCCCCCAAATGACCCCATTTTGGAAAGTAGACATCCCAAGCTATTTACTGAGAGGCATGTTGAGTCCATGAAATATTTTATATTTTGCCACAAGTTGCAGGAATATTACATTTTTATTTTTTTTTGCACAAAGTTGTCACTAAATGATATATTGCTCACACATGCTATGGGCATAAGTCAAATTACACCCCAAAATAAATTCTGCTGCTTCTCCCGAGTATGGGGATACCACATGTGGGGGACTTTTTGGGAGCCTAGCCATGTACGGGACCCCGAAAAAAACCAAGCACTGCCTTCCGGATTTAAATATAAAACGCTACCAAAAAAAACTGTTAGCGATCACAGGGATCAGGCCTGACTCTGCGATCGCTGCAGTTATGTGTTTAGTGTTTTGTAAGTGACAGTGATCGATCGATACTGCACTTGGGTGGGCTGGGCAGAGGGGCAAAACACAGGTGCTAGCAGGTATCTGGGCTGATCCCGCTAACAATGCGTTTTTTTGGAACCCTAAACTGCTGGGACGCTAGTATAGATCTGATCAGATCAGATATTGATCTGTTCAGATTCTATACCATTACGGGAGGTGTATGCTTTGCGTGTGGGTGTTAGCGGTACTGGCACTAACCTAGTGCTGCCTGGGGCAACGCAGACCCTGACCCTAAAACCTAATTGATATCACCCGCCGGGTGATCAGGGGGTTAAACCTTTATTGGGTAATAAATGGTGGGTGCCCTGATGCTATAAAAAGCAAACTAACTAACCAGAGTCACCCGTAACACTTATACGGTGATCACTGGTGAAAGGGTTAACTAGGGGCAATCAGGGGGTTCAAATTTTTATTAGGTAGTATATGGGGGTCCCTGGCGCTATATAAAAACCTGACGGGGAACCTAAATAACTAACTGGCTAACCAGCGTCACCAGTGACACTTATACGGTGATCGCTGGTGAAAGGGTTAACTAGGGGCAATCAGGGGGTGAAAACCATTATTGGGTAGTATATGGGGGTACCTAGCACTATAAAAACCTGGCGGTGAACCTAAAAAAATAACTAGCTACCTAGCGACACTAGTGACACTAATGCAGCGATCACAAAAATGATCGCTTAGTGACACTGGCAAAAGGGGGTGAAAGGGTTAACTAGGGGCAATCAGGGGGTTAAAACCATTATTGGGTAGTATATCGGGGTACCTAGCGCTATAAAAACCTGGCGGTGAACCTAAAAAAATAACTAGCTACTTAGCGGCACCAGTGACACTAATGCAGCGATCAGAAAAACGATCGCTTTAGTGACACTGGCAAAAGGGGGTGAAAGGGTTAACTGGGGGCAATCAGGGGGTTAAAACCATTATTGGGTAGTATATCGGGGTACCTAGCACTATAAAAACCTGGCGGTGAACCTAAAAAAATAACTAGCTACCTAGCGACACTAGCGACACTAATGCAGCGATCAGAAAAATGATCGCTTGGTGACACTGGCAAAAGGGGGTGAAAGGGTTAATTAGGGGCAATCAGGGGGTTAAAACCATTATTGGGTAGTATATCGGGGTACCTAGCGCTATAAAAACCTGGGGATGAACCTAAAAAAATAACTAGCTACCTAGCGACACTAGCGACACTAATGCAGCAATCAGAAAAATGATCGCTTGGTGACACTGGCAAAAGGGGGTGAAAGGGTTAACTCTAGGGGAAATCAGGGGGTTAAACCTTTATTGGGGGTGGTAGGGGGCTACCCTGGACCTAATACTAACTGCCCTGCCACTTTTTACTTTTACAACTGACACTAAATGCAGTGATCACAAAATAAATGATCACTGCAATCAGTGACACTGTGACTGGGAGGGGGAGGGGGGCGGGGGGGATCGGGGGGCGATTGGGGGGGTTTGTGTGCCTGTGTGTGCCTACATGTCAGTGTAGTGTTGGTGCACACTTACTTTTAGTCTTCTCCTCATAGTCCGGTCAATAAGACCGCCCGAGGAGAATGACATCACTTCCTCCCTGCCTGTGTATACAATACACAGTGGGAGGAAGCTTCTCATTCGCCAGGAGCGATCGAGAGGGGATGGCCAGAAACCAATGGCCATCCCCTCATCCCGGATCACTCCTGAAGCGAAACAGACCGCCGCATCCAGCAGGAGGGGGTCCGATCGGACCCCCCACCCGCTGGAAGGCAAGCACGCACATGTACGTGCTTGTGCCTGTATATGCCATTGGGATGACGTACAATGGCATGCGGCGGTCGTTAAGTGGTTAAAATGAGTTTCTTGTAACATAATCACATCTGCACCAGAGGACCTGAATTCCTTCAGGGCCACCCAGCGCTTACGTATAGAGCCTAGGCCCTTTACATTATATGACAAGAGCTTTAAAGCCATAAGGGCAATCTAGGTAAGAAAGCATATGTAAATTGCCAAGGCCTGGAAAACCCCCACACTCCCGGTGGCAGAAATGAAGAATAGGGTTACAAGGGCCATGATTCACTCCAAATCAGAGGCGAAACGCCTCGATCGTATGCCCCAATTCTACAAAATTTGGCAACCCTGGATACAATACTTCCTACCCCCGGATTTTGACCCCAATTTATTTGAACCCTAAATTACCTGCAGAATTGGGATGGTCTCCAGCTTGTGAAGGCCTGGGGCTGCGCGGACCGGTTGACCGACCCTCCTCCTTTTCTTTCCTCCTATTCTTCACCTCTCCTTTCCCTTCATTCTATTCTCCTGCCCTTATTTCTGTTTTCTTCTAGCTGTGCTTTCCTTCTTTTCCCCTCTCTCCACGTGGAAATTTTCTGTACATGCAGTACCATCATTTCTTTGTTTACAACTAATTTAAAGGAAGAGTGTAACTGAACTAGCTAACTCCGATACATCCGGAATGTCTCATTTCTGTTGACTATAAGTTTCAGCAAGTACTCTCCGTACAGCCTTAAGCGACATATACATTTGCTTGTCTGTATCGCGTTATTGAGTATGTTGTCGCAAGTTGTTTGTTTCATTGTTTTGCATACTTTGTTATACCTAAACCCTTTTAACAATGTACTGTGTAATCTGTCTGTGAAATGATAATAAAAACTTTTTGAAAGAAAGCATATGTAAGTACCTGGAAGTTACAATACAGCTGACATTAGGTAACAATGAGCCAGAACTCTAGTCGATATAAGGTATCGTTAGCGTCAGTTATGCCTAGGTGGTGGGAAAGGAATAAGTACACCCAAAGCCAGGATAACCTGAGGCCAAACCAGCCTATGCAGTGCATAAGTAAACAACAAAACTGATCTGTAGGAATGGACACCATAGAATAAAAAACATTAAAAAGAAACATTAACAGAAGCGTCAGAAAAAGAAAAAAGAAAACAAAAACAAAAAAGAGCAGAACATCTTGAGAGCCTGAGGAAAACATGTACCTCAGGGGACCCAGGGCAGCAACCCAGGCCAAGAGGATCGTGGCCGGATGACCACCGGAGAAGGTCTTACATAAAAATGGAAGGGCCATCTACTCTCCTTATGAACCCGGAAAATTAACAAAGTGCATTAACAACATATAGTCTTTTGTAAGAACAAAACCCCAGGGGAGGGGGAAAAATAGTCCTGGCTTGAACAATCAAGGCAAAGGACAAACTTGAAATTATCATTGTAACAGGATCTTTTCCTTTCAATTCACAGAGGAAAAGGAAAAGATGGGGGAGTGTGAGCAACATACATACCTGAACCATGTGGGGTATGGCGGGGGGGGGGGTCAGGGAGTTTTTTTGGAGAACCGTGGGCGTTGAGGTGTAGAGAGATGCCTCCTGGATTTGCTCCTCATGGGTATCCAGATGCGGCTTGGTGTGTTGGGAAGTGGGCGAGTCTGGACATCAGCTGGATGCATGTCTTCCTCAGGCAGGGGAGGGAGCCCGAGGCTCTTTAGAAAGGATTCACTCTCCGGAAGATCACGAAGGGTGTGCTGAGCTCCATTTTTGGACACAAGCAGACGAAAGGGAAAGCCCCAATAGTATGGGACCTTGTGATGCTGCAAGTAAGAGGTAATTGGCCGAAGGTTCCTGCGTTTAGCCAGGGTGATGGGGTAGAGGTCACTGAAGATCTGCAACTTCACTCCCTTGTAGACGATTTGAGGTTTGTTGCTCGTGGATTGGATCAGTGCCTCTTTGCTTTCAAAGAATTGGAACCGGATAATAACATCTCTGGGTCTAGCCCCTGCAGGAGGCTTGGGGGCCAGAGAGTGATGAGCCCTGTCAACGCGCCAGTCTATGTCCACTACCGTGGGGGCCAGGGTGTTAAAGAGGCCTAGCAGATAAGCACGTAAGTCAGAATCTCCCACAGTCTCCGGGATACCTCTAAAGTGCAGATTCTGGCGTCTCTCTCTATTTTCAAGATCCTCCTGTTGGAGCTGTAGTTGAGACACTGAGAGGCGTAGGTTGTGATTGTCCTTCTCAACAGCCTGAACGTAGCTGACCATCTCATCAAATTTGTTTTCAAGCGTGTCCGTGCGATCACCAAGCTGGTTGATTTCCTTTCGCAGTTCCACCGCAAGTTTATTTCCCTCGGCCGACACGTTGGTTGTGATCTGTTGGAGCAGGAGATGTAATTTGGCATCTAGTTCGGCGTCCAGTATATCAGGGGTGAGGATCCTCTGCGGGGGTGACAGACCCGAGTTGGAGGCATGGAGGGCATTAACTGGGGGGGTGCCAGAGCCCTCCATTCCCAGGGGCAAGTCCATAATGGAGAAAGGGTCCGGCGGGGAATGTGAGGGGGGTGGCTGAGAGCTGGTAACAAAGCGGTCCATAATAGGCCCCCGACTGCTGATCAGGGATGTGTTTGTAATATTCCTGTTGCTGACCAATTTTTCCCATGGGGCGCTTTAGCACTACAGTGAAGAGGAATGCTTACCCCCTGAGCTTTTAGTAGCTAATGTGGCTTTGCGCGGGTCACGGGGAGCAGATAGGCCCTTTAACTCATTTAAAAGTCATGCTGGCAGGTGGTAGTGAGACACATATCAATAGCTGATGGTGGATTCAAATGGTTTCAGGAGAATTCACTCCCCCCTCACACTAGTAGACTTTGAGATTAGGAGCTGTAAAATGCTGGGTGTAGCAAGATGGTTGACTACTTCCAGTGTAGGCTGGAGCCAGGGCCTCGTCTAGTTAGAGCTGCAGCCAGAGGACACCAGGCTCAATATTAGGTGGGATTGTCCAGGTCTGTCCAGGATTCTGCCCCCCTATGAGATCTAGAGGGGGTGCCCATTCTCTGGGAGGGAGACTGAGAGGGGGTCCAGGAATAACCCCTGAGGGGACTCACCAGGCCGGAGAATGTCTGTGCGGAGAATTTAAAGCAGCTTCCGACCGCAGGGGCCCTGCGACCGGATGATTCTTGTCCCGATGCCCGCCCACCGCCGTCGGATCGGCTCCCGGTGGGCTCCGCAGGCGAGCGCGGCGGTCCTGGAGGTCTAGTAGGCCACAAGATGGAGGCCGACGAGTGGTCAATGGAGTCCACGAACGGGCCGGATTGTGCGGCCAACGGATGACAGAAAGCGGCCAAATCCATATGGGGCTGTAGAGGAGAGCCTGGTACACAAGATGATCTGTTTTGTAGCCAAGGAGAACGAACCACAGCGGAGGATGGCTGCGGATTTTAGAACAGGCCAGCGGAGCACAGGGAAAGTACATCCATCCTCTGCATGACCTCCTTCTTTACGTAACTCAACCTCACATCAGCATACCCTCCATACTTGCGGAGATAGACCGATTCGGATGTCACAGTAATTATAAACTGAACATCTCTAAAACGGAAGCACTAAACCTAACATTGACACACAACGCCCTCACCTCCCTCAAGACCAACTTTTATTTTCAGTGGCAAGCACACTCTATCTCATATCTAGGAACAGGCATTCCAAGACATATCCCTGACATATACTCCCTGAATTTTAGCCCTTTACTAGCGAAACTAATGCCGCGTACACACGATCAAACAATCGAGTGGAAAAGTCCGGCAAACTCAAGTCCGCCGGACAATCCCCCCGTGTGTAGCCTCCGGCGTACTTTTTTTACCCGAAAGTACGGCGGACTTAGAAAGTAGTTTTGCACTCCAATCTTCCCGCCGGACTTGCATTTCGGCGGACAATCTGGCCGTGCGTATGCCAGTCGGCCGTACTTTTGAAATGAACTGACTTTTCCCGCCCGGAGAAAAGTCCACTCATTTTGAGCACGTCTCCAGGTAGGCGGGGCTCACGAAGGATGCGTCGCTGGCCCGCCACCTGGTATGGACTTAAAGGGGAACCCCAACGCCGAAAAAAAACGGTGTGGGGGTCCCCCCAGGTCCACATCAGACCCTTGTCCGAGCACGCTACCCGGCCGGTCAGGAAAGGGGGGACGATCGAGCGCCTCCCCTCCTGATCCGTACCAGGCCAGGAGGGCGACGACAGCGACGACAGCGGCGGCAGAAGACCCGGAGAGGGGGACAAGACCCCCGAAGTCGGAAGAAGAGGGCGACGGCAAGGAAGAAAGCCGGGCTCCTCCACTAGTAAAAGAGCTAGCAGAAGATAGCGGAGGAGTCCGGCGAGAAGACCCCCGAAGACGGAAGACCCCCGGAGCTGTGCAATAAACTATTTTAACCCTTGTGTGTTGTGTTTTTTGTACTTTATTTTACAGGTGAATGGGTAGGGGTACATTGTACCCGATACTCATTCACATAGGGTGGGGGGCCGGTATCCGGGGGCCACCTTATTAAAGGGGGCTCCCGGATTCCGATAAGCCCCCCGCCCGCAGACCCCGACAACCAACGGCCAGGGTTGTCAGGAAGAGGCCCTTGTCCTCATCAACATGGGAACAAGGTGCTTTGGGTTGGGGGGCCACGCGGCCCCCCTTCCCCAAGGCACCCCCCATGTTGAGGGCACACGGCCTGGTATGGCTCAGGAGGGGGCGCTTGCTCATCCTGGCTGGCCGGGTAGCGTGCTCGGACAAGGGTCTGTCGTGGACCTGGGGGGGACCCCCCCGCCGATTTTTTTGGCGTTGGGTTTCCGCTTTAAGTCCATACCAGGTGGCGGGGCTAGTGACGTCTCCTTTGCGGGCCCCGCCTACCTGGAGACTTGCTCAAAATGAGCGGACTTTCCTCCCCGTGTGTGGGCGAGTCTGTTCATTTCAAAAGTACGGTGGATAGTACGGCAGACTTAGTACGCCGTATTAGTCCGCTGAAAAATTGCCGTGTGTGGGCAAGTAGCCCGTTCGGAAAGTCCAGCGGACAGTCCGGCGGGAAGTCCGGCGGACTAAGTCCACCGGATAGTCGGCTACGTGTGTACGTGGCATTAGACACCTCACTGAAGGCCACATGGACCTTCCATTGTCCTGGTTTAGCTGCATGAATACCCTGAAGATGGACATACTACCCAAACTTCTATATCTCTATCAAGCTCTCCCCATTGCCCTCCCTACGGCATTCTTCCGCACCCTCCGTTCGATGGCCATTTGATTTGTTTGGCAGGGGAACTACCCTAGATTGAAACATAAACTTCTATATTCCTCCTTTGACAAAGGGGAACCGGCTTACCAGACTTCGAGCTTTATCACACCTCAACGATGCTCTCCCATATCCTGACTTATCCTCGATTGATCTTTGCGCGCTTCTATGGGGATACGACCAAACACACAAGTCCCTCATGGGACTATCCCCCCCACTAGAGACACACTGACGATTTGGTACTGCAGAAGAGAGACCTACTCATTATCCTCCGAACCGAGCCCCCTCACCCCCCTGTTTGACAACCCGGCCTTCCCAGAAGGCAACTCCACCCAGACTATATGACAGTTCCTCCTGGCCCACGGTGCAACAATTTGTTAACGACTCGCTAGGCACCTTTGTAACTAATCAAACCAATGCCCCCTCCAAGATCACCTGGCTAACGCAACTACATCTGAGGACCTATTTCAAAAAACTCCACAACTCTAATCAAATTCACAGGCCCCTGCTGGGATACGAACAATTATGCATGCTCCCAGAGACGCCTCGTCACACCCTTTCATTACTTTATAAACTGATTCTGACCCACTCGCACGGGTCCCTACCTAAATACGACAAAACTTGGTCAGAGGAACTTGGGAGAGACATAACCAAAGCGGAGTGGAGTAAGGCCTTTCTCTTTACCCACAAATCAACGATCTCGAGCTATGCTCAGGAGAAAGACTACAAACTGGTATCAAGGTGGTATCGGGTCCCAACCAGTCTCAAAAGTATGTTCCCCTCTACTTCTGACATCTGTTGGATATGCAACTCTGCAAGAGGTACGTACATTCACGTTTGGTGGGAGTGTGATGTGCTCCTCCCGTTCTGGACACAAATCTTCCAGATCTACACAGAAATATATGAGAAACCGCTTACACCTCCCCCCCTCCATTGCCCTTCTGTCTCTCCTACTGGGCTCCTCTGTGCAGGATCGACAACTCATTCCTAGACATTGGAAAACTACCACCCCCCCATCCTTATTAGAATGTGTGGATGAAATTAATAACCTGATGCTTATGGAGGAAATGCAAGCCAAAGTACTGTACTCTTTCACCTGGAGTATATGGAGGCATTACTCTAATTCAGATAAACTAAAAGGAATAATCTCAGCATTAAAAACAACCTGAGTAATCAAATAATTCTCACTTGAAGACCCTGGGTCTTGGATTATGAAACTCTCAGTACGAGTGAGGCTCGCTGTCTCTATGCCCCTCCCCCCTCCCGTCCTTTCCTCCCCCCTCCCGCCCTTTCCTTCCCCCCCTTACCATTCTTCTCACTACCTTTCCCCGCATCTGCTTTCCTCACTATCTCTTCCCTATCCTATCCTCTTAGGCCTCCATTGGCCTACCCAAATACTCCCAGGTATCCTGTTCTACCAATCTATAACCCCTTAATTATAAGGGATTTAGAAGGACCTTGACTTATTGGTCTGGTCCGCCATCGCATATTTAGCACTAACATATGTCCTCCCCTGGTTACCGGACACAGCAGGCTCCCACAGGGGTGCCCCGTCCGGGGAGAAGGTTAACCGTAATGTATCTACTGCATGCTTTATCCTTTGAATATAGATGGGATCTCAAGTGTACTACATGGACAAAACAGAATGCTTTGTTTTCACTTGATAAATGTATAACTTGTTTGACATTCTTGGACCAGATAACCTATTGCTGGGCTACTGGCCCTGTTCCTTTCTTGAATTTACTGTTTATAAATGTTTATACTTTGAAAAAGAATAATAAAAACTTATTGAACCTCATTTTCCCCAACCCTTAATGGGATAAAGTCATATCTGCACATTTTAGATGTGATGTGGCACTTTAATTCACATTTTTATTTCATTACCTGACCATCCTCTGCCTACTCCTCTTCCACCTCCCACCTTGTGCCAGCCTGTGCCTCATTCTCTGTTCTCTCCCATTTTGTGAAAACTTTTTCCCCTTCCCCTTCCCTTTCCCCTAACTTCAATAATACAGTCTCTTGGGGAACAGAGGGCACGGGTGAAGAACTCAAGCACCTTGAACTGCAGGTCTAGAAAAGTCTCTATTTCCACCCAGAGAGTAGCCACTCATAGCTGGGTACTTCAAGGCTGAACAGATCTCTAACCAGAGATCATAGCAGTCAGCACGTTGACTCAAAACTTAAACAATCAACTAAGGGTGAACAGGAACTTTTTTCCTCCGTACCTGGAATGTTTCCCGTTTCCTCAATGTTACTAGAAAAGTATGAATTCATCAGTGTCCTTCCCAACTCAGTAACCAGACACTTCCCAAGATGCCACTTGCTGGCCCTCCTCTGAAGAGTCCTCCCCCGGTCACTTCCATGAGCTGCGGTGTCCCTCCAAGCCGAGAGCACACCCGGACACTTTTAATCCTCCCTCAGTTCCTGCGCCTCGGACCAACAGGTTCCGAGACTTGGGAACAGATGGATCCCTACCCCAGACCAGACAGGTCTATCAGGGGCCACTAACAGGAACATGTTGCTGGATGCCGAACACCCCTTGGCGGGGACCCCTCACGGTGCTACCCCAGTCTTGGAACCAGACCAGATCCCACGGGTTTCGCGAACACCTCCTCAAACATGTGACCCACACCCCTTAAGTACCCCTTCCCAGACTCCTCAGCGGGCCCCGGCACTCGCACTGATTGGCTCAGAGAAGGCTGATACCTAAACATCCAACCAGACCTGGTTCTGGCCTGTCATGTGCACCTCACTGCTCACATGACCAGGCAGAACTTCCAAACACAGCCTGGCCAGACTGGTGTTAAAGCCTACCTACACAATTAACCCTCAGAACCCCTATTGTTCTGAGGCAAACTAAATTTACATGCGTGTGACATTTTATCCAAAATGTCATCCGCTACATAAACTAGGCTTTTACATTGTATCTAAAACTATATAAATAAATTGTTGGCTTAACATATTTACATACATAGTTGGTAAGGTTGAATAAAGACACTAGTCCATCCAGTTATCATCCTTACAGCCCTGACAATGAAAAACCTCCTACCCAGCTTAAAGTGGTTCTAAAGGCAGACTTTTTTTTATCTAAAAATATTTCTATAAAAAACCTTCTGTGTGCATCAGCCCCCCTAATACTATAAGATAAATGAGAACAATTGGGACTTTGTATGATGACCTGGTAAGGTCAATTGCCTCCATCTCTATCCATATGTCAAAAAGGAGGGGAAAGAGGATTGGGACTTTGAATGAAGCACGTAGGTGTATAGAATTCAGTTTATTATATAAATTAACATTCAAAGGTGTCCTTGGCTGGGCGGTGAGACCTTGGCTGGGCTCCCCGCCCAACCAAGGACGCCTCCCTCCTGCAATGCATGCCTACGTGACATTGGTGGGTTTGTGATGGCCATGCCCTTATAGGCTTCACCGTGCCCTTATAGGCTTCACTCAGGGACATCAGATTCACTCTGGTGTATCATTGCTCACTTCGGTTCACTACATGAATCACCTTGGATCCCTGGAACTAATACTGTCTAGAGGGTAATCAGAATTCACCTCCAGTTGCATTGCACTGCTAGATTGATTTATTGAACCTTTATTGGTGATGTGTTTATATCCTTATCACTTTTCACTTCTTACACCTCGGCTACCACCAATATCTTCCTGTTTACCAAATAATCCCCCTTTTTACCAAGCACAGGATACCTTGCACGTGTTATACTATAAATATATATATATATATATATATATTCTTTCAGAAGTCCTTAATTGATGGTCGCAGCACTTATGGTAACTCTAATTACTTCAATTTCTTGAAATATTTCTCCCCTGGATGATTTTCTTGCTGGATAGCAGACCACTACACCACCTCAGCTCTCCTTTGGGGATCACCGATCTACAGTGCCACACTTTTATTATATAGTCAACCTTGTAAGTGTGGTAGACACTGGGTTTTTATACTTGGTTTTATTTTATTTGATTTTTTTAATGATTTATTTTTCCTTGGGCAGGATCAGAAAATACAGCAACTCTTTCTATGATATTTTTTATAGAACTCACATGTATGCTCCTGAAGAGTGGTTCAAGCCACAAAATGCATAGAGCTATTATAGGCCATGTCCTTATGATTCAATTGATATCTGTCAGTTGTATCTTTTTTGTTATTAATCATTTATAATCATGTGGCAACCCATCTATATTGTATACATTTATAGATATACATTTTTATGAATTGTACCAGTTATTTAAATTCATGACTATGTGTTTGTATGTTAATTTATATAATAAACTGAATTCTTTATACCTGCATGCTTCATTCAAAGTCCCAATTCCCTTTCTCCTCCTTTCTAGCCCCCCTAATTCTTACCCGAGCCCCATCACAATCCAGTGATGTGCACGAGTGCCTCAGCCATCCAGGACTCTTCTCCTGCCATTGTCTCCCACTGCTGTCAATCAAAGTCAGTTAGCCAATGAGGAGAGAGAGAGAGGGCAGGATCAAACCATGGCTCCATGTCCGAATGGACACACGGACCTCTGGCGCGGCTCCGGTGCCCCCATAGCAAGCTGCTTTCTGTGGGGGCACTCAACAGGAGGGAGAGGCCAGGAGCACCGAAAAGGGACCTGAGAAGAGGATGATCTGGGCTGCTCTGTGCACAACTACAGCACTTTAACCAAGTCAGCCACAGAGGATTTGGCTGCTCAATGACTAGAGCACTTTTTACAATTTGGTACTGCGCTGCTTTAACTGGTAATTGCGCTGTTATGCAATGCTGTACCCAAACAAAATTTATGTCCTTTTTTTTCACACAAATAGAGCTTTCTCTTGATGGTATTTTATTGCCTCTGCAATTTTTTATTTTTTTGCAATATAAACAGAAAAAGACAAAAAGATTTTCTACTTTTTATTATAAAAAAAAATTCAATAAACTCAATTTTATTCATACAATTAGGCCAAAATGTATTAAGCCACATGTCTATGGTAAAAAAAAAAAAAAAATGTAGATAAGTGGATATTTATTGGTTTGCACAAAAGTTATAGCATCTAGTGATGGCCGAACAGTTCGCCCGGCGGTCGTTTTGCGGCGAATTTCAGCTGTTCGCGATTCGCCCGATCGGCGGACTATTGCCGCCGTTCGCCCGGCGGACTTCCGTGTTTTCTGTGTAAAAGAACTTTGACCTATGATGACACATCCATCATGGGGTACAGGACAGCCAATTGAGACATTACAGCACATGGACACTTGGACATTCCCCCTAACCTATAAATACACCCGATCCGGCGGCCATTTTACATTCTTTCTTCTGTCACTATAGGGAGAGGTTGCTGTGTGGAGCAGGGAGAGATTCCAGTGACCCAAATCGCTAGCTATTTGGTACACAAAAGTTATTTTCAGGACTGGTATAGGTGTTAGGTGTATATAGGTTTGCTGTGCTACTGATTGTTGCAGCAACCTGAGTGTCTTTTGTCAGTTTAGAGAAAGGGACAGGATGGTGTGTGCTGCAGGGAGAGTCAGTTTAGTCATCATCATTAGCTGTTACTATCAGGTCCACAAAAGTGCTATTCCAGTTATTGTTCCAGTAGCCTCTGTTTTGTCAGTTTATATAAGGACAGGCAGGAAGCAGTGTGTCAGGCAGTGAGGGTCAGTTTAATCAGTAGCTGTTACTATTAGTTCCACAAAGGTTCTTTTCAGGACTGGTATGGTAATAGGCTTGTACACGAATAATAGTCTTTCTTCCAAATATAGAAAGAATATTATACTTGACTGCTGCCCTTCTGCTGCAGTCTGCTAATCATTCACAACCCACTTGTTCCACAAACCTCCTTATAAGGGCTGTTAACTTGGTCTGTCTAGGGTGCTACAGTACATAGGGTTGAGTGAGATACAGTCTGCCATTCTATAAGGACTGGTATCGGTCCACAATACATAGGGTTGACGTGCACTACTGCTGACCCCTGCCCTATACTGCAGCAGTCCTTCATCGGTATAGGGACTGACGTACAGTCTGCTAATCACTCACACACAACCTACTTGGTCCACAATAGTCCTTATAAGGACTGGTAAGGTATAGGGTGCTACAGTACATAGGGTTGAGTGAGGTACAGTCTGCCATTCTATAAGGACTGGTATCGGTCCACAATACATAGGGTTGAGGTGCACTACTGCTGACCGCTGCCCTATACTGCAGCAGTCCTTCATCGATATAGGGACTGACGTACAGTCTGCTAATCACTCACACACAACCTACTTGGTCCACAAAAGTCCTTATAAGGACTGGTAAGGTATAGGGTGCTATAGTACATAGGGTTGAGTGAGGTACAGTCTGCTACTCTATAAGGACTGGTATAGGTCAACAATACATAGGGTTGAGGTGCACTACTGCTGACCGCTGCCCTATACTGCAGCAGTCCTTCATTGGTATAGGGACTGACATACAGTCTGCTAATCACTCACACACAACCTACTTGGTCCACAAAAGTCCTTATAAGGACTGGTAAGGTATAGGGTACTACAGTACATAGGGTTGAGTGAGATACAGTCTGCCATTCTATAAGGACTGGTATCGGTCCACAATACATGGGGTTGAGGTGCACTACTGCTGACTGATGCCCTATACTGCAGCAGTCCTTCAGGGTCATTTAAAAAATGACAGGCCCTTCCGCAGGGGTGGTAGGGGTAGGGCAGGAGAAACAGGCTTGAGCCAAAGTGGGAAGTTGCAGAAGGTGCGTTCAATTACTTTAAAGGACGCACCAGACTTGGTTGAGTGGCTCGCTCAGCCTTACTCTACTGCACCCTCCTCATCCTCTCGATCTGCACCCTCTTCTTCACTCTCTGCTATGTGCACCCCCAAAGACACTACCACCAACAACAACACCACCACCACCACATACCTTCCGCTTGAGTCACAGGAATTATTTTCCGATCCATATCAAGAGGACATTTCTGATGCGCAGCCACTCTTGGTATTGGATCAGGAAGAGGAGGTAGCAACAACCGCTACTCAGCAGTCTGACGACAGTACCCAGATCAGCCCAAGGAGGAGGTTGGTCCCCGGTGTTGCTGCCTACTCCGAGATCTTTACTTATAGCGGTGGGGAAAGTGACGTTGATGATGACGTGTCTAGTGATGTCACGTGGGTGCCCACAAGAGAGGAAGAGGAGGGGAGTTCAGAGGGAGATATGGACCAGCAGATAGGGAGGAGAAGCAGGAATAACTTACATTGCACAGGAGGGACAAAGCAGACTGCAAATGTATCAGGAGCGAGTCATCGACCATGTACGCTCACATCTGGCGCTCCCAGGACACCGGCACATGGCTCCGCAGTGTGGGCTTTTTTTAACGTGTCCGCTGCTGACAATAGCATTGCCATCTGCAATCTTTGCAGTCAACGCATTAGTCGCGGTAAGCCCAACACTCACCTAGGGACGATCGCCTTAAGAAGGCACATGAGCAGCCATCACCGAGCCGAGTGGGAGCAACGGAACACACAAAGCCACACTGCAGGCTCTCACCGTCCAGCCTCGTCTTCTACTTCTCCTTCTCTTCTCTCCTCACAATTGTCCTCCACTCCACCTTCCATCACGCCAAGCTCACGTTTTTCTGCAAAAAGGCAGGCTTCCGTGGGCCTAATGTTTGAGCGTAAAAAAATGATGACCCTGGATAACCCTCTTGCCCAACGGTTGACGGCTGGCTTGTCAGAACTCATAGCCCGCCAACTACTGCCATATAAACTGGTGGACTCCGAGGCCTTTCGCAAATTTGTGGCCATTGGAACACCACAATGGAAGGTCCCAGGAAGGAAGTATTTCTCAGAGAAGGGCATCCCAGAGCTATATGGCCATGTTCAGCGGCAAGTGAATGTATCTCTGGCACACAGTGTCGATGCCAAGATACATATGACCACAGACACGTGGTGTAGCAAACACGGGCAGGGAAGGTATATCACTTTTACTGCCCACTGGGTGAACCTTCTGGCGGCCGTCAAGCATGTAACCCATGGCACCCATGTAGATTTGGTTTTACCGCCACGGATTGTATGCAGGGCTGACTCTTCTTCTCCTCCTCCTCCTACTCCATCCTCCTCCCTCTCCTCCTCAGCTGACTCCTCCTTTTCCGCTGCTAGCGTCTCTTCCGCTGTGCCGCCCAAGCTCCCCGGAACCTATTCGACATGCCAGGTGAGACGTTGCCATGCCGTGCTGCGTCTGTTGTGCCTGGAAGCCAAGAGCCACACTGGCCCGGCACTCCTTTCAGCTTTGCGTTCACAGGTAGATCAGTGGCTAACACCACTCAAATTGACAGTTGGTAAAGTGGTGTGTGACAACGGTGCAAATCTGCTTAGTGCATTGAAACAGGGCAAAATCCCGCACGTGCCATGCATGGCACACGTCTTAAACTTGGTCGTGCAGCGATTCCTTGTCAAATACCCTGGGGTCCAGGACATCTTGCGGCAGAAGATCTTACACGGCCATGGCTCGCCTTGCTGACATTCAGCGGCGACACAATCTGCCGGTCAGATGTCTTATTTGCGATTGCCCGACGCGATGGAACTCAACCTTTTATATGCTTGATAGGCTGCTCCAGCAGAAACGTGCAGTTAACGTCTACCTGTATGAACTCTGCGGCAGAACCGGTTCTGGGGAGCTGTTTTTTTTTCACCGTGCCAGTGGCTGCTCATGCGCGACGCATGCAGACTTCTGCGGTCATTTGAGGAGATCACCAAACTGGTCAGTCGCAGCCATGGTGCCATCAGTGACATGGTACCTTATGCCTTCTTTATGGAGCGTGCATTGCGTCGTGTCATTGATCAAGCTGTGGAGGAGCAGGAGCGGGAAGATGAGGAAGTCGCAATGCTGGATGAATTCCCAGGGGGGGCTACTCTATCTGAGACAAGTCAACAACAGGAGTCTGAAGAGGAGTCAGAGGAGGATGGTGCCGGGGCGGATGAGGAGGAGCAAGAAGAGCATGCTTTAAACCTTTCTGGGATCCCTTTTGTGCGTGGATGGGGAGAGGAGAATGAAGAGGACGACATTATCCTGGATGATGAGCAGGAGCCAGGCCACCACACCGCTTCCACTTTAGTGCAAATGGGGGCCTTCATGCTCCAGTGTTTTAATAGGGACCCCCGTATAAAAAGCATAAGGGTCAAGGACCAGTACTGGGTGGCAACGTACTTAGACCCCCGGTACAAACACAAAATGGCAGAAATGTTACAGAGGGCTGGCAGAATGGAGCACTTTCAGGCCTTGCTTCGAGAAATGCTGCATTCTGCCTTTGCGTGCGCTGGCAGAGGAGCAATTCCCACTCCCAGAGAAGGAGTTGCGGGTACCAATCCAACAGCGCCTGCAAGAAGAGGCCGATTTGAAGATGTGTTGGTGACTTCGGATATGAGGTCATTCTTTCAGCCGACCCATCGACAGGTGTCATCCGGATCCAGCATCAGGGAACGCCTAGACCGTCAGGTGTCCGACTACATCGGGTTAACGGCCGCTGTGGACGCTCTGAGGAGTGATGAACCCCTGGACTACTGGGTGGGCAGGCTTGACATCTGGCCAGAGCTTTCCCAATTTGCAATCGAACTGTTGGCTTGCCCCTCATCCAGATTCCTGTCCGAAAGGACGTTCAGCGCAGCAGGGGGGATCGTGACCGATAAGCGCACTCGCCTAGCTCACGACAGTGTTAACTACCTCACATTTCTAAAAATGAATGAGGCATGGATCTCGGAGGAATTCAACACATGTGACCAGTAGACCATGTGTATGTCTATAAACATTTTTTTTAAACGAGCACAAAGACCTTCTTACTTCATTTGTCTCACTTCCTTGTCCAAAAAAAGCACACCGTACTATATGCCCGTACCCTCCTCTTTGAAGAGGTTAAGCGGTGTCATATTTCTACTGGGGCTGCTTATTATGAGGGGCTCCCACCATCCCTGTGCTGTGCTGACTTCCTCCTGGGGCTGCTTATTATGAGGGGCTCCCACCATCCCTGTGCTGTGCTGACTTCATCCTGGGGCTGTACCTCTGCTGTGCATATTTTGAGGTGCTCCCACCATCCCTGTGCTATGCTCATTATGAGGGGCTCCCACCATCCCTGTGCTGTGCTGACTTCCTCCTGGGGCTGCTTATTATGAGGGGCTCCCACCATCCCTGTGCTATGTTGACATCCTCCTGGGGCTGCTTATTATGAGGATCTCCCACCATCCCTGTGCTGTGCTGACTTCCTCCTGGGGCTGTACCTCTGCTGTGCATATTTTGAGGTGCTCCCACCATCCCTGTGCTATGCTCATTATGAGGGGCTCCCACCATCCCTGTGCTATGCTGACATCCTCCTGGGGCTGCTTATTATGAGGGGCTCCCACCATCACTGTGCTATGCTGACATCCTCCTGGGGCTGCTTATTATGAGGGGCTCCCACCATCCCTGTGCTATGCTGACATCCTCCTGGGGCTGCTTATTATGAGGGGCTCCCACCATCCCTGTGCTATGCTCATTATGAGGGGCTCCCACCATCCCTATGCTATGCTGACTTCCTCCTGGGGCTGCTTACGGTGCTGCTGTCAGTGCTGTATATCACGGTGCTGATGTCAGTGCTCTCTGTCACTGTGCTGCTGTCAGTGCTGTATATCACGGTGCTGGTGTGAGTGCTTTATGTCACGCTGCTGATGTCAGTGCTCTCTATCATGGTGCTGCTGTCAGTGCTGTATATCACGGTGCTGGTGTGAGTGCTTTATGTCACGCTGCTGATGTCAGTGCTCTCTATCACGGTGCTGCTGTCAGTGCTGTATATCACGGTGCTGGTGTGAGTGCTTTATGTCACGCTGCTGATGTCAGTGCTCTCTATCACGGTGCTGTTGTCAGATGACTCTATCATGGTGCAGGTGTCATTGCTGTATGTCACGCTGCTGATGCCAGTGCTCTCTATCACGGTGCTGTTGTCAGATAACTCTATCACGGTGCAGATGTCATTGCTGTATGTCACGCTGCTAGTGATCATCTCCTGCACCCTCTTCTTTGCCTACCCTGGTCCCAGACCTTCCCTCTCCTCCATTGCCTTCATGCGCTCCACAGTCCTAAACTGTCACAACAATTTCCCATATGAAAAATGAATGCTTGTAGTTGTCGATCCCAGATTCACCTCATACATGTGTTATGTCATTGGCCATGTGGTGGGACTATGTTTGCACAGCTATTAATTATTTTGTGGCTGCAAATTTGACCTGTAGGTTTGCGAAGTTCGCCTCCCATTGAAGTCAATGGGGCCCACCGCGAACGTTGTGGTTCGCGAACTATCGGCCGCGTTCGCGGTCCGTGTTCGCGAAACGTCCCGTCGGAAGTGCGTCCATCACTAATAGCATCTACAACTAGGGTTTTCTGGAATTTACGCAGCTTTTAGTTTATGACTGCCTATCTCATTTCTTGAGGTGCTAAAATGGCAGATCATGGAAAGTAGACACCCAAGGAAATTGCTGAGAGGCATGTTGAGCCCATTGAATATTTTATTTTTTTGTCACAAGTGATTGAAAAATAACAAAAAGAAAATGACACAAAGTTGTCACTAAATTATATATTGCTCAAACATGCCATGGTTATATGTGGAATTACACCCCAAAATACATTTTGCTGCTTCTCCTGAGTATGGGGATACCTCATGTGTGAGACTTTTTGGGAGCCTAGCAGCATACAGGGCCCAAGCACCACCTTCAGGATTTCTAAGGGTTTAAATTTTTGACTTCACTCCTCACTACTGGTTACAGTTTTGGAGTCCATGAAATAACAAGATAACACAAATCCCCCTCCCCCCCCCCAAATTACCCCATTTTTGAAAGAAGACACTTCAAGCTATTTGGGGAGAGGCATGTTGAGTCCATAGAATAGTTTATATTTTGCCACAAGTTTGGGGAATTTTTTTTTTTTACACAATTTTTTTTTGTCATGTTGCGCAAACATGCCATGGTTATATGTGGAATTACACCCCAAAATACATTCTGCCTCTTCTCCTGAATATAGAGATACCTCATGTAAGAGACTTTTTGGGAGTCTAGCTGCATACAGGACCCCGAAAACCAAGCACCGCCTTCAGGCTTTCTAATGGCGTAAAATTGTGATTTTACTCCTCACTACCTACGGAGGCCCTAAAATGTCCAGATAGCACAACCCCCCCCCCCCCCATGACCCAATTTTGGAAAGTAGACACCCCAATGTATTTGCTAAGAGGCATGGGGAGTATTTTGCAGATCTCATTTATTTTTGAAAATGAAGAAATAAAGAAATATGTATTTTTTTCAGTTTTCAAAACTTTGTGACAAAAAGTGAGATATGCAAAATACTCAACATGCCTCTCAGCAAATAGCTTGGGGTGTCTACTTTACAAAATTGGGGGGGGGGTTGTGCTTTCTGGGCATTTCATGGTCTCTGAACCTGTGATAGGCAGTGAGGAGTGAAATCAAAACTATACTTCCTGAGAAAGCCTGAAGGCAGTGATTGGTTTTCTGGGTCCTGTACTAGCTAGGCTCCCAAAAAGTCTCACACATGTGGTATCCTCATACTCAGGGGAAGTAACTTGTGGCAAAATATAAAATATTCTATGGACGCAACATGCCTGTCATCAAATAACTTAGGGTTTCTACTTTTCAAAATGGGGTAATTGGGGGAGGGGGGTTGTGCTATTTTGGCATTTTATGGCCTTCAAAACTGTGATAGGTAGTGAGGAGTGGAATCAAAAATGTACACCCTTAGAAATCCTGAAAGCAGTGCTTGGTATTTGCTGTCCTGTATGCGGCTAGGCTCCCAAAAAGTCTCAAACATGAGGTATCCCCGTACTCAGGAGAAGCCTTAGAATATCTTTTGGGGTGTAATTTCACATATAACCATGCCTTGTTTGAACAACATATCATTTAGTGACTACTAGAAGTGCAAGAAAAAAAAAAAATATATATATATATATTTTTCCGAAACTTTTAGCAAAATATAACATTTTCCATGGACTCAACATGCCTATCAGCAAATAGCTTGGGGTGTCTACTTTCCAAAAAAAGGGGTCATTTGGGGGAGGTGTGAACTATCCTGGCATTTTATGCAGAACATTTAGAAGCTTATTTTACACATCACCCACTCTTCTAACTATTTGAAGACAAAGCCCTTTCTAACACTTTTTGTTTACATGAAAAAATATTAAGATATAAATATTATTAAGGAAATTACTTTGAACCCCCAAACATTATATATGTTTTTTTTAAAGCAAAAGCCCATCAGATTGAAATGGTGGGTATTTTTCACACAGTATTTGCGCAATTATTTTGGATTTTTTTTTTAAATTGTAATGCACTAAAACACACTGGGGTTTATTTACTAAAGGCAAATCCACTTTGCGCTGCAAGTGCACTTGGAAGTGCAATAGCTGTAAATCTGAGGGGAAGATCTGAAATTAGGGGAATCTCTGCTGATTTTATCATCCAATCATGTGCAAGGAAAAATGCTGTTTTTTTTATTTTCCTTGCATGTCCCCCTCTGATTTACAGTGATTGCACTTCCAAGTGCACTTGCAGTGGCTTTGTCCTTAGTAAATAAACCCCACTATATTGCCCAAATGTTTGATGAAATAAAAAAGATACACGACATGCTTTAAAATTGTGCACAAATGTGCAGTAGTGACAAACTACATACATTTTTAAAAGCCTTTAAAAGCCTTTACAGGTTAACATTTTAGATTTACAGAGGAGGTCTACTGCTAAAACGACTGCTCTCAGATCTGACCTTTGCGGTGATACCTCCCATGCATGGTGCAATTGCTGTTTACATATGACACCAGACCGATGCTTGTGTTCACCTTTGCGCATAAGCACGGGGGACAGAGGTGCTTTTTTTCATTATTTATTTTGCTTTTTTATTTTATTTTTAAACTGTTCCTTTCATTTTTTTTTTTTTATTATTGCTATCTCAAGGAATGTACCTATCCCCTATGATAAAAATAGGTAGTGATAAGTACTCTTTTTTGAAAAATAAAGGGGGTCTATTAGACCCTAGATTTCTCCTCTGCCCTGAAAGCATCTGACCACACCTAGATCGGTGTTTGATAAAATGCTCTGTCAATTTACCAATGACGCTGATTATATCCGGCAAAACCTAAGTCATGAAATGCTCGTAGCTTCCACTTTCTTAGGCCATAGAGATATTTGGAGCCATTCTGGTCTCTGACCAGCTCTATGGTTAGCTCTGCGGAACCACAGGCTGCATTCTTGGTTCCCTGTTGGGATAGGAGAGCCTGAAAAAACCATAAAAGGCAGTGGGGGGGGGGGGGGGCTGTTTGCGCCTACTGCTTGTAAAAGCAGTCTAGAGGCTAATTAGCCTGCTAGGATTGCTTTTACATGAAAGCCAACCACTGGCTGAAAAGAGTGATAACAAGATGATACCTAAACCTACAGGCATCATTCTGGTATAACCACTCAAAATTTAGCAACATACCAGTATGTTGCTGGTCCTTGTTGGGCATACATTGTTCTTTATTTCACACAGCCTGTGGGATGAACAAAAAAAGAGATTGATCGGGGGGTATGCCCACCATTAGAATACCGCCCTTTATCTACCCACTTCTAATGATGGGCATACATGCATAATTTTTTTTTTTTTAACTGTGGTGGTAAAATCACCTCCTGCAGCTCTGGAGTCACTGATTTACATATCGTGGGTACAAATGCTGTTGCTGTCAAGTTAAAAAAATCTGCACTGCAACTGAATGGCGTACCTGCTAAGTAAATAAGGGTTAACAATAGAAAAAAGTAACATTACAGTATAACAGTACGACATACCATACCTGCAAAGCAAATACAATAAAACATAGTAAAAATTAAATATTTTTAACACAATCTGTGCCTAAAAAATATATGCCAAAGAATGGGGGCAATCTGCCCCTAATAAAAGGGGCAAATCTCCCCTCCACCCCTGTCCCCGTGCATATATGCTCTTTTTTTTTTTTTTTAAAGAAAATTTTATTAAAGTTTATTTCAATACACGTGAAAAATGATAAGTACAAACAGATCTCTTCTGCGTTAATCCAATTATCAAGCATGCTCTTTTTTTTTTTAACTGTGATGGTGAAATCCTCTTCTACAGTGCTGAAGACGCTGATTTATGTATTGTGGGAGCAAACCCTGTTGCTGGCAAGATAAATAAATCAGTGCTGCAGCTGAATGGTATCCCTGAATACAAAAAAAATGGTTAACAATAAAACACAGTAAACAGTAAAGTATAAAAGAATTATAAACCTGAAATGCAAACATGATAAAACATGGTAACAATAAAACATTGCATTGTAGAATACAGTAAAAAAGAGCAGAACAATAGCGAGAGAATAGAGAGAGAGAGAACAATATAACGACCATTATTTAAATTAATGGTTCGGTTCCAGGTTTGGGTCTCTTAAAATGTGATGGCATCTTTGGAGACCCTGTGAAAGTGTGTCCTAGTCTGTGCAGTGCTGTACCCTACACTAACACTCCACTAATGTGTGGTAGCGTTCAAAACATTCACCAATGCAAAGACCAGGATGGTCAGGACAGGAGGGACAATAATAGTGGGTGTCATGCCTATATCCATGCTTTCTACAGACACAACATTTTCTTTGGGGGGCTCGTTGGGTAGGGGTACCAGGGAGGACATATGGAAAATTCCCCTCTTCCTCTCATGCAGCTTTCTTACTGCATTTGGATTGGGAAGTTGGGCCACAGCACCGTTTGGAAACAAAAAGGCTGTGATGATCTCTTCCTCGAATTTAAGAAAGGATCCAGTTCATCCTGAAGCTTTGTATAGCACATAAGCATTCAGCAGTGCCAATTGAAATAAGCATACAGACACTTTTTTGTATCACCGTCTGGCCTTACGGGCAACTAGGTATGGCGCCATCAACTGGTCGTTGAGGTCCACCCCTCCCATATTAAGGTTATATTCCTGGACACAGAGGCGTTTCTCCACAACACAGGTTGCTGTAGGAATTTGGACCATCGTATCTGCGTGAAGGGAGGACAGAATGAAAACATTCCAATTATCCCTCCATTTCACAGCGAGCAAATTATTACACTTCAAGTAAGCTCTCTTCCTCAGCCTAAGATGGGAATCTACAAGCCGCTTAGTTAGAATGCATGAAGGTAAAAAACCTTTACAACCACTTTAATGCTTTGGAAAAATATCTTCCCCCTACCAGCCAGCAATTGATTGACCAAATGAATATGTATTTATTGATAGGAAAGAATATGCTATACTAAGTTATAAAATAATCAAGGGCCAATGGCTCGATATCCCCGGCCTAATAGCTTTTGAATTAGTTTGTGATAGAGTTCATCTATGAGGAGTGGGATGCCTTATTTGGTTCTACTTTTATTTTAAGAGATTTTGCTGTTTACATACCTGAGGGACTTATTTGTGTAGCTTCTTCCTTGTTCTCGTACATTTTCATTGCTGGTGTATAATGGTTAAGATGTTCAGCTGAGAATTTTCCTTTTGAGATATATTTTAAAATGACTGGAAGCAAAACTTTTGACTTTACACTCTTGGGGTATACAGAGCTGTACATTTTCTTTTTTGTTATGGTTCAAATAAATGTAATAAAAAAAGGTTGAATAAGGCTGCATTCAACTAAAGTCAGTTTAAATCAAGGCTAGGTAGGTGAACTGTCAGCATAGACTGAACACCATTAGTGATTATCGGTGTAGATGTTGTTATGGAAGAACAGTCATTCAGGGATAAACTTTAATGGTGATCTACGTGAAAGTAAAAGCAAACTACAAGAGCTTAGTTGGCTGCTATGGTTGCAGTAATGACACTGGGGTGAATGAGAACAAAAATACAATCCATTAAAAGATGCTTACCAAGGAAGATACCACATTAGTATGATCACTTGTCATTATATTGTTAAAATTAGCTCAGCAAACATAGTGGAACATATTACATTTAGAAGCCTTAATCATGTGCAAGAATTTTTGAAACTGAAACAAAAAAAACATTTTTTTTTCAAACTTTTTGGGCTTTTTTTATTTGTTAACTAAAAAATAAAAACAGTAGAGGTGATAAAATACCACCAAAAGAAAGCTCTATTTGTGGGAAAAAAATGTTAAAAATGTCATTTAGGTACAGTGTAGCATGACCACGCAATTGTCATTCAAAGTGTGACATCGCTGAAAGCTCAAAATTGGTTTCATGGTTATGCAATAGTTTGTCTGCTTACCTGTTCCCATGTGTTTATCTAGAGACCAGCCGACCCTCACCTGTCTGCTTTTGTAATCCATCCTCTGGCATGGCTCCACCCTAGCTCCTATCAGGGAGCTCTATATTAACCTGTGCACTGCAGGCCAACCCTGCTGATCAACCTTTGTGTGTTAGCTTCCTGTTACCTGCCGTGTGCTCTTCTGTTGTTTTCCGTTACCGACTTTGGCGTGTCCTTGACTATCCCTGTTTGCCTGTGATCCTGACCTTTTGGCGTGTCCCTGACTATTCCTGTCTGCTTGTGGCCCCGACCTTGGCTTTGTCCCTCACTTTCCCTATCCTCCTGTTGCTTACTGTGGGTGTGAGCTGGAGGACCCTGGGGGTCGCGACCTGGAGCCAGTTGCAGCCAAGCCCATCCTCACCACTAGAGGCGCTGGTGAACACCTGCTGGCTCTTAGACTCCGCGCCCCAGGGAATCTTACGCTCTGCCCCCAGTGGGATCTGTCTCCCATCTGCAGCAGTCAGCCATAGGGTCCACAACCTTGCGATGCACTCCTGATCCCTACGGTGTGCATCTGTCACCTCGCCTCAAGGTGACCTGACAATTGGTTTGGACAGGAAGGTGTTTAAGTGCCCAGTATTGAAGTGGTTAAATAATGCTAGGGTGAGGTTACAACACTGCCTAAGATTGCTTTTGGTTTAAGAAAGGTGTCTAGACTGACAATTTAGTCATATAATTTCTCACATATCTGGCTGGTTCAGCAGGGGACTGCCAAATTTTGATCCATCTATGGCTGTTCCTATTTGAAAGAAATTGGTCTAATGATTGGCTTCTCTCTTGTTCAAAAGTTTTTATTTTATGTTAAAATAAATTACATATACAGAATATAAGACAAATTATTTGATACCAAAAATAAAAAGTAGACATATTGAAGTTTGGATGATACAAAGCAAAGAAGAATTTCAAGATATTCTCGTGGAAATGACAATAAATGGCCTTATATATTTTAGAATTTGAAAGCATTCTTATAGCTGAGTTTTAAACATTTTAATCATAAGAAAATATAAATATGTCTAAAAGAAAATATATGGTTTTAAAGTTTTGACCATAACTTCTAAAGTATGTTTAGGAAGGAATATAGGAAGGGAAGGGGAGGGAATAATTCTCTGAAGGAGGTTTTATATAACAGCTAATGTTGTAATTCTATAGAAAATCATAATGACAATCACCATGACAATAAAACTCGGTTATCAATATTATCTGACGTATAATATTTAATCCAGGGTTTCCATATGATATTAAACTTTGTTATCTAGTTTTTATCTATAGCATCCATTTTAGCATGGATGAAAGATTGATTCATTGTATATTTGGTTTCTGCAATATTCACCACATCTGTTTTCCACACATTGGCTATAGTCTGCTTTGCGGCTATCAGGAGTGTAAGAACTAATCAAAAACAAAACCAAGCCACCAGGGAGACCCATAATAAGTGGGATAGGGTTGGTTTATTCCAGATTGGGGGAATACCTAGACTCTTTCTTACAACCATTAGCTAGCAAAGGGGAAGCATTTTTAAAAGACAGTAAGGACACGATAAAATTGTTAGAAGAGATTGAGGTCAGTGACTCCACGCTGCTGGTCACAGTAGATGTGGAATCACTGTACACAAATATAAAACAAACGGATGCCCTTTTAGCAGTAGCTTGGGCAATGAAACACCAGTCAAATTTGAAATGAAAACAGAGATGATTTATACTGGAGGGATTAAGGATGGCTATGGGGAACAATTATTTCTGGTTCAACCACAAGTATTATGAACAGAATAAAGGTGTAGGGGTGGGCAATAAATACGCTCCCAGCGTGGCCAATATCTTTCTGAACAAGTGGGAAGCAGAGGAGGTGTTTTGGAGAGATTGGCCATAGCTTAGTGCGTATAAAAGATTCATTGATGATATCTTAATAATATGGGAAGGGAACCAGGAGGAACTAGATGAATTTGTGCGACATATTAGAAACAACGAGTATGACTTAAAATTCACGGTGAGTGTGAACCCAAAGAATATACGTTTTTTGGATCTGGAGATATTCAAACATGGAAACCAACTCTACACCAGAACTCATTTCAAGGAAACAAACAGGAACGGATACATCCCCTACAGCAGCTGCCATCACCCTCACTGGAAAAGGGCAATCCCAAAAGGGCAGTTCATTAGAATCAGGTGGAATTGCAACCTATTATCAGATTACTATATGCAAACAGAGAAACTAATAAACAGATTTGTGAGTAAGGGATATAATCAAAAAGAACTTGAATTAACAAATAAAAAAATAGGTAATATCAGGAGGGAACGATTATTGAAAAGAAACAATGAAAAAATGACAGTGAGCAGAAAGAGGGTACCATTTATTATGGTCTTCAACAAACAATATAAAAGTATGGAAGAGGCCGTTAAGAAGCATTGGCCAATTATTTGTAGCGAACCCCAATTAGGTAAAATGCTCCCTAAAAGACCCATATTCATCTATAGGAGAGCGAAAAGGTTAAGAGATCTTATTGTCAAAAATGTCCCTCATCCCCCCAAGAAAATTAAATTTCTTTGAACAAAAAGGGTTCTTTCGATGCAAGAAATGAAAACCATGTAGATTAACGGATAATAAGGAACGGAAAATTGTAGAGCTTCAAACCCATGCCAATAAACAGAGGTTTAAGGTAAATAAATTAATTACATGTAATAGTAGGTATGTCACGTACGTGATGGAGTGCAGTTGTGGCCTCCAGTACGTGGGCAGAACCACTAGGAAACTGTCCACATGCATTGGTGAACACATCAGAAACATCAAAAAAGGTTATAAACACCACAGTGTATCTAAACACTTTAGGGAAGTACACAACCGAGATCCACGGTTTTTAAATGTTTATGCGGTAGACAGAATAGAAAGAGATTGGTGGAACTGTAATATGAGGCGTGAGGTATCTAAAAATGAAACATTTTGGATACATAAATTGAGCACTTTAAAGCCTTCAGGATTGAATGTAGAAATTGATTTAAATTGTTTTATAGAAGATTATTGAGATATGTTTTTTTTTCCCCCTTTTCTAATTTGTAATATATATATATATATATATATATATATATATATATATATATATATATATATATATATATATATATATATATATATATATATATACATTTTTTGATTTATAATATACATATTTTTAAATATATTTTCCATGGTTTATATATTTTTATATGTTTTTGTAGTTGCTGGGAGATTTGTAAAAGCCTATCCAGCCATAGGGAAAGCAGGTCCTAAACATAGAAAATAGATGGGAATGGGATATAGGTCCTCGGAATTAACAAGAGGGCGATGGGACCTTAATATTAACAATTAGAGGTTTTTAATAAAATAGTGAAATGTAGTAGGATGCTACATAGGGTGAAGTTAGCAATTGCCATTTCCTTTTAAATATATAACATAACTTTGCCATCATGTAAAATGGTGGCAGTGGCTTTCTCGGATCTCGTCATTCCCGTCAGATTGTTTATTTCAGAACAAGTAACAGCGGGGGCTGTCGTCACTTCCGGAAGTGGGTGAGCGATATGCCATAACTTAAGATGGTGGAAGACAACATCCGGTGGGCTACTTCCGGAATAAACAATAAGGGACGGCAAGTCATCATTTCGGGAGGTTCTGGGAATGGCGGCGGCATGTAAGAGACTGGCGAAGACTCACCTGGAGATGGATGGTGTACTACATCTCCGGGTGGGTTTAGCCAGATACTGATTATCAATTGGTCAATTAAAAAGGAAATGGGGAATGTTTGAATGAAGGAAGCATATGAGTAAGGGCAAAGTTTCCCTATAACAATATGACAGCAATCACCTTCCAGTCAGGCGGCGAGATGGGGGTAGATGTTTTAAACTAGTAGTTTTATGGTAAAAACTAGAAAAGTGAAATTTGGAATTGAATACATTATTAAAGAAAGAATTGGCCTAATTAATAAGGAAGAAAACTAAAGAGCAGAGGTTAAAGAGGGACATTTTGGAGAAGGTGCAAGGTTAAAGATACACTTCCGAAATCAAGATGGTGGTGAAGCCACTTCTGGGGATACCCACACAATAACAGGTAATTAAGGGTAATATAAAACGGGGAGATATACTTTCTTCAAGGAATAGCCAGGAACAGGTTGGCTGAGTGGAGGGAGGAGAGCACCACCTGCGGAACATCATTGGCTTGCCCGATTCCATGCTGTTCTTGTATGGCTGGATAAGCTTGGTGTAGGCTAATAGACACACTGAAATGTGAGTTCAATACATTTTATACATTTCGTAATTAAAGGTGAAACGGTTTTACACTATGTTGGTCTTATTTACCTTTGTATGAGCATACGGAAATTGAGGAATTGCTAACGGGAGAGTTGATTGAGGATTGGTTATCCGTTGAATGAACCGAAGGCTTATTGTATGGTGAAGTCTGGTGCGTGGCCATTCTTTAAGGTGGTGGTGGCGCGATTTTGTTTTTTGGGGACACATGTGGAATATTCATCAGAAGGTGAACATGAACTGAGTTGAAACAGCTGGATCCGATTGAAAGTACCATTGCATAAGAAGGACTATGATTTAATGAGATACAAATTTACACAAAATTTATGTTTTAACATAAACAGTGATTTTTTGTATATGCTAGGGGGTCATTTTGGGTGATCACTTTTGTGACAAAAGAGGGAGCGTTTATAAAGTAGTTTGGTACACATTTGGTTAAAGTATTTTTTATAATTTGGGGGGAATGTTAGAAGGAGGCGCAGCCCCCAAGTATATATTGTGCACTTATCTTTGACCCACAAGGTGAGGGAGCTAGATTGGGTTTTGCAGCGCACCTATAAAGAAAGAAGGGGTAGGTCTGAGCGCCGGTACAATTGTAGTTTTTTCAGCTCTCAAACTTTGTTGGTTGGACATTCCGACGGAAAAAGTCTGATGAAGCCCACACACGGTCGGATTATCCGACAACACGGTCCGATCGGACATGTTCCGTCGGAATGTCCGACCGTGTGTACAAGGGCTTACATTGGCTGTCAGTGGGAAAACACCAGTAACATCCCCATTACCTGCTTACATTGGCTGTCAGTGGGACAACTCCAGTACCATCCCTTTACATTGGCTGTCAGTGGGAAAACTCCAGTACAATCCCCTTACATGACTGTCTGTCAGTGGGAAAACTCCAGTAACAACCCCCTGGTATGGTTATCAGTGACAGTACCATCCCCCTTACACTGGTTGAACTTGTCAATGGGGAGCCCCAAGTCAGCCAAAAACACCAACATGTCAAACTGTCAAAACTCAAACAGAACACTGAGTTGGAAAAGGAACCACTCCTTTG
This sequence comes from Lithobates pipiens, assembly GCF_037356315.1. NCBI lineage: Eukaryota > Metazoa > Chordata > Amphibia > Anura > Ranidae > Lithobates > Lithobates pipiens. Next base: position 229,517,507 of record NW_027507758.1, read on the forward strand.
TGTCAGTATTTTGTTGAACCACCTTTTTTGATTTAATGCCAGCCTTTGGTCTGTTTCGATATGTCTCTACTGACGTTGCACATTTAGACTCAGACAAGGCAAGGGTATGTGTGATCATTTTCAACTCACTGATTCTGTTTTTGCTTTATTTTCTGACATGTTAGTGTTTACTGACTTGGATGCTATGAGTAAATACAGCTTGATAAAAATAGGATTTTTATATACAGCTTACCTGTAAAATCCTTTTCTTGAGAGTACATCACGGGACACAGGAGCTTCATTACATAGTGGGTTATCCATCTGATATAATCTGGTGAATGTGTGGACTGATGACCAAGTCACAGCCTTACAGATCTGAGCCAGGGAGGCCTGGTGATGCACTGCCCAAGAACCACTTACAGCCCTAGTTGAGTGCGCTTTCACTTTAAAAGGAGGACTCTTCCCCTTTACACTATAGGCCTGAAGAAAAACTTGTCTAATCCATCTTGAGAGAGTGGATTTTGATGCTGCTTGGCCCTTCTTAGGGCCTTCTGGCAAAATAAATAAACAATCAGGCTTTCTTATCTGAGCAGTTGCCTGGAGTTAGATACTGATTGCCCTTACCACATCTAGAGTGTGCAAAGACTCTTCTTCTGCGGACTGTGGATCTGGAAAAAAGGATGGTAGCATTACATCTTGATTCAAATGGAATCCTGAAACCACCTTAGGTATAAAGGACCTATTAGGACGCATCACTATTCGGTCCTTATGAATAATTAGATAAGGTTCCTTGCTCGAGAGAGCTACCAGCTCTGACACTCTTCTAGCCGAGGATATGGCTATCAAGAAAACAAATTTTTTAGTCAAAAGAACTCACGAAGCCTGATGCAATGGTTCAAATGGTTGTCCCTGCAATGCTGAGAGAACCAAATTCAGATCCCATGGGCATACCGGAGGTTTGACTGACGGCCTTAACCGCATGGCCCCCTGAATAAAAAATCTTTGGAAAACAGCGCTGTCCAAAAACAATACTCAATTAATCGAAAAAAGACCTAAGCCGGTGAGGCAAGCTCTAAAAATAATAATATGAATACTAACAATAAACTAAATATAAATTCTTGCTGCAACACAATGTGAGATACCCACAATATACACAAACCAAAAAACATAAAGCTGCGCTAAAACTTATAAAAATTATATTGTGACATATTGAATTCTAATATCAGATACTAAACGGTGTATGTTACCAAAAACCATGCAAAAAAATAAAAAAAATAAAAATAAAAATTATTGCTCTAAAATAGAACACATAAAAAGTCCAAGGGGAAGAGAAACGCAAAAAAAAATAAAAAAAAATAAAATAAATTCAGTCCATTGAAGTGACTCTTTAACCACTACAGATCCGCGCTATTGCCAATTGACGGCATTAGCGCGGACCTACATTTCCGGGACTACGTCTATTGACGTAGTCCCGGTTACGAGCGGCCTGCGCGCCCCCTGAGGGGCGCGCGCGGCGCGCTCTGTGATCGGCGAGTCCGTGAGACTCGCCTGATCACCGATCCGTGTAAGGGGTCGATCCCGACCCCTTATCACGTGATCAGCTGTCAGCCAATGACAGCTGATCATGTGATAGAACGGAGCCGGTAATCGGCTATTATTCCTCCTCGCGCTGACAGCGCGAGGAGAGAAAAAAAAAGCCGATCGCCGGCGGCCGTGATCGGGACATCAGTCCCGATCACGGCCATCAATACAAGGGACCACCTGCCACCTGCCTGTGCCCACCTGCCTCCCGCAGTGCCATCCTGAAATAAAATAAAAGCAAAAGTAAGTGCCCCCCGTCAGTGCCCCCCGTCAGTGCCCATAGTGCCCACAGTGCCACCCACAGTGCCACCCACAGTGCCACCCCACAGTGCCACCCACTGTGCCACCCACAGTGCCACCCAATCTGCCTCAAAGGTGCTGCACCCCAGTGCCGCCCATCAGTGCCCAGCAGTGCCGCCCATCTGTGCCCAGCAGTGCCGCCCATCTGTGCCCAGCAGTGCCACCTATCAGAGCCACCTATCAGTGCCACCTATCAGTGCCCATCAGTCCCATCTATCTGTGGTACCTATCAGTGCCCATCCGTGCCACCCACCCGTGCCACTTATCCGTGCCACCCATCCGTGCCATCTTATCTGTGCCCATCTTTGCCCATCAGTGCCGCCTTATCTGTGCCCATCGGTGCCGCCTTATCTGTGCCTATTAGTGCCGCCTTAACTATGCCTATCAGTGCCCACCGGTGCAGCCCATCAGTGCCCACCAATGCAGCCCATCAGTGCCCACCAATGCAGCCCATCAGTGCCCACCAATGCAGCCTATCAGTGCCGCCTAATCAGCGCACTTCAATGAAGGAGAAAAATGACCCGTTTGCAAAATTTTATAACAAACTATTAAAACATGATTTTTTTTTTTTTTTTTTTTGCATCTTTTTTTGTTTGTTTAGCAAAAAATAAAACTCCGAGCTGTAACTAAATACCACCAAAAGAAAGCTCTATTTGTGGGAAAAAAATGATAAAAATTTCATTTGGGTACAGTGTTGTATGACCGCGTAATTGTCACTCAAAGTGCATCAGCGCTGAAAGCTGAAAATTGGTCTGGGACTGAGGGGGGTTTAAGTGCCCAGTAAGCAAGTGGTTAAACCACCCTTCAGATGTATTGCAGGTGCACCCAGAGAGAGAGTTTTATCCACCACCAAATTCAGTAAGGCTTACCAGCTGCCAAGATCTCTTTTTAGGGAGATCATACAGGCTTGAAAACAAAAACGATCACTCCCGGTCTCTCCAATGGCTTGAAAACAAACCGATCGCTCCTGGTCTCTCCAATGGGTTCTGCTGGCGTCTCCAACTCCTATACCTCCTTCTTAGAGCGTCTCACATTCCACCATAATTATTTGGTAAAAAAAAGAAAAGCTCCCATAGCATAATTCCGTATAAAACTTTAATCCGAACGTAATAAAAGAATAACAAACTCACAGATTTCCAGCTAAGTACAAGCGTGTGTATAATCACGAGCTGGCCGGCTCTCTCCTCTTTACACTGCCCGCCCTTCCTGGTCAACGGGGAATGGCGGTGACGTCAGCACGCCGCTCACCCTAATAATCCCCCCTGAATAAAAGCCCGCACAAGAGAATGTGATGCAAGTGGCTTCTGGAAAAACACTGACAAGGCTGAAATCTGAACCTTGATAGTGCTTATTGCCAAATTTATTTCTAGACCTGACTGGAGGAAAGCCAAAATCCTGCTAACGACATACTTTCTAGGATTCTACCCCCTGGGTTCACACCAGGAAACATATGCCTTCCAGATTTTGTAGTAAATAAGCCTGGAGGCCGGCTTTCTGGCAGTAGAAAGGACTGGCTCCGAGAGTCCACGGTCTTTCAGAATGTGGGACTCAGCAGCCAAACCGTTAAATTCAGACTGTGTAAAGCAGGATGGTAAATTGGACCCTGCGAGAGCAGATCTGACTGGAGAGGAAGGATCCAAGGCCTGCCTATTGCCAACTTCATGACCTCTGCATACCAAGGTCGCCTGGGCCAAGCCGGGGCTACCAATAGAACCGACTTTGTTTCCCTCTTGACTCTTCCCAGGAACTGTGACAGAAGCGGGTATGGTGGCAAGGCATAAATTAGATTGTACCGATCCCAGGGAATTGTCAGAGCATCTGACCCCTGAGCAAATACATATCTTGTCCTTGACACAAACTTGTCCAGCTTCCTGTTGAATCTGGACGCAAACAGATCTACGTCTGGAGTGCCCCATTTGTGACATATGGTCTGAAATATGTCAGGGTGTAGAGCCCATTCTCCTCCACTGTTGGTGGCTTAGAAAGTCTGCTTGCCAATTTTCCACTCCTGGAATGAAGACTGCAGAAAGGCATGGAACATGCCTCTCTGCCCAAGCAAGTATGCAATTCACCGCTCTTTGTGCAACCAGACTCCTTGTGCCACCCTGGTGATTGATATAAGCCATAGCGGTGGCATTGTCGGACTGTATTCGAACAGGGAGACCCTGTAGTCTGTAGGACCAGTTCATGAGGGCCATACAAACTGCCCGAATTTCCAGAATATTTATAGGCAATAGTTTTTCGGTCGCAGACCATTTCCCCTGCGTGCATACTTCTTCCAACACTGCTCCCCAGCCTGTCAGGCTGGCATCTGTAGTTACAATCTTCCATGGAGGGGGAAGAAAAGTTTTGCCTTTCAGCAGATTCTTGGTCTGTAACCACCAAATGAGACTCCTACGTGTCCCTGGGGATAGACACATAGGAAGGTCCAAGGCCTTGTTTCAGGCCACAAGGATGCATCTTTGCAAAGGCCTTGAGTGAAACTGGGCGAATGGAATGGCCTCGAAGGAGGCGACCATTTTCCCTAACAGTCTCATACACAGCCGAATGGGGGAAGTCCTCCTGCCCAGTATTAGGTGCACCAGAGCCCCTATAGCCATGGCCTTTGGCCTTGGTAGAAACACCCTGCCCTGATCGGTGTCGATGACCATGCCCAGATACTCCAACCTGGTAGCAGGCTGCAGGGACGACTTTTCTAGGTTTTTAATCCAACCTAGGTGTTTTAGGTGTTCTAATGTTTTGATAACACTGTGGTTCAAGAGCGCTACTGTTTGCTTTATGAGTAGCAAATCGTCTAGATGAGCTATCACGGTTATACCCTGAGCTCTTAGGTCTGCCAAGGGAGGTTCTAGAATCTTTGTGAAGACTCAAGGAGCTGTAGCGAGACCGAAAGGCAGAGCCACAAATTGAAAATGGCGCTGATCTACCACGAACCTTAGATTATTTTGGTGTGCACATGAATATTGGTACATGAAGATATGCATCCTTGATATCTATTGATGCCATAAACTCTCCCCCTTGCAGGGAAGAGACCACAGAGCGTATTGACTGCATTCGGAAAGACCGAATGTGCAAAAACTGGTTCAAATCCTTTAGATCCAGGATAGGTCTGACAATCTCCATTTGGCTTTGGAACGGTGAAGAGATTTGAGTAAAAGCCTGAACCCTGTTCTTTTGGGTCCACTTCCACTATCACCCCCTGGGATAGTAAGTGATCTAAGGCCAGAAGTAGCGGTCTTTGCTTTACTGGATCCTTGGGGATCCTTGAGCTTAGGAAGCAAGATGGTGGAATCTCCTGGAACTCTAGTTTGTAGCCCAGAGATGTTGAGGAGGTTACCCACTTGTCCCGAATCTCTTCCCGCCAGGCTTCTGCAAACTGCAGGAGCCTTCCCCCCACTCGGCCGAGTGGCGGGCGCCCCTTCACAAGGAAGCTTTTGGGCTCTGCTTGGCAGGCTTTCGCCTCCCCAAGCCTTTTAATGCCCCTGGGCGTGACCTTGGGCCTTTCCTCTAGAGGGAGGTTGGGAAGGCCGTCGCCACTGCTTAGAGCTTGATGCTCCGGGAGAAAATAGAACGCCTAAATGATGGACGTTTGTTCTTTTTGATTGGTAGAAGAGTAGATTTACTCCCTGTAATCTTTTGGACGAATGTATCCAATTCCTCCCCAAATAAGCATTCCTCTTTAAACAGGAACCCAGTCAAATATTTTTTACACGACAGCTCAGCTGCCCAATTTTTGAGCCACAGGGCCCTTTGCATGTGTACCAACAGGAGACACAAACGAGATTGTTGGACAGAATCCAAAATAGCATCAATCATAAAACACATTTGAGGAATTTCTGCATAATTCTCCACTTCCTCACTGGGAAGAAGGCCAAGCATTTGCTTAACCTGTTCCTTGAGGAACTGACACAACCCCACAGTTGCGACTGTAGGTTGCACTACAGCGCCAGCCATGGAAAAGGAGGCTTTCAATAACGTTTCCAGCTTCTTATCAGTTGGATCGTTAAATACCTGAGCATTATCCAAAGGACAGGTCAGGTTTCTATTCACACAAGAAACAGCAGCATCGACAGCTGGGACCCCCCATTTCTTGGTGAAACTTTCCTCCAGAGGATAAAGCATAGAAAACCTTTTAGGAGGAGCAAACAGTTTATCAGTGTCATGGTTATGCAATAGAGTTCATTTGCTTACCTGTCTCTATGTGTTCATTTCTAGAGACCAGCTGACCCTGACCTGACTGCTTTTATAATCGATCCTCTGGCATGGCTCCACCCTAGTTCCTATCAGAGAGCTCTATATTAACCTGTGCACTGCAGGCCAGCCCTGCTGATCAACCTTTGTGTGTTAGCTTCCTGTTACCTGCCGTGTGCTCTGCTGTTATTCCGTTTCCGACTTTGGCGTGTCCTTGACCATCCCTGTTTGGCTCTGATCCTGACCTTTTGGCGTGTCCCTGACTATTCCTGTCTGCTTGTGGCCCCGACCTTGGCTTTGTCCCTCATCATCCCTATCCTCCTGTTGCCTACTGTGGGTGCGAGCTGGGGGACCCTGGGGGTCGTGACCTGGAGCCAGTTGCAGCCAAGTCCATCCTCACCACTCGAGGCTCTGGTGAACACCTGCTGGCTCTTAGACTCCACGCCCCAGGGAATCTTACGCTCTATCTCCCATGGGATCCATCTTGGTGTTCTGGCGGTCCTGCCTTCCTATCACCTTGACCTCTGTCAGCAGCAGTCAGCCGTATGGTCCACAACCTTGCAGTACACTCCTACGGTGTGCATCTATCACCTGGCCTCAAGGTGACCTGGCAATCAGGATGTCCCCAATCCTCATACAACAATTTATCCATTAAGGGGTGAATTGGAAAAGAAAAGGCAGTCTGTGGGATTCTCCTGACCCTCAGGGAAGAAACAGAGGATGTAGCGGCCTCAGCAGCGGGCATTCTGAAAGTGGTATGCACCAATTCAGTGTAATATTGAACCTGCTTTCTAAGTGCCTGGGAGCAGGGGACACTCTCCTCTTCCTCTGATTCATCTGACTGCTCTTAATCCCTATCCCATGACAGGGATCTCTCCTCATTGTCAGAGGTGTCATCTGAAAGAGGAATTTCAGCAGAGGGAGGGGATCTACCCCTTTTTCTGCTATTTTTCAGGGAAGCTGAAATAAAATTCATAACCCTGCCTTCAAAACCCTCCAATGTAGCCTTAAGGGAGTCTTCAGTGACATACGCTGGGGCTGAAACATTAGGAGAGGCTGCAAAACCTGACAGGGGCACTGACTCATCCTGTGAGGCTGGCTCCAGTCTTTCAGGGAGGGATGGTAATCTACAGGCATCTTTAGGACCCCTAGACCTAGGCGGTGATTTACAAGTGCCCTTGTTACCTCCCCCTGAGACCCTCTTACGAGGAGACATAGTCCTAAGCTACAAAGCAGAGGTACTAGTACAAAAGTGCAATCACTTTTGTGCTACAAGTCTCACAATAAACATATATGCTTAAACTGCACAACCTGATGCTGAGTAGGTGTCTTAGGTCTGCCTGGATCCAACCCCTTAGGATGCTTACTGCCCACAGCTCTGTGTCCTCCACTTACAGCCCCCTGGCGTTCTGGGCTTTTAAAATTGCCGCTTTGGCGCCTGCACAGTAAAGCGCCGTGCATGCTGGCATGCACGGCCTGCAACCACACCCCCCTCTTCATTTAATATGGGAGCGCGCCCAGCACGCGTGCACTTGCGCGCACAAGGACTTCCGGCGTCCGAGGGGGGAAGAGGACCACCTACAGAGCTGCGCGGGACCCCCCCACTACGTGGGACCTCTTTTTTACCTTATTGTGGCAGAGTCTGCAGAGGAGGATGTGAGCCATCCGGACACTGGCTTCACTGAGCGTGTATACTGAAAAGGCATGTAAGTATGCATCAGGCTGCTCTTACTCCCTCTAGTGGCGGAAACCAGGTAAGACATTCAACTACCCACATGAAGAAAGCCATAATATATGATTTATATAGGATTAACTTCTCTTACCTGTCCCCACCGCAGGAACTGCTGAAACAGACAGATTCCAGCCTTCACCCATCACGGCGGGCATAGTTGTGCCAACCTTCAGGATTTTTTGGGTTCCTTTTCAGAGGAACCTCTTACCTGGAACTTGTAAAAGACTCTGCCAGAAACTTTCGTGCCACTGTTTAAATAGTACACCAAGTCTGGTTTTCCCAGAGCCCAGTCTTCCAAAGGAGAGGACTTACAGGCAAAACCTTGTTTCTTCGGATGACGACCATATCATCTTGGGTGTCAAATATCGGCCCGAGATATGGATCCGGTTATCATAGCCCTTAGACCCCCTGCAGGGACCTGCATAGAGCTTTCTTCATAGCACATGTTTTACGTGACCAACCACCTTAAACACTGGCAAAAAACTGAGGTGCCTCTCATATGGGAGGGGTTATATAGGGGAGGAATTCTCCTTAATTGGGGTTAGCCAGTGTCCAATCACCAGAGGTGCCTATATAACCCACTATGTAATGAAGCTCCTGTGTCCCGTGATGTATGATCAAGAAACTAAAATTGTCTTAATTTTAGACTAAGCAACAAAATGCGATTTTCAAGAGAGTTGATTCTTTTCAATACACCATATGGGGGTCACACAAAATTCTGAACATTCACCTCTATCTGTGTTCTGGAATCAAGTTCTCTTTTGGTCATAGAAGTACATAGGACAAAAATAGAGAATAACTCTCCCCAACTTGACAGACAGCAATTAAAAACAGTCTTTGCAACATAACTGGCCAATAGCAATGCATTTTTACAAAAGTGAGAAAGAATTTACTTCAACCTTGCAGCAGTGGACAATGGAACAGGCGTCCATGTGAAGGTTTGGCTTCACCTCCAGTTCTACTGACAGCTGCTATTTTGTAAATATGTAATTTTTGTCCCTTTGACAATGCAAGTGTAAACTTTCCTAACAGTGACAAATGGCTTCTAGAAACCTGAAGCAAAATTACCGTTTTTGGTAAAGACACATTTAGCCGCTTTTGTGGAGACCGTTATCCCCATCATTTTCACAACAGTAATCCATGTGAGAAAATCATTTAAATGTAACAGAACAGAATATTCCTGTCTAAATTGTGTTGTACAATTACATCAAGAATCAAATTTATCTGTAGTCATTCCTCTTCCTCCACCAGATCAACTTGGTCCTTGCCAGCAGAAGAAGACACACACAGTTGTTTACGTTTTGATAAAGTTTCAACCTTATGGTCATACATTGTGACGTCAACCTTTTCAATCATGTGCTGAGTAATCTTTCCTGGGCCACTCTTTACTGACAGCAGTCCTTCCAACATTGTAGTGGAAAGTTTATTCCTATGATCAGTTTTCATTAACTTTACAGAAGAGAACACATGTGCCACCTCAGCTGCCCCATGGGGAAGGGAAAGCATATTTTTTTGCAAATTTAACCAGATGTGGAAATTTAGGCACTTTCAGATTGTCCAGATCGATACTGTAGCTTTGTCTTATCATGTGCCAAAAAGAATCAATCAGTGTGAGTCTCAGGATCACTAAAATCTGTCACTTGGTATTCTATAAATTCAGTATGCAGTGCGTCAAATTCAGATCAGGGAACAATTTGAGGAAAATGTTTGACAAGTTCTAAAATGTCCCCAGAATTTGCAGTAGACCTGTTTAAAGGTTTTAGTAAAACCAACAGCTGAACAATTTGGTTTCCAATAGGCATTCATTTTTTAATTGCAGTTACAGCTCTTGTGTAAAATGTCATTCCTTGCACCATGACCTGGTGAACAGCTGACAAATCATCTACTGTAGACAATTGTTCTTTTGTTTGGAATCCAATATAAAAGCCATCTGTCAATTTGAAGTTTGCACTATTAGTGTGGTCAAATCAAATCGGTGCATCATTGTGAATGGAAACCAACTGCTCTGGCTTGATAAAGTAGCCCATGAGACTTTTCAGCAGTTGGCAATACTTGAAGTACAAGTCAGGTAACATAGGTGAATTTCTCTAAAAAATGTTATTGAACTGTGTGAAATTTGGCAAAACTGCTTGAAGAAACAAAAAGTAGCACTTAGCGATAGGATCCTGTAGTTTAATGCTTATTCTGTCAACAGTTACCAAACTTTTCATCACTTGATTGAAAATAACTTAAGAGGGCATCATATTGATTCAGAATGTGGTTGACACAATTAAGCATTGAAAGCCACTAGTAGAACTAAGTTTTAGAATCTTTAGACAATCTGCATCTACAAATTCCTGAAATTCATGATACAACTGTAAATGTTTACAACTATGTGAAAAGTGGCTATGTATGTCTCTGCAAAGTTGCTCAATAGTTTTTGGTATGGCTTTGCAGGCATCGGAAGCAACATGGCAGGTGCAATGAATGTGAAAAATATAAGGCTGCTCTACTTTGAATCGGGACAGTACCGAGTTTCTAGGACCAACCAGTACACTTGCACCATCTGTACCAAGAGCCATTACATTTCTTAGGGGTATACTATCTTCCAGAAAAGATTGTTTAATCTTCTCAAAAATAGCATCAGCAGTTGCTTCAGTGAGATCAAGGAGCCGGTAGAACTGGTATTTGGTTCTACCAGCTTCTTCATCAAAATAAATGACAACCATAGCTATTTTTCTGCTTGTGTATATGTCAGTAGTTTCATCAATCAGTAAGGAAAAGTGACAATATGTAAGCCTTTTGCACAACTCCTCTTTGAGACACTTGCCAATGACATTCTTAACCAACATGGAACCTTTAGTTCTCTTACAATAGATAGATTTTGCAATTTTGGAGTCTGGAAACCAGTCAGTGACATTATGGGTAAGATCATCTAACAGGCTTAATGCTACATTTTTTTGTGCAATAAAATTTACCATTTGTAGCTCACTTTCAAAAGTCCTTTTCTTATGAGCCAACACTGCTGGATCTGGTAGTGTTTGCTTAGCAAAACTAACAATGCCACCACTGGCTTGTCTAGCTACAGCAATAGCCTTGTGTTTTGAACTTGCACAATGACTGCGCACATCGCGAACACAACCATATCCAATGCCGAAGACTTTTTTGCACCACACACACTTTGCATTTTGCTTTGATTCATGATTTGTTATTAACCAGAATTTGAACTCAACGTCTGTCAGCCAAAAGAACAAAGCCTAACTTTTTTTGCACAAGGTGCCTCTTCCATCATGTCTAAACTAGCGAAACTGCAGAGTATAGACAGTGCAACCTACGGCAAACTCAAGCCCTGAAATTTGTTGTATTACAAGGTGCGAACTTGCTTTGAACAAATCTTAAAATAATGTGCCATGAAAACTGCCTTGTGTGCTGCAGGTGCCTGCCTGAGAAAAAACAATAGCTTTGAAAACTGATCACAGGAACTTATTGAAATTTTAACACTGAGAGGCATCACATGTGAAGTTCTGCAGCTGGATGTCTACAAAAAAAAAAAAAAATAATAATATAGTCGTTAGCCATTTTCCGTAAAATGTGTATGGTGCTAGTATAATACAAAAACACTTACAGTTTAGTAGATCAATTTCTCTAATCTGGTGGTGGTGGTGGTGTGGGCTGTAGAGTCATACAGCTGTCTATCTTCTCAATACATTTATTTCCATGGGAGGAAAAAAACTTCAAAATTAAAATTGATGTGAGTGTAAGGAAAAAAAAGACAATTCCAGTAAAATCTACCGATATAAGAACAAACAGGAGGGAGGAAACCTAAAATGAGAAAACAGCTATGTGATTAAAAACCCCCACCAGAAATCAAGCTGCGTACTTACCATAATCTGTAGCTGTGGTATTTGCAGGCAGTAACTGCCCTTTCCCCAGGGGAATAACTTGATAGGAGCAGGCTGGAATGAGCAGGATGATCCAAGAAGGAAAGTCTGGTAAAATCTACCTATATAAAAAACAGGGAGAAAACCTAAAAACAGAAAATAGCAGCTAAATGGTAAAAAGAAAAACAAAAAAAAAACACACAAATGAAGTTGCGTACTACTTACCATAATCTGTAGCTGTGGTATTTGCAGGCACAGGCAGGTAGCTCTTTGCCCATGGCAGTAACCTGGTCCAAGAAGACTGGAAGGAGCAGGCTGGTCCAAAGCAGCTGGAAGGAGCAGGCTGGTCCAAGAAGACTGAAAGGAGCAAGCTGGTCCAAAAAGACTGAAAGGAGCAGGCTGGTCCAAGAAGACTGAAAGGAGCAGGCTGGTTCAAGAAGACTGAAAAGAGCAGGCTGGTCCAAGAAGAAAAGTCTGGTAAATTCTACATATATAAAAAAAACAGGAGGGAGAAAACTTAAAATGAGAACAGCTAAGTGATTAACCCCCCCCCCCCCACACACACACACACACACACACACACACAAATTAAGTTGCATACTTACTGTAATCTGTAGCTGTGGTATTTTCAGGCAGCCCTTTCCCTAGGGCAGTAAAACTTGGTCCAAGGTGGCTGGAAGGAGCAGGCTGGTCCAAGGCGGCTGGAAGGAGTGGGCTGGTCCAAGGTGGCTGGAAGGAGCAGGCTGGTCCAAGGCAGCTGGAAGGAGCAGGCTGGTCCAAGGTGGCTGGAAGGAGCAGGCTGGTTCAAGAGGACTGAAAGGAGCAGGCTGGTCCAAGAAGAAAAATCTGGTAAAATCTACCTATATAAGAAAGAGGAGAGAGGAAACCTAAAATGAGAACAGCAAAGTGATTAAACCCCTCCCCCTGCAGATAAAGTTGCTTACTTACCTTAATCTGTAGCTGTGGTATTTGCAGGCAGCCCTTTCCCCAGGGCAGTAAAACTTGGTCCAAGGTGGCTGGAATGAGAAGGCTGGTCCAAGGTGGCTGAAAGGAGCAGGCTGGTCCAAGGATGCTGGAAGGAGCAGGCTGATCCAAGGCGGCTGGAAAGAGCAGGCTGGTCCAAGGCAGCTGGAAGGAGCAGGCTTGTCCAAGAGGACTGAAAGGAGCGGGCTGGTCCAAGAAGAAATATGGTAAAATCTACCTATATAAATAAAACAGGAGAGATGCAACCTAAAATGAGTGATTAAAACCCCCTCCCCCACAAATTAAGTTTTGACTTCAAGTAATTTTTATTGAAATTTATATAAAAGTATACAAGTTACAGTCAGTACAGGCCTTGACATGTTGTTGCACATGAAGATACATACATACCAGGCACACGTGGAGATCTTGGATGAAAGAGTGGGCCTTCCCCCTCGGTAGCCTTATGCGATTCATTCTACCAGGTAAAAAAAAATAAAAATGTTACTGCGGAAATGTGTATCTTGGGAAATGCTGATGTATTAGTATCTGACTGTTGTTTGACATCAACAAAATTAACTGTGCAATAAAACAGTAAAACTCAATAACAACTCAAAAGTCAGTCGTGTCTCGATTGATCTTTAGGCCGCGTACACACGGGCGGATTGTCTGGCCAACTAAGTTCGTCAGACAATCCGACAGACAGTCTGTCCTACTTTTGAATGAACGGACTTGACCACACACGATGAACAGACAGTCCGCTGAAAGCTTGCGCGATGACGTGTACAGCACGTACGACGGGACTAGAAATACGACGTCCAATACACTGCAATGCAACCTTCGGCCGTGTAAATCCTTTCTGAGCATGCGCCATACTTAGTCCGTCCAACTTGCCTACTCACGAGCCGACTGTCCGCTGAAACCAAGTTTGGACGGACTGTATTACGGAAATTCCAAAAGACTTAGTCCGCCAGACTGTCCGCTGAAAAAGTCCGCTGAAGCCCACACACGAGCGGATTGTCCGCTGAAACACGTTTCAGCGGACTAAGTTGGACAGACAGTCCGCCCGTGTGTACGCGGCCTTACTCTCTCGCTCCCAGTTGAGACGGGTCACCCCCTAATACTATTAATCGAGTACCACTTATGCCATGGTGCCCATAGCTCCCTTGTTTCCTCATAATTCCCCTGTGATGAAGAGTGCAGAACCTCGTACGTGCCATGTATGTGGATAGTGGTCATTACTTCCATCATAGATGGAGTCTCAGTGTCTCGCCAATGTCTGAGAATTATTAATCTGGTTGCCAACAGTATGTGTGAGACTACTGTTCTGTGCGAAATAGGAAAGTGGTCCAGGTCCAACGAAAGAATCTCCATCGCTGGGTCCAATTCCCCTTGCAAGCCTGTAATGCTATGGATGGTTTTCTCTATTTGATTCCAAAGTGGACCAATCTTGGGGCAGCTCCAGAGAATATGGCTCAAAGATCCATATCCCCCACATTGCCTCCAACACTCAGATGACATTTTGTGATATATTTTTGAGAGGTGGCTAGGGGTTAGGTACCATCTAAGGGTAATTTATTTGTTGCATTTCTCGCAGGTTGGTGCTTTTAGTGGATGTATGTGTTATCCTAAAAGCTTTCTCCCAATGCTCCATTAGGAAGACTTTTCCCAGTTCGTTTTCCCAAGCCACCATATTCTGTGATTTCTCACAAAGGTCTTTCCCTTGAAGTCCCATATATATTGTTGAAATCCCCTTCAATTTACTTTGTTTGTCAGTATAAAATCGGTGTAATTTGGAGGGAAGTGAAAACGTTAGGTTTTTGTTGCTCCTAAGAAGCTGTGAGATCTATAAATATCTATAGTGCTCTTTTTCCGAACAGGCCATATTCCTGCCGAAGTGTGGAGAATGGTTTAATATGTGAGTTAACTACCATGTCGTCCAAATGTTGGATACCCAGATTTTCCCCTAGTTTTAGTGTTGATGTCTGGTATCAGGTACTTAAGAGCTGAGATGTGTAATTTTAGGGGCAAAAGAGTGCCTGACCCTCTGCAGTGCTTTTTAAGATATAGCCAAGCCCTCAGGGCGGCCAAGATAGTAGGTGACCTTTTGGCATCCAGAGAAGAATGTGTGTGGGCTGTCAATAGAAAGTCTCTCAGCGAGCCCGACTTTAATTGTGCCTGTTCAATTTCTGACCACAGTGTCCTCTGGCCGGAGTTAGGGTTCACCCAATGTCGAAGTTGGGCTAAGATTGCTGCAAAATAGTAGTTATGGATGTGGACATGTCCCCCCCTCCCCCCCCTCCCGCTCTCTTATGCTTTATCATTTTACTAAAAGCGCATCTGGCCTTTTTCCCTTGCCATATAAATCTGTTCAATATAGATTGTAGTGTGTTAAAATATGACTTGGGTATTAATATAGGTAATGTCCTAAATATATACAGCAGTTGGGGCAGAATCTGCATTTTAAACGCTGCTAGTCTACCTAGCCATGACAGTTCTGTTTTGGATATAGCTTTCAGTTTCCCCTCTAACGATTTCAGCATGGGGGTGTAGTTGGCCACTACCAGGTCTCCTGTTTTGGAAGTAAGAGTGATACCCAAGTATTTAATCCCTTCCTGGCTCCATATATAAGGGAATCTTTGTTCTAATTTGCGCTTGGATTGATCTGGGATTCCTAAGTTAAGTATATACGATTTAGTTTCATTCACTTTATAGTACGATATGTTGTTGAAGGCATGCAGGGCTTGGTGTACTGTAGGTAGAGAGACTTCAAATTCAGTGAGAATCAGGATTATATCGTCTGCAAACCGACTAATAGCGTGCTCCTTCCCACCTATGTGCACTCCATGAATGTGTGGATGTGATCTCAAATAGATAGCAAGAGGTTCCATTAATAAATTAAAGATCAGGGGGATAGAGGGCACCCTTGCCTTGTCCCATTGATAATCTGGAATGGCTTAGATAACGCTCCTGCTACTAGTACCTGGGCTGACGGCTGTGAGTATAAGACAATAATAGCAGAATATATTGTATCGTTAAAACCAAACCCTTGCAACACCTGAGACAAAAATTGGCAATGTATTCTATCGAACGCCTTCTCTGCATCCAGAGCTAGGAGCAGAGAAGGCGTTCCGCTCCTGTTTACTGCATGAATCACATTAATCAGGCGTCTGGTAGCATCCGAGGTCTGTTGCCCCTTAGTAAATCCTGATTGATCTACGTCGACCAATTCAGGCAGGATATTCATTAATCTAGTGGCCATGAGCTTAGCATAAATCTTAACATCATTATTCAATAAAGAAATTGGCCTGAAGTTCTGCGGGGTGTCTGGGCTTTTACCCGGTTTGGGCAACACAACTATAGTAGCTTTCAATAGACTTGTGCACAACTAAAAAATTTGTTTAGTTCTGTTTCGTTTCTTTCCGTTCCCGTTGATTCGTAGTCATTTGTCATTTCGTAAAACGGGATTTTCGTGTTCGGACTAATTCGTATTTTCGCAAGTAACGTTTTTTCATTGAATCGGAATGAGTCGGCCTTATATTTAGTTGTTTTATAATTCGTACTTTCGGTAGAGAACGTTTTTTTTCGTTGATTCTGGACACAACTCCTACTTTCGTAACTTTTTTGTTTTGTTTGTTGATTCGTAATTTTCAGTCTCTTACAATGGCGCTGCCTAACGTTGATTCGTAGTCATTCGTAATTTCGTAAAACGGGATGCTCGGACTAATTCTTATTTTTGCAAGTAAGGTTTTTCGTTGAATCGGAATGAGTCGTATTTCTGAAGGCCTTATATTTAGTTGATTTATAATTCGTACTTTCGGTAGAGTACGTTGTTTTTCCGTTGATTCTTTACACAACTCCTACTTTTTCTTTTGTTTGTTGATTCGTAATTTTCAGTCTCTTACAATGGCGCTGCCTAACGTGCTTCGAATGGATTCGTAAATTCATTACTTTTTTTTTTGTTTGTTGATTTGTAATTTTACGTGTCTCTCACACAATGGCGCTGTCTAACGTGCTTCGAATGGATTCGTACATTCGTAATCTTTTCTGTTCGTTGACGTTTATTCGTAGATTTACACGTCTGACAAGACTGACAGTGGCGCTGCGGTGCTGCGTGCTTCGAATGGATTCGTACTTTGCTAATACATCACGGTTATTCGTAACTATTCGAAATCTCGTTTTTTTTTACTTTCGTTTTTGACATGTGGCTATAGTCTCCGCCCCTGTATGCCATTTTGAGAGGTTGTATAGTGGTGTGGTGAGGAAGGAGCAGAGAGCAGAGCAGAGAGCAGAGCAGAGAGTTTTCTTGTTAGATTTGTGTTTGTTTTTGTGTGTTTTGGTGAAATTAGAATGTCTGGGAGTGAGAATGGACGTGTGAGACTTGTGAGTGAGAATGTTGGTGTTGGTATGAGAGTTGTTGGTGTGAGTGAGAGTGGAGGGGAGCGGGGGAGTGGAGGAGGGGACTCAGGGGAGGGGAGGAGTGTAGTGGAGGAGAGGCATAGAGGGGAGAGGAGGAGTGTAGGGGAGGGGGGGCGTGGAGGGGAGTGGAGGAGTGGAGGAGGGGACTCAGGGGAGAGGAGGAGTGTAGTGGAGGAGAGGCATGGAGGGGAGAGGAGGAGTGTAGGGGAGGGGGGGCATGGAGGGGAGTGGAGGAGTGGAGGGGACTCAGGGGAGAGGAGGAGTGTAGCGGAGGAGAAGCATGGAGGGGAGAGGAGGAGTGTAGGGGAGGAGGGGCGTGGAGGGGAGCGGAGGCGTGGAGGGGAGAGGAGTGGAGGTGAGAGGAGGATCAGTGGGGGGTTGAGGAGAGAAGAGGAGGCGTGGAGGGAAGAGGAGGGGAGAGGAGGTGTGGAGGGGAGAGTAGAGAAAAGGAAGCGTAGAGGGGAGAGGAGGCAGGGAGGGGAGAGGAGGATTGGAGGAGAGGAGAGGCGTGAAGGGGAGAGGAAGAGTGGGGGTGAACGGAGGCGTGGAGTGGAGCCAAGGCATAGAAGAGAGCATGCCCATGGAGGTGGAGTGGAGCGGGTGCAAGTCCAAAAAAAGAGGCAAGTGTCCACCCCTACATCAGAAGAGATTTCTGACGCCGACCTGCAGCATCACCAGCGAACCAAGAGACAGGGAAGATCAAGGGGGCCCGTATTTACCCTAGAGGAGAATTCTGCATTGGTTGCTGCAGTGAACAGAGACAAACTGAGACTCTTCAGCCTAAATGTCTCAACGTCGGCGAAGAGAGCAGCATGGGAACGAGTCCGGGACTCAGTGAATGCAGTCTCCAAGGTTCGCAGGGCCACCTCTGGTGTCAGGCACAGGTAATTATTCAAATATTATATCACTCTTAGAACACACCACATATATGTGAAAAATACACAATATAGTCAATATATAGTCAATAAACTGATTTGAACGTAACACAAATATTTATTTGGCACAGACACAGAAAAGTAACATGTAAAATAAAAATAATATTGTTGTAACGTGTATTAACTATACTGTATCTTATTTTTTTTCATTTGCAGGTTTTATGATTGTCGGGCGTCAGTTAATAAAAAGATGGAGAAGCATCTTCTGGCCCAGTCTACTGGAGGAAAGGCTGTGGTCTTCAGACAGTGGGAGGCAGAGCTGAGAGATTGGCCTGCTTGCAGACAAAGATGTCCCTGGAGTCAGCAGAAAGGGTCCAGCCGAGCATCAGAGAGCTGGTGAGTAAAATAAAATATATCATTATATATTGCAGTTATATG
Source organism: Lithobates pipiens (assembly GCF_037356315.1). Lineage (NCBI taxonomy): Eukaryota > Metazoa > Chordata > Amphibia > Anura > Ranidae > Lithobates > Lithobates pipiens. The sequence continues at coordinate 229,535,842 of NW_027507758.1, forward strand.
TTGTTTCCAGCTCACTATTTTTTTTTTTTTATGACTACGCATGTAAGACTTACGTTTTACTTTACATTCATGTTTTGCAGATCGAGCAATGTCATCTGTGGAAGGATCAGCTCCAAGTTCCTGCCCTCAATATTCTGGCAGTGGTGAGTTCCTAACATAAACACAAAGCAAACATAATAATAAATAAACATAATAACAAACATCTATTTAACATTTAAAGCAGACATCACTAAATGACGGACTGTGGGCTAAATGCATACCGAGACACTGTGCCATCCAGACCGCCACAGTCCAGCCATTTATGTGCCGTTCTGCACACCGAGCCAGAGACACAGCGGGAGACACAGCAGCTCTGAATATTGGGCAAGAACGGAGCTTTTGAAGATAACTTTCCAAGTTAACCAGCAGGTGATTGGTTGCTAGGCAGGCCTAGCAACCAATCACCTGCTGGTTAACTTCAGCACCTCCCGCTCCTACCCACTATTCAGTGCTGCTGTGTCTCCCACTGTGTCTCCAACTCTGTAAGACCAAATAAGGTAGCAAGGGGCAGAGCTGTGGAGGCTGTATTCTGACAAGGGCAGAGCTGGGAGGTTAAGATGGGAAACTGGCAGAGATGCAGGGTGCTGTGTAATCTGAAGGGGCCCAGAGATGCAGGGTGCTGTGTAATGTGAAGGGGCCAAGAGATGCAGGGGGCTGTGTAATGTGAAGGGAGCCAGAGTTGCAGGGGGCTGTGATGTGAAGGAGGGCAATGGACAAAGCTGTGGGGAGGTGCTATGAAGGTGGCGGAGAAGATTAAGATACCATTGTGAACGGAGGTTCAGAACACTACTGTAAACTGTGATGTGAAGGGGGATTGTGATATGCCAGGGGACTGAGGAAACTGATGTAAGAATGGGATTGAGAAATAAAAGAGGAGGGGCTGTCAAAGCACAATTTAGCAATGATTTGTCCTCTTATCTGGGACGTGCTCCTTTTTTGTTATGAAGTCAGATTTATGACATCTGGCTTCTGCTGTGCTCCCGAAGCCGGGTGACAATCCTCTGCCGTCCATTCTCTGGCTGAGAGATTAGCTGATTGTTCTCAGCCAATAAATGTCACACTGTGCAAGGGAATAAAAAAAAAAATTAAAGCCCAAATAAGTCCTGTAGCATACCACTTCCCACAAAACAATGTATCTGTACAGCGCTTTGAGGAAGTGGTTGTACCGGGGTGATAAGCAGCTGCAGCCGTCACCCCGGTACCTCTTTTTAGATCTGGTGGTTGGCTTTGCTATGATAACAACCGATGCGACTCCGAAGCTGCTCAGCTGTCATCATAAGGAGTGGGAGAGAATACGACAAGCCCCCCGCCTGCCGCTTTCCACCACTTCGCCCTGGTCTCCAGTCCGGAGCGACCAGCCGGCACGTCCGCCGGCATGCCAGAGTCGCAAACAAAGCCAGAATCGGCTTCAATCGAGTCTCCAATGTAGTAACTCAGAAGTTACGTACTCGTTTACATGGCTGCCAATGGCACCGATATGAAAAAATCCACAGTATTCAAATATGCAGATTTTTGCTTTTTGAATACTTGTACATGCAAAGGAAGGATTTGGGGAATGGGATTTTTTTTTAAGTAAAACTGGAAAAACAAAACAAATAAGAACAAAATAAATTATTTGAAAGTGCCCATAATGGTGTTCAAATCACACTTGTGAGGCATTGCCGTGATCCTCACATTGAGAGAAATAATTATAGCAAAAGATCTCTTCTGTAACGCTAAACTGGTAATCGTAAAACAAAAATCCCATGCTCATCTATAGTGATTTTCTAAGTACCATAGTTTCTTGCCATTCCAAGAGCGTTTGCAATTTTAAACCATAACATGTTCGATATCTATTTACTTTGAGTAACATTGTCTATCACAATATCCCAAAAAATTGGGCTAAATAAATTTACTGTAAATTTTTTTTTTTAATTCTGTAAATTTTTCCCCAAAAATTGCTTTTGAAAGGCCACTGTGCAAATACACACACACACATATATATATATGATGTTTGTGGTTCTCAGTAATTTTCTAGCAAAAAATAATGATTTTAAATTGTAAACAATAACTGACAGAAATAGGCTTGGTCCAAAAGTGGTTACCTTAACTCTTTTTTATTCTATCTTTAACAGAAAGCCTGAGCCATATCCCGGACCCTCCAGCATCAGCTTCTGTCAGGAAGCAGCGGCACATTACTCCTCAACGTAAGTAGAATACGCAAGCTGCCAATATAAAGAAACAGGACACGAGGCACCATCATCATCCACACTTTACAAACAAGCATTATAAAACACATAAAAAGCTATTTAACAACCATCCATTTTTAAGTTCATACACACACACCTCAAACTAGGGGTCGACCGATTATTGATGGCCACTTTTTTGTAATAATCGTTATCGTTTACAAACTTACCAATATAGTGCTTCAAGGTGCTGTACTGGGGTGATGCCTGCAGCGGCAGACATCACCCGGTACCGTTTTTTAACAACCGATATGGCTAAGCAGCCGCTTGTCTGTTATTACAAACAGCTGGAGGGGATGTCCTCCCCAGAAGTGCAGTCGCTGTAAATCTGAGGAGAAACTCTGAAATGAGGTGGAGCTCTGCTGATTTTATCATCCAATCGTGTACAAGCAAACATTCTGTTTTTTTATTTTCCTTGCATGTCCCCCTCAGATCTACAGTGCACTTGTAGTGGCAAGTGTATTTTCCTTTAGTAAATAGACCCCACTGTTTGTATTGTAACCTATAATTGTTTATTCTATTACTACAATATTTGGAAATGCATCTGATCTTAGTATCCGACCGCCACTACAATCGGCCACCAGTAACTAGGGTGGAACTTAAAAAAGAGTAGCAAAAATAAAATATTTGCTATATAATGAAAAGAAAAACAAACATATGTTTCTTTAAAGCTTTTGTTAACCTAAAAAAAACCAAACCTGTTCCCTTAACAACTTAAGGAAGGACCACACGCGCAGTTATACGTCGGCTGTTTGAAGAGGACCACCATTGTTATGGCAGCAGATAGCTGCCATAACCCCGGTATCTTCTTCAGCGGGCGGTCCTCTTTCAGATAAAAGTGGTCACTTCGGCAGACTTGCCGCGAGTTCACTTTTATCAGGGACATGAGAGGCCCACCACGCTCCAGTCGCCTCTGCCGCTTACCAGTAGCAGTGGAGACGATCAGGTCCACTTCTGCCCTCCAGTCTTAAAGGGGCTTTTTTGGGGGGGGGGGGGAATATGAAAATTCTTTTTATATACATTTTTTTTGCATTTTAGTGTAAATATGAGATCTGGGGTCTTTTTGACCCCAGATTTCACATTATAGAGGACCTTTCATTCTTTTTTTCTATTACATGGGATGTTTACATTCCTTGTAATAGGAATATATGTGACACAAAATATATTTATTTTTTAAAGGACCGTGTCAAAATAAAAAATTAAAAGTAAAATAAATATTTTTATTCTAATGTCTAGAAATCTATTTCTTTGAATGCTATCATCAACATTGGCTATCTCGTCTATTTCAGATCAACAAGACCAGTCAGAGGGGAGAGCGCAATGCAGCCTGCCTTGCTCACCTGTCCTTATTTGCGAGGGCATTGAGCTCCAGAATGAGCCAGAGCTTACCCCTGTGATTCCCCAGACTCCTGTCTTCTCCCCATGGCCAGAGGAGGCCACGGGCCATGTTTCCCGCATCCTGCCACCATCTGATGCTGCCCCTGGTGTGCCTCTACAGGAGCAGCCACAGCTGTTGCCCCCTCGTACCCAGATGGCACTGCCATCTACTGCTGTACCACCTGGACCAGCAACTGTCCCCGATGCAGTGCATCAGAGGCTCCTCAGAGAACTTCAGAGTCTGGCAAGTGACAATAGAAGGATGTCACGGGACATCAGGAGGTTAACCCGGAGCATTCAACTTGCAGCCAGGCAACAGACTGACCATATGGAGATTATGTTGGCCCGAGTAAACCAACAGCAGAACCAGGCAATGGAGCATTTGAGACTCTCTTTGATGGAAGCAATTTCCAGGCACAATGCTCCATTGCCTGGGAGCTCGTCTGCTAGTACTCAGAGCAGCAGAGAACCCTCTCCTTCGGAAATCTGAGGGCTAGTTCTTCCTCTGTTCCAGGACCCAAGGCAGCTCAGCTCACCTTTTTGTTAATAGTTGTATATATGTATACGTGTTAATATACATGTTTGTTTTTTCTACAATTGTTTGTGCAAATTATTTTTGCCTAATAAAAGCATACTTTAGTGCTTATATATTGATTATTATGTGACATTGTACACTTTATTACATAGCTGGTTGCTTAACAAAAACTCACATGCTATCACACATGGTAATCAACGTAAACAGTTAAAAGAACATCTTTGCCAGTTGTCACCAACAACTTCATTTAGGTTTAGCTAGGTATTATACTGACTCGCTGACCTTAGTATTCTCTTTCTTTTTCCGCATCATTATACTGTATGTTGTAGTTCAAAGTTGCAGTAACAGAAATGGAAATAGTATTAGTCGTGATGACTAATACTATTTCCATTTCTGTTACTGAAACTTTGGACTACAACATATAATGACCTGGAAAAGTGTTCGAGTCTTTATTTTATGTTTGAAAGGAACATGCATCACTTGAGATTCCCTCCACGTATGGATACCGGTATTGGATACGAGTAATCTTTTATCTGTACTCGTCAATACCAAATACCATTACCTGCGTCCAGGTGCCACGAGGGAGCTTGGCGCCGGCTTCCCTGCCAATCAAGAATCCGGGAGGCCTGGCTTTCTGATAAGCTGTGAAGCCGGCATCACACTCTCTAACAGCACCTGGATGCACCTGAATGGTCTTTGGTATTGGAGACAAGTATAGATAAAAAATTACTCGTATCCAATACTGCTATCGTGCATCCCTACATACAAGTTTGCCATTATTCATACATCCTAAAAGATGTGTATGGTTAATACATACCTGTGAAGTTTTCGACTTGCATGTGTCTGTCATGATGAAGCCTCATCCACTCATTCCAGTGGTACTTTCACTAAATTGGCAAATAAAACAAGAGTTACATAAATGAATGGAAATCAATGATAGATAGGGGAGTAAGTGGGCAGATGAGCAGGTACTGACCTATTTCTGACTCACGGCAACGCCATTGCAGTCTTTCCTTCCTTGTCGTGGGTGATGACTTTCCAGAGTGCCAACTTACAAGTGCCATGTTGCTAACACTGTGGCCTGGAGATTACATGAATATCTTGGTGGACGGGATATATTAGCAGCAAAATCGCCTTGCCATCATGTAGGTGCCATCAGAGGGTGAACAAAAACAAAACATTTTGGTGGTAGGAGTATAGGAGAATCGTAGTACCATTGTAGGCCTTCATTTTCCTGTGTCTGTATGTATATTAACAGCAGACTCAGTATCACCATTATTTCCACCACCAGTACTACAAGTATAAGCAAGCAGCCTGGCTGGCAAGCTGCATAACAAAACAACAACAGATTTAACTTAAAAATACAAATAATGGTTTATCTAACTACTTACTAGGAGAAAATCCAATGGTATTGTGTTTAAAGTGCACTGTTTAAATTATGAAAAGGACTGGAATAATTGTATAACATTATTTCTTATAAGTACATAATACAGCAGCTTGAGACAGTTTTGACACCTGTCCAGGTAGTGAAACCCTGACAGGAGGCAATCCTCCAAGGTGCTTTTTGCACTCATGCGTGGTCTGTGTGCTTTCCTGATATATTGCATGACCATGTGCGCAGTCGCACTGACAAACGGTTTGCCTTTCACCTTCATGGTGCTGCTTTATACCGAACTTAAAGGGAATGCATTTGTATTCCAGTGTCCTAGGTATTCGAGATTTGAGATGAAGGCAGGTGGAATGGAAATAGCAGGACCATTGCAGCAGGAAAGTTTTCACAAACTGAATGGTTTAAAGTTTTAATTTAAATGTACAAATGATACAGCTGTCCCATTTATTTATTATGCTACTAAATGACACAGTTGTCTCAAAAGGACAACTAACTTTTAAGTTATAATACCAGATCAGCAGCTAAAACCTTGGGCAGTAAAATATCATGGCAGGAGGTATGAGGTGGGACTTAGTAGGGGCTCATTCCATGCCAAATCATCACAAACCAAATGGAACTTTGTTTTCAACCTGACCATCTCAGATGTTCATTAAATTTGATAGGATGTTATAGGGTCAGACATGGAGTAACTACCATATCTAACATTTAAGCCCTCGCGGAAATGGTCAGGGTGGGGCATGTGATGATTTGCCATGGAATGAGGGCCTTAGGGGATTATGTTATCATGGATGAGCATTATTTTTTTATTCTACATCAAAGTCAAGAGCAGGGTAACCAAGCTTTGGCAGGTTGATTTTTAAAAAAGCCATTTGCTCTAAGAGCTGAGGCATCAATTGTGAGCGCTGAGGGCATAATATATTTCCTGTTACAGAAAACACCCGCTCACTCTGGACCGTGGTTGAGGGACAGGAAAGAAGCTCCTGGGCTACCGAGGACAAAGCAGGCCACACATCCTTCTTCTCATCCCAGAAACTCAAGGGATCTGTACTGGGGGGCAAAGGAGGTTCCGCTAGGTAAGCCCTAACTATGTCACCAGCAGTTTTTTCTTTTCTAGGGGGCTGTTCAGTGGGTCCCACAAAACTGTCAAGTGCCTCAGCCCAAAAAGCTGATGCTCTGGTAGAGCGAGCACTGGCAGCAGTGCTGCTAGTACCAGCTAACAGAGTATCATTAGACATCTCCAGCTCCTCTTCTTCTCCCTCCTCTATCTGTATTCCCATTTTCCTTTCCCTCTCAAGTACCCTCTCTATCAATCTATCCCTCCAGGTGGTGAGAGTATTTCTGCGGAGTGCTATCTTGCCTTTTATTCTTGGGTCACAAATTGTGGCTAACATGAACTCGGGGCGAGAGTCGATGAGCTCTTTTATGCGCCAACTGAGTTGCTCCTTCAGCCTCCTCAGAAGGGCATCAACTTCAGCAAGTATATTGTCACCAGGCAATCGTTCCCTATTGGAAAGGAAGGAATCAATTTTATTTGAAAGGTGTGCAAAGAGGGGAACCACTTGTGCCAGGCTAGCACTCTCTTGGCTTAAATTGTCAGTAACATCCTCAAAAGGCCTGAGCACTGTGACAACTTGGTCAATCATGACCCAGTCCTCCCTGCCTAGTGGTCTGGCAATACCAATAAAATGTTCACATGCCATTGCGTGAATTGCCCTCTGTTGCTCAAGTATACACTCTAGCATATGTAAGGTGGAGTTCCACCTCGTTCCAACATCCTGTTTGAGGCAGTGCTCCACGAGGCCTGCCTTTCTCTGTTCCTGCCTGAGAAGGTGGCTATCCTTCACACTACGGTGAAAGTGACCAGCAATTTTGCGGCACGACTCTAAAAGTGCTGCTAACCTTCCACTGTTAGTGTTATCATCAAGAGCAGACCTAACGACTAGATGCAGGATGTGTGCACAGCAGCGCACACCAACAAATCTTCCATCACGGATAGCCTTTGTCATGTTAGCTCCGCCATCACTGACAACAAATCCCATTTTGACATTAGTGCCTGCCTGTCCCCCTAGCCACCTCCGTATCATTTTCTGAAGTGCATTTAGAATATTCTGTGAGGTGTGCTGCTGATCCATCACCTCAGCATGGAGGAGGAAGGCGTGCAATCCTGTCTTGTGCACTGTGGCAGCAGCCACAGCACTTGAGGTTTTTCTTGACCTTGCAATTGTTTGTGGTGGTGGTTGTATATCTTGCGACTCATTGGGCTGCCACCAATGGGCAGTCAAGGACAGGAAGGCATGCTGGCCACTTGTAGCACTCCATAAATCAGTTGTAAAGTGAACTGATTGGCCAGCAGCCTTCCCCAGAAAATCCTTCAAAACCCCAACACATGACCGGTACAGAGAGGGCACTATAGTTCTACTGAATGTGGTGCGTGAAGGGACCTGGTATTGTGGTGCCACAGCCTGCATCAGCTGCTTGAAGGGCTCCCCTTCCACAAAACTGAAAGAAGCCCCCCCAACAGCTATAAGTTGTCCAATGAGGCGTGTAAGTTTACGGGACTGCTGTTTTGACATACCCCGGTAATGTACCCCTCCAAAATGTTCTATAGTGGGCTGTATGGATTTGTTTAGCATTTTACGACCTGTAGCTCCAGAAGTGGCTGTGACTTTGACACTGCTGCTGGTAATAGTGGTGGTAGATGGGGGAGACACACCCATTTCTTCCCTCAGCACCACTGGCCTATGGTGGCTAAGCATGTGTTGCTTCATCCCAGCGTTCGTGAGATGACCCAACAGTCTCCCACGGCTGACTTCTCTGCTGCATATTTTACATGTAGCTGTGCGGCCATCACCAACTGTCACAAAATGTTGCCAAATTTTAGAACGACGGGTGCTGCCACTGTGTGGTGAAGATTTTTTAGAGAGAATTTCCTCTTCAGCCGCAGATGCTAGAGCAACTTGCTTAATTTTGGTTGTAGCCTGACCTGTGCACTCTGCTATGCTGCAGTGTTTTTGTGATAAAATGGGAGGTGGCCTCATGTCAGGGATAGTGAAGGAGGTTACTTGATGATTAACAGTTGTGCTGGCGGCTCTAATGTTTATGGGAGACTCAACTGGAACAGGAGAGGCAGGTTCCACTGGTGCCGTTCTTTCAGGGGAATACAACAGTGGGGAATCAAATTTAATATGGGAAGGAGAATATTCTGGCTCATAAATATTTGGTTCCTGATCAAGATTAAAAGGTAAGGTATAATCTGAATCTTCCATGTTTGCGAAGGAGGATTTATCAACATCAGATGTTGGGGGGACCTGCTGAACTCCCTCTTCTCTCAAAAGGCTAATGGGAAATGTGACTAAAAAATCTCCCTCATTACTTCTATGACCTGTAGAAGTCATTTTTTCAGTGGTGATGGTGGTGCCAATGGGAGTAGCAATAGTGGTGGTGGTGGAACTATGAGCGCACAAAATGTCTTGCTCATATTCAAATATTTCACTTTTAGGCTGCTTAAATGGATGCTCAGAATCAAAAGCCTGTGTAGGTGGTAGTGTCAGGCCTTTCCTGTAAAAAAGACTTGGTGTCACCACATTTCTCAAAGTGCCCATAGCAGAGGTGGTGGTGACACAACTGGCACTAGTAGTTATTGTGCAGGTTGTTCTTGGGGGAAGATCCTGAAAAAGGCGACGGCATGCAATAGATGCCGACTGCTTCCTAGTCTCAGAGCAGGACCTTTCAGCCCTGCTAGTAGGGGATTTTGAACCAACAGTTTCCCTCTCTGACCTTTTCTGTTTGGAGGGTGGCCTTAGCATAGCACTATCAGAGCTAGGCCTTTTGCAGCTGCTAGATCTGCCTGAACGCTTTGGCTGAGGCACTGAAACAGGACAGGCAAGCTGCTTCTGCTGCTTCATTTGCTTATCCATTGAAAAGGTACTCTTGTGAGACCTAACACGCCTACTGGAACGTTGTGTACTGGTGGTGGAAGTATGACTGTCTGGGCCTAGCAATACAGATGCTGACATACATGACACAGACAATGGTGGTGCAAACTCACAGGTGCTGGTAGTGGTTGTTGTTGCTGTGTCACTGCTGCTGCTGGTACCAGGAGGAGGAACCTCATGTTGAGAGCTTGAATCCATCTTGACAAAAAAATTTTACGAGACTGGACTCTCTTCTGCTACTTCTCAAATATTTTCTCTCCTCTTCTGCTCAAACTCCCTTTCTCACTCAGTTGTGGAATGCACAATGCAGTGACCTTTTGCCCTTAATCCAACCTCCAGCACAAAATAAATCATCTGATTGGACTGTAAATTACTCCATGCCAGTAATCCAGTCCCCTAGGAATCAACTGATTGGCTTAAAAAACTGTAATTCACTAATATCCGGAATAACGAATGCATTCGCATTGATTTTTGCTATTTTTGGACATTCGGATGCATTCGGATGTATTCGAATTCGTCAGAATTTTGCAACTTTCGGACATTCGGATGCATTCGAATTTCCGTTCAAAGCAATTACGAATAAAACCGAATCCGAAAAAAATGATCTCAAATTGGCGAATGATGCTTTAACGCGGACTAATGCAACACCATGTCGACTCGTGGTTTTGCATAATGAATGATTTCATTACATTTATCGGACATTCTGATGAATCAATTTCTTTCGAATTGTTAGTAGCTCACTAGGGAATAAATCGATTTGAATATAATTAAATTATTTATTATGCGATTACGATCACAAGTCGACTTGCTGTTGCTGCGTTAACGCATTAACGAATTATGCCGAAGGCATTCGCTATTTATGATAATTTAGTTCGGATTCGGTTTTATTCGTAATTGCTTTGTTCGGAAATTCGAATGCTTCCGAATGTCCGAAAATGGCTAAATTCGGACGAATTTCGATTCGTTACGAAACGAATTGCACAAGCCTAGCTTTCAACATTTCCTGAGGGAACGAGGAGGAGGCAACAGCAGAACCAAACACATCCACCATATGTGGGATTAGTGTATTTTAAAAAGATTTGTAGTACTCCCCTGGGAAGCCATCGGAACCCAGGGATTTGTTTAGAGGTAACTCTCGTATGATTTGACTTATTTCCACATCTGTGATGGGGCATTTAACATGTGAAGGTGATCCTCTGTAAGTTTGGGGAGGCTAAGTGTTCGTAAGGAAGTCGGCTATATTGGCAGTAGATGGTTGCGCTATAGTTGTGTCATCTTTGAGGTTGTACAAGGAACCATAATAGCTACTGAACGCATCTGCTATATCTTGTGGGTGTTGAAGTTTAGCTTGTGTCTTGGGGTGTAGTACATGTTGTATGTGGGTCTTGTATCTGTATCCCCTTAACTTATTTGCTAGCAATTTCCCTGCCCTGTTGCCGCTAGTGTGTTATGTCAATTTCATTTTCCTGGAGGCTTTCTTGAAGTCCTCCAGAAGGTTTAGTCTCAATTCTGTTTGTAGTAATGTGAGTTGGTCCGTCAGTACTTGTGTCGTATGTAACATATTTTGGGTTTCCAATGTCTTTATTCTTTCAATAATAACTGAGGTTTGCTGCTGCCTCTCCCTCTTAGCCCTGGCACCCTGTTGGATCAGTACTCCCCTGGCAAATTCCTTGTGGGCATTCCAGAGAATGAAAGGATCTGATACTGAGCCCTGATTAGTGGTAAAGAATTCTGTTAATCTCCTCTCGATATATTCTTTGCTCGGTCCATGGCGGAGGAGTCGGGGATTTGCTCTCCAAATAAAAGCATTCTTTCTGGCCATTGGGTCCCCCACTTGCAACTCCACAGGAGCATGATCCGACCAAGTTATACCGTGAATCTATGAGGATTTGCATTTAAACAGTAGCTGTTTGTCAATCAAGAACAAATCGATCCTGCTGTTAGTTTGGTGGCTGTGGGAGAAGAAGGAGAAGTCTTTTGCATTGGCATTTAAGCATCTCCATGCATCAAAAAGTGAGTACTTGCGCATAAACGGGAGAAGGGAAGGCTGAGGCCTGTTAGGGTGGGATGTAGAGTCCATCCTGTGGTCCGGAACCATATTGAAGTCCCCGCATAACAATAATGAACCTTGGAGCAATTTATGTATTTCTTTATTATCTTATGCATTGCAGAAATTTGGATTGGCCGGCGTTAGGGGCATAAATATTTGCCAGCGTGAAAAGAGAAGAGTTAATATCACATACCATAAGTATAAATCTACCTTGAGGGTCCACCTCTATCTTGTGTCGTTTAAATGCGACAGCGTCCCTCACCCCCACCATCACCCCTCTCGTTTTCTTGTCAGCATTGGCAAAGAAGGTGTGGGGAAATTTTGGGATGGGTGCATTTTGGGGATGCAGAACTCTGAAAGTGGGTCTCTTGCACACACAAGATGTCACAGTTCCTCTGGAGGGCCTCTTTCCATACGGACCTACGTTTGGCTGGATGGTTAAGGCCTATGGCATTTATTGATAAAAAATAAACTGCCATGGGTGTCGTGTGAGGAGAGAATGTGGTTCAAGTGGATGTATTGCTCACTTACAGTTGCCGTATTCAGCCATTGCGGGTTCGCCGAGGGGTTTTCTGTCCGTGGTTCATATGGAGCTGGTTCGGAGAACAAAGAAGTCCTTGTCTCACCTGCGAGGGGAGAGTCGACTGACAATCCATAAAAAGAAATGTTGTGTAAATCAACGTTTAACAGCGTGGCCAAATGCCACCAACCATAGAAACGAGAAACCTGGAACAATAGGTAGGTCAAACACTGGAAAAGTGTGAAAAAGTGTGACATGTCGTCACTCAAGCGGCGACTTGGAGGGAAAAGTTGTATCAAACTTTACGGAGAGTTACATTGCCTCCTGAGCGGGTGAGAACTGATGGTTCCCTGATCCCAATTAAGTGTGCTTGCGGGCGTTCTTGTGGTTGACAGTGCGCCATTCTGTATTCTGGCTTTGCTGGGGCTGCCATGGCGAGAAGATATATGGGTTTCTGGAATGATCCCCCAGGAACTCAGAAGGGCCATGCCCTTGGGGATGGTGTCCATTACATATTCCTTACGTAATAGAGGAAGTTTGGGACTTTAAAATGAAGCACTTGGATAATGGAGGTAGATTTTAACCATATTAAAAAAAACAATAATAATTTTTTATTTTTTATTGATTGTTCAGTAACAGATCATAAAAAATAATAAAGATCAAATTCATAAAGTATATAGGCGTAAGTACAGTAGAAGCATGATATATAGTATTCACATATAGCAGCACATAGTAGTAATAAATAAAATAATTGGGTAGTATGGCATGGTAGTGCCTTTGACAGCAAAACCGACATCAGCAAGTGCATCCACATAATAGATATGCATCCACTAGATGTAAAACAAAAATAAATTTAATATATAGTTAAAAAAGTAAATACTTTTAACATTTTGTTTTTAGATATGTTGTTTTCAACAATTGCCACACACTCCATATCTGATACTCTTCAACACTGCTGTATCTTTTTGGTTTTGCCTGATATCGCATCCATGTCTATGCCGCCTCAGTTCCCGGGGAGGGATCTTGCCCATGGCCCACCCTACGCCCACTGCCGCACACTGCACTTTCCATCCGGATTGGTGAGTCTGCCCTGGCCAACCATTTACACGCATTAAATCCCCATTAATTTATTTTTATTTATATGGTTAGTACATTATATTATTTTTTATTCTATTCCATAGGAATTTTTTGGTCGCATCAGCTCCTGATGAGTGGGGAGACACCCACGAAACGCGTCGAGCTTTTGAAATGATGTCCCAGCTATATCTTATACGGAACTATATTTTATTATGAATTTACTTTTTTAACTATATATTAAATTTATTTTTGTTTTACATCTAGTGGATGCATATCTATTATGTGGATGCACTTGCTGATGTCGGTTTTGCTGTCAAAGGCACTACCATGCCATACTACCCAATTATTTTATTTATTACTACTATGTGCTGCTATATGTGAATACTATATATCATGCTTCTACTGTACTTACGCCTATATACTTTATGAATTTGATCTTTATTATTTTTTATGATCTGTTACTGAACAATCAATAAAAAATAAAAAATTATTATTGTTTTTTTTAATATGGTTAAAATCTACCTCCATTATCCAAGTGCTTCATTTTAAAGTCCCAAACTTCCTCTATTACGTACCGATTACCGGGATGGAGGCACATACTTGTGCTTCATTTAAAGTCCCAAAATTCCCCTCTTTTTTGCATATATATCGGGATGGAAGTACCTGGATATACGGGATTGATAGTGTTCCCCTATCTTCCCGGCGTGAGGTCCATTTATATGTTGCTGATGTCTTTAGATTTTTTATGTACCTACATACATTTATTCTATTCATGTTTATGTTGTACATTGACAGCATTACCGACACCGTATAAACATCCCACCTGGATATTTAATTAATAGGGTCCAGTGCACACTCGCTGGCCGATTGCGGTTATTGTTATGTGTGGGGCGGTTGGGTATTTGGGTGTTGCTGGGGTCTTTTCTTCCTTACGGGAACTGCGATGCGCCAGTTGGTCCTCCCCTCCTCCCCCTTCACATCTGATTGGGAGGTTCGGGTGGACTCTACTTTGCGCATCGGCGCCACACGTTCTACGTCGTGCAGGTGACGTCACCTTTGACGTCATTACGCCGACGTTTAGTGTTTTCCGTCTCCGTGTCTCTATTGGGGTGATCTGGCGCGCCTGTCTCTGGTTTTTTTATCCAGGTTAGGTGTGGCTCCTCCCCCTATGTTTCACGCATGTGGCGTTGGCGGCATATTTAAACCCCACTTGGAGATAGCTATGTGTGCGGCGGGTCTCTGCATGGAGTCTGCACACACTGGCCGTCTTGCCTGCTGGTGTTGTTTTTTAGGAGCGATGTTTAGGTGAAAAATCTCTTTTCTCCTTCTACTCACACTTCATCTCTGTTCTGATTGCACTTTACCCTGTCTATGCTCATGGTTACTACTTTTTGTCTCAAGCTACTATACTAGCTTTTATAAATATCACCATTACTATCATTAAAGTTTACCTTCTATATATATATATTTTTTTTTTCCATGCTGGTTGTGCAATCAGCATCAGCTGTTGATAGTTAAAGGGGCCTTTATTATCAGAGCCGCCCTGACTGGTGTCTGCAGACCTTATTGGCAGGACGCCGGCTGGACGGATCTCTCATCCTAATATCTTGTCTGCTGGTGTTTTAGGAGCGATGTTTAGGTGAAAAATCTATTTTTTTGCTCCTACTACTCACACCTTTTTTTTGCTGACTGGTAATTCTGTCACTCTCCTTGTCTATCATGGTCTATGTACACCCCTTCATCAATTTTCTTCACTTTTTGTTAACCTGCACACTCATACTTTCTTTCACACTATTACATTATTTTTAATTTTGCACACCATTCACTGTTTACATTCATCTGCATATACTTACTACATAGTATATACTTGCCTTATGGCCAGCACTCTCTCTGTACCCTTTGAGGGTCACTATCAATTTCAAACTACTTTCGCATCACATTATTTTCATCAATCATACATACTTTTAACATTTTGTTTTTAGATATGTTGTTTTCAACAATTGCCACACACTCCATATCTGATACTCTTCAACACTGCTGTATCTTTTTGGTTTTGCCTGATATCGCATCCATGTCTATGCCGCCTCAGTTCCCGGGGAGGGATCTTGCCCATGGCCCACCCTACGCCCACTGCCGCACACTGCACTTTCCATCCGGATTGGTGAGTCTGCCCTGGCCAACCATTTACAAGCATTAAATCCCCATTAATTTATTTTTATTTATATGGTTAGTACATTATATTATTTTTTATTCTATTCCATAGGAATTTTTTGGTCGCATCAGCTCCTGATGAGTGGGGAGACACCCACGAAACGCGTCGAGCTTTTGAAATGATGTCCCAGCTATATCTTATACGGAACTATATTTTATTATGAATTTACTTTTTTAACTATATATTAAATTTATTTTTGTTTTACATCTAGTGGATGCATATCTATTATGTGGATGCACTTGCTGATGTCGGTTTTGCTGTCAAAGGCACTACCATGCCATACTACCCAATTATTTTATTTATTACTACTATGTGCTGCTATATGTGAATACTATATATCATGCTTCTACTGTACTTACGCCTATATACTTTATGAATTTGATCTTTATTATTTTTTATGATCTGTTACTGAACAATCAATAAAAAATTATTATTGTTTTTTTTTAATATGGTTAAAATCTACCTCCATTATCCAAGTGCTTCATTTTAAAGTCCCAAACTTCCTCTATTACGTACCGATTACCGGGATGGAGGCACATACTTGTGCTTCATTTAAAGTCCCAAAATTCCCCTCTTTTTTGCATATATATCGGGATGGAAGTACCTGGATATACGGGATTGATAGTGTTCCCCTATCTTCCCGGCGTGAGGTCCATTTATATGTTGCTGATGTCTTTAGATTTTTTATGTACCTACATACATTTATTCTATTCATGTTTATGTTGTACATTGACAGCATTACCGACACCGTATAAACGTCCCACCTGGATATTTAATTAATAGGGTCCAGTGCACACTCGCTGGCCGATTGCGGTTATTGTTATGTGTGGGGCGGTTGGGTATTTGGGTGTTGCTGGGGTCTTTTCTTCCTTGCGGGAACTGCGATGCGCCAGTTGGTCCTCCCCTCCTCCCCCTTCACATCTGATTGGGAGGTTCGGGTGGACTCTACTTTGCGCATCGGCGCCACACGTCCTACGTCGTGCAGGTGACGTCACCTTTGACGTCATCACGCCGACGTTTAGTGTTTTCCGTCTCCGTGTCTCTATTGGGGGGATCTGGCGCGCCTGTCTCTGGTTTTTTTATCCAGGTTAGGTGTGGCTCCTCCCCCTATGTTTCACGCATGTGGCGTTGGCGGCATATTTAAACCCCACTTGGAGATGGCTATGTGTGCGGCGGGTCTCTGCATGGAGTCTGCACACACTGGCCGTCTTGCCTGCTGGTGTTGTTTTTTAGGAGCGATGTTTAGGTGAAAAATCTCTTTTCTCCTTCTACTCACACTTCATCTCTGTTCTGATTGCACTTTACCCTGTCTATGCTCATGGTTACTACTTTTTGTCTCAAGCTACTATACTAGCTTTTATAAATATCACCATTACTATCATTAAAGTTTACCTTCTATATTTTTTTTTTTTTCCATGCTGGTTGTGCAATCAGCATCAGCTGTTGATAGTTAAAGGGGCCTTTATTATCAGAGCCGCCCTGACTGGTGTCTGCAGACCTTATTGGCAGAACGCCGGCTGGACGGATCTCTCATCCTAATATCTTGTCTGCTGGTGTTTTAGGAGCGATGTTTAGGTGAAAAATCTCTTTTTTTCTCCTACTACTCACACCTTTTTTTTGCTGACTGGTAATTCTGTCACTCTCCTTGTCTATCATGGTCTATGTACACCCCTTCATCAATTTTCTTCACTTTTTGTTAACCTGCACACTCATACTTTCTTTCACACCTATATACTTTATGAATTTGATCTTTATTATTTTTTATGATCTGTTACTGAACAATCAATAAAAAATAAAAAATTATTATTGTTTTTTTTTTAATATGGTTAAAATCTACCTCCATTATCCAAGTGCTTCATTTTAAAGTCCCAAACTTCCTCTATTACGTACCGATTACCGGGATGGAGGCACATACTTGTGCTTCATTTAAAGTCCCAAAATTCCTCTCTTTTTTGCATTACATATTCCTTGCCTTCCCTTGTGACTATCAATTTAGTGGGGAAACCCCATCTATAGCCGATCTTATGGTTCCTGAGTGCTTTTGTTAATGTCGTCATGTTTCTGCGTTTTTGCAGTGTGTAATGTGAGAGATCTGCATAGAATTGCAGGTGGGAGTATTCAGGAGGAATCTTGTCTTTCTGTCTAGTGGCTATCATGAGTCTTTCCTTCGTTTGGAAGAAATGTAAATGCAGAATGACATCTCTTGGAATGTTATCAGATAGGTAGCTGGGTTTCGGGAGTCTGTGGATTCTGTCCACCGTGAAGTCTAGCTCCTTCAGGTCAGGCAGTATGGCAGTGAAAAGCTGGACTGCATAGTCCCTCAAGTCCTGCTGTTGGACTGACTTAGGGACCCGCCATTTTGGCTCTGATTTCTTCTATCTCATCATCTTTGGTTTCATTAGCGTCCACCAACTCAATAGTTGTGGCGTATTCCCACATTCTGTGTTCTATGTGGGTCACCCTGGCAGATATAGACTGTAGATCTTTTCCAAATTTATGCATGCATGCCACCATATCTGGGTGAAGTGAGCCCCTTAAGGATACTAGCATCTCCTTCAGCATTGTATCTATGACTGGTTGACCACTAGTGGGAAAAGCATCTATGGAGTCTGGCAGCTCCCTAGTGTCATTCCCTGAGTCTAGAAGGGAGCTCACCTCATGATCGTGATCCACACCATCCGGCTTGAATCGCGCCTTCTCTGGGCTCCCTGAGGATGGTGTGGCAGGCGAAGACCTCGGATCTCCCGGTGGGCTGCTCCTTTTTTGTTTTCTCTGCTGCATTCCGCAGATGGAAGCAGCAGTTGTCGGCGTGGACGTGAGGCCGGCGCCATCTTGCTTGCCCTTATAGGAGAAATACTCCGTTAGCCTCGCCGGCCTGCCCGTCCTGTTCTTTTTCCCCGGCATGTCAGCGGAATGATCCCCAGTTGTTTAGGGACCGGTTAGCCGCACTTGGTGCTCGATTAAGTGTTTGGGCTGGGTGCTATTAGCTGCGATGTGCCTGCTATGTCAGGAGCTCCTCTACTGCATGTCCATCATGGACTCTGGCTAGCTCCGCCCCCCACAAATTAAGTTTTGTACTTACCGTAATCTGTAGCTGTGGTATTTGCAGGCAGCCCTTTCCCCAGAACAGTAAAACTTGGTCCAAGGTGAATGGAAGGAGCAGGCTGGTCCAAGGGGGCTGGAAGGAGCAGGCTGGTCCAAGGCGGCTGGAAGGAGCAAGCTGGTCCAAGGCGGCTGGAAGGAGCAAGCTGGTCCAAGGCGGCTGGAAGGAGCAAGCTGGTCCAAGGCGGCTGGAAGGAGCAAGCTGGTCCAAGGCGGCTGGAAGGAGCAAGCTGGTCCAAGGCGGCTGGAAGGAGCAAGCTGGTCCAAGGCGGCTTGAAGGAGCAAGCTGGTCCAAGGCAGCTGGAAGGTGCAGGCTGGTCCAAGAGGACTGAAAGGTGCAGGCTGGTCCAAGAAGAAATCTGGTAAAATCTACCTATATAAAAAAAACAGTAGTAAGGAAACCTAACATAAGAACAGTTAATTGATTAACCCCCCCTCCCCACAAATGAAGTTTCCGTACTCTGTAGCTCTGGTATTTGCAGGCTGTCCTTTCCTGGGCAGGAAAACTTGGCCCAAGGTGGCTAAAAGGAGCAGGCTGTTTCAAGGTGGCTGGAAGGAGCATGCTGGTCCAAGGTGGCTGGAATGAGCAGGCTGGTCCAAGGGGGCTGGAAGGAGCAGGCTGGTCCAAGGTTGCTGGAAGGAGCAGGCTGGTCCAAGGTTGCTGGTCCAAGAAGACAGAAAGGAGCAGGCTGGTCCAATGTGGCTGGAAGGAGCAGGCTGGTCCAAGACAAATCTGGTAAAATCTGGTAAAATCTACCTATATAAAAAAAGGAGAGAGGAAACCTAAAATGAGAACAGCTAAGTTATTAAACCCCCCCCCCCCCCACAAATGAAGTTGAGTACTTACCGTACTCTGTAGCTGTGGTATTTGCAGGCAGCCCTTTCCCCAGGGCAGGAAAACTTGGTCCATGGGGGCTGAAAGGAGCAGGCTGTTCCAAGGCGGCTGGAAGGAGCAGGCTGGTCCAAGGCAGCTGGAAGGAGCAGGCTGGTCCAAGGCGGCTGGAATGAGCAGGCTGGTCCAAGAGGACTAAAAGGAGCATGCTGGTCCAAGAAAATGGAAAGAAGCAAGCTGGTCCAAGAAGACAGAAAAGCCTGGCGCCGAGAGAGTTAACAGAACACATAGGCAGAGGGCTGGCATGACTGTGTTAACATTACAGTCATTGGATAAGGGATTGGGCATGTTAGAAGGTCAGGGATAGGTGGGAAGTTAAGGCAGGGAGGGGTTTAAGTTAAGGAAGGGAAACTCCTCCCTCCACAAGGCAGCAGAAAGCCAGGAAAGTTCCCGCCCTTCCTTCCTAATATTGGATTAGTAGTGCAGGTTGTCTCTTTCTTTGTGTGCTGTGTGTCTGTTTTTGTTTATTCCAGGTCAAGAGTGGCATCGTCGTGGCAGTGGCTGGTGTTTGGTCTTTGTGGATAAAAGAAAAGAGTTCAGAATGCAGAGTCAGGACCTGGCGGTGGTACGGGTCCTGAGTGTGGTAACCCAATTAACTAAGGTTAGCTGGAAATTGGGATGGGGGCACTGCGGTAAGTGGGCATCTTTGAGTCAGCTTGAGGCCTAGCAACCCACGTCAGAGGGACCGCAGCGTCCATTTTGGTTACAGATGGTTGATGATTGGTGGACCTGCAAAGACCAACACTAGGAGGAGTAGAGAGTCATCAGGAATGTTGGGTGTTATTTGTTTACGTTGTTGGTTTATGTTATTTAAAAGAGATATCTATTTTTGATATTTATACAGTTTTGTTAATAAAGTTAATGGCTGCTACGGCCTATTTTACTCCTAAACGTGGTATGGCTTTTATTTAATAAGCAAGGTTAAGGGGAGTAGAAAAGGTTGTAGCATGATGCATTGTACACTAGTCATGAAAGGAGCAGGCTGGTACACGAACAAATCTGGTAAAATCTACCTATATAAAAAAAAAAGGAGAGAGAAAACCTAAAATGAGAACAGCTAAGTGATTAAACCCCCCCCCCCCCCACAAATGAAGTTGCATACTTACCGTAATCTGTAGCTGTGGTATTTTCAGGCGGCCCTTTCCCCAGGGCAGTAAATCTTGGTCCAAGGCGGCTGGAAGGAGCAGACTGGTCCAAGGTGGCTGGAAGGAGCAGGCTGGTCCAAGGCGGCTGGAAGGAACAGGCTGGTCACAGTGGAGTGGACTGGAGAAGAGTAAAATCTACATGAAACAGAAAAGCTGTCCCCAACACAGACCCCAGAGAGACTTATTTCCCCCCACAGACAGACACAGGGAATGCTTTTGCACAACACACCGACCCCCCCCCCCCAGACACCAGAGAGTGAGTCCTTCACAGTGTACTGTCAGCACCACGACCAGTCTCTCTGCTAAGCCTCTCTCAGGCAGCAGTCAGATCAGTGCTCTATGCCCAACCGAGTTTTCTTAACCCCAGTCAGTCAGTATAAAGAACGATCAGGAGGGAGTTTGGAATGGATATGGCAGGCGGCAGGTGATTAGGTGAACGTGAAAGTAACACATACACAGTAAACAGAAGAACAAGGCCCACCGCCGCTCAGGTCTCACCGCATCCCAGCCTGCTCTCTCCTCCACGTCACATGAGGCTCCCCAGTCTACCCGCTCGGCTCCTGCTGTTAGGCGGTGCTGGCGTGAAAATGCACTTAGATCATTGGCTGCGCGGTGGCGGGTGGTGGGCAGTGGTGGGCTGGCCAGACTCAGTTGGCTGTGATAGGATACTCGGTTTTGTTGGAGTGATCGAGGGGGAGCTGGAGTGATGAAAGGAAGAACTGTATGGCAATTTTTGAGGGGGTGGTCCTGTGGAAGATGTGGAGATATTGTACAGTTTTGGGTAGAAGATTTTAAAGCAGTTGGCTATGTGTAGTGGATCTATTACCCCGTTGGTCTGTCAAGTATGATATTTTTGACTGGGATACTCTATGTTTGTATTGGTTGGCAAGAACTTTGCCTGGTTTATTTCCCTGTGAATACCAAGACATTCAGATATTTAATGTAGAAATCAAAGTTTTTGCGGAGATGAGGGCCTAAATCAAGAAGAAGTTGGCAGAGCTCATTAGTATGTTGGCTAGTGAGAGACATCTTATTACTACGTTCGAGGTCCCTTATACGATTCAAGTACTTGGCAGTAATTTCAGAACATCTTCTTTTCAATGGGCACCAAATTTGAGAAAAAAAACATCTGAGTACTGATTTATGTGCATTCCATACCATGGTGGTATTGGTTACAGAACCTGTTAGTAGAAAAATAGAATGCTATTCCAGGCCAGCCCTGATCTGTGGGTTGTAGACTGTATGAGTCAACAGGGAGGTGTTCATTCTCCATGTTGTGCTAGATTTGGAGGCATGTGCAGTGCTCAGAGAGATGGTTACCGGAGCGTCTTCAGACCACGTTATGAGCCCAATGCTGGCTGAGATGACCTATTGTAGCAGGAGTATAGATGTGAGGAGTAGATTGAGTCTGGAATAGGGATAGGTGAATGGTTCGGCCCTAGCATAAGTTCAGGCTGAACTTTGGCTGTTTGGATGTTCTGGGAACACCGAACAATATGCGATGTTCGGGGTAAATTCGAAAGTCGCCGGAACAACGTTAAAGTCTATGGGACATTAACATGAAAAATCTAAAGTTTTACTTTTAAAAACTTATATGCAAGTCATTTTCATAAAAAGTGTTTGGGGACCCGAGTCCTGCCCCAGGGGACACGCATCAATGCAAAAAAAAGTTTTAAAAACGTCAGTTTTTTTCAGGAGCAGTGATTACTTTAATGCTTAAAGTGAAACAATAAATATTGTGCCTGGGGGGTGTCTATAGTATGCCTGTAAAGTGGCATATTTTTCCCGTGTTTAGAACAGTACCACAGCAAAATTACAGTTCTAAAGGAAAAATTTTCATTTAAAACTGATTATGACTGTAATGAATTGTCGGTTCTCTGCAATATAGATAAAACTTATTGAAATAAAGAGCATGGGGTCCCCCCAGTCCATTACCAGGCCCTTTGAATCTGGTATGAATATTACGGGGAACCCCAAACCAACATTTAAAAAAAATGTGTGGGCGACAGGGGCGTGGCCTGCAGCGGAACCGAATGGAAGCCTGATTCCAGAGCTAATGCTTCCCCACG
Organism: Lithobates pipiens; assembly: GCF_037356315.1. NCBI lineage: Eukaryota > Metazoa > Chordata > Amphibia > Anura > Ranidae > Lithobates > Lithobates pipiens. Next base: position 229,558,410 of record NW_027507758.1, read on the forward strand.
GATACAATGGCAACAAGCGGCTACCAGGACCCCGTTTTGACCACCCACACCTGGCGATTTAAGTGGGGCACATCCGTAGAACATGATGGGCAAACGAAAAGGCTCGTCGAAGCCACAACGGCTAACGGACTTCTTCTTACAGCCGCGACATGATGGTAGGCAAGATGGCGCTGACCCTCCACCCTCATTGCTCACTAAACACAGGATGAAACAACTCACCAGCACCTCATCCCCTAGAAATTAGGACTCTTATAGTGACCAGACCTCCCCACCAGCATCCTCTCCCTCGGGAGCCCAGCTAAAGCCAAACAAAAGCTGGATGGCACTGGATGCAGCCCCACGCTGAGCCCGGTGGTGAATTATGAGGATGACACCAGGGAACTCCATGACTCTATAACAAATTATCCCACTACAAATCAGCCTGTACTGGACATGGTACTTAAAGACATGCTAGTCTCACTGAGGAGCACGCTTCAGGCAGACTTGATGGGCTGTATGAACAGACTCAGCGGGGCAGTAAAAGTAGTGGAAGAAAGAGTGGATCACCTAGAAGGCAAGATGGGGGAATTCGCATCCACCATAAATGACCTGGTGGACGCCCACGAGGTACAGGAGGGGGAGTCGACATGGGTGAGAGACAAATTGGCAGACATTGAAGACAGGTCTAGAAGGAACAACCTCAAGATTAGAGGTATCCCCGAGTCAGTCCAAACCTCAGACCTACGCTCATATGCCACCGACCTCTTTGCCTCCCTTCTACCTGGTCTCTCCGCTATTGAGCTGACCATAGATAGGATACACCGGTTGCCAAAACCTACACACCTCCCAGAAAAAATCCCTAGAGATGTGATTCTCTGCATGCACTTTTACCATACGAAAGAGCAGCTGATGCAATGCGTCCGCAAACAAGAACAGCTCCCACCCCAACACCAACATCTGCAGTTCTATGCTGACTTGTCACAGTACACATTGCAAAAGCGGAGAAACTTGAATATGATCACAAAAGTTTTAAGAAACCATCAAATACCCTATCGGGGTTATCCCACCAAAATCACAATTACTTACCAGGAACGACCATTTGTCGTGGACTCCTTGGATAAGGGTATCGCCTTGCTGAAGGAATGGGGGATCCTTCCTGATACTAGGGATAATAATGCGGATGCCTCCAACCGCCGACCACCCAGCCCGGATTGGAAGAGAGTGACACCAAAAAATGCCAGTTCACACACTTGATTGTCACACAGACGGAGTCATCATTTATTCCTAACGGGGAAGCGGGACAACCGCTAGGTCTGAACTTTTACCCCGATACACCTGAGCAGCACTTAGTTGCATATGGACCACCCCTAACCCTCTATGGGATGGCTTAGACCTATATTGGACTCTACCATGCATACTTGTTCTCTTTTTCTTAGTTATGTTCGTAAAAACTGGACTTTCTTTGTTTTTTTTTCTTCTCCTTATTCAACTTTTGTTTTTCCTTTCGGAGCCATACCAGCACTCTCTTGATCGGCAGCTTACCTCAGGAGCGCCCAGTCATCGCACGGAGAGAAGTCACCACGAGCAGCCTGAAACACAGCCCACTCAGCGGACCCAACCCCGGCTTAACTGTGAGTACCTCTAACACGAATTAGCCATCTCACCCCCACGGGAACTTTCGAGGGGGTGTTTTGGCCTTCTCTTCATGTACAAAGCACCTACACATATCTTCACCACCATCCCTCTCCATGGCCATTAATTTTTTGTCTATCAACACTAAAGGGCTTAACCACCCCATGAAGAGGAAATCTATGTGGAAGGAAGCATTATCTAATGGATCGGATGTCCTCTGTGCCCAAGAAACCCACTTTTGTCAAAATTCCGCACCAGTCTGCAAACATAAAAATTTCCCACATACTTTTTTTGCGAATGCCAATTCTAAAACAAAAGGCGTTATGATAGCGGTCAAGGACTCTGTTGTATTCACTCTACATAGGGAAATTGCAGACACTCAGGGTCGCTATTTGATTCTGATATGTGATATCAATCAAGCGACATACACCATTGTGAATGTTTATGCCCCTAATACCCGGCAAATCCGCTTCTTTCTCAAAATTCTGAAAAAGGTCGGAAAACACAAAAGAGGCTCTCTAGTACTATGTGGTGACTTCAATGTAGTACCCGATCCGTCCATTGACACAACGTCCAAACCTAAACGCCTGACTACTCCTCTGTGCAATACATTGCACAAAGAAGGTTTATTTGATGTATGGAGTTGCTTACATGCCGCTGAAAGGGACTTTACATTTTTTTACGTCCCTCACCATACGTATACGAGGATAGACTTATTCTTGGTCGACCAACACACCCTATCTAAGGCAGTGTCTGCATCTATCAACACTATTACATGGTCAGACCACGCGTCAATTACACTATCTTTAAAAGACTCGTGCACATTTGAATCTATCCCTCTTTGGAGAGTGAACTCTTATCTTATGCAACTACCAGAAAACAAGGCACAGATCGAGGACCACTTGAAAGAATTTTTCTCCCTCAATGGGCCCTCGATGCCTAATAAATTTGTACTTTGGAATGCCCATAAGGCATATATTAGGGGTATTTTTATAAAACTAGTAAAACTAGGGGCTAGGACGAGGAGGCAGCGGCAGCAGAGGATACGCGAAATTACAGACAAGATCGGTGACCTAGAATCTAAAAATAAACAGAACACTTCCCAATCTTTGACTGAAAAACTAAATAGACTGAGACATGATCTGAGACTCCTCCTAATGGAATCTTTTGAAAAACAGACAAAAAGACTAAAGATGACATATTATTCACAGGGTAACAGGGCAGGGAAACTACTCGCACACCAACTCAAGACTAAAATCAAAGATCCCATACATTCTTCATCCCGAAAACAAAAGAAAGATGCATCATCCTCAGGACATTGCCAACGCATTTAGCGACTACTATAGTTCTCTTTACAACCTAAAGGACAACATTGAAACTATCCAGCCTACACCCACCCTAATTAATGACTTCCTACAACAGATATCTTTGCCCACACTTTCCCCACAACACTTAGAACAACTCAATGCACCTTTTACATTAGCAGAAACTCTCAAAACAATAGACTCACTCCCCAGTTCAAAATCCCCAGGCCCCGACGACTTCTCTGGGGAATACTACAAGATATTCAAACTACACCTGCTACCTCATCTGACTGAAATATTTAACAATGCCGCTGCCTCCTCCTTCCCACATGAAATGCTGAGCGCTGTCATAGTGTCTTTGCCGAAGCCAGGGAAAACGCCGGATACTCCAGCCAATTTCCGTCCCATATCTTTATTAAACACTGATGTGAAACTTTATGCCAAATTAATAGCAAACCGGCTGATAGATATTTTACCTTGCCTGATACACTCTGACCAAACTGGGTTTACGAAGGGACGTCAGACCTCAGATGCTACGAGGAGATTGATGAACATCATTAATTTGGCTGGTGCTGGACAAGGGCCTTCTCTGCTCCTAGTGTTGGACGCAGAGAAGGCATTTGATAGGGTTCACTGGGGATATATGAGTAAAGTTCTGAGCAAATTTGGCTTCTCCGGTACGATTCTATCTGCCATAATGGCTTTATACTCAAATCCCTCAGCCACGGTATACACCTCGGGTGTGCTTTCCAATCCCTTCCTAATAACCAATGGGACACGTCAGGGGTGTCCTTTCTCCCCACTAATTTTTAACTTAATCTTAGAACCCCTAGCGGCATATATCAGATCCCACCCCAATATTACTGGGTTTAAGGCCCAGAAATCTGAACACACGATTAGTCTGTTCGCAGATGACATTATACTAATGCTCACAAACCCCGAAAAATCTCTGGCTTCGGTACATGACACTCTAAAAATATTTAATGCATTGTCTTATTATAAAGTTAATGAGAGTAAATCTTATATATTGGGGCTGGGAGTGGACGGTGGTATGCAGTCGAGAATCAGTGCACGGTTTCCTTACAAATGGAGCGAGAAAGGCATAGAATATTTGGGGATCACCTTGACCTCCACTACTGGAGATCTATACACTAACAACTACATTCCCTTTCTTAAATCTCTGCCATCTAAATTACAAGCCCTAGATAAAACGGAACTTATCTGGTCTGGTAGATTAGCAGCAATAAAGATGATAATACTGCCACAACTGCTTTATTTATTTCGATCTCTTCCTATCCCTGTCCCCAATCACTACTTTACCAAGGTGCAAGCTACTATAAACAACTTCCTATGGAAAGGGAAGAAAGCTAGGTGGGCATTTAAAAGCTCATTAGCATCAAGAACAGCCAGGGGGGTGGGAAATGTTCAGATTCATGATTATTACATAGCCTCAATCCTAGCACAACTGAGGACTTGGTTCCCTGATTCGCCCTTAACAAGATGGCGGGAACTTGAAGAAAGCCAAATCCCCAACACCAGTTTATATGATTACTTACTGACACACACAGCCAACGCTCCCCGCATCAAACCTCTGGCACCCTCCATAATAGCATCCCTACAAGCTTGGAAATTACTCCTTAAACAAACCTTTACAACCCCTACCTCTACTTTAAAAATCCCTACTAGCAGTCTTATTGGACTCATCCTCAACTTGCAACTATCTCATTGGCGGGAAAAGGGTATCACGTACATTGATGACATTAGGATAGGACCAGCGATAAAGATGTTCCGAGCATTACAAATTGAATATGGTCTAGAAGAGTCTGATAAATACAGATATATTCAAATCAAACACCTTCTCCAAACGAATAATCTTCCAGACATACAACTCCCCTGGAAGATTGTTTTATATCTCACTAAGCCCTCTACCAATATCAAGGGGATCTCCCTATTCTATAATACCATCAAAGATAAATTAACATTCAGCAAGACCTCTAATGTTAGTGCCTGGGAAAAAGACTTAGGTAAAATATTCACGGTAGACCAATGGCAAACAGCACTGCGAACAACCTATGCTTCCACCAAATGTATTAATTTATGGCACAAAAAATATTACGACGTTGGTACCTTACCCCCTATAGGGTCTCAAAATTTGCCCCCAATGTCTCCCCACTCTGCTGGAGACATTGTAACCATCCTGGCACCTTGTACCATATTCTCTGGGAGTGTCCGAAAATACAAACACTTTGGGGCAAGGTATTTCATATATGCTCACAAATAACAAAGACCTACATCCCCGCTAGCCCGGAACTGGCCATTTTATCCTTAAACATAGATCTGATTCCCAAACCCACTAGAACGATTGTATCCCACATACTTCTAAGTACCAAACTGGCTCTAACGAGTCATCGGAAAGATCATAATGCACCAACGATAAAGGAAGTCATCATGACTACTGACACACATGCCATGTATGAAACCATGTTTGCATCAACCCAGGGCAAACTTTTCGTAGCTAAAGCGAACTGGAAACCGTGGACTGACTGGTTTAATAATACAAAACTGATATGATTATTACTCAATAATGCTCAAGACTTAAGGGACGGTATAAGCAAAACTGTGTTATGGCTCCGAAATTATGGCTTTTCTTTCTTTTTTATTTTTTACTATCTATTTTATTTTAATTTGTGTTATAATTTTTACTTATTAATGTTCTTTTATGTCAAACATCCACCACTCTTCTTTACTTGCCCATATGGCATCTTGCTCAATAGATGTTGCGGTTTGCGTGATGAGCAATAAAACGCTGAAACAACTTTGTTGTTTTATAGTACAACACCTTTATGATGGATATATATCAATAAGTGACATCCGCTGTGGAGCCTTACGGATTTGATGGTGATGCTTAACATTGCGAAACAGAGATTGCCGAACCAGGGGGAGGTGGAGTTTTCCCTCACTAGGCACAGTGAGTACCCACTAGGGGTGCCAGAGGGGAAGCCTCCTCTTCATAAGGGGGAAATTATCGAACACACGGACGGTTCATGTAGGCCCCTTGTCTACTGAATTTGTCGGGCAGTGCGATGCAGAACTGTCTTTTCTGTTTCTTTCTTTATAATACATATAAGGTGTCCTATGTTATTGTTATACACTGTAAACCGAAATGTTACATCTGTGTATGTATATACATATCTTCATGTTAAATCTCAATAAAAACTTATTGCAATGAAAAAAATGTGTGGGGGTCCCCCTAAAATCCACACCAGGCCCCTCCCCAACTGGTTTCAATCCTGAAGCCTATAGATGGCCTCAAACAACTACACAAACTTCTCAAACGCCACCCAACACCCCTCAATCTAAACAACCTCCTAAAGTTCCTGATCCCTGGTTACAGGCAGGCAGCCCCTGATGGGGCATCTCGTAGCCCTTTGCTCCCAATACGCTAACATCCTTGCACACACATACATATCTGTTATTCTCTTTTATTTATTTACAAAAATGTACTGTCTCATACTTGTTAGAAGCAGTTCTAGTAATTTGAATTCCAATGATTTAGGGCATTCACCCACCTGTGTTACATTTTCCATTTGTTTGCTGTTACTGCACTGCTCGGGGTTTCTTATGTTCTTACCTAGGGACTTACCTTGGTTTGACAGAGCAAGGGGTGCGGATCCCCTTCAGTACCAATAAATGTACCACCTCCTTCCTTTCCACATGATGTTGTCAATCACCACAATTAATGCTAAGAGTCTTAACCACCCTTTCAAACAGTAATTTTTATGGAAGGAAGCCCTGTCCCAAAAGGCCGCTATCCTTTGTGTCCAGGAGACACACTTTGCTAAAAACAAAGCTCCAGCTTGTACTCATAAACAGTACCCACATCGCTTCTTTGCCAACTCAGATAAAAAAAACATGAGGTGTAATGATAGCTGTACTCACCTCTGTAGCATCCCAACTGCACCAGGTTAAACAAGAAACTCGGGGCAGATTCCTCATCCTCTCTGTGTCCCTTAATAATTGCCCACTTATCATAGTCAATTTATATTCTCCTAACATTGGACAAAAATCCTTTTACAAGTGTAGCGCCGGTTCCTGAAGAGTACACGCTATGTTTTTGAAAGTTAAGGTTACACCTGAACTGCAGTTTGGTTTGGGTACAATTGTTCTAAATTTGGACTTCAGTATCAGTCTGACTGGACTATAGGATGTTCAGCCTAGCCACAAGGGGCACTGTCTCTTCTGGCAGGCATGGAACCACAGTCTGGTTGGGCGCTTTAAGGTTACTCTCTTGGAGCCCACCCAGTGGGAGTGTCACTCTTGCTGTGCTTTCTGGGAGAGGGTACTTAAGATGCGGAAGTCACGTGGTTCGGGGTTCCAGTCCAGAAGTATGTTCTGACTCCATGGTCCTGGTCCTCCTGACCAGCCCCCAGGAAGGCTATGGCCTGGGGTGTTGATCAACCCGACTTGTTGTCTTGGGACTGGCTAGCCCGAGGCAAAGAAACGAAAGAAGGGTTCCAAGGTGGTCCGGTGCCATCTCCAGTAGTTGGAGAGGCCCAGTAACTTTGTAGCTATCCAGGGGAGGACTCTTCAGATGAAGGCCACATACGGGTTGGCTTCTTAGCAAGAGCCTGGTGGGGCTGAAGTACCTAAGTGAATCCAATCTCATGGGTATCACTAAGCTGGCTGAAGGATCCACGTATCACGCGAGTGTTCCACAAGTTTTAGTTTCCTGATTGTTCTACAACAATGTCTGTGGCAAAGACTTATTCCTGTATGTTCTACAACAACGTCTGTGGCAGAGACTTGTTCCTGAGTAAAGCACCTTGCTGGCTGCTAGGCCTTGTGAGAGAGGGACTATCCAACTTGAGTGAACATCCAGTTGTGAATGGCTATTCTCTGGATCTAGTAAGAAAGTCCTTCATCATTGACTTTGACACTAATGCCACGTACACACGACCGGACTTTTCAACATCAAAGGTCCGACGGAACGATTCCGGCAAACCATTCGATCGTGTGTGGGCTGCAGCGGACTTTTGATTTGCAAAAGTCTGATAGACTTTAGAAATGGAACATGTTGCAAATTTTTCCGCTAGAACTCCGCTGGACCCAGTCCCTACCGAGAAATCCGCTCGTGTGTATGCTAGTCCGACGGACAAAAACCGACAAGAGGGCAGCTATTGGCTACTGGCTATGAACTTCCTTATTCTAGTCCGGTCGTACTTCATCACGTTCGAATCCGTCGGACTTTGGTGTGATTGTGTGTGGCCAAGTCCGTTCATTCGGAAAGTCCGTCAGAACTCGGTCAGAACTTCGTCGAAAGTCTGTCGGACCTAGTCCCTCGAAAAGTCCGGTTATGTGTACGCGGCATAAGAGAACCTGAACTTCCTTCCTAACCCTCTGATCCTATTTTAAGAGACTGTTCATTTTTTGCAAAAAAAAAATCCCTTTATGTGGATCTGTGGTCAGTCTCTAAAGTTACTGGGCCATCTACCACGGGAAACCCCTAGAAACAAATCGAGGAGAAGAAGGTAACGGTAAGCCCAATTAAACCAGCAATTCCTTCGGGGGTGAGTGCTACACAAGAGTATACTTAACAGGCTCTCTACCTATCCCAACAAAAACATATCATCACACGCGGGGACTGTAATGAGACAGTGGATCACTCCCTAGGCTCTTCCAATCCCCTCAGGAAGCGCTCCTCTGCATTATCCTTATTACTCCACAAAGAGGACCTCTACAACATCTGGAGGTGCACTCACAGTACGGAATGGGATTATACCTTTTTCTCACCCACTCATGGATCCTATTCCAGACTAGGGATGAGCCAAACACCCTCCTGTTCGGTTCGCAGCAGAACAAGCGAACAGTCAAAAAATTTGGCAAGAACACACGAACACCATTAAAGTCTATGGGACACGAACGTGAATTATGAAAAGTTCTAATTTTAAAGGCTTATATGCAAGTTAATGTCATAAAAAGTGTTTGGGGACCCGAGTCCTGCCCCAGGTGACATGTATCAATGCAAATTTTCTTTTTTTAAATGGCCGATTTTTCAGGAGCAGTGATTTTTTTAATGCTTAACCACTTAAGGACCGCCGTATTGCCATTGTACGTCATCACAATGGCACAGGCAGGCACAAGCACGTACATGTACGTGCCTGCCTTCCAGCGGGTGGGGGGTCCGATCGGACCCCCTCCCGCTGGATACGGTGATCCGGTTCGCTTTAGGAGCGATCCGTGATGAGGGGATGGCTGTTGGTTTCTGGCCACCCCCTCTGGATCGCTCCTGGCCAATGAGAAGCTTCCTCCCACTGTGTATTGTATACACAGGAAGGGGGAAGTGATGTCATTCTCCTCGGGGCGGTCTTTTTGACCGGACTACGAGGAGAAGACAAAAAGTAAGTGCACCAAAACACTACACTGACACATAGGTACACATAGGTACACAAACCCCCCCCGATCCCCCCCCCGATCGCCCTCCGCCCCCCCTCCCCCCCCAGTCACAGTGTCACTGATTGCATTGATCATTTATTTACTGATCACTGCATTCAGTGTCAGTTGTAACAGTAAAAACTGTCAGGGCAGTTAGTGTTAGGTTCAGGGTAGCCCCCTACCCCCCCAATAAATGTTTAACCCCCTGATTGCCCCTAGAGTTAACCCTTTCACCCCCTTTTGCCAGTGTCACTAAGCGATAATTTTTCTGATCGCTGCATTAGTTTCGCTACTGTCGCTAGGTAGCTAGTTATTTTTTTAGGTTCACCGCCAGGTTTTTATATCGCTAGGTACCCCGATATACTACCCAATAATGGTTTTAACCCCCTGATTGCCCCTATTTAACCCTTTCACCCCCTTTTGCCAGTGTCACTAAGCGATCATTTTTCTGATCGCTGCACTAGTGTCGCTAGGTAGCTAGTTTTTTTTTAGGTTCACCGCCAGGTTTTTATAGCGCTAGGTACCCCGATATACTACCCAATAATGGTTTTAACCCCCTGAGTGCCCCTAGTTAACCCTTTCACCCCCTTTTGCCAGTATCACTAAGCTATCATTTTTCTGATCGCTGCATTAGTGTCGCTAGGTAGCTAGTTATTTTTTTAGGTTCACCGCCAGGTTTTTATAGCGCTAGGTACCCCGATATACTACCCAATAATGATTTTAACCCCCTGATTGCCCCTAGTTAACCCTTTCACCCCCTTTTGCCAGTGTCACTAAGCGATCATTTTTCTGATCGCTGCATTAGTGTCGCTAGTGTCGCTAGGTAGCTAGTTTTTTTTTTTAGGTTCACCGCCAGGTTTTTATAGCGCTAGGTACCCCGATATACTACCCAATAATGGTTTTAACCCCCTGATTGCCCCTAATTAACCCTTTCACCCCCTTTTGCCAGTGTCACTAAGCGATCATTTTTCTGATCGCTGCATTAGTGTCGCTAGTGTCGCTAGGTAGCTAGTTTTTTTTTTTAGGTTCACCGCCAGGTTTTTATAGCGTTAGGTACCCCCATATACTACCCAATAATGGTTTTACCCCCTGATTGCCCCTAGTTAACCCTTTCACCAGCGATCACAGTATAAGTGTCACTGGTGACGCTGGCTAGCCAGTTAGTTATTTAGGTTCCCCGTCAGGTTTTTATATAGCGCCAGGGACCCCCATATACTACCTAATAAAAATGTGAACCCCCTGATTGCCCCTAGTTAACCCTTTCACCACTGTTCACCGTATAAGTGTTATGGGTGACTCTGGTTAGTTTGCTTTTTATAGCATCAGGGCACCCACCATTTATTACCCAATAAAGGTTTAACCCCCTGATCACCCAGCGGGTGATATCAATTAGGTTTTAGGGTCAGGGTCTGCATCGCCCCAGGCAGCGCTAGGTTAGTGCCAGTACCGCTAACACCCACACGCAAAGCATAAACCTCCCGTAGTGGTATAGAATCTGAACGGATCAATATCTGATCTGATCAGATCTATACTAGCGTCCCCAGCAGTTTAGGGTTCCAAAAAAACGCATTGTTAGCGGGATCAGCCCAGATACCTGCTAGCACCTGCGTTTTGCCCCTCTGCCCAGCCCACCCAAGTGCAGTATCGATCGATCACTGTCACTTACAAAACACTAAACGCATAACTGCAGCGATCGCAGAGTCAGGCCTGATCCCTGCGATCGCTAACAGTTTTTTTGGTAGCATTTTATATTTAAATCCGGAAGGCAGTGATTGGTTTTCGGGGTCCCTTAAAAAAAAAGTTAGTAATATTCCCGCAACTTGTGGCAAAATATAAAATATTCCATGGACTCAACATGCCTCTCAGTAAATAGCTTGGGGTGTCTACTTTCCAAAATGGGGTCATTTTGGGGGGTTTTGTGCTATTTTGGCATTTTATGGCCTTCGAAACTGTGATAGGTAGTGAGGAGTGAAATCAAAAATTTGCACCCTTAGAAATCCTGAAGGTGGTGATTGGTTTTTGGGGTGCCGTGCGCGATTAGACTCCCAAAAAGTCCCACACATGTGGTATCCCCATACTCGGGAGAAGTAGCGGAACATATAACCATGGCATGTGTGAGCAATATATCATTTAGTGACAACTTTTTGTAAAAATTATTTTTTTTTGTCATTATTCAATCCCTTAGGACAAAAAAAATAAATATTCAATTGGCTCAACATACCCATCAGCAATTTCCTTGGGGTGTCTACTTTCCAAAATGGGGTCATTTGGGGGGGGGGGGGGTTGTACTGCCCTGCCATTTTAGCACCTCAAGAAATGAGATAGGCAGTCATAAATTAAAAGCTGTGTAAATTCCAGAAAATGTACTCTAGTTTGTAGACGCTATAACTTTTGCGCAAAGCAAAAAATATACGCTTATTGACATTTTTTTTTACTAAAGACATGTGGCTGAATACATTTTGCCCTCAATGTATGACTAAAATTTAGTTTATTCGATTTTTCTTATAACAAAAAGAAGAAAATATCTTTTTTTTTCAAAATTTTCGCTCTTTTTCCATTTATATCGCAAAAAATAAAAATCGCAGAGGCAATCAAATACCATCAAAAGAAAGCTCTATTTGTGGGAAGAAAAGGACGCAAATTTCGTTTGGGTGCAATATTGCATGACCGCGCAATTACCAGTTAAAGCAGCGCAGTGCGAAATTGGAAAAAGACCTCTGGTCCTTAAGGTGTTTACTGGTCCGGGGCTAAAGTGGTTAAAGTGAAACAATAAAAATGAAATATTCCTTTAAATATTGTGCTTGGGGGGTGTCTATAGTATGTCTGTAAAGTGGCAAATTTTTCCTTTGTGTAGAACAGTACTGCAGCAAAATGAGATTTCTAAAGGAAAAATTTAAAACTGATTGCGGCTGTAATGAATTGTCGGATACAACTGAACTGTGTGCCTGAGCCATTGCATGCATCTGCTGTTAAATAGTGTCAGTGCAGTCTTGTAAGCATTCTACTCGGTTCTGCATATGGTTAAGGGAAATCTTCAGATCTCTTTGCAGGTCAGCCTGAAGTGACAGCAGCATTGACTTCAGGGTGCTCTCTGAGACTGGGTTGTCTGATGCTGGGAAAGCTGATAGGGAGTTAGAGAGCTGTCACCTGTATCTACGTGTGCAGTGTCAGCCCAGTTCTACTTTTTTAGAGCAAAAGATTTGGTTGGGAACCAGCAGCCCTCTTACCTTTGTTCAGGGGTTGAGAAAAAGCAGTGGGATCTGTCTGCTCAATGTCCTCCATGTTGCAGTGATTTTCCAGTTGTGTGAGACTGCTCAGCCAGGGGAGAAGCCAAGCAGTGTTCTCACTCTGCTCCATCTTGGGCGGGGTAGCTGAGCTAGCCTCAAGAAAAATGTGTGCAGGCGGCACAAACCCTGAATGTTGTTCCACTTTACAGACACGTCCAGGGTTGTCCCAGAAGCAATGGCCTCAGATCCAGAGGTCAAGGCAGTTAATACCAACTTTAGAAGTTGCTGCTGTACCCCGATCAGGAGAAGAGCATAGGAAGTAGGTGGCCATCACCAACTGCAGCCAAACCACGCCCCCCCAGCTTACCTCTTTGACCAGTGAGCCTGGGAAATGATCCAACAGTTCATGCAGCTGGTCATAGAGGTGAACAGAGACCAGATCGTCTCTGATCACCTTTATGATCTTGGAGGACTGGAGGACATCATGACGTCACTTCCGGTCTAGAGCTGAAGTAAAAAATTGTTGTTTGTTTTTGTTTTTTAAAGCAAAAGATCTTTTTTCTTTTTGAGCTTTTACTTTTAAAGGTAGAGGAGAGATTTGGGATCTCTCCATAAAGAGGACCCGTCATCCCTGTTTTATATTACAAGGGATGGTCACATTCCTTGTAATAGGAATAAAAGTGCTAAAAAAAAATTATAAAGAAGGGGACAGTGTAAAAATAAAAAATAAAATAAATAAGAAAACAAGTGTTCATGTCGAACATTTCCTTTTTGTGCTCCTGGGATTTTGCCATAGTTTTCTGTAGTAACTGATTGTTTTTTTTTTTTTTTAACCAAGAAAAGGTTTATTGAGCAGATGCAAAAAAAAGATTACATAGGAGTAGTCAAACCTAGAACGGTGCAACAGGCACCAAACAACAGAGAAAGAAGGATACATTCCATATCTGACACAGCATAATAAGAGCACAATATTCACATTACCATGTCCATCAGTAATACACATAGAGATACTGCAAATAAACCGTCCAGGCATGCCCAGGGGAGAGGCAGCAAGTACACCAACCAGAATGATCCCAAAGGGCTAGTCCTCGCAGCTGTCTGCACTCTCCAGCCACCTATCCCACACTTTATTGAATTTTAGCGGGCACCCTCTGTTGGAGTATATAATTTTTTTGAAGGGCAGAGTGCGGTTAACAGCCACCTTCCACTGCTGGAACGTAGGAGGATCCGGCCTAAGCCACAATTGCGCTATCTGCATCCTAGCAGCAAAAAGTGTCTCCTGTAAAAAGGTACGTAAGTATTTGCTTTCCTCCTGAAGGGGGAGGAGTCCAAGTACACACTGGCGTGGGCAGAGCGTGAGAGGAGAACCCATATGATCATGCAGAAATTGTACAATCTGTGCCCAGTACCTGTGAACGGGGGGGCAGGTCCAGATGAGGTGGAAAAACGTGCTATTTCTGTCGCCACACCTGGGGCATGTAGGGTCAAAGTCAGGCTTATATTTGGCAAGGCGGTTGGGAGTCAAATAGGAACGGTGCAATACATAAAGGTGGGTCAGTCTGTCAGACAATTTAGGGGATACCTCAGTCGACACTGCCAGCATCTCCTCCCACTGATCATCCTCCACCCGCCCAATGTCAGCCTCCCACCTAGCTTTGAGAGTATACGCATGAGTTGTAGCCCGGGGAGTGAGTAAGTACATGTACAAGGTAGAAATAAGTTTTCGGGAATCCTCACCAAAAAGCAACTTTGCCAGTGGGAGGTCCGCAAGAGCAGGGGGAGCAGTCCGAAATTGCGTCTGCAGGGCGTGACGTACCTGCAGGTATCGAAAAAACAGGTGATTAGGGAGGCCAAATTCCTCCTTAAGGGCCTGGAATGTCTTGACGCCCCGAGTAGTAAGGAGTTGGGATAGAAATACTATACCTCTGCATATCCACACCTTATAGTCCGGGACCTGCAACAGCTCAGGTAATGCAGGATTATCCCAAAGGGGCGTATGCGCGTGTAAGGAGGGAGCCCCAGTTCTGGACATCGCCGTCAGCCATACCTGACAGTGGTGTGTGAGCATGCCGCGGCCAGGCCCCGAGCGACGGACATTTTTGTGTTTACAGAAAACAATTTGGAAGGGATGCGCGATCACGTCCGTCGCCGTGGTGCATACCAGATACAAGTACCGCATCTTATCGTATGTGTTGAGATAATAAAAGTGGGAAAGCTGGGAGGCCAGGTAATACGTTTCCAAATCAGGCAGCGCAACGCCCCCAAGGCGGACCGGACATTTGAGGGTCTGCCAGGCCAATTTGTGCCTGGAAGAGCCCCAAACAAACGAGTTAAGGATCGATTCCATGTCACGGAACAGGTGAGATGGCACCTGAAGCGGGGCATGCCAAAACAGATACAATAATTTAGGGAGGATAATCATTTTAATAAGACCCAGGCGGCCCATAACCCCAAGAGGGAGCCTGGACCACACCTGGGTCTTCTGTTTCAATAGAGAAAAAATAGGTGCGATATTAAGGCCAACATAGTCCGCCGGGGAGCGAGAGCAATACACCCCCAGATATTTGATCCGGTCCGTGTACAGAAGAGGCTGTAGGGCCTGCATTTCCGTGGGGACGGAGACATCTATGGGGAGAATTTGGGATTTGGACCAATTTATGCGTAAGCCAGAGAACGCCCCAAAGCGTCGAATCACCTCTAGCGCCGCCGTCAGCGAGGGGCCAGCGTCCTCTAGGTATAGCAGCATATCGTCCGCATAGAGGCTTACAACCTCGGACAACTGGCCTGCACGAAGGCCGCGGACGTCCGGGTGCGCTCGAAGGGCAATAGCCAGGGGCTCCACCGCCAACGCATATAGCATGGGCGATATGGGGCAGCCCTGACGCGTACCCCGCGACAGGGAGAAAGGGCTGGACATCCGGCCATTAACCAAAACACGGGCAGTGGGGGCCTGATAGAGAAGCTGAACCCACCGTATGAACCTAGGACCAAATCCAAATCTATGGAGACACTCCCACAGGTACCCCCACTCCACCGAATCAAATGCTTTAGCAGCATCCAAACTAACCACCACCCTGGACCCGACATTGTCATGAGGGGCCTGTAGGTTCATGAACAGTCTCCTAAGGTTAAAAGCTGTGTTCCGTCCGGGCATGAAACCTGTCTGGTCCGTGTGTATGAGGTGTAGAATAACCTTATTAAGTCGAAGGGCAAGGATCTTAGCCAGGATTTTGATATCCAGCTGCAGAAGTGATATGGGGCGATAGGACTCAGGAAAAAGGGGGTCTTTACCTGGCTTAGGAATTAACACTAACAAAGCTTCATTCATGGACCTGGGAAGTACACCTGAGTCAAATATGTGCGTGTAGAGCAAGTGGAGCCTAGGAAGAAGGACCTCCTGAAATTGAGTGTAAAACTCCCGCGGAAGGCCATCGGAACCGGGAGCCTTAGACGGTGGTAAACAGGCAATGGCCTCCGCAATACAGTCCTCAGTTATTGGGGCCTCCAGGAGCTCCACCTGGGAGTCCGTGAGGACCGGGAAATCCACAGTCCGGAGTAGAGCGCGCAGTCCATCCAAGGAGTCAGTAGCCCCCGAGGTGTATAGATCCGCGTAAAACTGGCGGAATTCATGGGCCACCTCCGTTGGATCCGACAACGCGACTCCAGTCCCAGACCGAAGCTGAACCACCACCGGAGGGCTATGGTCCATGTGAGCCATATAGGCAAGTAGCCTCCCAGCCCTCTCCCCATATTCATAGCCCCTTTGCTTGCAGTAAAACACTTGTCGCTCTGCCCTATCAATATGCAGGTGATCAGTGAGTCTGGACTGCAGTTTCAACCCAGCAGCGTTAGAAGGAGTGGGGTGCGCTAGGAATTCCCTTTCCAACTCAACTAACACCCCCTCAGCCTGTTGCAGAGCGAGCCGCGAGGAGCGTTTGTAACGATTAATATGAGTTGACATCAACACGCGTGCGTGCAGTTTAAAAGCTTCCCACACCAGGCCAAACGAAGCAGTGCCCACATTTGTCCGAAAAAAGTAGTCCCATTCACGCAGGATCGCCCCCAAGTCAGGGAGGACCGTCAGCCAGAAGGGATTCAACCTCCACATCCGAGATACCGGGGTGGAGGGCAGGCTGAGCTGAACCCAACAGGGAGAATGATCAGACAGGACCCTGGTCCCAATCCCCGCATCCCGCAAACATGGGAGCAAAGCAGAGGAAACCAGAATCATGTCAATCCGAGACATAGCATCGCGAGCCGGCGTGAAACAGGAGTACGCACGCAGGGTAGGGTGCCTAAACCTCCATGTGTCCGTAAGGGCAAACTCAGCAAGGAACTTACCAAATCTAGTCAGGGAGGGGGGGGGAGGCATAGAGGGATCATGCAGCCTATCCATGGCGGGAGATACCACTGAGTTAAAATCCCCCAACCACATAGTCGGGAGGGTGGGATGTTGCAACATAAATTCAATCCCTGCCTGGAGGGCCTCAAACTGGAAGGGCGGGGGTATGTAAAATGCCAATAACAGGAACTCCAAGCCCCCCACAGTAACATGTAAGAAAATATAACGTCCCCTTCTGTCCGACCGCAAACTATGCAAGTGAAATTGGGCAGTTTTAGCTACCAGAACAGCGACCCCACTGGAATTATTGGTATAAGGGGCATGATACATCCACCCAATCCACGGTTTCTTAAGGGACATCTGCAAATGACCCGTGATGTGCGTCTCGACCAGCACCATAATGTCTGCGTGCATTTGCCGGAGATGAGACAACACCGCCACCCTCTTGGGTCTGTCCCGCAGGCCCCGCACATTCCACGTAACAACTTTAAGGGTCGCCATGACAAGTAGGGGTCACATAGCGGAAGCGGGAGAGCCAATAGCATACACCACCACCAGCGTAACAAAAGAAAATAAAACATAATAAAATATAAAATGAGGGGGGAAAGGGGAAGTCCCACCCCCGTAAGAGCAGGGATCCCATAAACAGCATGGACATTACCTGGAAGAAATGATTAGACAATAAAACAACCGGCAGACATGAATAAAGAAGCACAGACATGGAAAAATCAGTAAGGTTAGAACAACAATTGCAATTTAAACATGCTAACATGTAGCAAAACAGTACCCTCGCTGGTCCGGCAATGTGGGTAGGATGCACAGCAGACCAGACAGTGCTGGAAAGCTGAGGCCGGCCAGGGAAACACAACTTAACCTGGTAGGGGGTGCGCACGGCCACAAAAAACAATAAGAAAAGCAGCCAAGCGCAAAACCATATGTGCCCAAGCGCATCCCCCACCAGAAACAGGGACGAACAAAAGTCAGTCATGCTGCACCGGCGGGCAGGAGCCCTCAACGTAGGGAAAGCCCAACCAAGAGCAGTGTCCAGAGCTCCGGCTACAATCATGGTCGTGGGACATTAGAACACAAAGAAAAAAGAAAAGAAAAAAAAAAAATTAGGGGGCAAAAAAGAAAAAACACCCGGCAGGTGGGAGAAAAAAAAACATAGGTGCCCACAAAACAGCATGAGGTATCCCTATGTACCAGGAGGCATTAGTCTTCATAAAAAACTGAAGAAAGTCAGAGTTACTCACGGTCCACGTCCCAATCGTCCCCCCATCAAAGAGACACGAAACAGAATGGCCACAAACCAGCAAATGATCCAGCAAAGTTAGGCAGGGACGTCATCCGGGGGATGTTCAAGCCAGGAAAGCACAGCAGCAGGGTCCTCAAAGAAATGGGTCTTGCCATCACGGATAACACGGAGCCGAGCAGGGAACATCATCGCGTAAGCCAGGTGATGGATGCGGAGCTGACGCTTGGCCTCTGTGAACCTAGCCCTCTTCTTCTGTACCTCAGCGGAGAAGTCCGGGAACACCGCTATGCGCTTGTCCTCGTAGGGGATGTTACCTTTCTCACGGGTGAGGCGCAGAACCGTGTCCCGGTCGCGGTAATTCAACATTTTTGCTATAAAAGTGCGCGGCGGGGCGCCCGGAGGTGGAGGTCTCGAGGCCAGGCGGTGGGCACGCTCGACCGCAAATGTGGTGGAGAAGGCCTCACGTCCAAAGTTGGTGACCAAAAGGCGTTCAAGGAAGGCAGACGGGTCAGAACCCTCCACCTTTTCAGGCAGCCCGACGAAGCGGAGATTGCAGCGGCGCATTCTATTTTCAAGTTCATCCTGTTTACACAGAACTGCATTTAGTTGGTGCTGTAGCCTTTCAGTAGAAACTTGCAGGGGGGGGATATCATCCTCCACAAGCCCAATCCTGCGCTCCGTCTCCCCCACTCTCTCCCTCAATTTGTGTAAGTCCTGGCGAATAAGGGAAATGTCCACTTTAACCTCCTCTATCCTGGAGGTAAGGGATGTGCGGCAGAGGTTAACCGCCTCAAGGATGCGAGACGTGTCATCAGGCGGGGAGCTCTCCACGGCCGAGCTCGGAGCGGCGCCATCTTCCTCCGCATGGTCCGGAGCATCCGCGCGGAACTTTCCGAGCCTGGCGACCGCGCTCTGAGATTTCTTCGGCGGCGACATGTGCACAGGAGGAACGCCCGAGAAGAGGGGAAAGACTTGCCTCAATAGCGGGGAAAATTAGTCCAGTAGGATGGTAGTTCGGATGTAGGGTAGCCGGAGCTCACGAAGAGTGCGTCCTACTCCATGTAACAGCAAGCCACGCCCCCGTAGTAACTGATTGTTAGAGAAAAAAAATGTATTGTTTCCAGGACCGCTGGCACAGAACATTCAGGGATGGAGTTAGGAAGAAAGGATGGGTGGAAACCGTAATTAGCAAAAAACTGACTTTGCTTCGTAGCGGAATGCATGGAATTATTGTAGGCAAATTCAGCCAAAGGGAGCAGAGTGACCCAGTCATCTTGGGCAAAGGATGAAAAACAAAGCAGATATTGCTCGAGGGTCTGGTTGGTCCTCACGGTCTGACCATTTGTCTGAGGGTGGTAGGCGGTGGAAAATTATAGTGCAATTCCCAGGGCTTTACACAGAGCTCTCTAGAATCGAGAGGTAAATTGCACTCCGCAGTCAGAAACTATATTGGCCGGGATTCCATGGAGTCTAATTACTTCTCTGATAAACATTTGTGCAGTTTTGGGAGCAGAGGGATGAAGTGGGCCATTTTAGACAGCCGATCTACAACCACAAAGATGGCAGTATGCCCTTCCCCCGGAGGTAGGTCAACAATAAAGTCCATAGACAACATTTTCCAAGGCCTGTCCGCAATGGGCAGGGGTTTCAGTAATCCCCAGGCTGTGGATCTACAGATCCTATTCCGAGCACAGGTAGTGCAGGACTCTACGTAACTCTTACAGTCTTTAAACACTATAGCCGTATATATGTAGTAGCCGGGTGGGAGCTCTCTACTTCTGACTGGACATTCCTGAATGCGGGTACGCTCCCACACAGCTGCGCGATCCCGATGCGTGCATGTCCCCCGCACACGCCGCATCTCGGCATGGCAGGTGGGCAATGTCATTTGCCCTCCTGATCCTCACGATAGCTGTGTCTAATCCCAGCCATCGTAACGTAAACAAATGCGTGGCAGATGACAGGTGATCGTGCCACCGTGTGCCTACACAGCGGCACGATCCTGATCTGCCTTTGCCCCCCAGAGACTGGAGAGCCCTATGAGACAGGAGGGCCATGTGATTGGCCCTCCTGATCACAGGACTGTGTCCAATCACAGTCGTCATGTTATGTCAATGGAGAGCAGTTGTAACTGTCCTCATCTCTTCCTCTCCTCACACAGAGCCGGTCAGTGAGGAGAGGAAGAGAGATCTGTGCTGCAGCTGGGAGATCAGTGAGTTTATAGCTGTTTGTCTGCTGTTTACCCACTGATCAGCCAGCTAGTGTCCCCCAAAACACAGTGTCCCCAAAACACCTGTCATACAGTGAACAGTGAACATCTGCCCATCAACAACTGGCACATCTGTCCGCTAATAGGGGGCACATCAGCCTATCAACAGCCGACACATCAGCCTGTCAACAGCTGGCACAACAGCCGTCCGCCATCTGACACAACAGCCACACGCCATCATCAGGCACATCTGCCCGCCATCATCAGGCACATATGTCCGCCATGATCGGGCACATCTGCCCGCCATCATCAGGCACATCTGCCCGCCATCATCAGGCTCAGCTGACCGCCACCATCAGGCTCAGCCGCCCGCCACCATCAGGCACATCTGCCTGCCACCATCAAGCACATCTGCCCATCACCATCAGGTACATCTGCCCACCATTATAAGGCACATCTGTCCGCCATCATAAAGCACATCTTTCTGCCATCATAAGGCACATCTGACGCCTGCCATCTGACACATTTGCTGCCCGCCAACATCAGGCACAGCTGCCCAACATCTGGCACATCTGACGCCCACCATCAGGCACATCTGCCACCCGCCATCAGGCACATCTGAAGCCCGCCATCAGGCACATTTGCCGCCCGCTATCTGACAAATCTGCCGCCCTCCATCTGACAAATATGCCGCCCGCCACAGGACATCAGCCGCCAGCCATCTGAAACATCTGCCCGCCATCTGACACATCTTTCCGTCAACATGACTAAAAGATCATACAGCACAGAGGAGGCTTTCCAGATACTCCAGAGTATGTTGGAACTCTCTCCGTCAGACTCAGATAGCGACTATGAGCCAGTGGAAAGCAGTGGCTCCGAGATAGAAACTGAGGAAGAATGGGGCGTGGCCTAACCGGGGACAGAGATGGACGCCTGAGCCCTTTCCTCCGGCAAACAGGGAGCTAAAACGCATCTTTCTGGGCCAATCCGTCGCCATCCGACCATGGGGAAGGGGGATCGGAACACTCCTGGATCCAAGGAGACTGTAGATGCAGGTCAGTCTCCTCATACCAACATACCGGCGATGTTTCGCCCGGCGCACGGGGAAGGCCTCAAAGCCGCGGCCTCGCCTAAGCAATCCTCCCCGCTCGGCACCTCCGGAGGTGCGACGGGCGGCGCGAACGGTCCGATGGGCCTGAACACAGACAGTTTCCCTCCACTAACCCAGGCTGTATCCCCCCAAGCTGCCCAAGCCACACAGGCCCTAAGCCTTGCAGATCTTCAGGCTGTAGCTCTAGATATTAAAGCTACACTGTCAGCAGCCATTACAGATCTGAAATCTGACATCCAGCACATGGCAGCAAGAATTGGAGCAGCTGAACAAACCACAGCTCGTCATTCTGATGCCCTGAGGCAAATACAAAGATCCTCTGACAACCACCTTTGTCACCTTATAGAGATGCAACGCCACATTGAAGACCTCGACAATAGAGGAAGGCGTCACAACATCAGAATCCGTGGGGTCCCCGAGACAGCAGACCAAACCCCTGTAATGCAAACGGCAACGTCCATTTTTAATGACCTGCTGGAGAGACCCCCTGACTCCCCAATTGACTTTGAAAGAATTCACCGTGCTCTCAGACCGAGAGGAAGAGACACTGACCCACCAAGAGACATTGTCTGCTGCTTGGTAAATTTCCCGCTAAAGGAAGCTATCCTTAAAAAAGCCAGAGAAAAAAACAGGGTGCTTTTCAACGGTCACGAAATCAAATTGTACCAAGACCTCTCTAACATTACCCTACAGCAACGCAGGGCCCTTCGCCCACTGCTGGACCAACTTCGGACCAGAGGCATTCCCTATAGATGGAAGTTTCCATTCTGCTTGTCCGCAACATGGAGAGGTCACACAGCGCTTCTACGCACTCCTGACGACTTGCATTCATTCTGTGAATCGCTCAACCTCCCTGTGACAGAGGTACCGGACTGGTACAACTCCTTCCAGATTCACAATACATGGATCGATGTAACAAATAACTCGACTCCCAGAGCGCAGAGAAACAGAGACCGCAGACGAAGGTCCCCATCAGCGCCGCACCATGGAAGGGGAGCAGATCACGGAAGCCCATGCATCTCCCCGCCTAGAAGACGAGACCGAATTGACAGGCCAGATCTCATGGATACCTAAATCGCAGCCCATCGTATCTTGCACCCTGAAACTACCTGAAGCATTTACCTCGTAGAAGCCCCAAGACCCCCCTTTTTATCTTTTTGTTCCTCCTCTCCGCAGACTCTCTGATGATCCAACTGTCCCACCATCATTTTTTCCAATGATCTCACTCAGCCAGCTTACACCTTGTTTGCAGCTTGAAACTACACCCAGAAAACGCTCGTTACTCTCATCCAAGTATGGGTAAAACAAGTTTGCCCCTAAAGGTATGCCCCCCCCCAGGGGGTTCTTTAAGGCCCTTATTCAGGTTTTTCTGGTTTCCGAGCAAAATGTAGACTATATCGCTTAGATGGAACCTGGTTAGCATCTGGGCCTGCACTCACATTGTCTTACAGTTGCCCACTCACAACATGCTTATTTCTCTTGCCCTTTTTTTTTTTTTGCACTTCTTTTATTTTTCTTTCTTTTTGTTTTCTGGGGTAAAGACTGAACTGAGAATGTTATAATAAAGTCTTCTTCTACAGGTGGTCTCACAATCAGATGGCGAACACTATTTCTATACCCACCTTGCAATGGGCTATTTTATGAATACACTAGGGGGTCAGTTTAACCTTGAGTATGTTTCTTTTATCTAGGTTGCTCACTGTCTACTATGCGGATGTTACCTAGCTTTCTTTTGTTTTTTCTTTTTTTTTCCTCATGATAACATACAAGAGCCCCAAGGCTCTAATCATCTTAGGTTTGTCTCTCTCATGTCTCTAGGGTCTGGGTTATCCCAATACTTGCCATATTTGAAGGTTTCTTTTAGTCTGGCTTGACCCCCATTCCACTAAGGTCATTGAGGTAAACTGTATTTTTTGTTATTCCTTCTTCTCTGCCATTATATACATAAAGTTTAAGTTGTATGCTTGATTTCAACTTTTGTTTGTTACCAGTCAGAAGCTTCAGTTAGGGGTATTACCCCTTCTCTCTTTTACAACAGCTTCTGTTAACTGAGCGGGTGGAGAACCCCGCCAGTGCACATCCCCCATGGATCTGAGTAAGACCTATCCTAACTATCCTGCTCGATGTATAGACACATCCCTTCTGCTAACTGGGATCAGCACTAGTCTCCAAATCCACTGACACAATTATTTGTTGTTATTTCTGGGCTCCGAGCTCGGTGATGCCTGGCGGGATTCTCGGTTCGCCTTACTCCTTCTTTGTGCAAGGTTAAAGTTATTGTTATTATTATTATTGTTATTGCTATTAAGATTGTTGTTTAGAAGATTCCTTTACTACACACTACTACCAAGCAACATATTTACTCATGCCCTTCGAGGGTGAAAGGGTCTCATCCCCCTGACGCTAAGCCTCACAACATATACACAGAGTCTTCACTTAATTTGTTTTGTTGGTCATTATAGAGAGATATGCATTTCCACGGTCCAAGGTCGATCACTTACTCACACTTCTTCTCATTGCAACATAGGCTTGGCTGGTTCTGATCACAATACGCGATGCTGCCGTGCTACCCCCCTTTCACCTCCTTGCATCACAACCCTGTCCAGTTTTAAATTTCCATGCGCACTTGAGCTCCCTGGGCGCCGGTCCCCCTTACCTTATCTCAAACATCTTACTTTGTGTTACAACATCTGACACTTGTTTGTCCCCCCTTTTGGTCATTGAACCCACACAAGGAGTGATCTCCTATATCGCTCCTTGACCCTACCGGCATATACATATAGGTTGGCTTAGCTGGTCTAATCCTTCCTCCGGTATCTGTTCTACCTACCTGTTTTAGGTAATCCCTTCATCCCCCCCCCCTTTTTTTTTTTTTTTTTTTTTTTTTACCCCTCCCCCCCTAATTTTATTTATTCTTTCTTCTTTTATTTTTCCATCTCTTTTTTCTTTCCCAACACCGTTGGCAGGTATATTCAGTTATGCCGTCTCAGGGATCGCATACCTCAACCCTTTCCCTCAAATTACTATCCATTAACGCCAAAGGGCTCAATATCCCTACTAAAAGAACCAAGTTCCTTTCTGAGTTTCACAAATACAGAGCCAACATAGTATGTATCCAAGAGACTCATTTCAAATCTAACAATGTTCCAAAACTCTCGGATGGACGTTTCCCCACTGTTTTCCACTCCACTAATCCTGAGGGGAAGACAAAAGGAGTATCCATCCTCATCTCGAAACACACCCCACTGCAGATACAAGATACAATGGTTGACCCGGGGGGAAGATACATCTTCCTTAAGGGAGAGGTGTCATCACGCCCGGTCACGATTGCCAACATTTACGCCCCCAATACGAAACAGGTAGCTTTTTTTCGTAAGGTCAAAGACCTTCTAACAAATTTTGCTTCCGGTATTCTAATACTGGGAGGGGACTTCAATGTTCCCCTCAACCCCATTGCTGACACTTCGAATGGCTCTTCGAGCATTCCCTTCAGGGCTCTTAAACAAATTAAATTACAGCTGCAGTTGCTAACGCTACATGACACGTGGAGAACTCTCAACCCTCAATCTAGAGATTACACTTACTTTTCAACAATCCATCAAAAATATTCCAGAATCGACTACTTCTACATCACACAATCAGACCTACCACTCCTGACGAATACAACTATTGAGCCTATGACTTTGTCTGACCACCACCCAATTACACTAACTTTGACTTTCCCGGAAAGAATCACTAAAACCAAAACTTGGAGAATGAACACCACTGTACTTAAAGACCCTATAGATATTCTCCGCTTCAGAGACATACTCACCGAATATTTTACTCGTAACGACACTGACGATACCTCCAACGTCATTCAATGGGAAGCCCACAAAAGTGTCATCAGAGGCGAATTTATTAGGAAACTGACCCAACTCAAAAAAGAAAAACAAGCTAGAATCAAATCCCTAGTAGATCACATACACAAATTAGAACTTCTACACAAAAAAACTATGGCTGTCTCCGCGTTTGAGGAGTTGACTAAAGCTAGAGACTCGCTTGCCGACGAACTGAATCTAAAGGCCAAAAGGCAATATATATTACGTCATAAAATATACTACGAACAAGGCAATAAAAGCGGCAAACTTCTTGCAAGAGCAGTTCAGAGTAAGAAAGCAGCTTCCACCATACACCAAATAAAAGACAACAAAGGAAAGTCATATTCCTCGAATGAGGAGATAGCCAACCAATTTGAGCAGTACTACCAATCACTTTATAATATCCCTCCCAATCCCAAGTTTCCCCCAAACTCAGAGGCTAGAACCAAACTCATTCAAGACTATTTAGACAAACACAGCCCCCCGAAAATAGCACACAATTTCGCTCTGGAACTCGAATCTCCCATTAATGGAGTAGAATTTGACAGAGCTTTAAAAGACATGAAAACTGGCAAAGCCCCGGGTCCAGATGGTCTCCCACTTCAATATTACAAAACTTTTCTCGACATTCTTAAACCCAGGTTCTTGAAAACTTTCCAATCACTCCATTCCGAACGAAACCCCCCCAAACAGGTCCTGGAAGCGCACATAGCAGTCATTCCCAAAGAAGGAAAAGACCCAACCCTCGTCACGAATTACCGCCCAATTTCTTTAATAAACGTGGATATTAAAATTTATGCCAAAATTCTCGCCAATAGAATATTACCCTTACTTCCATCACTAATCTCCCTTGACCAAGTGGGATTCATCCCGGGTAGGGAGGGCCGGGACAATACCATTAAGGCCCTGAACATAAACAATTGGCTGACTTCCAAAAAGAAACAGGGATTCTTCCTCTCTCTCGACGCCGAGAAGGCGTTCGACAGAGTGGCCTGGGACTTTATCGATGCAGTCCTTAAAAACATCGGCTTATTGCCTAAGATGAGAGCATACATCTCTGCACTTTACTCTAATCCTACAGCTCGCGTCCGCACCAACGGCCACCTGTCGAACGCCTTCACCCTTAAAAATGGGACGCGTCAAGGTTGTCCCTTGTCCCCGCTTCTATTCGTTCTCACCCTTGAACCGCTTCTTAATAAAATCAGAGCCAACCCGGACATAAAAGGCATAGAAATAAAAGACCATTCCTATAAAATCGCCGCTTTCGCAGATGACATGCTACTCTTCCTATCGCAACCCCATATTTCACTGCCTAATATAATTCAAGAACTTGAGGCGTTCCAATCAATATCCAACTTAAAAATTAACCACTCCAAATCGGTAGCACTAAACATATCCTTACCCTCCAATGATGTTGAACTATGTAAGAAAAACTTCCCATTCACGTGGTCCCCTAAACATATTACCTATCTTGGGATAGAAATACCCTCAAATCTAACTGACCTTTTCAAACTCAATTTTTTACCCTTACTAAAAGACTCACAAGAGGACCTTATAAGATGGAACTCCCTCAACATTTCGTGGTTTGGTAGGGCTTCCTTGATAAAAATGACTATTCTTCCCAGATTTCTTTACGCTATGCAAACGATCCCTATCAGATTACCTTCTTCCTTCTTTGCCGCCTTTCGCAAAGCGTGTACCACCTTTATTTGGAGGAGTAAACCTCCTAGAATCAAATACACAAGATTAACTCTCCCAAAAAATAAAGGTGGAATAGCCCTCCCGGACCTGAAAAAGTACCACCAAGCAGCTATACTTACACGTATAGTGGACTGGAATCTACACCAGCCTATCAAGGACTGGGTATCACTAGAACAAGCCCAATTCGCCTTCCCACTCAGTCATCTTCCATGGATAAACCCCAAATACCACTCAAAAGAGATTAGATCTCATCCTATTATCGGTCCCACGTTAGCAATATTCCATGACACGTATAAAAAAAGTGACCCCACCCCTTGGATCAGTTCCCTAACGCCTCTCAGAGACAACCCCGACTTTCCCCCAGGAAACAAACAAAAATCTTTTTTAGAAAACTGGCCCCACAAAAATGTACTGATTAAACATTTCTTACACAATGGGAAACTTCTTCCCCTCGAGGAAATCAATAAAGACAACGACCCGAGACTAATCTCCCACTGGACATACCTCCAAATAAGACATTTTCTCTCCACGGTAGTACTGACAACTCTGGGTTCCAAACCCCCCAAGACCATTGAAACTCTATGCTCAGGTATGCACCCTCAAAGACACAATATTTCAATTATCTACAACTCATTATTTGACGAGGGTCTAGAATTCTCTTTCCCATCCTGTCTAGCCTGGGAAAACGACCTCAACCTTTCATTCACTAATAAAAATTGGGAAACTATTTTCATGTACGCTCACAAAGGCTCACTCAATGTCGCTACTCAGGAGTGCGGGTTTAAGATTCTAACCAGATGGTATAGAACACCCAGCACCATACAGAAATTCAACCCCCAGATCTCCAACAAGTGCTGGAGGTGCAGTGGTGAAGTGGGATCATTATTCCACATATGGTGGACTTGCACTCATATCCAACCATTTTGGAAAATGGTTCATGGAACCATTACATCTATAACCTCAGAACCGTTAGATTTCGAACCAGCCCACTTTCTACTGCACCACAACACAATCCCCTCAAAAAGATATTTGAAATCCCTAGTGATGATAATGACAAACGCTGCTAGACACTGCATCCCCTCCCATTGGAGGTCAACTTCAATCCCAACGAAAAAAGAATGGTTCAGAAGGATCACCTCTATTGAAACTATTGAAGAGCTTATCAGTATCTCACAAGAAAGAATGTTACAATTCACCTCAACCTGGTCAAAATGGCTAGCTTTTAAAGATACTCAGGAATACAAATCGTCTATTTAAATATTACCTGCTGCCGACTTTCTGTCAGAGATCTATGTTTTTGTACTTGAGATGTTCATACAGCGCAGGCCGCTGTTCACCCTTCCCCACTGCCTAATCTTCCCTCCTGCCACTACGCCTAATTATAAACTCCCCCCCCTTTTTTTTTTTTTTTTTTTTTTTTTCTCTCCCTCCCCCCCCCCCCCCCTTTCCCCTTCCTCCTCAAGGATATTGTTATTTTATCTTTATATAAGCTTTGATTCTCTTTTTGCTTTATCTGACAAATACAATTCTTCATTTTTGTCTAAAACATCCTATACTGTAACTGTTCAATCCTTGCGAACTTGACAATCTCTTATATATCTTTGCTTACATTTAAGATATTGTGTAGAAATGTAAACGTCAATGTGCGATTCAATTTTGATTGTAATGTTCTGTTACTTTTCAATAAAATTTGTGTAAAAAAAAAAAAAAAGAAACTGAGGAAGATAGAATCTTAACAAGGAGAAGCAGAAGAAAGGAGCAGGCTCAGACATCCACCAGCAGAGCAGCACTCCAGGATGATATGCAGGCATCCACCGGCAGCGCAGCACTCTGGGATAGGCAGGCATTCACCAGCAGCAACGGAGAATGCCATCAACGAGGCAATGCCCATACGAGCCTTCCAGATATTCTACTGTATCCAACATGGCTGCCCGATACATCAGTAGAGCCTGTAATTCCCTTTTTACCGCCCAGCCAGGCCCTCAGATACAGACGGAAAATGTAACCCCACTTTATTATTTTCACGTATTTTTTACCAATCCTCCTTTTTACCAATCCAATTTTTTTTAACAATACTCCTAACCTACATTGTGGAGCAATGTAATATATATACGCCAGCCAACATATAGCCAACAATCCAAGTTCTTCATATGCCCGTCCCTTTTTTTTTAAACCCCTCACCATGGAAGTATTTAACATTTTCCTTGGCCTAACCCTCTAAATGGGGCTGACAAAAAAAATGAAGTCCAGTCTTACTGGTCTACCCAACCTATCCACCACATGCCGGTCTATTCATCAATGATGCCCAGAACCCATTATAAGATGATCATGAGATTTTTACATTCCAATAACAATGCCCACTGCCTCCCTCGAAATCATCCCAGTTATGATAAATTATTCAAAATTTGGGCCCTAATCAATTTTTTTTGTGCCAGATTCAAGCAGATGTTTACCCCTGATAGAAATATTTGTGTAGATGAATCCCTATTAGCCCTTGTACACACGGTCGGAGAATCCGTCGGAATGTGTCCTGTCGGACCGTGTCGTCTGATAATCCGACTGTGTGTGGTATGCATCGGACTGATTCCGTCTGAATATCCGTCGGACCCAATTTTCCAACATGTTGGAAATATTTTTCGACGGGCAAAATCCGACGGATTTGGTTGTGGAAATCTCCGACCGTGTGTACAGGGGCTTACACTTCACTGGAAGACTTGGAATACAGCAATACATCCCCAGTAAAAGAGCCAGAAGTGGGGTAAAATTTTATAAGGCATGTGACAGGGCCACGGTTTACACATATGACTTTATAATTTATGAGGGAAAAGACAGACAGCTAAACCCCCCTGGATGCCCTACCTACATGGGAACAAGTAGCAAAACTGTCTGGCAGCTGATCGAACCATTGCTTGTGAAAGGTTACCACCTATATGTAGACAATTTCTACAGAAGTCTCCCACTTTTTTGCCATCTGTACCTAAAGGCAGGATTCGTGCCAAATGTTCGAGCGTAAAAAAATGATGACGCTGGATAACCCTCTTGCCCAACAGTTGACCGCTGGCTTGTCAGAACTGATAGCCCACCAACTACTGCCATATAAACTGGTGGACTCTGGGGCCTTTCGAAAATTTGTGGCCATTGGAACACCACAATGGAAGGTCCCAGGAAGGAACTATTTCTCACAGAAGGGTGTCCCAGAGCTATATGGCCATGTTCAGCGGCAAGTGAATGTATCTCTGGCACACAGTGTCGGTACCAAGATACATCTGACCACAGACATGTGGTCTAGCAAACACTGGCAGGGAAGGTATAGAACTTTTATTGCCCACTGGGTGAACCTTCTGTCAGCCGTCAAGCATGCAACCCGTGGCACCAGTGTAGATTTGGTTTTACCACCACGGATTGCATGTAGGCCTGCCTCTTCTTCTCCTCCTCCTACTCCAACTTTCCTCTCCTCCTCGGCTGACTCCTCCTTTTGCGCTGCTAGCGTCTCTTCCGCTGCGCCGCCTAAGATCCGTCGGACCCAATTTTCCAACATGTTGGAAATATTTCCCGACCAACTGGGCCGATCGGACTTACTCCGATCGTGTGTAGAGAATTTTGATCGGACCAAGTGCCACACATGCTCAGATCAAATTCCTACATCAAAGCACCCCCCTGGATGCCCTACCTACATGGGAACAAGTAGCAAAACTGTCTGGCAGCTGATCGAACCATTGCTTGTGAAAGGTTACCATCTATATGTAGACAATTTCTACAGAAGTCTTCCACTTTTCTGCCATCTGTACCTAAAGGCAGGATTCCGTGGGCCAAATGTTCGAACGTAAAAAAATGATGACGCCGGATAACCCTCTTGCCCAACGGTTGACCGCTGGCTTGTCAGAACTGATAGCCCGCCAACTACTGCCATATAAACTGGTGGACTCTGGGGCCTTTCGAAAATTTGTGGCCATTGGAACATAACAATGGAAGGTCCCAGGAGGGAACTATTTCTCACAGAAGGGCATCCCAGAGCTATATGGCCATGTTCAGGGGCAAGTGAATGTATCTCTGGCACACAGTGTCGGTACCAAGATACATCTGACCACAGACATGTGGTCTAGCAAACACTGGCAGGGAAGGTATAGAACTTTTACTGCCCACTGGGTGAACCTTCTGTCAGCCGTCAAGCATGCAACCCGTGGCACCAGTGTAAATTTAGTTTTACCACCACGGATTGCATGTAGGCCTGCCTCTTCTTCTCCTCCTCCTACTCCATCTTCCCTCTCCTCCTCGGCTGACTCCTCCTTTTGCTAGCGTCTCTTCCGCTGCGCCGCCCAAGATCCCGAGAACCTATTTGACATACCAGATGAGACGTTGCCATGCTGTGCTGCGTCTGTTGTGCCTGGAAGTGAAGAGCCACACTGGCCCTGCACTCCTTTCAGCTTTGCGTTCACAGGCAGATCAGTGGCTAACACCGCTCAATTTGAAAGTTGATAAAGTGGTGTGTGACAACAGTGCCAATCTGCTTAGCGCATTGAAACAGGGCAAAATTACACATGTGCCATGCATGGCACATGTCTTAAACTTGGTCGTGCAGCAATTCGTTGTCAAATACCCTGGGGTCCAGGACATCTTGCGGCAGGCAAGGAAAATCTTGGCCTATTTCAGAAGATCTTACATGGCCATGGCTCGCCTTGCTGACATTCAGTGGCGACACAATCTGCCGGTCAGACGTCTTATTTGTGATTGCCCAACACGATGGAACTCAACCTTCTATATGCTTGATAGGCTGCTCCAGCAGAAACGTGCAGTTAATGACTACCTGTACGAACTCTGCGGCAGAACAGGTTCTGGGGAGCTTGTTTTTTTTTTCACCACGCCAGTGGTTGCTCATGAGCGACGCATGCAGACTTCTGCGGCCATTTGATGAGATCACCAAACTGGTCAGACGCAGCCATGGTGCCATCAGTGACATCGTAACTTACGCCTTCTTTATGGAGTGTGCATTGCGTTGTGTCATTTATCAAGCCGTGGAGGAGCAGGAGCAGGAAGATAAGGAAGTCGCAATGCTGGATGAATTCCCAGGGGGGCTACTTTATCTGAGACAAGTCAACAACAGGAGTCTGAAGAGGAGTCAGAGGAGGATGGTGCCGGGGCAGATGAGGAGGAGCAAGAAGAGCATGCTTTAAACCTTTCTGGGATCCCTTTTGTTATCCGTGGATGGGGGGAGGAGAACGAGGAGGACGACATTATCCTGGATGATGAGCAGGAGACAGACCACCACACGGCTTCCAGTTTAGTGCAAATGGGGGCCTTCATACTCCAGTGTTTTAACAGGGACCCCG
The DNA here is from genome assembly GCF_037356315.1 of Lithobates pipiens. Classification (NCBI taxonomy): domain Eukaryota; kingdom Metazoa; phylum Chordata; class Amphibia; order Anura; family Ranidae; genus Lithobates; species Lithobates pipiens. The sequence goes on from NW_027507758.1 coordinate 229,590,789, forward strand.
TATAAAAAGCATAAAGGTCAAGGACCAGTACTGGGTGGCAACGTACTTAGACCCATGGTACAAACACAAAATGGCGGAAATTTTACCACCATCACAGAGGGCTGTCAGAATGAAGCACTTACAGGCCTTGCTAGAGAAATGCTGCATTCTGCTTTTGCGTGCGCTGGCAGAGGAATTCCTACTCCCAGAGAAAGAGTTGCGGGTAACAATCCAACAGCGCCTGCAAGAAGAGGGCGGTTTGAAGATGTGTTGGTCACTTCTGATATGAGATCATTCTTTCAGCCGCCCCATCGACAGGTGTCACCCGGATCCAGCATCAGGGAACACCTAGACCCTGGACTACTGGTTGGGCAGGCTTGACCTCTGGCCAGAGCTTGCACAATTTGCAATGGAACTGTTGGCTTGCCCTTTGTCCAGTGTCCTGTCTGAAAGGACGTTCAGCGCAGCAGGGGGGATCGTGATTGATAAGTGTACTCACCTAGCTCACGACAGTGTTGACTACCTCACATTTATAAAAATGAATGAGGCAAGGATCTCGGAGGAATTCAACACACGTGACCATTAGACCATGTATATGCATAACTCTATAAGCGATTTTTATAATCTAGCACACGGACCTTTTTTATACCTTTGGCTCACTTGTACAAAAAAAGCACACCATACTATATGCCCGCACCCCCCTGTTCGAAGAGGTTGAGCGGTGTCATATTTTTGGGTCCCGCAGCGAGTTGCTGGTTTCAGTGCTGGTGTCAGTGCTCTCTATCTCGGTGCTGGTGTCAATGCTCTCTATCTCTGTGCTAGTGTCAGTGCTCTCTATCTCAGTGCTGGTGTCAGTGCTCTTTATCACGGTGCTGGTGTCAGTGCTCTCTATCTCGGTGCTGGTGTCAGTGCTCTCTATCACAGTGCTGGTGTCAGTGCTCTATATCACGGTGCTGGTGTCAGTGCTCTCTATATCGGTGCTGGTGTCAGTGCTCGCTATCTGGGTGCTGGTGTCAGTGCTCTCTATCTGGGTGCTGGTGTCAGTGCTCTCTATCACGGTGCTGGTGTCAGTTCTCTTTATCTCAGTGCTGGTGTCAGTGCTCTCCATCACAGTGCTGGTGTCAGTGCTCTCTATCACGGTGCTGGTGTCAGTGCTCTCTATCTCGGTGCTGGTGTCAGTGCTCTCTATCTCGGTGATGATGTCAGTGCTCAGTCTCTATCATGGTGCTGGTGTCAGTGTTCTATCTCAGTGCTGGTGTCAGTGAGGGAAATAGCAGCGGAGAAGCGGAGAATCAGCAGGCAGTGCCAGCACTATGGCTGAGGATCAGCACTGGATTGGCACCTCCGGACCACCGCAGTGGAGCCCTGCATAGGTGGGGGTAAGGGTGGGGCAGAGGGAGGGGTCAGGAGCTCAAGCACAGGTTGGCACACTGGGACACTGGCACAGGACTGCGCTGCCCTGACTGTGGCATGGCCTTCATTGACTCCTGAATTGACAAAATTTTGCAGATAAAAAAAGAATGCTTGTCGTTGTCGATCCCAGATTCACTTAATACTTTTGTTATGTCAGTGTCCATGTTGTGGGACTATGTGTGCACAGCTAGTAAGTATTTTGTGGCTGAAGATATGACCTGGAGGTTTTTAAGGTTTGCCTGCTATTAAAGTGAATGGGGTCCGCCGTGAACCTGTGGTTCGCGAACATTTGGGCATGTTCGCGGATCGCGTTCGTGAAACATCCTGTCGGAAGTTCGTCCTTCACTAACTAAGACTGCTGATCTTGTCCAGCGCACATTCTGGTGGCTTAACCACCTCAATAGAGGGCACTTAAACCCTGAAAAAAGAAAACACCCCAATGTATATTCTATGAGGCATAGTGAGTCTTTTGAACATGTAATTTCTTTCCTCAAGTTTTTGGAAAATGTGGAAATAAAATGAAAACCTATTTTTTTCACACAAAGTTGTCAGTTTAGAAGATCTTTCTAACACATAGCATGTGCATAGCCAAAATTACACCCCAAAATACATTCTGCTACTCGTCCTGAGTATGGCGATATGCCATGTGCCAGACTTTTCCACAGCCCGGCCACATACAGAGGCCCAACATCCATGTAGCACCATCAGGTGTTCTAAAGGCATAAATTACACATTTCATTTCCTGAGTACCTATCACATTTTTGAAGGCACTGGAACACCAGGACAATGGAATTACCCACAAAGTGACCCCATTTTGGAAAGAAAACACCCCAATGTATATTCTATGAGGCATAATGAGTCTTTTGAACATGTCATTTCTTTCCACAAGTTTTTGGAAAATGTGGAAAGAAAATGAAAACCTATTTTTTTCCTCACAAAGTTGTCAGTTTAGAAAATCTTTCTAACACATATCACGTACATAGCCAAAATGACACTCCAAAATACATTCTGCTACTCGTCCTGAGTATGGCTATACCCCATATGTGAGACTTTTCCACTACCTGGCCACATACAGAGGCCCAACATGCAAGTAGCACATTCAGACTTCTAACACATAGCATGTACACACCAAGAATTACACCCCAAAATACTGTATTGTATTGTATATATATTGTAATATTGTATATTGCATCCTGTCTTGCTTTCTGTATCCATACACTCAATCATACCCCTCTTACTATATGGGTTTCTGTTTGCCCACATTACTACTACCCTCTTTTTTTACTTGAAGTAAAATAAAATCCTTTCTTTTAAAGTAATACATTGCCTACTAAGTACTTGTCCTGTCCCTTTAAAGTCCCGCCGAGGCACCTCTCTTGAACCTACCAATTAACTGGGATGTGGGTCAAGCCATCTCTAGACCATTTACAGCACTTACCCCCTCCTCCGACAGGATCAGGAGACAGGCTGGAACCAAGAAGGAGCTGGATCGGCAGGCGGGTGCAGCAGGCTAGAACTGAGCAGCAGGCAGGCAGCAGGAACCAGGACTATGGAGCAGGACTTCAGGCTGTAACTGGACTGCAGACAGGAGCTGGACCAACAGCTGGAAGCTGTACAGCAGACAGGCACCAGGAACCAGGATGCTGAGAGCAGGGTAGTCAGACAAGCCGGGTTGGTGATCAGGCGGTCATCAGAGGTACAAGCGGATGAAGCAGGAGGGTAGTCGGGCAAGCCGGGTCAGTAATCAGGCGGACAGCAGAGCTACCAGAGGATCAAGCAGAAGGATAGTCAGACAAGCCGAATTCAGGTGCAGGCGGATAGCAGGGATGGTAGGTAGACAAGCCGGGTAAGTAAGCACAGGAGACAGGTTCTCAGGGTCAGGATACACACACACTGTAGATCAGACAGCAAGATCTTAGTGTGACCGTCAGAACTAAATATCCCATCCGGCACCAACAGGCGCGTACACACACACGCACACAACCCCTGCGTGCACCGATGCACAGTAATGTGACGGAAGGCCCAGACCATCTGTCGCTGGCAGGATCTTCCTGACAGTGTTGCTGAGGCTTCGGTCAGTCACAGAAGGAGAGGTGGAGAAGGTGGCCATCTGACCGATGCATTCAGACAATTTTTTAGTCCGCAGCCCCAAGGTATGATCAGTTCCAGCAACCATCGCCAGCGTCTGATTTACATGGTGCAGGAATACCTAGGGGCAAGGTCAGACTCGGACACCTTTCCCACCGAAAATCCTCTGGATTACTGCCTATGCTGATGCTGATTATCCTGTTATGTTGACTGACTATCCTCTTCCTCCTCAATGATCCTACTGATAGCTTTCAAGAACATTTTTGGTTCTGGGCGCCGCCACCAGTGGCTAAGGCCCAATATTTCAGCCCCTGTTTAACAGGGGCATGTAATTACAATTTTTGATGCAATACTTTGCAACAGGGCTCATTCCTGCACTCCAACTAGAGCAGTGGTCATCAACCCTGTCCTCAGGGCCCACTAACAGGCCAGGTTTGCAAGATGACTGAAATACATCACAGGTGATATCATTTGCTGTTCAGTGATTGCAGTATTCTAGTCTGCATCTCCCCAAGGTAATACATAAAACCTGGCCTGTTAGTGGGCCCTGAGGACAGGGTTGATGACCACTGAACTAGAGTATCTGTGAAGGGTTGCAGTGTTGTGGCACCAGTTCCTAAGGCCCAATTTTTCAGCCTCTGTTTAACAGGGGTGTGTAATTACAAAAAAGCTTAAAAATAGATTTGTTGACTGGAGCTACACTTTAAAAATGTACCAGTTTAAAATTACAAACAGATTCTACTTAACACAACAAACCTACACAGTCCCTGTCTTGTTTGCACAGCCTGTATACTGGTGTTCTGAGTATATAGGGCCTGGGGGCCCCACGCCTTTCCTTTTTTTGATTTGGGTATGGGGTTCCCTTTAATATCCATACAAGACCCAAAGGGGCTGGTAATGGGCAGGGGGGCTACCCATGCCATTTTTCTCAAAGATTTTCATCCGCAACCAGCTGGAACGAGACATTACATTAAAACCGCAAGCAGTTATGGCTCATCCCTAATCCTCATCTATCAAAAGGAAAATGGAATTTCTCTTTCACCATAAAGTTTCCTTTCGTAATAACATATCATATTAGGCCGAATCAGCTAAAATACTACACATAGGTAGGTCATAGTAGACAACAAAAGAGGGTGAAAACCAATAAGTGAAATAAATCTGGAGCAATAATATGGGATTAGTCAACACAGCTTAGCCCAAAAAATAATTCCAGTGGGCAAATGTAAATGGCTTAGACTCCCGAGGGAGTCAATGCCAGGAAGTGGGTGCAAATACCTGTCTTAGACAGGTATCTGAACCCCCCTCCCCAGAATTGTGCCAAATTTCACACCAGAGGGGGGGAGGGTTCCAAAATGTGGAGGTTAAATTTTTGTGTGAACCTCAGCTTTAAAGAGGGGATATGATTTCAATTTACAAATACCGTACCGGGGACCACACAATAGGGATAAAACTTTTACAAGGAAGGAAGTTTAACAAGACTCGTGGCCACTCATTAAAATTAGAAAAAAAGAGGTTTAACCTTAAACTACGTAGAGGGTTCTTTACTGTAAGAGTGGCAAGGATGTCGAATTTCCTTCCACAGGTGGTGGTCTTAGCGGGGAGCATCGATAGTTTCAAGAAACTATTAGATAAGCACCTGAATGACCGCAACATACAGGGATATACAAGATAATACTGACATATAATCACACACATAGGTTGGACTTGATGGACTTGTGTCTTTTTTCAACCTCACCTACTATGTAACTATGTATACAGATTATTGTCAGATTATGTGCTGCTTTCCACCTATGTATAGCTATCAGGTTTTTTCTGTTGTCCTATCATATACCTTTACTTTTTTGCTGAGCTGTCTATATTGACTATTTTGCTTGTTCAGTGTTGCTGTTTACTATATCACTTGCCTTACTGTATGGAAATTCTGTACACAGTCTTACTACTTTTATTAATACAAATGACAAAACAGGTCTTTACTAGGCCTTATATCAGTTGCTATTCCTGCTGTTAGCTGGGCCCACTTTCACAAGAACTGAAGACTATTTATGAGGCACTATATGAGGTAAAAGACAGACATGAAATAAGAATACTGATAATGCTACAGCTGTTGCATATATTAATCATCAGGATGGCACCAAAAGTCCTTAAATTGTGCACATTTCTTCTCAATATTCAAATGAGCACAGAAGAATTTTCTTTCCTTAGAGGTGACTCACCTCAATGGAAATCTATACATAGTGGCAGACTGTCTCTGGCACCATCAGCTAAATCCAGGAAAATGGTGTCTTAACATAGAGATTTTCACCCAGATAACAAAGAGGTGGGGGTGTAATTTGCCAAGACCTGTTCTCAACCAGACTCTACAGTTAACTAGAGAGTAGAGATGGCCTTGCGGTTCGCCTGGCGGTTGGTTCGCAGCAAATTTTTCTTGTTCGCGATTCGTCAAACCGGCGGACTTCTGGCGCTGTTCGCCGCGGCCATATTTGTTTACATTGTGAAGAACTTTGACCCATGACACATCCATCATGGGGTACAGGACAGCCAATTGAGACATTTCAGCACATGGACATAACCCCTACCTTATAAATAGACCTGATCTGGCGGCCATTTTGCATTCTGTCTTTTGTCAGTGTAGGGAAAGGACGCTGTGTGGAGCAGGGACAGTCAGTCTAATCACTAGCTAGCTAATTAGCTATTACTATTAGGTCCACAAAAGTCCTTTTAAGGACTGGTATAGGTGTACAGTATATAGGGTTGTAATACACCTATAATATATAAGTAGAAAAAATGTGATGCGCTAATTTCAAAACTTTCAATAACCACAGTAAAACCAATAATGTGCAATTATAAATTGTATAAAGTGCAACCGTGCATGGATAAATCAGAGAATGCCTCTGTGCATATGATAAAGTGATAGCTAGTGCATAGACCATATTTTTCATTCGTGAGAGACAACTCATTTAGTGACTGCTGCTTTTTTCATTAGCTATTCTCGCCTTCTCATATATTTTTCTCCATAGAGCGCAGAAGCCTTTAAATACACACACCTATAATATACTTTCTTTCAAATATACAAAGTATATTATGGTGCACTGCTGAATGCTGTGCTGCTGAGTGCTGACCGATTCTGCAGCAGTCCTTTATCAGTGTAGGGACTGAGGGACAGTTTGGTGTTTGGAGCAGGGACAGTCTGCAAATCACTAGCTACTAGGTCCACAAAGGTCCTTTTAAGGACTGGTATAGGTGTACAGTATATAGGGCTGTACACGTATAATATACTTTCTTTCAAATATAGAAAGCATATTATACTTGACTGCTGTGCTGCTGAGCTGAGTGCTGACCGATTCTGCAGCTGTCATTTATCAGTGTAGGGACTGAGGGACAGTTTGGTGTTTGGACAGGGACAGTCTGCAAATCACTAGCTACTAGGTCCACAAAGGTCATTTTAAGGACTGGTATAGGTAAACAGTATATAGGGTTGTACACGTATAATATATTTTCTTTCAAATATAGAAAGCCTATTATACTTGACTGCTGTGTTGCTGAGCTGAGCGCTGACCGATTCTGTAGCTGTCTTTTATCAGTGTAGGGACTGAGGGACAGTTTGGTGTTCGGAGCAGGGACAGTCTGCAAATCACTAGCTACTAGGTCCACAAAGGTCCTTTTAAGGACTGGTATAGATGTACAGTATATAGGGTTGTACACGTATAATATACTTTCTTTCAAATATAGAAAGCCTATTATACTTGACTGCTGTGCTGCTGAGCTGAGTGCTGACCGATTCTGCAGCTGTCTTTTATCAGTGTAGGGACTGAGGGACACTTTGGTGTTTGGAGCAGGGACAGTCTGCAAATCACTAGCTACTACGTCCAAAAAGGTAATTTTATAGGTGTACAGTATATAGGGTTGTACACATATAATATACTTTCTTTCAAATATAGAAAGCATATTATAGTGCACTGCATGCAGTGCTGCTGACCGATTCTGCAGCTGTCGTTTCTCAGTGTAGGGAGGGACAGTTTGGTTTTTGGAGCAGGGACAGTCTGCAATTCACTAGCTACTAGCTAGCTACTATTAGGTCCACAAAGGTCATTTTAAGGACTGGTATAGGTGTACTATTTGGTGTGCAGTATATAGGGGTGTAACACACGTATAAAATACTTGCACATATAGAAAGCATAGTATAGTGCATTTCCACTGTGCAAGTTGTGACTGCTGAGCGGTTCTGCAGCGATACTACAAAGAGTGACAAACGCAATTAGAAAAAAGTATTATAACTGGTGTGATAGACCAGTGGCCCCCATAACGACAGTTTGAAGCGGGGTGTTATATACCTTCTTCCACATATACTGCACTTCTCTAGAGACTTTTGTCACAGGGTCATTTAAAAAATGACAGGCAGAGGAAGAGGCAGGCCCTTCCGCAGGGGTGGTAGGGGTAGGGCAGGAGCAACAGGCTTGAGCCAAAGTGGCAAATTGCAGAAGGTGCGTTTGATTATGGCAAAGGACACACCAGACTTGGTTGAGTGGCTCACTCAACCTTACTCTTCTGCACCCTCCTCATCCTCTCGATCTGCACCCTCTTCTTCATTCTCTGCTGTGTGCACCCCCAAAGACACTACCACCAACACCACCACATACCCTCCGCTTGAGTCACAGGAATTATTTTCCCATCCATCACAAGACATTACCAATGTGCAGCCACTCTTGATATTGGATCAGGAAGAGGCGGTAGCAACAAACGCCACTCAGCATTCTGACAACAGTACCCAGATCAGCCCAAGGAGGAGGTTGGTCCCCGGTGTTGCTGCCTACTCCGAGATCTCTAATTATAGCGGTGGGGAAGGTGACGCCGATGATGACGTGTCTAGTGATGTCACGTGGGTGCCCACAAGAGAGGAAGAGGAGGGGAGTTCACAGGGAGATATGGACCAGCAGATAGGGAGGAGAAGGAGGCGGAACTTAGATTGCACAGGAGGGACAAAGCAGACTATCAGAATGGAGCACTTACAGGCCTTGCTTCGAGAAATGCTGCATTCTGCTTCAAACCGCCCTCTTCTTGCAGGCGTTATTGGATTGGTACCCGCAACTCTTTCTCTGGGAGTGGGAATTGCTCCTCTGCCAGCGCACGCAAAAGCAGAATGCAGCATTTCTCGAAGCAAGGCCTGTAAGTGCTCCATTCTGATAGCCCTCTGTGATGGTGGTGACATTTCCACCATTTTGTGTTTGTACCAGGGGTCTAAGTACATTGCCACCCAGTACTGGTCCTTGACCCTTATGCTTTTTATACAGGGGTCTCTGTTTAAACACTGGAGCATGAAGGCCCCCATTTGCACTAAACTGGAAGCGGTGTGGTGGCCTGGCTCCTGCTCATCATCCATTATAATTTCGTCCTCCTCGTTCTCCTCTCCCCATCCACGCACAACAATTGGGATCCCAGAAAGGTTTAAAGCATGCTCTTTTTGCTCCTCCTCATCCGCCCCGGCACCATGCTCCTCTAACTCCTCTTCAGACTCCTGTTGTTGACTTGCGCTGGCAGAGGAGCAATTCCCACTCCCAGAGAAAGAGTTCCGGGTACCAATCCAATAACGCCTGCAAGAAGAGGGCGGTTTGAAGATGTGTTGGTGACTTCTGATATGAGGTCATTCTTTCAGCGGACCCATCGACAGGTCTCATCCGGATCCAGCATCAGGGAATGCCTAGACCGCCAGGTGTCCAACTACATCGGGTTAACAGCCGATGTGGACACTCTGAGAAGTGATGAACCCCTGGACTACTGGGTGGGCAGGCTTGACCTCTGGCCAGAGCTTGCCCAATTTGCAATGGAACTGTTGGCTTGCCCCATGTCCAGTGTCCTGTCTGAAAGGACATTGTCATGGTTTTGCAATAGTTTGCTTACCTGTTTCTCATGTGTTCAGACTAAGAGGCCAGCCACTTCCACCTGGTGGTTTTTATAACCTCTCCTCTAAGCATGGCTCCACCCCAGGCCCTATCAGGGAGCCCTATATTAACCTGTGCACTGCAGGCCATCAGTGCTGATCAACCTTTGTGTATTCCTTTGTGTGTTTGGCTTCCTGTTACCTGCCGTGTGCTCTTTTGTTGTTCCGTTACCGACTTTGGCGTGTTTTGACTATCCCTGTTTGCCTGTGATCCTGACCTTTTGGCGTGTCCCTGACTATTTCTGTCTGCTTGTGGCCCCGACCTTGGCTTTGTCCCTCACCATCCCTATCCTCCTGTTGCCTACTGTGGGTGTGAGCTGGGGGACCCTGGGGGTCGCGACCTGGAGCCAGTTGCAGCCAAGTCCATCCTCACCACTCGAGGCTCTGGTGAACACCTGCTGGCTCTTAGACTACGCGCCCCAGGGAATTTTACGCTCTAACCCCGGTGGGACCTGTCTCCCGTCCGAAGCAGTCAGCCATAGGGTCCACAACCTTACGGTGCACTCCTGATCCCTACGGTGTGCATCTATCACCTCGCCTCAAGGTGACCTGACAGACATTCAGTGCAGCAGGGGGGATAGTGACCGATAAGCACACTCGCCTAGCTCACGACAGTGGTGACTACCTCACCTCATAAAAATGAATGAGGCATGGAACTTGGAGGAATTCAACACATGTGACCAGTAGACCATGTATATGCATAACTCTATAAACAATTTATTTAATCGATAACACAGACCATTTTTCTACCTTTGGCTCACTTCCTTGTACAAAAAAAGTACACCATACTATATGTCCCTACCCTCCTGTCTGAAGAGGTTGAGCGGTGTCATATTTTTGGGTCCTGCAGCGAGTTGCTGGTATCAGTGCTGGTGTCAGGGCTCTCTATCTCGGTGCTGGTGTGGTCTCAGTGCTCTCTATCATGGTGCTGGTGTCAGTGCTCTCACGGTGCTGGTGTCAGTGCTCTATATCATGGCACTGGTGTCAGTGCTCTCTATCTCAGTGCTGATTTCCGTGCACTCTATCTCGGTGCTGGTGTCAGTGCTCTCACAGTGCTGGTGTCAGTGCTCTCTATCACGGTGCTGGTGTAAGTGCTCTCATGGTGCTGGTGTCAGTGCTCTCTATCACGGTGCTGGTGTCACTGCTCTCTATCACGGTGCTGGTGTGGTCTCAGTGCTCTCTATCACGGTGCTGGTGTCAGTGCTCTCATGGTGCTTGTGTCAGTGCTCTCTATCACGGTGCTGGTGTCAGTGCTATCTATCTCGGTGCTGGTGTCAGTGCTCTTTATCTCAGTGTTGGTGTCATTGCTCTGTCTCTATCACGGTGCTGGTGACAGTGCTCAGTCTCTATCGCGGTGCTGGTTTAAGACAGTAAGGGAGATAGCAGCAGAGAAGCCAATCAGCAGGCAGTGCCAGTACCATGGCTGAGGATCAGCACTGGACTGACACCTCTGGACCACCGCAGTGGAGCCCTGCATAGGTGGGGGTAAGGGCCGGGCAGAGGGAGGGGCTCAAGCACAGGTTGGCACACTGGGACACTGGCACAGGACTGCGCTGCCCTGACTGTGGCACTGATCATCTCCTGCACCCCCTTCATCGCCTGGCCTGACCTTGCCTCTCCTCCATGGCCTTCATGCGCTCCTGAATTGACAAAACTTCACAGATAAAAAAAGAATGCTTGTCGTTGTCGATCCCAGATTCACTTAATACTTTTGTTATGTCAGTGTCCATGTTGTGGGACTATGTGTGCACAGCTAGTAAGTATTTTGTGGCTGAAAATATGACCTGGAGGTTTTTAAGGTTCGCCTGCCATTAAAGTCAATGGGGTTCGTGAACTTTTTGCCAGGTTCACGGTTCGCGTTCAGGAAACATCCCATCGGAAGTTCGTCCATCACTATTAGAGAGCTTTTTCTTTCTGAATCCAGAACATTGCCCTAAGTTGGTAGCTGCCCAGTAAACGTAAGAGTTTTACAAATGTTTGGTAAGCAACATTTTGCCACTGGAACAATTATGCTAGCTTCCACATGTAAACCAAACACGTTTATTATTGGGTTGTCTTTTACCATTGCATATTTGTGCACTTTTGCACCACTGGTAAGCTAGTTTTTCAAACCTACAGTACAATTTGATAAGAAAGGATTTATCTTGGAGTAAATAAGGTAACACACCACCAACCTTTGGTCGACAGTTATGATAGGGTAAAACATACTAACATTTTGATGGACTAATTAGGGAAAGGTTTGTTCCAGAACAAGATTGCAGCGCAACCATTTTTTTTTTCTCTAGATAAAATGGGGAAAGATTAGGACCCATATCTGGGTTTCACTGCTGTCCCAGATTCCCCCATATATCACAGTGACAATGGTTTCACCAGAGAGGAAGTAAGTAAAAATCTTCAACAGCAACATATACAGAAAGAAAATGCATTTTTAGTATAGCTAGGGAAAACTGGAACCACAGTCCACTTTTTTTTATTACTGCTTCCTTTTGCAGATGTTTCCTTACTTCCTGGAGTTCTTGCCAGATGAATCAATAGAACATGTACACAAACTCCAATATTTAGAAAATTGCAAAATGCTATAAAATGCAAGCCATGCATAGGCTATAAAGGCAATTGTAAGAGCTGTTTATAAGTATGAGTTGAAAAGGCTGAAAAAAAATCCCATATTTGTGATGTGAGCAAGTCAGTTCATTTCATATTACTGTTAAGCCAGCACACATACGGATTGTCAGTTGTTATTCCAGAGGCTATGTTGATGCTGATTTTAAGTATTGTTTGAAACCTGAAAAATAAGCCCTTTAAGGCATATAAATGTTGATGATATGCTTTTCTAAATAAAGTTTTACTTTTAGTATTCTGGCAATCTGTTTATTTTGGATGAGAACATTTTGATCTTCCTACAATATTAACCTATGAGTTTTAGGAGACAGGATATGTATACTGTATATTAAAATGTTTTTTGTTTTTTTTAATTATTCAAATTCTGAGGATGGATCTATAGGTCATGTTAAAATGAGATCTGTGTTTATTAATAGTAAAATTACTATTTTTTCACAGGCATTCTATAGAGAACAAAAGGGCATACAATGTTTGGGTTCTCTGTAGTCCCCTGTATTACAAAATTACAGCTATTGAACTAGTGCATGTGATACTAATAATGAGCCTACTGTGATTGGTTGCACTTTATTTATTTATTGATTTGGTATTTAGTTGTGAATCACTATTAGTGTTTATTTGCTCTTAGGTGTTAGGGTTTAAGATTGAAATTGTGTATGGGGATTGGGGACTTGTTTATAATTTTATATCAGACATATTAAATATGCCATGCATACCACAGTGAAAGCAATATTCTGGGGTCACCAATCGTGGTTCACTCTGAACTGATGACCCGTATATGGACAACTTTAAGGCTTTATAAAGAAAAGGGAAGGGGTCAAAAATGGGCAGCGGGACTTTATATGAAACAAAATACTTGGGGTAAATTAATTCAATCAATATAATATATTAAATTACTAATTTATTGGAAACACATCAAGAGGTAGTACAGTGGGTATATTAATAATAATAAAATATATAATATACAGAATTAAATAGTATAATTATCGCATAACACAATAAAATTCATGATAGAATGATATTATTAAACATGGTAAAGTAGACAGTAAACCGACAGTACATTACAAGGTGTGTATACAGTAATAACCAGTAATTATTACTGTATACACACCTTGTAATGTACTGTCGGTTTACTGTCTACTTTACCATGTTTAATAATATCATTGTATCATGAATTTTATTGTGTTATGCGATAATTATACTATTTAATTCTGTATATTATATATTTTATTATTATTAATATACCCACTGTACTACCTCTTGATGTGTTTCCAATAAATTAGTAATTTAATATATTATATTGATTGAATTCATTTACCCCAAGTATTTTGTTTCATATAAAGTCCTGCTGCCCATTTTTGCCCCCTTTCCTTTTCTTTATCAAATATCGGGGATGGAGTCTTGTGTACTGAATGATCTCGGCTCATATAAAGTCCCAGTTGCTTTTATTTTTATTTTTTCTAAACTTTAAGGCTTGACATTGCATGGTATTCATTTCTTTGACATAACCTCATTTTTTAAATGTTATCAAGAGATAAAGGGATTGGGAGCCTGGTCCCCAACCAGGCTTCCACAAGGACATAAGGGCAATTGGACTATTGCTGTACAGTAGGGCAATAAAATTCAAATATATAACACATATAAAAATAAAAGTTTTATTGATACAAATGATCAGTTATGAGTTAAAACATGGTAGCAGTTCATATATATCACCAAAATAATTAAGCCCTGGAGGGGAGGATTACAGTGGGACAATTGATCACACATGGCATCTCAATCAGGGGCATATCTGTAATATTAATTAGCAGATTGATCAGAGAACAGTGTAGTTGCCCAAAGGCATAAACGATAAAGAACTTTCCTAACGCCTCATGGCAGCACACACACATTGGGTTGCGACTCTGCCTCCACAACCTGATAGGACTGGTTGGCTATAAGATTTGAAGAGGAGTCCAAAGCTGTATTCTTTTTTTTTCCTCACCTGTTTGGACTGACAAGTTAAAGCTTGGAACCCCTTACCACTTTGCCCCAGCTAGGTCCAGCCTCTCCTACTTGGAAGCCCTGACAGTCTCTAAATGAGCTTTATGCAGGGAACCCCACTCTGATGGTCTCAGGAGTATGTTACAATCCTTTACATGCCTTAAACAGGCTTAAACTAATTGCAGCTGTCTCCACCACTTACCTTTTGCTATTTCTGTTTCCCTATTTCACATTCCCTGTCCGTTTGCTGCCTTGCTGCCCTAATTCTGACCTCTGTCACCTGGTAAGATTTGATCACTCTTTCCCCCTTCCAGATCCTGGTTACCTATCCTCTGCATCTTTGTTTAAAGCTAATCTCCTTCACAGGTACGCTATATCCTTTTCCATGGAGGCCGCTGCTCCAGCAGACCATCTATGGACCACAAGGTAAGGGGGCATACATTGGGTAAGTAGTGAAGAGGAGAAAAGAGAGCCATACCACTAATATCTTATTGTGGTAGTTCTGGCAGGTCATCAAGGTCATCACACTCTAAACGCAAACAGCGTTCACCTTCAAGACATTCTCATTCCCAGAAAAGCCAGTCAAGAACCTCCTTCCATCACCACAGAGATTTGGCATAATCTCACCAACCTCGAGATGGTCACCATTCCCGTCCTGCTGTTAATGCCTGCTGGGTCTGTGGGGCACAAGCTCTGCCTAGTAAATTAGTGTGCCAAAAATGCTCGGATGAGGCAACCCGAGATAAAGAATAGGATGCAAGGGAAGAGTCCAACATAATAAGAGAGTCAGTAAAGGAATCTATTCTGCAGGTGACAACATCTGAACCGATTAGACAAACTACTTTTGGTTTCAGCTTCTTATGTTCCTCAAGATCAAGAGAGCTCACCAGAGGAGGATGAAACTCCAATGCCCACCTCATTTGATTTCGCACTAATAGATCCTTTCACGAAATTGGTGAAAGAGGCGATCGGTTGGGAAGAAGAGAATGATGCCCCATGTAAACTAAGGAAATACATTCCTAACTTGAAAAAGGATCCTGAAACGTTCCCATTTATTGAAGAACTTGAGGAGTTAATAAAGGATGAATGGCATAAGCCAGTTAAAAAATATGGTCTGTACAATAGGCTAGCCAAGCTTTATCCACTAAGAGAACCAACGGTAAACCCTTATCTCAGCTCCAGTGATGGATTCCTCATTAATGTGCCTGGCGCGACATGTAACTCTGCCGATTGAGGATGCCGTGATCTTTAGAGACATAATGGATTGAAAAATACCTTGATCTTAAAAAAGTCTACTCAGTGGCAGGAGGTGCCTGCAGGCCAGCAGTCACTCTGGCAGCAGTTGGCAGAGCTATCCCTAGCTGGACATCCAGCATTGAAAAATTGTTGCTGGAAGCAGCAGACCAAGAAAAAAATCATATCTGCTCTGCAGGAACTCAGCCTAGCAGGAGATTTTGTGGCAGAAAATAAAATAAGATCTTCAGCAAGAGTGATGTTGGCCTCAGTAATGTCCAGGAGAGCACTATGGTTAAAACCCTGGGTTCTACAGCTGTTGTAGAATCCCCTATGCCGCAAGCAACCTGTTCAGTTCTAAGCTAGATTCCGCAATCTTGAAGGTTACAAGAGGTAAATTGGGTCTCATCCCTTCTGATAAAAGACCCAAACAACAAAAAAACCCACCTTTTAGACCCCAACTGTCCTTTTTGAGGGTGAAAAAATCCAAAGCCCCCAATTCAGGAGCTCAGCAAAGTCATTTTGATACCAAGCATACCCAGCCCGTGATAGTAGGAGCAAGGTTGAGGCTATTTGCTCAGGTATGGACAGATCATATAAAAGACCCCTGGATGATATCCACCATCCAGGAGGATCACAGATGGACATTCAAACACAAACTCCCCAAGGATCATTACAGAGTTACCAGACTACCATCATCTCTCCCGAAGCGAAAACTCCTAATCAAATATATCATGGAATTACTACAAAAACAGGCAATCGTAGAATCTCCACAGGAACAGAGGGGTGTAGGATTTTATTCTACACTTTTTCTAATAACAAAGAAGACAGGAGACTTCAGGCCCGTGCTAGATTTAAAAAGCCTCAACTAAACGATTCTAGTCGAATCCTTCAAAATGGAGAGCCTCCAATCTATATTACTCTCAGTGGGAACAAAAGATTGGATGCTAATGGTCGATTTGTCCGACGCCTATCTGCATATCCCCATGCACCAAACCTTCCAGAAATACCTATGCTTTGCAATAGGTCACCAGCACTTTCAGTTCCAGAACCTCCCATTCGGGATATCAACGGCCCCCAGAACCTTTACAAAGGTCTTACTCCCAGTAATAGCGCTTCTAAGGGAAAAAAGTACTGAGAGTCCTTCACTCTCTATGTCATTCTCCTCCTGGCTGACAGTCAATAAACCCTGCTTCAATATCAAACAATACTAATTTCCACACTTCAACAGTTTGGGTGGATAATAAACTGGAAAAAGAGCAGCCTGGTCCCAGCACAAAAAATGGTTTTCTTAGGTGCCGAACTGGACACCAGCTTCAACATGGTTGGACTTCCCCAAGAGAAGATTGGGCCGTTGATACACAAAATAAAGAAGCTCTTGGTGGCAGAGTTCATATCTGCCAGAACGTGCCTAAGCTTCTTGGGCTCAATGTCTTCCACCTTCCTGATGGTCCAGTGGTCTCAGTGAAATTGAAGGACCTTCCAAAATTCATTCCTAAGACAGTGGAATGGGTCATCAATGAAAAAATCCACGTGGTGGGGGACACGAGTCAACAACCTAAGATGCTGTCATCCCATAGTCCCCCCACAACCAGAAATAATCACAACAGATGCCAGCCTTCAGGGGTGGGAAGCAGATTATTGACAGAAGACACAGGGATGTTGGTCCTTTCACCCACAGGGCATAGTCTAAAACATATTGGAGCTCAGGGCCACCTGGCAGGCCCTCTTAACATTCGGACCATCTCTCGCAGGGAAGAGCGTTCTCTTACACATATACAATACTGTGGTTGTGAACTACATTCACAGACACCAGGAGCCACACGCTCATGGAAGAAGTTCACCCTATACTCAAGTCTGCTCAAGTTCACCTGGCGGACTTGAAAGTAATATACGTTCCGGCAGTACAGAACAATTTCGTGGACGATTTGAGCAGAATATTCATATCGAACAATGAGTGGTCCCTCAGTCCTCAAGCCTTTGCTCTGCTTATTCACAGATGGAGTATTCCCGATATAGATCTGGCAGCAACTACAGAGAACAACAAATGTCCCAGATTCCTAGCGAGAGCCGCCTATCCAATGCCTTTCAACTGTCTTCCCTAGAATATATATGTCCTCTGATTCCCGTAATAGCTATATTTCTGGCCAGGAACCTGACATCCACAGTCATAAAGGTGTTGCCATTCTGGCCAAGGAGGCCATGGTTTGCGACCATCTTACAGCTGAGCACAGAAGACCCATTACCACTCCCAGTGACCCTGAATTTGCTCTTGCAAGGCCGATTCTTACACCCATCACCAGAACAATTGCACCCAACGGCCTGGAAGTTGAGAGGGAAAGGTTACTAGATCAAAGGTGTTCACTCAGGGTAGTGACCACATTGCAAAAGGCCAGGAAAAGGACAACGAACAGCACATACAGTATAACAGAATTTGTGAGGGATTCACCGCATTTGCACAGCAACAGTCCTTGGACCCACTCTCCCCTTCAGTATCTCAATTTCTGGAGTTCCTGCAACTAGGCCTGGAGAAAGGACTGGGTGCGAGCACTCTCAAAGTTCAAGTCTCTGCCCTGTCTGCCATGATGGGAATCAGATGGGCTCTAAATCCCCTCATAATTCAATTCCAGAAAGCATGCCTGAAAATAAGGCCAACCAGGAAGCCAACTTTCCCGACTTGGGACTTATCTGTTGTTCTAGAAGCTCTGTCAAGGGAACACTTCTTTCCTTTGGAATCAATATCCTTATGGGATCTAACATTCAAGTTATCCTTTCTGTTTGCAATAATGTCTGCTAAAAGAGTTTCAGAGTTTCAAGCTCTGTTAATAAAAGAGCCTCATCTAGTTTTCTACCCAGATAGAGTCGTCCTCAGACCCTCGGAACAGTTTATACCTAAGGTAGCATCTACCTTCCACTTCAACTCTGAAATCAATCTATTAGTTTTCCTTACTAGCGAAGAGGACCCACACCCTTTAAATGTTAAATCCATTATTTCTTCCAACTCAGAAGATACTAGACCATTCAGGAAGACAGAAAACCTTGTAGTTATCCCACATGGTGCTTAAAGAGGTCAGGCAGCCTCTTCAAGGACAATAGTTTCTTGGCTAATTAAAACCATCAAAAGAGCATCCCTAACACAGCTGCTCCCAATACCCCATGGACTGAAGGCCCACTCGACTAGAACAGTGGCATCCTCCTGGGCAGCGTACTGTAGAGTGTCCTTAAATGATTTGCAAGGCAGCAACTTGGTTTTCTAGGTCCACATTCATGTCACACTACAGAATAGATCTGACTCAATTAACTACGGTTGAGTTTGGGAGATCAATCATTCAAACTAATTCTTCCATATCCTGTACTTAAGTAAATAAAATCTTCTGAAAGCACCCACCCATGTAGCGAGTTATTTCCCAATGTGTGTGCTGCCATGATGAGTCAGGAAAACGGAAAATTGTAAACTCACCTTTCCGTAATTTTCCTTTCCTGACGCATCCCATGGCAGCACACAGACACCCACCCTTCTAAGTTGATAGTTACTGAGTATACAGCAGTAAACTCCTCTTCAAATATTATAGCTAACCAGTCCTATCAGGTTGTGGAGGCAGAGTCACAACCCAATGTGTGTGTTGCCATGGGATGCATCAGGAAAGGAAAATTACGGAAAGGTGCGTATACAATTTCCGTTTTTGATACAACATGAGAATTGGCCAAAATTTATGTAAATAAAGGGGGAAGAGCAAGGCTGCTTACCCATATCCTGGCAGGCATTGGGCATAAGGCGTCACCACCGGGGGGGGGGGGTCCCTCATGGTGACTCGGGGGAACTAACAATCACTATGAACTGGAATCTGAGTAAATAAAGTAGGGCAAAAAGAATAGGTATACTGTGGACTTGCAAAGCCACAAAATGGTGGACCAGTGAAAATTGTGAAAGGGGGAAGATCAGAGTTACTGGCAACAAGATCTGGCAGCAGCAAAACATTGAAGCAAGGGGCACCAGGGGGGGGGGGGGGCTAAATACCCTCCCAGCAACCAGCATTAGGAGGAGATTGATTACTAGAAACTGTAGAATGCTGAGAGACACCTACTGATGGACACTGGAAGTACAACTTTCCACCCAGAGAAACACAGTGTCACCAGCAGGTGATCCAAGTCCTGACACTGGGTACTCTTGTAAGAGTGGAGTGTTTGAACAGAGGGATAGTGGTAACTCAGAGGTATCCCACTGTGCAGTGTGGGTAGGAGTACAATCTAACTGCTCTGGCTGGTTGCCTGGCAGGAAATGTAGGCTAGCCTATGAAGACAGTGGTACCTGTTGCTGCAGGGGGTGTACTGTGTGGAGACAGTTGTTGTCCTAGGGGGATCCTGTGATGTGGCTGAGATGGGGGGGGGGGGGGGGGGGCTGGGACAGGCTGTGGGTTACCCATGGCAGGATAGTTTTGACTGTGTAGCAGCATTGGTGGAGTGAAAGAAGCGTGCTCAGACATACATGAAGTCGGCACCCCTCCCACTGCAGCCCAGGGAGCTTAACCAGGTCATCAAGGATTGTAGTTTTAGAGGTAAAATAGCAGTAAATGGCAAGTGAAGCCCAAGGCCTACCAGCAGAGCTCCTCACATATAAAAATTCAAACCTCCACCCTCCAAAAAATGAAAAAATGTCTCTGTCAGAGAAAGGGTAAAGTGAATCAGCTCAATCAACTCATTCAATCTTTTGTTGGCAGATCATTATATACAGTAGTTTTGGAATACCTGTTATATAAAACAGAGAAGTCCAGTCTGGCAGTAGTGGTGGTAAAATCACCACAAGGAAATACATTTTTAGACTGCTTTTAATTACTTGATTTATCAGTTAAGTGAGAGTCCAGACAGGTTGATAATTATTTAGGTGGCATTATTGCATGCCCGATAATCAGAGAATTTGTTGTCCATTGAAAATAAATAGTATGTTTAATTGCAATCAATATTTTTCTTTTTTATTTGGTATATATAAATGGAAATTGTTTATGTGTTAGGGTAGGATTCTTGATGGAATACAATTGAATCACTTAGATGAATAATATATCATACGTATTATGTCACTTTCTAGAGATTATTTTTAAAGCTAAGCTGCTGAATCCTTCAACATTTAACAATGCAATTTTCAATACCACTTACAGGGGTTCTAAGGTGCCTTCTGGAAAAGATAAGAGTCAGAAAGTTTATTTTTATCCAGATTTATTCTCCTGTCTAATCATGTGAATCTATTACCCTGTTATGACTTCTTGCAAACTCTATATATATGTCTGCTCTAAATGGAATTGAAAGATTATTGGCATAAAGGCTGATTTACTAAAGGAGTAGAGAAATTATTATTATTTTTAAATTGTGTGCATATTCACTTTAATTATCAAATTATGTGCATCTGCACATAACCATTAAGAGTTAAAAGGGATTTGCTTTCCATTTGATTTGATAGCTGAAATGAATATTCAACATCATTTGTGAGTGAATATTTTCAACTCCTTTAGTAAATAAGCCATATTGTTTGTCTAGGATAGGGGCACAGGAATGTTGTGCCTAGTGTGGTACCCCAAATTGGCCACTAGGTGTGACCATAGTTTGGGTCAGGGACATCATAGCTAGGGATGGGCCGAATGGACCCCTGTTTGGTTCGCACCAGAATTTTAAACACTGCAAAATTTCGAACCCAAATAATGAACCCCATTAGAGTCAATATGACTCAAAAGTCAAATATCAAGAGTGCCCATTTTGAAGGTTTATATGCAAGTAATTGGGCTTACAATGGTTATAGGGGTCTGGCTCCTGTACCAATAAAAAAAATTCTGAAAAGCTTAATTTTTTAAATTAGCAGTGATTTTTTAAAAGCATAAAAATGAAAAATTCCTTCCAATATAGTGCTGGGGGGGCGGGGGGGTGGTCCCTTAGTCTACCTGTAAAGTGGTGGATCTGTACCATGTCTGGAATCTGCTGAAGCAACTATTGTATTTATAAAGCCAAAAAACACGGCCGGGGAGCTGGGGAGCTGGGGAGCCAGTGTGTATGATAAGGCCACAATGTAGTGCACTGGGAACAATATTAGAGATTTTTTGGATACATTCTGGTGTCACTTTGACTTTGGATAGAAGTAGTATGTGCATAAAAATTGGTATTTGGGTGTCAGTGGCGCCTTCCCACCGTAACCCTATAGAGGTACTCTTGATGAAAGCAAGAATTGGCCTTGTTGCAAAATATTGCAATGATATGCACCTGTCAAACAGGTGCAGAAATATTGGTCTTTGGTTGTTAAGTGTGCCCATGAAACCTATACCAAAAACATTCTTACAGATTAAATGATTGAACACCCTCAATGCTAGGTAGCCTCAAAGTCATGCAGAGATTCCACATCCCAAAAAAGACATCAGTGGCTTCATAGCTGGTAATCCAGGACTGATTCATTTTTTTCTTTTCAATATTTTTATTGCGTTTTAACAAATGACAAAGAAATGCAAATATTATACAAATAAATTGTAGGCCTACAGAGCCCAAAATTGAGGGTTACAATTACTAACAGACATCGAGACTAGCAAAAAGCAGTCCAAAAGTCGACCTAATATATAACGGTTAAAAGAGGGATCATCGCAAACACTTTCTCATGAACAGATTAGGGGAATCTGTGATCTCCCTGTATCCAACCCTTCCAGGATTTGAAGTCACCGAGGAGACTGCCAGGAGGGTTCAACGGGCCCCACCCACCAGGAGGGCATTCACCACACCACCCCCTTGGGAGCACACTGTGGAAGTGGGGATACCATTCCCATGGGTCTGGGGCACCCATCTCGCCCTCCCAAGTCATGTCATTCTGAGGACCATAAGCCGAGTTAGACCAAAGAGGAGTCAGTCGCCTAATGGTAAGCCAGTCGTAATGCGATGAGCGGACAGAACTTTGTCGTTAATATCATAAGTACCCTATCAAATCTTGTAGACAACAGTATAACCTTATTCCTAAAGTAACCAAATCCCCCCCCTCCCCAATAAAGGTCTGCTAGGGAGAAAGAGAGGTGAGATCAAAGGAGAGGGGGCTTCAGAATGCCCCCAGGAAAGAAGAAGAAGGAAGGAAGAGCCGAAGGACAAAATGATCCACCAGGAAGTCTCCATTATTGGGTCGAGACACCTAGGCGGAGAGGAATTTTGATGTAGTCCGCCCACAGTTGTCAGACAGCCTAAAATTTTGTTGATTTGTCTAGTAGTTTTTCCACTATTTGCTCCTGCACCATGATACAGGAGATCTTCTGTTTGGCTAATACAAAGAAGATGGAAGGTTTTTTCCATGCCCCTGCCAGCTGACCTTGGCTCCTAGGAGTATGAAAAAGATTAAAGTCTGTGTGTGTTTTAGAACCTGGTCAACCCTTCCCCCAAGAGGACTATCGTGGGTACCTGGAGGACTGTCACCCCCGTGATTCTCCGAATTAGTTGGAATATTCTTTCCAGTATGATCTAATGCGGGGACATGACCACTACATGTGGAACATGGAGCCCACCAGATTGCATCCTCTGTAGCATAGTGGGGAGGAAGCTGGGTAAATTGTGGACAGTCTAGCAGGTACATAATACCACCTAAGAAGTACTTTCACATTTTCTTCGATCAGAGACACATTCATGATACCTTTGTAAGCACGTTCCAATGATTGGAACCAGACAGTCTGATCCCACGATATCTCCATGTCTGTTTCCCAGGCCCAGGCATAGGGTGGTTCGTTATCTCTGTGTGGCAGTAGGGAGTAAATGATTGAGATGCCTCCCCTCTGGTCCAACGTTCGTATAGTGTGGAAGTGGGAGGTTCAGATTTGTCACGCCAGACCGAGTGGAGGAAATGTCTAATCTGGGAAAGTCTGAACTTTTCTGAGGAGGGCATTTTGAGTTTGCTTGTACAGTATCCCAGAGAGATGGGTCCCATTGAGTTTAGAAAGTGGCATAATCTAAATAGGCCTTTATTGAGCCACCAACAAAAGACCTGTATATTCATGCCCGGCTGAAAGGAGGGGTTATGAAACAAGTGTGATAGAAGTCTGGTGTAGGATATTAGTGCTAGCAATTTATGTAGGGTGTCACATAAAGTGAAGGAATGGGATAGAGTGGGGGCTAGGATTGAGGGTCTTGATGTGGGAGTGCACCATAGCAGGTAGTCTATCGTATTGAAGGGAACGCTTGCCTTTCCATTGGGACCCAGTCCGGTTTAGCACCACTGACATACACTATGGAGAACTGTGCCAATTGGGTGGCCTGGTAGTACTGATTCATTTTTTATAAAAGTTAAACGGTCCACAGAGTCTGCGGACAGACACGTTCTATGATCAGTAATGAAACCTACTGCAGACACTGAATGCCCGTTCTAAAAGTAAGCTGGATGCAGGGCAGCCTAACAACTCAATAGCATACTGGGCAAGTTCTGGGCAGTGGTCTATTCTCATGACTCAGTAATTAAGGGGATCATCAGCTGGAAAGCTCTCCATCTCTGTTTTGGCCCCAAGGTAATTGTCCACCATGTGATGCAGGCTCTGCCGATGGGATGTGGAAGCTGACAGCCCTGGGCGGTGAGGACTAAAAAAATTCCGATATGCCTCACTTAGGGGGACGCCTTCTCCAACGCTCCTCTCTTGACCAACAGAAGACTCAAAACAATGTTTTCCACCACACTGTAACCTACTGGAGTCAGGAAGAACATTCAATAAAATCGTCTTTAGCGTTTCCTCAAGTGATTTTATCTTCTGCACTCTCTGTGGGGACGGGATGAGTTCTGAGACCTTCCCTTTATAAAGGTGGTCAATGAGGGTTGCCATCCAGTAATCATCCTTCTCATTTATGCCACATATTCTTGGATCCTTTCACAGGCTTTGAAGCATTAGGTTGCCCATGCGCCTCAAATTTGCTGAGGCTTGAGAAGCAGACTCCTCGGGGTCACGCAGCATGACAGCATCTGGAACTTCCTCCTTCCAGCCACGTAATACTCCCAAGGGTCCTGGGGTTGGAAAGTCATCACTTACAGATTGATGCATGTCTTCATCTTCTTCAAAGCTATAAAAGTGCCAGAATCCTCCTCATCCTCCTTCCCTCTCTCCTCCTGTGTGTTCTGTGAAATAGGAATGATGGTATCTGTATGAAGTGAATAAAGTGGACAAAGTCGTGCTGTACTAGCACAGGTACTCATTGATGGCCATCTGCTGCATGTATAGCCGCTGCAGCATTCCCAAAGTTGAGTTCCACCTGGTAGGCATGTCACAAATCAGGCAGTTTACGGGCAGGTGGAATTTTTGCTAAATTTCAGCCAACCAAGCACTGGCTGTGTATGACCGCCTGAAATGGCTAAAGACTCTTCTAGCCTGCAACCCTGGGTAATTACTTAGGAAATGCTGCACCACCAAATTGAGGACATGTGGCAGACATGGCGCATGTGTCAACTTTTCCTGTCTAAGGGCGGACAGGAGGTTTGAGCCATTATTGGACACCACCATTCCTGGCTCCAGCTGGCATGGTGTGAACCACTTCTGGGCCTGTCCCTGCAGAGCTGCAAGAATCGCTGCTCTGGTGTGGTTCTTGTCCCCTAAACACACCAGCTGAAGCACTGCATGGCACCTTTTAGCCTGACACTGGGAATAGCCCTTTAAACGCTTAGGGGGTACCTGATGTTCATAGGACAATTCTGCAGAGGGGGGCATGGAGGTGGCGGAGAAGGAGGAGGAGGGGGGCAGATCTCACAGGTCTGGCATCATCACCGCCAGCTGTATGGAGACATGGGGGCACAACAAGCTGCAGCACCTGTCCTGCATCCTTTCGAGTTTCAAGTTATCCAGTGTGCTGTGAACTAAATATATTGTCCCTGCCCATGCTTGTTGGACCATGTGTCAGCAGTAAGGTGGATTTTACGGCTGACTGCCTTACCTAATGATGCCAGAATATTCCCTTCCATGTGATGATAGAGAGATGGAACGGTCTTACGTGAAAAGTAGTAGCGTCTGGGAACCTGCCATTGTGGTACAGCACATTGTGAAAATTCACGGAAGGGGGCAGAATCCACCAGGCTGAAAGGCAAAAGTTGGAGAGCCAACAGCTTTGAAAAGCTTGCATTCAGACACTGGGCATGTGGGGGGCAGGGACTGTATTTTTTTTCCACTGCAGCAGATGGGGCAGAGAAATTTGCCAGCTACAGTCTACAGCTGGTGGTGTGCTGCTGGAAGATGTGCTGCTAGGACCTGGGACACCCTGTACTATACCATCATCCGTGTCAGTGGAGGCTGCTGAGAGGTAATGACTCTGTATCACAGGGGCAAACTAAAGTGGTTAAGGAGTAGGAGAGACAGGTTTGTGCCCCTTTTGTGTGGCTTTTAGGTGCTCTTGGATGTTAAATGCCTTGTTAAGCATGTGGTACCCAAATGGTTGGTGTAACGCCACCCCGTGTATGAAAGGGGTTGAAATAGATATTTTGATGATAGGCAACTCCTATCCTCATATTGATTAGTGGTTCCAAATGAATAACTACTGCAGTAGGGAACAGACACAAAAGATACGCTCAGCATCTTTCCAAATAACCGTTTTCCTTTATTATGACGCATTTGAAGGCTTTTATACACATGATTACGTAGGTATCACATTAATATTACAATTGAACGTTTATGGTAACAAGGGGCGTTACATAGGCAGGCTAATTCTAATCAGGACTTGAAAGAATGCAAAACATGTACTGAAAACATTGTTAGTGCCGTGTGCACAGTGAGGGCATTGTGCAATACATATTAAATAGAATACAATTATATACAGAACCTACAAATTTCCATTACATGGTTAAAGCTGTTTAGGACATTCCATTTCCGAACACAAAGGCAGCTACAGAACAGTCCGATCAGCCAAACAAGAAACCCATACAAATAATTCTCCCCCTCCCCCCAAGTACGAGACGAGGTCCTGTCTTGAGGGTCAAACAGGAATTAACTTTTATTGAAAGGACTACAAGTCTTTATATACAGTAAAAAGAGGAGGTGTATACCTCCTGCTCATATTACTCTGAACATACACCTGTGACCAGAAACCTAATTAACATGAGCTTATTAACTAATCCCTTTAAGCAGTGTTGGAATAAATATGAAGTTCCACACATCTGTTTGTACAACCGAACTCAGCCATATTGATATTTGAGAGGAATGTGGCATCAGACAGAATCTGCATAGCAGAATGAGTTTTATTCAGCCCACCTGGTGTGCACGAAGCTTCAAAGACATTTAGGACAATGACGGTGCCGGCCTGTCTGTAAGGACAAAGAAATAACGAATGAACGGGAGGGGCGTCCGAGATCTAATCACAAGATGTGAACCCAGTCGGAGCAGTTACAATTCATGGGCAAACACTGCCCCCCAGAGGCCAGTTATGGCAGGACTGTCAGAGGTAGTTAGCCTGGGGGAGGAGATGCCCCAGAGACGCTGATTGGTCCACAGGCAAAGGAGGGAGGGCGATGGGGTGTGGTGTGGTTGAGGTGTGTTTATCAAAAAGGGTTTTAACAATGAGTTCGGTCTCTCACTTCCATCATGAGGCTTAGCTGCGAATATCTGATAAGTATTGCTTGTATTGTACTCTGATTGTGCTATGTATTCTTGTAACTTCTATTGATACCTTATGCAAGCTTTCTTATTTCCTTGGGAAATAAATGAGATTTGATTGATCTTAGACCGTGTATCGATTTCATAGCTAATTGTGGTAGTATTGTGATATTAACGATAGCATGTGCTTGGAGTATAGATAGACTAACTAAATTATAGGGACTAGACAGAATAATACATAACTGATAATAATAATAGATTGAATTTATCAGTTACTTCAAGCAGCCTGGTCAGTGTTATGATAAACCAGGATTTCAGTACAGATCAGACTTGTTGTCACCGAGCTTCACACAGTAGATGATACATTATCATAAGTTTAAACACAGGGCATTCTTACAACAGCAGGAGCTCCACTAGGAGTAGACACGTCTCCTACATTGTACAGAGGCCAATGTGATCAGCTCTCTTAATCAGCATGTTGAGTTCAGAATCAAACAAACCAAGAACAGTCCCCACACACATCCCAGGAGACACTGTGGACAAACACCACTGTGCCATTACAAGCAATCCAATATATATTTTCTTAGTCACCCTCTGCCCAAAAGTGACTCTTGTCACAGTTGGTGTTTTTGCCTTGTTTGGGGTGCCTGAGACACAGTTTGCAGATAGCAACAGTGCAATCTGCTGCAAATATGCTGAAAAAGGCCCAGACATCTGAGCTTTGGGGAGTGGGAGGGTAAATAACAGCTGCAGAATGTGATGGTATAGGGTAGCTGCTCTCTACGCTTTCTTAAAGTTGGCCTCCTGGAGTTCTGGCCACCTCACCTTGAGTTTCCTCCTCTGCTCTATCTGGCATCCAAGTCATATCAGTGACCTCATCATCATCATCTCTATCTTCATCATTACCACTGGAGAAAACTTGGCAATACGCTGCAGCTTGGGGAACATGAATGCCAATTTGTCTACCAGTGTTCCGCCCTCTCTCTAGGCTCATGTTCCTGTCATCCTCAACCTCAGAACCAACATCTGAATCCAGTAATGGCTGGACATAATCAAGGTGCAAGTGGCTGATGCTGTGGTCAAATAGCTCAGCTGACTCCTCAATGACTGATGTTGGGGCTATGGCAGGAATAGATGTGGACAAGGAGGCAGGTTTATCCACTCTGGCAACTGCAGGGGACTGCACACTTGTCTCTTCTTGCATGACAGAGGATGAGGAGGAGGAGGAAGGCCTAGTAAGCCAGTCCACCACCTCCTCAGCATGCTCTGGTTGGATAGCACGGGCAAACTCACTAAACAGAGGAAATGATGCCCTACCTGAGGACACATTTGTTGCTAGCCCCCTTACAGTGCCGAGGGAACGTCTGCCTCTCCTTGTTGTCCTCCTAAACATTATTGGGAGAGGGGGGCCGGTGCATATAAGCAAATGTAAAGAAGAAGTTGAAATCTGTACCTAGATGCACTTTAATCAATGTAAATAGGTTTTTGGTGCCCTTTAATTTGAGTACTCACACTATGATGCAACATAATACACCAAACGTACAGTGATGCACAGAATTATATGGTGTTAAACTGGCAGTAATGCACACAGAACTACATGGTGTGAAACTGGCAGTAGGGCACGCAAAACAATATGCTGTTAAACTGGCAGTAACGCACACAAAACAACAACTGGTTGTAATGCACAAAACTATATGGCGTTAAACTGGCAGTAACACACACAAAACTATATGGTGTTAGACTGGCAGAATGAATGAACATAGAAGCAACATTCTGACGAAGAAGGACAAATATTGGATACCGAGACATTCTAAGGAGGTCCACGCCAGCAATGTGGATGGCCTTAGGGTTTTTGTTATCGAGGTCATGCCGAATGATTTGGACAATGGCAAAAAATACCAGCTACTGTGTAGTAGAGAGGCCTACTGGATTTTTTCCGTAGGGACTATGGCCCCAAAGGCTTGAATGAAGAAATTGAATTACACAATCTCGTATGAGATCTGTTGTCTCTGCGAGTCCTGGGATAGGTTAGGGTTTGGTGATGTTTACTGGGCTTTTTTACTTGATTCACCTGCCACATGAGGGCCCCATCTCTTTGATGAGGTCCAGCACTTACAATATCTTATTGAGCAGCCATTTTTTTCTGATAGTATAGTGACGTGTAGAACTAGAACATCGCCTTTGTCGAGTATAGGCTCTTCTAGTTGGGATCTATTGGGGATCCCTCAGAATAAGTAGGCAGGTGTTTGGTTTAGTTCTAGGTGCAGACAGGTTAGGGAGTAGGGATGAGCCGAACACCCCCCGGTTCGGTTCGCACCAGAACTTTCGAACGGACCCCAAATTCGTACGAACATTAGAACCCCATTGAAGTCTATGGGACTCGAACGTTCGAAATTAAAAGTGCTAATTTTAACGGCTAATATGCAAGATACTGTCCTAAAAAGGGTTTGGGGACCTGGCTCCTGCCCCAGGGGACATGGGTCAATGCCTAAAATGTTTTTAAAAATGGCTGTTTTGGCGGGAGCACTGATTTTAATGATGATTAAAGTGGAAAAAAAAGTAAAATATTACTTTAAATATGGTGCCTGGGGGGTGTCTGTAGTATGCCTGTGAAGTGCCACGTGTTTCCCGTGTTTAGAACAGTCCCTGCACAAAATGACATTTAACGGAAATAACGTAATTTAAAGCTGCTTGCGTTTTTAATGTTATATCTGGTTCCTGCAATATGGTTGAAAATCATTGAGAAAAATGGCATGGGTAGCCCTCCCTGCCCATTACCAGCCCCTTTGGGTCTTGTACGCATATTAAGGGGAACCCCGTACCCATATTAAAAAAAGGAAATGCGTGTGGCCCCCAGGCCCTATATACTCAGAACAGCAGTATACAGGCGGTGCAAACAAGACAGGGACTGTGTAGGTTTGTTGTGTTAAGTTGAATCTGTTTGTAATTTTCAATTGGTACATTTTTAAAGTGTAGTTCCAGTCAAAAAAACAATTTTTAAGCTTTTTGGAAAACATAGGGAAGGGTTATCACCCCTGTATAATTAGTTTTGTCGTCCATCTTTTTTCATCTCACTTGCTGTTGTCTCCTTCCGTTTGCAAGTAGGAGATGTTTGTAAGTTGGATGTTTGAAAGTAGGGGCCTGCCCTATATGCTCTGCAGAAATAGTGGAACAAGGTGCTGGTTTTGCCACAACATTGTAAGCCCTAAAAGTGACTCTTGGTGGGCGCTGGAGCGCCCTGCTGTGAACGATTATATCAAGAATTGTAATTACATGCCATTGTTGAACAGTGGTAGAAAAATTGACCTTTGGTGGTTGTGGTGCTGGTGCCACAACACTATAAGTCCTCACCGTTACTCTGGGTGGGCACAGGAACGGGCCCTCCTGTGAAATATTATATCAAGAATTGTAATTACATGTCCCTGGTAAACAGGGGCAGAAAAATTGGGCCTTAGGCACTGGTGCTGGTGCCACGACACTGCAACCTCTCCCATATACTCTAGTTTTATTGCAGCAATTAGCCCTGCTGCAAAGCATTGCATCAAAAATTGTACTTGAATAACCCTGTTAAACAGGAGCAGAAAAATTGGGCCTTAGGCACTGGTGCTGGTGCCACGACACTGCAACCTCTCCCATATACTCTTGTTTTATTGCAGGAATTAGCCCTGCTGCAAAGCATTGCATCAAAAATTGTACTTAAACGCCCCTGTTAAACAGGGGCAGAAAAATTGGGCCTTAGGAACTGGTGCTGGTGCCCCCACACTGCAACCTCTCCCATATACTCTTGTTTTATTGCAGGAATTAGCCCTGCTGCAAAGCATTGCATCAAAAATTGTACTTAAACGCCCCTGTTAAACAGGGGCAGAAAAATTGGGCCTTAGGCACTGGTGCTGGTGCCACGACACTGCAACCTCTCCCATATACTCTTGTTTTATTGCAGGAATTAGCCCTGCCGCAAAGCATTGCATCAAAAATTGTACTTAAACGCCCCTGTTAAACAGTGGCAGAAAAATTGGGCCTTAGGCACTGGTGCTGGTGCCCCCACACTGCAACCTCTCCCATATACTCTTGTTTTATTGCAGGAATTAGCCCTGCTGCAAAGCATTGCATCAAAAATTGTACTTAAACGCCCCTGTTAAACAGGGGCAGAAAAATTGGGCCTTAGGCACTGGTGCTGGTGCCCCCACACTGCAACCTCTCCCATATACTCTTGTTTTATTGCAGGAATTAGACCTGCTGCAAAGCATTGCATCAAAAATTGTACCTAAACGCCCCTGTTAAACAGGGGCAGAAAAATTGGGCCTTAGGCACTGGTGCTGGTGCCCCCACACTGCAACCTCTCCCATATACTCTTGTTTTATTGCAGGAATTAGCCCTGCTGCAAAGCATTGCATCAAAAATTGTACCTAAACGCCCCTGTTAAACAGGGGCAGAAAAATTGGGCCTTAGGCACTGGTGCTGGTGCCACGACACTGCAACCTCTCCCATATACTCTTGTTTTATTGCAGGAATTAGCCCTGCCGCAAAGCATTGCATCAAAAATTGTACTTAAACGCCCCTGTTAAACAGTGGCAGAAAAATTGGGCCTTAGGCACTGGTGCTGGTGCCCCCACACTGCAACCTCTCCCATATACTCTTGTTTTATTGCAGGAATTAGCCCTGCTGCAAAGCATTGCATCAAAAATTGTACTTAAACGCCCCTGTTAAACAGGGGCAGAAAAATTGGGCCTTAGGCACTGGTGCTGGTGCCCCCACACTGCAACCTCTCCCATATACTCTTGTTTTATTGCAGGAATTAGACCTGCTGCAAAGCATTGCATCAAAAATTGTACCTAAACGCCCCTGTTAAACAGGGACAGAAAAATTGGGCCTTAGGCACTGGTGCTGGTGCCACGACACTGCAACCTCTCCCATATACTCTTGTTTTATTGCAGGAATTAGCCCTGCTGCAAAGCATTGCATCAAAAATTGTACTTAAACGCCCCTGTTAAACAGGGGCAGAAAAATTGGACCTTAGGCACTGGTGCTGGTGCCCCCACACTGCAACCTCTCCCATATACTCTTGTTTTATTGCAGGAATTAGCCCTGCCGCAAAGCATTGCATCAAAAATTGTACCTAAACGCCCCTGTTAAACAGGGGCAGAAAAATTGGGCCTTAGGCACTGGTGCTGGTGCCCCCACACTGCAACCTCTCCCATATACTCTTGTTTTATTGCAGGAATTAGCCCTGCTGCAAAGCATTGCATCAAAAATTGTACCTAAACGCCCCTGTTAAACAGGGGCAGAAAAATTGGGCCTTAGGCACTGGTGCTGGTGCCACGACACTGCAACCTCTCCCATATACTCTTGTTTTATTGCAGGAATTAGACCTGCTGCAAAGCATTGCATCAAAAATTGTACCTAAACGCCCCTGTTAAACAGGGACAGAAAAATTGGGCCTTAGGCACTGGTGCTGGTGCCACGACACTGCAACCTCTCCCATATACTCTTGTTTTATTGCAGGAATTAGCCCTGCTGCAAAGCATTGCATCAAAAATTGTACTTAAACGCCCCTGTTAAACAGGGGCAGAAAAATTGGACCTTAGGCACTGGTGCTGGTGCCCCCACACTGCAACCTCTCCCATATACTCTTGTTTTATTGCAGGAATTAGCCCTGCTGCAAAGCATTGCATCAAAAATTGTACCTAAACGCCCCTGTTAAACAGGGGCAGAAAAATTGGGCCTTAGGCACTGGTGCTGGTGCCCCCACACTGCAACCTCTCCCATATACTCTTGTTTTATTGCAGGAATTAGCCCTGCTGCAAAGCATTGCATCAAAAATTGTACCTAAACGCCCCTGTTAAACAGGGGCAGAAAAATTGGGCCTTAGGCACTGGTGCTGGTGCCACGACACTGCAACCTCTCCCATATACTCTTGTTTTATTGCAGGAATTAGCCCTGCCGCAAAGCATTGCATCAAAAATTGTACTTAAACGCCCCTGTTAAACAGTGGCAGATAAATTGGGCCTTAGGCACTGGTGCTGGTGCCCCCACACTGCAACCTCTCCCATATACTCTTGTTTTATTGCAGGAATTAGCCCTGCTGCAAAGCATTGCATCAAAAATTGTACTTAAACGCCCCTGTTAAACAGGGGCAGAAAAATTGGGCCTTAGGCACTGGTGCTGGTGCCACGACACTGCAACCTCTCCCATATACTCTTGTTTTATTGCAGGAATTAGACCTGCTGCAAAGCATTGCATCAAAAATTGTACCTAAACGCCCCTGTTAAACAGGGGCAGAAAAATTGGGCCTTAGGCACTGGTGCTGGTGCCCCCACACTGCAACCTCTCCCATATACTCTTGTTTTATTGCAGGAATTAGCCCTGCTGCAAAGCATTGCATCAAAAATTGTACTTAAACGCCCCTGTTAAACAGTGGCAGAAAAAGGGGGCCTTAGGCACTGGTGCTGGTGCCACGACACTGCAACCTCTCCCATATACTCTTGTTTTATTGCAGGAATTAGCCCTGCTGCAAAGCATTGCATCAAAAATTGTACTTAAACGCCCCTGTTAAACAGGGGCAGAAAAATTGGGCTGATGGCATCACCCAGAATCAGAAATGTTCTTCCAACATATCATCGGAGGAGGAAGAGGATAGACAATCAACATAACAGGACAGTCACTCAGCATCAGCATAGGCAGTCTTGAAGGGATGTGATATTTAAAAAAAAATTATTCGGTTACATCAGCTTCAGGTGCTTGGTAGCTGTGGGTTATCCAAGACTGATTCATCTTGATGAAGACCAGTCGATCAACTGATTCGGTGGACAGGCGCACCCTGTGATCGGTAACAAAGCCACCAGCAGCACTGAAGGTGCGTTCCGAAAGAACGTTGGATGCAGGACAGGCCAGTAGCTCAATTGCATACTGTGCAAGCTCTGGCCAGTGATCCATCCTCAAGACCCAGTAAGCCAGAGGATTTTCGGTGGGAAAGGTGTCCAAGTCTGACTTTGCCCCTAGGTATTCCTGCACCATGTAAATCAGACGCTGGCGATGGTTGCTGGAACCGATCATACCTTGGGGCTGCGGACTAAAAAATTGTCTGAAAGCATCAGTCAGACGGCCACCTTCTCCACCGCTCCTTCTGACCGATGCCTCAGCAACATGTTGTCCAGGACCAGGAGTTTGTAACCTCCCAGTCTCTGGGAATGCTTTGCACAGACCTTTCTGCAAGGCCTCCCGGAGATGTCTCATCCTCTGCTCCCTCTGCGATGATAAGGTCGGCAACCTTACCCTTGTACCGTGGATCAAGGAGAGTGGCCAGCCAGTAATGGTCCCTCTCCTTGATCTGAAGAATACGAGGATCCTTCTGCAGGCTTTGCAGGATCAGGGAGGCCATGCAGCGTAGGTTAGCTGAGGCATTCGGTCCGGAGTCCTCTGGGTCACTAAGGACAACATGATCCGCAGCTACCTTCTCCCAGCCACGTACAAGTCCACGTGTTTCTTGGGACTGTAAATCATCCCTACAAGACTGCTGCTGCTGCTGCTGCTGCTGATGCTGAGTGCCAGCCTCCACCTCCATGCTGACACAATCATCCTCCTCCTCCTCTTCCTCCTCCTCATCCTCTTCCTGTGTGATGGGTGGCACAGCAGGAACACTGTCTGGATAAAGGGGGCCTTGAGAGGCAAGGAAGTCCTCCTCTTCCTGCCTCTGTTCTGCCTCAAGTGCCCTGTCCATTATTCCACGCAGCGTATGCTCCAAGAGGTGGACAAGAGGTGCAGTGTCACTGATGCATGCACTGTCACTGCTCACCATCCTTGTGGCCTCCTCAAATGGTGACAGGACAGTGCATGCATCCCTGATCATGCCCCACTGGCGTGGTGAGAAAAAACCGAGCTCCCCTGACCCTGTCCTGGTGCCGTAGTCGCACAGGTACTCATTGATGGCCCTCTGCTGCGTGTGCAGCTGCTGCAGCATGGCCAACGTTGAGTTCCACCTGGTGGGCATGTCACATATAAGGCGGTTCTTGGGCAGGTTCAACTCCTTTTGGAGCTCAGCCAGCCGAGCACAGGCATTAAATGATCGGCGGAAATGCACACAGACTTTCCTGGCCTGCTTCAGGACATCCTGTAAGCCGGGGTACCTGCCCAAGAACCACTGCACCACCAGGTTAAGGAAGTGAGCTACACAGGGCACATGGGTCAGTTGTCCCTGTCGGAGGGCGGAGAGGAGGTTGGTGCCATTGTCGCAAACCACCATTCCTGGCTTAAGCTGGCGTGGCGTCAACCACCTCTCGGCCTGCCCCTGCAGAGCTGACAAAACATCCGCCCCAGTGTGGCTCCTGTCCTCCAAACAAACCAGCACAAGCACGGCATGGCATCGTTTTGCCTGCGTACTTGCGTAGCCCCTGGAACGCCTACGGAGCACTGCTGGTTCTGAGGACAGAGCACTGGAAGAGGCCATGGAGGAAGAAGAAGAGGAGGGGGTGGAGGAGAGAGGTGTGTCACAACCAATAGTAGCATTTTGGAGGCGTGGTGGCGGAACAACCTCCAGCACTACTGCACCTTGTCCTGCATCCTTCCCAGCTGCCAGAAGAGTGACCCAATGGGCCGTGAAAGACAGGTAACGTCCCTGTCCATGCTTGCTGGACCATGAGTCAGCGGTAATATGCACCTTACCGCTGACTGCCCTGTCCAGCGAGGCAAGGACATTGCCTTCCACATGCTGGTAGAGATTATTATGTTTGCATACCAAATTTGGGGTTTCTAGCTATAAGTGACCCCAAGATATGTGGCCCCAAAATCGGGTCGCAAAATGTTATTAGTTAATAGAGCAGAGAATGACATTTTGCGACCCGATTTTGGGGCCACATATCTCGGGGTCACTTATAGCTAGAAACCCCAAATTTGGTATGCAAACATAATGGTACTAGCACTACAACATATCCAAATTTGAAGTGTCTAGCACCAAGTGACCCCGAGATACATGGCCCTAATTCGGGTCACAAAATATTTTCGAATGCGGTTGAAATAATGTTGAATCATGTTGAAATAATTTCGAATGCAGTTGAAATAATTTCGAATGCAGTTGAAATAATGTCAAATCATGTTGAAATAATTTCGAATGCGGTTGAAATAATTTTGAATCATGTCGAATTCATGATTGTTTTTTTATTCGGACATTCGGATGCATCCGAATGTCCGAAAGATGCAAATTTCGGCCGAATTTCGATTCGTTACGAAACGAATTGCACAAGCCTATCGGCTGCACTCCCCCAAAACACGTATGGCCTACAGCTATAGATTCTGTAACTATTACACTATGCCTCTCAAGATGATGTCACTCTATGCAATTAGCTGGTTTTAATAGAGGCATGCCATAACTATAGGCCAATGAGGACACCTTATCTATAAAATCCTTTATATTGGAGTCTCTACTCTAAGCTGGAGGGTATAGCTGTCTATCACAATTCTTATACCGTTACTTTCTTTTTACCTCCAAGGAAAGGATGGGGACCAGTTCATTGTTAATATATATATATATATATATATATATACTGTATATATATATATATATATATATATATATATATATATCATCTCTCCTGTGCCATCTTGTTTCTTCTTCCGTTGTTGAGGGCAGCTAGTATGCCCAATTCTGGCTTCAGCAATATAGTCGCAATGGTGGTCTCTCTCTCCCCTGTTGCAGCGTTTCCAGTGATAGCATATGTGTACCATTAAGTTGCAATCACTCAGTTTAGGGGTTGGTGCACCCACTGTTCGGGTCTCCGTGGGAGGAATTTGCTGAGTCTAAGGTACATAGAGTCATCTGTGCTGTGAAGCAACGGTCATGTAGTAGCATGTAAAAATCCAAAGTATAACACTTGATACTATAGGTGTCTTGTCAGGTGGTCAGTTGCACTAAAAAAGGTGAATCTGCACCTTTTTTGGCGTGCCTCGCCCTGTGATGAACTGATGAAGCGGTCGGGCTTCCATTTCTGGGTATTTCTGGGTCTTTCGGAGGCGATAGTGGAGGATGAGTGAGTCGGCGTCTAATGCTGAAATGATCATTGCCGGCTTCAGTGATGCCTTCCATGGAGGTAGCCCTTCTCATAGGCGGTAAGCAGAAATCACTGTTCCAGTCCGGTAGATCTACTAACGGTAGATTTAGGGTCTTGCAGAAGTGTTCCAGATCCTCTGGAACTCTAAGGTTCACTGTGTGGTTGTTGAGGCTAGCAGAGAGAAAGAAGGGAAACTTCCATCTGTAGGCAATCACTCTGGCTCGGAGCACTTCTAGCAGGGGTTTCACTTCCCTTCTCCTCTGTAGTGTAATATTGGAAAGGTCTTGAAAAAGCTTAATTTCAGAGCCCTGGAACATGATGCATCCCCTCTGTCTTGCTCTGCGCAGTATTTCTTCCTTCAATATGTAGTCATTCAAGCAACATACTATGTCTCTCGTGGGTCTGTCTCCTTAACTCTGGGTCGCAGAGCCCTGTGTATGCGCTCCATAGCTATGGGTACATCAGGGGACCTTCCAAGCAGGTCATTAAAGATGGTGCCCACTGCTCTCTGGATCTGAGCTGCATCAATTGATTCTGGGAGGTCTCTTACCTTTTTTTGCTCTCCTCCGCTATGTTTCTTTCATTTTCTATCTTATGCCGCGTAAACACGACCGGACTTTCCGGCAGACTAGGTTGGACGGAATCAGTCTGTCGGACATTCCAATCATGTGTGGGATAATCCAATAGTTTTTCTTAAAAAAAATCAGACGGACCTAGAAATAGAACATGTTTCAAATCTGTCCGACGGTCTTAATTCCTATCGAGAAAACCATTTGTCTGTATGCTGGTCCATCTTACGTCATCACGTTCAAAAGGAACGGGCTTTCGAACGGACTTAGTCCGTTCGTGTGTGGGCAGGTCTGCTCGTTCGGACGTCCGGCGGAACTCTGTTGAAAGTCCGTCGGACCTTTTCTGCTGGAAAGTCCAGTTGTGTGTACTTTGCATCAGCCATCCTTATTGCACCCTTACATTTCTTGTTGCATTCCTTATAAAATCTGAATGCTGAGTATGATCCCTCAACCTTGTATTTTTTGAAGGCCTTCTCCTTTGCTTTTATATGCATTTTTACATTGGAGTTAAGCCATCCAGGACTTTTATTCACTCTTTTAAATGTATTACCCAATAGGATGCATTGGCTAATGCCCTTATTTAATATGCTCTTAAAGCAAACCCATCTCTCCTCCGTGTTCTTTTTTCCTAAGATTTTATCCTAATTTATTCCTTCTAGCAAGTTTCATAGTTTAGGGAAGTTGGCTCTTTTGAAATTCAGTGTCTTTGTATTCCCCTTATGTTTGCTATTTGTGTGATTTATACTCCAATTGACTTGTGATCGCTGTTACCTAAATTGCTTCGTATATCCACATCTGTGATCAAGTCTGTATTGTTGGTAATCAGTGGATCCAGTAACGCTTTATTTCTAGTTGGTGCAGCTACCATCTGACCCATTAAATTGTCCTGCAAGACATTTAGGAACTGGAGAGTCTTAGCCCTTCTACACACGGTCGGAGATTCCGACAACCAAATCCGTCAGAGTAATTCCGATGGATTAATTCCGGAAGAGGTCCGGAAGTGATGTTGCATACACACGGTCGGACAAAGTTGTCGGAAAATCCGATTGTACATAACGTGATGACGTTATTTCATTACGACGGGACTACGTTCAGGCTAGTAGCCAATAGCTTTGGTCTAGGAATTTGATCTGAGCATGCGTGGCACTCTTGTCGGAAAATTTTACCGGCAAGTTGGAAAAGTTGGTCCGTCAGATATTCCGACGGAAACAGTCCGATGGAGACCACACACAGTCGGAATATCCGACAAAACTGTCCGATAGGACACATTCCGTCGGAATCTCCGACCGTGTGTACAAGGGCTAAGATGAAGGCGTGGTTCCCTCCGGCCATGTCTATATAGGAGAGGAGTATGCTCATAGCATCACGTGCAGCTCTGTACCACATATGTGATTTTTTTTACAACTACGTATACAGCGCTGTCAATTTTGTGCAGCACTTTATATACTATTCTTTCACATCAGTTCCTATTTCACCTGCACACACATACTAGAATCAATTCAGACATGAGGCAGTTAACCTATCAGCATGTCTTTGGCTTTTGGAAAGAAACTAGTGTACCCAGAGGAAATCCACACAACCACAGGGAGAACATAAAACTCCATGCATATAAGACTCATTAATGGGAATTCTCTCATTAGCATCTCTTACAAATTTCCCCAGTCATTTCATCTTTACATTATTGGGTTGTGCAGAATGATATTTATCAGTATAATAACGTTCTTGATCCAAAATGACAATTGATACAAATAAAAGTCTATTTCTTTAAAGCACCTTATATCTAAGTAAGAAAAAATAAATAAAAGTGCAGCGCTTACCACTAGGTGAATTTTCATATAACTAAGTATGAATGAATAAACTTTCATAAAAAACCTAAATATTAGTGAATCCAAATAAAGTGAAAATCAATAGTGAAAAGTGTTTACAAAAAAATTAGTTAGTTGTCAAAATAAAAAACAACATCCATCAGAAACTCAAAAGTCCAATGCATTTAAACATGTGAAATTTTTTTTCAAAGGTGTATAATAGTGTCCTATATAAGTGACTTATATAGGACACTATTATACACCTTTGAAATTTTTTTTCACATGTTTAAATGCATTGGACTTTTGAGTTTCTGATGGATGTTGTTTTTTATTTTGACAACTAACTAATTTTTTTGTAAACACTTTTCACTATTGATTTTCACTTTATTTGGATTCACTAATATTTAGGTTTTTTATGAAAGTTTATTCATTCATACTTAGTTATATGAAAATTCACCTAGTGGTAAGCACTGCACTTTTATTTATTTTTTCTATGTTGTTGTGCCCAGTATCCTGGTTATTGTGTTCAGCTGCTGTTCTTTAATTTAATTTTTAATTTATTTACTAAGCGCAGATTTTTTATAATTTACCTTATATCCAAGTGCAAGAGAAAAACAATTGTTTTTTTTTTTTTCCATAAAAGCTTTTATTTTTTCATAAAAGAAAAGGGAAAGTACACATTGCATTTCAGAGTATACCAGATTTACATTCAGATAGGTAACAAACAAATATCCCAAACATTGAGAAATGATAATAAAGATAAAGTATACATGTTACTAGGTGTGTGATCTGTTAAGAAATTAGATCACCTTAACTAGAAATATCTCCTTATCCCCAAAAACTCAGTTGGAGAAATGGGAGATATAAATTTCACATGGGAGGGCATAAGGAGGGATTACCCTATGTGTCTGCCTTCGCGTTAGCACTGAGTCATTCCATCAGTGGAAAAAGAGAAAACGCTGTGGCGCTCGATCTGAGTAGGGTCAAGTTGGTCCGTCCTGTGACACAAGATGGTCTCTCCTGGGCGTCGTGCTCAAATGGTGTCAACAGAATTTTTCCTAGTAAGAGTCACATCAACGACGGTCTTCAATGTGGGGTCGCGGGGGGGGGTAAGTGTCTGGTGTCAAGTCATCAGGTATGTGGGTAACAGTCAGGGGGCAATGTAAGGGATGGGGGAGGAGGAAGGGAGAGGAGGAGTACCTAAGGAAGGACAGGGAGAGGAAGGTGAGGGGGGCAAGGACCTTCCCGATCCGCCCACTGACTCCCCTGAGACAGACCGTTGATAGGGGCTAGGTATGGTAGCCCCATCTACAAAGGTGGGAACCCCTCGTGTTTTCGGGGCTGGTGTGAGAGGACCTATCTGATCCCGGACGTACCACCATCGGGAAGGTGTATAGGATCAATTTTGCTCAGAGGTAAGAGTATTCCTGGAGTCATGTGTGATCGGGTTTGTTAGGGCCCCGAATTCTGGTTTTTGGTAATGTTGCCATGGTTAGACTTGTCTGGTAGCAATTTAAATCGAGAACTGTTAGAATCTATGCCTTCCCTCACATTTCATGTGTTGAATACATGGGGCAAAACAGCTATAAAATTGGAACTTTCTTCCTATGTAGGACCTATGACACCTTTATTTGGCAATCCTTTATTTCCACCGGCATTAAATAGGACAAGTTTTCTTATATGGAATAGGGAATCCCATTATAGACTGAGTAATATTTTATGTCAGGGGACAATTCCGTCTTTGTTAAATTTATTCCCTACTCAGCGACCATCACTTATGCAAATGTTGGAGTTTTGGCAGTTGCGGTCATTTTGGTGTACAATTCATTCAAGTAAGTCTCTGGGTAGAGATTTAACACAACTTGAAACTATCCTGACACAAGATCAAAAACCAAATCATGTTATATCAGTACTGTATAAGATGTTTATTATTAAAAATCACCCGGAGCCCCCAGAATATATAAATAAATGGGTTAATGAGATCAACGCTCAAATTGAGGTTGGGGAATGGGAGAAGGCATTTAATTTCTCTCACTGTTTATCACCGTCGATTAAAGCACAAGAGACGAATTACAAACTGCTCTCAAGATGGTACTGGAGCCCAGTGACACTCCACCGTATATACCCAGAAAAATCAGATATATGTTGGCGGTGCCATAGAAACAAGGGCACATTGCTCCACATCTGGTGGGAATGCCCCCTAATTTTTAGATTTTGGGAAAAGCTTATGCAATTATATACAACAGTCACTGGGGAGGTAATCCCGAATACACCACAAATCACCCTTCTCTCTATGTTACCAAGAACATATAAAAATGTTGAAAATAATCTTTTAGGATACTGGTTGACGGCGGCAAGAACTGTGATACCGCGGCACTGGCGATCAACCCAGTCGCCTACGATAAATGAATGGGCTCTAGAAATGGATAATATAGAGAGAATGGAGATACTCTTAGCACAAGAATTAGATACATATGAAAGGTGCCTCTTGGTTTGGACTCCCTGGAGACAGCATAGGAAATTGGTAAAAAATTAAGGAACTAGGAGGGAAGAGAGGGGAGGGAGGGATCCGTGGAGGAGAGAGGAGAGAGAAGCGGGGGAAGGGGAGAGGTTAGATGTACATTTTCCCCCTTTCCTCCTCTCTGTTGTTTTTTTCTTCTTTTTTTTTTTTTGGGGGGGAGGGAGGGAAGAGGAAATAAAATAATAAATGTGATTATTATGCATGTAAGTAATATATATGTTTGAAAATTGTTTAACTATGTGCAATGCTTTATAATAATTGAAAATAAAAATAGAATTGGAAAGAAAAAAATAAAAAAGGTCACTTTAAAAGTGACTGGGTGCCGGACATGCGGCGGTCTATGGGAAGCTTCTCAGCATGCAATCAGCTGATTTCAGGCTGGGAAGCTGATTTGCCCACATTTAGGGAGTGTCCAGGGTGCAAGAGATGCACCCGCAAACACTACCCCATTCTCCAATGTCCAGTAAATTGCCATTGCAGGTCCTGTTCTTTTAATTTATTGTCCAAGACCGGAGGGCGGTGCTTTTCTCAGCACTGCGTCACTTCCGGTCTCTCGGCTCACTGTGTTTGGTGTGAGACAAGTGGAGGAGTAGACAGAGATGGAGATGGAGCCAGGCGCACAGTGTGACTGTGTGGAGTGAGCTTTGCTGGCACGGTTTCTGGTATGTCAACCGCAGTGGGCTCTCTTGCTCTTTCTCTATGGCCCCTTCCCTGTGCTTCTCTTCAATGCTTCAGTGCTCTGACC
This sequence comes from Lithobates pipiens, assembly GCF_037356315.1. Classification (NCBI taxonomy): domain Eukaryota; kingdom Metazoa; phylum Chordata; class Amphibia; order Anura; family Ranidae; genus Lithobates; species Lithobates pipiens. The sequence goes on from NW_027507758.1 coordinate 229,633,274, forward strand.
CTCTCTCATTCTCTCCTCTCAGTCAGTAAGTGATTGGGGGGGTCTGTGCTGATGATGGGGGGCAGACTGGGGGGGTGGTACTTGTGCAGACAGGGGGTAATTGTGCAGACTGGGGGTTGATAAATGTGCAGACCCCCATCTGCACAATTACTACCACCCCGTCTGCACAATTACCCCCCAGGTAATTGTGCAGGGGGGTAATTGTGCAGATGGGGGTGGTAATAGTGAAGACTGGGGGGGTGGTAATTGTGCAGATGGGGGTAGTTTTGCAGATGGGGGTGGTAATTATGCAAACTGGGGGGTGGTAATTGTGCAGACTGGAGGGGGTAATTGTGCAGGATTTGCTACATACCAAGCTTTGTGAGAAATGCTACATACCAAGCTTTGTGAGAAATGCTACATGCCAGGCTTTATTAGAAATGCTACATACCAGGCTTTGTGAGACATGCTATATACCAGGCTTTGTGAGACCTGCTATATACCAGGCTTTGTGAGAAATGCTATGTACCAGGATTTGTGAGAAATGCTATATACCAGGATTGTGAGACATGCTATATACCAGGATTTGTGAGAAATGCTATATAACAGAATTGTGAGAAATGCTATATAACAGAATTGTGAGAAATGCTATATACCATGATTGTGAGACTTGCTATGTACTAGGATTTATGAGAAATGCTATATACCAGGATTTGAGGTCTGATGGGGCAGGAATTGGGACTGATCTGAGGGGTGAAGGGACACAGGAATTGGATTGATGGGCACAGTGGTGGCGATTGATGGGCACAGTGGCTGCGTTTGATGGTACAGTGGCGGAAATTGATGGACACAATGTCTGCATTTGATGTCACAGTGGCGGCAATTGATGGGCACAGTGGCTGCATTTGATGGCACAGTGGCGGCAATTGATGGGCACAGTGGCTGCATTTAATGACACAGTGGCTGCGTTTGATGGTACAGTGAGGCTGCAATTGACTGGGTTTTTTTCAGAATTTCCTTCCCAGTATTCCTCATACACCTGATCTAATGCCACAAATGACTACCAACATATGGTTTTAGGCGGTTTTCAACCAGACAGCTTGCAATGTCCAATCCCCAAGATTATTAGCTACCCTTGTCATTTAGTGATATTTCTGTGTGTCTTTGGGGTGCTTTACATCAAACTATTTGAATATAGCTTTATCAATTAAGGCATATCATTAAGGCATTTCTGTAGTATACTGTATACACAAACTGTTTTTGCACATTCTTAACCATACTGTCACATTGCGAGTGGCCTAAAGTCAGAATCAGTATTTCCTCCAGTTAGAGTCGTTCAACCTCCCTCACTGTATGTTTCAAAAAGGCCCAAATACTGGAGTTCGTATGTATACAGTTTTTGTAATTAAAATGTTATCCTGCCTCAGAAGACTGGAGTGATATTCAATATATAAGGTATTGCAAATCCACCAAAGTTTAATTGGAGCACAACTGTCGAGTCTAGTAAAGTGATCTGTTCTTAATTGCTATTCTAATAATTACCAGGGGTATCTCCAAAGACACCCAGACTGTCTCCATGCATTAAATGTTGACACTTTATTCAGTAATTTCCTGGATAAAGTTATTTACTTTGTAATGTGTGACCCTTGAAAAGAAGAGACTTGAGAAAGTCATTATGGTTTCAGTGATCATGTCTTGCCAAAGTATCATTTTCAGGCATTTTATTTCTCAAGTGTGTTTCTGCTAAAGCTAAAACTGCTGAATAGTTGGCTAATTAAATAGCTTTTAACAACAGTCTTGAGAAGAAAAGGTGTTTTTTAAGCTCACTGCCACTCAGATTGCTATTTTATCTTTGATGTGTTTTAATGTTACTAATGAGACTCTTCTCTATTAAAGTTTACTTAAAAATCAGTGAAAATAATGGCATTATTTACATTTGCTACAATGAAAAACTCTTTGCTAACAAAGAATTAAAACTGTGTAAGAAAAAAAGTTGATTAGTGTTTTGATGGATGCGACATTGCATGTCTGTCCTATTCAAAAAACATTTTTTTTCTATCAATGTTGTGTAGACTGTCTGCATTGCATGTGCAGTGTACAGTCTTAGCTTCAATAAGATGCTGGGACTGGAGCTAGGTTGCAAGCTAATGTAACTCCCACAAGCATTGTAGGTCAATAAAGATTTTGTAATGGTTATTTTGAACCTAGGGATAGTAGTTAATAGTTCAGTCAGTTATTTTAAAGCAAGTGATTGTTGCTGGTAAATGTACTGTATGTTTATTCTGGTTAAGTGAGATTTCCTTAAAGCAAGGGTTCTTAACCTGGGGTCCATGGATGGGTTTCAGGGGCCCCATGACAGTCAGATAAAAAATAACATTTACATTCACTATACAGTCCTAGCCCTTGTCTCAATCAAGGGTTTCTCATTGAAAGAAATGAAAGAAAATGCACCCTGCCACTGCTCATAGAGTTGACCTCTAAGCATCTCTTGACTCATTGTTGGCCCATGTTTACCATTCAAATTTGTATCATCCTCTGCACAACTGCATCCTGTCTCACTAAATAATAGCAAGTGTTAAATCTCATTTCTAGTTGTAGTAGTGGTAGCAGGGGCAGATCCAGGGGGGGCAATGGGGCAATTGCTCCCCCTGAGAAAATATTACTGACTCAGAGGCTGAGCGTGCCCCAGGAATTCAGAGCCATGGTCGGGATGGCACACAGCTATTCTCAGCATTAGAAATTACTGCCCAGACATATCGGGACTGGACACCCTGCTCCCTGTATCTTCCCCAGCAGTTTTACAGCCTCTCTCCTTCAGGCTGCTGCTTGAGTAGGTGGGAGCCTCCTGGCTTCTGCTGCTTGGGTGGGAGGGATGGGGATGTGCCTGCCCCCCTAAGATCATGTCTGCCTGAAACAGGGAGGTGTGAGCAGCTTAGCAGAGGGAATGTGAACTTCCTGGAGGTAAGCTCAACTAGCAGTACATCGTGGATTAGATTACAGGCACCTGTATGCTACGTTTGCTGAGTTACTGCAGCTTAGCATAGAGGAGCTGTTAAATGGGATTGCATCTCCTTTTCACATGGCACAGTGAGAAATTGGGCTCATTAAAGCATTGTGGCTGCCCCCCAGTGTGTCCCCTCCTGCCCCCCCCCCCAGTGTGTCCCCTCCTGACTCCCCTGGCGTGTGCCCTCCTGACCCCCAGTGTGTGCCTCCTGACCTTCCCCTGGTGTGTGCCCTTCTTACCCCCAGTGTGTGCCCTCCAAACCCCTCCACCAGTGTATGCCCTCCTGACCCCTTACTGTGCCCTCCTGACCTCCCTGGTGTGGGCCCTCCTGACTCCCTCAATGAGTGCCCTTCTGACCCCCTGGTGTGTGCCTCCTGACCCTCCCCTGATGTGTGCCCTCCTGACTCCCCCAATGTGTGCCCTTCTGACCCCCCCAGTGTGTGCTTTCCAAACACCTCCCCCAGTGTATGCACTCCTGACCCCCATGGTGTGTGCCCCCCTGACGCCCCCCTGACGCCCCCCTCCAGTTCTGTAATCAACACCTTATTTTCTGTCAGTGCCCCTCCCGAGACTAGACTCTGGATCAGTTCATGAGTTGTAATAGTAGATTTTTTTTTTTTTTTTTTTTTTTTTTTTTTTTTTAAAGCAATATACATCTTCAATGCTTTGGATTAATAATCAATCAAAACAGAGAGAAAACATCAGATGGATATACAGCAAAGGGTATAAAGTATGGGTGGAACAATAAAGTGGTGATAGTTACTATTATAACAAGGATAAAGAAGTTTTAGGAGTAGGTCACCTCCTAGGAAGGTATGGGAATGAAAGGAGTAATTAGTAGATATGCAGAACTGAAGGGAAAGAATAGATCTAAGTCTTAAATATGGAGATACAGTGTGTATTCTTAATCGTAAAGATTTAAAGGTATCATATTCTATTAGAGGGGATGGGGCACAGAAGTAGTAGATTGTGTGGAAGAGCGGAAATGAAGCCAACATGCCCAGGTAGCTGAAAATTTAGAGTGTCTATCTTGGGCTTGGTGGATAAGCCTTTCCATTTCCGCAGTCCTATCGACTTGATGGTACCATTCGTCGAGAGTGGGAGGTGTAGAAGATTTCCAATGTCTAGGAATGCATAAAGTGGCAGAGTTGATCAGGTGTAAGGATAACGATTTATGATAAGTGCGTTGTGCTAGGAGTGTGTGATGTAGTAAATATTGTGCTGGAGAAAAGGTCAGAGGATGTGTCGTTATTTGTACTATTTTGTCATGAATCTCTGTCCAAAACGTTTGAAGTATGGGACACTCCCACCAGATGTGTAGAAAAGATCCAACATCGGCCCCACATCTCCAACATGTGGGTTGGACCTCAGGGAATATTTTGTGTATTTTATCTGGGGTGCGGTACCACCGTGAACAAAGTTTATATCTGTTTTCTTGCACCGAGACATAACGGTGCCTTTATGAGTGTGTGTGTAAATCCTAGACCAGTCTTCGTCAGACAAGCCGATGGGGAGGTCGGCCTCCCATCTCAATTGAGATAGAGAGTGGGCAGTTACTTCAGGCTGCAAAAGAGGTACTATGTTGGATATCAGATGTTTTTGCGGCGTATCACTGTTGCATAGTGTTTCAAATGGGGTGAGTTGTTTAGACCATTGGGAGGGTGGGTTGTGCGAATTGAAAAAGTGCCGTAATTGTAAAAACTTAAAAAAGGGAATTCGGAGTTCAGGAAATTTCCTAATTAAGGCTGAGTGTGATAGTAGGTCGCCGTGGTCGAAGAATTGGTGAGCGCGGTATTGAATTAGTGGTTTTTGTAGATCACGTCTGGTAACGTCAGGGGGAAAATCTGGATTGTTGGAAATGGGCGTCATGTGACCGCATGAAGGCGTGAGGTTAAGAGAACGTTGTGTTTGACGTAGCGCTAATAGGGATGAATTAATCAGGGGATGAGTCTTGCAAGAGTTAGGAATAGCATGTGTGGACAGCCACGGGAGGTTCACCAGAGGTAAGTGGGTCATATCCTGTTCTAATTGGATCCATGCCTTTTCTCTATGATGGATGTGCCAGTCAACAATTCTGGTAAGTAATGAGGCATTGCTATAAGTATGGAGGTCGGGCACACCTAGGCCCCCTCTGGATTTGGGAAGAACAAGTTTGGCCCAGCTTATTCTGGGGGACCTGTGGGACCATATAAAGTCTCTACAGATTTTTTTGTAAGTCTGGAAGAAGATTTTCGGGAGAGTGATGGGAATGGCTTGGAATAAATATAGCAGTTTAGGAAGTACAGTCATTTTAACAATGGCTATCCTTCCAAACCAAGAGAAAGAATTTTTATGCCAAGTTAGTAAGTCCTCCTTTATTTTCAGAAGTGTTGGGCTAAAATTGTGGTCGTATAAAGTCAGTAGATTAGTGGGGATGTGAATACCTAGGTATGACAAAGCATTGCGCTCCCATTGAAAGGGAAAGTTGAGTTTGCATTGTAGTATTATTGGCTCGGGCGTGGTTACGTTTAAGGCCCTGGATTTATCAAAGTTAATTTTCAGATTGGAAATATTGTGAAATATAGTCAGGTCACTAAGTAAGTTGGGAATGGATGTGACGGGGTCTGATAAAAAAAGTAATATGTCGTCTGCGTAAGCAGCCAATTTGTAAGTGTTGTGATTGATCTCAATTCCTTTAATGTTTGTGTTACTTCGTAACATTCGGAGGAGGGGTTCTAATGTCAAAATAAAGATAAGTGGAGAAAGGGGGCAACCTTGACGGGTACCATTAGCGATGGAGAAGGCGCTCGACAGGTGACCGTTCACTTTTATTTTGGCCGTAGGGGTGGAATACAAGAGCAAGATCATTTGAAGCAAGCGTGGTGGGAGGCCCAAGTGGGTTAAGACAGCAGTCATATAGTCCCAGGCCACCCTGTCGAACACCTTCTCCGCGTCCAATGAGAGAAAAAACCCTTCTGCTTTCGTAGAAGTTAGCCAATGATGGATGTTTAAAGCCTTTGTGGTGTTATCTCTGGCTTCACGGCCAGGTACAAAGCCCACTTGGTCGGTTGCAATTAAAGTCGTGAGTAAGGGAGAAATGCGATTCGCTATAATTTTGGCGTACAATTTGAGGTCCACATTTAATAATGAAATGGGGCGATAATTGGGAATTAAAGAGGTGTCTTTGCCGGGCTTTGGTATAAGAGTGACGTGAGCTTCCAAAATATCTATATTAGACCTGTCGGATGTTGGGAGATCGTTAAAAGTTTCCAAGAAATGAGGCAGAAGGACGTCAGAAAAGGTCTTGTAATATGCAGCGGACAAGCCATCAGGGCCAGGGCTTTTACCTGCTTTGAGTTGTTTAAGGGCTAACAAAGTTTCAGTGGCCGTAAGTGGGGTATCTAGTGAGGAAAGAGCTTCGGGGTCTAAGGGGGGTGGGGAGTAGGTGTCAAGGAAATTCTGGATGAGTGACTGTCTATTAGGATCGGCGGGTAATGGGGAATGTGGGGGCAAATTGTATAGTGCTTTGAAATAATCCGCAAAATGTTGTGCTATTGTATCTGAATCAATAATTGAGTCTCCGTTTGGTGTAGTGATTTTATGAATAGTGTGTTGCATTTTCTTTTTCTGGAGAGCTCGTGCAAGCATTTTACCGGCTTTATTGCCGTATTCATAAAAAAGCTTTTGTGTCAGAATAAATTTGTGCTTAATGTTTTTCTGTAATTCTTCCAGCAACGTTTTTCTAGTTTGAATGAGTTCAGGTAAGTGCTCATCTGCGAGTGTACGTTTGTGAGCTTGCTCCAGAAAATGAATACGTTTATATAAGGAGTCCATATGAGCTTTACGCAATTTTGTGTGGTTCGCTTTGAGGGAGATAAACAACCCTCGGACAACACATTTATGTGCTGCCCATATGGATCCCTTAGAGATGTCTGCCGACTTGTTGTCTGTAAAATAATTTTGAAGACATTCCGTGATAGAAGCCTTATTAGCGATATCGGTTAATAAGGATTCATCCAACCGCCAAACATGAGATCGGGAGGATGGTTGTGACAAATGGAGGACCATCGTAATCGGATTGTGATCGGATATTAACGCAGGTTCAATCGTGGCCTTTTGCAGGTTGGGAAAATCATCCTGTGAGAGAAAGAAATGGTCTAAGCGGGAATACTTTTGATGGGGACAGGAGTAATACGTATAGTCCCTTGTAGATGGGTGCAGGGTGCGCCATGTGTCATGTAGAGCTAGCAATCGCAATTGGGATCTGATGTCTTTAAGTGCCCTGTACGTAAGGCTAGAGGAACCATTAGATGTATCAATTGATGGGGATAGAGGAACATTAAAATCTCCTCCAAGGACCAAAATTCCCTGGTGGAAAGCTATCAGTTGGGACACTGTTTCTCGGAAGAATGGTACCTGGTGGGTGTTTGGTGCATATAGGTTGGCAATCGTGATCGGTCGATTATGAATATGACCCTTAAGAAAAAGAAAACGGCCTTTCGGATCTCGTTGAACCTCAGAGATATTAATGGGGCAATGCCGCGAAATGAGGATCGAGACTCCTTTAGATTTAGCCTCATCATTTGTCGCGTGGTAGACTATAGGGTAATGATAGTTATGTAGTTTCGGAATGGTATCTGATCGGAAGTGGGTTTCCTGTATCAGGGCAATATGGGCTCTCGATTTGTGTAAGGTGTGTAGCAATTGGGATCTCTTTTCGGGAGTATTTAAGCCACGAGCATTGATTGAGTAGAATTTAGTAGTGTTAATCAAAACATCTGTATGGTGAGGATGGGGTGTAGTAGGGGCGTAAGAAGCCATGTCTGGTATTCGGTGAGGTGGAGGTGACCCGGGGGGAAACAGGGGATAGGGAGGAGGGTGGGTTGTAATATTACCAAAACAAGAAAAGGTTTTCAAGAAACAGGGCTAAAAGGAAAATGGGGGAAAGGGTATTTACCACGTTCTCTAGTGGTGTGGAAATTCGTGAGATGTGGAGTGGGTATGTATCACCCCTCTTCGGGGTCGACAAGGGCGAAGCTTGATGAGGGCGTGAGAAGTAGTGAAGAAGAGTACCTAGTTGAAGGTGAGTGTGCGGCTATTCAGGACAATGTAAACGTGCTTGTATCTGAAAGGTGAATGGTTAAACAAAACAGTATCAGATATAACGATAAACATAACAATTAAACATAAGTAGTAAATACGTTGTAATAGTAGATTTGAGCAGTATTAACCTTTTTTAGTTTAATTTGCACAAGATGATTTAATTTTGTAGTGAATAGACTTTACTTTTTGCATGAAAAGGAATGAGCATAGAATGTTTACTTCACTAAAACTTTGTGTATGTCATATATGCTTCAGGCAATCAAATGTCAATAAAATTAAGTACATTTATTCATTGCATGCAAAGGAGGAGGACAAGGGGGGGATCTTTCAACAGATTAAATGTTTCATTTGCAGTCACATTGAGTTGCAGTCATGTGACAGTCAACATTAGGGTAGATCTCTTGAGCTGCAACTGCACTATAAACTTGTTGTAATCCATGGCTGACTCCATTACACTGATGACACTTGGACACTTCAGACACACTATCTAATAGAGGACACCACTTCCCAGGTGTGCAGCATTTAGGAACTGGTACAGGACCCAACCAATCCAGCATTACTGTCATCTCATACAGGAAATGCTTTCTCTCCCTCTCCAACCACCGTGTTTGCTTTTATTTTCATGAGGTACTTAATACATCCCTTCTATGACTCCAGGCTGGGCCCCTAGGCACTCTGTGCAATGGGTCCGGTCCCAAAGAGTGGGGAATTGGCCGCTAGTTGAGGTGCCAAGCACTTAACTGCTTTCATCAACAAAAGTGACTGTCACCTTTGCCAAGTCCCCTGTCTCCTGACTGATTGGCTGCCTTGCATGTGACACAAACACTGTAGTCCTCAGCAATAGCACATTCGCTTCCTCTAGATAGCACTTTAGACCCATATATTGTATCTTCCTCTAAGTCAGGAGTCTCCAAACTACACCCCGAGGGCCAGATATGGCCCCTTGTTAGCCTTTATCTGGCCCTTGACACAAGCAATGGTGCACTATTCCTCCCACTGACATCAACAATGGGGCACTATAACTCTCACTGACACCAGCAATGGGGCACTATCCCTTTCACTGACACCAGCAATGGAGCACTATTCCTCTCACTGACACCAGAATGGGGCACTATTTCTTCCACTGACACCAATGATGGGACATTATTCCTCCCACTGACCACCAACCCTGAGACCATATTTATTTTCTTATTTATTTTATATTTAATTCTGGGCTCGGGACATTTTTCTACCCCCACTGGCAACAATCCGGCCCTCATAAAGTCTGAAGGCCAATAGACTGACTCAAGTGATAACAGAGGAAGATGTGCACCTGCCTACCTGCCTATCTCATCATACAGCAGTCACATGGATCTGCACTCAATTGTACTGCTGACAGCATCTCTCCTTGTCTTGCAAAGCATGCTGACTTGCAAGTTCCCTTGCAGCAGCTCATTCCACTCTATCCTGGGCTCCTGGTACATTCTAGCCAAGTGTAGTCCAGCAAACACTCAAAATAGTGCTGCTGCAGCCCAGCCACAGAGAAACCCATGAGGCACTGACAAGTCCTGATATCCCAGCAACAAATCGAATAAGAACCTGTGCCCAACAGGGAGAGATAATCTGGGGGGACATTCTTTGTTATACCAGGAAACTGTCTGAGATGCCAGGACAGAGCATTGCAGAGGAAGCAGTGAATAATGCAGACTCTCAGCAGGACACTGTGCTGGAGACAGTACCTGAGACAGACAACATTTCCCTTCCACCCTGCTAGTATAGAGTGTGTGGTGGGAGAAGAACAGCTCACGCTGGGACAGATATTGAAGGCTGTGATCAAGTGTACAGCCTCAGTGAACTCAGTGAAGGATAGATTGTGGGGGTTAACAGAGGAAGTCTCACTCCTGCGACAGGACTTACAGAAAATCAGAGAGTAGACCTCCCCGCAGAAAGACGCATTAGCAACTTGGAGGACAACTTCCCCTCTGATAGCAGAATCCTGTTCTACTGCACACTTAGCCCATAAAAATAGCTGATGATATTGAGAATAGATTGAGGTGTAACAATGTCTACATAGTGGGGTTGCCAGAGATGGTGGAGGGCAGGGATCCCCATGAGTTCATTGAGAACTGGCTTCTGGGAATCTTTGGCAGAGATGCCTTTACTCCATTGTTTGCGGTGGAAGAGCACACTGCGTTCCCTCTAGACTTTACCTGGCAATGCACCTAGGCCATTCCTGGCCCACCTCCTGCACTATCACCACAGAGAAAAAGTACTATGCCTGGTTAGAGACAGACTTAATATTCAGTATAACGGTGTGAGAGTCTCTTTTTTCCCCAATTTTTCCCCTGAGGTGCAATGTAAATGAGTGAAATTCTTTGATGTGAGGCAACGACTGCAGTGGCTGAGCCTGCCCTATGCTATGCTCTACCCTGCCAGGCTTCATGTCATTGTGCGAGGACAGGTGTACTTTTTCTGCCAGGAAAGCAGTGGATTGGTTATATCTTCTCAAACCGTCCTTAAGGGTGCATAAACCAGAAGAGGGCAATATCTGATCATTAACTTTTCTACTAGTTATACAGGTGATCAGGAGTTGATTAGTTACCCTGGCTGGGGACGTTTATTTCTGTCTCTTGTTAGTTGTCTCTTGCTTAAAGTTCAACATGTATTTTTGTTTTATTTTATGTTTTCTTGACAATACTTTTAATGAGATGGTGACTGCACTGGGCAGCCACAAAGGAAGAGGAGTGTTCCTACAGGGATGTGAGCTTCCTAAGCATTAAGGCAGTGTCACGTCCGGGAGATGAGGCCGAGATGCTGAGAGGGCTCCCCTTGCGGCCGAGTGCAGCACAACCCTGAAGGTGATACAGGGATGCAATGCCCACAGTAGCACAGGTTGCCAGGTAGCAGCAGCTGAGGACAAGGGCCTGGTGAATAGGAGTCCGGGGCAACCGTGCTAGGAAGTTCAGTAGAGAGGTCAAACCAAGCTGAGGTTCAAACACGGGAGGTAAGTCTTCGGAGGTTTAGATGAGACCGGAAGCAGGAGTCTGAGCCAAGCCGAGATCGGGTGCAGGAAGCAGACAAGGAACGTCGGGTGCAAGCCAAGGGTCGAAGCCAGGAGAACAACAGGAACAGGTTAAACAAGCCGGGTCGGTACACAGGAGGTCAAATCAAACAAGGATCGCAGGCACAGGTACACAGGAGAGCTGACGATAATCCAGCGATGCGGCTCTGTCAGGTGAACGTTTAAATAGACGAGATGACCGGGTCACGTCGTGGGCGCGTCGGAGCGATCGTACGGCTACGTAGAGTACTCGTAACATCCCTGCGCACGCCCGCCCGGTTAGGCGTAGCGTCGGTCGTTCGTTTAGAAACTACTGTGCGTTTACGTGGGCGCCGACGCGCGCTAACACGAACGTGCCTCGCGAGATTGCGGCTTCTTCCCTGACAGTGCCCCCCCCCAAGGGGCAGACTCCGGATGCCCAACCGAGCCCATTTTTCAGGGTACCGGCTGCGGAAACTGTGTATAAGTTGAGGAGCATGTACGTGGTTAGCAGGCTCCCAAGAGTTCTCCTCAGCAGAATACCCCCTCCACTTGATCAAAAACTGAACAGTCCTACCTCTCCGGCGGCAGTCAAGGATAGCTTCAACTTCGTACTCAGTTTCTTCACCAACTTGAACTGGAGGCGGGGGCACTTCTTCTCTTCCTGAAAAAGGGCTGAAGGTAACACGTTTAAGCAGAGAAACATGGAATACAGGGTGGATTTTAAAAGATTCAGGTAAAACGAGCTCAAATGCTACAGGATTGATCTCCCGTTTAATCTCAAAAGGACCCAGAAATTTAGGTCCCAATTTCCGGGATGGACATGGCAGCTTAAGATTTATCGCTGAGAGCCACACCTTGTCCCCTGTCTTGAAGGCGGGATTAACCCTTTTCCCCTTGTCGTACTGTCTCTTATACTGTTCCTGAGCCTTCTTCATGGTGTCTTGGAGCATTTGGTAGTTTGCCTGAATAAGGTTTACCCTATCTTGAACTGCGGGGACAGAGGATTCCGGAATGACATTAGGCAGAAATGAGGGATGGAATCCGTAATTCGCCCAGAAAGGCGATTGATTGGTAGAAGCGTGTACTGAGTTGTTGTAGGCAAATTCTGCACAAGGTAACAAGGAAGCCCAATTATCCTGGGAAAAGGAACAGAAGCATCGTAGATATTGCTCTAATGTCTGGTTGGTCCTCTCCGTTTGACCGTTGCTCTGTGGGTGATAGGCTGAGGACAGGCATATTCCAATCGAGAGCAGTTTACAAAGTTCCTTCCAAAACTTCGAGGTGAATTGTACCCCTCTATCTGATACGATGCTATCAGGTACCCCGTGTAATCGAACAATTTCCTTTATAAAGGTCTTCGCTGTATCCAAGGCAGAGGGAGTTCCTTTCAATGGCACAAAGTGCGCCATCTTGGACAGGCGGTCTACCACTACCAAGATAGTCGTAAACCCTTCAGAGGGAGGTAACTCTACGATGAAATCCATGGAAATTTCTTTCCATGGTTTCTCCGGGACTGGCAGTGGTCTTAACAGACCCCAGGGTCTGGCGTTGCATCCCTTGTTACGTTGACAGGTGGTACAGGAGTTGACGTAGTCTTTACAATCCGTCTTTAGGGTAGGCCACCATAGGGACCGCTGTACAAGGTCAATTGTTTTTCGAACTCCAAAGTGGCCTGCTAGTTGGTGGTCGTGGAAAGTTTTTAATACCAGCAACCTGGCTTGCCGGGGAACGAAGATCTTGTCTCGATGCCATAAAAGCCCTCCTTGGCTTCTTAGAGAAGAGACTTCAGACTCCGTACACTGGCTAGAGGCCTGCTCTATTGAGGACCTCAGATCCGGTTGTATTAGTAGAAAATTTTGGGGAGACAAGATTGTACTGGGTGGAGCATCCTCCGGAGTATCAGGAAACATCCGGGACAAAGCGTCTGCTTTGCCATTCTTAGATCCTGGGCGATAGGTTAGGTGAAAATTGAACCTTGAAAAGAATAAAGCCCATCGGGCCTGTCGGGGTCTCAGGCGTTTGGCCGTACGGAGGTATTCTAGGTTCCTATGATCCGTGAAAATGAGGACGGGGTGAGCAGCACCTTCCAAGAGATATCTCCATTCTTCTAGAGCGGTTTTAATCGCCAGAAGTTCCCGATCCCCCACATCGTAGTTCCTCTCTGGGGAACTCATCTTCCGAGAGAAAAAGGCTACGGGGTGAAGTAAAGCCTTGGGACCCTGACGCTGAGATAGAATCGCCCCTGTGGCCACCTCCGAGGCGTCAACTTCTAACACGTAGGGCAAGGCGGGGTCTGGATGCTGCAGGATTGGTGCGGTAGTGAAGAGGGTCTTGAGCTGGGCAAAGGCGGATTGCGCTGCTGGGGACCAATGGAATTTGGTGTGTAGACGAGTAGTTTGAGTGATGGGTGCCACAATGGTGGAGAAGTTCCTTATGAATCTTCGGTAGAAGTTGGCAAACCCAATGAATCTCTGAACCCCCTTCTTGTCGGAGGGAGCGGGCCAGTCCAGGATAGATTTCACCTTTTGGGGATCCATGGCAATTCCACCTGTGGTAATAATAAGTCCCAGAAATTGAATAGATTCTTTCTCGAAATCGCACTTCTCGGCCTTGACATATAACCCATGCGTTCTAAGGATGTGTAGTACCTTTTTAACATGCACTCTGTGAAGTTCCAGAGAGGTTGAGAAGATGAGGATGTCATCAAGATAAGCGACCACAAAGTGGTCTAGATGTTCCCGGAGGACATCATTGATGAAATGTTGGAAGGTTGCTGGAGCATTACATAGTCCGAATGGCATGACTAGGTACTCGAAATGCCCGAATCTCGTTCTGAACGCCGTCTTCCACTCGTCCCCCTCCCGGATACGGACAAGGTTGTAAGCCCCACGTAGGTCAAGCTTGGTGAAAATACGTGAGGTGTGGAATCTTTGGAAGAGTTCAGGGATGAGCGGGAGTGGATAACGGTTTTTTAGGGTGATATTGTTCAATTCCCTATAGTCCACACACGGTCTTAAGGTCTTGTCTTTTTTTTCCACGAAAAAGATGCCTGCACCGGCGGGGGATGAAGAGGGACGAATGAATCCCTTGGCCAAGTTCTCATCAATATATTGTCTCAGGGCCTCAAGTTCAGTTTCTGAAAGGGGGAATATCCGGCCAAACGGAATGGGGGCCCCCGGAAGTAACTCGATAGGGCAATCGTAGGGACGGTGTGGTGGTAGAATATCGGCTTTCTTCTTGTCGAAGACATCTTTGAATTCCTGGTACGCTGCTGGAATGTCAGGATGTGGACTGGGTACGGGTTGGATGGTCAGACAACGGGACAAGTCACCTGATTCGGGATCCAGGCAATGTTGTTGGCAATAGGTAGAAGTGAAGGACACCTCCTTCTTGATCCAATCAATCCTGGGGTTGTGTGCCTGCAGCCAGGGGGTCCCCAGGATAACGGGAAACATTGGAGAACTGAGGACATCGAACTTAAGGAATTCCCGATGACCTGAATCAGTGATCGTTAGGATGGGTATGGTTTCTTTGGTAACATGGCCAGAGCTAGGTAAGGAGCCATCGGCCAGGTGCACGGTCAATCTCTGCTTCTTGAGGTTGAGTGGAAGGGCCAGACTTTCAGCCAGGGCTAGATCCAGAAAACAGCTACAGGCGCCAGAGTCAAGTATTGCCTGTAGCGGGACCCTCTTGCCTGCTACTATCAAAGTGACCGGAAGGGTGGGTGGAGGCCAACCTTGTCACCTGTAGGTGAAATGGGGTACAGAGGACAGGTCTACTTGGTCTTGTAGGGCAATTGTCTATGAAATGTCCTGATTCCCCACAATAGAAACAAAGACGTGCCTGTCGGCGATACAGTCTTTCTTCAGAGGTTAAGGCGGGACGGGGCATGTTATACGGGACAGCAGTCATTGCTGGGTGAACCGAAGGTGGAGCCTGGGAAGAACAGGGAATCCGGGCACGTTCGGACTGACGTTCCCGAAGACGCCTGTCTAGCTGGGTGGTGAGTTGGATAAGATCCTCGAGGGTAGAGGGAACCTCTAATCTGGCTAGCTCGTCTTTTAGAGCTTCGGACAACCCCATCCGATATTGATATCTGAGTGCTGCTTCATTCCAACCGGAGTCAGTACTCCATATGCGGAACTCTGCTGTGTAGTCCTCTGCGGGTCGCTCGCCTTGGCGAAGGGCGTACAAGTTTGCCTCAGCTGTTGCCGTCCGAAAAGGATCGTCGTATAGGCGTGCCATGGCTTCGAAAAACAGATCCAGAGTTTCTACCGAAGGGCTGCGGTGCTCCAGCAGGCCATGGGCCCATGTCTGGGGATCGTCTCTTAACAGTGAAACGGTGAACCCCACCTTGGTTACTTCAGAGGAGAAGGTCTGAGGTTGCAGGGAGAAGTATAGGAAACATGAGTTTCTGAAGGATCGGAATTTCTTTCGGTCTCCATAAAAACGCTCTGGGGCTGGAACTCGTGGTTCTGGAGCGGTTAAGACTACTGGAGCAGGTACTTGACCAGGAGAGGTGGGCAATTCGAGACAGTGCTGTAGACGTTCCTTCAGCCAAAGATAACTTTCCTGGAGTTCCTGAATAGCTGGCGTAAGAGCCATAACTTCTTGTAGAATGGCTTCTTCTGGGGAGTTGCCTCTGTCGGCCTCTGACATGGCTGGATTATACTGTCACGTCCGGGAGATGAGGCCGAGATGCTGAGAGGGCTCCCCTTGCGGCCGAGTGCAGCACAACCCTGAAGGTGATACAGGGATGCAATGCCCACAGTAGCACAGGTTGCCAGGTAGCAGCAGCTGAGGACAAGGGCCTGGTGAATAGGAGTCCGGGGCAACCGTGCTAGGAAGTTCAGTAGAGAGGTCAAACCAAGCTGAGGTTCAAACACGGGAGGTAAGTCTTCGGAGGTTTAGATGAGACCGGAAGCAGGAGTCTGAGCCAAGCCGAGATCGGGTGCAGGAAGCAGACAAGGAACGTCGGGTGCAAGCCAAGGGTCGAAGCCAGGAGAACAACAGGAACAGGTTAAACAAGCCGGGTCGGTACACAGGAGGTCAAATCAAACAAGGATCGCAGGCACAGGTACACAGGAGAGCTGACGATAATCCAGCGATGCGGCTCTGTCAGGTGAACGTTTAAATAGACGAGATGACCGGGTCACGTCGTGGGCGCGTCGGAGCGATCGTACGGCTACGTAGAGTACTCGTAACATCCCTGCGCACGCCCGCCCGGTTAGGCGTAGCGTCGGTCGTTCGTTTAGAAACTACTGTGCGTTTACGTGGGCGCCGACGCGCGCTAACACGAACGTGCCTCGCGAGATTGCGGCTTCTTCCCTGACAGGCAGATTGGGGCCTGTGAGCTCATTGCTCTTTCTTCTTTCGTTATGGCACATTGCGCTTTATTCTTTGTTCTGTTCTGTTTTTTTGTTTTGACTTTTTCAGTCCTCAGACTATCACTTCATTACTTCTAGAGGAGCAAGCCCTATCTCCTGTGCATTCTATCAGCAGTGTATTGATTTACTTAATCCAACATGGAAGATATCTTGGAATGTTAGAGGGCTGAGCAGCCTTGTAAAAAGAGCTATGGTCAACACAGTTCTGCGCAAATACCATTAGGTCATTACCGGGCTCCAGGAAGCTCATGTCATTAAGGAGAATTTGTGCAGTATTAGATATGCATGGGCAGGACACATGTACCACTCTATGCATACTTCATATTTCAGAGGGCTGTCATTACTTAAACATAAATCGCTGGACTTTACGGAAATACAGTTTGTATAGATGGGCGGTATTTCTTGTATTGTAGATTATATGCATTAAAATGTATAATTACAGTGATATATGTACCTCCACCGTTCTCTGCGGCTGTGCTAAGGGACTTGGTGTATTGCATGCTGGTTAAACCAGATCTCCCTCTATTTGTGCTAGGGGATTTTAATGTGATCCTGGATCCTGCCATAGATAAGCACCCCCTGGCCCCTTTAGGACTTTCTGCTAGAGGTACAGCCTTGTCTAGATTGCAGGCTGAGATGGGCTGGTTTGACATTTGGAGATTGAAAAATCCGGTTACCCATGTGTTCTCTTGTTTTTCTAAGTCAGATGGATCATTGTCTCACATAGATCTCTGTTTAGGTACAACTCGGGCCATACCCCTAGTAACCCATATACAGTGTGACCTGAGAGGGATATTAGATCAATCCCCACTAATTCGCTGGATTACGCCTAAACCACCTACTACCCTGCTTAAGGACCTGTGGTGTTTAAATGCATTTTGGCTAAAGTTACTTCCTGCTGACAATACCACTGACAATTCTATAACGCAATTTTTAAAGGCAATGCTCTTTATGAAGACAAATTGGTTAAATGGGATGCCTTTAAAAGCTTTCTTTGAGGTGTCTTTATTGCTAATATTAATGCTATAAAATATGACACCAAACAACATGCGGAATCTTTGACCTAGCACATCCACAGGCTTGAACAGGATTACATATCTCACTCATCTGATAAAACCAAGGAGGACTGGCTTTCTGCTTAGGGTGCCCTGATAAATATGATTAATTGCATGGCAGGGAAGAAAAGGTTTTTCTCTAAAGTTAATTTTTATGAGAAGGGAGAGCAGACTGGTCATCTTCTGGACAAAATACTCAATGCACGGCCAGCTGCTCCTGCTATAGGAGCTGCAAAGTTGCCTGATGACCGCATAGTCAGTACCCCCACTAATTGTGATGCCGGAATCGGTCTGTTTTATTTTATACAGACCTCTACGCCTCTAAAGTGTCTTATACACTGGATGAGCTAAATATTTACCTGAAAAAAAATTCCATACCTTATTTGTCTGAGTCTCATAGGTCATGATTGGATGCTCCATTCACTCTTGAGGAGGCAGTCAACTCATTCCATGTCTCCAAAGCTCCTGGGGATGATGGCTTCCCATAGAGCTCTATCAGCAATATCATTGGCTTCTGCTTTCAAGGCTATTAGAGGTTTTTAATGAGGCGAGAGAGTCTCATCAATTGCCCGCATCTATGATTTGGGCTTGTATTATACTTCTATTAAAACCTGATAAACCTGCAACCGAGCCTAATGCCGCATACATATGTGTGGAATGTCCAACAGAAAAACTCTGACTGAAGCTTTTAATTGTATATTCCGATCGTGTGTATGCCCCATCTGACTTTTTACATCGAAAATTCTGACGGACCTAGGAATGGAACATGTTCTAAATTTTAACAAAAAAAGATATAAAATGCAGCGCTTATGAAAAATTCATGATCCCCAGAGTGACTACCAAGGATGAGTGGTAAACTAAAGACTACTCATCAACTATGAAACTATGAAACTACTCATTAGTGAAAACCAGCATTATACAAATACACAATAAATGTATCAATGTACCATGAAAACGAAAAGTGCTTATATAATACAAACAAATAATGAAAAAATGCCTGTAAGATAAAGATCAATAAATAGTCCACGATAGACAAAAAAGTGAGACTAAACGCTCCTCTATTAAATACTGTATAGTCCTATTTAAAGAGAACTTGGAGTGATATCTTTTCAAATGATGGTGAGCATGGGTAAACAGACTTCTCCATGTAGCACTTACAGATATGCATATACAACAACAAAGAGATTGGGTACGCTTACCGCAGAGAGTGGACACACACGCCATATAGCGGTGGGTCAAACAGGCATTTAGACCATCCAATCCAGCAGGTGGTCGATTGAAAACTTTGATAATGTGATAATATACCTCAATAGCCACATCAGGGATGATGAGAGGTGAATAATACACACCAAGAACTCCAACAAGCAAACGTGCCTGGTCCTTAGGTCAGTCACCAGCTGGAAAGGATATGTAGTACTCCAAACAACATCCGGCTCAAATCATAAGGGGGGAAATTATAGAAAAATGGCCTCCACATGGTGCATGAATCCAAGTATAAAAAGTATTTATTAAAAAATCTAAAATGTAAAATGTACAGACCACCAATCATGATGGGTACGTGCAGTGATCACATAAAAAACAAGGGAATTGCATGGCATTAGAAGCACAATAGGCTAGCAACCCAACATGTTTCAGATGATTTTTTGTTTCAAACATTTTATTGAAAAGCCAATATTACAGTACAGCAATAATATTGACATCAAATAAACAGTGTACAGTTAATAATACAGATAAAGGTAGTAATAGATTAGATACAGGTACAGCTCTGAATTAGTTAGTGTTGTATACATAATTTTTTCCACTAGTATTAACCAATATAATTCCTTCTCGAAAGCATTGAAAACACACAGTTCATTTTCATGTTGTTTATGGGTTGGCTTAGTTTGCAAAGGATAGGAAGCACATTTAGTATTATGGCCTTTAACGGGGTGGAACATATGATGAATGCCCAAGCATGTTCTTCAGACGCCCCAATTTGGTTCACACTGCGTCCACTCCAGAGAAAGGAGCACTAGATCTGAAAATGGCTATGATATTCGTGAGATGGGCAGCCTGTCTGGGTGGTAACCAGTGATTTGGTTAGTTGCATAAGTATTGTGTTGGGCACGGTTGAGTCCAAAAAGAGGCACACTTTACCCCATTTAGGCCACAATGGGAGTGCCCACGTGGGGCCAATTATTTTTGCAGGTTTGTCAATGCGTTATCTGGTAAAATGATTCAGTTGTCAATGGAGGGTTGGGTCAATGTATTTTGAAGACTGACTCCCGGATACCTAAGCTGGTGGGCATGTGAGGTTTATGTACTCTGGGGTCTCTTTGAATTGTTTCCACTTAGACCATATATGTTTCAGATGATAGTCCTTCAACTTGGGCATAGGACCTATTGTTCAATACCACGCTAATATAAGAATACTTTAATCATTTAAAACAAATCATCTGTACTGTGCTGACACTACAGAACTCCAATAGCCAATTGCAAGTCAGCAGTGTGCACCAGCTCCTCCCCACTGTGTCATGTGCCCAAACGAGACAGCCGATTGGTGATATAGAACGTCCTCTATCTGTGGTCACGTGTTCGCGCTACCTCTGCTGACATCATCACGCACCGGTATTTGAGCTCCAAGCCTCATTTTCATTCCACATACAGGAAACAACCTGTAGGCTGGCCTAGCCAGGGATGAGATAACCACACCTACCATCCCATTGTTACTGATGCCATCATCACGCAGTGGTATTAGCGTTCAAAGCCTCATAGTAATTCCAACACCAGGAAGTAACTCCTAGGGTTGGCTAGGCAACAAATATGGGAAACCCAAACTGATACTTGCAAGCACGGATGACAATAGAATCACCATCACCCTCATCTAGCATAAAGAAGTCTATCACAGATACTCATATATGCAGAAGATTACATGGCACTGTGGGGGGAATAGTATACTCCAACTGCAAATAATATCTAAAGACAAAGATTCCATCTAAATCATAACAGTGGAATCATGCCATTCTACCGGAATAACAATGAAAATTAAGGGCATCCTAGATGGTGTGGGCCCTAGAATAGAACAAGCCCCTCCCCCCATGATGGCAAAAAGAAGCATGATAACTCCATAATACTAATATCCCCTGTGGGGGGTCCTCAATACATTCATTTTCTCATAATGCTGTGTGGGCAAATGACAACCATGGAAAGGGTAGCAACAAATCTGGAAAACATTAAAACAATGTGGCGAAGCAGCTAGAACTTAGAGGTGGCCTCAAAACAAAAGAATGGGTATCAGTTCAAGATTGATTAATAAACGCAATTATATCCCACTCAATGATTAACCCATGGGGGGAGTAGCACTTGAGCTGGTATATCCAGAAGGTCTCAGATTTAGATACATGATCCAATGTGGGATAAATTTGTCACTTACTTGAAATTTAGTACCACTGGAATTTTTATCATGGAACTGCAAATAATGCCTGGGAACACTATGATTAGTGAGGCCTTTTTTGATGGAAGCAATGTGTTTGTTAACGCTGACTGAGAATGATCTGATCTAACGTATTGTTTTTTACATGTAATCAGATAGACAATGTACCGAGTGGCACATGTGCTGAAATATTTAATTTGATAGACAGTAGAAGTAACCGGGGATTCAAAAGATTCTGATTTTCTCTGTCCACAGATACTATGCATGCAGACATTACATTTCCTGCAGGGATAATATCCTTTGAACTGCGGAAAAAACATAGGATTCAATGGAGTGTCAATTACATTATGAGAGCTGACTCTTCAAAGACGGGGCTCCCCTAAAAATAACACCTGCTTTATCAGGAAGTATTGGACCTAATAATGGATCATTTTTTAGAACGTTCCAATGACAATTAAGAATATTCTTAACTTGTTTATATTGGACCGAAAACTGTGTGACCAGAGACCATTTCAACTTTGTGTCAGGGGGTCATTTGGGTTGCTCTGCGATAAGCTCGTGTCAATCAAGTGAGGAGACCTTGGTTATCTCCTCATCAATGATTGAGGGCAGATAACCTTTTTCAACAAAACACTGCTTAAGAAACTGTCCTTATCTTAGAAAGTCTGATGAATCTGTACAGTTTCTTTGAATCCACAGTAGTTGACTGTGGGGTATGGAATCAAGCCATGGACCGTAATGGCAGCTATCGGTAGAAATATATCCATTTTAATCCATTGGCTTGAAGAATGTTGTAGTCACCAGTCAATGGTCGACAAAGGAAATTTCTAAGTCCAGAAAATGGATGGAGACAGAACTGACTTCATAAGTAAGGATGATCCCCATCTCATCATCTTTCAGGGTGGCCATGAAGTCGTGCAATGATTCCTCATCACCCCTCCACAGGAGGAGGTTGTCTATGTACCTGACCCATAAGGTCAACTCAGGTTGCTGTAACGAGTAGACGACATCCCATAGAGCCATGAAAAGGTTGGCGAGGCTGGGGGCAAACTTAGCTCCCATTGCCACTCCCTTCTTCTGCAAAATGGAGAAGCTCCATGATATAAGATTGTTGGACCAATGGAATCTGTTTACTGGTGGACAAATAGTGTTCTACAGCTGCTAACCCCATTCCGTGTGGGATACTGGTATACAATGCCGTGACATCAGCCGTTACTAAGAGAAGGTCATCGTGGTTCTCAATGCCCTCTAACCAGTGTATCGTGTCCCCCGTATCCTTAAGATATGATGGAAAGGCATGTACTAATGGCTGTAAGTGGAAATCAATATACCGGCCAATCCGGGATGTCACAGAATCTATCCCACTTACAAAGGGTCTCCCTGGAGGCCGAGTGGCATTCTCATGTACCTTGGGGAGATAGTACATAATAGTGATACGTGGACCCACCGGTACTAACCTCTGCTCCAGAGTGATGGCGGGTGAGCTAAGCCAACAGACAGTGAAACAGAGACAGTCTGTCATTCGGAGAAAGTTCCTGAAATCATCAGGATTATTTTCATGGATCTCACAAAGCAGAGGCATGTGAGAATTGAACAAAAATATTATAGCGCACACATGCAAAACTAACATTTACCTCCAGCAAGGCTTTTTAAAAACACCTAGACATTTTCAAAAAAAGTTATCAAAAAATATGGGGATTTGGTCACACCATATTGCTATATGGTGCTTAAGCCCACTTACTGCGACAAAGTACCCCATGATTAGTGTTAGTGTGAAAGTCTTGTTTGTCCTGTTCATGGACTAGGCTTGGGTGAATGTATAAACCCCAACACCAAGCCACCTGTACAACAAGTATGTTCCTGCAACATGGTTTCAAAATGGTCAGCTGGTCAAAGCGAGCTTAAAACAGAATGCACTGAAGAACAGCAAGGCCTGTGCAGAGGGAGCTGACAATCAGCAACGAGCGGCCAAGAACGCACTGAAAAATCCATGGAGTGTCAGAAAGAGTGTCCGACAACAATATCAGATCATTCCTCCTGGGGCTGTTCAATAGTCTTACTCCAGACATTGTTGACATTGACTGGCGTATGGACCTTGTGTCAGAAACCATGAATCAGACTGAGACAGAAGTACAGTTAAATCACACTTGTTTAATAATAATAAAAAAGGTAAACAGAGTAAACTTCAAAACATAGCCAGAGTTCAGAAACCGGAATGGATAGTCAGACAAGCCAAAATGTCAGGGAGCGAGAGATGAGAGTAGTAGAACATTAGGCAGGATCTGGAGCCAGAAGGAATGTCAGCCAAGCAAGTCTTTAACAGGAACTGGATGGCTTAAATAGGCAGAACTGATGAGCAGGATATCATCAACAGGTGAGTCACTGTGGAGGGATAGGAGCTGGCAATTAGCCGACACCTGAGAGGCCAGCTTTGAGAAGGATGGGCTGAGCACAGCCCTGACACCGTACCCACAGATCCCTGGCTCCTAAATCCCTGGCGAGTGCCAGGCCTCATAATATCATGGTGAGATTCCACTATTATGAAAGTAAGGAAGCACTCACCCTGGCAGCCCCAAACAGATCTCAAATTGATGACAAGGGGGTCAGAATCCAAAATCTTTAGCGACCTCTCCCGATCATTCTGGCAAAAAGACACTCTCTACAGTCTATCACTTCTTAGCTCCAACAACACAAGATTCCTTACTACTGGATAGGGATGAGCTTCGTGTTCGAGTCGAACATACGTTCGACTCGAACATCGGCTGTTCGTCTGTTCGGCGAAGTCCGAACATTTTGGTCCGTTCGCGCCAAATTCGTGTGGCGCTCACGGCCCACAATGCACTGCGATGGCGCAGTGCATTGCTGGCTCATGATTGGCCAAGCATGCACTGTGACCCCGCATGCTTGGCCAATCACAGCGCCAGCAGCGAGGAGAGCCATGATTGGCCACAGGCAGGATGCCTGTGGCCAATCATAGCTCAGGCTGTGTAGTGCACGCCCCACACTATATAAGGCCGTGAGCGCGGCGGGCTTGTGTAGTGTGTTGGTGTCTGAAGCAGTGGGTGTTCTGTGTACCTTCAACACAGTACACACCGATCGTTTTCGGACGATTTTCGATCTTGCTGTTGTGTAGTGGTTGTTGTCTGCGTGCCCTGACCGCAGTATAAACCGCTATATTCACCTCACCTATATAGCTAGTGATCTATCTTTTATAATAGAGCTTGCAGTCAGTAGTGTTAGGAGCTAGTGCGTGCTGTCTGCGTGCTCTGTACCCAGTACATACCGCTATATCCACCTACATAGCTCTTCTCTATTTGAGACCACTTGCCATCTGCAGGAGTTATTGGAAGTTGTGTGTGCCTCCAGCACAGCACAGTATACATCTGTATATACCCCTTTATCTCTGGTGTTCTATAATAAAGGCATCTGCAGGAGTTAGTGGGTGTTGTGTGCCTCTAGCACAATATACACTACCCAACTGCTTTTTTACCCAACTCCCTTGAGGCCATTACCATGTCTGGAAGGCCAGCAAGGAGAGGCAGACAGGCGCGAGCCGATAAAAGAGGGCAAGCAGGCTCTGTGTCTAGAGACAACAGTGCTGGTCGTGGACGCGGTGCATTGTCATCAGCACGTGGCCATGGGACACGCTTGTCCTTCTTTTCGGCAGCTGGACATGTTGAACCGCAAACATGCCAACGACTTGGTAGAGTGGATGACCAAGCCCTCTTCATCCTCCTCATCCTCTCTCACCCAGTCTCAGGGTACTAGCAAAGCAGCTGCCAACGCATCGTCTTCCCTCCTCTCAATGTCATCATCAGTGACTCCTTCCCTAGACCCACCACGTCCTCCACGTCCTCCTGAGGAGTCTCCTGAACTCTTTAACTCTTGAACTCTTTTGGGTACATGCTCCAGGAGGATGCCCAGTGTTTTGTGGGCTCTGATGATGACACTCAGCTAGAGGAAGGCAGTAGCGTGAGCACAGAGAGAGGGGATGCTCAAGAAGGACAGCAATCTGGCAGTCATGTTCCACAAGGTGCAGCATACTGACAGGTTTGCTACAGCGATGAAGAGGGAGGGGATGATGAGGGCACTGACTCCACGTGGGTGCCTGGAAGGAGAGAGGAGGAGGAGGCACATGTCCAACGAGGCAGGATGCCCTCCGGGGGCCAGCTTAGGGGCAGCACACCGACTGAATCACACCGCAGAGCTCCGCCTGTGCAGAGCGCTGCCTCTGCGCGTTATTCTAAAAGTTCTTTGGTGTGGGCCTTTTTTGAGACGAGTGCATCAGATCGCACCGCTGCTATTTGCAACATATGTCTCAAGCGTATCTCACGTGGCCAAAACATCAGCCGCTTGGGCACCAATGCTTGACCAGACATATGTTGACCTGCCATGCAGCTCGTTGGCAAGCGTACCTCAAAGACCCACACCAAAGAACAAAGCGGACCTCTCCTTGCTCCTCATCAGCTGGCATCTCCAACCCCACTAGACCTTCAGTCCTCTCTGAAACCTGCTCTGAGAGGAATGAAGGTGTAGAATTAGGTGTGTCACAGCCAAGTGCTTCCGGGAACGCTGCTAGCCGTACACCCACGTCCGATTATAGCAGGCAAATGTCCCTGCCCCAGCTGCTGGACCGGCGAAAGAAGTTCACTCCCAGCCATCCACATGCCCAGTGGTTGAATGCTAGCTTGGCTAAATTGCTAGCACTTCAACTGCTGCCTTTTCAGTTGGTAGACTCGGCCCCCTTCCGTGAGTTTGTACAATGTGCGGTTCCTCAGTGGCAGGTCCCCAAACGCCACTTTTTCTCACGGAAGGCGATTCCGGCTCTCTACCGGCATGTGGAAGGCAATGTCCTTGCCTCGCTGGACAGGGCGGTCAGCGGTAAGGTGCATATTACCGCTGACTCATGGTCCAGCAGGCATGGACAGGGACTTTACCTGTCTTTCACGGCCCATTGGGTCACTCTTCTGGCAGCTGGGAAGGATGCAGGACAAGGTGCAGTAGTGTTGGAGGTTGTTCCGCCACCACGCCTCCAAAATGCTACTATTGGTTGTGACACACCTCTCTCCTCCACCCCCTCCTCTTCTTCTTCTTCCATGGCCTCTTCCAGTGCTCTGTCCTCAGAACCAGCGGTGCTCCGTAGGCGTTCCAGGGGCTACGCAAGTACGCAGGCAAAACGATGCCATGCCGTGCTTGCGCTGGTTTGTTTGGGGGACAGGAGCCACGCTGGGGCGGATGTTTTGTCAGCTCTGCAGGGGCAGGCCGAGAGGTGGTTGACGCCACGCCAGCTTAAGCCAGGAATGGTGGTTTGCGACAATGGCACCAACCGCCTCTCCGCCCTCCGACAGGGACAACTGACCCATGTGCCCTGTGTAGCTCACGTCCTTAACCTGGTGGTGCAGTGGTTCTTGGGCAGGTACCCCGGCTTACAGGATGTCCTGAAGCAGGCCAGGAAAGTCTGTGTGCATTTCCGCCGATCATTTAATGCCTGTGCTCGGCTGGCTGAGCTCCAAAAGGAGTTGAACCTGCCCAAGAACCGCCTTATATGTGACATGCCCACCAGATGGAACTCAACATTGGCCATGCTGCAGTGGCTGCACACGCAGCAGAGGGCCATCAATGAGTACATGTGCGACTACGGCACCAGGACAGGGTCAGGGGAGCTCGGTTTTTTCTCACTACGCCAGTGGGGCATGATCAGGGATGCATGCACTGTCCTGTCACCGTTTGAGGAGGCCACAAGGATGGTGAGCAGTGACAGTGCATGCATCAGTGACACTGTACCTCTTGTCCACCTCTTGGAGCATACGCTGTGTGGAATAATGGACAGGGCACTTGAGGCAGAACAGAGGCAGGAAGAGGAGCACTTCCTTGCCTCTCAAGGCCCCCTTTATCCAGACAGTGTTCCTGCTGTGCCACCCATCACACAGGAAGAGGATGAGGAGGAGGAAGAGGAGGAGGAGGAGGATTGTGTCAGCATGGAGGTGGAGGCTGGCACTCAGCATCAGCAGCAGCAGCAGCAGTCTTGTAGGGATGATTTACAGTCCCAAGAAACACGTGGACTTGTACGTGGCTGGGAGGAGGTAGCTGCGGATCATGTTGTCCTTAGTGACCCAGAGGACTCTGGACCGAATGCCTCAGCTAACCTACGCTGCATGGCCTCCCTGATCCTGCAAAGCCTGCGGAAGGATCCTCGTATTCTTCGGATCAAGGAGAGGGACCATTACTGGCTGGCCACTCTCCTTGATCCACGGTACAAGGGTAAGGTTGCCGACCTTATCTTGTCATCGCAGAGGGAGCAGAGGATGAGACATCTCCGGGAGGCCTTGCAGAAAGGTCTGTGCAACGCGTTCCCAGAGACTGGGAGGTTACAAACTCCTGGTCCTGGACAACGTGTTGCTGAGGCATCGGTCAGAAGGAGCGGTGGAGAAGGTGGCCGTCTGACTGATGCTTTCAGACAATTTTTTAGTCCGCAGCCCCAAGGTATGATCGGTTCCAGCACCCATCGCCAGCATCTGATTTACATGGTGCAGGAATACCTAGGGGCAAGGTCAGACTTGGACACCTTTCCCACCGAAAATCCTCTGGCTTACTGGGTCTTGAGGATGGATCACTGGCCAGAGCTTGCACAGTATGCAATTGAGCTACTGGCCTGTCCTGCATCCAGCGTTCTTTCGGAACGCACCTTCAGTGCTGCTGGTGGCTTTGTTACCGATCACAGGGTGCGCCTGTCCACCGAATCAGTTGATCGACTGACCTTCATCAAGATGAATCAGTCTTGGATCACCCACAGCTACCAAGCACCTGAAGCTGATGTAACAGAATAATTTTTTTTGAAATATCACATCCCTTCAAGACTGCCTATGCTGATGCTGAGTGACTGTCCTGTTATGTTGATTGTCTATCCTCTTCCTCCTCCGCTGATATGTTGGAAGAACATTTCTGGTTCTGGTTGATGCCATCAGCCCAATTTTTCTGCCCCTGTTTAACAGGGGCGTTTAAGTACAATTTTTGATGCAATGCTTTGCAGCAGGGCTAATTCCTGCAATCAAACAAGAGTATATGGGAAAGGTTGCAGTGTGGTGGCACCAGCACCAGTGCCTAAGGCCCAATTTTTCTGCCCCTGTTTTACAGGGGCGTTTAATTACAATTTTTGATGCAATGCTTTGCAGCAGGGCTAATTCCTGCAATAAAACTAGAGTATATGGCAGAGGTTGCAGTGTGGTGGCACCAGCACCAGTGCCTAAGGCCCAATTTTTCTGCCCCTGTTTAACAGGGGCGTTTAATTACAATTTTTGATGCAATGCTTTGCAGCAGGGCTAATTCCTGCAATAAAACTAGAGTATATGGCAGAGGTTGCAGTGTGGTGGCACCAGCACCAGTGCCTAAGGCCCAATTTTTCTGCCCCTGTTTAACAGGGGCGTTTAAGTACAATTTTTGATGCAATGCTTTGCAGCAGGGCTAATTCCTGCAATAAAACTAGAGTATATGGAAGAGGTTGCAGTGTGGTGGCACCAGCAGCAGTGCCTAAGGCCAAATTTTTCTGCCCCTGTTTAACAGGGACATGTAATTACAATTCTTGATATAATATTTCACAGGAGGGCCCGTTCCTGTGCCCACCCAGAGTAACGGTGAGGACTTATAGTGTTGTGGCACCAGCACCACAACCACCAAAGGTCAATTTTTCTACCACTGTTCAACAATGGCATGTAATTACAATTCTTGATATAATCGTTCACAGCAGGGCGCTCCAGCGCCCACCAAGAGTCACTTTGAGGGCTTACAATGTTGTGGCAAAACCAACACCTTGTTCCGCCATTTCTGCAGAGCATATAGGGCAGGCCCCTACTTTAAAACATCCAATTTACAAACATCTCCTACTTGCAAACGGAAGGAGACAACAGCAAGTGAGATGAAAAAAGATGGATGACAAAACAAATTATACTGGGGTGATAACCCTTCCCTATGTTTTCCAAAAATCTTAAAAATAGTTTTTTTGACTGGAGCTACACTTTAAAAATGTACCAGTTGAAAATTACAAACAGATTCAACTTAACACAACAAACCTACACAGTCCCTGTCTTGTTTGCACCGCCTGTATACTGCTGTTCTGAGTATATAGAGCTTGGGGGCCACACACATTTCCTTTTTTTAATATGGGTACAGGGTTCCCCTTAATATGCGTACAAGACCCAAATAGGCTGGTAATGGGCAGGGAGGGCTACCAATGCCATTTTTCTCAATGATTTTCAACCATATTGCAGGAACCAGATATAACATTAAAACCGCAAGCAGTTTTAAATGGTGTTATTTCCGTTAAATGTCATTTTGTGCAGGGACTGTTCTAAACACGGGAAACACGTGGCACTTCACAGGCATACTACAGACACCCCCCAGGCACCATATTTAAAGGAATATTTCACTTTTTTTTCACTTTAATCGTCATTAAAATCAGTGCTCCCGCCAAAACGGCCATTTTTAAAAACATTTTAGGCATTGACCCATGTCCCCTGGGGCAGGAGCCAGGTCCCCAAACCCTTTTTAGGACAGTATCTTGCATATTAGCCGTTAAAATTAGCACTTTTCATTTCGAACGTTCGAGTCCTATAGACTTCAATGGGGTTCTAAAGTTCGTTCGAATTTGGGGTCCGTTCGAAAGTTCTGGTGCGAACCGAACCGTGGGGTGTTCGGCTCATCCCTAGTCATTACATAATACTGCAATGTGTATTCATGTCTAGTCCTCTTACCCTTATGAATGTTTACGCACCTAATGTGGGTCAGCCTAAATTCTTCACTGAAACATTTGATCTGTTGAAACGCTTCTCTAGGCCCTTTATGGTTGTAGGGGGTGAGTTCAATGCTGTCCTTTCTCCTACAAGAGCTAGGAAATGGAAATCTCTATTCCAAGCTAAGCAACCTCTCCCAGTGCAATCACTAGCCTCCTCCTTCCATCAATTGATATGGGGTCACCATTTCTTTGACGCTTGGAGGATAAAACACCCCATCAAACAGTTTTCGTTCTACTCCCCCCCACAAAATGTTCTCCAGGTTAGACTATTGTTTTGTGACTGGCCCCCTTCTGCCTAACACAGTATTTTCTGATCTAGGCCCTATCACCTGGTCAGACCATGTTCCCCTAACCCTAGATCTCTCCCTCTCCACTGCTTATCCCAAGACATGCCATTGGAGACTCCTTATTGAATCACCCTGATACCAAAGGAAAACTTCTCTCGGCACAAACCGAATACTTTCAACTCAACGCAGGTTCTGTCTCCAGCCTGTCCACTCTTTGGAAGGCACATAAGGCTGTTTTCAGAGGGCAATGTATTTCTACAAACTGCTGAGCGTTCTCTGGTGCTTTCTCCCTTGGTGACCTGGCTGAGGGCAGTAACCCCCTTGAGAAATCAAATAAAATCTTTGGACATGTCCGGTAAAATCTTTGGACATGTCTGGTATAGTCCCTTCTCTGGGCGAAACAGAGATTCTATGAGTTCTCCAATAAGCCTCACAGCATGTTAGTCTCCAGACGCAACCCTAGACTCTTTCAGTCCTTTCCTGATCATCTGAAACAATTGGATGGTACCCACAGAATATGACCTGGGTCTCTGGCGACTTCTATGACAAACTATACAATTGTTTAAACCCCGCCCTCCATCCCCCATTTGAGCAAGGGTCATTCAAGACCTTCTTGGACGGTATTCAGCTACCTAAGCTGGACAAGATGGACTTATTAACAGCAAACACCCCCATTACTGAAGACAAACTGACTAAAACTATCAAGCATCTACCCTACTACAAATTCCCTGGACCAGACAATCTCCCTTTTTCTTACTAAGAGACATTCTTACTGACCTTAACAGACAAGATCCCCCATTGCATGTTTCTACACTCCTACATCTCGGTAATACCCAAGCTGGGTAAATACTGACTACAAACACTTTACAAAGATCCTGGCCAATCGTTTATCCCAATTCCTGACAAAATTGGCCGACAAGGATCAAGTAGTCTTTGTCCCTACCAGACACGCAGAAGACAATACTAGACACACCATAGATCTTATAGACATGTTGACTAGAGTACTCAGACCTGCCATAATCCTTAGCTTAAATGCTCAGAAAGTGTTTGACAGATTGAGCTGGCCTTATATGTTTGCCACCTTAACCAAATTCAGATTTCAAGGCCCCTTTATATCTGCTCCAAAAACCCTTTATTACAACCCTTCATCCCAGGTCCAAATGGCCTCCTTTTATCTCAGACCTTCCCAATGACTAAAGGCACCAGACAAGGCTGCCCGCTTTCTCCGTTACTTTTTATCCTTTGTCTAGAACCCCTAGCAGAGGCCATATGGTCCCACCCTGATATCCGAGGTATACCCATGAGCCAAAGAGAATATACATTTTCTTTATTTGCGGATGACATTCTATTAACTCTCACTATACCACACATTTCCCTCCCATCTTTACATACCCTACTATCAAGATTCAGTGCTCTATCCGGGTACAAAATCAACACCTCTAAAATGGAGGCGCTGCCTCTCCATATCTCATCTGCGGAACTGAATTTGTTACAACACTCATTCTCATACCACTGGTGCACCTCCTCTCCCAAATACCTAGGCGTGCAAATCACCCCAACTTACGCTTCCCTGTATCAGGCATACTATGTTCCCCTGTTTAAAGAAGTCAGTGACATGTTAAAGCATTGGAACCTGCTCCCGATATCTTGGATAGCTAGGATCAATGTACTAAAAATGTCTGTTATGCCTAAACTGTTATATCTTTTTGAGACCCTACCTCCATGTCACAATTAAAGCTAGTCAAGTGTTGATACCTTAATTTCCTTTGGACTGACAAGGCCCATTGGGTAGCAAGCTCTGTGATCTTCTCCCCTAGGCATCGGGGGGGTCTGGGGGCCCCAGATGTTTATAAATATTATTTAGCATCCCACCTTCGGGCAGTGGTCTCCTGGTCAAGCCTAGAAGCACCAAATAGATGGGTGAAAATCGAGATGGGCTCATTATTTTCCACACACCCCTCCTCCCTTGTCTGGTCGCCCACCCTGATTCAGGACCCCAAACTCCATAGCTTATGTTTAAGCTCCATGCTGTTCACATTAAAGCTCTGGCGCACTTGTATGAACAAATTCTCTTTCTCTTCGCCATGCCCCCCCCATTATCTAATGTACTCTTCAACCCACTGCTCACAGACAGCCTATCCCACTCTCATATGGCCCCCTGGGCACAAGCTGACCTATTTCAACGTTGCCATTTTGTCCACCCAGTCACCCATAAATTCTGAACCTTCACTAACCTTTAGTCTAAATATCAACTCCCCAAAAATTTACACTACTCCTATCTCCAAATAAATCATTACTTTAACCTTATTTTACCTAAACCAATGACTTTTGAACTCCTTTTCTCCCAAGCCCCCCATCAAACTCGATTAATTTCTGTTATCTACTAAATACTTCAGAACTCATCCCCACTTTCAGATGATTGTCACACTCACATTCGAAAATGGGCCCATATCATCCAAAAGCCTATCTCTATACCTCAGTGGGGCAGGAATTGGACCTCCACCTCCAAGATATCCCGATGCTTGGTACAGAGAGAGACAGCATTCAAAATACTGCTCTTCTGGCATAGAACACCAGAGATCTTACACCGTTATGATCCCTCACTGTCCCCTATTTTTTGGAGATGTGGTAAGACCAGGGGCACTAATTACCATATATTCTGGCAATGTGAGTTAATAGCACCTTCCTGGTCTATGGTGATTTATCTGCTCATCGAATCTCTTCTCCCGTTAGATCCACTACATCTCCTCCTTGGCCTTCCATTCCCAGGTTTGGGGAAAAACTCGAACAAATTAACCTCATACATTTAATTAGCAGCTAAGAGAGTTATCCCAATGTGTTGGTTGGCCCCCACTCCTCCTTCTTAGGAACAGCTTCTCAATGTCATCACCGAAATTCACAGAATGGAGCACATGACGGCATTGGTGGAGGATGCTGTTGACAGGTTAGATGGGATCTGGGAGATACGGGACAAATCTGTGTATGGTCCTCTCCCCTGACCCTATCTGGTTTCACATCAGTCATTCCATCGCTGCACCTCCCTGTAGATCCCCTTTATTCGTTCACTCCCCTTGTTGTCTTCTGGATGCCACCCAGATTACTATCCCCTCAACCCATGGTATACATATTTGTGTTGTTTAAAATTTCTATATACTCCCAGCTGTAATCCAGAGAAATATTATTATAGCCCTTAATTGGTCTGCCCTATACAGCCCTTTTTTATGGATATACATCTATTTTCGACCTAGTTGCCTCTAACTTCTTTCATTTTGCTTGTTTTTTCATTTCTTGTTTGATTCCTTCCAGCACTCACTGAGCTTACTGTGCTGTATTTGTAATGTGAAAATTCTTAATAAAAATACAATTATAAAAAAGAAAAAGTCATAGATCTTTGAGTTCAGCTCATGATAAATAGGGGCAAACACACAAGTGTTGTTTTTATAATTTTGCTCAGTATAATAGAGGTGAATCCCTTCACAGGTAGGATAAGGGTATCCCCCCACCAGTTATTCTATTTAAAGGATTGGACATTTTTAATACTTCACCTTCATTTACAAATTTACTGCTCATGGTCAAATTGATTTTTTTTGCATTGGTACAAGTTCCCCAGGACAGTGCCTGGACAGTGTATGCCATTGATTTAAATGGAGTTCGGGTTTAGTATCCAAATTTCTTTGAAGTTTGCTGAACCCTGCTAAAACTGAACCTAGGGTAGTCCAGCTCATCCCTACTAGCTACTATGTAGTGACCTATGTATACTACTAACTATACCACGGCCTAACCCTTTGTACTACTAGCTATATCAAAACCTAACTAAAGTATGTCTAACTAAAATGTGTATAGCTAGCTTTACTATGACCTGCATTTACTAGCCATACCATAGCTCCACTATGACATAAATTGAATACTACCAGTTATACCATGACCTAATAAAAGTGTTTCAAACTATGCTCCCCCGAAAAATGAAAACAGAGTCACACATTTTACATCATGCTTTTCATATGATGATAAAGGGACTTGTGATAAGAATCTGGTGGTGCAGAAGATTATTCTCCCTGGTGATTTATGAAGTGATTTATGTACATTGGCAGCCAAGTATAATATTTGTATTTTTAGGATGAGTTACAGGAAGAATATTAGCTGCCTTGATTGATAACATATT
This sequence comes from Lithobates pipiens, assembly GCF_037356315.1. NCBI lineage: Eukaryota > Metazoa > Chordata > Amphibia > Anura > Ranidae > Lithobates > Lithobates pipiens. Next base: position 229,667,452 of record NW_027507758.1, read on the forward strand.
AAAAAAGGCATCAATCTCTTTCTTAAGAAACTATGAAACATTTTGCCTTGGTTGCAATGCTACTTCAGTGTACAACACTTTATTTTACTGCAGTTCCTAGGAATGGCTTGAGTAGATGTTTGCAGCAGCCTAACATTAACTGAGTTTGCAGCCTTTAGTACCTGTTTTACAACTGTTGAGAATAAATTACTTTGCTTTGGAAGACAGTAACTATTGGTGGATAGAACAACATTTTTTAACATATGATAACCTGTCATGAGGATATATATATGATAAATTATATAATTAGTGGTGCATTTTTTTGAGGGTAGTAAGTTGGGCAAAGGTTCACTGCATGTCTCTTCATCCATACATTTCTTTAAAATGTATAATTTACACTAATATTGCAGTCTTTTCATTGTAGCTGCTACATTTTCTGATTTTTTAAAATGTAATCTGAGGAACTCACACCACATGTCATTAGACATAACTTAAAGTGGAACTGTGGCCTTAAAACAAAAAAAAATTGTGAGACAGAAAGTATTTTATTACAGAAGATACATACTAAGGGTCAAATAAGCTGTTCCCTTTTTCTAGTGAAATTTTCCTTAGCTAGTGAAAATGTATTTTGCAAAGAATACCCAATTATGTGCAAGGAAATGTTTTTTTATTTTTGCTTGCACGTGGGTGATGGAAGTAAACAGAGCTTCACCTCAATAACTAGGCTACGTGAAAATTCCTTGTGAACAGTCCAATTGCCTTTAGTAAAACTGCCCCTATGTCTCTTTTGCAATTAAGGCTTCTCATTTTAGTCCTTGCAGCTTTATTTTCAATGTATGTCATCTAAGGGATGCTTGGGAGGCTGAAGCCCCCACACCCAGAAGAAGCCAGGGAAAAGATGATGGTGTCGGTATTTGTTGGCTTTAATTTGCTTTAATCTTCCAAATCGCTGTGCACATTTCTGAATAGCAGACAACATTTGTGATTCATTTTCAAATCTTAACCACTTTATAACTGGAGCACGACGATGTACGTTCACTTTTGAAGAGGGATATCTCAGCCAGCTGCTGCCACAACTGGGATATCTGTCTCTTCAGGCATCGGTTGTGTGTACGATATTGGTGGTATCTGAGGTGGGTTTGCCGCAAGATCACCGTTATCAGCGGCGGGAGAGGTGACACCCCCTCCCACCGCTCTCCCGCATCCTCCACCGCTTACCGGAGCCGTTGGTAGGGGCGGAGGAGATTGGGACCTGCCTTCTCTGTGGTATGGAGACCAGTGAGGCTAAGATGACCCCCATCCGTCTCTATACCATAGCAGGGCGGAAGCGACGTCAAAACGTCACTTCCGCCCATACCTCTTAAAGGCATATTTTTTCAATGTAATTTTTTCAAATGACATTTTTTTTTTATTGCATTCAAGTCCAAATATCAGATCTGAGGACTTTTTGACCCCAGATCTCATATTTAAGAGGACCTGTCATGCTTTTTTCTCTTTTCAAATGTTTTTATTGAGATTTTTAGCAGAGTTAGTTACAACAAGGGTTACAAAACAAAAAAAATAATATATAGTAATAAAAGTAACATAACACAGTATAATGTAGTGACAGGGTTTTCTCAGCATAATATAGCATAGAAACAAATAATCCACAATAAAGAATAAAGTAGTATTCCTAAGTATCTAATATTCATAGTCATAAAGGGACTCGAACAAGAGTAAGTCTCTTAAAATTTGTATAATAAAGTCTGTAATATAATTATTGTAAGATTTATAAATAGCGATATGGATAATGGCCACTTCTGGACCCCAAGACACCCCTCACAGGGATCTATCTGTGTCTTGGAGTACCTAGGCCAACATCCTAAAGGAAATTCAAACACAGTAGTTATCTTTTATGAAGGAAAATAAAGATCTATTCTTACTCCGCAGCTCAATTCAGATAAACAAATATGTGATATATTTGTCACTTTGCTATGAAATTATTTTTAAAGCCATCCAAAAAAAAAATATTAAAACGCACAGGAGTTCTTTCTTCTATATGATTAAAGAATCAGCATTATCTAAATTGTGGAAGTATAATTTTTGTACCATGTACTCCAAGGTTCCCATAGTTGTTGTTCCTTAATATATAGGGATTTGTCATTAGGAAATAACAATTCATAGGAGTGGTGGAGTTGGGTTAATTCTATAACTTCTGTCATAGTAGGAAGAGAGTCAGTTTTCCATTTTCTAGTTATGGATAGTCTCGCAGCTAAAAGTATATGTGTTACTACTTTACGATATTGTTTGGGAATCGTATGTAAATTCATATTCAGAATGGCTAGTTCTGGTGAAAGTTGAAGGACAATACCTGTTACGGAAGTGAGTAAATGGGAGATTGCCTGCCAGTAGTTATGTAAGCTTGGGCAGTCCCACATAATATGAAATAGGGTCCCCAATTGGGTACAATTTCTCCAGCAATTAGGTGACGAGTTCCCCTTGAATTTTGCTAGGATATGTGGAGTCAGGTATTGTCTTTGAACTATTTTTTGTGCCAGTTCCCATAGTGTAACACATGCAGTGGCCCTATATATGCTTCGTAGGGAAGCCATCCATTGTTTAATTGAAAAGTCTTGCTCCAAATCTTGTTCCCATTTAAGGAAGGAAGGTAGTTTGCTGGGTATGTTTTTTTCCCCTAGAATTGGGTATATTGTAGCTACTCCTTTCTGTGAGGTGGCATGGTTATTGAGGAAAGACCATATTTTAACCGGGATTGAAGCTCTGAGTTGTGGATTGTGTAGCAGACACTTTTCTATTTGAATATATGTAGATCGCTCAGAATTCGGAAGCTGTAATTCATTACTTAACTGAGAAAAAGACTTTAATGAGCCCTGTTGGAAGAAGGAACCAAGTTTGATATCCCCACCCAAATTCCAGTCGTGTATTTGTATGCCAGGAATTAATGTTGGTATAATTGTTAGAGGAGGGTTTAACACCGTGATTGGAGTTTTATCCCATTTGTATGTGATGATTCTCTGCCAAGAGTGTAGCGTCGCTTTCACCGTTGGTGGGTATTGAGCTGTAATTGTGGACTTAATTTTCCTACTAAGTAACCAGAATTGCATATTAGGCTGTCGTGTGATGTCTTTCTCAATTTGTCCCCATAAAGTTTTAGGAGTAGGCAAGAACCATTCTTGCAATTGGGTCAAAAGAGTTGCGTCATAATAATCCTGTAGATCAGGTACGGTCGCACCACCTATATTTCTATGTTTAATTAGTATATGGTATGCGCAACGGGATTTTTTGCCATTCCATAGATATTTTCCCAAACTGCTTTGTAAGGATTTAAAGTAGTATTTAGGGATACATATTGGAAGGGACCTGAGTTGATATAATAATTTTGGTAAGGTCATCATTTTGAAAGCTGCCAGGCGACCAGCCCATGTAAATTCGAATTTACTAAGTGTTGTCAGATCTGTTTCAAAATGTTTCTTAAATGGTAAAAAGTTTGTTTTAAATAACTGTTTTGTTTTGTTAGTGAGAGTGATTCCTAAGTAAGAAATCCCCTCGTCTTTCCAGTGGTAGGGGTATTTATTAGACAATAACTGCCTGGTTGTGTTATCTAATCCTAGGTCTAAAATATTGGACTTAGTTTCATTGATTTTATAATATGATGCTGCTCCAAATGTCGTTAGTATATTTTGGAGATTCGGGAGAGATGAAATAGGATCAGACACTATAAGCACTATGTCATCTGCGAACAGACTTATTTTATTATCTATTTGCCAAATTTTTATACCAGATAGTTTTGTGTCAGATCGTATACGTTCTGCTAGAGGTTCGATGGCTAAATTAAATATTAAAGGAGATAAGGGGCAACCTTGTCGTGTTCCATTCGAGATGCCAAAGGGCCTAGACATCATATCATTTGTGTATACTCTCGCTGAGGGGCCCTTATACAGTGCAAAAATTGCCGATAAAATATTTCCACGAAAGCCAAATTTTAAAAGCACTGACTGTAAATAGCCCCAATGGACCCTATCAAACGCCTTCTCTGCATCCAAAGAAAGGAGCAGAGAAGGCGTTTGATGTCTCTCAGTGAAGAGTATAATATCAATCAGACGTCTTGTTGCATCTGAAGATTGTCGACCTTTAGTAAAGCCAGATTGATCTTTGTGAATGAGGTCTGGTATGTAGTTCATCAGTCGATTCGCTATTGCTTTGGCGTATATTTTGATGTCAATGTTCAATAATGAAATCGGTCTGAAATTTTGGGGAGCATTGGGATCTTTGCCTGGTTTCGGCAGTGTTATGATCAAGGCCTGAAGCATCTCAGCCGGAAATTCTGATTTGGATGCCGCTTCGTTAAAAAGTGAGCATAAGTGGGGAGCCAGTATATCTCGAAGTAATTTATAGTATTCTCCTATCATTCCATCTGGGCCCGGAGATTTATTGTTGGGCAGGGAGTCTATAGTTCTAGCAATTTCTTCCACTGAAAATGGGACGTTAAGATCAGAGATTTGATCAGTAGTTAATGATGGGAGACTAATAGTATCTAAGAAATCACTTATTATCTTTGGGGTAGGTGTGGGAGTTTGAGAATCATCTTTAAGATTGTAAAGGGAGCTATAATAACAGCTAAATGCATTCGCTATGTCTTGGGGGTCTTGCAATTTTTCTCTAGTAATAGGGTGGTATAGATATGGAATCTTTGATTTGGAATATCTGCCTTTGATCCGAAGTGCCATGTTTTTTCCTGCTTTGTTGCTAGTATGGTAATATTTAGCTTTAAGTTTTCTAGTATGTTTTTCAAATGTATCCAATAAAGTCGTTCTGAGTTCCTGTCGTAATATTTGTAGTTTAGTTTTCAGTTGTTGTGATGGGTGAGATTGGTTTTGGGAATCTAATGTTTTAATGTCAGCAGTAAGTTTCTCAATTTTCGTTTTATTTTTCCTGAATTGAGCATTCAGTTGCATTAGGATTCCCCTACTAAATGCTTTATGAGCACCCCATAGGGTGGCGGAGTCTGACACCGATCCCACATTATATTTAAAGAATTCAGTTATCTGGTTTTGTATAGCTGTAGCATAGGTAGGCATTTTGATAAGATATGCATTTCTTCTCCATAGAAAATGGGTCGTTTGAGAGTGTTTAGGTAGAATAGTCATACTAATTGGGGCATGATCAGTCCAAGTGATGGGTGCAATGTCAGACTCCCTCACCCGCTGCAATAACCACTTATCCGTAAAAATATAATCGATACGAGTATAGGTATTATGTATCAGGGAATGATATGTGTATTCACGACCTCCAGGATGATGGCATCTCCATACATCATAGAGATCGCTTTTATTCAAAAAAGTTTTAAGTGCACAGTTGGTTCTGGTTTTGGGATTAGAAGTGTCTAGTTCTTGTTCATGTATTGTGTTGAAGTCTCCACAAATTATTAAGGCACCTTTTTGGCATTTACCTATTTTTCTCATCAGGCCATTCAGAAAATGGGATTGCCTTTTATTAGGCGCATACACATTTACCAATGTAGTAAGTGTATTATCAATGGTACATATTAATATGAGGTATCGTCCATTGGTATCTACAATAGATTCATGCAATTGAAAATTAACTGAATGATGTATGGCAATAAGTACTCCTCTTTTTTTCTGTTGGCCTGATGCTGTAAATATGTGAGGAAAGTTCTTATGGGTGCAAGTGGGAGTAGCGCCTGTTTTGAAATGGGTTTCTTGTATACACAATATTTGACATCGCTGGGTGTTAGCCATTTTCCACATCGACGCTCTTTTTGCTGGATGGTTAAGACCATTAGTATTTAAAGATATTAACTTTATACTCATAAAAGGATATTAATAAGATGGAAAAAGTAAGTACATACTACCCTGATAATAGCTTTAAATTCTACTTCCATGTGAACAATCTGTAGTCTGAAATGACTATGAATGTCCAAAAATTTAGTGACTGAAAAGTTTTGATTCAAATTTTGTAGGTTCACAACATACCTGTCCCTTTGAATGCTATGAGTTGTGTATAGGATACTGTGAAGAAAAAAATAAAAGTAAAAGCACAAACAAAAATATAACCAAACATTAAACTTAACTTGCAGTGGTAAACATTTCAATGTATACTGCAACATTAGAATGGGGAATTAGTTCAAAGGTCAGCTGTTCCAAAGATTTAGTATCGCACGGCACGGCGGGCAAGCTGATAGATCGGTTTCCTATAGATAGGATTGTATTTTGACCGGATCTAGTCAATGAAAGCTAATGCCATTGTGGAGTAAGTTTCTCCAGATTCTTCTTAGCTCCGATAGGTGGAGTTGGTTCGGGGATAATACCCCATGCGTGAAGTAACTTAATGCCTTGTTCCACAGAAGTGATTGTATGGTAGGTGTCGTTCTTCTGTATCAGTAGTTTAGATGGTTGTTTCCAACGGTATTCAATTTTATGATTACGCAGAGCTTTTGTAATCGTGGAAAGTTGTCTTCTCATATCTAGAGTATGTTTAGACAAGTCAGCATAAATCTGAATTGTATTATATGATTGTGGAAGTTGTCCTAGATGTCGCACTTTATATAGGATTTGTTCTTTAACATGGTAGAAGTGTACTCTAAGTAGTACATCACGTGGTATCTGTGGAGGGAGAAATGACGGTTTCGGAATCCGATGGATACGATCAATTGTGAGCTCTAAGGCTGGTATAGCTGGCAGCAAGTTGGAGAATAAGTCAGTGGCATATTTTTTAAGATCAGACTGCTGTATATTTTCAGGGATACCCCTGATTTTGAGATTGTTCTTCCTTGAGCGGTCTTCTAAATCTGCGATTTTAAATTTAAGCCACTCTTTTTCAGCTTTATTTTCTTCATGAGCATCTATTAAATCATTAATAGTATTGGTCATGTCTCCCATAGAGTTCTCAATAGTGTGTACTCTTTCACCTAAGGAGTTCACTGCTTTGGAGAATTGATTTGTGAGTTGTAAAATATCCGTATGAAGCGAAGTATGTAAAGTTAATAGCATTTCTTTTAATTGGGTGTCCAGAATAGGCTGGTTATTAGTGGGGAATGCGGCTATAGGTGAAGCTATAGGAGTTATGACTGTGTTATCTTGACTAATATGAGATATTTTATAGCTTACCTCCTGGCCTGTGAAATGCAGTTTGATACGAGTTTTAGCCAGGCTGCGACATGTAGGACTGAGGTAATCTTCCTCATGAGGAGATTCCAGATATGTTTTCTGAGGTGATTCCTCTAGAGCAGCATCAGGCCTGTCAGTGTATTGCGCTCTCCCTGAGGAGGCTGTTGCTGGTACAGCAGCTGTGAGAGGATCTGTGCCATCTTTTTTTCTCCCTCCCGCTGACTGAGAGGAGAATGTCGTTAGTTTTTTCATTTTCCGTTCGTCTTTCCGCTTTTTTGACATCACCTTCGGATTCAGGAACTCTTCCGTTTTCTGTTCGTATCTTTTTTACCGATATTCGCTGTGAATTGTCGCTAATATGCCCGTTCGTGTCACAGAGCTCTCTCACATAGCTTCCATTCAGCTCATGCGCTGGCCACGCCCCCAAAGCTTAGAGCCTCCTCTCCTGTCATGCTTTTTTCTATTACAAGGGATGTTTACATTCCTTGTAATAGGAATAAAAGCGATCCATTTTTTTTTTAAACAATGTAAAAATAAATAAAATCAAGTAATATAAATAAGAACATTTTTTTTTTTTTAAAACACCTTGTCCCAACCGACTCGCGCGCAGAAGCGAACACATATATGAGTAGCGCCCGCATATGAAAACGGTAGTCAAACCACATATGTGAGGTATCGCCGCGATCGGTATAGCGAGAGCAATAATTATAGCCCTAGACCTCCTCTGTAAATCTGAATTTTTAAAATGTTGCTTATGGAGATTTTTGAGGGTAAAGGTTTGGCGCAATTTTGAAGCATGACAGGTTGGGTATCAATTTACATGGCGTAATATTATCTTTCACAATATAAAAAAAATTGGGCTAATTTTACTGTTTTATTATTTTTTTATTCAAAAAAAGTGCATTTTTTCAAAAAAAGTACGGTTGTAGGACCGCTGCGCAAATACGGTGCGAAAAAAAGTATTGCAATGACCTCCATTTTAATCTCTAGGGCAGTGACGGTGAACCTTGGCACCCCAGATGTTTTGGAACTGCATTTCCCATGATGCTCATGCACTCTGCAGTGTAGTTGAGCATCATGGGAAATGTAGTTCCAAAACATCTGGGGTGCCAAGGTTCACCATCACTGCTCTAGGGTGTTAGAAAAAAAAAAAACTATATATAATGTTTGGGGGTTCTAAGTAATTTTTTAGCAAAAAAAAACAACTGTTTTAAACATGTAAACACCGGATCTGAAAAAGAGGCTCAGTCCTTAAGTGGTTAATAACCTGATTCAACATCTTTCTCAATTTCTCTGTGTGTCTTTAAATGTCATTGTGACTCATAAGATTATTGCTTTTTAGTTTGTTTTTTCGTTTTTTAATATCATTTGCTAAGCTCTCACAGCAGATTACAGTTTATGCATCTCTACTCTTTTTACATACAAATTATATAACTAAGTTGTAACCTATGCGCTGTATGTAGTGTCATAAACAAAACAAACTGCATTTTGTATGCAGCTACTGTTTTCTGTCAAACAGAGCTCCAATTTACAAAGATTCAAGTTATTCCTCCCATTTGACTCTGTGGTAGAGTGTGTTTTTACATATCTGATCAGAGCACTGTATGGCTATAACATTCATTACCTGAAACAAAAACAACTCTGAGGCCGCGTACACACGCGGGGACTGTTCGCCCAACTTTGTCCGCTGAACAGTGTTTCGGCGGACAGTCCGCTCGTGTGTGGGCTTTCAGCGGACAGTTTCAGCGAACAGTCCGCTGAACAAGGTTTTTCGGAAATTCCGTAAAACTGTCCGCTGAAACTTTGTTTCAGCGAACAGTCCCCTCGTGTGTAGGCTTGTTCGTCAAACTAAGTTCCGCGCATGCTCAGAAAGGATTTACACGCCGAAAGTTATAATGCAGTGTATAGGACGTTGTATTTCCCGTCCCGTCGTACATGCCGTTCACGTCATCGCGCACGGTTTCAGCAAACTGTTCGTTCGTCGTGTGTGGCCATGTCCGTCCATGCTAATTTTGAGCGGACTGTTTGCCGAAACTGTTTGACGGACAAAGTTGGGCGAACAGTCCCCGCGTGTGTACGCGGCCTGATGTGCCCAGGGTGCCTTCAGGGGTGTCTTGGCAAAATACCAAAAAAATGCCCAAAAACTGTGTACCAGCCTGTGGGTTTATCAAGCCTGACTTTTAGTTACACAAAGCCACAGGTTTTCATTGTGCACTGTTACAATGACATCATCTGTTGAAAAGGAGGACGTCTGGTGCCTGCCCAACATCCTTGTTTGACCCTCTCTGTAAGCACTGGGCCACATTAGCTGAGTGAGAGAATCTGAGGGGGAAGAGAAACATTGCAGTACCAGTGTGCAAAGGTGTATTTGCTTTGGAAGAATAAATCACCTCTAACGCTGAGTGTTCGATGTGTGTGGATGTTGCTGCATTATATAAAACTATTAGTTTTGTTTTTTAAATTTTAGAATAGGGTGCCTCGAAATTGTGCATAATTTAAAAGGGTGCTTTGACTGACGAAAGGTTAAGAAACACAGAATTAAATCACGCTGGGGCCTGATGGCCAATTCCGTTTTGCCGAGTTTCATACTGGTGTGAGAATAATTCCTGATAACACAAATATTTTTGTAGAATGTGGTATCAAGGAGGGATATACAATACATGTGCTAAATTAATTAAGGTCAGTGAATGGTTATGCTATATATTATTTTTTAAACTCTTTCATACAATCTCTAAAACAATCCCACTGTATTTGAAAATTCTAAATTGGTTAGCAGAAGACATACTATAAATTATCACTGAAAGTTATGGTTATAAAGACCTCACAAATCCCTCCAATTGATTTCTTTTAGTCCTTTCTAACTATAATTACCTTCACAGTTGTTTTTTCTTGTTGGTCCATAGGTCCGACACCATAGAAGTTAGTGCTTCCATGTACTGCACCAGTATTGGCCATCAAAGCCTGAAACATGTGTATGCAATTTGACTCTATATTCGGCTATATCTGTATTATACCTCAGCAACTCTAAATGTACAGTAAGCCAATGGTTCAAATTTAGGAAATTCATTTATTAAAACATGTTGAAAATATTACTTACAGTGAAAGAAAAAATACATATAAAAACACATTCATGGTTAAAAAAGGACATCATAAAGGCAAGTTAATTACTGAGTTCAAATATATTGAACTGTGCTGTGGTCCCAACAATTAAATTAAAGTCCCGACCCTTTATACCACATCAATCTGTTAGGGAATGTAATGTAGGATTACTCTGCCTGTGCCTGAAAAACATTAAATGGTCCCTGGCGGAGTAATCCTCGTGCTGTGGTTCCAGACAATCACATGCCCCAGTGGAGAGATATAGAAGAAGGGGCCTGGGATTTTTTTTTATTACGTTGTCCGGACTGCAGCACAAGGATTATACCGCCTGTGTCCAAAACAGGGTAGATGCTTCCACTAGGCAAGCTAGGCAGCTGCCTAGGGCACACAGCCAGCTAGGGTTCATCCAGGGCTCTGCAGCTGTGATCACTCACTGAGGAGGAAGAGATTTTCAGTCACTCAATCAGCCTCTATTCCTCCTCCGCCCTTAGGATCTGTGCGGTGCCATGTCCAGCCACCCTGCCAGCTCTCTTCCCACCTCCATCCCTGCGCTATGTGCAGCTACTACAGGAGCAGAGCGAGCGGCATTGTGCACGGAGACAGCTGGGTTGGATCCACCCAGGTCTGGACTGGACACATAGAGTGCATGCCGGCATCTGCCCAGGCCGGGGCTGCCGTGCCACATGTCCTGATAGAGCTCAAAGTTAAGCTGCTCCTGCAGCTTTCCCCACTCACCCAGCATCTATCTCATCGGGGGCCTGGGGGCGGAACCCAAAAATCAGCTGACCTGTCAATGAGAGCAATAATTCTAGCATCAGAACTACTGCATAACAATACCACCTAATGTCCTGGAGGGGCTTTTAAAGTGTTACCTATGAAATAATATAGGGTAGTTCTGGTGCTAGAATTATTGAATCATTTTATTTTTTCTTGGAGTGGGGGGGGGGGGGCGTGAGTATCTGGTCTTGCTTAGTGTGCAAAATAGTCTAGCACCGGCCCTGGCCTGAAAAACATTAAATAGTCCCACTCCTTCCCCAACCCCAGCTGAGCAAGAGTACCTGGAAATGTTACTGTACAATTTTGCACTGTAAAATAAAATGTGCTGCCATTTGGAGAAACACAGACAAAGGCTTTTAGCTAGGGGAATCTTCATTCATTTATTGCCACCCACATGTATGGGCTTACTTTATCAGAAATGTTAATGTGGATAATGATTTAATAATATATTGCAATTGACACTACCTTTTTTGCTATTTTCATCTGCTGTGAGTTAGGGAAAATGTATGATTATTTTACAGGGAAAAGTGTTTGAATTTAGCTTTGTTCAACATGTGTGGCAGTATTCAAGCTGGGTGCAGATGAGAATTTAAAGTTTTTTTGGGCACAGACGGCATAGTCCATGTGCTTCGGTCCTGACAATTACATGCCCCAGCGGATTGATATAGAAGAGAAGGCCAGGACATTAATTTAATTGTCGTTGTCGGGAACGTAGCACAAGGATTATGCTGCCTGTGCCCAAAAAACATTAAACAGTCCCATTCCTTCTTCAGCCCCAGCAGAGGAAAGGGTTTCTGTGGAAGCTTTTTTTAATTGCTGCAAACCAAGAGATCACTTAGCAATGCCCCAAAGAAAACAAGAAATAGTCCAGTTCCTGTCCCCTGCTAAACTGACAGAAAAAATGAATTGTCAAATGAACAACTTTAACCACTTAAGTCCCGGACCATTTTGCTAGCCAAAGACCAGACCACTTTTTGCGATTCAGCACTGCGCCGCTTTGACTGACAATTGCGCGGTCCTGCGACGTGGCTCCCAAACAAAATTGATGTCCCTTTTTCCCCACAAATAGAGCTTTCTTTTTGTGGTATAAACAAAAAATGAGCGACAATTTTGAAAAAAACTAATTATTTTTTACATTGCTATAATAAATATCCGACAAAAATATATAAAGAAACATTTTTTCTTCAGTTTAGGCCGTTTTTTTAATAATAAAGTAATAAAGGAAGGAATTTTTTCCCCGGCTTTAGCAAATTGGATCATGCTCTGCTGGGTTTTTTTTTTTTGCCTTCCTCTGGATCAACTGTGGGTATAGAATTGGGTATATGGGATTGTATGATATTATTTTTTTGTGGTTGAACTGGATGGACTTGTGTCTTTTTTCAACCTAACTATGTAACTATGTAATTTTTTTTTTTTACTAGTAATGGCGGCGATCAGCGATTTTTATCATGACTAAGATATTATGGCAGACATATCAGACATTTTTGACACATTTTTGGGACCATTGTCATTTATACAGCAATCAGTGCTATATAAATGCACTGATTCCTGTAAATGACACTAACAGGGAAGGGGTTAACCACTAGGTGGCAGTGTAGGGGTTAAGTGTGTCCTGGGGCATGTTTCTAACTGTGAGGGGTGTGGCTGTGTGTGACATGTCACTGATCTCTGCTCCCAATGACAGGGAGCAGAGATCAGTGACACTGTCACTAGGCAGAACGGGGAGATGCTTGTTTACATTAGCATCTCCCAGTTCTTCCTCCCCATGAGACGGTCGCGGGTATCTCTATGGCGATCGAGTCCACGGGATTGGCCTTGACAGGGAGGGGTTGGTCATATTTTAATTAGGGGGTGCACGTGTTCAGTCAGGCCTAGGGCAGCACAAAACCTAAATACACCACTGGTCACACCCTTCTTAGTGTACACCACCTCCCTTTTCTCTGCTGGCTGCCTTGAGCTGGGGGGCAGGCTCTGGCCCTGTAAGGTGGAGGGGACCCTGTCAAGTAAACTGTATGGGGCCCCCTGATTTCTAAGAGCGGCCCTTGGTATGATGTTATGTGTAGGAAAGGAGTACAGAGTATGAAAGTGGGTAGTATGTATAGAAGAGGAGTGATTAGGATGCAATAGTGGGCAGTATATGCAAGAGTGGAGTGTTGAGGGTATGTTGCCATTAAGTATGTACAGGAGAGGAATACATAGTATATAAATACTAATATCACTGAAAAATATACAAAATATTAAAATATTTAAAATATTCCCCACTGATCCCAGCGCTCAAAAGAGGAAGTCAATCAAAAAATAATAATTACAAGCTGCTATCATAAAATAAATCGTAAATCACATGTGCATATAGTATATATCATCCGTTAACCCCTCATCACGTATACACTATATTGACAGCACTAAATATCCCCAAAAATTAATATATACAAAAGGATGATAATCCGTAGTTATCAAAGAATCAACTAAAAATATTTTGCTAAAAGTCCCAAACACATAAGTATGAGCTTTCCACTAAAGTGTTCACAAGCTGATGTAAAAGAAAAGAAAGTCCATCTCCAAAACAGAAGCACCAGTGCACAAAAACTTGACAGTCGGTGTCACCCCTTATGGTAATAAACTCACCAGAACTCTAAGGGTTAACAGGCTCATCGTCATCAATTATTATGATTAGTTCACCGGTTTCTTTATGGAGAAGCTTCTCATCATACCCAAAGTCAAGCGGTTGTCAACATCGATAGTAAAGGTTCCTTGATCTCCTTACAGCAATACCTTTCCTGGTTAGTACTCCACTCAAAACGGATTCACATGTGGAAAACGACAAAACACATATTCCATAGTGCAAACCATTTTTTTATTTAATAAAATTCTCATGCGCAAGTAAAAACATACGTACACAATCTGAAGATAATAAAATCGTTATCAATAATAATCACTCGCAGTCAGAAGGTCAGGTTTGTCTCACCGCAGTCCTGAGCACATAGAATAGTACACAGTCTCAGCGTCCATGGCGGGTCCCGGGTAAATATTCAAATCTCCTCTGTAGTGACGTATAGCTGCTTGGTCATGCCTCATTCCCATACGCGTTTCGTCACTATGTCTTCGTCTGTGGGCGTGGCCAAGCAGCGCAGCTCATACGTTTAAATACACTGCGGGAGGCGAGCCATCACGTAGTCACTCCTCCATCCGGCCCCCTCAACTCCCGCGTTAACACCAAATGCGGAAACATTAGGACACGCCGTGCAAGCCGTCACCATGCCAACGAGCCTAAACAACAACAGTGACTCAGAAGAGCATTTCCTTCCGACACATTCGTCATCAATGTGCTGCTGAGTCGCGGGGCTCCATATATACACCGGATCGGCCATCTCCTTACTATCGGAAGTGCCAATCACCATTCAGTGCAATACTCTAATACTCTATAAATTATAAATGTTTTTCAAAAGAAAAGTATATAATAAAATATACAATAATACCGATTACATTTTAAATATGCATAACTTACAGTAAAGCAAATTCATACAACCATTAAAATGAATTAAAACAACATTCACTAAATAATAATAATACAAATCCAATTATCAGTAAGAGGGTGAATTATCTTATCTTGCAGATCTTGACTAATCTCTAAATTAAAATCAAGATTCGTCACAAAAAGCAACTAGATACGTTCTTATTAATACCAATGAAACGTAATCATATCCCCGCCTCAAGTATTACATGCCACTCCTATTATTACAAAACTTATAAAAATAAAAATAGTAATAAAGAAAAAGGAAGAAAAATAGAAAAAAATAAAATAAAGATAAAAAATAAAAATAAAAGTAAATATAAAATTAAAATTAAAATAAAAAAAATAATAAAATAAAAATAAAACAAGGAGGAAGAAAAAAGAAATAAATAAAAAAAAAGAATAGGAACAAAATTATAATACTCATAATAATTAAATAAAATAAGATACATTTTATAAACTAAATAACACTGATAAAAAAAAATAAAATAAAATGAAATACAGTAAACATGATCTGCTGTGCCAAGAATATTCTAAACCAAACAATTCATTAAATGAATATTCATAAAGTGAAATAAAAACATGATATGCTATACAAGTAATATTCTAAACCAAATCTTGGCCTCATTTCTAGTGCACTCAACCAAATCATCAGTAATCACTGACAAAGCAGTTAACGTCCGCCTCTATATTTAAACCATGGGGACTCAAAGTGTTAGTACGAAAAATCCATTTGGTTTCCCGTTTTGATATTTCTCGGACTAAATTACTACCCCTCCAAGTTGGAAAAACCCTATCTATACCCCAAAACTTTAGGCCTGTTGGATCCCTGTTGTGCTTAAGTCTAAAATGCAGAGAGACGCTGTGGTCTCTATAACCAATAGAGATATTATAAATATGTTCTGCCACATGTGTACATCATTTTCTTTTCGTTCGTCCTACATACATAAGGCCGCATGGGCACTGGAGAACATACACCACATGCGTAGTTACGCATGTGATGAATTGATCTATTTTAAAATTCTGTCCATTGCCAGTGGAGGTGAATTGATCAATCCCCCTCATGTGGTTATATACCGACTTACAGGCTCTACGCCTCCGGCAAGCAAAAAAACCCGCCCTATCCCAGAACATATGCGGCCTAGAGGGAGGATCTAAAACCTTTTTAACAATTTTATCCCCAAACGAGGAATTACGCCTATATATAAATCTGGGATTTTTGGGAATCACCTCCTTGAGCGCCCTGTCTAATTTAAGGATATTCCAATGTTTCTGGTCAATCTCCTCTACCTCCTTATATTGACCATGTAGGGTACTAATGAAACCCCACTCATGACCACTTCCCGTTGTCCTTTCTTTGGGTTGTAAACAATTCTCCTGTATCTGTATCTGAAGAACTTGGTGTAATTCCTGATCCAATATTTCAGAAGTGTATCCTTTTTCCACAAATTTGTCTCTAACCAGAGAAGCCTGTGTCAAGTAGTCATCATCAGAGGTACAGTTTCTTCGAACACGGAGAAATTGCCCCTTAGGTATACCTCGCAGCCAAAGAGGGTGATGACCACTTTGAATTGGAATGTAACTATTTCTGTCAGTTGGTTTGAAAAAAACCTTTGTAGACAGATTAGTCCGTTCCCTCATTATAGTCACATCCAAAAAATGGATTGACTCCCTACTCCAATTAAAGTCTAATTTAATGTTAATACTTTTGTTATTCAAACTATCAGAAAAAAGTTTCAAAGAATCTTCAGTACCCTGCCAAATAAAAAACAAATTGTCTATATACCTCTGGTAGAAAAGTAATTCCCATCTCCGGTCCGCAAAGATACGTATGTCCTCCCATTGGCTCATAAATAAATTTGCCAGACTCGGCGCGAACTTCGAACCCATCGCTACCCCTTTCTTTTGATTGTAAAATTTGCCGTCATACCAAAAGTAGTTGTGCGAAAGGCAGAATTCCAAAGCCATTCGCAAAAACTTCTTTTGAATGAACGGCAAGTCGTCTCTCTGAGAGAATGCCCAATTGAGAGCCAACAGGGCATCCTCATGTTGTATAATAGTATAGAGAGACGACACGTCTGCCGTTACTTAAAAAATGTCGGAATCCACAGGAAATTCCACCCCCCGTAACAGTCGAAGAAAACTTGTGGTGTCTTTCAGATAGGCACGTGTCGTAACTACACTCATCTGTAAGAAATGGTCTAAATATTGTCCAATTCTGGATGTCACTGAATTTATTCCATTTACGATAGGCCTAGCCGGGGGTTCGATCTGTTTTTTATGGATCTTAGGTAGTGTATAGATATTGGGAATTCTATTAAAACTTGGAACCAGAAATAATTGCTCTTTTTTTGTTAAAACCCGCATATAGTACCCAAAATCAGCTAGGTTTGCCAAATCATCTCGATATGCTTTAGTAGGATCTTTTTCCAGTAGTGTATATGTTGTTTGATCAGACAGCATACCACTCAGCTGGGCATGGTAAAAATGCTTATCAAGCAAAACCACCCCCCCCCCCCTTGTCTGCCGGTCGGACAATTACATCCTTCCTTTCTTCTAGGGCCTTAATCCCTTCTTTAATATATTTAGGACAAATATTTTTCTTTAATGGGAGGTTATCCAAGTCCCTAGGGACAGATTGTTTAAAAACCTCCACTTGGTGATTAGAAGGCAATAAGGGGTGACACCGACTGTCAAGTTTTTGTGCACTGGTGCTTCTGTCTTGGAGATGGACTTTCTTTTCTTTTACATCAGCTTGTGAACACTTTAGTGGAAAGCTCATACTTATGTGTTTGGGACTTTTAGCAAAATATTTTTAGTTGATTCTTTGATAACTATGGATTGTCATCCTTTTGTATATATAATTTTTTTGGGATATTTAGCGCTGTCAATATAGTGTATACGTGATGAGGGGTTAACGGATGATATATACTATATGCACATGTGAAATACATAGTATATGATGGCGAGTAGTATGTGCACTGTATAGAGTGTATGGCAGTGGATAGTATATGCAAGAGAGGATTGTGAAGCGTAAGGCGGCAGGTAGTATATGCAAGAGAGGAGTGCAGAGTGTATGGCGGTGGGTAGTATGTGCAGGAGAGGTGTGAGGAGTGTATGGAGGCAGGTAGTAGGTGTAGGAGAGGAGTGTGCTCCATATTCCTCTGCTCATCTTTGCACCCCAGCCCCCCTGCACACCTCCTCTGTGCCTGTTTACACGCCAAACTGTAATCCCTTCTCTGTAATCCCATATCAATCATGTGTACACACACAGAGCAGGACTGAGCAGCATTAGTGACTCACTGTGCTGGGCCTATCTTAAGGTAGAGGCCTGGAGCTACAGCTTCAATAGGCCCTATGTTAATCCAGCCCTGATTGCCCCTCTGACTTTTATTGGAATAAAGTTGTATCTGAATTTCTACGGAGTGGTGTGGTGCTTCAATTTCATTATTTCTTCAGGAACAAAATCCAGGTGTCTTACGCTTTTGTGACTATTTTTATATACATTTATTTTTATTTATTTTTTTATACATTTGCAATTTTGGTATTGGAGTATCACGGTTTATGTACCACTTTTAAACATTTATTTATATCAAGGTCATGTTTATTTGGCAACCTAGTGAGGTTTGCACCACTGGTATATGCACATTGGTAATTTATTAGGATTGCACTTGCTATTGGTATATGTATTTTTATTAATCACTGTAGAGGCACATAGCACCTAACAAGTGAACAGGGTCTGTCACCTTTCATTATATAGGTAGCGCCATTTACCCTTATATTTGCACTATTATAATTCTAGTCCCCTATTGGGGACCTAGCAGGTTAGGCTGCACACCTTATTTCCCCTTTGACCTAAGTGCGGATACATTGTTTTATTTAACAGGTGAGAATGGAGCTTAAATGTTTCTTTCCTTTGGTGCCTTGATAATGTTTTCATATTTCTTCCATATGAATCCCAAATCAAAGTAAACAGTAAAATCGCTATTGCATTCTCAATACTTCATATTTCATGTTCTAAAAAGGAAAGAAGCAGTTAACCTATCAAGAACTATAACCACTTATTTTATTTATTATTTTATTTATTTCAGGTACTTATATAGTGCCAATATATAAAGAAAAAAAACCCTGTTGCACACCTACCACTAATGCTGCAACTCAAAGTGAAATACACACAAACATAGTACAAAAACATAAGGAGCTGCGCTCTCATACCATTTTTTTTTCAATGATTTTTATCTATATTGCCAGGATTCAACAATTCATTACAGCCGCAAGCACTTTTACATTTTTTTAAATTCAAATTTTACATTTTATCATTTAGAAATGTCATTTTGCTGTGGTATTGTTCTAAGCAGGGAAAATGCGCTACTTTACAGGCATACTAAGGACACCCTCCAGGCATGATATTTAAAGGATAATTTCATTTTTATTGTTTCACTTTAAGCATTATTAAAATCACTGCTCCTGAAAAAAACATTAGTTTTCAAAAACATTTTTTACAGTGATACATGTCCCCTAGGCCAGGACCCAGGTCCCCATACACTTTTTATGGCAATGACTTGCATATAAGCCTTTAAAATTAGCATTTTGGTTTTTCATGTTAGTGTCCCATAGACTTTAACGATGTTCCGTGGCTTTCAAAACCTTTTAATAAAGGAATTGTTCCAAGCCATGTCTTGTGTTTTTTTACCATTTTCACACTTTTTTGTGAAATGGTTGATGTACATTTGTACCCCGTTACCATTTCACACAGGGGAGAGCCCGGGATCTGGGGGGTTTTCTTGTTAAAGGGAGCTTCCAGATTACAATTAGCCCCCCGCCCACAGACCCCCACAACCACCCGGCAAGGGTTGTGGGGATGAGGCCCTTGTCCTCATTAACATGGGGACAAGGTCCTTTGGGGGCTACCCCAAAGCACCCTCCCCATGTTGAGGGCATGTGGCCTGGTACGTTTCAGGAGTGGGGGTGCTCTCTCCTCCCCCCTCTTTTCTTGTGGCCTGCCAGGTTGCGTGCTTTGATAAGGGTCTGAAATGGATTTTTGAGGGGACCCTGCACCATTTTTTTTAAAAAATTTGACACAGGATTCCCCTTAAAATCCACACCAGACCTAAAGGGTCTGGTATGGATTTTTAGGGGGGTCTCCACGCCATTTAAAAAAAAATGGCACGGGGTTCCCCTTAATATCCATACCAGACCTGAAGGGACTGGTATGGAATTTGGGGAAACCCCCACACACTTTTGGTTTAGGTTTCCCCTTAATATTCATACCAGACCCAAAGGGCCTGGTAATGGACTGTGGGGGAATCACACGTCGTTTTTTTAAATGTGTATTGCCGTTACCGACAATTCATTATAGCCGCGAGTACTTTTAAATGACTTTTTTTCTTTAGAAATTTCATTTTGTGCAGGGACTGTTGTAAACATGGGAAACATGGGCCAGTTTACAGGCATACTATAGACACCCCCCAGGTATGAAATTTTAAGGAATATTTCACTTTTATTGTTTCACTTTAAGCATTATTAAAATCACTGCTCCCGAAAAAATGTTTGTTTTTAAAACTTTTTTTGCATTGATGCATGTCCCCAAACACTTTTTATGACAATACCATGCATATAAGCCTTTAAAATTATCATTTTTGATTTTTCCCATAGACTTTTAACCACTTCCCGACCAGCGCACGACGATGTACGTCGACAGAATGGCACGGGCAGGCATATTGGCGTACATGTACGTCCAATATTCGTTGCCGCCGTGCCATCGGGAGCGCGCCGCCGGCGGCGCGCTCCCGCGCTGGTCGGGACCCCCGTGAGTCCGGTCGCGGGACCCGTGGACTCGATCGCCGCGGGCATCCCCGCGATCGTCTCACGGAGAGGCCGAATGGAGGAAATGCTGTATAAACAACATTTTTCCATTCTGCCTAGCAACTAGTGACGCTGATCTCTGCTCCATGTGATTGGAGCAGAGATCAGTGTACACTAAATGAAAGCCCAACCCCCCCACAGTTAGTAACACACCCCTAGGAACACTTAACCCCTACACTGCCACCCACTGGTTAACCCTTTCACTGCCAGTGTCATTTACACAGGAATCACTGCATTTATATAGCAGTGATTACTGTATAAATGACAATGGTCCCAAAAATGTGTCAAAAATGTCCGATGGGTCCCCCACAATGTCGCAGTCACAATAAAAATCGCAGATCGCCGCCATTACTAGTAAAAAAAAAATAATTAAAAATTATTAATAAAAATGCTATAAAACTATCCCTATTTTGTAAACGCTATAACTTTTGCGCAAACCAATCAATAATCGCTTATTGCGATTTTTTTTACCAAAAATATGTAGAAGAATACGTATCGGCCTAAACTGAGGGAAAAAAATGTTTTTTTATATATTTTTGGGGGATATTTATTATTACAAAAAGTAAAAAATAATGCGTTTTTTTCGAAATTATCGCTCTATTTTTGTTTATAGCGCAAAAAATTAAAACCGCAGGGGTGATCAAATACCACCAAAAGAAAGCTCTATTTGTGGGAAAAAAGGACGTTAATTTTGTTTGGGAGCCACGTCGCACGACCGCGCAATTGTCAGTTAAAGCGACGCAGTGCCGAATCGCAAAAAGTGGTCTGGTCTTTGACCAGCAAATTGGTCCGGTCTGAAAGTGGTTAAAGGGTGTTTTCCGTGGCTTTCGAATTTGCCATGAACACCCCAAATTGTTCGCTATTCGGAGAACAGGCAAACACCCAATAGTTGAGTTAAACGTACGATCAACTCGAACATCGGGCTCATTCCTAACCACCACAGAGAGTGCAAGCTTACCAGCTGCACAAGCTTTTGAGCTAATACCCAGCAAGGGCCTTCAATCCAACAATAGCCTCCGGTGGCAGATCAGACCAAATACTGCTGAACACTGTTGATGATGTCTACGGTCAGCAGCCATACATTTGAATACACACAGGATTCAGTCCGGATCTCGACTAATATAGCACCTTCAATTTACGCAGTGCTTTACATATACATTGTACATTCACACCAGTCCCTACCCTCAAGGAGCTTACAATCAAAGGTCTCTAAGCCCACGTACACACGGTCGGAGATTTTGCCAACCAAATCCGTCGGATTTTGTCTGTCGGATTTAGTCCGACGGAATGTGTCCGAAACTGTTGCATACACACGGTCAGGCCAAGTTGTCTGATTTAGCGGTTGCCAAGAATGTGGTGACGTAATTTCGTTACGATGGGACTACATTCAGGCTAGTAGCCAATAGCTTTGATGTAGGAATTTGATCTGAGCATGCGTGGCACTTGGTCCGATGAAAATGCTCTACACATGATCGGATTAGGTCCGTCCGGCCCAGTTGGTCGGGAAATATTTTCAACATGTTGGAAAATTGGGTCAGACAGAGATTCGGACGGAATCAGTCCGATGCATACCACACACAGTCGGATTATCTGACGACACGGTCCGATAAGACTCATTCTGACCGATTCTCCGACCGTGTGTACAAGGGCTCACTCACATTCATACATATACATACTAAGGCCAATTTAGACAGGATATAATTAACCTACCACTTAACCACTTACTGACCGCTCGCCGTCATTATACGTTGGCTGTTTGAAAAGGCATACTGTTGTTACGGCAGCAGCTAGCTGCCATAGCCCTGGTATCCTCTTCTTCAGCGGGTGGTCCACTTTCAGATAAAAGTGGTCTCATCAGCGGATTCACTGCAAGATCATTTTTAATGGTGGTGGGAGAGGGGCCCCCGCTGCACTCCAGTGCCCTCCGCCTCTTACCAGAGCCGCCAGCAGCAGGGGAGGCGATCGTGTCTGCTCTCATCTGTGGTATGGAGCTAAGTGAGGGAAAGAAGGCCCCCAGCCATCTCCATACCATTGCAGGGCCAAAGCGATATCAAAACTTCACTTCCGCCCATGGAAGTTTTTTTTCAAACTTTTCTTTTATTTTTTATTTTTTTTATATAGCATTTTAGTGTAAATATGAGATCTGAGCTTTTTTGACTCCAGATCTCATATTTAAGAGGTCCTGACATGCTTTTTTTCTGTGTTAAAAAAAAAAAAGGTATAATAAATAAGAAAAAAAAAATTATTAAATGCACCCAATCACGCCGCGCTTGTGCATGAAAACCATGTTCAAACCACACATGTGAGGTATCACTGTGATCGGTAGAGTGAGTGCAATAATTCTAGCCCTAGCTCTCCTCTGTCACTCAAAGCATACAACCTATAGAATTGTTTAAATGTCGCGTATGGAGATTTTTAAGAGTAAAAGTTTGTCGCCATTCCACGAGCGGGTTTTGAAGCATGACATGTTTGGTATCAATTTACTCGGCATAATATCATCTTTCACAATATAAAAAAATGTTGGCTAACTTTACTGTTGTCTTACTTACTTTTCTCTCTGATCCAAGATGGAGGGCTGTGCTGTCAGGAATCCAGGCAACCGGAAGTGACATCAGAGTGGGCGGTACTTGTTTCAAACCAATGGAGGAAGGGGTTTATATGAGAGTCAGGGGTGGGACAAATGGGCAGGGGATATCATTGACATATCATTAGATGGCAGTATGCAATGGAATAAAATGCAGTAAAAAGCAGTGAAATAAAGTAAAACAACTTGCTGCAATAAATCCATTGCATACTGTCATCTAATGATATGGCAGTCGTTATCAGTTCAGCCCACTCCCTGGCCATTTGTCCCACCCCTGGCTCTCATATAAACCCCTTCCCCTTGCAAATTGGTTTGAAGAAAGATACGACTGGGATTGTTCTGAAACATGTGTCACCCACTCTGACGTCATGTCCAGTTGCCCGGATTCAATGCTGGTCCTGACAGCACAGCCTTCTATCTTGGATGAGAAAGACAGTATTTACCACTGCTGGTCAGCTGGATCTTCTACCTGCAGCTGTCTTACTCCCGCTGGATGTTATGGATTCATTGATATACATGTTTTTAACCCTTCCTTGTCACTAAAGTGTTTTATTACTGCACTTAGAAGTGCCTTCTTCCCTGCTTTGTTTTTCCTATAGAGTGGGCTTTCTTCTTCTGAAGTGCTGCTGTGGTCCATTAATCACACCTCGAGAGCCAGTCATGTACTGTTTGTTAAAGTCTCCTTGTTATCCAGAGTTATCCAGAGCACCCTGTTCTCCACACCCCTTGAAGAAAATAAATATGAATGAGAAATATTAAAATGCAAAAAAATGAAATAAAAATAAAACACTTTTGTTCTACAAACAAGAATCTATAAAGGTTTGAAAATAATTCATGTAGCCTTGTAGTCTTCTAAAGGGGAACTTCCATTCATGGCGATGGAGATGGGATGAGGCCCATAAATATGTGGACAAGGTGCCCCTAAATGTTGAGCACATGTGGCTTGGTATGGTTTAGAAGGAGGCATGCTTGCTGCTCCTTACTTTCTCGGCCAGCCAAGCTACCTGCCTGGATAAGGCTCTAGTAGTGATTTAGGGGGTACCCATGTAATTTTTTATTTTTGCATAGGTTCCGTCAATGGATATGGGCATCTAAAGGGGGGTCTGAAATTAGAAGTCCCTTTAAAATAAGGAGGGCCTTAAATATCCACCCCTTCTTAATAAATGAGTAACTAAATCTTTTCAAAAAATGACAAATCAAATAAAGACACAGACAACAAAGGAATTTATTTTATTAACCACTTGCCGACCAGCGCACGACGATGTACGTCGACAGAATGGCACGGGCAGGCAAATGGCCGTACATGTACGTCCCTTTAAATTTGCCGCCCTGCCATCGGGAGCACGCCGCCGGCGGCGCGCTCCCGCGCTGGTCGGGACCCCCGTGAGTCCGGTCGCGGGACCCGCGGACTCGATCGCCGCGGGCATCCCCGCGATCGTCTCACGGAGCGGCCGAATGGAGAAGTGCCGTTGTAAACAACATTTCTCCATTCTGCCTAGCAACTAGTGACGCTGATCTCTGCTCCATGTGATTGGAGCAGAGATCAGTGTTCACTAAATGAAAGCCCAACCCCCCCATAGTTAGTAACACACCCCTAGGAACACTTAACCCCTACACTGCCACCCACTGGTTAACCCCTTCACTGCCAGTGCCATTTACACAGGAATTACTGCATTTATATAGCAGTGATTACTGTATAAATGACAATGGTCCAAAAAATGTCCGATGGGTCCCCCACAATGTCGCAGTCACAATAAAAATCGCTGATCGCCGCCATTACTAGTAAAAAAAAAATGATAAAAAATTATTAATAAAAATGCTATAAAACTATCCCTATTTTGTAAACGCTATAACTTTTGCGCAAACCAATCAATAATCGCTTATTGCGATTTTTTTTACCAAAAATATGTAGAAGAATACGTATCGGCCTAAACTGAGGGAAAAAAATGTTATTTTATATATTTTTGGGGGATATTTATTATAACAAAAAGTAAAAAATAATGCGTTTTTTCAAAATTGTCGCTCTATTTTTGTTTATAGCGCAAAAAATAAAAACCGCAGGGGTGATCAAATACCACCAAAATAAATTTGGGTTAAGGTATCCCCGCGCTGTCGTCAAGGGCCTAAACTATTTAAAAGGATAGGTTGCAGCAAACTACCGACAGGGGTATGAACCCTAACCCCCAGATAAAAAAATGAAAATCAAACAGATGGTGTTGCGCTACCTGAACTAGATATAAATAAAGAGCCTAATACTGGAAGAAATAAAATCTAGCTATAAATCGACTAACCTATCTTAAATAAAAATTAAGGTGCCTTGTGCTATGTTGGAGAAAAAATAAAAAAAATAAAAAAAACAGAGAGTATCCAGTGTATTATAAAGCTTAAATTCCAGAAATCATGTGTTTATATATCAACATAAGTAACTCTAAGTAAAAGGGGAAAATATTCCATAAAGTGCAAATGTCTTATATTAAAACGTGCAATTCATAGTGCATGATTACAAAAAGTTGGTAAAATACAGTCTTTAGTGAAATTAAATGAAGTGCCAGTGATTATTAGTTCCGTAATCTTCTTAATAAAAAAAAAAATTTAAATATGTATATAAGACAGTCTATATGTAAGCTGAAATAGGTGCTCAGTGACTTGTTCAGTGCTTCTCAAAAAGAAAAACAGGTGCCAGCAATCGTGTTGTAATTTCTGTGTCTCCAGTATACACGGCACACTAGGTAAAATGGCCCCTTACCTTATTGCTGTAAGGTAAACAGCAAATCAAGCAGCCAAAACAAGGGTCCAGGGATTCTATCCCAATTCCTAGCAGGTGGATATTGGCCCCCTCAGGTAGGTTTTTTTTTTTTTCCTCTCAGATAGTTTCCATATAGATCTTTGGCTTCAGTGTAACTCCCAGAGGTCTCATAGGAAAGATAGAGGTACACTCGGATGGTGAAGTACGTTCGTAAAATTTATTATAACGATATATAAAAAGAGGTACTCACAAACATACGATAAAATACAGCTTTAAAAACGGACGAGCATTCCGCTCGTGTATGCGAACGTCACTTCCGGTATCCTCGTTCCGACGTGTATCGTCACTAGTCACGTGACTTCATCAGGGAATGGGATACTCTAGCACGGAAGTGTCTTTTATATGCACGTGTATGGCGGCCATTTTACTGAAGTCTCCCATAAGATAACATTGGCACAGCCATCTTTTTGGAGTCTTCCATAAGTTAACATGGTGCAGCCATCTTTTAGAAGTCAATCTACACCCAGCATAATTTTCCACATATCTAAGCTACACCCGCGGCCATTTTTCGTTGGTCCCGGTTAGCAGCCATTTCCCCATAGCTCGCCCATGGGTTATATCTGCAGTGATGTTTTTATATATAATGGTGGGAGTTTCTATCGGGTTCTTTTATTCCATTAAATGTCATATACAAATTTGTCCGCAGTTCCATTGGTTCACATCAAATTTCTACCGGGGGACAGCGGGGGAGAGGGGGGGGGGAGGGGAAGGGGGGGGAAAGGTGGGGAGAGGGGGGGGGGAAAGGTGGGGAGAGGGGGGGGGGAAAGAGATGGGAGGGGAATTAGGTGGTCATAGGAGGTATAAGTGAACTCGATATTAGGTATCAACCTATACAAAGGTTATTTATCAAATGTCATAGATCACGTTAGCATTATAACCCCATATTTTACACTAAAAAATATCTAAAACCGTTCTTTAAAATTAGTATATATAAATTTATAAAACAAATGGTGAGGTAGCATTTTATCTCATGGCTGGTATATATTAGCACTATATTTCCCCTAAATAAAATGCCCCTTAACTAGTTCGCCAATCCCCAACTGATCCATTATTTGTATTTATCCTGTAGTTTTAAATATTAGGGTGTCCAAAACCAGATTAAGGTAGTATGGACTAGTGGTCCAGAGCTAGTTCATTATAGCCATATATATATGTTATTTATCCTGACTTTTTGGGTATCTAAGACCAAATTAGGATAATATGGGAAGTGGAGAGTTCTCCTATTATTGTCGTTTTATGCCAGGAACCGGAAATGGCGTTCAAGATGGACCCAAAATGGTTCATTTATACTATCACAATACATAGAATAGTTTTACAAACATGTGAATTAAATATATTATATAAAATGAGTATTGCAAGATCATTACATTAGAACAAGTATCAAATCTAAAAACAAGTTAAAAGATGTAAAAATAGACAAAAAATATTTTTTTAGAAATCGCTGATAAAGCAGTTTAAGTCGAAATCAATGTTCAAGCCTTGGGGGGTAAATGTGTCTAAAATAAAAATCCACTTAGATTCTGCTTGGCTGAGTGTCCTAACTTTGTGGCCCCCCCTCCAATGTTTCTTATATGGTTCTATACCCCAAAAGGTCAAATGAGTAGGGTCTTTATTGTGGTGGGTACTGAAGTGTCTGGATACACTATGCTTATCAAAGCCGCTAATAATGTTCTTTACATGTTCTTTTATCCTTACTCTCAGCGGTCTTTTGGTTCGCCCAACATATTGTAAGCCGCAACTACACTGTAAAGCATAAACAGCTCCCTTGGTGTTGCAGCATATAAAGTCCTTAATATTATACGTGTTTCCAGTACTTGTAGAGGTAAAGTTAAATTTCTTTTCGACCGGCTTTTTTATTCTTGTGCACGCATAGCAGCGTCTACAGGGAAAAAATCCCTTGCCTGTAAAGAAAGTTAAACCATTATAGGGGGGATCGGGGATGTTTTTTACAATCTTATCCCTTAGGGTTGGTGCTCTTTTATAAATAAATCGTGGATATTGGGGTAGGATTTCCTGCAGGTGTATATCTGACCTTAGTATGTGCCAATGCTTTTTAATCATTTTCTCGATCTTCTTATGTTGCATATTATAATTCAATATTATTGGTACTCCATCACTTTTGTTCATAGTGGGTGGTTTATCCTTTATTAGTGTTGCTCTATCCATATTCTCTATTTCTGTGATGTTTGTCTTGATATCTTCACTCTTGTAGCCTTTATGGATAAATCTATTTCCAATTTTCTCTGCTTGTGTCACAAAGTCTCTTGGGTGGGAGCAGTTCCTTCGTAGCCGGATCATTTGTCCTTTCGGGATATTGCTCAACCAATTCCAATGGTGGCAACTATCAGTGGGCAAATAGCTATTCCTGTCCACATTTTTGAAATGAGTTTTAGTATACAATGATTTCTCGTCTTGTTTTATTTCTAGGTCCAGGAACGTAATGGTCTCGTCACTTATCTCCCACATTAAATTAATGTTCCTGTCGTTTTTATTTAATCCTTCTAGGAAGGAGATTAGTTTGTTTTTTTCCCCTTTCCACAGTATTAATATGTCATCTATGTACCTTTTATAGGTCACTAGCTCTTCAGGGGGGTTCTTAAAAATCGTCTCCTCCTCCCATTGTGACATGAAGAGACATGCCACACTGGGCGCAAATTTTGCGCCCATCGCTACACCCACTTTTTGATGATAATAATTTAGGTCATACCAAAAATAACTGCTTTTTAAACAGAAATCTAAACTTTTAATTAAAAATTTTCTTTGGAAGCATGGCAAGGTCGAGAATTTTCTTAGGCCCCATTTTGTGGCTTCACATGCCTGATGATGTTGGATAATTGTGTACAAGGAAGCCACATCGGCAGTTGCCAGTATCCACGGTGTTTCTCCTTTGGGGGTCTCCTCTATTAGTTGCAGTACTTGTTTAGTGTCTCTCAAGTAGGCTCTAGTTTGTTTGACCACTGGTTGTAAGTAATTATCCAGATATTGTCCTATTCTTGAGGTCAAGGAATCGATTCCATTGACTATAGGTCTCGGTGGGGGGTTTGTGCTATCTTTATGTATCTTAGGTACTGAATAAATAACAGGAGTCCTGCACGACTCAGGGATCAAGAACTTAGCTTCCTTTTTGTTGAGAATATTTCTCTTTAAGCCTAGATGTACAATCTGCTCTAATTCCTTTCTGCATCTAAATACCGGATTGCTCGGCAGTACTTTGTATGTGTCTTTATCTTCCAGTAGCTTCTTCATGGTCTCTTTGTATTGTGTTTTAGATTGGACTACAATTCCTCCCCCTTTATCTGCCGGGCGGATGACAATGTCCTTTCTCTTTATCAGTTTACTTATGCCATTTTTTATGAATTTCGGTCCTTCTAGTTTTTTGACTTTCATTTCCTTTAGATCTTGCAATACTACTTTTTTAAAAACATCTATATGTTTATTATTATTTAAAACTGGATTAAAAACAGATTTGTTTCTTAATTCACTATGGACTATTTCTTGGTTTTCTACAGGCGGTCGTCTTTTAGAGGGGTTACTAGCTATGTATTTTTTGATGTTTAAGGTTCTGATGTATTTTTGGATCTGTATATAGGTCTCAAATTTGTCTAGGTTTTTTATCGGTGCATATTTCAGACCCTTATCCAGTACTCCAATTTCTTCGTGGGATAGGGGTTTGCCACTTATATTAAAAATACCTTCACCTTTTCATTTCTTCTTGGCCTGTGTTCTCTTTCCGGCTCTCTTTCCTCTCTTCTTCCTGGGCTTCTCCGTGGGTCTCTTGGTTCCAACGCCCATTTTGGGGGATGATTCTCCATCCCTCTCTCTAAAAAAGCCCTCCTCTGGTGTGGGTCTTGATAATAATTTTGCATTCCTCCGTCTCTTTCGTCATCATAATAATCTCTTAGTGGGGCATAATGGTTGTACAATGCTATCGGATTCTGATCATTTGTGCCATTGTCTCTTTGTGGGGGGCGCCAATTGTCCCTATACCCATTTCCATCATTCATCCGATTATCCCTTTGTGGGGGTCTCCAATTATCTCTTTGTCCGTTTCCATGATTGTGTGGGGGGCTTTTTTCTCGTGGTCCATATTGGCCCCTATTTTCTCTCTGATCATAGGTGGTTCTGTTACTGTTACCGTTACCATTATATTGTTTCTTATTGTTATATTTCCAATAAGGTTTTTTCCCTTTATTTTGTGGGGTATTGTACGGATAGTATGGTCTTTGATCATGGTTATGCGGAGTGGAGTAGTTATGGTCATTTTGTGGTTCACTATTTCTATGATGTCTTGGGGAGTGTCTTTGTTGCTCATTCGGATGTGGTCTTATTTGGGTTCTAGTCTGTTGTGGGATTTTTTCTGGTGTCGAGAAAGTAGAGATGGGGTCAGAGTAACCTAATTTACTCTGCCATTTGAATACCTCCTCTTTTTTAAAATCATTAATGTCTCTGGTGTACTTCTTGCTCTTCCTAGTTTGAACCTCCTTATCTTTCCTATTTAAATCCTTATTTAGTTGCGTGGTTAAGGATATGAACTCCGGTTTCTCCTTATGGTTCTCAAGTTCTCCTTTGATTTCTCCTATTGTCTGCTCAATCTTACACATCTTCCTTTGCTTTCTTCTCAATAAGAATTCCAGGAGTTCCAATCCCTTCTCATTGAAGAACTTGAACCATTCATCCATGGAGTCCTGGTCTAGGAGTCCATCATTAGGTGGTACATCCCATCTGAGACGTCTGGGTACTATTTTATCTTTTATGTATTGTTCAAAGGTGGCTGTATCCCACCACAGGCTCACCTTTTTCTCCATGTTATGACTTAGTTTCCGCATCAGACTTTCCAGGTCACCATTTTTATGGGAATTAGAATCAGTACTATTAAAAACTTCCTCTAAGTTAACTTTTCTTTTTTCCATAAAGGAAAATACTTCCATGACTGCAGCAGGGATATGTGGGATATTTAATAGAGTAATTTGGGTTAAGGTATCCCCGCGCTGTCGTCAAGGGCCTAAACTATTTAAAAGGATAGGTTGCAGCAAACTACCGACAGGGGTATGAACCCTAACCCCCAGATAAAAAAATGAAAATCAAACAGATGGTGTTGCGCTACCTGAACTAGATATAAATAAAGAGCCTAATACTGGAAGAAATAAAATCTACCGTATATACTCGAGTATAGGCCGACCCGAATATAAGCCGAGGCCCCCAATTTACCCCCAAAAAAACTGGCAAACTTATTGACTCGTGTATAAGCCGAGGGTGAGACATGCCTGTCCATCCCTGTGTGTGTGTCCGTCCATCCCTGTGTGTCCGTCCATCCCTGTGTGTCCGTCCATCCCTGTGTGTCCGTCCATCCATCCCTGTGTGTGTGTCCATCCATCCATCCATCCCTGTGTGTGTGTGTGTCCATCCATCCATCCATCCCTGTGTGTGTGTGTGTCCATCCATCCATCCATCCCTGTGTGTGTGTGTCTCCATCCATCCATCCATCCCTGTGTGTGTGTGTCTCCATCCATCCATCCCTGTGTGTGTGTGTCTCCATCCATCCATCCCTGTGTGTGTGTGTATCCATCCATCCCTGTGTGTGTGTGTCTCCATCCATCCATCCCTGTGTGTGTGTGTCCATGTGTGTGTGTGTGTGTGTGTGTGTGTGTGTGTGTGTGTGTGTGTGTGTGTGTGTGTGTGTCCAGCCTACCTGTGTCCCGAGCCTGTGTCCCGAGCCTCCGTCCCGTGCCTTGCCTCCTTGCCTCCGTCCCGTGCCGTGCCTTGCCTCCTTGCCTCCGTCCCGTGCCGTGCCTTGCCTCCTTGCCTCCGTCCCGTGTCGTGCCTTGCCTCCGTCCCGTGCCGTGCCTTGCCTTGCCTCCGTCCCGTGCCTTGCCAGGATCGCCGCTCTTCGTCGGCGCCTCGGCGGCCATTCTAAAATTCAAAAGCCGCGCCTCCGCCTTCGCTGTGATAGGCGGAACACTGAATTTCCCAGCAGCCTGTGTTCCGCCTATCACGGACATCGTCTCATCCTCGTCCGTAGTACGAGGATGAGCGGATGTCCGTGATAGGCGGAACACTGACTGCTGGGAAATTCAGTGTTCCGCCTATCACAGGCGAAGGCGGAGGCGGAGGCGCGGCTTTTGAATTTTAGAATGTCCGCTGTCTGTCTGCTCGACACGCTGATCGAGCAGGCAGACAGCGATGACTCGAGTATAAGCCGAGGAG
Organism: Lithobates pipiens; assembly: GCF_037356315.1. Taxonomy (NCBI): domain Eukaryota; kingdom Metazoa; phylum Chordata; class Amphibia; order Anura; family Ranidae; genus Lithobates; species Lithobates pipiens. Next base: position 229,699,404 of record NW_027507758.1, read on the forward strand.
GGCACTTTCAGCCTCAAAAAAGAGGCTGAAAATCTCGGCTTATACTCGAGTATATACGGTAGCTATAAATCGACTAACCTATCTTAAATAAAAATTAAGGTGCCTTGTGCTATGTTGGAGAAAAAAAAAAAAAAAAACAGAGAGTATCCAGTGTATTATAAAACTTAAATTCCAGAAATCATGTGTTTATATATCAACATAAGTAACTCTAAGTAAAAGGGGAAAATATTCCATAAAGTGCAAATGTCTTATATTAAAACGTGCAATTCATAGTGCATGATTACAAAAAGTTGGTAAAATACAGTCTTTAGTGAAATTAAATGAAGTGCCAGTGATTATTAGTTCCGTAATCTTCTTAATAAAAAAAAAAAATTTAAATATGTATATAAGACAGTCTATATGTAAGCTGAAATAGGTGCTCAGTGACTTGTTCAGTGCTTCTCAAAAAGAAAAACAGGTGCCAGCAATCGTGTTGTAATTTCTGTGTCTCCAGTATACACGGCACACTAGGTAAAATGGCCCCTTACCTTACTGCTGTAAGGTAAACAGCAAATCAAGCAGCCAAAACAAGGGTCCAGGGATTCTATCCCAATTCCTAGCAGGTGGATATTGGCCCCCTCAGGTAGGTTTTTTTTTTTCCTCTCAGATAGTTTCCATATAGATCTTTGGCTTCAGTGTAACTCCCAGAGGTCTCATAGGAAAGATAGAGGTACACTCGGATGGTGAAGTACGTTCGTAAAATTTATTATAACGATATATAAAAAGAGGTACTCACAAACATACGATAAAATACAGCTTTAAAAACGGACGAGCATTCCGCTCGTGTATGCGAACGTCACTTCCGGTATCCTCGTTCCGGCGCGTATCGTCACTAGTCACGTGACTTCATCAGGGAATGGGATACTCTAGCACGGAAGTGTCTTTTATATGCACGTGTATGGCGGCCATTTTACTGAAGTCTCCCATAAGATAACATTGGCACAGCCATCTTTTTGGAGTCTTCCATAAGTTAACATGGTGCAGCCATCTTTTAGAAGTCAATCTACACCCAGCATCATTTTCCACATATCTAAGCTACACCCGCGGCCATTTTTCGTTGGTCCCGGTTAGCAGCCATTTCCCCATAGCTCGCCCATGGGTTATATCTGCAGTGATGTTTTTATATATAATGGTGGGAGTTTCTATCGGGTTCTTTTATTCCATTAAATGTCATATACAAATTTGTCCGCAGTTCCATTGGTTCACATCAAATTTCTACCGGGGGACAGCGGGGGAGAGGGGGGGGGGGAGGGGAAGGGGGGGGAAAGGTGGGGAGAGGGGGGGGGGGGGGAAAGAGATGGGAGGGGAATTAGGTGGTCATAGGAGGTATAAGTGAACTCGATATTAGGTATCAACCTATACAAAGGTTATTTATCAAATGTCATAGATCACGTTAGCATTATAACCCCATATTTTACACTAAAAAATATCTAAAACCGTTCTTTAAAATTAGTATATATAAATTTATAAAACAAATGGTGAGCTAGCATTTTATCTCATGGCTGGTATATATTAGCACTATATTTCCCCTAAATAAAATGCCCCTTAACTAGTTCGCCAATCCCCAACTGATCCATTATTTGTATTTATCCTGTAGTTTTAAATATTAGGGTGTCCAAAAAACTTGAGAACCATAAGGAGAAACCGGAGTTCATATCCTTAACCACGCAACTAAATAAGGATTTAAATAGGAAAGATAAGGAGGTTCAAACTAGGAAGAGCAAGAAGTACACCAGAGACATTAATGATTTTAAAAAAGAGGAGGTATTCAAATGGCAGAGTAAATTAGGCTACTCTGACCCCATCTCTACTTTCTCGACACCAGAAAAAATCCCACAACAGACTAGAACCCAAATAAGACCACATCCGAATGAGCAACAAAGACACTCCCCAAGACATCATAGAAATAGTGAACCACAAAATGACCATAACTACTCCACTCCGCATAACCATGATCAAAGACCATACTATCCGTACAATACCCCACAAAATAAAGGGAAAAAACCTTATTGGAAATATAACAATAAGAAACAATATAATGGTAACGGTAACAGTAACAGAACCACCTATGATCAGAGAGAAAATAGGGGCCAATATGGACCACGAGAAAAAAGCCCCCCACACAATCATGGAAACGGACAAAGAGATAATTGGAGACCCCCACAAAGGGATAATCGGATGAATGATGGAAATGGGTATAGGGACAATTGGCGCCCCCCACAAAGAGACAATGGCACAAATGATCAGAATCCGATAGCATTGTACAACCATTATGCCCCACTAAGAGATTATTATGATGACGAAAGAGACGGAGGAATGCAAAATTATTATCAAGACCCACACCAGAGGAGGGCTTTTTTAGAGAGAGGGATGGAGAATCATCCCCCAAAATGGGCGTTGGAACCAAGAGACCCACGGAGAAGCCCAGGAAGAAGAGAGGAAAGAGAGCCGGAAAGAGAACACAGGCCAAGAAGAAATGAAAAGGTGAAGGTATTTTTAATATAAGTGGCAAACCCCTATCCCACGAAGAAATTGGAGTACTGGATAAGGGTCTGAAATATGCACCGATAAAAAACCTAGACAAATTTGAGACCTATATACAGATCCAAAAATACATCAGAACCTTAAACATCAAAAAATACATAGCTAGTAACCCCTCTAAAAGACGACCGCCTGTAGAAAACCAAGAAATAGTCCATAGTGAATTAAGAAACAAATCTGTTTTTAATCCAGTTTTAAATAATAATAAACATATAGATGTTTTTAAAAAAGTAGTATTGCAAGATCTAAAGGAAATGAAAGTCAAAAAACTAGAAGGACCGAAATTCATAAAAAATGGCATAAGTAAACTGATAAAGAGAAAGGACATTGTCATCCGCCCGGCAGATAAAGGGGGAGGAATTGTAGTCCAATCTAAAACACAATACAAAGAGACCATGAAGAAGCTACTGGAAGATAAAGACACATACAAAGTACTGCCGAGCAATCCGGTATTTAGATGCAGAAAGGAATTAGAGCAGATTGTACATCTAGGCTTAAAGAGAAATATTCTCAATAAAAAGGAAGCTAAGTTCTTGATCCCTGAGTCGTGCAGGACTCCTGTTATTTATTCAGTACCTAAGATACATAAAGATAGCACAAACCCCCCACCGAGACCTATAGTCAATGGAATCGATTCCTTGACCTCAAGAATAGGACAATATCTGGATAATTACTTACAACCAGTGGTCAAACAAACTAGAGCCTACTTGAGAGACACTAAACAAGTACTGCAACTAATAGAGGAGACCCCCAAAGGAGAAACGCCGTGGATACTGGCAACTGCCGATGTGGCTTCCTTGTACACAATTATCCAACATCATCAGGCATGTGAAGCCACAAAATGGGGCCTAAGAAAATTCTCGACCTTGCCATGCTTCCAAAGAAAATTTTTAATTAAAAGTTTAGATTTCTGTTTAAAAAGCAGTTATTTTTGGTATGACCGAAATTATTATCATCAAAAAGTGGGTGTAGCGATGGGCGCAAAATTTGCGCCCAGTGTGGCATGTCTCTTCATGTCACAATGGGAGGAGGAGACAATTTTTAAGAACCCCCCTGAAGAGCTAGTGACCTATAAAAGGTACATAGATGACATATTAATACTGTGGAAAGGGGAAAAAAACAAACTAATCTCCTTCCTAGATGGATTAAATAAAAACGACAGGAACATTAATTTAATGTGGGAGATAAGTGACGAGACCATTACGTTCCTGGACCTAGAAATAAAACAAGACGAGAAATCATTGTATACTAAAACTCATTTCAAAAATGTGGACAGGAATAGCTATTTGCCCACTGATAGTTGCCACCATTGGAATTGGTTGAGCAATATCCCGAAAGGACAAATGATCCGGCTACGAAGGAACTGCTCCCACCCAAGAGACTTTGTGACACAAGCAGAGAAAATTGGAAATAGATTTATCCATAAAGGCTACAAGAGTGAAGATATCAAGACAAACATCACAGAAATAGAGAATATGGATAGAGCAACACTAATAAAGGATAAACCACCCACTATGAACAAAAGTGATGGAGTACCAATAATATTGAATTATAATATGCAACATAAGAAGATCGAGAAAATGATTAAAAAGCATTGGCACATAGTGATGGACGAACGTTTCGCCCGGCGGTCGTTTCGCGGCGAATTTCCGACATTCGCGGTCCGCACGTTCGAACGCCTTTTTCCGTCGTTCGCCGCGGCGGACTTACGTGTTTAATGTATACAAGAACTTTAACCTTTGGTGACACGTTTATCATGTGATACAGGACAGCCACTTGAGACATGACAGCACATGGACACTTGTACATTCCCCCTAACCTATAAATACACCCGATCCGGTGGCCATTTTACATTCTTTCTTCTGTTACGATAGGGACAGGTTCCTGTGTGGAGTAGGGAGAGATAAACCACTAGCTATTTGGTACACAAAAGTTCTTTTCAGGACTGGTATAGGTGTTAGGTGTTGATAGGTTTGCTGTGCTGCTGATTCTTGCAGCAGCCTGAGTGTTTTTTGTTAGTTTAGAGAAAGGGAAAGGACGGTGTATGCTACAGGGACAGCCAGATTAGTCTTTCATCATCATCATCATCATCATCATCATTAGCTGTTACTATCAAGGTCCACAAAAGAGCTGTTCCAGTAACCACTAATCGTTCTCTTTTTTTGCCAATTTGTATAGGGACAGGAAGGAAGCAGTGTTGTCAGGCAGTGAGGGTAATTTTAAAGACTTGCTGTTATTATTAGTTCCACAAAGGTTCTTTTCAGGACTGGTATCAGTGGTACAGTAATAGGCTTGTACATGTATAATATTCTTTCTTCCAAATATAGAAAGGATATTATACTTGACTGCTGCCCTTCTGCTGCAGTCTGCTAAACATTCACAACTCACTTGTTCCACAAAAGTTCTTATAAGGACTGGTAACTTGGTATAGGGTGCTACGGTACATAGGCTTGAGTGCGGTACAGTCTGCTGTTCTGTAAGGACCGCTATCGGTCCACAATAGATAGGGTTGACGTGCACCACTGCTGACCGCTGCCCTATACTGCAGCAGTCCTTCAGCGGTATAGGGACTGACGTACAGTCTGCTAATCACTAACACACAACCTGCTTGTTCCACAAAAGTTCTTATAAGGACTGGTAACTTGGTATAGGGTGCTACGGTACATAGGCTTGAGTGCGGTACAGTCTGCTGTTCTGTAAGGACCGCTATCGGTCCACAATAGATAGGGTTGACGTGCACCACTGCTGACCGCTGCCCTATACTGCAGCAGTCCTTCAGCGGTATAGGGACTGACGTACAGTCTGCTAAACACTAATACACAACCTGCTTGGTCCACAAAAGTTCTTATAAGGACTGGTAACTTGGTATAGGGTGCTACGGTACATAGGCTTGAGTGCGGTACAGTCTGCTGTTCTGTAAGGACCGCTATCGGTCCACAATAGATAGGGTTGACGTGCACCACTGCTGACCGCTGCCCTATACTGCAGCAGTCCTTCAGCGGTATAGGGACTGACGTACAGTCTGCTAATCACTAACACACAACCTGCTTGTTCCACAAAAGTTCTTATAAGGACTGGTAACTTGGTATAGGGTGCTACGGTACATAGGCTTGAGTGCGGTACAGTCTGCTGTTCTGTAAGGACCGCTATCGGTCCACAATAGATAGGGTTGACGTGCACCACTGCTGACCGCTGCCCTATACTGCAGCAGTCCTTCAGCGGTATAGGGACTGACGTACAGTCTGCTAATCACTAACACACAACCTGCTTGTTCCACAAAAGTTCTTATAAGGACTGGTAACTTGGTATAGGGTGCTACGGTACATAGGCTTGAGTGCGGTACAGTCTGCTGTTCTGTAAGGACCGCTATCGGTCCACAATAGATAGGGTTGACGTGCACCACTGCTGACCGCTGCCCTATACTGCAGCAGTCCTTCAGCGGTATAGGGACTGACGTACAGTCTGCTAAACACTAATACACAACCTGCTTGGTCCACAAAAGTTCTTATAAGGACTGGTAACTTGGTATAGGGTGCTACGGTACATAGGCTTGAGTGCGGTACAGTCTGCTGTTCTGTAAGGACCGCTATCGGTCCACAATAGATAGGGTTGACGTGCACCACTGCTGACCGCTCACCTATACTGCAGCAGTCCTTCAGCGGTATAGGGACTGACGTACAGTCTGCTAATCACTAACACACAACCTGCTTGTTCCACAAAAGTTCTTATAAGGACTGGTAACTTGGTATAGGGTGCTACGGTACATAGGCTTGAGTGCGGTACAGTCTGCTGTTCTGTAAGGACCGCTATCGGTCCACAATAGATAGGGTTGACGTGCACCACTGCTGACCGCTGCCCTATACTGCAGCAGTCCTTCAGCGGTATAGGGACTGACGTACAGTCTGCTAAACACTAATACACAACCTGCTTGGTCCACAAAAGTTCTTATAAGGACTGGTAACTTGGTATAGGGTGCTACGGTACATAGGCTTGAGTGCGGTACAGTCTGCTGTTCTGTAAGGACCGCTATCGGTCCACAATAGATAGGGTTGACGTGCACCACTGCTGACCGCTGCCCTATACTGCAGCAGTCCTTCAGCGGTATAGGGACTGACGTACAGTCTGCTAAACACTAATACACAACCTGCTTGGTCCACAAAAGTTCTTATAAGGACTGGTAACTTGGTATAGGGTGCTACGGTACATAGGCTTGAGTGCGGTACAGTCTGCTGTTCTGTAAGGACCGCTATCGGTCCACAATAGATAGGGTTGACGTGCACCACTGCTGACCGCTCACCTATACTGCAGCAGTCCTTCAGCGGTATAGGGACTGACGTACAGTCTGCTAATCACTAACACACAACCTGCTTGTTCCACAAAAGTTCTTATAAGGACTGGTAACTTGGTATAGGGTGCTACGGTACATAGGCTTGAGTGCGGTACAGTCTGCTGTTCTGTAAGGACCGCTATCGGTCCACAATAGATAGGGTTGACGTGCACCACTGCTGACCGCTGCCCTATACTGCAGCAGTCCTTCAGCGGTATAGGGACTGACGTACAGTCTGCTAAACACTAATACACAACCTGCTTGGTCCACAAAAGTTCTTATAAGGACTGGTAACTTGGTATAGGGTGCTACGGTACATAGGCTTGAGTGCGGTACAGTCTGCTGTTCTGTAAGGACCGCTATCGGTCCACAATAGATAGGGTTGACGTGCACCACTGCTGACCGCTCACCTATACTGCAGCAGTCCTTCAGCGGTATAGGGACTGACGTACAGTCTGCTAATCACTAACACACAACCTGCTTGTTCCACAAAAGTTCTTATAAGGACTGGTAACTTGGTATAGGGTGCTACGGTACATAGGCTTGAGTGCGGTACAGTCTGCTGTTCTGTAAGGACCGCTATCGGTCCACAATAGATAGGGTTGACGTGCACCACTGCTGACCGCTGCCCTATACTGCAGCAGTCCTTCAGCGGTATAGGGACTAAGAGTTTTGTCACAGGGTCATTTAAAAAATGACAGGCAGAGGAAGAGGCAGGCCCTTCCGCAGGGGTGGTAGGGGTAGGGCAGGAGCAACAGGCTTGAGCCAAAGTGGGAAGTTGCAGAAGGTGCGTTCAATTACTTTAAAGGATGCACCAGACTTGGTTGAGTGGCTCGCTCAGCCTTACTCTTCTGCACCCTCCTCATCCTCTCGATCTGCACCCTCTTCTTCACTCTCTGCTATGTGCACCCCCAAAGACACTACCACCAACAACACGACCACCACCACCACCACCACATACCTTCCGCTTGAGTCACTGGAATTATTTTCCGATCCATATCAAGAGGACATTTCTGATGCGCAGCCACTCTTGGTATTGGATCAGGAAGAGGAGGTAGCAACAAGCGCTACTCAGCAGTCTGACGCCAGTACCCAGATCAGCCCAAGGAGGAGGTTGGTCCCCGGTGTTGCTGCCTACTCCGAGATCTCTACTTATAGCGGTGGGGAAGGTGACGTTGATGATGACGTGTCTAGTGATGTCACGTGGGTGCCCACAAGAGAGGAAGAGGAGGGGAGTTCAGAGGGAGATATGGACCAGCAGATAGGGAGGAGAAGCAGCAATGACTTACATTGCACAGCAGGGACAAAGCAGACTGCAAATGTATCAGGAGCGAGTCATCGACCATGTACGGTCACATCTGGCGCTCCCAGGACACCGGCACATGGCTCCGCAGTGTGGGCTTTTTTTAACGTGTCCGCTGCTGACAATAGCGTTGCCATCTGCAATCTTTGCAGTCAACGCGTTAGTCGCGGTAAGCCCAATACTCACCTAGGGACGACCGCCTTAAGAAGGCACATGAGCAGCCATCACCGAGCCCAGTGGGAGCAACGGAACACACAAAGCCACACTGCAGGCTCTCACCGTCCAGCCTCGTCTTCTACTTCTCCTTCTCCTCTCTCCTCACAATTGTCCTCCACTCCACCTTCCATCACGCCAAGCTCACATTTTTCTGCAAAAAGGCAGGCTTCCGTGGGCCTAATGTTTGAGCGTAAAAAAATGATGACGCCGGATAACCCTCTTGCCCAACGGTTGGCGGCTGGCTTGTCAGAACTCATAGCCCGCCAACTACTGCCATATAAACTGGTGGACTCGGAGGCCTTTCGCAAATTTGTGGCCATTGGAACACCACAATGGAAGGTCCCAGGAAGGAAGTATTTCTCAGAGAAGGGCATCCCAGAGCTATATGGCCATGTTCAGCGGCAAGTGAATGTATCTCTGGCACACAGTGTCGGTGCCAAGATACATCTGACCACAGACACGTGGTCTAGCAAACACGGGCAGGGAAGGTATATCAGTTTTACTGCCCACTGGGTGAACCTTCTGACGGCCGTCAAGCATGTAACCCGTGGCACCCGTGTAGATTTGGTTTTACCGCCACGGATTGCATGCAGGCCTGACTCTTCTTCTCCTCCTCCTACTCCATCCTCCTCCCTCTCCTCCTCAGCTGCCTCCTCCTTTTCCGCTGCTAGCGTCTCTTCCACTGCACCGCCCAAGCTCCCCAGAACCTATTCCACATGCCAGGTGAGACGTTGCCATGCCGTGCTGCGTCTGTTGTGCCTGGAAGCAAAGAGCCACACTGGCCCGGCACTCCTTTCAGCTTTGCGTTCACAGGCAGATGAGTGGCTAACACCGCTCAATTTGACAGTTGGTAAAGTGGTGTGTGACAACGGTGCCAATCTGCTTAGCGCATTGAAACAGGGCAAAATCACGCACGTGCCGTGCATGGCACACGTCTTAAACTTGGTCGTGCAGCGATTCCTTGTCAAATACCCTGGGGTCCAGGACATCTTGCGGCAGGCAAGGAAAATCTCGGCCCATTTCAGAAGATCTTACACGGCCATGGCTCGCCTTGCTGACATTCAGCGGCGACACCATCTGCCGGTCAGACGTCTTATTTGCGATTGCCCGACGCGATGGAACTCAACCTTCTATATGCTTGATAGGCTGCTCCAGCAGAAACGTGCAGTTAACGTCTACCTGTATGAACTCTGCGAAAGAAACGGTTCTGGGGAGCTGGGTTTTTTTTCACCGCGCCAGTGGCTGCTCATGCGCGACACATGCAGACTTCTGCGGCCATTTGAGGAGATCACCAAACTGGTCAGTCGCAGCCATGGCGCCATCAGTGACATGGTACCTTATGCCTTCTTTCTGGAGCGTGCATTGCGTCGTGTCATTGATCAGGCTGTGGAGGAGCAGGAGCGGGAAGATGAGGAAGTCGCAATGCTGGATGAATTCCCAGGGGGGGCTACTCTATCTGAGACAAGTCAACAACAGGAGTCTGATGAGGAGTCAGAGGAGGATGGTGCCGGGGCGGATGAGCAGGAGCAAGAAGAGCATGCTTTAAACCTTTCTGGGATCCCTGTTGTGCGAGGATGGGGAGAGGAGAATGAAGAGGACGACATTATCCTGGATGATGAGCAGGAGCCAGGCCACCACACCGCTTCCACTTTAGTGCAAATGGGGGCCTTCATGCTCCAGTGTTTTAATAGGGACCCCCGTATAAAAAGCATGAGGGTCAAGGACCAGTACTGGGTGGCAACGTACTTAGACCCCCGGTACAAACACAAAATGGCGGAAATGTTACCGCCGTCGCAGAGGGCTGTCAGAATGCAGCACTTCCAGGCCTTGCTTCGAGAAATGCTGCATTCTGCTTTTGCGTGCGCTGGCAGAGGAGCAATTCCCACTCCCAGAGAAGGATTTGCGGGTACCAATCCAACAGCGCCTGCAAGAAGAGGCCGGTTTGAAGATGTGTTGGTGACTTCGGATATGAGGTCATTCTTTCAGCCGACCCATCGACAGGTGTCATCCGGATCCAGCATCAGGGAACGCCTAGACCGTCAGGTGTCCGACTACATTGGGTTAACGGCCGATGTGGACGCTCTGAGGAGTGATGAACCCCTAGACTACTGGGTGGGCAGGCTTGACCTCTGGCCAGAGCTTGCCCAATTTGCAATCGAACTGTTGGCTTGCCCCTCATCCAGTGTCCTGTCCGAAAGGACGTTCAGCGCAGCAGGGGGGATTGTGACCGATAAGCGTACTCGCCTAGCTCACCACAGTGTTAACTACCTCACATTTCTAAAAATGAATGAGGCATGGATCTCGGAGGAATTCAACACATGTGACCAGTAGACCATGTATATGTCTATAAACTATTTTTTTAATCAAGCACACAGACCTTCTTAATTCATTTGGCTCACTTCCTTGACCCAAAAAAGCACACCGTACTATATGCCCCTACCCTCCTCTTTGAAGAGGTTGAGCGGTGTCATATTTCTACTGGGGCTGCTTATGATATCCCTGTGCTGTGCTGACTTCCTCCTGGGGGTTCTTATTATGAAGGGATCACACTATCCCTGTGCTGTGCTGACTTCCTCCTGGGGGTTCTTATTATGAGGGGATCACACCATCCCTGTGCTGTGCTGACTTCCTCCTGGGGCTGCTTACGGTGCTGCTGTCAGTGCTGTATGTCACGGTGCTGCTGTCAGCGCTGTATGTCACGGTGCTGCTGTCAGCGCTGTATGTCACGGTGCTGCTGTCAGCGCTGTATGTCACGGTGCTGCTGTCAGCGCTGTATGTCACGGTGCTGCTGTCAGCGCTGTATGTCACGGTGCTGCTGTCAGCGCTGTATGTCACGGTGCTGCTGTCAGCGCTGTATGTCACGGTGCTGCTGTCAGCGCTGTATGTCACGGTGCTGCTGTCAGCGCTGTATGTCACGGTGCTGCTGTCAGCGCTGTATGTCACGGTGCTGCTGTCAGCGCTGTATGTCACGGTGCTGCTGTCAGCGCTGTATGTCACGGTGCTGCTGTCAGTGCTCTGTATTACGGTGCTGCTGTCAGATGCCTCTATCACGGTGCATGTGTCATTCCGGTATGTCACGCTGCTGGTGATCATCTCCTGCACCCTCTTCTTTGCCTACCCTGGTCCCTGACCTTCCCTCTCCTCCATTGCCTTCATTAGCTCCATAGTCCTGAATTGTTAGAACAATTTCCCAAATAAAATAAAAATGCTTGTAGTTATCGATCCCAAATTCACCTCATACATGTATTATGTCATTGTCCAGATGGTGGGACTACGTTTTACCCCCTAATAATTACCACGTGGCCGCAAATTCGACATGAAGGTTTGCAAAGTTCGCCTCCCATTGAAGTCAATGGGGCCCGCGGCGAACGTTCGGTTTCGCGAACGTTTGGGTCCGTTCGCATTTCGCGTTCGCGAAACGTCCCGTCGGAAGTTCGTCCATCACTATTGGCACATACTAAGGTCAGATATACACCTGCAGGAAATCCTACCCCAATATCCACGATTTATTTATAAAAGAGCACCAACCCTAAGGGATAAGATTGTAAAAAACATCCCCGATCCCCCCTATAATGGTTTAACTTTCTTTACAGGCAAGGGATTTTTTCCCTGTAGACGCTGCTATGCGTGCACAAGAATAAAAAAGCCGGTCGAAAAGAAATTTAACTTTACCTCTACAAGTACTGGAAACACGTATAATATTAAGGACTTTATATGCTGCAACACCAAGGGAGCTGTTTATGCTTTACAGTGTAGTTGCGGCTTACAATATGTTGGGCGAACCAAAAGACCGCTGAGAGTAAGGATAAAAGAACATGTAAAGAACATTATTAGCGGCTTTGATAAGCATAGTGTATCCAGACACTTCAGTACCCACCACAATAAAGACCCTACTCATTTGACCTTTTGGGGTATAGAACCATATAAGAAACATTGGAGGGGGGGCCACAAAGTTAGGACACTTAGCCAAGCAGAATCTAAGTGGATTTTTATTTTAGACACATTTACCCCCCAAGGCTTGAACATTGATTTCGACTTAAACTGCTTTATCAGCGATTTCTAAAAAAATATTTTTTGTCTATTTTTACATCTTTTAACCACTTGCCGACCGCCTCACGCCGATGTACGTCGGCAGAATGGCACGGGCAGGCATAAGCACGTAGATGTACGTGATTTGCCTCCCGCGGGTCGGGGGCCCGATCGGGCCCCCGCCCGGTGCCTGCGGCGGTCGGTTTTCGTTCGGGAGCGATCCCGGACGAGGGGACGGCCATTCATTCATGGCCACCCCCTCGCGATCGCTCCCGACGAATGGAAATCCCCGGTGACATCACTTCCTCTCCTGTAATGTAAACACAGGAGAGGAAGTGATGTATTCTCTCCTCCGTGTCGGTATTTTTCGTTCCGACACGGAGGAGAGCGGATCAGTGAGTTGCACCAACACATCCCACACACAGTAGAACATGCCAGGCACACTCACACCCCCCCTTTACCCCCCGATCACCCCCCCAATTACCCCTGCCCCCCAGTCACAGTGACACCAATGTCATTTTTTTTTTTTTTTTTTTTTTTTTGCATTGGTGTCATTTGTGACTGTAATAACTGTTAGGGCAGTTAGGGTTAGCCCCCTTTAGTTCTAATGTACCCCCCTAACCCCCCCAATAAAGGTTTAACCCCGTGATCACCCCCCGTCGCCAGTGTCACTAAGGCTGGGTTCACATTGCAGCGGTTTATGAGAACGAATGTGATTCGCACCGCACTGCAGTGCAAATCACATCCGATCTCTGTGCGATTCGAGTTCAGCCATTCGCCGCACCCGCCGCACCCGCCACACCCGCCGCACCCGCCGCAAATTCGCACGGGACCCTTTTTTTGGCCCGCAGCAGAATCGGATCGCATGGGTGTTCACACCATGCGATCCGAGTTTGCAGATCGCACTGCGATATGCGAACTGATCTGGGGGTGTCAGTAACATTTCACTGACACTCCCAGCAGTTCGCATAGGGCAGTGTGAACTGCCGCCGGGAGGCATGCGATGCGGGAACCCGCCGCGGATTCGCGGCGTTTCCGCATCGCTCCAGTGTGAACCCAGCCTAATAAGCGATCATTTTTCTGATCGCCGTATTAGTGTCACAGGTGACGCTAGTTAGGCAGGTAGGTATTTAGGTTCGCCGCAGCTTTTTATAGCGCTAGGGACCCCCATATACTACCGCATAAAGCCCCCTGATTGCCCCCTAGTTAACCCTTTCACCAGTGATCACCATATAACTGTTACAGGTGACGCTGGTTGGTTAGTTATTTTTTTATAGTTTCAGGGCACCCGCCATTTATTACCTAATAAAGGTTTAACCCCCTGATCACCCGGCAGGTGTCATTTGTGACTAATAACTGTTAGGGCAGTTAGGGTTAGCCCCCTTTAGTTCTAAGGTACCCCCCTAACCCCCCCAATAAAGGTTTAACCCCGTGATCACCCCCCGTCGCCAGTGTCACTAAGGCTGGGTTCACATTGCAGCGGTTTATGAGAACGGATGTGATTCGCACCGCACTGCAGTGCAAATCACATCCGATCTCTGTGCGATTCGAGTTCAGCTATACAGATAGTATGGCTGAATTCGTGTCGCACCCGCCGCACCCGCCGCAAACTCGCACGGGACCCTTTTTTTGGTCCGCAGCAGAATCGGATCGCATGGGTGTTCACACCATGCGATCCAAGTTTGCAGATCGCACTGCGATATGCGAACTGATCTGGGGGTGTCATTAACATTTCACTGACACTCCCAGCAGTTCGCATAGGGCAGTGTGAACTGCCGCCGGGAGGCATGCGATGCGGGAACCCGCCGCGCATTCGTGGCGTTCCCGCATCGCTCCAGTGTGAACCCAGCCTAATAAGCGATCGTTTTTCTGATCGCTGTATTAGTGTCACAGGTGACGCTAGTTAGGCAGGTAGGTATTTAGGTTCGCCGCAGCTTTTTATAGCGCCAGGGACCCCCATATACTACCGCATAAAGCCCCCTGATTGCCCCCTAGTTAACCCTTTCACCAGTGATCACCATATAACTGTTACAGGTGACGCTGGTTGGTTAGTTATTTTTTTATAGTTTCAGGGCACCCGCCATTTATTACCTAGTCTCACTAGTGTACCCCTAAATTTAGGGGTGTCTACTTTCTAAAATGGGGTCATTTGGGGGGGGGGGTTTGTGCCATCTTGGCATTTTATGGCCTTCAAAACTGTAACGCCCTTAGAAAGCCTGAAGGCGGTGCTTGGTTTTTGGGGCCCCGTACGCGGCTAGGCTCCCAAAAAGTCCCACATATGTGGTATCCCCGTACTCAGGAGAAGCAGCAGAATTTATTTTGGGGTGTCATTTCACATATGCCCATGGCATGCGTGAGCAATATATCATTTAGTGACAACTTTGTGAAAAAAAAAAAAAGTTTGTAATTTTCCCGCAACTTGTGGCAAAATATAAAATATTCCATGGACTCAACATGCCTCTCAGCAAATAGCTTGGGGTGTCTACTTTCTAAAATGGGGTCATTTGTGGGGGTTTTGTGCCATCTTGGCATTTTATGGCCTTCAAAACTGTAATAGGTAGTGAGAAGTGAACTCAAAAAATTACGCCCTTAGAAAGCCTGAAGGCGGTGCTTGGTTTTCGGGGCCCCGTACGCGGCTAGGCTCCCAAAAAGTCCCACATATGTGGTATCCCCGTACTCAGGAGAAGCAGCAGAATTTATTTTGGGGTGTCATTTCACATATGCCCATGGCATGCATGAGCAATATATCATTTAGTGACAACTTTGTGAAAAAAAAAAAAAAAAAAAAAAAGTTTGTAATTTTCCCGCAACTTGTGGCAAAATATAAAATATTCCATGGACTCAACATGCCTCTCAGCAAATAGCTTGGGGTGTCTACTTTCTAAAATGGGGTCATTTGTGGGGGTTTTGTGCCATCTTGGCATTTTATGGCCTTCAAAACTGTAATAGGTAGTGAGGCGTGAAATCAAAAATTTACGCCCTTAGAAAGCCTGAAGGCGGTGCTTGGTTTTCGGGGCCCTGTACGCGGCTAGGCTCCCAAAAAGTCCCACATATGTGGTATCCCCGTACTCAGGAGAAGCAGCAGAATTTATTTTGGGGTGTCATTTCACATACGCCCATAGCATGTGTGAGCAATATATCATTTAGTGACAACTTTGTGTAAAAAAAAAAAAAAAATTTTTTTTTTGTCATTATTCAATCGCTTGAGGCAAAAAAATAAAATATTCAATGGGCTCAACATGCCTCTTATCAATTTCCTTAGGGGGTCTACTTTCCAAAATGGGGTCATTTGGGGGGGTTTTGTACTGCCCTGTCATTTTAGCACCTCAAGAAATGAGATAGGCAGTCGTAAACTAAAAGCTGCGTAAATTCCAGAAAACGTACCTTAGTTTGTAGATGTGACAACTTTTGCGCAAACCAATAAATATACAATTATTGACTTTTTTTTTACCAAAGACATGTGGCTGAATACATTTTGTCCTAAATGTATGACTAAAATTGAGTTTATTGGATTTTTCTAATAACAAAAAGTAGAAAATATCATTTTTTTTCAAAATTTGCGGTCTTTTTACGTTTATATCGCAAAAAATAAAAATCGCAGAGGCAATCAAATACCATCAAAAGAAAGCTCTATTTGTGGGAAGAAAAGGACGCAAATTTTGTTTGGGTACAACATTGCATGACCGCGCAATTACCAGTTAAAGCAGCGCAGTGCCAAAGTGTAAAAAGACCTCTGGTCATTTACCAGCAAAATGGTCCGGTCTGAAAGTGGTTAACTTGTTTTTAGATTTGATACTTGTTCTAATGTAATGATCTTGCAATACTCATTTTATATAATATATTTAATTCACATGTTTGTAAAACTATTCTATGTATTGTGATAGTATAAATGAACCATTTTGGGTCCATCTTGAACGCCATTTCCGGTTCCTGGCATAAAACGACAATAATAGGAGAACTCTCCACTTCCCATATTATCCTAATTTGGTCTTAGATACCCAAAAAGTCAGGATAAATAACATATATATATGGCTATAATGAACTAGCTCTGGACCACTAGTCCATACTACCTTAATCCGGTTTTGGACACCCTAATATTTAAAACTACAGGATAAATACAAATAATGGATCAGTTGGGGATTGGCGAACTTGTTAAGGGGCATTTTATTTAGGGGAAATATAGTGCTAATATATACCAGCCATGAGATAAAATGCTACCTCACCATTTGTTTTATAAATTTATATATACTAATTTTAAAGAACGGTTTTAGATATTTTTTAGTGTAAAATATGGGGTTATAATGCTAACGTGATCTATGACATTTGATAAATAACCTTTGTATAGGTTGATACCTAATATCGAGTTCACTTATACCTCCTATGACCACCTAATTCCCCTCCCATCTCTTTCCCCCCCCCCCCTCTCCCCACCTTTCCCCCCCCTCCCCCCCCCCCCCCTCTCCCCCGCTGTCCCCCGGTAGAAATTTGATGTGAACCAATGGAACTGCGGACAAATTTGTATATGACATTTAATGGAATAAAAGAACCCGATAGAAACTCCCACCATTATATATAAAAACATCACTGCAGATATAACCCATGGGCGAGCTATGGGGAAATGGCTGCTAACCGGGACCAACGAAAAATGGCCGCGGGTGTAGCTTAGATATGTGGAAAATGATGCTGGGTGTAGATTGACTTCTAAAAGATGGCTGCACCATGTTAACTTATGGAAGACTCCAAAAAGATGGCTGTGCCAATGTTATCTTATGGGAGACTTCAGTAAAATGGCCGCCATACACGTGCATATAAAAGACACTTCCGTGCTAGAGTATCCCTTTCCCTGATGAAGTCACGTGACTAGTGACGATACGCGTCGGAACGAGGATACCGGAAGTGACGTTCGCATACACGAGCGGAATGCTCGTCCGTTTTTAAAGCTGTATTTTATCGTATGTTTGTGAGTACCTCTTTTTATATATCGTTATAATAAATTTTACGAACGTACTTCACCATCCGAGTGTACCTCTATCTTTCCTATGAGACCTCTGGGAGTTACACTGAAGCCAAAGATCTATATGGAAACTATCTGAGAGGAAAAAAAAAAACCTACCTGAGGGGGCCAATATCCACCTGCTAGGAATTGGGATAGAATCCCTGGACCCTTGTTTTGGCTGCTTGATTTGCTGTTTACCTTACAGCAATAAGGTAAGGGGCCATTTTACCTAGTGTGCCGTGTATACTGGAGACACAGAAATTACAACACGATTGCTGGCACCTGTTTTTCTTTTTGAGAAGCACTGAACAAGTCACTGAGCACCTATTTCAGCTTACATATAGACTGTCTTATATACATATTTAAATTTTTTTTTTTATTAAGAAGATTACGGAACTAATAATCACTGGCACTTCATTTAATTTCACTAAAGACTGTATTTTACCAACTTTTTGTAATCATGCACTATGAATTGCACGTTTTAATATAAGACATTTGCACTTTATGGAATATTTTCCCCTTTTACTTAGAGTTACTTATGTTGATATATAAACACATGATTTCTGGAATTTAAGTTTTATAATACACTGGATACTCTCTGTTTTTTTTTTTTTTTGTTTTTTTTCTCCAACATAGCACAAGGCACCTTAATTTTTATTTAAGATAGGTTAGTCGATTTATAGCTAGATTTTATTTCTTCCAGTATTAGGCTCTTTATTTATATCTAGTTCAGGTAGCGCAACACCATCTGTTTGACCACCAAAAGAAAGCTCTATTTGTGGGAAAAAAAGGACGTCAATTTTGTTTGGGAGCCACGTCGCACGACCGTGCAATTGTCAGTTAAAGCGACGCAGTGCCGAATCGCAAAAAGTGGTCTGGTCTTTGACCAGCAAATTGGTCCGGTCTGAAAGTGGTTAAAGAAACTTGTCCCACAATGTACATACAATGGCTTCATGCTGTATAATATTAATAATAATATTATAGATCCATTATCGATCACGATGAGTGCTGCCTGATGACATTTAGACACAATCACGATTATCTGCACTATTAAGCCCCATACAGATTTTCTGCTGATTTTTTTCTTCAGTTTTACCAAAACCATGTAGTAGAAGGGCCTGCCTGATTGCATACAAATTGAAACTCTTTAGGTTTGACCTTATATTGTATGATTTTGGTAAATCTGAAGGAAAAAATCATCAGAAAATCTGATAGTGTTTATGGGGCTTTAGGATCCTCTCCCACCTCAAATTACACCTCCCTGGCCAGCTGCTGAATGTCAGTGAAAATACACAGGATGCCCACACTCTTCTTTACAATTCCTGCTGCCATACAAGTAACACTTTCAGCTGCAACAGTCAGAGGTCCTATCCTTAAACGATTGGCTTTATGTTATTTATCATAGGAATCAATGATATCTTGTTTCAAGTGCGGATGGGTTACAGTTCTGCTGAACTGCAAATATGTCATAACTGAAATGGCCAGTAGAGAGCAAATGCCAATTCAAATTTACAACCGTCTCATGCTTTTATAGGTAGGCAAGAATTTATTGTTTCAGATTTACATTTTTATTAGGTCAAAATACCATGAATAAAGTAAAAATTGACATGGCCAACACTGAAAACCCTGTTTCAGCGATATTTAGTAGAATTACAATAATTATCACTGCATAGTTCCAATTACGGTTACAGAGACAGTAACACAGGCAATTCAAATTGTAATTCCTTGTGTCCTATTGCAGCTTAGCATTAAATATTAGTGATACTATCTCTAAATAAAAGTGTGTCAACCATGAAGGCTACAATGTATTTTCAAACATGACTAAATATTAATCTAGATTTAATCTGATTTATGTTTGGACTTTTTTTTATGTTTCCTTATGATGTTTTATGATAATAAACTTCATTTAGAAGAAAGCATTTGCAATATTGCACATTATGTCTCTGTACAACGCGCATTTACACAAAATATGTGTAGCTAATACCACACTCCTAGCAGTTATGCACTTTATAATTCTGAAGCCTTTCTCGTTTTTTACATATTCAGTCATCAATCATTAGGCATAGACGTTATGTAAAATGTCAGTGGTATTTCATTAAATCACCTTACTGTAAATGTATTTGTGAAGATTAAATCAAAGAAATGAAGGATAAACATTGGACCAAAGGAAGAACAACACAAATATAAGACTGTGCTGAATAATAAATCATAAAACAAATGCTAAAAAACACAAAAGAAATATTCTCTTTAGCATTTATCAGAAATGACAAGTTCTGTGTCACCGGAGATACATCTGAAAAGACAGGATACATTCATGTTGTCAGTATTAAACTCCATGTTGCATCAGTCAGAAATATACCACTGTGGCACATGATATTCTTTAAAATATGTGCTTCTATAAATAGCCATGGTGGGTTAACTTGTGGTACAGAATTATTATGTATAAAAAGAACCAGTTTTTAGGTAAATTTATTGTGGTTTTATGGTAAGACTGTTCAGTGTGGTACATAATAATAACACAAGAAATAATAAATTCTTAATACCAGCAGAGGCTATAAAAAACACAAAACTTGTAAACAATATTTAATATTATCCAATTACAGCCTTTTATCAAAGCCATGGTTTTGATGATTTCAGTAATGGAATAATCTTATCAAATGTTCTCTTTAACAACCGGCCCATAGCCAAATGACAGCTACAGGGCGGTTGCTAACTCTGGGAAGACTTTATAGTAGGTACTTCCAGAATTTCGCTCTCATGCGCCCCCTGGGGCGTGCACTCGAGAGCATCCATGACCGTCGGGTTCATCACGGCTCAAAGCGGCCGTTTACCACGTGATCACCCCGTCAAATAATGGAGCGATCACTTGTAAACAAACATAACATGATGCCGGTTCCTCCCCCCCCCCCCTCTGTACTGATTGGTACAGTGAGAGGGGAGAGATTTTTGTCAGCAGCACTGTGGGCTGGATCTGTAGTGCCCACAGTGGGGCTCACCGACAATTAACCCTGCAATTCCCTGCCAATACTCTGCAATACCCTGCCAATACTCAGCAATACCCAGCAATGCCCTGCCAATACTCTGCAATACCCAGCAATAATCTGCAATGCCCTGCCAATACTCTGCAATACCCAGCAATGCCCTGCCAATACCCTGCAATGCCCAGCAATACTCTGCAATACCCAACAATAATCTGCAATACCCAGCAATACTCTGCAATAGCCTGCAATATCCTGCCAATGCTCTGCCATAAATTGCCATACCCAGCAATATCCAGCCATACTGGGTGATACCCAGCCATACTCGGTGATCCCCTGCAATACCCAGCCATACTCGGTGATCCCCTGCAATACCCAGCCATACTCGGTGATACCCTGCAATACCCAGCCATACTCTGCAATACCCATCCATACTCTGTGATACCCTGCAATACCCAGCCATACCCGGTGATACTCGGTAATGCCCAGCCATACTCGGCCATGCTAGGCTATACTCTGTGATACCCTGCAATACCCAGCCATACTCGGTGATACCCATGCTCAGCTGTACTCGGCCTCTGTATGTTGCCAGGCTGTGGAAGTCTCACACATGTGGTATCGCCGTACTCAGGAGGAGAAGGAGACTCTATTCTGGGGTGACATTTTTGGTATGTACATGCTATGTGTTAGAAATAGTGTATAAATGGACAACTTTGTGTTAAAAAAAGAATGCATTTTAACCACCTCCCGCCCGCCGGCCATCATATAACGTCCTTAACTTTGTGTGGGGATATCTGAATGATGCCTGCAGCTACATCATTCAGATATCAGCTTTTTCAGCCGGCGATTCCCTACACCATAAGAATGATCATAGTGGCTGTTCCACTGCTTGATCATTCTTACAGGAGGCGAGAGAGGACGACCCCCCCCCCCCTCCCACCGCCCTCCGATGCTTCTACCGACTCACCAATATGATCAAAGCCAGAATCTTTATTTTTATTTTTTTTATTTCAGGCTTCCCAACCTAGAGGTGAGATGTGGGGTCTTATTGACCCCATATCTCACTGTAAAGAGGACCTATCATGCCATATTCCTATAACAAGGGATATTTACATTCCTTGTAATAGGAAAAAAAGTGATCAAAAAAATGTATTTTTGGGGAAAAACGTGTCAAACTAAAATAAATAAAGTAAAATGAACAATATTTTTTTTTAAAGCGCCCCTGTCCCCATGTGCTCGCATGCAGAAGAGAACGCATATGTAAGTCCCGCCCACATATGAAAACGGTGTTCAAATCACATATGTGATTTATTGCTGCGAACGTTAGAGCCAGAGCAATAAGACCTCCTCTGTAATTCAAAACATGTAACCAGTAAAAAAATGTAAAGCGTCGCCTATGGGGATTTTTAAGTAGCGATGTTTGGCGCCATTCCACGAGCATGTGCAATTTTTAAGGGTGGCATGTTAGGTATCTATTTACTCGGCGTAACTTCTTCTTTCACATTATGCAAAAACATTGGGCTAACTTTACTTTTTTTTCTTTTTTAAAGTACAAAAATGTTTTTTTTTTTTAAAAGCGTTCAAAGAATTGCTGCGCAAATACCGTGCGAGATAAAAAGTTGCAAGAACCACCATTGTATTCTCTAGGGTCTTTTCTAAAAAAATAGATAATTTTTTGGGGTTCTATGTAATTTTCTAGCAAATAAATGATGATTTTTACATGTAGGAGAGAAATGTCAGAATTGGCCTGGGTGCTCCAGAACGCCTAATGGTGCTCCCTGCATGTTGGGCCTCTGTATGTGGCCACGCTGTGTAAAAGTCTCACACATGTGGTATCGCCGTACTCGAGAGTAATAGCAGAATGTGTTTTGGGGTGTAATTTGTGGAATGCATATGCTGTGTGTGAGAAATAACTTGATAATATGACAATTTTGTGAAAAAAAAAAGTAAAAAAAATCTTGATTTTGCAAAGAATTGTGGGAAAAAATGACAACTTCAAAAAACTCATCATGCCTTTTACTAAATATCTTGGAATGTCTTCTTTCCAAAAAGGGGTCATTTGGGGAGTATTTGTACTTTTCTGGCATGTTAGGGTTTCAAGAATTGAGATAGCCCGTCAGTAGTACTTCAGGTGTGATCAATTTTCAGATATTGGCACCATAGCTTGTGGATTCTATAACTTTCACAAAGACCAAATAATATGCACCAATGTGTACTTATTTTTACCAAAGATATGTAGTAGTAGAAATTTTGGCCAAAATGTATGAAGAAAAATTACTAATCTGCTAAATTGTATAACAGAAACGAAGAAAAATTCATTTTTTTTACAGAATTTTTGGTCTTTTTTCTTTTATAGCACAAAAAATAAAAAACCCAGCGGTGATTAAATACCACCAAAAGAAAGCTCTATTTGTGTGAAAAAAAAGGACAAAAATGTAATATGGGTACAGCGTTGCATGACTGAGTAATTGTCATTCAAAATGTGAGAGCACCGAAAGCTGAAAATTGGTCTGGTTATTTAGGAGGTTTAAGTGCCCACTGGTCAAGTGGTTAAAGGCGATGGTGATATTAAAACTTGCCCAATCAAACTTCACAGCTAGCCAATTGAATATAGGATACTTCCAGTACAAAAAAGCACCAGAATATCTTATTTTAAACCTCAGTACTGAACACAAACACTTTCATCATCCCATTTCTTCTGTCACTGTGTCATGATGTCATGACCTGATGTTGATGTTGATGTCATGATAAGGAGTACATTCTTCTCTACATCATTCAGTACCTTTATGGGGAATATTTAGCATGGAGGGGCTGACTATGCTACTGTAATTGCAACAGTGGACAGCTAGCATTGTCAATCATCTTTGTACAGGTAAATGTACGAAGACAGTAAACACCTAAAAGTAAGGGAATAGTTTGACTGAAGAATACTTGTTACACCCTCTGCATGTGGCAATTTTTGGATCTACATGGAGATAAAACTTTAATGCATTTTGGTTGCATTAATATACACTGCCCAAAAAAATTAAAGGAACACTTTGAAAACACTTCAGATCTCAATGGTGAAAAATATAATTCTGTATATCTATACTGATATGATCTGGGTAATGTGTTAGGAACAAAAGGATGCCACATGATTTGATGGACGTTAAAATTATCAACCTACAGAGGGCTGAATTTAACCACTTCAGCCCCAAAAGGATTTCCCCCCTTCCTGACCAGAGCACTTTTTGCGATTTGGCACTGCGTCATTTTAACTGACAATTGCACGGTTGTGCGACATTGTGCCCAAACAAAATTGGCGTCCTTTTTTTCCCCACAAATAGAGCTTTCTTTTGGTGGTATTTGATCGCCTCTGCGGTTTTTATTTTTGCGATATAAACAAACAAAAAAAAAATATCCTTCAAAAATATATAAAAAAACATTTTTTTTTCCCTCAGTTTAGGCCGATATGAATTCTTCTACATATTTTTAGTAAAATAAAATCGCAATAAGCGTATATTGATTGGTTTGTGAAAAATGTATAGCATCTACAAAATAGGGGATAGTTTTATGGCATTTTTATTATTATCATTTTTTTTTATTAGTAATGGCAGTGATCTGCGATTTTTTATCATGAATGCAACATTATGATGGACACATTGGACACTTTGACACTTTTTTGGGACAATTTTCACTTATACAGCAATCAATGCTATAAAAATGCACTTACTTTGTAAATGACACTGGCAATGAAGGGGTTAACCACTAGGTGGCGATGGAGTGGTTATGTGTGTCCTAGGGAGTGATTCTAACTGTGAGGGGGGGGGGTGGGCTTCAACACACAAGACATCGATCACTGCTACTGATGACAGAGATCAGTGATCGCTGTCATGACACTAGGCAGAACGGGAAAATGCTTTGTTTACAAAGGCATCTCCCCGTTCTACCTCTTCGTGACAGGATCACAGGCACCCGGTAGACATCGAGTCCATGGTACCCACAGTCACGGCAATGGAGAACATGGCCCACAGTGCCGCTTCTTGAAGGGGATGTACTTGTATGCCCTTTTGCCCACCAGTGCCATTCTGCCGACGTATATCGTCATGCAGTGGTTGTGAATAGGGATGAGCTTCGAGTTCGAGTCGAACTCATGTTCTACTCGAACATTGCCTGTTCGCCTGTTCAGCGAACAGTGAACAATTTGGGCTGTTCGCAGCAAATTCGAAAAGCCGGAACACCCTATACAAGTCTATGGGAGAAATCTAAAGTGCTAATTTTAAAGGGTAATATGCAAGTTACTGTCCTAAAAAGTGTTTGGGGACCTGGGTCCTGCCCCAGGGGACATGGATCAATGCAAAAAAAAGTTTTAAAAACAGCCGTTTTTTCAGGAGCAATGATTTTAATAATGATTAAAGTGAAACAATAAAAGTGTAATATTCCTTTAAATTTCGTAGCTGGGGGGTATCTATAGTATGCCTGTGAAGGGGCGCATGTTTCTGGTGCTTAGAACTGTCCCTGCACAAAGTGTCGTTTGTGCAGGAAAAAAAGTCTTTTAAAATCACTTGCGGCTAAATTGTCGGCTCCCCGTAATAGAGAGAACACTCAATGAGTGTTCTCTGTATTAGCCGACAATTCATTCATTCATTGATAAAAAAAAAAAAAAAAAGCGTGGGGGTTCCCCTAAATTCAATTACCAGGCCCTTCAGGTCTGACATGGATATTAAGGGGAACCCCGTGTCAAATTTTTAAAAAAAATTGACGTGGGGGTCCCCCTAAAAATCCATACCAGACCCTTTATCCGAGCACGCAACCTGGCAGGCCGCAGGAAAAGAGGGGGGGGACGAGAGAGCCCCCCCCCCTCCTGAACCGTACCAGGCCACATACCCTCAACATTGGGAGGATGCTTTGGGGGTCTGTGACCCCTCAAAGCACCTTGTCCCCATGTTGATGAGGACAAGGGCCTCATCCTCACAACCCTGGCCGGTGGTTGTGAGGGTCTGCGGGCGGGGGGCTTATCAGAATCTGGAAGCCCCCTTTAACAAGGGGACCCCAGATCCCACCCCCCCTGTTTGAAATGGTAAGGGGGTACAAAAGTACCCCTACCATTTCATAAAGAAAGTGTAAAAATGGTTAAATAAGACAAACACACTTTTGAAAAATTCCTTTGTTGAGGGTATGTGGCCTGGTACGGTTCAGGAGGGAGGGGGGGCTCTCTCTCGTCCCCACTCTTTTCCTGCGGCCTGCCAGGTTGCGTGCTCGGATAAAGGGTCTGGTATGGATTTTTAGGGGGTTCCCCTTAATATCCATGTCAGACCTGAAGGGCCTGGTAATTGAATTTAGGGGAACCCCCACGCTTTTTTTTTTCTATCAATGAATGAATGAATTGTCGGCTAATACAAAGAACACTCATTGAGTGTTCTCTGTATTACGGGGAGCCGACAATTTAGCCGCAAGTGCTGAATTATATTACAGGCAGCATAACGTTCTCCGCGGCTTCTTCAAACTGTTTCACATCTGTCACATGCTCAGGGTGAACCTGCTCTCATCTGTGAAAAGCACAGGGTGCCAGTGGAGGAACTGCCAATTCTGGTGTTCAATGGCAAATGCCAATCAAGCTCCACAGTGCCGAGCAGTGAGCACAGGGCCCATTATAGGACAGGGGGCCCTCAGGCCACCCTCATGAAGTCTGTTTCTGATTGTTTGGTCACAGACATTCATACCAATGGCCTGGTGGAGATCATTTTGTAGGATTCTGGCAGTGCTCATTCTGTTCCTCCTTGCACAAAGAAGCAGATACTTGTCCTGATGATGGGTTAAGGACCTTATATGGCCCTGTCCAGCTCTCCTAGAGTGCCCCCTGGAATCTCCTCCATGCTCTTGATACTCTGGGAGACACAGCAAACCTTCTGGTAATGGCATGTATTAATGTGTAATCCTGGAGGAGTTGGACTGCCTATGCAACCTCTATAGGGTCCAGGTATCACCTCATGCTACCAGTAGTGACACTGACCCTAGTCAAATGCAAAACTAGTGAAAAACAGTCATGTCGCGTACACGCGACCAGACTTTCCGGCAGAATAGGTCCAATGGAATCATTCCAGATATTCCGATTGTGTGTGGGATAATCCGATCATTTTTCTTTAAAAAATTCAGATGGACCTAGAAATAGAACATGTTTCAAATCTGTCCGATGGACTCAATTCCTATCTGGAAAATTGTTTGCCTGTATGCTGGTCTGACGGACCAAATACGACACAAGGGCAGCTATTGGCTACTGGCTATTGAACTTCCTTTTCTAGTCCCATCAGACGTCCGTTCGTGTGTGGGCAAGTCCGTTCATTCTGAAATCCATCGTAACTCCGTCGGGAGGACCGTCTGACCTTTTCTGCTGAAAAGTCCGGTCGTCTGTACGCTAAATCAGAAAAGATGAGTAGGGGAAAAAAATAGCAGTGGCCTCCACCTGTAAAACCATTCCTGTTTTGGATGTCATCTCATTGTTGCCCTTCTAATGCAAACAGAAGGAGAAGGCACTGCCATCTGAGTGTCATAATAAAATGTATAAAAACGCAGTGATTAAAAAGAAAGAAAGTCACAAGGGTTAACGTGGTCCAGGCATATCATCTGTTTCTTACGAAAGCCAGTGGCTTGGCACAGGTCCAGGAGGAATGGATGGATAAGTCATTGGCTTGCTGTACAGGCATGTAGGTGAGTGTTACCATGACATCTTATCTGGATGGGTTGGCGGGCTATGGGAAGTCAGATCTCCGCAGTTCCAATGAGAGATGGATGATTGTAACTGTCAGGCAAGTGGACAAATGAGGGAAGCCGCTATTGTCCATCTAGTGCACCTGTTGTTAATTTCATTAACACCAAAGCAGCTGAAACTGATTAACAACCCCCTCACCTACTTAACTGACCAAATCAATATTCCAGGAGTTTAACCGACTTGATGCTATACTCTGATTAAAAAGAGTTCCTTAAATTTTTTGAGCAGTGTATTATGTATACCCCTTGGTATTTTGCGTCTTAAAGAGGAAGTAAACCCTGATGAGTTTACTTCCTCTTTCATTCCCTGCAAAGGCAAAGCATAATGGACTACTATGCATCGCATAGTAGTCCATTATGTGTCACTTACCTGACACAGGAGCCAGCGATGTCACCGCTGTCCCCTGTAGTCTGGAGCATCCATCTTCTCGGTGGGGTCTCGCTGCTCCACCGCTGTCATTCGGCGAATCCGCGATGCGTCTTCGTCGTTGACAATGCCGCGCTCAGTGCGCCTGCGCGCCGCTATCTACGGCGCATGCGCCGTAGAAAGCGGTGCCCGTCTTTTGCCAAATATCTCCTAAACCGTGTAGGTTTAGGAGATATTTATTGGACCTACAGGTAAGCCTTAATCTAGGCTTACATGTAGGTCAAAGTGTGTTGTAAGGGTTTACAACCACTTTAAGTACATGTACATTTTCCAGTGCCAATGAAACTTATAAAACTTAGTTTATGAGAAGAGTTTCTGAAAAATAACTGAAAAAGTGTATTTGTTTTTGAAAAGTAACATATTTTCTCAGATAGTAGTATGCATTCAATATTGTGTTAAAACTGTTTATACAATGAAATAATCTGATTAGTGTTTAATGATATCATAAAATATGTTTAGTTAAATTGTTAAAATCTTTTTTTTTTCATACAAACAATTACAATCATTTTTTTTTTTTTTTTAATATAAGACATTAAACATTAATAAACTGTTATTATATGCAAGTATCTCCTCAACCCTGTCACTCTAGAGGTGTAGACTAGGTTAATTGGCTATGTGTATACCAATAAATATAAGAGTATTTACATAAACACCTACCTAGATCTTAGGATTCTTGGTAAAAAAAAAATAGTTCAGTCATCAATATATACTTATTGTGAAGGTTTTATGATATTTATATAGACCCTCCCGACCTCCAGAGGTGTGGTGGCGACCCTCAGAGACAGGGAGGGCTGACATTTCATCTCAGGGTGCAGGGTGCAGGTTGCTGGGCATAGTTGGTGGTGTACAAGGTAGAAAAGATGGGCTCCAGTCACTTTTATGCTTGAACAAAGGTCTTTTCTTTGCTCAGAACCACAAACAATTTAGGGAGAGATGGATCGGGCACAGGTAAACCTTAGTCAAATAAGGCATTAGACTAGCAGACCAGCAGACTCTCCAAGGTCTGGGTGGGAGGACCCTAATACCTTGACCTCCCCAAATATTATACCATTTTCCAGCATGCTCGGCAGCTATGAGAAACTCCTACCGATTGGCTGAGAAAAGTATGCGTATTTATAACCTTGCTGCACTGTAGATAATCATACCAATGCCAAAGGTAACAATGCCACCTGTTGACAAAGGGGAGGAACCACAGCTACACTAGGTGAAAATACCAAATGATCATTAAAGAGGAAGTAAAGTCATCCTTTTTAATTGTACCTACAGGCAAGCCTATAATAAGACTTACATCTAGGTACTGTAAATACTGTATCTCCTAAACCTGAACCATTTAGGAGATATTTACTATATACGCTAACGTCATTGGCACATGCGCTCTGAAGAAACAGATGTCTGTGCCGTCTCTTCAGGGCCCTGTGCAAAAAATTCCAGGGAAAATGTAAGCTGTCTCAGCAGTGTGCGAGTGCACATGAGACAGCTTAGTTCTAAGGTAAGTATCTCATAATGAGCTAGTATGCAATGCATACTAGCTCATTATGCCTTTGTCTTTCAGACTATAAAGTAGCCAGGGTGCCAAAGGTGCTACATTTACAAAGAACACACAAGACAATATTAACAACACAATGTACATTACAATCATTGTGAGTTATATAATTTTTATTAATACATAAAACAATATTTACAAGACAAATATGGTGTTATTTTAACTCTCAGCCTCACACCTGGTCGTATTGAGTGCTTTTATTTCCCAAAATAAAATAAAGCACATGGCTTAGTAACATTACCATATATCTTTTACTACAGTGGTGTGAAAAAGTGTTTGCCCCCTTCCTCATTTCCTGTTCCTTTGCATGTTTGTCACACTTAAGTGTTTCGGAACATCAAACCAATTTAAACAATAGTCAAGGACAACACAAGTAAACACAAAATGCAATTTGTAAATGAAGGTGTTTATTATTAAAGGTGAAAAAAAATCCAAACCATCATGGCCCTGTGTGAAAAAGTGATTGCCCCCCTTGTTAAAACATACTATAACTGTGGTTGTCCACACCTGAGTTCAATTTCTCTAGCCACACCCAGGCCTGATTATTGCCACACCTGTTCACAATCAAGGCATCACTTAAATAGGAGCTGCTTGACACAGTAAGGTCCACCAGAAGATCCTTAAAAGCTACACATCATGCCGAGACCCAAAGAAATTCAGGAACAATTGAGAAAGAAAGTAATTGAGATCTATCAGTCTGGAAAGGGTTATAAAGCCATTTCCAAAGCTTTGGGAATCCAGCGAACCACAGTGAGAGCCATTATCCACAAATGGCGAAGACATGGAACAGTGGTGAACCTTCCCAGGAGTGGCCGGCCGCCCAAAATTACCCCAAGAGCGCAGCGACGACTCATCCAAGAGGTCACAAAAGACCCCACAACAACGTCCAAGGAACTGCAGGCCTCACTTGCCTCAGTTAAGGTCAGCGTTCATGCCTCCACCATCAGGAAAAGACTGGGCAAAAATGGCCTGCATGGCAGAGTTCCAAGGAGAAAACCACTGCTGAGCAAAAAGAACATCAAAGCTCGTCTCAATTTCTCCACAACACATCTTGATGATCCCCAAGACTTTTGGGACAACATTCTGTGGACCGATGAGACAAAAGTGGAACTCTTTGGAAGGTGTGTGTCCAAGTATATCTGGCGTAGAAGGAACACTGCATTTCATAAAAAGAACATTATACCAACAGTAAAATATGGTGGTGGTAGTGTGATGGTCTGGGGCTGTTTTGCTGCTTCAGGACCTGGAAGACTTGCCGTGATAAAAGGAACTATGAATTCTGCTGTCTACCAAGAGATTCTGAAGGAGAATGTCCGACCATCTGTTCGTGTACTCGAACTCGAACTTGGGTTCTGCAGCAGGACAATGATCCTAAACACACCAGCAAGTCCACCACCGAATGGCTGAAGAAAAACAAAATGAAGACTTTGGAGTGGCCTAGCCAAAGTCCTGACCTGAATCCTATTGAGATGTTGTGGTATGACCTTAAAAAGGCCGTTCATGCTCGAAAACCCTCTAATGTAACTGAATTAGGACAATTCTGCAAAGATGAGTGGGCCAAAATTCCTCCAGGATGCTGTAAAAGCCTCATTGCACGTTATCGCAAACGCTTGGTTACAGTTGTTGCTGCTAAGGGTGGCCCAACCAGTTATTAGGTTTAGGGGGCAATCACTTTTTCACACAGGGCCATGATGGTTTGGATTTTTTTCACCTTTAATAATAAACACCTTCATTTACAAATTGCATTTTGGGTTTACTTGTGTTGTCCTTGACTATTGTTTAAATTGGTTTGATGTTCCGAAACACTTAAGTGTGACAAACATGCAAAGGAACAGGAAATGAGGAAGGGGGCAAACACTTTTTCACACCACTGTATATGCAGTGGTGTGGCTAATAGGGATACGATGAACGACTGGTTTGTGTTCAACACAGGTGTGATGAACATTACTGAAGTTTAGTTCCCAAATCCAAACTCTTTTATAGTCAATGTGAGCTAAATATTAGAAATCAGTAAAATACATTTTCTTGGCTAATAGGAAAGGGGTTGTCAAACAAAAGGCTTGGGGAGCTGGGCAGTGTCCTGGAGCACATGTACCAATGAAAACATTATTTTTTTTAATAGCAACTGAAAAAAAAAAAAACTCACAAGAAGGCATGGCACGAAACATACGTAGAGTGTACCCATTTGATGCCTAAGGTCCTGCCACCATTCTCGTCCAGATTGGCGGCATTAGATGTAAGTGACAACTGCGGCATTTGTCCTTTGTCCTTTAGTCTCTTCATGAATTTTTGTTTTAGTTTTTAATTTATTTATGCTAATCACCAATAAATACTACACTATAAGATATGTTGGGCAGCACAGTGGTGTAGTGGTTAGCACTCTCGCCTAGCAGTTAGAAGCGTTGCTGGTTCGAATCCCAACCACAACACCACCTGCCTGGAGTTTGCATGCTCTCCCTGTGCCTGTGTGGGTTTCCTCTGGGTACTCTGGTTTCCTCCCACAATCCAAAGACATGCAGATAGGTTAATTGGCTTCTGTCCAAAATTGGCCCTAGTATATGAATGGGGACCTTGGGTTGTGGGCTCCTTGAGGGTAGGGACAGATATGAGTGTGCAATGTACAGGGATAGGGACAATTGTAGACACTCACTCAGTTTGGACTGGTGTCTTTATTCAACCTTATTAACTATGAAACTATGTCCCTTTGTGGTTGGTGATTAGCTTAGCTTGGGAGTATTGGATTGTTTATCTGGATGGTATTCTCACCTTTTCTGATAACTTGGAGGAACATTGCAAGCGCGTCTGCACTGAACATCTATGAAAGAATAAGAAAGAATAAACTCTACATCCAACTGCAAAAATTTGAGTTTGAATAAACCTAGATCCAGTTCCTGGTATACATCATTGCTCCAGAAGTAGTGAACATGGATCCATTTAAGATCAACGCAATGGTGGATTGGCCTGCCCCTAGGAATGTTAAGGAAATTGTCAGGACCTGAATCACCTGCTGTTGGCGCTGTGGTTCCCTTGGCAGAAAGTTGTAGTTTTAGCATCCATCAGTGGGTGTCTCCTAGCAGCCAGCAGTTTCTAGTAATCAGTCTCCAATTGATGCTGGCTGGGAAGGTATTTAAGTACTGGGCACTCTCGGAGCATGTTGATAGTAAACGCCCAAGGTTTGCGGAGACATAGGCAGCTGGTCCAAAGAGCAGTGTGCTTTTAGGAAGTGCTAGACGGGTTGCCATGGATACAATACATTTTGGGGGCATTGCCTTATTTCTCAAGCATACTGGCACACCTTTTCCTGTTCCTAAATAAAAGAACAAACATTGCCCATCCTATTAACCCCTTCAGCGACTGCCTTTCTCACAAAGAGAAACTGACAGGTAATGCAGGGGACATAAGAACAACCATGTTAGCTTTGAATTGAGAGTGATAAGTAATATGCTGGTACTAAGCAAAACCCAAATCAAAATAGATAAATTCAAATTAAAACAACTCTAATATTTAATACCTATGTGACTCAACGGCATTGGTTAAGAATCCTATAAAGACTTATAAAATCATGTTCTAGCATAATAAATTATTAAAACACATTATGATTTTTTTTTAAATAAAACAGCATTAAATCTTATTCAATCTCTTTAGATGCAGAGAAGGCCTTTCATAGAGTTCACTGGAAATGCCTAGAAGCAGTCCCTCAAATTCAGAATCACAGGCACCTTCTTATGAGCTTTTCTTGGTTTATATTCTGTTCCTAGTGCAAAGGTTTGGATGTCTGGCACCTTGTAGGGATCTCCTCTCATTCTTGCCCTAGTAATCTAACCCTTGCGGCTATTCAAAATGCTCATCTTATATCGGGCATTGCAGTAGGCAACTTTGCCCATAAAATTATATCATTGTCTCAATCTCCAACCCCCATCCACTCACTACCCGTCCTGCAAAAAGTTTTCAAAAGCTTTAAGCCATATCTTTATACAAACGTAATTATTCTAAAGCCTCCATGTTAGGTATATGTCTCCCTTATGCAGACAAGAATAAGCTCGCTTGGTTCACCTCTTTCTAATGGGCATCAAACTCCACTTATTTGGGGATGCAACCAGTAACTCCCTCCTCTAACCTCTTACATATTAATTTGAGATCCCTAATCCAAAAACTCCAAGACATTATCATGGCTATGAGCTCCATGTTTAGAACTCTCCCATTACCAAAATGCCTTGCTACCTCTCGAAACTCCAACATCCTCAGTACATTTATTTGGGATATTACAAGCCCACGTCTGAACCACTCAACCATATGTCTTCCCTTGCTTCTTCGCTAGACCAAGCAAGACACTGGTGGTCATTCTGTACATGTCCCCTCTGGTGCAAATTGAACACTCAATATTGTCTTTAAGCATGAAGCTTCTACTAAGTGAATCATGGCTTCAATATCATTTCCCCCATTCCTTTTTGGCTACAGTGAATGCTACTATAAAGGTCTGGTGCTCTATTATACAAAGGGCTAAAGGACTTACGCCTTAAACCCTGACCCATATTACACTCTCCACTCCGGTATTTATGTTCCTGAACCTTTTATGCCATCGCTGGTCAGCTGCAGGTATACACAGTGCTGTGTTTTGGCCTAGGTCAACAAGGCCCAGGCCAAGGGTGGCACTTTGCCCGCCGCAACTGTCCTCCCAAGTCCTGCAACCACCTCCCGCTGCCATCTCCTGCAGGGGTACAGCGCTCGGCTGCCAGCTTGCTATATCACGGCACTTCCTAATGTCATAGCAGGCATTAGTGTAGTGTATTTGGCCTGGTGCAGGAGTGACTGGCACCCCTATAAGGCGGTATAAAAAGTGACTAGTCAGGCCAGGCTTCACCTACCCTCCTCCATGTGGCGTACTTCCTTTGCATCTTCTCCCCCGGGCCCAGGGCAGGGTCTGTCTGTGAAGCTAGGAGGAGGAGAGAGAGAGGGTGGAAGACAACAGGAACCCCCCAGGCAGCCAGAACAGCAGCAGGTAAAATAAATCAATTACTATTACTTTTGTAATCATGTGCGTGTGGCAAGCTACCAATCAAATATAAATATGGATTAAATAAATATACAGATCTTATTGCAATAAACTGATCAATGCTATAAACTAAATTAAACAGTCCACATTAAGGGCACTTTCACACTGGAGCAGACAGGCGTTGATGGTAAAACGTGGCGCTTTACCATCATTTTAGCGGTGCTATTCGCCCACTAGCGGGCGCTTTTAACCCCCGCTAGAAGCCAAATAAAGGGTTAAATGCGCCTGTGTATCGCCGCTGCCGAAGTGATTTGCAGGCACTTCAGCAGTGGTGCCCATTCATTTCAATGGGCAGGAGCGGTGTATATACCACTCCTCCACCGCTCCAAAGATGTTGCTTGCAGGACTTTTTTAACATCCTGCCAGCGCCTCAGTGTGAGCTCAGGCTTTCACACTGGGACTGCAGGGGAGATGCTTTTCAGGCACGTTACAAGTGTTATTTTTAGCCCAAAGGTGCCTGAAAAATACCTCAGTGTGAAAGGGGTGTTAATGAAAGTTCATGTACTGCAAACTGCAGTACATGAACTTTCTCTGAATGTGGACTGTTTAACCACTTCAGCCCCAGAAGAATTTACCCCCTTCCTGAACAGAGCACTGCATAGCTTTAACTGACAATTGCGCAGTCATGCGACGTGGCCCCAAACAAAATTGACATCCTTTTTTTCCCACAAATAGAGCTTTCTTTTGGTGGTATTTGATCACCCCTGCAGTTTTTATTTTTTGCGCTATAAACAAAAAAAGAGCGACAATTTTGAAAAAAACGCATTATTTTTTACTTTTTGCTATAATAAATATCCCCCAAAAATATTTTAAAAAATGTTATTTTTTTCCTCAGTTTAGGCCGATATGTATTGTTCTACATATTTTTGGTAAAAAAAAAAAAAGCAATAAGCAATTATTGATTGGTTTGCGCAAATGTTATAGCGTTTACAAATTTTTATCATGACTGCAACATTATGGCGGACACATCGGACATTTTTGACACATTTTTGGGACCATTGTCATTTATACAGCAATCGGTGATACAAATGCACTGATTCCTGTGTAAATGGCACTAGCAGTGAAGGGGTTAACCACTAGGTGGCAGTGTAGGGGTTAAGTGTGTCCTAGGGGTGTGTTGCTAACTGTGGGGAGGTGTGGTTGTGTTTTACACATCATTGATCTCTGGTCCAATCACAGGGAGCAGAGATCAGTGTCACTGTTGCTAGGCAGAACAGGGAGATGCTTGTTTACTTTAGCATCTCCCCGTTCTTCCTCTCCGTCAGGCGATCGCGGCTATCCCCACAGCTATCAAGTCCGCAGACCCGTGACCAGACTCACGGAGCTTCCCGCAGGCGCGAGCCCCCGCCACCTCTTAAAGTGTAATGTACAGGTAAGTGATTCTTCCTGTACATGCCCTTCTGCCAACGTATGTCGGCGTGAAGCGGTCAGGAAGCGGTTAACCAATTCAGCCCCAGAAGATTTATACCCTTCCTTCTTAACCAGGCCATTTTCTTCTGATACGGGACTGCATTACTTTAACTAACAATTGTGCAGTCGTGCAATGCTGTATCTAAATAAAATTGATGTACTTTGTTCCCCACAAATAGAGCTTTCTTTTGGTGGTATTTTATCACCTCTGTGTTTTTTTTTTTGTGCTATAAAACCGAAAAGACCGACAATTTTGAAAAAATGTAAAAAAATATTTCTTCATCAATTTAGGCCAATATGTATGCTGCTACATATGTTTGTTAAATAAAATTCCAATTGGGGTATTAATTGGTTTGCGCAAAAGTTATCGCAACTGCAAACTATAGGATAGATTTAGGGACTTTTAATTGTTTTTACTGGTCATGGCGGTATTCTGTGATTTTTAGGGGGATTGCGGTGGACAAATCAGACCCTAAGTGACACATTTTGGGGACCAGTGACACCAATACAGTGATCAGTGCTAAAAAAATGCACTGTCACTGTATAAATGATACTGGCAGGGAAGGGGTTAACATCAGGAGTGATTAAAGAGTTAAATGTGTTCCCTAATTGTGCTTACTAACTGAATGGGGGATGGACTGACAGTAAGAACACACAGATCGCTGTTCCTAATTACTAGGAACAGACAATTTCTGTGTACTTCACCACCAGAACAGGGATTTGCCTTGTTTACATAGTGGAGCGATCTCAGGTGGCCGGCAGACATTGTGTCCACCGGACCCACAGATTGGCTCTCCCGGCACGCGAGCACCCACAGTATCTTGTGCACGGAACAAAAATCAATGCAAACTCATTAAAAAAATCAACATTCAGTGAAAATTCTTGTACTGCAAACTGCTCAGTGCTATAATCAATACATAATTCCTATACACTAATAAGGTGTGATATTATGGAACTGGTGGTGTGTGATAGTGAGTGCTAATGTATGGAAAGGAAGAGGTGGAGCTCTAAGAGGAAAAGGTGGAGCCTAAAGAGGAAGGGTGCAGTATACAGGTGATAAGGCGGGTCTTAAGCAGAAATGGGTGTGGTCTTGACATGAAGGGGTGGGTCAAATTTAAATAAGGGGGTGCATGAATTTAGTCAGGCCTAAGGGAGCACAAAACCTAAATACAGCATTGGGTATACACCACATTGGGGACCTCTTCACAAACCAAGGCTTTACCTCTTTTCCACTACTTTTAACATCCCACATAATGATTTTATATCTACCTGCAAATCTGGCATGTTCTTACCACAATAATCCGGTCAAACTCAACATTAACCTGGGACCTTATGTAACTTTACAACTTCCAAAAGCCAAATATTAGAGGTTTATCCTGCATATATAAAATTCTTACTCGACAAAAAGATGTTAGTAAGTTTACCTCAATTGCCTATTATGAGAGGACTTTTTACTTTTCCACACCCTCTATAGCATGGCACCAATCTTTTAAAAAACCAAGTACGTTATCCAAAAATGTCACACACCGGGAAACAGTCATGAAAAATATTCCACTGTTAGTATTGTACCCCCTACCAAACCTACCAAGTTGCATCTATATATCTCAACCTCTCACCCATATGCTTCACCAATTCCAATGATGTCTCCAGTGTTGCCTTCCTCTTTATTTTGTTCTGACCTTGTGCTCCCTATTAAATTTCAAATTTTGGTTTTGCCAAATAATTTTTTATGTGTTTTACTTTAAAAAGGACAGTTTGATTGTGAGTAGGCAGGTACACTTCAAAAATACAATGTCAAATTAACAAGGGACACCAACATAGTATCTTTGAGGTTAAAAAATACAAGATAATAATGGTGTTGTGGTAACTTGACACACAAAATGAAGAAGAAAAAAATGATGGAGATAACTAGGAAAAAAAGAAAATTTGTTTTTGGAGATCACGAGAAAAAAATCCAACAAAAACACATATTATTCAGGAGATCACTAGAAATAATAAAAATAAGTTTGTCAGAAATCTGTGAATAACAGCAGCAAAGCAACTTCATTATTATAGCATTATAAAGAAGAAGAGAATTGCCACATGATGAATGTGATATCTCCATTACGAACACTAATTTTACCAAACCGAGTGCTTTGCCAGCTCATAATTGATTCCGAGCATGTGTGAACTTTTGTGCGACTGACTTGTGTACACAGGATTGGAAAGTCTGACAACAAAGTTTTGTTGGCGGAAAATTTGAGAACCTGCTAACCAACATTTGTTGGCAGAAAGTCCAACAACAAATGTTTCGATGGAGCATACACACAGTCAAAATTTCAGCCAACAAGCTCACATCGAACATTTCCCATCGGAAAATCCGACAGTGTGGAAGCGGTATTAGAGTTGTGAAAATGTGGAATAGACTCCCTCCAGAGGTGGTTCTAGCCAGCTCAGTAGATTGCTTTAAAAAAGGCCTGGATTCTTTCCTAGGTGTACATATTATAACTGGGTATCAACATTTATAGCTAAAGTTGATCCAGGGAATATAGCCCCCCTGTAGCAAATTGGATCATGCTTTGCTGTGTTTTTTTGCCTTCCCCTGGATCAACTATGGGTATAGGATTGTGTATATGGGATTGTATGGTTGTGTTTTTTTTTGTTGGTTGAACTAGATGGACTTATGTCTTTTTTCAACCTGACTATGTAACCATGTAAGAGGCTGATGCTGTCAAACAACTCAGCTGACTCCTCCATGCTTGATGCTGGGGCTATGACAGGAGTAGCTGGGGGCAAGGAAACAGAATAAGCCACTCTGGCAGCTGTAGTGGACTGTGCACTAGTCTCTGCTTGTGTGACAGGATGAGGAGGATGATGATGGCTTAGTAAACCAGCCGACCATATTCCTCACAGTGCCATCAGAACATCTGCCTCTCCTTGTTGGCATTCCAGACATAACCAGACAAAATGTAATAAAGCTGTGGAAATGTGCACGTGAATACACTTTAATCTATGGAAAGTGGGGTTTGGTGCACTTTAACTTAAATACTCTCTACACAGACACACTACTGTGAGTTAAAATTAGACTTGGGAAACTTAAAGTGGTTGTAAACCCTTACAAGGTAAGCCTAGTTTAAGGCTTACCTGTAGGTCTAAGAAATATCTCCTAAATATTCCCAAAAAGACAGCTACCGCTGTCTACGGCGCATGCGCCGTAGACAACGGCGCGCAGGTGCACTGGGCAGACCGCAGATTGCGGCGATATGCCGCGAGTGTCGGCTCCCGTGCGCATGCGCGGGAGTGACGTCATCGCTGCTCCGGCGAATCACAGCGCCGGAGCAGTGAGACCCGGATGTCACTCCAGGATCCATGGCAGCGGCAGACATGAAGACGGAGGACCGCTTCGTTCTCAGGGAAGTTATTCATAATGAGCTAGCATGCTATGCATACTAGCTCATTATGCCTTTGCCTTGCAGGTTCCCCCCCCCCCCCATGGGTTTACAACCACTTTAACATTAATAAATCACTGGGACTAGATGACTTGCACCGAGAGTAATTAAGGAACTCAATCAAGTAATTGCCAGACCATTGTTCCTAATTTTTACTGACAGTCTACTGACTGGAATGGTACCAGCTAATTGTAGAAAAGCCAATGTAGCACCAATATTTAAAAAGGGCCCAAAATACATCCCTGGTAATTACAGACTGGTTAGCCTAACATCAATAGTATGTAAATTCTTGGAGGGGATAATAAGGGACTATATACAAGATTTTAGTAATGAGAACGGTATCATTAGCAGTAATCAGCATGGATTCATGAAGAAAAATTCTTGCTAAACCAATCTATTAACCTTCTATGAGGAGGTGAGTTGCCATCTAGATAAAGGAAGGCCCGTAGACGTGGTGTATCTGGATTTTGCAAAAGCATTTGACACAGCTCCCTATAAACATTTACGGTACAAAATAACATCCTTTGGCATGGACCACAGGGTGAGTACATTAATTGAAAACCAGCTACAAGGGCAAGTTCAGAGGGTGATGATAAATGGGGAGTACTCGGAATGGTCAGAGGTGGGAAGTGGGGTCCCCAGAGTTCTGTGCTGGGACCAATCCTGTTTAATTTGTTCATAAACGACCTGAAGGATGGGGTAAACAGTTCAATCTCTGTATTTACGGAGGATACTAAGCTAGACAGGGCAATAACTTCTCCGCAGGATGTGGAAAGCTTGCAAAAAGATCTGAACACATTAATGGGTGGGCAAACTACATGGCAAATGAGGTTCAGTGTAGAAAAATGTAAAATAATACATTTGGGTGGCAAAAATATGAATGCAATCTATACACTGGGGGGAGAACCTCTGGGGGAATCTAGGATGGAAAAGGACCTGGGGTCCTAGTATATTATAGGCTCAGCAATGGCATGCAATGTCAAGCTGCTGTTAACAAAGAAAACAGAATATCGGCATGCATTAAAAGGGGGATTCATTCCAGAGATAAAATGATAATTCTCCTGCTCTACAAGACTCTGGCCTGGTGGCACCTAGCGTATGCTATCCAGTTCTGGGTACCGGTCCACAGGAAGGATGTACTGGAAATTAAGCGAGTACAAAGAAGGGCAATAAAGATAATAAAAGGTCTGGTGGATATTAGTTATGAGGAAAGGTTGTGAGCACTGAACTTATTCTCTTTGGAGAAGAAATGCTTGAGAGGGTATATGATTTCAATTTACAAATACCTTACTGGTGACCCCACAATAGGGATAACACTTTTTCATGGAAGGGAGTTTAACAAGACTTGTGGCCACTCATTAAAATTAGAAGAAAAGAGGTTTAATCTTAAACTACATAGAGGGTTCTTTACTGTAAGAGTGGTTAGGATGTGGAATTCCCTTCCACAGGCGGTGGTCTCAGCCGGGGGCATCAATAGTTTCAAGAAACTGTTAGATAAGCACCTGAATGACCATAACATACAGGGATATACAACGTAATACTGACATATAATCACACACACAGATTGGACTTGATGGACTTGTGTCTTTTTTTGACCTCACCTACTATATATTTTATTTGAACTACTGTTGTCTGTGTTTCTTATCTGTATAATAGGTTCTCAAATGGCCTTTATTTTGGCCATTTCATACAATAGCGCAAATGCACCTTATTTGATACATGAGATGACAATCTCTTCTTCATCTAACTATTATGTTGTGCTGTGGGTCTGCTACACACACACAATGTTTTTGTTCTTAACCACTTCAGCCCCCGACCAATTGTCAGCCTAAGGACCAGAGGTCTTTTTACAATTTTGCACTGCACTGCTTTAACTGGTAATTGCTCGGTCATGCAATGTTGTACCCAAACGAAATTTGCGACCTTTTCTTCCCACAAATAGAGCTTTCTTTTGATGGTATTTGATTGCCTCTGCGATTTTTATTTTTTACGATATAAAAGGAAAAAGACTGAAAATTTTGAAAAAAAAAGATAATTTCTACTTTTTGTTATAAGATAAATCGAATAAACTAAATTTTAGTCATACATTTAGGCCAAAATGTATTCAGCCACATGTCTTTAGTAAAAAAAATGTCAATAAGCGTATATTTATTGGTTTGCCCAAAAGTTATAGCGTTTACAAACTAGAGTACATTTTCTGGAATTTACACAGCTTTTAATTTATGACTGCCTATCTCATTTCTTGAGGTGCTAAAATGGCAGGGCAGTACAACCCCCCCCCCCCCCAAATGACCTCATTTTGGAAAGTAGACACCCCAAGGAAATTGCTGAGGGGCATGTTGAGCCCATTGAATATTTTTTTTTGTCCCAAGTGATTGAACAATGACACAAAAAAAATAAAAAAATTTACAAAAAGTTGTCACTAAATGATATATTGCTCACACTTGCCATAGTTATATGTGGAATTGCACCCCAAAATGTTCTGCTGCTTCTCCTGAGTACGGGGATACCACATATGTGGGACTTTTTGGGAGTCTAGCCACGTACAGGACCCCAAAAACCAATCACTGCCTTCAGGATTTCTAAGGGTGCAAATTTTTGATTTCACTCCTCACTACCTATCACAGTTTTGAAGGCCATAAAATGCCAAAATAGCACACCCCAAGCTATTTACTGAGAGGCATGTTGAGTCCATGAAATATTTTATATTTGGCCACAATTTGCCGGAATATAAATTTTTTTTTTTTTTTTGCACAAAGTTGTCACTAAATGATATATTGCTCACACATGCTATGGGCATAAGTGAAATTACACCCCAAAATAAATTTTGCTGCTTCTCCCGAGTACGGGGATACCACACATGGGGGACCCCGAAAACCAAGCACTGCCTTCAGGATTTAAATATAAAACGCTACCAAAAAAACTGTTAGCGATCGCAGGGATCGATCGATCAATACTGCACTTGGGTGGGCTGGGCGGAGGGGCAAAACACAGGTGCTAGCAGGTATCTGGACTGATCCCGCTAACAATGCTTTTTTTTTGGCACCCTAAACTGCTGGGGACGCTAGTATAGATCTGATCAGTTATTGATCTGTTCAGATACTATACCACTATGGGAGGTGTATGCTTTGTGTGTGGGTGTTAGCGGTACTGGCACTAACCTAGCGCTGCCTGGGGCGACGCAGACCCTGACCCTAAAACCTAATTG
The DNA here is from genome assembly GCF_037356315.1 of Lithobates pipiens. Lineage (NCBI taxonomy): Eukaryota > Metazoa > Chordata > Amphibia > Anura > Ranidae > Lithobates > Lithobates pipiens. The sequence continues at coordinate 229,741,649 of NW_027507758.1, forward strand.
ATATCACCCGCCGGGTGATCAGGGGGTTAAACCTTTATTGGGTAATAAATGGTGGGTGCCCTGATGCTATAAAAAGCAAACTAACTAACCAGAGTCATCCGTAACACTTATACGGTGATCACTGGTGAAAGGGTTAACTAGGGGCAATCAGGAGGTTAAAATCTTTATTAGGTAGTGTATGGGGGTCCCTGACGCTATATAAAAACCTGACGGGGAACCTAAATAACTAACTGGCTAACCAGCGTCACCAGTGGCACTTATACGGTGATCGCTGGTGAAAGGGTTAACTAGGGGCAATCAGGGGGTTAAAACTATTATAGGGTAGTATATGGGGGTACCTAGCGCTATAAAAACCTGGCGGTGAACCTAAAAAAATAACTAGCTACCTAGCGGCACCAGTGACACTAATGCAGCGATCAGAAAAACGATAGTTTAGTGACACTGGCAAAAGGGGGTGAAAGGGTTAACTAGGGGCAATCAGGGGGTTAAAACCGTTATTGGGTAGTATATGGGGGTACCTAGCGCTATAAAAACCGGGCGGTGAAGCTAAAAAAATAACTAGCTACCTAGCGGCACCAGTGACACTAATGCAGCGATCAGAAAAACGTTTGCTTAGTGACACTGGCAAAAGGGGGTGAAAGGGTTAACTCTAGGGGCAATCAGGGGGTTAAACCTTTATTGGGGGGTAGGGGGCTACCCTGGACCTAACACTAACTGCCCTGACAGTTTTTACTGTCACAACTGACACTAAATGCAGTGATCAGTAAATAAATGATCACTGCAATCAGTGACACTGTGACTGGGAGGGGGGGGCGGGGGGGATGGGGGGTTGATCGGGGGGGATTTGTGTGCCTATGTGTACCTACATGTCAGTGTAGTGTTGGTGCACACTTACTATGTGTTCTCCTCGCAGTCTGGTCAAAAAGACTGCCCGAGGAGAATGACATCACTTCCTCCCCTCCTGTGTTTACACTACACAGGCGGGGGAAGCTTCTCATTCGCCAGGAGCGATCGAGAGGGGATGGCCAGAAACCAACGGCCATCCCCTCATCCCGGATCGCTCCTGAAGCGAAACGGACCGCCGCAGCCAGCGGGAGGGGGTCTGATCAGACCCCCCCCACCCGCTGGAAGGCAAGCACATACATGTACGTGCTTGTGCCTGTCGGTGCCATTCTGCCAACGTACATTGCCATTCGGCGGTCCTTAAGTGGTTTATGTATGTAATGCATTAAGTTAGAAAACATTATGCCTTTTCAACTCTTAATTTCTTTGAGGCCATAAATTTGAAATTTGCCTGAGTTGTCTACATTTTAGAGCACATTGTCACTGTAATGACACAAACTTAAAGAGGGATTCCACCTACAAAAAAAATATTAAAAGCCAGCAGCTATAAATACTACAGCTGCTGACTTTTAATAAATGGACACTCACCTGTCCCGGGGTCCAGCGATGCCGGCAGCCGAGGCCGATCGCTCGCTCGGCTCTCGGCTGCTGCAGCCACCATGCTAGGTGAGGGAATCAGGAAGTGAAGCGAATTGGCTTCACTTCCCGGTTCCCTACTGCGCTTTCGCGAGTCGCGCAGCGCAATAGAAATTGTCCGCGCTGTCTCTGGGACCCGTGTGTGTCCCAGCAGACAGCGCGGCAGGACAGGAAATGACATAGACTCCCACGGGAGTCTATGCCCGGAAGTGGGTGTAAATACCTGTCTTTGACAGGTATCTCCTCCCCCCTCCCCCCTGAAAGGTGCCAATTGTGACACCGGAGGGGGGGAGGGTTCCGATCAGCGGACGTTCCACTTTAGGGTGGAACCCCGCTTTAACAAATACAAATAAGTATTGAAATAATAAGAAACAGATTGTTTAGTAAAAAACATTTCACTCAAAGCACATTCACATATGTGTGTTAAGATTTTATAACAAACCAACATCTTGGTGTATTAACATGTATGTTTGCCATTATTTTGTCTTTTTTTGTGGCTAAACAGGCATGTTTGAAAACATAAGATACGCATTAACAACTCAGGAACTTCAACAAAGTTCGAGTTTGGTAAAGTGAAGGCCATATGAGATGTTAGTATACCAAGACTGTGTTGATGTTGCCTTCCTCAGATAGGGTAATCTCACGCCTCTAAAAGCCAAAATTTGAAGCCATGTACACATAGAGGCATAACTGTTAAATGTCCCTTATGATCCCTGCCTAAATGTGTGTAGTTACAAACACGTTAGTTTCTAAAGCCCCAAAACACACAGTGTGTCAACATGTACTATCTCTCATCATAGGGTATAAATGTATGCATTTTGAGGGTGAAACCCCTTCCTCATAACTAAAGTAGGTGAGAGGAAGGGGTTGCACCCCCAAAATGCATCCATTGCTAACATGTTCTAACTCCCATCACAGGGTATCAATGGACGTGTGTTGGGGGTGTAATCGTTTCCTCATAACTAAAGTAGGTAAGAGGAAGGGGTTGCACCCTTGGAACACGTCCATTGATGGGAGCTAGCACATGTTGACCCACTCTGTGTTTTGTGGCTTTAGCAAACTAGATGTAGGGAAATAAACCCATTTTAGGCATGGGATCATGAGGGAAATAAGAATCTTTTGGAACAATTTGTGGGCATCTTCATATTTTGGCTTTGCGATTCTTAAAAACACATAAAGATTACAATTAACATTACTTAGGTGTTTCCCAACTCTCCTTCTCCAGATGCATTCCCAGGTCATGTTTTCTATATTTTTTGGTTAGTAATTCTCACAGTCGTTTTTATACTGAGGAAAATTCCGAAAACAGGATAGTTTCAATGCGAACCATTACATTGATTTTTGCACTCGCCACATAAGGCTTTGTTGCCCAATCCGATTTGCATCCTAAATTAACAAAGTACATATTTGTACTTTCCTGGAAACAAAATATAGCATTCCTAAAGAAGCAAGTATAGACACAAAGTTGGTTCCTACTTTTTTAGATGTAACTTGGCTAACAGCCACATTTCTTATAAAAGTTTCTTATAAAACTGCAGACATTACAGGTAAACGTGTAGCTAAAACTGTTGAAGGTATTCAAGATTTGGGTGAAATAGTAATATACAAACCACAGATATTTGTACAATGTGTGAAAACACTCCTTCAAGCTTTTTTTACATGACAATACTTTTGGACAAGCTACCCTACCATATTCCAAAATGTCCAATTTGGTGCTGTAGCTGGGGGAGCAAACCACCCTGAGAAATGGGCAAAGTTAAAATAGGAACTGGCAACTCAATGATTCCTCTTTTTCTCCCAAAAAAATGAAAATAGGGAGCAAGCTGATGTGTTTCATCGAAAGCATAATTACTCATCTGAGGAAGGCTGCAAGTTCTGAAATGCATTGGGTTGATCCTGTTTAACATGATGTAGGCAACAAAAAAGATAATGTCAAGCCATGAAGTTGTAGGTTCATATGTCAATCAATTGTACATTCAAATATAAAAGTTGCGGGGGCGCATGCGTGGCGCGCACGAGATAGGACGCACAGGCTGAGAGCTCCGTGAAGCGCGGAGATTACAAGCACTTCCCCGGGGCTTCCAGCGCAGATTTTTGGCCCAATTTCACTCCGCACCCCCGGCGGAACACTCAGCACATGCCGGGACCTAAACATCGCCGTCGCACACCGGCTCAGAAATCCCTGACGACCTATCTGCTACGAGCGCGGGAACAGAGCGTGATGGCTCAAGATGGCGCCCATGCAAAGCAGGCACAGACTCCTCCACGGGCTGCGGCGAACTCCCCAGACCACTCCCTGGTGGAAAGTGAGTACTCCTTGCACTTGACTAAAGCTGATCTTGGTGAGAGCCTTACAATGATGTATGACAAGCTGGCGCAGAAATTTCAGTCGGAGCTGCACAAGTCTACCAATACTCTCTCTCTCTGGAGATTGCGGCCCTGGGCTCCCGAACGGATTTGCTGGAGACTAAGCACGACAAACTTTCTTTGGCCTGCACAGACCTTCGTAAAGACCACGAAGTCTTATCAGAAACGGTTTCCCAGCTCCAAGCGCACATTGAAGATTTGGACAATAGGAACAGACGCAATAATCTTAGGGTGCGAGGGGTCCCCGAGTCAGTGACGGACCTTTTGTCTACGGTCCAAAAGCTGTTCCACACGTTGCTCCCTGAGGCTCCGCTTACGGCCTTCGCCTGCGACAGGATCCACAGGGCCCAGCGCCCCCCACCCCCCGAGAAACCCCCAAGAGACATAGTTCTGTGCCTAAAGGACTTCCTGGTAAAAGAGGATGTGCTGCGGGCTTCGAGGAATACCCCGAATTTGCGTCTAGAGAATGCACCCATACAAATCTACCCAGATATCTCTCCAACCACGCTGGATAAACGTAGAAGAATGAAAGAGGTCACCACAGTACTACAGTCTGCAAGGATCCGCTACAGATGGGGATTCCCATTTAAGTTGCAAGTCCCACATAACGGCACAACTTACACTGTGCTTACTCCCGCCGAGGGAAAGGAGCTTCTAGTCAAGCTGGGCCTTTTAGAAGCCGCCGCCTTACCACGACTGCCATCAACTCCACGCCACTCCGCCATCTGGGCCACCCCTCCCCCCAGAAGGGACCGCCGAACCTGACAACTTGTCTGACCCTTGGTGGCTCTCTACATGGTCTCTTCCGACATGCTAGACGCCGCTGACAGTCTCCGGCTTGGGTGTCGCTTCTCTGCTCCGCACACTGGCCTGCCCCCCTGTCTCCATTCCCGCTGAGCCCGGTGGGTTCCCCCAGGACTCCACGCTGCCCAGGATGCTGGACTGTTGGCGGGTTTTATCGCCTAGATCCTTCCTTGCGAGGATATGCTGCTGGACTCGCGGGATTGGAGGTTTGGACCATTGGGTCCAGGTTATTTTTTTTCTTTGGGTAGAGGGGAGCCTTTCTCCCCCCACCCCCCACAACTGTATAGTGTCGCTTTTAGGCACGTTTTTCAGGTTTCTAAAGTACTTTCACTTACTGGTCTTTCTGAGTTTCAGTTTTTGTTTTATTTTTTTCTCTACTGCCTTGATGCCATTTTTCTTTTATTTTTCTACTCATGCTATTAATTTTGCACTTTTAATGATTGTTAGCGATGATGTTGCTGCTCTCCGCTCTATTACTGATGCTGTCTTCTCTGGTGTTATATGGTTGATGTTGTATATGGGCGCCCCTCTTAGACTGGTCTCCCCTCATCCTGTAAACTTTTTTCTATTGATGCCTCATGGGTCTTAAATGTATAACTCACAATGTCAAGGGATTTCATTCCCCCCAAAAGAGGAGGAAGGCCTTTAGGTCTTACAAGTCCTTAGGTGCGGAGATCCTCCTCTTACAGGAGACTCACTTCTCCGCTAATAACCATCCCTCCTATTTTGACAAATCCTACAAACAATGTTTTTACTGGACTTATGAGTCCAGGACCAGAGGGGCGGCCATATTTATAAAAAACACAGTATTGTTCCAGGTTCAACAGTCTTATATCGACCCACATAGTAGGTTTGTTATAGTTCAGGGCTCTATACAGGGAAAGTCTCTGACCCTGGCCTCGGTGTATGCCCCTAACTCTGCACAGGCTACCTTTTTTAAGAGCTTTTTCCAAGTTCTGGAAAAATTTCACTCCTCTCACCTGTTCATGGGGGGGATTTCAACCTGGTGGCTCATTCAAAGCTAGATAGGTCGAAGAACAGCCAGGCCAGTAACGCATTTCCCAGATCTCTTCTGACTGCACTAAAAGACCAACAGCTCTCTGACGTATGGAGGGCGCATAATATACGTTTTTCTCCCACCCCCGCGACACCTACTCGCGTTTGGACTACCTATTTTGCACCCCCATTTTGCTTGCGAACTCTACCTCCTCTAACATACATATTTGCCCCTGGTCGGACCATAACGTCGTTTCTTGCGATCTTTCCAATATAGGCCTTCCCTATGCTGACCGTTCCTGGCGCATTAATGACTCTCTCCTTACGGACCCTGTTGTACGCGAGCAATTGGCTGAATGCCTTGCGGAATACTTTAGAATAAACGACATTGAGGACATTGCCCCTACTACCCTCTGGACAGCCCATAAGGCGGTTATGAGGGGACACCTGATAGAGATCTCCACGACCAGAAAAAGACAGAAAGCGCTTGAAGCCCGACAGCTCACCTTAGACCTCCATAAACTTTACCATCAACATACCCATTCCCCATCCCAGGATGTGTTAATCCAGATTAACGACAAGCGGAGGACCCTGGACACTATTTTGTTTGAACACGCTGAAAAATCCCTTAGATGGGCCAAAGCTAGGTTCCTCTTAAACAGCAATGCTGCCTCTATGTCCTTTGCTAGGAAGCTCAAGCAGCACTCCCAGCGCACCCATGTATACAAATTGAGGAACAGGGATGGTAACCTTACCTCCCACCCTAGGGAGGTATTGCAAATTTTCACTTCCTTCTACCAACAGGTGTATGCGGCTCCTGGTTCCCCTCCCCGAGTCCCTCCACAGTCCTGGTTAGACCCCCTACGGCTCCCCTGCCTATCTCCTGATCAACTACTGACCCTTAATGCCCCTTGCACGACGGAAGAGGTGGCCTCGGTCATCTCTTCCCTCAAGCCTGCTAAAACCCCTGGTCCCGACGGTTTTTCGGCGACCTACTATAAGAAATTTGCGGATTCCCTACTCCCTAAACTGACCAAGCTCTATAACTTTATCTTAAGGGGGCAGCATTTTCCAGAGGAGATGCTCCAGGCTAGCCTGTCACTCATCCCAAAGCCGGGGAAGGACCTCACCCAACCTCAAAATTTTAGACCTATCTCTGTTATCAACAATGATTTAAAAAATCTTGGGAGAATTTTAGCAGATCGCCTAGCCTCGATCATCACCTCACTTGTCTCTCCGGAACAAACGGGCTTTATACCCTCGAGACAAATTACGGATAATATCCGTTTGGCCTCCAATATCATCCAAGATGCGGACGCTGGCTCCCGAGGGGTCCTGATGCTGAGTCTGGATATAAATAAGGCCTTTGACAGCGTTCTCTGGTCATACTTGGAGGACGTCTTGACTAAGTTTGGCTTTCAGGGGGAGTTTGTTCATGGCTTTCGGGCCCTGTACCATCACCCCCACACGAGCATTAGGATCCCGGGTGCTAGTTCTTCGTATTTCCCCCTGGGCCGGGGCACGAGGCAGGGGTGTCCCCTTTCTCCACTTTTATTTGCCCTGGCCATGGAGCCCCTGACGAGATCTATTTTGGATAACCCTAACATACGGGGTTATGTAAAAGGGGACCAGGAGTTTAAGGTCAGTCTATACGCGGATGATGTTCTGTTGTTCTTATCCGACCCCTTTATCACTCTACCCAATCTATTCGCCTCCCTATCCTCTTTTCACAGCGCCTCTGGACTGGGGGTCAATCCGGCTAAATGCTCGGCCATGCCTATTCATCTCCCCTCTCCCCTTTTGGAATCCCTTAAGGACTCCTACAAATTCTCATGGAACCACAACTTTCTCCAATATTTAGGAATTAAGCTTACCCCAACATTCAAACAGCTGTACTCCCTTAATTACCCACAGGCATTCTCATCCATTAAATCCCTCCTTAACCAATGGTCCACCTACCATATTTCATCTTTAGGGCGCATCCAAGCGGTAAAAATGTCCATTCTCCCGAAACTTCTATTTTTGTTTCGTTCCCTACTGATATATGTCCCCCGCTCCACCCTTCAGGAAGTCCAGGCACACTTACTTTTTTTCATCTGGCAAAAGAAAAAGGCCCGACTGAATCGCTCGCTATTGTATAGACCCAGGCACTTGGGTGGTCTGGGGTGTCCGGACCTATGGAAATACTTCTTGGCCTCGCGACTGATACAGACTGCACAATGGCATATGGATCCAGCCCCAATCCCATGGTTACGCTTCGAGGGTGCCTCAATTGCCCCATATTATCTCCCAGGGATACTGTGGTCCAAAACTATATCCCATAAGGATATCTCCCCTCTGAACGGCATAGTGGGTCAGGCCCTCTACCTTTGGGCCCTTTATGGGCAGAAATTTCAACTTGGTTCCGGGGTCCCCCTCTTGTCTTCGTTTATAGGGGAGCCTGGGTTCCCCCCGGCCTTCCGTTCTGAAACATCCTTTAGTAGATGGACCGCACGAGGCCTTACGCGACTAGACTCCTCACTACTGAACTCCAACTTCTGCTCCTTTGCATATTTGCAACAAACTCATGATCTAGATAGGTCAGCCCACTATCAGTTTCTCCAGATAAGACACTTTTACTCCACTTTGTTCCAGGACCTGAGAGGGGCCGGGAAGATGACGTTTGAGGGGCTCTGTGGGGAGGAAGCCAGGGATAGGGGCACCTTCTCAGCTCTATACAGACACCTTAATGAGTTCAAAGTGGCCCCTAAGTCCGTGGCAATGTTGGGCTCGGAGGCGGAGGTGGCTCAAGAATTTTCTGTAGAGGACTGGGAGGTTATGGTTGACAATATGCACAAATGTACTCGCTCTGTTTCCATTAAGGAATCGGCCCTCAAGCTTCATACCAGGTGGTATTACTCCCCTGACCGTCTGCATAGGATGTTTCCTCTGGTATCGGCCTCCTGCTTTAGGGGATGTCAGAGTAGAGGCACGCTCCTTCACACTTTTTGGGAGTGTAAAGCCCTGGAACATATCTGGGCCAAATCCTCCATATTGGGCGAGAGGATCACTGGCGCCTCTGTTTCGCTTTCGTATCAGCTGTGTGTTCTCTATGCTGATATCCCAGGAGCCCCCCGTCCACAGCAGAGGCTGATCCACACTCTTTTTAGCGCCATTCAGTGGGCGATAGCGCTGCACTGGAAGAGCCCCGTGGTACCATGGTCACAGGTTATTCACCACATGGAGTCCATTAGACTAATGGAGCGCATTCACCATACTCTCTTGGACACCATGCCAGTATTTGATAGGAAGTGGAGTGGATGGACGGCCCTCCTCCTTACGTCCAGGCTGGAGGACCCATGACCCGCACGGGTGGTGGGTCTCAGGGCTGTGTTATGGGCAGAGAGGGTCCCCGCTCGCATTGGAGGAAGGGCTGGCGGGACGCTGGTTTTGGAGCTTACGTAACACAGCTGACATCATGACCTGTTTGAACTGCTGAACTAGAGCATCGAAGGCAATCTATTTTTCTTCGGTTTTTCTTTTCTATCCTTTTGTTGGGTTTTCTTTTTCTTTGTTTCTTCTCATGTTGGTTGTTTTATGACCCTATTTGCTCCCAGAGATGCCTCATGGAGGTCTTTTTGATGATGCCTCTGCACTCCACCTGGCCTGTAGTGTTCTTTTTGAAATAACATTTTTCTGCCTGTTGGATGGGTAAACTTGGGTGTTCCTCTGTTAGGTCACCTACTACAGTATATATATTGACCTTGTATCCATTAATGCTATGTTTGTATCTGGTATTCTCTGTGACAAATTGCCTGTACTTTTGCAATAAAAACGTTTGAAAACAAATATAACAGTTGCAACTATTGAAAAAATGTGCAAAGGTAATCAATTAAAACTGCACAAACACATGTACAACATAACAAAAAAAAAAACACATGTTTGGTTTTTAAATTTTAGCTAAAATATTAATGTTGTTGATAACTCTGTTTTGGAGATCATGAATGTTTTTTTTTTTCATTGTATCCAATTCCCTATTGCAAACCAAGAGCTCCCTGATAAGTATTTGTTCACTTACACTGATGAAGTGAGTTTTGTCTTCCACAACATCCACATCACATAAAAAATATAAAACACATCATGTATTATAAATATGCAGGCATCCATCTATTACTTGAAGCTGTCTGACCTGTGGTTGACACAGTTTCAAGAACCTCACACAGTACTTCCTGCACATCAGCACCAACATCTTCTTCAAGGTGTCTGATGAGTTGACTTTCTGCATGTTCAGGAGGTGCTTGGTTACTGGTATCCACACACAGCTCAGATGTTGCTCTTTTTTCTCCCCTATGTGAATCCAAAAAAAGGTATACTTAGCAGACAAATATTTTAGGCTAGAAATTGTAATATGAAACATTGTTTTGAGGTGTCTTTCAGTTGTCTGTTTTGGCAGAGATCCAAGCTGAATACATGTTTTTTTCCCTTGCCAAAGCAGGAATACTTATTTATTTTGTGCAAGTTTCACACATGGAGATACCCCTAGTATCCACTGGAACACCATAACAAGGGTGTTATGTCTTTCCACACGCACAAGTAGGAAAATAGGGGTAGCCTCTAAATACGGTAATAATGAATATAGTGTATAGGGAAAAGGGAGTTGTACCATCATCCAGAAACTCTAAAGTAGGGATGAGCTTCGTGTTCGAGTCGAACGTACGTTCGACTCGAACATTGGCTGTTCGTGCGTTCGGCGAATTCCGAACGTTTTGGCCGTTCGCGTCAAAATTCGAGTGACGCGCGCGCGGACCACAATGCACTGCGTTGGCGTAGTGCATTGCTGTCCGATGATTGGCCAAGCATGCACTGTGACCCCGCATGCTTGGCCAATCGCAGCGCCGGCAGCGAGGAGAGCCATGATTGGCCACAGGCATCCTGCCTGTGGCTAATCATAGCTCAGACTGTGTAGTGCACGCCCCACACTATATAAGGCCGCCTTTAAGGCGGCCTCCTGTAGTGTGTTACTTTGCATCTGAAGCAGTGGGTGTTCTGTGTACCTTCAACACAGTACACACCAATCGTTTTTGGCTGATTTCCTATCTTGCTGCTGTGTAGTGGTTGTTGTCTGTGCCCTGACTGCAGTATACACCACTATATTCACCTCACCTATATAGCTAGTGATCTAGCTTTAACCACTTAACAACTGCCCATTGCCGATTAACGGCTTCAGGGCGGTTGTTTAACTCAGAGAGGCCGTTAATTAACGGCCTCCCAGAATTCTGCTCTCGCGTGCCCCGAGGTGTGCGCACTCGAGAGCATCCGTGACCGCCGGGTCCATAGGACCCGGCGCATCACGGTAAACGGCCGCTCATAGCGGCCGTTTACCACGTGATTGCTCCGTCAAATGACGGAGTGATCACTTGGAAACAAACCGGCGTCATGTTATGACGCCTGTTCCTCCCTCCCCTTTCTGTACCGATCGGTACAGCGGAGGGGAAAGAGATCGGTGTCAGCAGCGATGTGGGCTGCATCTGCAGTGCCCACATCGCTGCTCACCGAATTTAACCCCTCAATTCCCTGCCAATACTCTGCAATACCAGTGCATACTCTGCAGTACCCTGCCATTACTCTGCAGTACCCCGCCATTACTCTGCAGTACCCCGCCATTACTCTGCAGTGCAGTACCCCGCCATTACTCTGCAGTGCAGTACCCTGCCATTACTCTGCAGTACCCCGCCATTACTCTGCAGTACCCCGCCATTACTCTGCAGTGCAGTACCCCGCCATTACTCTGCAGTGCAGTACCCCGCCATTACTCTGCAGTGCAGTACCCTGCCATTACTCTGCAGTGCAGTACCCTGCCATTACTCTGCAGTGCAGTACCCTGCCATTACTCTGCAGTACCCTGCCATTACTCTTCAGTACCCCCCATTACTCTGCAGTAACCCCCATTACTCTGCAGTACCCCCCAATACTCTGCAGTACCCTGCCATTACTCTGCAGTACCCCGCCATTACTCTGCAGTACCCCCCATTACTCTGCAGTAACCCCCATTACTCTGCAGTACCCCCCAATACTCTGCAGTACCCGCCATTACTCTGCAGTACCCCCAATACTCTGCAGTACCCTGCTATTACTCTGTAGTACCCCGCCAATACCCCGCCAATACTCTGTAATACCCTGCCATAAATTGCCATACCCAGCCATACTCAGAGATACCCAGCCATACTCGGTGATACCCTGAAGTACCCAGCCATAGACGCCCCCCACCCCTCACCGCCCTCTGGTGCTTCTACCAACTCGCCAGTACGATCAAAGCCAGAATCTTTTTTTTTATTTTTTATTTCAGGCTTCCCAGCCTAGAGGTGAGATGTGGGGTCATATTGACCCCCCAGATTTCACTGTAAAGAGGACCTGTCATCCCATATTCCTATTACAAGGGATGTTTACATTTCTTGTAATAGGAATAAAAGTGATCAAAAATATATTTTTGGGAAAAAAAATGTCAAACTAAAATAAAGTAAAATGAACAATAAAAAAATAAAATAAAAATTAAAGCGCCCATGTCCCCATGTGCTCGCATGTGCCACACATGTGAGGTATCGCCGAGAATGTTAGAGCGAGAGCAATAATTCTAGTCCTAGACCTCCTCTGCAACTCAAAACATGTAACCAGTAAAAAAATATTTAAAGCGTCGCCTATGGGGATTTTTTAAGTAGCGACGTTTGGCGCCATTCCACGGGCATGTGCAATTTTGAAGAGTGACATGTTTGATATCTATTTACTCAGCATAACTTCATCTTTCACTTTATGCAAACATTGGGCTAACAAGTGGTCAATAATAGAGCTTGCAGTCAGTAGTGTTAGGAGATAGTGCGTGCTGTCTGCGTGCTCTGTACCCAGTACATACCGCTATAATATAGGGCAGGCCCCTACTTTCAAACATCCAACTTACAAACATCTCCTACTTGCAAACGCAAGGAGACAGCAGCAAGTGAGATGAAAAAAGATGGACGACAAAACAAATTATACAGGGGTGATAACCCTTCCCTATGTTTTCCAAAAAGCTTAAAGATATTTTTTTTGACTGGAGCTACACTTTAAAAATGTACCGGTTGAAAATGACAAACAGATTCAACTTAACACAACAAACCTACACAGTCCCTGTCTTGTTTGCACCGCCTGTATACTGCTGTTCTGAGTATATAGGGCCTGGGGGCCACACGCATTTCCTTTTTTTAATATGGGTACGGGGTTCCCCTTAATATGTGTACAAGACCCAAATAGGCTGGTAATGGGCAGGGAGGGCTACCCATGCCATTTTTCTCAATGATTTTCAACCATATTGCAGGAACCAGATATAACATTAAAACCGCAAGCAGTTTTAAATGGTGTTATTTCCGTTTAATGTCATTTTGTGCAGGGACTGTTCTAAACACGGGAAACACGTGGCACTTCACAGGCATACTATAGACACCCCCCAGGCACCATATTTAAAGGAATATTTCACTTTTTTTTTTTCACTTTAATCGTCATTAAAATCACTGCTCCCGCCAAAACGGTAGTTTTTAAAACTTTTTTTTGCAGTGACCCATGTCCCCTGAGGCAGGAGGCAGGTCGCCAAACCCTTTTTAGCACACTATCTTGCATATTAGCCGTTAAAATTAGCACTTTCCAATTCGAACGTTCGAGTCCCATAGACTTCAATGGGGTTCTAACGTTCGTACCGAACGCGGGGGTCGTTCGCAAGTTCTGGTGCGAACCGAACCGGGGGGTGTTCGGCTCATCCCTACTCTAAAGGTAAAGGAATCGGGGGTAGACATGTGCACCCTGAAATATTTTGTTTCGGAATTTTGTTTTCGTCCGAAAAATACATTTATTTAGTTACTCCCAAAATTTGTTTTTATTTATTTCATTTTGTTAAAAAATGCATTCGTCCAAAAATCTGAAATAATTAAGGTTGAATCTGTCATTGAAAGCTTATGGTGTCTGTCAAATGTTATAAGAAGATTCAACAGAGATTTGACGCCGCAATCGTACATTTCAGGTTGAATGTTCCACCTATAAGCTATAGTAGAATTCTAATGTTGCATGACACTAGTAATAATTATATTTATTAATTATTATTACTAGTCAACCAACATTAGAATTCTTCTATAGCCTATGGGCAGAGCATTTGACCATAAATGTCCGCTCACAGCGACTGCTTTGTCGAATCTTGATGTTGAATCTTTTCTCTCTATGTCGAATAATCTTAGACTGATAGAGTTAGGGTAGGCACATTCAACCTTTTTTGCTATTGTCTCTATAATGTAAAATCTTTTCTCTCTATGTCGAATCATTTCTCTCTATGTAGAATAATCTTGGAATAATAGAGCTAAGGTTAGGCACATTTGACCACAGGTTCGATGGACACAGATCGCTATTGTCAGCATCACGTTGAATCTCCTATCTATATCAAACTATTATTGCAACAAAAATGAAAATAAAGCATTTGTTTATGTTAGATCTTTCGGTTTTTGGATTCTGCAGGTTCATTATCGTTTGTTAAAACGATAACAAAAATACCCAAAATTCGGACGAAAATGCATTCAGACTAAAACAAATGAACATGTCTAATCGGGGGCCTGGTCCCCAACCAGGTCTCCCCAAAAAGGGGGGCAAATGGACTATCTCGGTACAATGTAGTAAGGGTAAATTCAAATATATGAGCAAATGTGTAAAATAGTACATAGTTACTAGGGATGAGCCGAACACCCCCCTGTTCGGTTCGCACCAGAACCTGCGAACAGACCTAAACTTCGTGTGAACTTTAGAACCCTATTAAAGTCTATGGGACTCGAACGTTCACAATCTAAAGTGCTCATTTTAAAGGGTAATATGCAAGTTACTGTCCTAAAAAGTGTTTGGGGACCCGGGTCCTGCCCCAGGGGACATGGATCAATGCAAAAAAAAGTTTTAAAAACGGCCGTTTTTCAGGAGCAGTGATTTTAATAATGATTAAAGTGAAACAATAAAAGTGTAATATTCCTTTAAATTTCGTAGCTGGGGGGTATCTATAGTATGCCTGTGAAGGGGCGCATGTTTCTGGTGCTTAGAACTGTCGCTGCACAAAGTGTCATTTGTGCAGGAAAAAAAGTATTTTAAAATCACTTGCGGCTAAATTGTCGGGTCTCCGTAATACAGAGAACACTCAATGAGTGTTCTCTGTATTAGCCGACAATTCATTCATTCATTGATTAAAAAAAAAAAAAAAAAAAGCGTGGGGGTTCCCCTAAATTCAATTACCAGGCCCTTCAGGTCTGACATGGATATTAAGGGGAACCCCGTGTCAAATTTAAAAAAAAAATTGACGTGGGGGTCCCCCCAAATATCCATACCAGACCCTTCAGGTCTGATATGGATATTAAGGGGAACCCCGCATCAAATTTTTAAAAAAAATTGACGTGGGGGTCCCCCTAAAAATCCATATCAGACCCTTTATCCGAGCACGCAACCTGGCAGGCCGCAGGAAAAGAGGGGGGGACGAGAGAGCGGCCCCCCCTCCCTCCTGAACCGTACCAGGCCACATACCCTCAACATTGGGAGGATGCTTTGGGGGTCTGTGACCCCTCAAAGCACCTTGTCCCCATGTTGATAAGGACAAGGGCCTCATCCTCACAACCCTGGCCGTTGGTTGTGAGGGTCTGCGGGCGGGGGGCTTATCAGAATCTGGAAGCCCCCTTTAACAAGGGGACCCCCAGATCCCGGCCCCCCCCCTGTTTGAAATGGTAAGGGGGTACAAAAGTACCCCTACCATTTCACAAAGAAAGTGTCAAAATGGTTAAATAAGACAAACACACTTTTGAGAAATTCCTTTATTAAAAATGAAAAAAAAAAAAAAAAAGATTCCAGCGGTGCTAATCCACTCTTGCTATCCAGCGACGGATCTCCGGGGTCCAGCGATGGATGATCATATCCAGCGACGGGGGAATCTCTCAGTCCAGCGCTGTCCATACATCCTTCTTCTGTCTCCTCTCCGGAGACACTGCAGAGAGCACAGCGCTGACGTTTCTTATATTGGGAGGGCGGGGACACCCGTCACCTGACCCCGCCCCTCTGACGCTGCAGAGGGAAGCCAGGGGTTCCCCAGTGACGTGTGGGTGACCCCGCCCCCTCTGATGTAACGCAGGTTTCCGTTACATCAGAGGGGGCGGGGTCACCCACACGTCACTGGGGAACCCCTGGCTTCCCTCTCCAGCATCAGAGGGGCGGGGTCAGGTGACGGGTGGCCCCGCCCTCCCAATATAAGAAACATCAGCGCTGTGCTCTCTGCAGTGTCTCCGGAGAGGAGACAGAAGAAGGATGTATGGACAGCGCTGGACTGAGAGATTCCCCCGTCGCTGGATATGATCATCCATCGCTGGACCCCGGAGATCCGTCGCTGGATAGCAAGAGTGGATTAGCACCGCTGGAATCTTTTTTTTTTTTTTTCATTTTTAATAAAGGAATTTTTCAAAAGTGTGTTTGTCTTATTTAACCATTTTGACACTTTCTTTGTGAAATGGTAGGGGTACTTTTGTACCCCCTTACCATTTCAAACAGGGGAGGGGGCGGGATCTGGGGGTCCCCTTGTTAAAGGGGGCTTCCAGATTCTGATAAGCCCCCTGCCCGCAGACCCTCACAACCAACGGCCAGGGTTGTGAGGATGAGGCCCTTGTCCTTATCAACATGGGGACAAGGTGCTTTGAGGGGTCACAGACCCCCAAAGCATCCTCCCAATGTTGAGGGTATGTGGCCTGGTACGGTTCAGGAGGAAGGGGGGCCGCTCTCTCGTCCCCCCCTCTTTTCCTGCGGCCTGCCAGGTTGCGTGCTCGGATAAAGGGTCTGATATGGATTTTTAGGGGGACCCCCACGTCAATTTTTTTTTTTAATTTGATGCTGGGTTTCCCTTAATATCCATATCAGACCTGAAGGGTCTGGTATGGATATTTGGGGGGACCCCCACGTCAATTTTTTTTTTAAATTTGACACGGGGTTCCCCTTAATATCCATGTCAGACCTGAAGGGCCTGGTAATTGAATTTAGGGGAACCCCCACGCTTTTTTTTTTTTTTTAATCAATGAATGAATGAATTGTCGGCTAATACAGAGAACACTCATTGAGTGTTCTCTGTATTACGGAGACCCGACAATTTAGCCGCAAGTGATTTTAAAGGACTTTTTTTCCTGCACAAATGACACTTTGTGCAGCGACAGTTCTAAGCACCAGAAACATGCGCCCCTTCACAGGCATACTATAGATACCCCCCAGCTACGAAATTTAAAGGAATATTACACTTTTATTGTTTCACTTTAAACATTATTAAAATCACTGCTCCTGAAAAAACGGCCGTTTTTAAAACTTTTTTTTGCATTGATCCATGTCCCCTGGGGCAGGACCCGGGTCCCCAAACACTTTTTAGGACAGTAATCTGCATATTACCCTTTAAAATGAGCACTTTAGATTTTTCCCATAGACTTGTATAGGGTGTTCCGGCTTTTCGAATTTGCTGCGAACAGCCCAAATTGTTCACTGTTCGCTGAACAGGCGAACAGGCAATGTTCGAGTAGAACATGAGTTCGACTCGAACTCGAAGCTCATCCCTAATAGTTACATAGTTACATAGTAGGTGAGGTTGAAAAAAGACACAAGTCCATCAAGTCCAACTCATGTGTGTGGTAATATGTGAGTATTACATTGTATAGCCCTGTATGTTGTGGTCATTCAGGTGCTTGTCTAAGGCCGCGTACACACGCGCGGACTGTTTGCCCAACCTTGTTCGTCAAACAGTTTCGGCAAACAGTCCGCTCAAAATTTGCATGAGCGGACTTGCCCACACACGAGTGGACTGTTTCAGCGAACTGTTTGCCAAACAGTTCGCTCAACTTTTGAAATGAACGGACTCGCCCACGTAAGGAGGAGGCAAATCCGCCCATTTCGAGCGCGTGTACAGGTAGGCGGGGCCCGCGAAGGAGACGTCGCCGGCTCCGCCGCCTGGAATGGGCTTAAAGGGGAACCCCAACGCCGAAAAAAATCGGCGTGGGGGTTCCCCCAAAGTCCACACCAGACCCTTGTACGAGCACGCTACCCGGCCGGCCAGGAAAGGGGGGCGAGCGAGCGCGCCCCCCCTCCTGAGCCGTACCAGGCCGCGTGCCCTCAACATGGGGGGGTGCCTTGGGGAAGGGGGGGCCGCGCGGCCCCCCCACCCCAAAGCACCTTGTCCCCATGTTGATGAGGACAAGGGCCTCTTCCCGACAACCCTGGCCGTTGGTTGTCGGGGTCTGCGGGCGGGGGGCTTATCGGAATCCGGGAGCCCCCTTTAAGAAGGGGGCCCCCGGATACCGGCCCCCCACCCTATGTGAATGAGTATGGGGTACAATGTACCCCTACCCATTCACCTGTGAAATAAAGTACAAAAAAAAACACAACACAGGGAAAAAATATTTTATTGCACAGCTCCGGGGGTCTTCCGTCTTCGGGGGTCTTCTCGCCGGACTCCTCCGCTATCTGTGTGTAGCTCTTTTACTAGCGGAGGAGTCCGGCTTTCTTCCTCCCCGCCGCCGGCCTCTTCTCCCGACTTCGGAGGTCTTGTCCCCCTCTTCGGTTCTTCTGCCGGGCCACCGCGCCTTCTTGTAGCTCTTTTGCAGGCGGTGGCCCGGTCTTCTGTCGCCGCTGCCTTCCGTTCTTCTGTCGCCGCCTTCGGTTCTTCTGCCGGGCCACCGCGCCTTCTTGTAGCTCTTTTACAGGCGGTGGCCCGGTCTTCTGTCGCCGCTGTCGTCGCCGCCACCTTCCGTTCTTGTTCTTCTTCTTGTTCTTCTTCTTCTTCTCCTGGAGATGTTGACTCGACGAGCTCTCCGGCCGGAATGCCAGGGACACGCTCCGCTGCCACTTATATAGTGACAATGGGGCGGTGTCACATGGTATATGTCACATGGGTTGGTCACATGGTGACCCCGCCCCCTTACGATGTCATAGTCCCCATGTGACATCAACCCATGTGACCAACCCATGTGACATATACCATGTGACACCGCCCCATTGTCACTATATAAGTGACCGCACAGCGCGGCTCTGGCATTCCGGCCGGAGAGCTCGTCGAGTCAACATCTCCAGGAGAAGAAGAAGAAGAACAAGAAGAAGAACAAGAACGGAAGGCGGCGGCGGCGGCGACGACAGCGGCGACGACAGCGGCGACAGAAGACCGGGCCACCGCCTGTAAAAGAGCTACAAGAAGGCGCGGTGGCCCGGCAGAAGAACCGAAGAGGGGGACAAGACCCCCGAAGTCGGGAGAAGAGGCCGGCGGCGGGGAGGAAGAAAGCCGGACTCCTCCGCTAGTAAAAGAGCTACACACAGATAGCGGAGGAGTCCGGCGAGAAGACCCCCGAAGACGGAAGACCCCCGGAGCTGTGCAATAAAATATTTTTTCCCTGTGTTGTGTTTTTTTTTGTACTTTATTTCACAGGTGAATGGGTAGGGGTACATTGTACCCCATACTCATTCACATAGGGTGGGGGGCCGGTATCCGGGGGCCCCCTTCTTAAAGGGGGCTCCCGGATTCCGATAAGCCCCCCGCCCGCAGACCCCGACAACCAACGGCCAGGGTTGTCGGGAAGAGGCCCTTGTCCTCATCAACATGGGGACAAGGTGCTTTGGGGTGGGGGGGCCGCGCGGCCCCCCCTTCCCCAAGGCACCCCCCCATGTTGAGGGCACGCGGCCTGGTACGGCTCAGGAGGGGGGGCGCGCTCGCTCGCCCCCCTTTCCTGGCCGGCCGGGTAGCGTGCTCGGACAAGGGTCTGGTGTGGACTTTGGGGGAACCCCCACGCCGATTTTTTTCGGCGTTGGGGTTCCCCTTTAAGCCCATTCCAGGCGGCGGAGCCCACGACGTCTCCCTCGCGGGCCCCGCCTACCTGTACACGCGCTCGAAATGGGCGGACTTTTCTCCGAGCGGGAACAGTTTGCTCATTTCGAAAGTAGCCTACACACGGGCGGACTGTTCGCTCAAACACAGTTTCAGCGGACAGTTTTTCGGAATTTCCGAAAGACTTTGTCCGTCCAACTGTCCGCTAAAACTGTCCGCTGAAAGCCCACACACAGGCGGACTGTCCGCCCAAACACTGTTCAGCGGACAAGGTTGGGCGAACAGTCCGCCCGTGTGTACGCGGCCTAATAGTTTCTTGAAACTATCAATGCTCTCCACTGAGATCACTGCTTTGGAAGGGAATTCCACATCCTTGCCGCTCTTTTTTTTAAAATCAGAAAATAACTTTTATTTTGCTTGTTGCACAGTACAAATTATTCACCAGTCAGTGCAGAAAATGACATAAGGAAACAAAAGCAAAACATTGATTACAACATCGTGAGGTGCAGTGAGAGAACAATCAAGTCCCAAAAAGAATGATTTCACAACCCATTCCCTTGCATTTGTGCATTTAATCCCTTTCGTTACATACCCCGTTATTCCCAGGTTCTTATTACAACATACCATTATTCTGTCCACTGCTCCCCCCGTCATTCCTTATACACCAGACTATCCACTGTGCAACAATTCCAATATCATGTATCTTAGATAGAAAAAAAACCATAGCAACTAATATGTCAAAAACAACATTACATTCAAAGTAACCCTTTGCAGTACTTTTAGTTTCCTGTGTACACATTCTAGATAAGAACAGCATAATAAAGTGGTATTCCAACGTTCCCTCCTCCAATAGCAGAAATGCCTTGTTTTCGTACGGCTCACTCTCTGTCCCTATCGGCAGCCTATGGGCAATCGTGCTCCGAGTGTCTATCCCAGAATCAGTCTATCTTTGATAAGTTGGTAGGGGACCAACCCCGGAATCTCCAGCCATGCTTGCCACATTAAATAAAATTTTTGTGGGACTTTCCTATGCTGGTATGTTAATTTTTCTTTAATTAATAAGTTGCTCACACTGTCCACCCATTGCCCCCTGGTAGGCACCCTTGGGGTAATCCACCGTTGAGCAGTCAGTTTACGTGCCTCATAGAGCAATCTGAGGACTGCGGTGCGTGCGTGTGAAGTCAGCGTATCATCTTCCAGGGCACCCAGCAGACAGGCGGCTGGATCCATTGGTATGGTCACACTATATACTGTAGAAATCATAGCTGTAACCTCCTTCCAGAATCTAAAAAGCTTGGGGCATTTCCACAGCATATGAAGAAGATCACCATGGTCTGTCTCACACTTTGGGCACAGGGGGGAATCTCTGATGCCCCATGAGTGGAGTCTCTTGGGTGTCCTATAGGCCCTATGTAACAGGTATAATTGTGACAATTTGTGGGACGCTGACAGTGAGACCAAAGGGGTCGCTGCTAGACACAATTCCCATTTTTCCCCATCAATGGGGCCAAGATCTGCCTCCCACCCCTGTCTACATGGCAGCTTAGCAGGGTCCTGTATTCGTGCAAGGAGTATACTGTAGCAGCTCGAGATCATCCCCTTCCTGTCCTCCTTCATAAGGATGGATTGAAGAATAGCGTGATCTGCAGGCCGCAGCACAGTGGACCTTGCCTGTATTTGCAACGCATGGCGCAGCTGTAGGTATTTAAAGAAATTGTTGTGCGGAACCCCAAATTCTATTTGAATATCAGAAAACAACTTAAATATATGACCTGCATACAACTGGGAGACATACTTAATACCCGCTCTTTCCCAGTTGCCGAAGCCTGTCAGTTTCTGAAGTTCTTTGTATTGTTTGTTGCGCCATATAGGCGTGTCGGGCAAGTACCCCCGTAATCCGAGCGTCTTTTTGACATACGGCCACAGAGTATTCAACAGTTGCACAGTGGGGGCCCTTGAATCTAGGTGCGGGTAACCCGCCTCCAACCTCGTAAGTGCAGTTTCGCTGTCCCCCTTAATGTCTAACAGTTTACGGATAGGGTCGGTCAGGTCTGTCAAACCCCACCCCCCTAGCTGTTGCAGTTGGGATGCTAAAAAGTAAGTCCTGGGATGCGGGACCGCCATCCCACCTTCTTCCTTATTGTACTGGAGGGTAGATAACTTAATCCTAGCTGCTTTTTTCCGCCAAATCAACTCCCGAAATTGCGACTCAATTTTTTCAAACCATCTCCTGGGGATCCACACCGGGGAATTATGGAATATATATAGTAGTTGCGGAGCCCAAATCATTTTAATTAAGTTAATTCTCCCGGCAATCGACAGAGGTAGTTTGCACCAAGCCGTGCATTTTTTCCTAAAGTTGCCAAGAAGGGGGGCCAGGTTGCGTGTAATATAGTGGGAAGGGTCCGGGGTCACCTGCACCCCCAAATACTTAAATTCAGTCACTATCTGGACCATCGCTGCACAACCAGGGAGAGGGACGGGCAAGGGGTCTAAAGGCATCAGCACTGACTTATCCCAATTAATGGCAAAACCTGACAGTTCCCCAAAGGCCTTAATAAGCCCCATAACTGCCTGCAAAGATCCCTGCGTGTCACCTAGGTACAGCAAGGTGTCGTCAGCGTACAGGGACACCACATCTGTACCCATAGACCTCTGGAATCCAATTATATCTTTGTCCCCGCGTATCCTAGCTGCCAGTGGCTCCAAAGCAAGAGCAAACAACAGGGGTGATAGAGGGCACCCCTGCCGAGTGCCCCTGTACAATAAAAACGGCTCCGACAAGTCCACATTCACCCTAAGTCTCGCTGTGGGCCTAGCATATAGCAACTGAACCCATTTAATAAAAGTGTCTCCCAGTCCCATACACCGCAGCACTTGCCACAGATAAGGCCACTCAACACTGTCGAAGGCCTTAGCTGCGTCAAGGGAGAAAATTGCTCGGTTGCCAGTGTTATCTGTTGGGATTTGCAAGTTCAAGAAGAGCCTCCTAATATTTTGCGCTGTGGATCTAGAAGGGATAAATCCGGATTGGTCTTTATGCACTAATTTATGTATCACCTTGGCCAATCTGTTCGCCAATACCCTCGCCAGCAGCTTGACATCCGCTGTCAGCAAGGATATAGGCCTATACGAGCCCGGGGATCTAGCCTCCTTGCCTGGTTTCAACAAGACCACAATAATTGCCTCATTCATGGAACTCGGCAGAGACCCTCGCTCAAGAGCCTCAGTATAAACTTTCAAAAGGGTGGGGAGTAAAGTACAGGGGTACCGTTTATAAAATTCAGACGGAAGGCCATCCATCCCTGGCGATTTGTTATTTTGAGAGTGTGACAGAGCCACACCCAGTTCTTCCTCTGTCAGTGGCGCATTAAGCATGGCAGTGTCTTCTAATGACAGGGCCGGGAGTTCGCTTCTATTTAGGAAGTCCCCAATCTCCCCCTCCGTGGGTCTCACTTTAGATGTATACAGGTCCTCATAGAAGTCTTTAAAAACACGAACAATGTCTGAGGTGGAAGAATATTCAATCCCCTGGTCGTCGCAGATAGCCGAAATGGTGGAAGACGACTGTTGCGCTCGCGCCATAACCGCCAGCATATGTCCGGTCGCCTCACCCTCCTCAAAGTGTGTCTGTCGCAGAAAAAAGCGCTTATTTTCAGCTAGCTGCAACGCCAGTTGCCTAGACATGGATTGTGCTCCCAACCATTCCCTTTTTGTGTCGTCTGTGGGGTTGGCAATATACCTGTCTTCTGTTTCGGAGACCACTCCGCGCACCGTCACCTCCCAAGCTTTAGTGTCTGTTTTGATTCGATTGATAATTTGTATGCATTGCCCTCTTGTGTAAGCCTTCAAGGCATCCCACACCACCCCCAGATTCGTAGTGTCAACATTATCCAGTAGAAAGGTCTTAATCGCTTCCCGGAGTGGATCTGGCTCCGGGAACAGCGTAAGCCAGAAGGGGTTAAGCTTCCAAACCGTGCGCCCAACCATATCAGGAAAAGATACCCGAATGCGGAGCGAGGAGTGGTCAGAAAGGTGTCTGTCAGCGTAGTCCGAGTCTTTAATATGTGGCAACATCCTGTCATTACCCAGGCCCAGGTCTATTCTAGAAAGGCCTCCATAGGAGGCCGAGTGGCAAGAATACTTTTTAAGGTTCGGGTTCCTGCTACGCCATACGTCGGTCAGCCCCAATTCCTGCAATACCCTGGCAAAAGGAGTACAACCTGCAGCGCTGGGCTCCACGTTACTGGGTATGGGGAACTTGTCTTTGGTATGACTCAAATAGTTGTTGAAGTCTCCCACTGCCAGCAGTGGAACCTCCTGATATTGTGCCATAAATTTTGCCAGGCTCCCGAGAACCCCCACCGAGTACGGCGAAGGCACATAAATATTAGCCAGGATGCAGGTTAACCTATGGACCTTGCACAGTAAAAAAATATATCTGCCACCTGGGTCAATCTGTACCTGAGAACATTGAAACCGGACACCTTTACGTACAAGCACGCTTACCCCCCTGGAGTATGAGGAGTACGTGGAGTGGTACTGAACATCATACATGCGCGGACTCAGGCTAGGGGGGGGATCAGCCGCAAAATGCGTTTCCTGCAGACACACAACACTTGCATTCATTGATTTTAAATGGCGTAATACAGCTATTTTTTTCACCGGGTTACCTAGACCCCGCACATTCCAAGTGAGGACATTTAGCTCAACCGCCATTGGGGCCTACCACAAATAATGTCAGGATAACATACCATACTCGGTACGACCCCACCTCCAAAAAGGACATGGCATTGCACCAAGGAAGAGTTATAGTTAATAGAGCATCAAAATTACCCAGTTTGCAAATAAATATCCGTACATAGGCAAACATCATGACTACCATGAGCAGAGGAGTGGAAGAGTCAAAAAAGGAACAGTAGAAACCTTGGAACACTTTGCGATTGTAGATAACAGACTGCAAGCTCAGATCTATGTGTGGGACCAACAGGGCCCCCAGCCGCTTGGGCTGCGTAACAAACAAACCCCCTGCGTCTGCTGAGGGGGGGGAAGGCAGAGGAAGCTCCCATGAAACCCACAGGTTAGTTCAACTAGGAGCTTCACATCAACGGCACCTGAAGAGTGCGCCGTGTCGCGTAGGGTGTATCGTGACAGTTGGTCTCCCTTTACCGCCTTACTCCTATTGTAGGATAGATATCAGACATGTAGTAAAAAAAAAGGGGGTGGTAAAAAATAGTTCAAACAGAACGAGCCCGTACATGGCCATTGCAGAATTAGAGGTAGTTGCTTCAAGGCAGTCAGCGGCGTCCAGGTCCCTGGGGCCTTCTCCTCAGGCCGGGGCATTGTGTTGCACTCGGTTAGCTTTGAGGGCCCTATCTTCTCTGTCCAACCATTGAGCTGCGTTGGTAGGCCGATCAAAGAAATGGGTTTCTCCCAGAGCAACAACTCTGAGGCGCGCTGGGTAAAGCATGGCATAAGGAAGGTTAAGCTCCCGCAATCTTTTCTTTACATCAATGAACTTTGCGCGTTGCTTCTGCAGCTCAGCTGAAAAATCTGGGTATAAGGAAACTTTAGCGTTGTCAATAGCCAGTGTGCCTCCCATGGTTCTGGCCTTGGATAGTATAGCGTCCCTGTCCTTGTAATTCAGCAGTTTAAAGAGGAAAGCCCTAGGATGATTGCCAGGTGGCAGGGGCCTGGACGGAACTCTGTGCGCGCGTTCAACCGCAAAAAGTGGAGAAAAGGCCTCTTTGCCAATTACTGTAAGCAGCCAATTCTCAATAAATGCAACCGGGTCTTTGCCCTCAGCCCGCTCCGGGATGCCTATTGCACGGATGTTGTTTCGCCTCATGCGATTTTCGAGGTCGTCTAGACAAGACGCATGCTGTGCAGTAAGGTGACAGTTGTATTGCAAGTCTCTTTGCATAGGAGGGATATCATCCTCTATAGCACTCACTCTGCCTTCAATGGCTGCCGTGCGTTCCCGCAGCTTTTGCATGTCCTGCCGCACATAAGAAATCTCAGCTTTCACCCCTTTCACTTCAGTAGCAAGTGCTGAGATAGACATATTGCAAGCGGTTACAGCGGAGAAAATGTCCCTGAGAGTGGGTTCCGTGCCATCAGAAGGAGAGGGAAGGGAAGTAGGCCCTACCAAGCCGCCCCGTGGTGTACTCACAGCGTTCCAGGCCGGGGACAATCCCTCTGCATCCTCCAGCGGGACCGTGTCATCTGCAGCCGAGTGATCGCTCATGGCATCCCCAGCACCTGAGGGGGGAGAGGGCATCCCTTTCGAGGCTTTACCTCCATAAAGAAGCTTCTGGGCAGCCTCCCTGTATTGATCCCTGGAGGAGCGCTGTGGCAAGGCGCCATCTTGGGAGAGTTCGGCCTGCATGCTCCGGGAGTCTTTACCGTTTCTGGACATGGATTTAAGCGTCCCGGATCCCCTGGGGACGTGTCGCCGCCTCCGCGGTATCGTGGCGGTCACAGCGGGGCTCGCTCCGGAGCGTGTCCTCAAATATACCGGATAAGTTTCAGGATTTTCGGCGGAGCACGAGAGAAGTGCGACCGTCTACATGCGCCGCTAAGCCACGCCCCGCCATCCTTGCCGCTCTTAGCCCACGTACACACGGTCGGAGATTTTGCCAACCAAATCCGTCGGATTTTGTCTGTCGGATTTAGTCCAACGGATTGTGTCCGAAACTGTTGCATACACACGGTCGGGCCAAGTTGTCTGATTTAGCGGTTGCCAAGAACGCGGGGACGTAATTTCGTTACGATGGGACTACATTCAGGCTAGTAGCCAATGGCTTTGATGTAGGAATTTGATGTGAGCATGCGTGGCACTTGGTCCGATCAAAATTCGCTACACATGATCGGATTAGGTCCGACCGGCCCAGTTGGTCGGGAAATATTTCCAACATGTTGGAAAATTGGGTCCGACGGAGATTCGGACGGAATCAGTCCGATGCATACCACACACAGTCGGATTATCTGACGACACGGTCCGATAAGACGCATTCCGACGGATTCCCCGACCGTGTGTACGCGGCATTACAGTAAAGACCCCTCTACGTAGTTTAAGATTAAACCTCTTTTCTTCTAATTTTTAATGAGTGGCCATGAGTCTTGTTAAACTCTCTTCTGCAAAAAAGTTTTATCCCTATTGTGGGGTCACCAGTATGGTATTTGTATATTGAAATCATATCCCCTCTCAAGCATCTCTTCTCCAGAGGGAATAAGTTCAGTGCTCACAACATTTCCTCATAACTAATATCCTCCAGACCCTTTATTAGCTTTGTTGCCCTTTTTTGTATTCGCTCAATTTCCAGTACATCCTTCCTAAGGACCAGTGCCCAAAACTGGACAGCGTACTCTAGGCCAGACTAGAGTCTTGTAGAGCGGGAGAATTCCAGTATTGTTTTATCTCTGGAGCTGACCCCCTTTTTAATGCATGCCAATGTTCTGCTTGCTTTGTTAGCAGCAGCTTGGCATTGCATGCCATTGCTGAGCTTATCATCTACTAGGAACTCCGGGAGGGGGGTGGGGGTGAAAGCGAAAGAAGAACAGAAGGGCAAGGGAAGGAGCATGAGAAGAGAAAAGGCAAGGGAAAGAGGATGGGAAGAGGAGGGGGAGAGGAAGAAATTGGGGAAGTGGGGGGTAAAGAAAGGGGGGAAGGGGAAGACAAGGAGGTAAAAGAGGGAAGGGGGATGAAAGGAAAAGGAGGGGGAAAAAAAGAAAAGAAAGGGAAGAAGAAAGACAGAGTGGAGAGAAGGGAGGAGGAGGAGGAGGAAGGGGGAAGAGAGAGAGGAGGGAGGGGGAAGAGGGAGAGGAGGGAGGGGGAAGAGAGAGAGGAGGGAGGGGGAAGAGTGAGAGGAGGGAGGGGGAAGAGGGGGAGGGGGAAGAGGGAGAGGAGGGAGGGGGAAGAGAAATGAAAAAGGAAAGAGACCAACAAGAAAAAAAGGAATGAAATTGGAACAGGTAGACTAGGGGAAGTTAAATGAGAATGAATAAAATAGGGATATGTAAAAAGGAGCATATTATATACCTTATTATTAGAATACAGAAAGTTGGGGGTACTGGGGGGGAGAGGTCCCACTAGGGAGGAGGGTGCCGGTGTATGGCAATAATATGGAGAAGAGGGTAGAGGGTGGCAGCGCACTAAAGCACAGCACTCCCACCTAGGTAATCTGTAAAAGGAAACACAGTGCCCAAAGGAAATATATTAGCTCATTGCCATATCCCTTAACCAGGGGAGGCTGTAAATAGAGATGGACGAACTTCCGATGGGACATTTCGCGAACGTGAACCGCTTACGTGGCCAAAAGTTTGTGAACCGCAAAGTTACGGCGGGCCCCATTGACTTCAATGGCAGGCAAACTTTAAAAACCTACAGGTCATATTTCCAGCCACAAAATACTTACTAGCTGTGCACACATAGTCCCACCACATGGCCACTGACATAACACATGTATGAAGTGAATCTGGGATCGACAACTACAAGCATTATTTTTTTATCTGTGAAATTTTGACAATTCAGGACTCAGGAGCGCATGAAGGCAATGGAGGAGAGGAAAGGTCAGGGTAGGCTATGAAGAGGGTGCAGGAGATGATCACCAGCACCGTGATATAGAGCACTGACACCAGCACCGTGAAAAAGAGCACTGACACCAGCACCGTGAAAAAGAGCACTGACACCAGCACCATGATAGAGTGCACTGACACCAGCACAGTGATATAGAGCACTGACACCAGCACCATGATATAGAGCACTGACACCAGCACCGTGATATAGTGCACTGACACCAGCACCGTGATAGAGTACACTGACACCAGCACCGTGAAATAGAGCACTGACACCAGCGCCGTGATAGAGTCCACTGACACCAGCACCGTGATAGAGTACACTGAAATCAGCACCGTGATAGAGTGCACTGACACCAGCACCGTGATAGAGTGCACTGATGCCAGCACTGTGATATAGAGCACCCGCACCTGCACCGTGATATAGAGCACTGGCACCAGCACCGTGATATAGAGCACTGACGCCAGCACCGTGATATAGAGCACTGACACCAGCAGTCAGTCTGCTGAGTGGCGGCTGTTGCTACCTCCTCTTCTTGATCCAATGCCAAGAGTGGCTGTGCATCGGAAATGTCTTGATATGGATCGGAAAATAATTCCTGTGACTCAAGCGGAAGGTATATGATGGTGGTGGTAGTGTCTTTGGGGGTGCACACAGCAGAGAGTGAAGATTAGAAGAGGGTGCAGATCGAGAGGATGAGGGGGGTGAAGAAGAGTAAGGCTGAGTGAGCCACTCAACCAAGTCTGGTGACGTAATCGCATGCACCTTCTGCAAATTGCCACTTTGGCTCAAGCCTGTTGCTCCTGCCCTACCTCTACCACCCCTGCGGAAGGGTCTGCCTCTTCCTCTGCCTGTCATTTTTTTAAATGACCCTGTGACAAAAGTCTCTAGAGAAGTGCAGTATGTATGTGGAAGAAGGTATATAACACCCTGCTTCAATCTGTCGTTTTTGGGGCCACTGGTCTATCACACCAGTTATAATACTTTTTTTTTATTGCGTTTGTCACTCTTTGTAGTATCGCTGCAGAACCGCTCAGCAGTCACAATGCTGCACAGTGGAAATGCACTATACTATGCGTTCTATATGTGTAAGTATTTTATACGTGTATTACACACCTATATACTGCACACCAAATAGTACACCTATACCAGTCCTTAAAAGGACCTTTGTGGACCTATTAGCTATTGCAGACTGTCCCTCAGTCACTACACTGATAAAGGACTGCTGCAGAAGAGGTCAGTAATCTGCAGCACAGCCCTGCACCAGCACCCTATATATTGTACACCTATACCAATCCTTACAAGGACCTTTGTGGATCTAGTAGCTAGTGATTTTCAGACTGTCCCTCAGTCCCAACACTGATAAAAGACAGCTGCAGAATCAGGCTGCAGTCAAGTATAATATTCTTTCTATATTTGGAAGAAAGTATATTATACGTGTACAACCCTATATACTGTACACCTGTACCAGTCCTTAAGAGGACCTTTGTGGACCTAATAGTAATAGCTAGTGATTAAACTGACTGTCCCTGCTCCACACAGCGTCCTGTCCCTACACTGAGAAAAGACAGCTGCAGAATCAGTCAGCAGTGCACTCAGCAATCACCAGCACAGCAGTGCACCAGAA
This sequence comes from Lithobates pipiens, assembly GCF_037356315.1. Lineage (NCBI taxonomy): Eukaryota > Metazoa > Chordata > Amphibia > Anura > Ranidae > Lithobates > Lithobates pipiens. The sequence continues at coordinate 229,771,355 of NW_027507758.1, forward strand.
CTCTATATACTGTACACCTATACCAGTCCTTAAAAGGACCGTTGTGGACCTAATAGTAATAGCTAGCTAGTGATTAAACTGACTGTCCCTGCTACACACAGCATCCTGTCCCTCCCTACACTGACAAAAGACAGGCTGCTGCAATCACCAGCACAGCAGTGCACTGAACCCTATATATTGTACTACACCTATACCAGTCCTAAAAAAGGACTTTTGTGGACATAATAGCTAGCGATTTGTGTCACTACAGTCTCTCCCTGCTCCACACAGCGTCCTGTCCCTAAACTGACATAAGACAGAATGTAAAATGGCCGCCAGATCAGGTCTATTTATAAGGTAGGGGGAATGTCCAATTGTCCATGTGCTGAAATGTCTCAATTGGCTGTCCTGTACCCCATGATGGATGTGTCATCATGGGTCAAAGTTCTTTCACACTGTAAACACATATGTCCGCCGGGCAAGCAGAGGCAATAGTCTGCCAATCAGGCGAATCGCGAAAACACAAAATTTGCCGCGAACCGACCACCGGGCGAACAGTTCGGCCATCCCTAGCTGCAAAGGCTACATTAGCTACAATAAACTATACGTTTCAAGAAGTAGATCACTTACTATAAGCTTTTTGACTGTTCAATTTCCCGGGTGCAAGATCCAGCCCATGGACAAGCAGGCTAGTGCCTGCTATTTGTAGTCCTGTGACGTATCGCAAATAGAAAACTTCAATACACACAATCCTATAACCACAGTTGGTCCAGATGAAGGCAAAAAAAAACATTACAGCATGACCCAATTCACTCCGGGAGGGGAAAAAAATCCTTCCTGATCCCCTGTTCATGCAATCAGATATTCTCTGGATCAACTAATCCTGGTGTTATTACCTTTAAATGTTGGTATCCAGGTATATTTTGTGCATTTAGGAATGCGTTTAGTTTTTTTAAAACATACTGACCTGGCCAGAACCAGTTCTATTCCACATTCTATTCCACATTCGCAGCTCTTTCTACAAAGAAGCCTTTTCACATGTGGAGGTTAAATCTCTTTTCCTCTAGACATAAAGAGTGTCCATTGTCCTCTGAAATTACCTGAACTCTACACCAAGTTCACTATTTGGATCACTTATGTATATATAGGTAGTAATCATATACTCTTTAATCATCTATTCTGTGAATACATTTAGTTCAGCGAATCTTTCCTCATAGCTAGGGATGAGCCGAACACCCCCCGGTTCGGTTCGCACCAGAACTTTCGAACGGACCCCAAATTCGTACGAACGTTAGAACCCCATTGAAGTCTATGGGACTCGAACGTTCGAAATTAAAAGTGCTAATTTTAACGGCTAATATGCAAGATACTGTCCTAAAAAGGGTTTGGGGACCTGGCTCCTGCCCCAGGGGACATGGGTCAATGCCTAAAATGTTTTTAAAAACTGCCGTTTTGACGGGAGCACTGATTTTAATGACGATTAAAGTGAAAAAAAAAGTGAAATATTCCTTTAAATATGGTGCCTGGGGGGTGTCTGTAGTATGCCTGTGAAGTGCCACGTGTTTCCCGTGTTTAGAACAGTCCCTGCACAAAATGACATTAAACGGAAATAACACCATTTAAAACTGCTTGCGGTTTTAATGTTATATCTGGTTCCTGCAATATGGTTGAAAATCATTGAGAAAAATGGCATGGGTAGCCCTCCCTGCCATTACCAGCCCCTTCAGGTCTTCTACGCATATTAAGGGGAACCCCGTACCCATATTAAAAAAAGGAAATGCGTGTGGCCCCCAGGCCCTATATACTCAGAACAGCAGTATACAGGCGGTGCAAACAAGACAGGGACTGTGTAGGTTTGTTGTGTTAAGTTGAATCTGTTTGTGATTTTCAACTGGTACATTTTTAAAGTGTAGCTCCAGTCAAAAAAACTATTTTTAAGCTTTTTGGAAAACATAGGGAAGGGTTATCACCCCTGTATAATTTGTTTTGTCGTCCATCTTTTTTCATCTCACTTGCTGTTGTCTCCTTCCGTTTGCAAGTAGGAGATGTTTGTAAATTGGATGTTTGAAAGTAGGGGCCTGCCCTATATGCTCTGCAGAAATGGCGGAACAAGGTGTTGGTTTTGCCACAACATTGTAAGCCCTCAAAGTGACTCTTGGTGGGCGCTGGAGCGCCCTGCTGTGAACGATTATATCAAGAATTGTAATTACATGCCATTGTTGAACAGTGGTAGAAAAATTAACCTTTGGTGCCACAACACTATAAGTCCTCACCGTTACTCTGGGTGGGCACAGGAAGGGGCCCTCCTGTGAAATATTATATCAAGAATTGTAATTACATGTCCCTGTTAAACAGGGGCAGAAAAATTGGGCCTTAGGCACTGCTGCTGGTTCCACCACACTGCAACCTCTTCCATATACTCTAGTTTTATTGCAGGAATTAGCCCTGCTGCAAAGCATTGCATCAAAAATTGTACTTAAACGCCCCTGTTAAACAGGGGCAGAAAAATTGTGCCTTAGGCACTGGTGCTGGTGCCACCACACTGCAACCTCTGCCATATACTCTAGTTTTATTGCAGGAATTAGCCCTGCTGCAAAACATTGCATCAAAAATTCTAATTAAACGCCCCTGTTAAACAGGGGCAGAAAAATTGGGCCTTAGGCACTGGTGCTGGTGCCACCACACTGCAACCTCTGCCATATACTCTAGTTTTATTGCAGGAATTAGCCCTGCTGCAAAGCATTGCATAAAAAATTGTACTTAAACGCCCCTGTTAAACTGGGGCAGAAAAATTTGGCCTTAGGCACTGCTGCTGGTGCCACCACACTGCAACCTCTTCCATATACTCTAGTTTTAATGCAGGAATTAGCCCTGCTGCAAAGCATTGCATCAAAAATTGTAATTAAACGCCCCTGTTAAACAGGGGCAGAAAAATTGGGCCTTAGGCACTGGTGCTGGTGCCACCACACTGCAACCTCTCCCATATACTCTTGTTTGATTGCAGGAATTAGCCCTGCTGCAAAGCATTGCATCAAAAATTGTACTTAAACGCCCCTGTTAAACAGGGGCAGAAAAATTGGGCTGATGGCATCAACCAGAACCAGCAATGTTCTTCCAACATATCAGCGGAGGAGGAAGAGGATAGACAATCAACATAACAGGACAGTCACTCAGCATCAGCATAGGCAGTCTTGAAGGGATGTGATATTTCAAAAAAAATTATTCTGTTACATCAGCTTCAGGTGCTTGGTAGCTGTGGGTGATCCAAGACTGATTCATCTTGATGAAGGTCAGTCGATCAACTGATTCGGTGGACAGGCGCACCCTGTGATCGGTAACAAAGCCACCAGCAGCACTGAAGGTGCGTTCCGAAAGAACGCTGGATGCTGGACAGGCCAGTAGCTCAATTGCATACTGTGCAAGCTCTGGCCAGTGATCCATCCTCAAGACCCAGTAAGCCAGAGGATTTTCGGTGGGAAAGGTGTCCAAGTCTGACCTTGCCCCTAGGTATTCCTGCACCATGTAAATCAGACGCTGGCGATGGGTGCTGGAACCGATCATACCTTGGGGCTGCGGACTAAAAAATTGTCTGAAAGCATCAGTCAGACGGCCACCTTCTCCACCGCTCCTTCTGACCGATGCCTCAGCAACACGTTGTCCAGGACCAGGAGTTTGTAACCTCCCAGTCTCTGGGAACGCGTTGCACAGACCTTTCTGCAAGGCCTCCCGGAGATGTCTCATCCTCTGCTCCCTCTGCGATGGCAAGATAAGGTCGGCAACCTTACCCTTGTACCGTGGATCAAGGAGAGTGGCCAGCCAGTAATGGTCCCTCTCCTTGATCCGAAGAATACGAGGATCCTTCCGCAGGCTTTGCAGGATCAGGGAGGCCATGCAGCGTAGGTTAGCTGAGGCATTCGGTCCGGAGTCCTCTGGGTCACTAAGGACAACATGATCTGCAGCTACCTCCTCCCAGCCACGTACAAGTCCACGTGTTTCTTGGGACTGTAAATCATCCCTACAAGACTGCTGCTGCTGATGCTGATGCTGAGTGCCAGCCTCCACCTCCATGCTGACACAATCATCCTCCTCCTCCTCTTCCTCCTCCTCATCCTCTTCCTGTGTGATGGGTGGCACAGCAGGAACACTGTCTGGATAAAGGGGGCCTTGAGAGGCAAGGAAGTCCTCCTCTTCCTGCCTCTGTTCTGCCTCAAGTGTCCTGTCCATTATTCCATGCAGCATATGCTCCAAGAGGTGGACAAGAGGTACAGTGTCACTGATGCATGCACTGTCACTGCTCACCATCCTTGTGGCCTCCTCAAACGGTGACAGGACAGTGCATGCATCCCTGATCATGCCCCACTGGCGTGGTGAGAAAAAACCGAGCTCCCCTGACCCTGTCCTGGTGCCGTAGTCGCACAGGTACTCATTGATGGCCCTCTGCTGCGTGTGCAGCCGCTGCAGCATGGCCAATGTTGAGTTCCATCTGGTGGGCATGTCACATATATATATATATATATATCACTGTTCTTGGGCAGGTTCAACTCCTTTTGGAGCTCAGCCAGCTGAGCACAGGCATTAAATGATCGGCGGAAATGCACACAGACTTTCCTGGCCTGCTTCAGGACATCCTGTAAGCCGGGGTACCTGCCCAAGAACCGCTGCACCACCAGGTTAAGGACGTGAGCTACACAGGGCACATGGGTCAGTTGTCCCTGTCGGAGGGCGGAGAGGAGGTTGGTGCCATTGTCGCAAACCACCATTCCTGGCTTAAGCTGGCGTGGCGTCAACCACCTCTCGGCCTGCCCCTGCAGAGCTGACAAAACATCCGCCCCAGTGTGGCTCCTGTCCCCCAAACAAACCAGCGCAAGCACGGCATGGCATCGTTTTGCCTGCGTACTTGTGTAGCCCCTGGAACGCCTACGGAGCACCGCTGGTTCTGAGGACAGAGCACTGGAAGAGGCCATGGAGGAAGAAGAAGAGGAGGGGGTGGAGGAGAGAGGTGTGTCACAACCAATAGTAGCATTTTGGAGGCGTGGTGGCGGAACAACCTCCAACACTACTGCACCTTGTCCTGCATCCTTCCCAGCTGCCAGAAGAGTGACCCAATGGGCCGTGAAAGACAGGTAACGTCCCTGTCCATGCCTGCTGGACCATGAGTCAGCGGTAATATGCACCTTACCGCTGACCACCCTGTCCAGCGAGGCAAGGACATTGCCTTCCACATGCCGGTAGAGAGCCGGAATCGCCTTCCTTGAGAAAAAGTGTCGTTTGGGGACCTGCCACTGAGGAACCGCACATTGTACAAACTCACGGAAGGGGGCCGAGTCTACCAACTGAAAAGGCAGCAGTTGAAGTGCTAGCAATTTAGCCAAGCTAGCATTCAACCGCTGGGCATGTGGATGGCTGGGAGTGAACTTCTTCCGCCGGTCCAGCAGCTGGGGCAGGGACATTTGCCTGCTATAATCGGACGTGGGTGTACCGCTAGCAGAGTTCCCGGAAGCACTTGGCTGTGACACACCTAATTCTACACCTTCATTCCTCTCAGAGCAGGTTTCAGAGAGGACTGAAGGTCTAGTGGGGTTGGAGATGCCAGCTGATGAGGAGCAAGGAGAGGTCCGCTTTGTTCTTTGGTGTGGGTCTTTGAGGTACGCTTGCCAACGAGCTGCATGGCAGGTCAACATATGTCTGGTCAAGCATGTGGTGCCCAAGCGGCTGATGTTTTGGCCACGTGAGATACGCTTGAGACATATGTTGCAAATAGCAGCAGTGCGATCTGATGCACTCGTCTCAAAAAAGGCCCACACCAAAGAACTTTTAGAATAACGCGCAGAGGCAGCGCTCTGCACAGGCGGAGCTCTGCGGTGTGATTCAGTCGGTGTGCTGCCCCTAAGCTGGCCCCCGGAGGGCATCCTGCCTCGTTGGACATGTGCCTCCTCCTCCTCCTCCTCCTCCTCCTCCCTCCTTCCAGGCACCCACGTGGAGTCAGTGCCCTCATCATCCCCTCCCTCTTCATCGCTGTAGCAAACCTGGCAGTATGCTGCAGCTTGTGGAACATAACTGCCAGATTGCTGTCCTTCTTGAGCATCCCCTCTCTCTGCGCTCACGCTACTGCCTTCCTCTAGCTGAGTGTCATCATCAGAGCCCACAAAACACTGGGCATCCTCCTGGAGCATGTACCCAACACTGTGCTCAAAGAGTTCAGGAGACTCCTCAGGAGGACGTGGTGGGTCTAGGGAAGGAGTCACTGATGATGACATTGAGAGGAGGGAAGACGATGTGTTGGCAGCTGCTTTGCTACTACCCTGAGACTGGGTGAGAGAGGATGAGGAGGATGAAGAGGGCTTGGTCATCCACTCTACCAAGTCGTTGGCATGTTGCGGTTCAACATGTCCAGCTGCCGAAAAGAAGGACAAGCGTGTCCCATGGCCACGTGCTGATGACAATGCACCGCGTCCACGACCAGCACTGTTGTCTCTAGACACAGAGCCTGCTTGCCCTCTTTTATCGGCTCGCGCCTGTGTGCCTCTCCTTGCTGGCCTTCCAGACATGGTAATGGCCTGAAGGGAGTTGGGTAAAAAAGCAGTTGGGTAGTGTATATTGTGCTAGAGGCACACAACACCCACTAACTCCTGCAGATGCCTTTATTATAGAACACCAGAGATAAAGGGGTATATACAGATGTATACTGTGCTGTGCTGGAGGCACACACAACTTCCAATAACTCCTGCAGATGGCAAGTGGTCTCAAATAGAGAAGAGCTATGTAGGTGGATATAGCGGTATGTACTGGGTACAGAGCACGCAGACAGCACGCACTATCTCCTAACACTACTGACTGCAAGCTCTATTATAAAAGATAGATCACTAGCTATATAGGTGAGGTGAATATAGCGGTGTATACTGCGGTCAGGGCACGCAGACAATAACCACTACACAACAGCAAGATCGAAAATCGGCCGAAAACGATCGGTGTGTACTGTGTTGAAGGTACACAGAACACCCTCTGCTTCAGACGCCAACACACTACACGAGGCCACCGCGCTGGCGGCCTTATATAGTGTGGGGCGTGCACTACACAGCCTGAGCTATGATTGGCCACAGGCATCCTGCCTGTGGCCAATCATGGCTCTCCTCGCTGCTGGCGCTGCGATTGGCCAAGCATGCGGGGTCACAGTGCATGCTTGGCCAATCATGAGCCAGCAATACACTGCGCCATCGCAGTGCATTGTGGGCCGTGAGCGCCACACGAATTTGACGCGAACGGACCAAAATGTTCGGACTTCGCGGAACGGACGAACAGCCAATGTTCGAGTCGAACGTACGTTCGACTCGAACACGAAGCTCATCCCTACTCATAGCTGAGTTCTTCCATGCCTCTTATTGGTTTGATTGTCTTGTTTTTTTTTTTGATTTTGTTAAACCTCAACAAAAGTTCTTTGATACCAAGGGTACAACCTATACCATTAATTATTTCCACAATTGCTCCACAGATTTTGTGGTGTATTGCCTGACCTGATATGTGGATCAAACCATCAGACCTTAGACAGCGGTTCGGTGAACACCGCTGCCTGATCAAGGAAGGCAAAGATATGCATAGGCTGTTACGACACTTCTTGGAGAAGCATAATAAACGACTGTGGACTTACAGGTTTGGTTATAGAAGCTATGCCCACTGCCAGAGGTCTCCCTGAAGCAGAGCATTTTTCTCATCTCTGCCAATGGGAAACCTACTGGCTATACACAATAGATACCCTTTCCCTCTGTGGGTTTAATGAAGATCTGGACGTTAAAGTGGTTGTAAATGCACAAGGTTTTTTATCTTCATGCATTCTATGCAGAGTGGCCACAATGGACCTGAGAAGAGGAGAATCTGGGCTATTCTGTGCAAAACCATTACACAGAACAGATAAGTATAACATGCTTTTTATTTTAATGTAAAAAAAAAAAATAGGGTATAATAACCCTTTAATACGTTCCATATTATTGTTATTTTTAGGGTACTTTTTTAACATAAAGTATTGGGGGTCTGATATGATCTTATGATAGTAAAAGTAAGTAACCCACATATAGGGATGAGCCAAACACCCCCCGGTTCGGTTCGATCCAGAACTTTCGAACGGACCAAAAATTTGTGCAAACTTTAGAACCCCATTAAAGTCTATGGGACTCGAACGTTCAAAATAAAAAGTGCTCATTTTAATGTCTAATAAGCAAGATATTGTCCTAAAAAGGGTTTGGGGACCCAGCTCCTGCCCCAGGGGACATGGGTCAATGCCAATTTTTAAAACAAATGTTTTTTCAGGAGCACTGATTTTAATGACGATTAACCTCCCTGGCGGTATTCCTGAGTCTGGCTCGGGGTGAGATTTAATTACCATAAGCGGTATTCCCAAGCCAGACTCAGGATCACATCTCTGGATCCATGTCCCCTAGATCCAGCGTTGTCTCCCCGCTGTGATCAGCGAGCCGCTGTGTCTCGCTCGATCTGTGACAGTGCCGAGCTCCATTCCCTGCGAGCGTTGCAGGGAATGGAGTTCGGCACCACATTCAAAAAGTAAAAAACACAGTATAGATACAGTATACTGTAATCTTACAGATTACAGTACTGTATCAAATAATTACACATAGTTTTGCCCCTTTGTCCCTAGTGGTTTCTCCAGTGTCCTGCATGCAGTTTTATATTATAAATACTGTTCTTTATGCCAGGAAACTGGAGATTGTCCATAGCAACCAAAACATGTCCGTTTACATCAAAAGTGGTTATAGACCAGCTAGAAAACAGCGATAATAAATTAGAATCACTCGCAGAATTGAGCGATAGTAATTTGTGGGTAAATTCATCATCAACCACTAAAAGTAATGACAGTGACAATTCTGCAACTCAGCATGTTTCAGTATTTTCGATTTGATTACATTATTGAATAATTTTTAATATTATTATATTATTATTTGTTATAATTATTTATGGTTATTTATTTTATTATATATATTTTACAATTTATGATTTCATATTTCTAATTTTATCATACCCGGGATGTCTATTAGACTCTTGTTTGGATGGATTTAAGTGAGTTATTTCTAAGAAATACAGGCCTACAAAATAAAACACCAAATTTCCATGCAAAATAATGGTACCGCTTTCAGCACTTAAAATCTGAAATAATCCTACCTCCAGGGAGGTTAAAGTGAAAAAAAGTGAAATATTCTTTTAAAATATCATGCCTGGGGGCGTCTATAGTATGCCTGTAAACTGTCACGTGTTTCCCGTGTTTAGAAAAGTCCCTGCACAAAATGATATTTAACTGACAAAAAGTAATTTAAAACTGCTGTTTTAATGTCATGTCTGGTCCCGGCAATACGGATGAAAATCATTGAGAAGAAAATGGCATGGGTAGCCCTCCTGCCCATTACCAGCCCCTTTGGATCTTGTATGGATATTAAGGGGAACCCCGTACCTAAATTAAAAAAAAGAAAGGCGTGGGGCACCCAGGCCCTATATACTCTGAACAGCAGTTTACAGGCGGTGCAAACAAGACATGGACTGTGTAGGTTTGTTGTGTTAAGTAGAATCTGTTTGTAATTTTGAACTGGTACATTTTTAAAGTGTAGCTCCAGCTAAAAAATCTATTTTTAAGCTTTTTGGAAAAAATAGGGAAGGGTTATCACCCCAGTATATTTTTTTTGGCCGTCCGTCTTTTTTTCATCTCACTTCCTGTTGTCTCCTTACGTTTGCAAGTAGGAGACGTTTGTAAGTTGGATGTTTGAAAGCAGGGGCCTGCCACAACACTGTAAGCCCTTAAAGTAACTATTGGTGGGCGCTGGAGCGCCCTGCTGTGAACGATTATATCAAGAATTGTAGAATAGAAAAGGGGGTTGAGGTGCGCTATGGACATAAAAATAATTTTTTTTTTAAATCCAAAAACCAAAATGTGAGAACTTATAAACAAAGGGCGATTAATGATGAAAGGAGGGGCTGCCACTACCTTTAATATTCAACCCAAAATGTTGAAAACCATAGACAAATATTAAAGAGGTAGTTATGGCGCTCACCTGCTGTTAATTATACCTAGTGTCTGCAGGGGACTCACCTGCTAATGATTGTACCTTGTTAAATTACTTACTGATAATTCCACATAAAAGTAAATTAAAACATAAAAGTGAAAAATAAAGAATAAAATAAAAATAAAAATTCCATATGTGCAATATACAAATAACAGTATGAATCGTGCTTAAAGGTATTGTAGAAATACTGTTTTAAATTATCACTAAATTGCTATATTAGTGCAAAGATTCAATATACTTTCTATAGAAAAAGTTGCATATGTGCGTTTTTACAAATCACATGATAAAAAGTGCTAGGTGCTTATGAAAGTGCCACAGTTTCAGTATATGCTGAAAAAAAGTGTTATGTGCTTCTGAAAATGCCACAATAAGTAAATGCAGTGCTTTATATTCAGTAAAGTCGCTAAATAAAACTCGCTAAATAAAAGAATACAGATGTAAGTTACAAATGTCCAGCAGCATAAAGTTAATGTCAGAGAGTCCTTTCTGGAACAAAAAGTGACAGTGTGGTTCAGTGCTTAGTGGCCTCCTGGATTGCAACCGGTGCGATTCCCATGCATAAAGACAATATTCCGCACTCACCAGCTCCCCTGCCCCTTAAGGGGTTAATGCGCGTCCACAGTGTAAGCCCCTGTGTCGCTATATAGAGCTGCTTCGGTTACCATCCAGTAGATTCCTTCATTAAAAACAGAATGATGCATACATAGTGTAATCCAGTTTAAAACAACATTTTATTAGGTGCATAAAATGCTACTCACAAAAAGAAGGATGAAAAAAGTGCCTCAATGTATAAGCTGGTCACAGCATTTGAATTCACCGCCGCCGCCGCCGTAATGAGAGAGTGGCCTAAAGGTGTAGTAGCATTTTATGCACCTAATAAAATGTTGTTTTAAACTGGATTACACTATGTATGCATCATTCTGTTCCATCTCCGTTCGGCTCCACCTCCATGCTGACACAAGCCTCCTCCTCCTCCACCTCTTCCTGTGTGATGGGTGGGACAGCAGGAACACTGTCTGGATAAAGGGGGCCTTGAGAGGCAAGGAAGTCCTCCCCTTCCTGCCTCTGTTCTGCCTCAAGTGCCCTGTCCATTATTCCACGCATGAATGCCTACAGAGCACCGTTGGTTCCGAGTACAAAGCACTGGAAGAGGCTATGGAGGAAGAAGAGGAGGGGGTGGAGGAGAGAGATGTGTCACAACCAGTAGTAGCATTATGGAGGTGTGGTGGCGGAATAACCTCCAACACTACTGCACCTTGTCCTGCATCCTTCCCAGCTACCAGAAGAGTGACCCAATGGGCCGTGAAGGATAGGTAACGTCCCTGTCCATGCATGCTGGACCATAAGTCAGCGGTAATATGCACCTTACCGCTGACTGCCCTGTCCATGGACATTGCCTTCCACATTCCGGTAGAGAGCTGGAATCACCTTCCGTGAGAAAAAGTGGCGTTTGGGGACCTGCCACTGAGGCACATTGCACGAACTCACTGAAGGGGGCCAAGTCTACCAACTACCAATTTTACTGGACTGCCTCTGAGCCAGCTCTTCACCCCTCTGATCCCCTACAATATATATATATATATATATATATATATATATATATATATATATATATATAGTAGAGGATCAGAGAGGTGAAGAGGCACCAGGCACCAGAGGCAGTCCAGTAAAATAAAAGTGGCTTTATTCAGCAAAATGGCAAAATAAACATAACACCAGACAGACTTGTCTTATCACACGGATGTCAGCTCTTCAAACCTCTGATCCCGTGCAATATATATATGTATGTATGTATGCGTATATATATATATATATATATATATATATATATATATATATATATATATATATATATATATATATATATATATAGAAAGGCCAGTATGGTGGCCTGAAATTATGGGAGGAGCCCGGTCGTGTATATAACCCGCCGTTCGCCCATCTTCCTCGTCGGTTCCGGTGCGCGATACCTGATACGTCAGATATCAAGGGCCGACTATCCTAGACCAGACGCAGTGAGCCCGTTCGTGAGTTCCCGCGTTGTTCGTCTCCGTCTTGACCATCTTCCCGTTCATCAGCGTCCGTGGGTTTCGCCGTCGGAGTGTCGTCTTACCCATCGAATTTGTCGTTACACGTCGGGCCGGCTGTCGCAGGTAGGGCTTCGGCACCCCCTTTTTTCAGTTCATGTATTACAATGTCCCATCAAACATTCCCTGAACTCACGAACCGCTCGAATGTTTTACTGTGGCTCTCGTACTCATGTCACTGTTTCTACTTTCGATGTAGTCGTTATCACCTTCGGTCGATCACGCCACGTCAGGCGATTCGTTCGCAGGTACGACATTCGAAACCGTTCGACTCCCGGAGCATGCTATTAGTATCGGTCGAATCGTTCGACTCACAGCCGACTGCTTGTTACGACAAAGCAAGCAGTCCGCACGTATCGGTTGGTCTGCTCCAGTTCGAACATGTCTCATCATTCATGCAGTTGTGTTATGTATCTCATTTCATCTCATTTCAAGTCATTTCAGTCCCACTCATTTCTACCGTTTCAAATCATTTCTGAAATGATGCACTCTGGTGCACCGATTCGCTTTGAAGTGCCCCAGGGTTCGGCCTCATTTCTGTACATGCTCCAGAGACTGAGTCACTCGCAGGTTCACGCACGGTCCCTGATTCTTGTCTTTGTCATGGCATACCATTTCTGTCACTTATTACGCTCCAATTCGAATCCTGTCGCATTCTTCTATGCACCGATTCGTCCTGGTGTGCCCAGCTGCTACGCCTCATTTCGGTACATGCTCCAGAGACGGATTCTTTGTAACCTACAGTCCAGTCGTTGAATCCTGTCTCTGTCATGGGATATCATTTCTGTCACTTATTACACTCCAGTTCAAATCCTGTCGCATTTTCATGCACCGATTCGTTCTGGTGTGCCCAGCTGCTACGCCTCATTTCAGTACATGCTCCAGAGTCGGATTCTTTGTTGTTACCATCAGTCCAGTCGTTGAATCTTGTCTCTGTCATGGGATATCATTTCTGTCACTTATTACGCTCCGATTCGAATCCTGTTGCATTTATTTATGCACCGATTCGTCCCGGTGTGCCCAGCTGCTACGCCTCATTTCAGTACATGCTCCAAAGACGGGATTCATCTGTTAGGTTCATGGGCTTGTCTTCTGATTCCAGTCTTTGTCATGGGTTTCATTTCATTTCACCTATCACGTTCCGGTACGAATAGTCACATTCGTGGACCAAATTCGTCCCGGCGTGCCCCAGGAATGGCCTCATTTCAGTACATGCTCCAGAATCCGTTTCGTGCTCGGTCGCAAGTTCGTGGCATGGCGATTCGGATCTCTGTCATGGCAGATTCACTCATTTCACGGTCACTCATCGCTTCCCGCTTCTAGTCCAGTTGATTCTTCAATGTTGGATTTTATCGGGGGGCCCTTGCTCGTCAGCCTCATTCGCTATTGAGTTGACAAAAAAAAAAAAAAAAGGGGGAAAAAAATAAAAATAAAAAAAAAAATAATAAAAAGGGGAGAGAAAGGGGGAAAAGAAAAGGGAAGAGAAGAGAAGATTTCATTTGTTTCTTTCATTGTGTCGTTTCATCTCATGTCTAAATCTCACCTCCACTGTTAGCTAGCCGTTCGTCAGGTGGGAGTCTCAAACAAACTTCACCTTCATCTCCTCAGGTCAGTCGAGTTTCAGTAGGTCCAGCCTGCACCTGGTCGGACGGTGCCTCCTTAGGTAAGCATAATCATCTGGTAGGAAACGCTCTTCAGCACAAGCATCCTTCTTTAAAAAAAAAAAAAAAAAAAAAAAAAAAAGAAAAATGTATTTTTCTTTAGGAGTCTCCAACCAGTTTGTAATCCATGTCACCCCTATAGGTCCATATTAGGAGAAAACCCGGATCAGAGGGCTAGTAGCCTCGCCAGACCCGCATTCTGCCACCATGTCCCAGGCTGGCAGCGAGGACCTCACGGCTCCATTATCTCCATCTGTTGTCTCAGAGAATGGCAGCCAAAGGGCCTTCAGAGCGTGGACCATTCCCAGGCTCACAGCCGAGCTAAGACGCAGGGGCGTGCCCTTTCCAGCAACAGCCAGAAAGGCCGAGCTTTTCAGGCTCCTGTTTCCTCCCCCTGCGGCGGTTGAGGCTTGTGCCCAGCAGGCCTCCCTGGGCTCCATCGCCTCCTCAATCTCACAGCTTCACACCCTGGTGTCGTCCCTCACAACCTCAATGTCAGAACTGCAGAGTCGAGTGGCCCTCCTCGAGACCCACCCCGCTGTTCCTCTGCCAGTACCAGCATCCGAGCCAGTTGTTAATCCTCCCGCAGGTATCTCCGGATGTGCACCAATAGTGTACCCGTCCCATCTGGTGTCAGCTAACATCAGGAAGGACATCTTAGAGGGCAAAGACGTCAATTTGGCTTCTCTTCTCATCTCTATTCATGAGCTGGCAGAGAACAAGGCGTATACTTGGGGGGACGTGTCAGTGGTCCTCAAAGCCAAGGATTCCAGACTGGACAGGAAACTCTCAATCACCGAGTTTACCCTGGCTTTCGGCATGATGAGGGACATCATTTGCTCAGCCTCCCCTGGCAGGAGGGAGGAGCTGGATCGGTACCTCCATGTGGTAGTTGACCTGGGTTACAAGTACGACGGTTTTTCATTCTATGATTACCACCGCTCCTTCTCCGCTAAAGCAGCCGCCAGGCTCTCCCAGTTCCAGACACCTACGGACTGGAGCACCATGGATACCGAGCTGTTCTGCCGCCACTTCGCGGGGCTACGGTCCCCTCTGTGTGCGATCTGCCAGTCAGCAACTCATACTGCGGCTTGGTGCGCTAGCTCAGTGGCAGCCCCGCCCTTAGACGGTCCATCTACCTCGGGTGCCGCTCAGGGCCTACAGGCACCGGCACGCCTGCCGCAGACCGATAAGCTTGGGCGCCCAGTCAAAACCATGGGCGGTGCACCAATCTGCAACAATTACAACAGTGGGTCGTGCAATTTTAGTCAGTGTAGGCTGCTCCATGTGTGCACCCAGTGTCATAGAGCTCACCCCCGGCTGATGTGCGAGCTCAAGCAGCTCAAGAGGTCCTGACTAAGCCGGCTCAACATTTCATGGCTTAGTGTCTACCTCACCAGTCATCCTACCCCCTCACTATCCGCCTACCTCGTCCAGGGCTTCACGCAAGGTTTTCATACTGGACTTGTCTCTCTCCCTCACCTCACGCACGAATGCCAGAACCTACGGTCAGCAGCCACGGATGAACAAGCCATTGACCTACTGCTGCAATCTGAGCTAGACCAGGACTTTATCATCGGCCCTTTCGTACAGCCCCCATTTAACACCTGGCGAGTCAGCCCTATTGGGCTTGTCAAGGGCAAGTTCTCTAATAAACTCAGATTGGTTTATGATTTGTCAGCGCCTCATTCCTCTACGGTCCCCAGCCTCAATTCCCTTATCCCCTCTGAGGAGTTCTCCCTTAAGTATGCATCTGTAGACATGGCCATCCAGGCCATTCTTAAAACAGGCACAGGTACCTGGCTTTCCAAGGCCGACATCTCAAACGCCTTCAAGCTTCTTCCCATCCATCCATCCCTCTGGTGCTGGCATGGCATCAAGTGGAGGCAGCTGT
Organism: Lithobates pipiens; assembly: GCF_037356315.1. Lineage (NCBI taxonomy): Eukaryota > Metazoa > Chordata > Amphibia > Anura > Ranidae > Lithobates > Lithobates pipiens. The sequence continues at coordinate 229,787,037 of NW_027507758.1, forward strand.
ACTACTTTGCCACTAAACTCACGTTCGGATCCAAGAGTAGTCCCTGGCTCTTCGACACTTTTGCGCAGGCTCTCGCATGGATCTTGCTGCACGTAGCCCAGTGTCAGGAAGTCATTCATTATCTGGATGACTTCCTGCTGATAGAGTCACCCGGCTCTCCTCCACGAGATCTGGGTAAATTGAGGGCAGTCTTCAATAATCTTAACGTCCCCATTGCCGAGCATAAGGTGGAGGGTCCATCGCAGGCCATCACCTTTCTCGGGGTCAGCCTAGACACTAACACTATGCAGGCCAGCCTTCCCCCGGATAAACTGACCCGCATCAGGACGGTCCTGAGGGACTTCACCCGTGCCAGGACTTGTACCAAGAGACAGCTTCAATCCCTTCTTGGCATGCTTAATTTCGCCATGCGCATCATCCCTCAGGGGCGCTCGTTCGTGTCACGCCTGTTAGCCTTACTGTCCCACTCTCAGGACCCGGAGCAAGTACTCAGCCTGGATTCCGCAGCTATAGCAGACCTTGCCATGTGGGAGGAATTCCTATCTTCCTGGAATGGAGTGTCCCTGTTCGTCCCCTCCGTGTCCTCCCTTTCACCTCGGGTGGTGACCGACGCGGCAGCCTCCACGGGCTTTGCGGCGATCTTTGGCAACCTCTGGCTCGCAGCCCCCTGGCCTCCCCAGATACTGGCTATTCCTGGCTTCACTGAGACGTCCTCCCTGTTCGAGTTATATCCTATTGTAGCCGCTGCACACACGTGGGGCCGCAGCTGGTCGGGCCAGACGGTGGTTTTTTCTACAGATAACCTGGCCACTGCGGAGATCATTAATAAAGGCAGGTCCAGGTCTCTACAGATTATGTCCTTCCTGCGGCGACTGACCCAGCTCTCATTGTTGTTTCAGTTCAACCTTCATTGTTCCTTTGTCCCCGGTAAATTTAATCAGGCGGCGGATGCCCTCTCCCGCTTTAACTTTGTTTCGTTTTTTGACCAGGTGCCCGGAGCCGGACCAACATCAGCAGCTATCCCGGACTGGTCTCAACTGACCTTGGATTAGCCCCACACCTCTCAGCAGCAACTCAACTCATTGATCTCTCCCTCTCAAACAATACCCGCAAGGCCTATCAATCGGCCTGGAGGGCCTTTAGCCGCTTCGCGTCGTCTCACAGCACAGAGTCCTCCCGGGTCAAACAAGTCCTTGCCTTCATTTCTTACTGCCATTCGGAGTTGGCATTGTCCTTTAATACGATCCGGTTGTACTTGGCCGGGGTACAACATTTCACGTCCCTCCAGGACCCTACTAAGCCCTCCTTGTTCACTTACCACGCCGTCCGGGCTCTCATGCGCGGCATTCAGAAGCGTCGGCCGGTGTCCAGCACCAAACGGCTGCCTATCACAGGTGAAGTGTTCAGGGACATGTCAGATATTCTGGCCTCTTCACCTTTCGGTCTCCACGTTAGTGTCGTCCTGCAAGCAGCCATACATCTGGCCTTCTACGGCTTCTTACGACCAGGCGAGTTTACCTGCAGTAGCCCCTCGGCACGCATGCTGTGCAAGCACCATCTAGTCAGGTTCGAGGACCACTTCATCCTACACTTAGCGGTTTCCAAGACACAGCAGCTTGGATCAGGCACGGACATACACTTCTATAAGACCTACAACCGCTGGTGCCCGGTCACTGTTCTCACCCGCTTGTTGACCCTTTTGGCCGATCAACCAGGGACTGGCCCGCTTCTGCCCTTTCACACGAAACCTCTCAACGCAGCCCAGTTCATGGAACATGTCAGGATACTCCTGGGCATCCTTCACCTCAATCCTGCCCACTACTCTGGACATTCATTTCGTATCGGGGCAGCTTCGACGGCCTCCCGCCAAGGGGTCCCGGTCCATGTTATCAAAAAGTTGGGTAGATGGAAGTCCTCCTGTTTTGCCCGTTACATACCCAATCCGCAAGTTGAGATGGCCCAGGCCTTCGTCAAACTCACCCAGTAACAGTCTTGATTCAATAAAATGCATCCCCTACCTGAGTGTTTTTGCCCCCTTATTTTGGTATACCGTACGTTAGACCAGGGCACACTTTCAGGAACATTTCAAGTAAGCGAGTTTATGTTATCCTTGTTTGTCATCCTTATCCGTATCGGTCAGAGGGCTCTACACCATAAATAGAAAGGCCAGTATGGTGGCCTGAAATTATGGGAGGAGCCCGGTCGTGTATATAACCCGCCGTTCGCCCATCTTCCTCGTCGGTTCCGGTGCGCGATACCCGCCCACCCGCCCCCTTTATCAGGGCTTTTCTCTAGCATACTCCTCATGTGAGTACTCATTTCACCATTTCATATTCATTTCATTTTAAGGTATGCCCCCTTATTTTGGTATACCGTACGTTAGACCAGGGCACACTTTCAGGTCCATTTCAAGTAAGCGAGTTTATGTTATCCTTGTTTGTCATCCTTATCCGTATCGGTCAGAGGGCTCTACACCATAAATATATATATATATATATATATGTTGTAAGGCTGGCCGCAGGCCAGCCTGGATTTGTAGGAGGAGCCTGAGAGGGCTATTTAAACCTCCTCCTCTGTCAGGGCCAGTGTCGGTGGGATTTCTGGATTCCCACCCACCCGTTCCCCAGTTTCATACATTCTCATAGTATTTTGTTCTTATTCTTACATTCAGGGTATGCCCTCTTCTCAGGCATACTGACCAGCTAGGCCAAGGCACACCTCAGGCCTTGGTTCTTAGGAGTATCACTTTTCCCGCTTGAAGACTCTGACTACAAATATATATATATATATATATATTGGCTCCTCTACACCTATGATTAGCTCAAGAAAAGAGCACACATGCCCCTCGTTGGCACTGCTCATGATCCAAAAAGTGTCGTGCTTATGCCTGTCCCGGTGACGTCATCACACCACAGCTGCAATCTACACTGCATCCCAGCTGCACTTCCTCCTTTGCTGCCTCACTGTTCTTACTGCAGAACTAACTGGATTTGTTCCATACAGTGGCAGCTTGATGTGCATAAGGTGGATGACCGTCACAGATGAGCCTAATTAACCTTATTTCATGTGAGTTGCCAATTTGGAATGTATTAATAAACGGTTTTACATACTGCACTTGGAGGCGCTTTTCCCTCTTTCTTTGTCTGGTTTCATATAGAGTTGGCTTTGCTCTGGGATCAGCCTGCTTAAATGGACTCTGTCCAAAAGAAAATCTTGGACTTGAAAAGTGGACTTTTATTTCTTTATCTAAGATGGATTGTACATATGGACATATTATATTTATTGCTTCACATTATTAATTATTCTATGTTGTTATTATTGACACAATCTGGTTAAACCCCCAGTTCCTGTACTATAACTGTTTCTTTAAATGTCTCACTTGGCTTTTGAATTCAGATGGAATTGAGCCTTGTATGGATTATTAAACCTTTTGATTCCATAGGAATATTGACATGTTTTCTTCACCCCGTTTCTCTTTTTTGCTGTAATTTCTTTTCATTGATACTTTTTGATTGTGGTTTCTCTTATAATAGTTTTTTTTAATGCCATGAATCACTTTTTCTCTGTGATATAATTAGTATATTGTCAGACCTGCATGCTTGACATCATGTTCATATGCTGTATATTTTTCTGGAAATTCAGGCTACTGTTTGTATTCCTTTGACCGCTTCAGCTCCAGAAGATTTTACCCCCTTCATGACCAGAGCACTTTTTTTCCCCAAAAATAGAGATTTCTTTTGGTGGTATTTGATCACCTCTGCGGTTTTTATTTTTTTGCGCTATAAACAAAAAATAATTTTTTTATAAAAAGCTATATTTTTTACTATTTGCTATAATAAATATCCCCCAAAAATATATAAAAAAAACAATTTTTTTTCCTCAGTTTAGGCCGATAAGTATTCTTCTACATATTTTTGTTACATTTTTTTTGCAATAAGTGTATATTGATTGCTTTGCGCAAAAGTTATAGGGTCTACAAAATAGGGGAAAGTTTATGGCATTTGTATTATTCATTTTCTTTTTATTAGTAATGGTGGTGATCTGCGATTTTTTATCATGACTGTGACATTATGGCAGACACATCGGACACTTTTGACAGTATTTTTGGACCATTGTCATTTATACAGCGATCAGTGCTATAAAAATGCACTGATTACTGTGTAAATGACACTGGCAGGGAAGAGGTTAAACACTAGGGGGCAATCAAGGGGTGTGTCCTAGGGAGTGATTCTAACTGTGGGGGTATGGGCTACCACTCACATGACAGCGATCACTGCTCCTGATGAACAGGGAAATGCCTTGTTTACATAGGAATCTCCCTGTTTTGCGGCTCCATGACATGATCACTGGGACACCGGCAGACATCGAGTCAGTGGGTCCCGCTGGCACAGCCAATTAAAGGGGACATACAGGTACACCCATTTGTCCACCACTATATCGGCGTGCAGCGGTTGGCGAGTGGTTAAGCTATGACATATTAGGCAGGGACTACTACAGTGCCTTGCAAAAGTATTCTTTTGACCTATTTTTTTACATTACAACCTTTGGGTCAATGTTTTTTTTTTTTAAATCCGAATTATATGTGATGGATCAGAACACAATAGTCTCAGGCCCCTTTCACACGGGCGGATAGAATGGTGCTTTTAGCTGCGGATTTTCTAGTTTTCCACCGCAGCCAAAGGCACACAATGCTTTCCTATGGCCCTGTTCACACACAGCGTTTAACTGCGATTTCGTTACGTGCGGTTCGGTGCGAATAGAAAAAATAGAATTGGAGGGGGGCGTGGCTAACCGCTGAGCTTGATGGACGCCTGAATCCTCAGCTCCTGCACCGACCGGATTATACAGCGGATCCATCGCCGTTCAGCTTACTTTTCGAAACCCCTAATCGCACGGAGAGACTCCCGCAAGACCCAGCAATGTCTCAGGCTAACCGCAAAAGAAAAGAATACCGGCCGCCGAAGAAGCTGACTGATTACTTTAATCAGCCGCCTGACACAGAAATCCAAGATGGCGCCTGCGGCCCTGCTCAAGAATCATCTGCCTACACAGATCTCCCTGATGCAGACGAACAAGCAATATCCACTCCGCAGCACTCTCCTGAATCATCTACACAGTATACTCCCTCCTCGGCCAGTAACAGCCCAGCAAAAGCGTGGATGCGACTAGATTCTGCGAGGCCTAACTCTGAGGTAAGCCCTGCATCCCTTTCAATATCACCTCAGCCCTCAGCTATTGCGGCCTTCCCCACCTCTGACCAGCCTGTTCTGGACACTACCATGAAGGAGATGCTAATCTCCTTGCAATCCTCCATACACACTGAGATTGCATCCATGTTCACTAAATTTTCCTCTCATGTGCTGCACTTAGGCCAAAAAATCCAACGTGTTGAACATCATATGGGTGACCTGACTAATACTGTTAATGATCTTGTGGATGCCCAGGATCATACGCATGATGAACAACAATGGTTAAAATCCAAAATGGCGGACCTTGAAGACCGCTCTCGACGTACCAACGTCAAAATCAGAGGTATCCCTGAATCGGGTCCTGCCTCATGACCTCAACTCATACGCCAGAAAAATGATCTCCACTATCTTACCAGACCTGTCACCTATGGAGACCATAATTGATCGCATACACCGCATTCCCAAGCCGCCACACCTTGCAGCAACCGTACCCAGAGATGTCTTGATGCGGGTTCATTTTTTTCACGCTAAAGATCAGCTACTATTCAAGACCAGACATCTGAACAAGCTGCCCGAACCGTTTACTGACTTACAGTTATTTGCAGATTTGTCTCAGCATACTAGACAACTGCGCAGACAGCTGATCACCATTACCAAACCACTGTTTAATCACAAGATTCCCTACCAATGGGGATTCCCGACTAAACTCATCGTTACCAGAAATGGAACGAAACATATCATTACATCTGTTCCTGAAGGCCTAAAACTCCTACAACAATGGGAAATCTTCCCGGAAGAGCCTGCCCCTCTGTCCAATACTCGCAGGGGTCCTTCCCAACCCCTCTATGCTAAGCATCCTCCCAATGCTCGCTGAAGCCACTATCCAGGCGATGATCATTCTTTTCATACTATACTTACTCCGGTCGGTGCCCTGCTTGTGCTGTGTTCACCACAAACTTTTACCCCACTCAATTGACACAGCCTAGTGTTGAAGGCTGTCCTAAGCTATAGTTCATACCACTTGTTCTACTGTTCTGTTTACAGTTACCATTGTATTATATTATAACCTCTTCTTTCCACCCTTCCCTTCCCTGATTTCCCTACGTCTTGAGAAATCCACCTGCACTATCTTCAGGAACTCGCACCCAGGAACCATTTGCCGCTATTCAGAGACTTCCACCTAACGTGAGTACTACTTACTACTCTTACACCTAACACCCAAGCCTGCTATACAGTATGCCGAAATTTCTCTCACTTAATACAAAAGGACTTAATCATCCTGCGAAAAGATCCTCCATGTGGAGGACCGCTACTCAATCCAAATGTGACATCATTTGTCTCCAAGAGACACACTTCAAAAAAGATGGTGAGCCTCGCTGTACTAACCGCCGATTCCCCCACATTTTTTAATCGTCAGGTCCAGACAAACGCAATGGGGTTATGATAGCGATTAAAGATACCATTTCCTTCACCTTACACAACAGCATGGCAGACGAAGACGGGAGATTCATAGCACTGGACTGCAACCTCGACAAAACCAGATACACCATTGTAAATATCTACTCCCCCAATACTGGCCAAATCAAATTTCTATCTAAACTGATGAAAAAACTCGAAACATTTCGACAAGGTTGTTCAATTATATGTGGAGACTTTAATGTGGTACCAGACAATTCGATGGATACTTCTTCACGATCCTCCAGACTAACTTCTCCAATGACCACCTTCATCAGAAACAATAACCTCTACGACATCTGGAGATGTCACCATACCACAGAAAGGGACTACTCTTTTTTTTCTCACAGGCACAACTGCTATACGAGGATTGACTATTTTCTTGTTGACAAATGGACATTGACAAGATCAACAGAATCAAGCATCGGTACGATAACCTGGTCCGATCACGCTCCGATAACACTCACTGTTACAGATCATCCAAATTCCCCACGTCATACAGTATGGAGAGCAGATGCAGGCGTTATTCTTTCCCCAGAACATTCTTCTTATATACGCACTCAACTTGAAGAATTTTTTCAGATAAATGCTGGCTCAGTCTCCAGTAACACTGTCCTCTGGAATACTCATAAGGCATTCGTCAGGGGGATCATTATACAGCTCTCTGCAAGAGAGAAGAGGAGGAGATCACAGCGTCTAGACACCATTGTAGCCAAGATACATACACTTGATGTTCAAAACCAAACCAATCCAGATCCCAAACTAAAGGATCAGTTAGTTCTCCTCCGGCAGGAACTTAGAAACGTACTTCTAGAAACACACACTAAGTCCTACATGAAATTGAAGGCACATTATTACACTACAGGCAATAAAGCAGGGAAAGCACTTGCACTCCAGACCAAGGGTCGATACATCAAATCCAAAATTCACCACCTCTTCCACCCCACCTCAAAACAGAAACTATTAGATCCGCAAGCTATTGCTGATGCGTTTAGTCATTATTACCAAACATTGTACAACTTGAAAGATGACACTAACACGAACCAACCCTCCCTTGCAGACATTAATACATTCCTGCAAACAATTGATTTACCAACACTATCACAGCAACATTTGGCTGACCTAAATACACCCTTTACTCGTTCAGAGGTGCAAAACATAATATCAGCTCTACCTACCAATAAATCACCAGGGCCTGATGGCTTACCTCTGCTGTTCTTTACTCTCTACTCTAACCTCTGTTCTTTCAGGTCTCTCTCTATCCTCTCCCTCTTCTTTCTCTGGTCGACCGGTCCGTGCAGCCCTGGGTAGGCTAATGTTTGCTTTTTTTTACCAAGTCTCATGGCCCCCCTGAGTATCTTATCACTTAATGTGAAGGGACTCAATTCCCCCAACAAGCGAGTTAAGGCCTTTAGAACCTTTGTCTCCTTGAAAGCCCAAGTAGTCGCACTACAAGAAACACACTTTGCAGCCCATACCACACCTAAATTCTTCAACGCCAAATTCCCCCAAGTCTACACAGCCTCCTCCTCCACGAAGCACAGAGGAGTTCTCTTAGCATTCCATCATTCACTTCTATTCTCTATCTCGTCGGAAGTAAGAGATCCGGAAGGTCGCTATCTATTAGTTTCGGGACATATACAGGACACGGAAGTTACCTTTGTGTCATACTACGCCCCCAATACTAACCCTAACCCTTTTTTCTCACATTTACTACAGATAATTCAGACGCATGCTAGAGGAGCGCTGTACGTATGCGGCGACTCCAACTTAGTCCTACATCCACACCTGGATAAGTCCCCATACTCGTCAGAAAATTTTTCTCTCTCTAAAAGACTAAGCAAGCAGCTTGCTCACGCGACGCTCCTCGATACATGGCGTGAATGTAACCCCCTTAAGAAGAACTATACATTTTACTCAAACCCTCATAAATCCTTCTCGAGGATCGATCACTTTTTTATCCCACTTGCTGCTGCGCCCACTCTGTTGCACTCCCGCATACACCCGATATCCTGGTCTGACCATAGCGCGGTGATCACGACAGTTTCGTCAATAATCCCACAGAACGCAGACAGGACATAGTCTTTAAGTGAAATTCAGCTTTCTGACCCATCATATTGTCTAGACATTCAGACGGCCTTAAATGACTATGTTTCCTTTAATGACACCCCCGGAATATCTCCTACCCTCCTCTGGGAAGCTCATAAACCAGTTATCCGTGGTACAATTATTTCGGTATCCTCTCAACTTAAGAAATTCAGACAGGCCCAATTACAACGGCTAGAGGAAGACCATCAGCGTTCCTTTCTTCTCTTTCAGTCAGACCCCACTGAGACCAACAAACTTGCTCTAGATAAAGCTAAGTTGGCCCTGGATCTTGTGCTTGCTGAAGAGGCAGATAAGTCTATCCACAAATCGGCGCATAGACTTTATACAAAGGCAAATAAGCCTAGCACCTTTTTAGCACTGCGCCTACGGCATCCTGATAGGTCCTTTAAGCCTATTAAGCTTCGGCTAGCACAGGGTGGCATGACCAATAACCCTATGAAAATCTTAACAGAATTTAGCACTCGACTATCTAAACTGTATGAACCAGGTACGCCTTTCTCTAGCACCCAGGCGAATTCCCTCCTCCATCCGCTATCTCTCCCTAATCTTTCAAGCGCTGACCGTTCGGCAATAGAAGAACCTATATCTAATGTAGAAATTCTTGCAGCTATCAAATCCCTTAAACCTAACAAAAGGCCCGGCCCTGATGGTTTACCGGCTTTATATTACAAGAAATTTGCCCATACCCTCTCCCCCCTCTTAACTAAATCTTTTAATTCTCTCCTCCAGCAACACTCCTTCGGCAGAGATGCGCTAACAGCTATTATTTCAATGATTCCTAAACCAAACACTGACTCAACAATATGGTCCAACTTTAGGCCGATATCATTACTCAATGTTGACGTCAAAATTCTGGCTAAGGTCCTGGCGCTACGACTCAATCCAGTAATTGGGAAGCTAATACATAAGGACCAGGTTGGGTTCATCCCTAAGAGGCAAGCCAGTGATAATGTCCGGAGGGTCGTTTTGCTGCAGCATATTGCTAAAGCACGTAAGATGCCCATGCATTTGCTCTCACTGGATATACGCAAGGCATTTGATACGGTCTCATGGCCATACCTGCAATATATACTTCAATATTGGGGATTTGGTCCTCACTTCCTCAAATGGATAGGTGCCCTTTACACCCAGCCTTGTGCTTATGTACGCTATGCTGGCTTTAAGTCAGAACGCTTTCCTATACAGAGAGGAACGAGACAAGGCTGTCCCCTCTCCCCCTTGTTGTTCGCCTTAGCTATCGAACCCTTGGCTGCTTTAATTAGGGCAGACCCGAACATCCGGGGATTGGAGATAGCAAACACGACACATAAATTGTGTCTGTTTGCCGATGATGCTTTGCTGTTCGTTACTACTCCTCATACGACCTTGCCTAATTTATGTAAATTGCTGGAGCAGTTCGCTGCTATTTCCGGCCTAGAGGTCAATCAGGCTAAATCTAGGGCTCTAGACGTATCTCTGCCGAGTGATGAGCTTAATCTTCTTCGCAGCAACTTCCCTTTTCAATGGTCCTCATCCTCTATCCCGTATCTTGGTGTCAATCTCACAAAAGACCCGTTGTATTTGTTTCAATATAACTATCTTCCGCTACTTAGGAAGCTGACTAGTCTCTTATCATCCTGGCAACCACTGTGCGTATCGTGGTTAGGTCGCATAGTGGCAGTCAAAATGACACTGCTACCTAAACTATTATATCTATACCGAGTCCTTCCGATTCGTGTCCCGCTATATTTTCACCGACTGGTTCAAGGTAAAGTCTTCAAATACATCTGGGGAACAATTAGGCCTAGAGTCACTAAAGCCACCATGTACCGCCACAAATCATTAGGTGGGTTAGGAGTACCTAATTTTAGACACTATTACTGTGCAGCTCAAATTGCGCAACTCACCCTGTACCATGCTAAAACGGAGATACCGATATGGGTTAGCCTCGAAGCTATAGACACCTCTCCGATAAATATATCTAATCTATTGTGGCTCCCCCCTACACTGAGAAGCAGACTTAGTAATCCGATCACAGCGCACTCCCTCAGAGTCTGGGACGAGACCCACAAATCTTTCCGGCTTAAATCTCGTCATCTACCATTACTCTCTATTATCGGCCACCCATCATTTATCCCTGCCTTTTCTGAACCTGGACTATTTACGGCTTGGTCTGGGGCAGGGCTCGACCGAGTTGGCACCCTTATGCGCAATGGCAAAGTCAAGTCCTTCCCTGCTCTCCAGGCCCAATCGCACTTACCTAATGGCGAATGTTTTCGTTACCTGCAGATCGCCCATTTCCTCAACTCCATTCCTAAACCTATTAGTCCCCATGATACTAACTCTTTTTATGAGCAAATATGCGAAACGGACCCGCATGCACCAGGCATTATCTCCCAACTGTACACTCAATTCTCCTCCCCCCCTACAACTCTCCCATCTTATACTAGGGGATGGCCAGCAGACCTCGAATTAGACCTCAAAGAAGACACATGGAACACAATCTGGACTAACACAAATAAAGCAACGCAGAATGTTATAGCCTCTGAGGCTAATTATAAAGTCCTCATGCGCTGGTACTTGGTCCCAGCCAGGATTGCTAAATTTGTTCCGGGATATCCCGCCACATGCTTCAGGGGCTGTAACACAGCGGGCACACATTTCCACATATGGTGGTCTTGTCCAGTAGCACAGCGTTTTTGGATAACTTCCTTCCAGATAGCATCGACCCTTACGGGACACTCTATTTTACCAGATCCTTCACTAGCCCTTCTCAACTCTACTCCCCATAACTACACTCGTAGTCAATTGGCTTTATTTCTGCAACTTACCACAGCAGCTAAACAAACTATTGCCAAGGCGTGGAAAACCCCCACGCTTCCGGTAGCTGAAATGAAGAATAGGGTTACAAAGGCCATGATTCACTCTAAATCAGAGGCGAAACTCCTCGATCGTATGCCCCAATTCTATAAAATATGGCAGCCCTGGATACAACACTTTCTACCCCCAGATCTCGACCCCTATCTATTTGAGCCCTAGGGTAATTGCAGAACTGGGATGGCCTCAGAAGTATGTGGGCCTGGGTCTGTGCGGAACGGTTGACCAACTCTCCTGCTTTTCTTTTCTTCTACTCTCTCTCCCCTTTCCCTTCATTCTATCTTCCGACTGGTATTTCTGTCCTCTTCTAGCTGTTCTCTCCTTCTCCACCCTTCTCTTTATTTGGAAATCTTTTTGTACATGCAGTACCATTACTCCTCTATTTGCAACCAATATAGGGGAAGAATGTATCCAAGTTAGCTGACTCCGACTCAATCGGAGTGTTTCAATTCTGTTCGATATATGCTTCGGTTGATACTCCTTGTACAACTCTACGCGACATACGCTTTTGCTTGTTTGTACCGTATTCTTGAGTATGATGTCGCTTGTTCTCTGTTTTATTATTTTATATACTCTGTTATACCGAAACTACATTAACAGTGTACTGTATATTCTGTCTGTTTATTGATAATAAAAACTTTTTGAAAGAAAATCACGCCACTCCAGGTCCTGATCTCAAAAGCTGGCTGTGTAGCTCCTCAGCTTTTGTAACGAATTTACGCCTCTACTCACCCACCATACAGGCATCGATCTCTGCATGGAAAAGTTTACTTAATAATAAGTGGATGTCACTCCCCATGAAAGACTTACAGATACCACTTCACACTCTCCGGATTTTAACCCCTGATCTGCACCTCCCTACATGGCTCACATCACACGCATCAAACACGGCTGAACTTAGAACCCTCACTGACCACAAAACATTCCCTGAGATCCAGTCCACGTACGGAGCACCCACCTCAGACTTCCTCGCGTTTCACAGAATATGTTCATGTCTAAACACATGCACAAACATAGAAGGGACATTACCTACAAAATTATGGAACTTCTATTTCTCTCGTAGCTCCACGGCTAAAGGCATCTCACTTATCTACCCATTGCTTCAAGGGAAAAATATCTTCTACAAATCCAAACCCTTCCTTGATTGGGAATTAGACGCACACATGCAACTTTCTGATGACCAATGGCAACAAGCACTAAAGTCTGTTCATAAGGCTACCCGGTGCATGAGCTTATGGGAACTAACAACCAAAATCACACTTCGATGGTACCTAACCCCTCATAGGTTGGCTAAATTTCAAACCTCCGTCACCCCACTATGCTGGCGTAATTGTAATCATACAGGGACCCTAATCCATATCTTATGGCACTGTCCTAAAATACGACCCCTCTGGTCGGAAGTCACACGACTTATTCATGAAATTAGTCATACCACTATCTCCCTGTCACCGCAACTGGCCATACTCAATATCATACCAGAAGATATCCCCCACACATTTCACACAGTTATTACCCACATTCTCCTAGCTACTAGATTACTTCTAACTAGAAATTGGAAATCACCAAATTTACCCACTATCGTTGACGTCACCACATTGGTTCACTCACATTCTACATACGAACTTCTTGGATCAAGAGGTCTAGCCTCATATGTCAAAACTCAGAATAAATGGCTCCCATGGCACAGATGGTATAAATCTAAGATAGATTGAACATCCACTTGATGACTTTTATCCTTTTTATTGCTATTGTTCCTGTACTCGAACGATTACTCACCGCACAACCTTATTCTCAAGATCCTTATCCCTTCCTAATCCCCATCCCTCCCCCCCCCCTCCTCCTACCCTATCTCCTATCCCACTAACCTTACTTCAATTGTTACTTGGTACATGACCAGATCTGTTACCTTATTTCCTGTTTTATACCAATTATATATATGTGTACCGAGATTATTGTTACTACTGGCAATTTCTGTTATGATATGTTATGATTGTAACCGATGGAATTGTACTTTTTACTTCTCAACATTATCCATTGCGAAACTTAATAAAAATTTATTTGGAAAAAATTGAATTGTATGCATCCAGGTGCGATGTAGCGCAGCTATAAGCACATAACCGCAGGTAATTGCAGTCTTTTGTGTCAACTGCGGCCAGCAGCGTGAAAGAAAAAAAAACACCCGGAAGCACATCCTAATCAGCAGGTGTACCTGGGAAATGACACAGGAAGTTGAGAGGGATGAAAGGGGAGAAGACAGCATGGCGGCAAGAGACATCTCGCACAAGGCCATTATCGCACTGGTGCATGCCTGACCAGAGTTATGGGACTCAGAATGCCCAGGATATGCAGACCGAGTGCTGAAGAGAGCAAAGTGGGAGGAAGTCTACAAATATGTCACACCGAACTGGGACGAGATGTCTGCAACTGAACAGGATAACCGAGGTGAGTGCAAGGTTTGTTGTGTCTATGCAGCAGGGTACACATGCATCCTAGTGAAGATTTTACCCCCTAATGACCAGGCCATTTTATAGCAATACAGCACTGCGTCACTGACAATGCTGAAAACAAACTAAATTGAATGGGAAATCAATGGTTGGGGTCTGCCCTATAGTGTTGTCCGGGTGGGAGGGGGCAGATCTGTCTCGACTTTTGTCCCTAACATGTTATGTTTTTTATATATTGCAGGAAAGGAGGTTTATACACGTTGGAGGTCCCTGCGCGACCGGTACAAAAAAGAAGTCAACGAAGGCTGCGGAGAGAAGCGGAGCACCCTCAACTCGTCGCAGGCCTAACCCCCATGCAGAGGCTTTGTCATCTTTGAGGCGCACCACTGAGATGCGCGCGTAAGTATATCCATTTATTTTACTTAGAGATTTGTGACCAGATTTGTGACCAGTAAAGGAGTATTCATGTTCAAACGTGTAATGTATATTGTTACCTAGAACTGTGTCAAGTGTCCCTGTGAGAGCAAGCGCAAGGCGTGAAAGTTCGTCACCATCACCATCAGGAGACGCTGACACCAGTCAAGAAACCACAGAGACAGTGTCATCCCAAGAATATCATCCATCCACTCAAGAACCTGCGGTATGTATTTTAAAAATGTCACAATTTCTGTCCACAAAAAAACGTATTACTTACATTTTGAAAAGGCAGCTGGTGTTGGCACAAATGTTGGAGAAACAACAACAGCTTATTTTTGGGCAAAGTGTGACTTGTTCTTCTGGCTTTGGAGGTCTTCAGTGTGATCAGGATTTTGCGGCAAAACAAGTACCTGTGTCTGATCTATTCTAAACAGGTGCTGCAATATTTGTACAAGCATCATCATCATATGCTGTTCACTAAAGTGTGACCTCAGTATCAGATGCATAATCTATATATTCTAACTATTGCAGGCAAATCCAGATAGGAGAGTCCGGTCTATTTCCAGCACCTGTCGAACACGCCTTACTCAACAAGAGACACCTTTTGAGGAATATTTCAACCGTATCATTGAAGAAATGAGAAACCAATCACAAAACCAGGCCAAAGATGATGAATTCCTCAACATCTCAGACCCAGATGTTATGTTCTTGAGAATGTTGCTTTGTGTAATCAGGGAGATTCCTGCAGATAAGCACACTGAGGTCAGGGGTGATATACATGCCTATTTAACGTATATCGTGTCCGCTTGCAAAGAGCAACGCCCATATCCTAAATTTCAGCCATGGGCTATGGGCTTTAATTCACCTAGTGGCTCTTTCAGTAGACCAATGCCCAGTCAGCAGTGCCATGACACAACATCTGCCATTAACCCTTATGCAGGACCCCCACCACTGTATACACCTTACCCATCTAATCCTGGTTACCAAAGGATGCATGTGCAGCCACACCCAGTGTCTTCACCCTCATCTTCCCATTCAGGATCACCTGTAGATGTTGGCAGTGAACCAAGCCATTCTTCCCTGCGTAACCCTAATTATCCAATGTATGAAAACTTATAGTTTTGTCCTTCTTATTTGTTATTCCTATGGCAGTCATATGACAGTTTTATTTTTCTTGTTGTGTTAATTTAATGTTACTTAATGTTTTACCTACACAAACTAATGTTTACAACCAACCCCAGATTCCTCCATCTACACTGAACTGTACGCACAGAAGAATCTCCCACTGTCCCAAGCTTATACATGTTGCTACTTGGCCCCACTTGCTCTCACAATACCTGAACTTTCTGATTGGGTGCTAGCATTGTTTAGGTTGAGAGCCTTGGCCCAGTGGGAGATTACCCCATCTACACAGTAGAGTGTACATGGAGACATCTTTTGCACTTTCTCCATCTAGCCTAATATTTCAGAACTGTTTACCGCACTCAGTGTCCATCTCTGGCCCCTTTCACACGGGGCGGATCAGTAATGATCTGCCCCGTGATGATCCGCTCGCTCAGCGGGGATCGCTCCGTTGTCCCCGCTGAGCCGGCTGCAGACAGGGCGGTCTCCGCACACTGTGCATGGACCGCCCTGTCAGCTCTCCACTCTCCTCTATGGGGATCGGACGAGCACGGACCGTCTGTCCGTGTTCATCCGATCCGCTCTGCAGACGGATAGAATAGGATTTTCCTCCGTCTGCAGAATCGGACTGTTGTGGAGGCGGACGATATCGGGTGTCTGCGGATGTGCATCCGCAGACACCCGCTATCCCATAGGGATGCATGTATGTATGCATGTATGTCCATATTTCATCCGCAAACAGATGGATGAAATACGGACATACTGTCCGCATGTGTGAAAGGGGCCTTTAAAGTCTACAAAATGTATAAGGCCCCTTACACACATGCGGACAGTATGTCCATATTTCATCCATCCGTTTGCGGATGAAATACGGACATACATGCATCCCTATTGGATAGCGGATGTCTGCGGATGAACATCCGTAGACACCCGCTATTGTCCGCCACCGCAATTGTCCGATTCTGTAGACGGAGGGAAATCCAATTTTTCTAGCCGTCTGCAGAGCGGATTAGATGAACACGGACAGACGGTCCGTGCTCTTCCGATCCCCATAGAGGAGAACAGAGAGCTGACAGGGCGGTCCCTGCACAGTGTGCCGGGACCGCCCTGTCTGCCACCGGCTCAGTGGGGACAACGGAGCGATCCCTGCCGAGTGAGCGGATCATCACGGGACGAATCATTACTGATCTGCCCTGTGTGAAAGGGGCCTTACAGCACTTCAGGAATACTGTAACCTTTTTTTTTTTTAGGGGGGGGGGTAGTGGGGGATATTTTGGGGACTCGTTATCTGTTGCACTTGAAATTCAATACTTGAAACTAAAAGGAAATTTTATATATATATTCCAAAGGAATTAAAAAACAGTTTTCTATACTTGCAAGCATTCAATGTTTTTGTAAGGTTTGTCTATTTTTTATAAACCCTGTGCATAGCAAAAGATAGAAATAAAAACAATTTAAATTGTTGAAAATTGTCGATTACTTTATTTAAGGCAAACGTGAAAACTGACACAAAAACTTGAAAACGGTGATGAAAAAACTTTGACATGTAAGGTCCATGCAACACCGGTTAAAAATGTACACATAGTCCAATTGCCATGGCAGCTGTCCATCTTCACTCAAAAAGTAATCAGTGAAATGTTCACGGACTTGTAGGGCCTGATTACTTGGACGAGTGCCAGTAACATGACCTATGGTTTCCTCAGAAACAGGAGTTTCGGTGGCCACGATCTCCTTACCCCTCAACAAATTGTGGAGAACACAACATGCTAGAACCACATTGACGGCATGATCAACTTCTAGATGCATGGCTGTCATCAAAACACGCCATTTGGCAGTGCAAATGCCAAATGCGCACTCAACCATTCTTCTAGCTCTGCTGAGTCGATAGTTAAAAATTTGCCTCCTGGCAGTGAGACCATGCCTGGTATAGGGCCTTAGCAGGTGAGTAGATAAGGCAAATGCCTCATCTCCCAGCGCTACAAATGGAAGATCTGGTCCAGTAGTACCAGGGAGAGGCCTTGACTGTGGCAACTGAAATTCGCCATATTGAAACCGCCGCCCCATTACGGAATTTCTGAAAATTCTAGAATCTCCAGAACTCCCATACGCTCCAACATCCACAGTGATGAACTTCATATTTGCATCGCTGAGTCCCAGAAGCACAATGGAAAAGTATTTCTTATAGTTGAAAAAGCGGGAACCGGATTTTGGAGGCTTGATGAGCCGGATGTGTTTTCCCATCTAATGCTAATGCAGTTTGGGAAGTTGGTCTTCTCCCAAAATTCCTCCGCTATTTCCTCCCACAGACTGGCTCCGGCATGACTGATGTTTTCAGTTCTTCCCATATAATATGACAGGTATCGTGCACAATGGTGGATACGGTGGAAATTCCCATCAGATATTGATGATGGAGGGAGGTGAAACTGGCACCAGTGGCAAGGTATCTGCAATACAAAATTGATAACAATTCAGAAAATATAAAATATAGTAAAATAAATAAAAAAAAATAAAATAAATCAATATACATATGGAGTTCTACATGGTAACAAATAAACATCAGCATCTATATAAGCTGATGACTTTTAACACATTGCAGCCCAAAGATGAAACATCCCTCGGCTCTGGTAGTAGGTGCTGGCATCCAAACAGGAAGCCTGGTGGTGGGTTGGTCTAGTACAAAATATTATTTGGTGGTACCTTGCTTGTTAATGCAAAATTCTGCCTTTGTGTTCAGAGCTCACCTACATAATTAGAAACTACTGAAATATTATGACGTTTCCTATTTGCAAAAAAAAAAAACTGACTGTGCAAGGCACGATAGATAGTTTTCAAGGATAAAAAATAATGGCAATGGTAGTAATGTGCGAAAAATCGCTGTTGTGATATAGATTAGGTCATAGATTCATCTATATATATATATATATAGAAAGGCCAGTATGGTGGCCTGAAATTATGGGAGGAGCCCGGTCGTGTATATAACCCGCCGTTCGCCCATCCTTCCTCGTCGGTTCCGGTGCGCGATACCTGATACGTCAGATATCAAGGGCCGACTATCCAGACCAGACGCAGTGAGCCCGTTCGTGAGTTCCCGCGTTGTTCGTCTCCGTCTTGACCATCTTCCCGTTCATCAGCGTCCGTGGGTTTCGCCGTCGGAGTGTCGTCTTGCCATCGTATTTGTCGTTACACGTCGGGCCGGCTGTCGCAGGTAGGGCTTCGGCACCCCCTTTTATGTATTACAATGCAAACATTCCCTGAACTCACGAACCGCTCGAATGTTTTATTGTGGCTCTCGTACGCATGTCACTGTTTCTACTTTCGATGTAGTCGTTATCACCTTCGGTCTATCACGCCACGTCAGGCGATTCGTTCGCAGGTACATTCGAAACCGTTCGGCTCCATTCTAGTATCGGTCGAATCGTTCGACTCACAGCCGACTGCTTGTTACGACAAAAACAAGCAGTCCGCACGTATTGGTTGGTCTGCCCCAGTTCGACATGTCTCATCATTCATACAGTTGTGTTATGTATCTCATGTTGTCTCGTTCAGGTCATTTCAGTACTACTCATTTCTACCGTTTCAAGTCATTTCTGTCACTAGCCGCGCTCCGGCGCGAATCTTGTCGCACCTCTGGTGCACCGATTCGCTTTGAAGTGCCCCAGGGTTCGGCCTCATTTCTGTACATGCTCCAGAGACTGAGTCACTCGCAGGATCACGCACGGTCCCTGATTCTTGTCTTTGTCATGGCATACCATTTCTGTCACTTATTACGCTCCAAGTCGAATCCTGTCGCATTCTTCTATGCACCGATTCGTCCTGGTGTGCCCAGCTGCTACGCCTCATTTCAGTACATGCTCCAGAGACGGATTCTTTGTAACCTACAGTCCAGTCGTTGAATCCTGTTTCTGTCATGGGAGATCATTTCTGTCACTTATTACACTCCAGTTCAAATCCTGTCGCATTTTCATGCACCGATTCGTTCTGGTGTGCCCAGCTGCTACACCTCATTTCAGTACATGCTCCAGAGTCGGATTCTTTGTTGTTACCGTCAGTCCAGTCGTGGAATCTTGTCTCTGTCATGGGATATCATTTCTGTCACTTATTACGCTCCGATGCGAATCCTGTTGCATTTATTTATGCACCGATTCGTCCCGGTGTGCCCAGCTGCTACGCCTCATTTCAGTACATGCTCCAAAGACGGGATTCATCTGTTAGGTTCATGGGCTTGTCTTCAGATTCCAGTCTTTGTCATGGGTTTCATTTCATTTCACCTATCACGTTCCGGTACGAATAGTCACATTCGTGGACCAAATTCGTCCCGGCGTGCCCCAGGATTGGCCTCATTTCAGTACATGCTCCAGAATCCGTTTCGTGCTCGGTCGCAAGTTCGTGGCATGGCGATTCGGATCTCTGTCATGGCAGATTCACTCATTTCACGGTCACTCATCGCTTCCCGCTTCTAGTCCAGTTGATTCTTCAACGTTGGATTTTTATCGGGGGGCCCTTGCTCGTCAGCCTCATTCGCTATGGAGTTGACAAAAAAATAAAAAAAAAAAAAAAAAAATTAAAGGGGGAAAAGAAAAGGGAAGAGGAGATTTCATTTGTTTCTTTCATTTTGTCGTTTCATCTCATGTCTAAATCTCACCTCCACTGTTAGCTAGCCGTTCGTCAGGTGGGAGTCTCAAACAAAACTTCACCTTCATCTCCTCAGGTCAGTCGAGTTCAGTAGGTCCAGCCTGCACCTGGTCGGACGGTGCCTCCTTAGGTAAGCATATCTTCTGGTAGGAGATGCTCTTCAGCACGATCATCCTTCTTTAGGAAAAGAAAAAAAAAAAAAAAAAGAAGGAAAATGTATTTTCTTTAGGAGTCTCCAACCAGTTGTAATCCATGTCACCCCTATAGGTCCATATTAGGAGAAAACCCGGATCAGAGGACTTGTAGCCTCGCCAGACCCGCATTCTGCCACCATGTCCCAGGCTGGCAGCGAGGACCTCACGGCTCCATTATCTCCATCTGTTGTCTCAGAGAATGGCAGCCAAAGGGCCTTCAGAGCGTGGACCATTCCCAGGCTCACAGCCGAGCTAAGACGCAGGGGCGTGCCCTTTCCAGCAACAGCCAGAAAGGCCGAGCTTTTCAGGCTCCTGTTTCCTCCCCCTGCGGCGGTTGAGGCTTCTGCCCAGCAGGCCTCCCTGGGCTCCATCGCCTCCTCAATCTCACAGCTTCACACCCTGGTGTCGTCCCTCACAACCTCAATGTCAGAACTGCAGGATCGAGTGGCCCTCCTCGAGACCCACCCCGCTGTTCCTCTGCCAGTACCAGCGTCCGAGCCAGTTGTTAATCCTCCCGCAGGTATCTCCGGGTGTGCACCAATAGTGTACCCATCCCATCTGGTGTCAGCTAACATCAGGAAGGACATCTTAGAGGGCAAAGACGTCAATTTGGCTTCTCTCCTCATCTCTATTCATGAGCTGGCAGAGAACAAGGCGTATACTTGGGGGGACGTTTCAGTGGTCCTCAAAGCCAAGGATTCCAGACTGGACAGGAAACTCTCTATCACCGAGTTTACCTTGGCTTTCGGCATGATGAGGGACATCATTTGCTCAGCTTCCCCTGGCAGGAGGGAGGAGCTGGATCGGTACCTCCATGTGGTAGTTGACCTGGGTTACAAGTACGGCGGGTTTTCATTCTATGATTACCACCGCTCCTTCTCTGCTAAAGCAGCCGCCAGGCTCTCCCAGTTCCAGACACCGACGGACTGGAGCACCATGGATACCGAGCTGTTCTGCCGCCACTTCGCGGGGCTACGGTCCCCTCTGTGTGCGATCTGCCAGTCAGCAACTCATACTTCGGCTTGGTGCGCTAGCTCAGTGGCAGCCCCGCCCTTAGACGGTCCATCTACCTCGAGTGCCGCTCAGGGCCTACAGGCACCGGCACGCCTGCCACAGACCGATAAGCTTGGGCGCCCAGTCAAAACCATGGGCGGTGCACCAATCTGCAACAATTACAACAGTGGGTCGTGCAATTTTAGCCAGTGTAGGCTGCTCCATGTGTGCACCCAGTGTCATAGAGCTCACCCCCGGCTGATGTGTGAGCTCAAGCCGCTCAAGAGGTCCTGACTATGCCGGCTCAACATTTCATGGCTTAGTGCCTACCTCACCAGTCATCCTACCCCCTCACTATCCTCCTTCCTCGTCCAGGGCTTTACGCATGGTTTTCATACTGGACTTGTCTCTCTCCCTCACATCACGCACGAATGCCAGAACCTACGGTCGGCAGCCACGGATGAACAAGCCATTGACCTACTGCTGCAATCTGAGTTAGACCAGGACTTTGTCATCGGCCCTTTCGTACAGCCCCCATTTAACACCTGGCGAGTCAGCCCTATTGGGCTTGTCAAGGGCAAGTTCTCTAATAAACTCCGATTGGTTTATGATTTGTCAGCGCCTCATTCCTCTACGGTCCCCAGCCTCAATTCCCTTATCCCCTCTGAGGAGTTCTCCCTTAAATATGCATCTGTAGACATGGCCATCCAGGTCATTCTTAAAACAGGCACAGGTACCTGGCTTTCCAAGGCCGACATCTCAAACGCCTTCAAGCTTCTTCCCATCCATCCATCCCTCTGGTGCTGGCATGGCATTAAGTGGAGGCAGCGGTACTACTTCGCCACTAAACTCACGTTCGGATCCAAGAGTAGTCCCTGGCTCTTCGACACTTTTGCGCAGGCTCTCGCATGGATCTTGCTGCACGTAGCCCAGTGTCAGGAAGTCATTCATTATCTGGATGACTTCCTGCTAATAGAGTCACCCGGCTCTCCTCCACAAGATCTGGGTAAGTTGAGGGCAGTCTTCAATAATCTTAACGTCCCCATTGCCGAGCATAAGGTGGAGGGGCCATCGCAGGCCATCACCTTTCTCGGGGTAAGCCTAGACACTAACACTATGCAGGCCAGCCTTCCCCCGGATAAACTGACCCGCATCAGGATGGTCCTGAGGGACTTCACCCGTGCCAGGACTTGTACCAAGAGGCAGCTTCAATCCCTTCTGGGCATGCTTAACTTCGCCATGCGCATCATCCCTCAGGGGCGCTCGTTCGTGTCACGCCTGTTAGCCTTACTGTCCCACTCTCAGGACCCGGAGCAAGTACTCAGCCTGGATTCCACAGCTATAGCAGACCTTGCCATGTGGGAGGAATTCCTATCTTCCTGGAATGGAGTGTCCCTGTTCGTCCCCTCCGTGTCCTCCCTTTCACCTCGGGTGGTGACCGACGCGGCGGCCTCCACGGGCTTTGCGGCGATCTTTGGCAACCTCTGGCTCGCAGCCCCCTGGCCTCCCCAGATACTGGCTATTCCTGGCTTCACTGAGACGTCCTCCCTGTCCGAGTTATATCCCATTGTAGCCGCTGCACACACGTGGGGCCGCAGCTGGTCGGGCCAGACGGTGGTTTTTTCTACAGATAACCTGGCCACTGCGGAGATCATTAATAAAGGCAGGTCCAGGTCTCTACAGATTATGTCCTTCCTGCGGCGACTGACCCAGCTCTCATTGTTGTTTCAGTTCAACCTTCATTGTTCCTTTGTCCCCGGTAAATTTAATCAGGCAGCGGATGTCCTCTCCCGCTTTAACTTTGTTTCGTTTTTTGACCAGGTGCCCGGAGCCGGACCAACATCAGCGGCTATCCCGGACTGGTCTCAACTGACCTTGGATTAGCCCCACACCTCTCAGCAGCAACTCAACTCATTGATCTCTCCCTCTCAAACAATACCCGCAAGGCCTATCAATCGGCCTGGAGGGCCTTTAGCCGCTTCGCATCGTCTCACAGCACAGAGTCCTCCCGGGTCAAACAAGTCCTTGCCTTCATTTCTTACTGCCATTCGGAGTTGGCATTGTCTTTTAATACGATCCGGTTGTACTTGGCCGGGGTACAACATTTCACGTCCCTTCAGGACCCTACTAAGCCCTCCTTGTTCACTTACCACGCCGTCCGGGCTCTCATGCGCGGCATTCAGAAGCGTCGGCCGGTGTCCAGCACCAAATGGCTGCCTATCACAGGTGAAGTGTTCAGGGACATGTCAGATATTCTGGCCTCTTCACCTTTCGGTCTCCACGTTAGTGTCGTCCTGCAAGCAGCCATACATCTGGCCTTCTACGGCTTTATGCGACCAGGCGAGTTTACCTGCAGTAGCCCCTCGGCACGCATGCTGTGCAAGCACCATCTAATCAGGTTCGAGGACCACTTCATCCTACATTTAGCGGTTTCCAAGACATAGCAGCTTGGATCAGGCACGGACATACACTTCTATAAGACCTACAACCGCTGGTGCCCGGTCACTGTTCTCACCCGCTTGTTGACCCTTTTGGCCGATCAACCAGGGACTGGCCCGCTTCTGCCCTTTCACACGAAACCTCTCAACGCAGCCCAGTTCATGGAACATGTCAGGATACTCCTGGGCATCCTTCACCTCAATCCTGCCCACTACTCTGGACATTCATTTCGTATCGGGGCAGCTTCGACGGCCTCCCGCCAAGGGGTCCCGGTCCATGTTATCAAAAAGTTGGGTAGATGGAAGTCCTCCTGTTTTGCCCGTTACATACCCAATCCGCAAGTGGAGATGGCCCAGGCCTTCGTCAAACTCACCCAGTAACAGTCTTGGTTCAATATAATGTATTCCCTACCTGAGTGTTTTGCCCCCTTATTTTGGTATACCGTACGTTAGACCAGGGCACACTTTCAGGTCCATTTCAAGTAAGCGAGTTTATGTTATCCTTGTTTGTCATCCTTATCCGTATCGGTCAGAGGGCTCTACACCATAAATAGAAAGGCCAGTATGGTGGCCTGAAATTATGGGAGGAGCCCGGTCGTGTATATAACCCGCCGTTCGCCCATCCTTCCTCGTCGGTTCCGGTGCGCGATACCCGCCCACCCGCCCCTTTTATCAGGGCTTCTCTCCAGCATACTCCTCATGTGAGTACTCATTTCATCATTTCATATTCATTTCATTTTGAGGTATGCCCCCTTATTTTGGTATACCGTACGTTAGACCAGGGCACACTTTCAGGTCCATTTCAAGTAAGCGAGTTTATGTTATCCTTGTTTGTCATCCTTATCCGTATCGGTCAGAGGGCTCTACACCATAAATATATATATATATATATATATATATATATATATATATATATATATATATATATATATATGTGTGTATACATACACACATACACACTATTGCCAATATTGCCTAAACCTGCATGTACATGAATTTAAGCATTTGTTCAACATATGGAAAACCTACCTTAAAGTAAGTAACAGCCGTTCTTCTGGACTAATGCTTCTTCGCATATTGGTCGTGGTTCTGGTCAGGCGTCCTCTAACAAGTCCCAACAGCTCATCGAAACACGCCACCAACATCCTTGTGTAATTCTGGAACTTGTCCCCATGAGTCCTCAGCTCACCGAACATGAGGGCAAAGTAGCCGATCGATAGGCGCTGGGACTTTAAGGGATGGACCCAGTAACGATGAGGATGTCGCCTACTCTGGATCGCTCTTCTTGTCTTCATCCTCACCATCAGCAAAATGAGCATTGCAAGCAAACTACCCATATTTGCATTAATTTTTTCAAAAAACTCTGGCACAAAACTGAACACTCCTCTCCCTGCAAAACTCCAACACACACTCAGCCAGAGAACAAAGAAACAGGTTTGAAATACAGAGGACCGCAATGCATCATGGGTACATTCCAGGGAACAAAAACATAAATAAATAAAAGGGTTGCTATGGGAATAAAACTGCAGTTAAACGCAACCGCATAAAAACGCACGTAAATGCAGGTAATCGCACTGTGCAAACGCAGCTGATTGCTGTGCCTGGAGCCTTGAATTTTGCAGAAAAAAATAAACATGATAAACTGTGGCAGAACAGCCGCCCGTGTGAAAGGGGCCTCAGTTGGTGAAGTAAAATGATAATAACATATACATAAAACTATTTTTCAGAAACAAAAAAATGATAATTGGCATGTGCATATGTATCTAGTGTAACCAATTACATTCAGGAGTCACATAATTAGTTTAATGATGTCCACCTGTGTGCAATCTAAGTGTCACGTGATCTGTCATTACATATACACACCTTTTTGAAAGGCTTTAGAGCAGGGGTCTCAAACTGGTGGCCCTCCAGCTGTTGCGAAACTACAAGTCCCATGAGGCATTGCAAGGCTGACAGTTGCAAGCATGACTCACACAGGCAGAGGCATGATGGGACTTGTAGTTTTGCAACAGCTGGAGGGCCGCCAGTTTGAGAACCCTGCTTTAGAGGCTGCAACACCTAAGCAAGAAGTACCACTAACCAAACACTGCCATGAAGACCAAGGAACTCTCCAAACAAGTAATGCCGCGTACACATAGTTACATAGTTACATAGTTAGTCAGGTTGAAAAAAAGACACAAGTCCATCCAGTTCAACCTTAAAAACAAATAAATAAAATAAAAAAATAATCGTACAATCCAAATACCCAATTTTATGCCCACAATTGATCCAGAGGAAGGCGAAAAAAAACCCCAGCAGAGCATGCTCCAATTTGCTACAGCAGGGGAAAAAAATTCCTTCCTGATCCCCCAAGAGGCAATCGGATTTTCCCTGGATCAACTTTACCTATGTTAGTACCCAGTTATATTATGTACATTCAGGAAGGTATCCAGGCCTTTCTTAAAGCAATCTACTGAGCTGGCCAGAACCACCTCTGGCGGGAGTCTATTCCACATTTTCACAGCTCTAACTGTGAAGAAACCTTTCCGTACTTGAAGATGAAATCTCTTTTCCTCTAGACGTAAAGAGTGCCCCCTTGTCCTCTGGGTTGACCGTACAGAGAACAACTCAATCAATCGTACACACGATCAAACAATCCGGTGGAAAAGTCCGGCAAACTCAAGTCCGCCGGACAATCCGCCCTTGTGTAGCCTCCGGCGGACTTTTTTTTACCCAAAAGTCCGGCGGACTAAGAAAGTATTTTTGCACTCCAATCTGTCCGCCGGACTCGCTTTTCGGCGAACAGTATGGCCGTGTGTGTGCTAGTCCGCCGTACTTTTGAAATGAGTGGACTTTTCCTGCGCAAAGAAAAGTCCGCTCATTTTGAGCTCGTCTCCAGGTAGCCGGGGCCAGCGAAGGAGGCGTCGCTGGCCCCGTCACCTGGTATGGACTTAAAGGGGAATCCCTGCGCCGAAAAATCGACATGGAGGTCTCTCGCCAGAGCATGCTGGGACTGTGACATCATAATGGGTGGGGACATCATCCGGTGGTGTCCCTATATAAGTCGCCGTGCACCGCGTCCCTGTCATTGTGAGCGGAGACAGCGGCGAGGCAACATCTGAAGAGAATAAGAGAAGAACAGAAGACACCGACAGCGGCGACAGAAGACCAGGCCACCGCTTGTAAAAGAGCTAGAAGAAGGCGTGGTGGCCCGGCAAGAAGAACCGAAGAGGGGGACAAGACCCCCGAAGTCAGAAGAAGAGGGCGGCGGCGAAGAAGAAAGCCGGGCTCCTCTGCTAGTGAAAGAGCTAGCAAAAGAGCAGAAGATAGCGGAGGAGTCTGGCGAGAAGACCCCCGAAGACGGACAGAAGACCCCTGGAGCTGTGCAATAAACTATTTTAACCCTTGTGTGTTGTGTTTTTATAAACTTTTTTTTTATAGGTGAATGGGTAGGGGTACATTGTACCCCATACTCATTCACATAGGGTGGGGGGCCGGTATCCGGGGGCCCCCTTATTAAAGGGGGCTCACGGATTCCGATAAGCCCCCCGCCCGCAGACCTTGACAACCAACGGCCAGGGTTGTCGGGAAGAGGCCCTTGTCCTCATCAACATGGGGACAAGGTGCTTTGGGGTGGGGGGGCCGCCAAGGCACCCCCCCAATGTTGAGGGCACGCAGCTTGGCACGGCTCGGGGGGGGGGGCGCTCGCTCGTCCCCACCCCCTTTCCTGGCCGGCCGGGTAGCATGCTCGGATAAGGGTCTGATGTGGACCTAGGGAGAGACCCCCACGCAGATTTTTCGGCGTAGGGATTCCCCTTTAAGTCCATACCAGGTGACGGGGCCAGCGACGCCTCCTTCGCTGGCCCCGGCTACCTGGAGACGCGCTCAAAATGAGCGGACTTTCCTCCGCGTGTGTGGGCGTGTCCGTTCATTTCAAAAGTACGGCGGATAGTCCGGCGGACTTAGTACGCCGTATTAGTCCGCTGAAAAAGTGCCGTGTGTGGGCAAGTAGCTCGTTCGGAAAGTCCGGCAGACAGCCCAGCGGGAAGTCCGCCTAAGCGACAATGTTGTTGAGAAGTACAAGTCAAGGTTAGGTTATAAAAAATATCCAATCTTTCATGATCCCTAGGAGCACCATCAAATCTATCATAACTAAATGGAAAGAACATGACACAACAGCAAGTTGTGGTTGGTGGTCTCAGTGGGGGGAATCGATAGTTTCAAGAAACTATTACATAAGCACCTTAACAACCACAACAAACAGGGATATACAAGGTAATATTGACATAATCACACACATAGGTTGGACTTCATGGACTTGTGTCTTTTTTTGACCTTACCTACTATGTATGTAACTATGTATGTAGCAAACCTGCCAAGTGATGGCTGCACATCAAAACTGACAGAACGGGCAAGGAGGGCATTAATCAGAGAGGCAGCACAGAGACCTAAGGTAACCCTGGAGTTCCACAGCAGAGATTGATGTATTTGTACATAGGACGACAATAAGCTGTACGCTCCATAGAGTTGGGCTTTATGGCAGGGTGGCCAGAAGAAAGACATTACTTTTAGCAAAAAACAAAATGGCATGTTTTGAATTTGCGGCCATCAAAGAAAACGCTATGTCTGGAGCAATCCCAACACATCACATCACCCAAAGAACACCATCCCAACAGTGAAACGTGGTTGGCAGCATCATTCTTTGGGGATAATTTTTAGCAGTTGGGACTGGGAAACTGGTCAGTTTTGAGGGAAAGGTGGATGGTGCTAAATACAGGGATATTCTTGAGCAAAACCTGTACCACTCTGTGTGTGATTTGAGGCTAGGACGGAGATTCGCCTTCCAGCAGGACAATGACCCTAAACACGCTGCTAAAGCAACACTTGAGTGGTGTAAGGGGAAACATGTAAATGTGTTGGAATGGCATTGTCAAAGCCCAGACCTTAATCCAATAGAAAATCTGTGGTCAGACTGAAAGATTGCTGTTCACAAGCGCAAACCATCCAATTTGAAGGAGCTGGAGCTGTTTTGCAAGGAGCAATGGGCAAAAACCCCAGTGGTAAAATGTGGCAAGCTCATAGAGGCTTATCCAAAGCTATGTTAGTCGCAAAAGGTGACTCTACAAAGTATTGACTTGGGGGGGGGGGGGTGATTAGTTTTTTCTGTTATTTTGTCCTATTTTTTGTATGCTTCACAATAAAATAAAAAAATCTTCAAAGTTATGGGCATGTTCTGTAAATTAAATTATGCAAATCCTCAAATAATCCATGTTAATTTCAGGTTGTGAGGCAACAAAACACAAAAAATGCCAAGGTGGGTGAAGACTTTTGCAAGGCACTGAATTTAGATGCCTACTGAATGCTTGCTTGTTAATTCGGCATTAGGCAAAAGCGTTATATTAAACTTTTGGACTGCCTCCCAAATTTGGAAGATAGTGTGCACTGACAAGCTAAGTCATTGATCTGGTGATATTGTTAAAACCTGAGGGTAAGGTTAGTATTTTTTACTGTTTCCTCCAAAGTTTTATTTATATCATTATTATTACTTTTTATTTAATCTAACATTTTAATATTTGAGAGGCTAGCATATAAGCAGACATTTTTGTGCAGGGTGTGTTTAAGATTAGCCTCAACTATGTTTATAAATTTAAACATGTAACACCATGAGTATCATTACAGTACAAAAAAAAATCCAAGCTGATGTTACACTATGAAAAGTGACAGGCCATCTGTTGTACAAAAAAATTGCCATATCTATCTGCATGTATTGAAAACGTGAATATTATTTATTTTGCATAGGGAATATTTCCATGATTTGCACAGCTGAGCATCATAAAACCAATAGATCACATTACCACAAATAGAAACTGGGTGTAGGCCAAATTATAGGATGAATTGCTTAAGTACTAACTAATGAAAACAAATTGTGTTATGTTAAACAAAACAAGGAGTCATTAATAATGAAATATCATAAAGAAAAATGTGTTTGTTACTCTACACTCATCGAGATAAGATTTGAAAAACAATGAATGCTTAAAAAATGTAAACACATTATTACAAAATTATGACCATGTAAGACTGTAAATCATTTAGGACATAACCCAAGTATAATAATTATTATTGTTATTATCATTTAGCACAAGGTGGATAGGGTCCTCTGTGTTGACTTTTTTCAAACTGCAACACCACACTTTAAAAATCAAGGCAAAATCAACATAAACATGTTTTATTTTTATTCTTAAAACCTTGATATTGTCCTTACCATTTATTGTAAAGTTCATATGTTGACAATATAGTTGTGTGTGTGTGTGTGTGTGTGTGTGTGTATATATATATATATATATATATATATATATATATATATATATAATGTGTATGTATTGGCTCCTCTACACCCATGATTAGCTGAAGAAAAGAGCGCATGCACAGCTGCAATCCACACTGCATCCCAGCTGCACTTCCTCCTTTGCTGCCTCACTGTTCTTACTGCAGAACTAACTGGATTTGTTCCATACAGTGGCAGCTTGATGTGCATAAGGTG
The DNA here is from genome assembly GCF_037356315.1 of Lithobates pipiens. NCBI lineage: Eukaryota > Metazoa > Chordata > Amphibia > Anura > Ranidae > Lithobates > Lithobates pipiens. The sequence goes on from NW_027507758.1 coordinate 229,817,406, forward strand.
GATGACCGTCACAGATGAGCCTAATTAACCTTATTTCATGTGAGTTGCCAATTTGGAATGTATTAATAAACAGTTTTACATACTGCACTTGGAGGCGCTTTTCCCTCTTTCTTTGTCTGGTTTCATATAGAGTTGGCTTTGCTCTGGGATCAGCCTGCTTAAATGGACTCTGTGCAAAAGACAATCTTGGACTTGAAAAGTGGACTTTTATTTCTTTATCTGGATTGTACATATGGACATATTATATTTATTTCTTCACATTATTAATTATTCTATGTTGTTATTATTGACACAATCTGGTTAAACCCCCAGTTCCTGTACTATAACTGTTTAAATGTCTCACTTGGCCTTTGAATTCAGATGGAATTGAGCCTTGTATGGATTATTAAACCTTTTGATTCCATAGGAATATTGACATGTTTTCTTCATCCCGTTTCTCTTTTTTGCTGTAATTTCTTTTCATTGATACTTTTTGATTGTGGTTTCTCTTATAATAGTTTTTTTTATTGCCATGAATCACTTTTTCTATGTGATATAGTTAGTATATTGTTAGTCCTGCATGCTTGACATCATGTTCATATGCTGTATATTTTTCTGGAAATTCAGGCTACTGTTTGTATTCCTTTGACTGCTTCAGCCCCAGAAGATTTTACCCCCTTCATGACAGAGCACTTTTTTTCCCCCCCAAAAATAGAGATTTCTTTTGGTGGTATTTGATCACCTCTGTGGTTTTTATCTTTTTGCGATATAAACAAAAAAAAGCGATATTTTTTAATAAAATCTATATTTTTTACTATTTGCTATAATAAATATCCCCCAAAAATATATATATAAAAAAAAAACTTTTTTTTCCTCAGTTTAGGCCGATATGTATTCTTCTACATATTTTTGGTAAAAAAAATTTGCAATAATTGTATATTGATTGGTTTACGCAAAAGTTATAGCGCCTACAAAATAGGGGAAAGTTTTATGGCATTTGTATTATTCATTTTCTTTTTATTAGTAATGGTGGCGATCTTGTATGCAAAGCACCTCAGGCAAGATTCCAGGTATCGTAGGCAAAGGTTTCCATCTGCCCCCAGACACCTTACTGGTCCCCACACTCACTATCAGGAGGGCAGCCCCACAAACTCGCCAAGGCTCAAGAGAGCTCACCGAGACCATTAGCCAGCCTCAGGTACCCACTACCATGCAATCTCAGTTTGCCCTGTTCAGCTTTAATCAGTTCTTTCACACTGTTAACCTTGATTTCAATGTTTGACTGACTGACTTTCTTCAAGAGATGTTCGGCACACCAATTGTTTTTCTTCCTGTACTGGGTTCGGATTGTGTCCCTGTCATGGACATTGCAAGATTAGATAGAAAGCAGTAGCACTCGCCCACAGAAGGAACACCACCCATATGTCTAGTGGAGTGTCCTAAAACTACATATCCCACAACACACTTCTGCATACAAGCTCCCTGACACTAGGGAAACGTCTCAAGAATGTCCGACGAACACTATGACTGTAACCCGGACATCTGTACAGTGTCACTTCTGCATACAAGCTCCCTGACACTAGGGGAAATGCCTCAAGAAAGTCAGACGAACGATGCGACTGTTACCTGGACAACGCCTCACACAGATCGTCGCACTCAATGTTGACTTCCATAGCCACATCTCACACAGTCTCCTCTTCCACTCCATCTCTGGTTGCAATGACTCGTTTACTTCCTGAGGAGCCTACATAGACTAGCCTCCTCTGTCTACATTCCCCCCTCCAGGCATGCTCCCCTGGGAACAGCTGCTGCACCTACCTGAAGGATAATGCAGAGTGCACCAACTGCCCTGTAACTTTACCCAATCACACTTGCTGGCATATTAGACTACACGGCGAGTTATGAGGTATATTTCGCACTCACTCTATGGTAAATCTTCTAGTCTACAAGTATAGAAATACTCAGACTTTCTAGTTGGAAATCTGTCACTGAATGCATGGTCAGCTTGCTGACCGATTTACTTGTTTATTTACAGGTTACTCCGGTTAAAGTGTTCAATCCCTCTTCTGAGATTTTTGTGATGTTTTTAAGCCCTATGAATTACCTCTGTTTAAATGCCTCACATGTTCTGAGGCCAACACTTGATCCATGAGAGGACACCCACTTTTACAAATCCCGGATTTAGCTGGGTTAGTCTTTGATGGCGATTTGGGTGCCTTCAGGTGTTGGGGCTGAGTGGTGGTTTCAGAACTCCCAATGTTTCTATATGATGGTTCTTACATACTGTTTTTGTACTGATGCATTTATGCACCCAAATCCCACCACCCAGCACTCCTGCTTCTTTGAGAGTTCCCCTTGCCCTATTATATATCCCTCAGAAAATACGTTCTCTAAAACGTCCTCCCCTTTATCACCTGAAGACCCTGTGGCAGCGGACTATACCATTCTTCCCTTTACCTATAGTCCAACTTCACTGCTTGGTGATTGCCAACTCCCACACAGTTGTGAGTCACAGTGCTGTCACACCCCTCAGGGTGCACACATCGTGCCCGCACTGTACTTTACCAATACTGTACAGTTTAGAGGTAGGGGAGCAAGTCACCCCCAAACCTCATCGGTTTAACCCCAGTTACCTTAATATTGCACTAAAGTCTGCCATACACCAAACAGATCTACATCCTGATCGCCTAGGTCATCCCTGTCCCCTCACTTGTACTTATGATGGATGACACAGACCCCCGGGCCTCACTGCCTGACCCACATAAGCACCTACAGACACTCAAACTCTGCTCAATCAATATACAAGGCCTTAACATCCCAGAGAAAAATGTCTAAATTGTTCTATTTCCTACAAGGATTGAAAATACATGTAGCACTTATACAGGAAACGCACTTCAGGACGGATAGCATCCCTAAACTGTATAATCACAAATTCTCACAGGTGTACCCCACTTCTAACACAGAGTCTAAATTCAAAGGAGTCTCAAGCTTAATTTCAAAACAATGCCCCTGCAGGTGACAGAAGTCCAAAGAGACTCCCAAGGGAGATTCCTATTCATCAAAGGCACTCTGCACCACAGGCCTGTCACAATAGCTAACATTTACGCCCCAAACTCGCAACAAGTGTCCTTTTTTAGAGACACCCTCCAACAACTTCTCAGCTTCCAGTCGGGTACCCTGATAGTAGGAAGCGACTTTAACGTCACTCTGAATCCCTCCCTTGACACATCCAACGGTACATCCTCCCTAACCTACAGAGCCCTGCAAGCTATTAAATTGCAACTCGGCAACCTGTTACTTCAGGATGCCTGGCGCACATTGCACCCCAACACTAAGGACTTCATCTTCTTTTCTGCACCTCATAACAAATACTCCAGAATAGACACTTTTTCTTATCTCAAAATGATCTCACACACCTCTCAAAAGCTACAATTGAACCCATGGTGCTTTCTGATCACAATCCCATATCTATAACTGTAACCCTCCCAAAGACCCTTGGTAGATCCAATATATGGCAACTTGATAATTCTCTACTGACCGACCTAGACCATATACAACAAATTATCACGAGCCTTATACTTTGCAGAAAATACAATGGACGATACCTCGTCCATCTCCATTTGGGAAGCACACAAATGCATCATAAGGGGGAAATTTATCTCCCTTGCTGACCAATGAAACAAACTTAGAAAAGCACACATTAATGAGCTGACCGATCGCATACTAACACTTGAACAAGCACAAAAAGCACCGCTAGCAGCCTCCTCATTGACAGAACTGACTCAAACCAGAGAAGAACTCCTAGAGGAACACAATCACATACTGAAACGTAATCATGCCATGACCCAAAAACTATTCTACAAATTCAGCAACAAGCTTAGTAAACTTTTAGCCAGAGCGCTTCAAGCTAAGAAAGTGGCCCATACCATTCACAAAATTACAACACCATCCGGTGTTGACATCTCCAACCATTTTGTTCAGTACTTCTCCAAACTATACAACCTCCCCGCCATGCTCCCCCCTGCAGCCACCTTGGATCGAATGACAGCCATTACAGACTTCCTTGCACAATACTGTCCCCCCTCCCCTCTCTCCTGATGATTCCTCAGACCTTGATCACCCACTCTCAGGAGAAGAAATTCTAACTGCATTAAAACAAATGAAACTGGGCAAAAGCCCTGGCCCAGATGGCCTGGCAGCTATTATAAGTCCTTCCCAGACACCCACATTCCCCACCTCACCAAGGCCTTCAATAATCTATCATCAACCTCTAATACGATGAGGGACATCCTTGAAGCACACGTCACTCTCATCCCCAAGCAAGGCAAAGACCTCTCATTGGTTTCTAACTACCGCCTGATTTCACTCCTGAACGTAGATCTAAAACTCTACGCCAAAGTGTTGGCAAACCACATTTTCCTTCTGTTACCCAAATTGATCTCTCTTGATCAAGTAGGTTTTGGCCCTGGCAGGGAGGCCCGGGACAATACTACCAAGGCACTAAATATCCATCACTGGCTCTCCAAAACATCCACACAAGGTCTTTTCCTGTCTTTGGACGCAGAGAAGGCGTTTGACGCGGTTGCTTGGGACTATATGGAAGCGACTTTAAGAGTAATAGGTTTCCCATCGCATCTGCTCCAAATGATCCTGGCACTATACTCTGCACCTACAGCTAAACTAGGGATCAATGGCCGCCTGTTGACCGCTTTCTCTGTCTCAAATGGAACCCGTCAGGGATGCCCCCTATTCCCGCTCATATTCACCGAACCGAACGAGAGGAAGCACCGACATGAAGCAACACAGAAAGGAGAAGACGAGAAGGTGAAGGTGATATTTCAGGGTCTAATACTCCACCTTCCAGATGTATTCGCCCTGAGCATTTTTCCGGACGAAGAGAACAAGTGTCACGGAAATGACCTTTAGCCCCACAATAGAGGCATAGGCCCAGAGTTCTGTGCCTAGCACGTTCTTCGGGAGATAACTTTGTCCAGCCCAACTGCATAGGTTCCTCGGTAGGCAGGGGGTGCTCCTGGGATCGAAGAGAAGGGACTGGTGGCTCAGGCTGCCTAAAGAACGGGGAGTGCTGGCGTCTTTTTTCCAGGGCCCTCTCCTGAAAGCGAATATCGATCTGGTTACACAAAGTGATGACACTGTCCAGATCAGCAGGAAGGGATCTTCCTGCTAATTCATCCTTCACTCTATCAGAGAGGCCATGTAAAAAGGTTGCAACTAGGGCCTCATTATTCCAGCTCAATTCAGCAGTAAGGATACGGAACTGAAGAGCATATTGTCCCACAGACGCGGACTCTTGACAGAGACGTAAAAGAGCGCTAGCCGCTGAGGAGACACGACCTGGTTCCTCGAAGATATTACGAAAAAGTTTCAAGAAATCAGACAGACTAGAAACCACTTGATCATTCAGTTCCTACAGAGGGACAGCCCAAGCTAGCGCCTCACCGGACAGGAGGGATATAATATATGCTACTTTTGCTCGATCGGACAGGACATTTTGGGGCTGAAGTTAAAAATGAATTGTGCACTGGCTAAGGAACCCCCTGCAAGCCTTGGAGTCCCCAGAGAAACGGGCCGAAGCTGGTAGTTGTAATGAATGTGTGGCTGCGACTGATGTGATAGGTGCAGCGGCAGATAGCGGTTGAGATTGTCGAACCGAGGGTCCTAATGAGGCCTGAACCTGTTCAACACGGGATGCCAAATCCTGAAGGAATCACATCACCTGGGTCTGATGCGATTCTTGGGTCTCAAGTCTGCGAACTAAGCCCTGCAATGGATCATCTGTGGATAGCGGCACATCAGCTGGGTCCATGGCTGATCAAACTGTCAGGTCACCTTGAGGCGAGGTGACAGATGCACACCGTAGGGATCAGGAGTGCACTGCAAGGTTGTGGACCCTAAGGCTGACTGCTGTGGATGGGAGACAGATCCCACTGAGGTTAGAGTGTAATGCCGCGTACACACGGTCAAACTGTATGACGTACTTAGTCTGGCGGAAAAGTATGCCAGACTGTCCGTCGGAATTTCCGAACGGGCTACTTGCCCACACACGGCACTTTTTGAGCGGACTAATACGGCGTACTAAGTCCGCCGTACTATCCGCCCTACTTTTGAAATGAACGGACTCGCCCACACACGCGGAGGAAAGTCCGCTCATTTCGAGCGCGTCTCCAGGTAGCGAGCGCCCCCCCTCCTGAGCCGTACCAGGCCGCGTGCCCTCAACATGGGGGGGGTGCCCTGGGGAAGGGGGGGCCGCGTGGCCCCCCTACCCCAAAGCACCTTGTCCCCATGTTGATGAGGACAAGGGCCTCTTCCCAACAACCCTGGCCGTTGGTTGTCGGGGTCTGCGGGCGGGGGGCTTATCGGAATCCGGGAGCCCCCTTTAATAAGGGGGCCCCCGGATACCGGCCCCCCACCCTATGTGAATGAGTATGGGGTACAATGTACCCCTACCCATTCACCTGTTAAATAAAAGTACAAAAAAAACACAACACACGAGATAAAATACTTTATTGCACAGCTCCGGGGGTCTTCCGTCTTCGGGGGTCTTCTCGCCGGACTCCTCCTCTATCTTCTTGTAGCTCTTTTGCTAGCGGAGGAGTCCGGCTTTCTTCCGCGCCGCCGGCCTCTTCTCCCGACTTCGGGGGTCTTGTCCCCCTCTTCGGTTCTTCTGCCGGGCCACCGCGCCTTCTTATAGCTCTTTTACAGGCGGTGGCCCGGTCTTCTGTCGCCGCCGCTGCCGCCGCCGCCTTCCGTTCTTCTTCTTCTTCTTCTCCTTCTTCTCCTGGAGATGTTGACTCGACGCTCTCTCCGGCCACAATGCCAGGACCGCGCTGCGCGGCCACTTATATAGGGACAAGGGGCGGTGTCACATGGCTTTATGTCACATGGGTTGGTGTCACATGGTGACCCCGCCCCCTTACGATGTCATAGTCCCCATGTGACATCAACCCATGAGACCAACCCATGTGACATAAAGCCATGTGACACCGCCCCTTGTCCCTATATAAGTGCAGCGCGGCCCTGGCATTGTGGCCGGAGAGATCGTCAAGTCAACATCTCCTGGAGAAGAAGGAGCAGAAGAAGAAGAACGGAAGGCGGCGGCGGCGGCGGCAGCGGCGGCGACAGAAGACCGGGCCACCGCCTGTAAAAGAGCTATAAGAAGGCGCGGTGGCCCGGCAGAAGAACCGAAGAGGGGGACAAGACCCCCGAAGTCGGGAGAAGAGGCCGGCGGCGAGGAAGAAAGCCGGACTCCTCCGCTAGCAAAAGAAGACAAGAAGATAGCGGAGGAGTCCGGCGAGAAGACCCCCGAAGACGGAAGACCCCCGGAGCTGTGCAATAAAGTATTTTATCTCGTGTGTTGTGTTTTTTTTTGTACTTTTATTTTACAGGTGAATGGGTAGGGGTACATTGTACCCCATACTCATTCACATAGGGTGGGGGGCCGGTATCCGGGGGCCCCCTTATTAAAGGGGGCTCCCGGATTCCGATAAGCTCCCCACCCGCAGACCCCAACAACCAACGGCCAGGGTTGTCGGGAAGAGGCCCTTGTCCTCATCAACATGGGGACAAGGTGCTTTGGGGTGGGGGGCCGCGCGGCCCCCCTTCCACAGGGCACCCCCCCATGTTGAGGGCACGCGGCCTGGTACGGCTCAGGAGGGGGGGGCGCTCGCTTTCCCCCCTTTCCTGGCCGGCCGGGTAGCGTGCTCGGACAAGGGTCTGTTGTGGACTTGGGGGGGACCCCCACGCCGATTTTTTTCGGTGTTGGGGTTCCCCTTTAAGTCCATACCAGGCGGCGGGGCCAGCGACGTCTCCTTTGCGGGCCCCGCCTACCTGGATACCCACTCGAAATGAGCAGACTTTTCTCCGGGCGGGAAAAGTCCGCTCATTTCAAAAGTACGGCGGACTGGCATACACACGGCCGGATTGTCCGCCGAAATGCGAGTACGACGGACAGAATTTAGAAAAATCCAAAATTCTTAGTACGCCGGACTGCACGCTGAAAAAGTCAGCTGAAGCCCACACACGAGCGGACTGTCTGCTGAAATGTGTTTCGGCGGACTAAGTAGGCCATACAGTCCGCCCGTGTGTACGCGGCATAAGATTCCCTGGGGCAAGGAGTCTAAGAGCCAGCAGGTGTTCACCAGAGCCTCTAGTGGTGAGGATGGACTTGGCTGCAACTGGCTCCAGGTCACGACCCCCAGGGTCCCCCAGCTCGCACACACAGTAGGCAACAGGAGGATAGGGACAGTGAGGGATAAAGCCAAGGTCGGGGCCACAAGCAGACAGGTATAGTCAGGGACACACCAATAGGTCAGGATCACAGGCAAACAGGGATAGTCAAGGACACGCCAAAGTCGGTAACAGACGAGCACACGGCAGGCAACAGGAAGCTAAGCACACAAAGGAATACACAATGGTTGATCAGCAGGGTTGGCCTGCAATGCACAGGTTAATATAGAGTTCTCTGATAGGAGCTACGGTGGAGTCATGCCAGAGGATGGATTACAAAAGCAGTCAGGTGAGGGTCGGCTGGTCTCTAGAGATGAACACATGGAAACAGGTAAGCAGATTAAATATATTGCATAACCATGACACCATTATGTCTTGAATGTCTTGTATATAGTGATCGCCGAACGGTTCGCCCGGCGGTCATTGCGCGGCGAATTTCGGCTGTTCGCGGTCCGCCCTTTCGGTGGACTATTGGCGCCGTTCGCCCGGTGGACTTCCATGTTTACTGTGTAAAAGAACTTTGACCTATGATGACACATCCATCATGGGGTACAGGACAGCCAATTGAGACATTACAGCACATGGACACTTGGACATTCCCCCTAACTTATAAATACACCCGATCCGGTGGCCATTTTACATTCTTTCTTCTGTCACTATAGGGAGAGGTTGTTGTGTGGAGCAGGGAGAGATTACAGTGACCCAAATCGCTAGCTATTTGGTACACAAAAGTTATTTTCAGGACTGGTATAGGTGTTAGGTGTAGTTCAGGATAGGCAGTGCTGTGCTAGTGATTGTTGCAGCAGCCTGAGTGTCTTTTGTCAGTTTAGAGAAAGAGACAGGACGGTGTGTGCTGCAGGGACAGCCAGTTTAGTCATTAGCTGTTACTATCAGGTCTACAAAAGTGCTATTTCAATTATTGTTCCAGTAGCCTCTGTTTTGTCAGTTTATATAGGGACAGGCAGGAAGCAGTGTGTGAGGCAGTGAGGGTCAGTTTAATCAGTAGCTGTTACTATTAGTTCCACAAAGGTTCTTTTCAAGACTGGTATCAGTGGTATGGTAATAGGCTTGTACACGAATAATATTCTTTCTTCCAAATATAGAAAGAAAGTGCGTTCAATTACTTTAAAGGACGCACCAGACTTGGTTGAGTGGCTCGCTCAGCCTTTATCTTCTGCACCCTCCTCATCCTCTCGATCTGCACCCTCTTCTTCACTCTCTGCTATGTGCACCCCCAAAGACACTACCACCAACAACACCACCACCACCACATACCTTCCGCTTGAGTCACAGGAATTATTTTCCGATCCATATCAAGACATTTCTGATGCGCAGCCACTCTTGGTATTGGATCAGGAAGAGGAGGCAGCAACAACCGCTACTCAGCAGTCTGACGACAGTACCCAGATCAGCCCAAGGAGGAGGTTGGTCCCCGGTGTTGCTGCCTACTCCGAGATCTCTACTTATAGCAGTGAGGAAGGTGACGTTGATGATGACGTGTCTAGTGATGTCACGTGGGTGCCCACAAGAGAGGAACAGGAGGGGAGTTCAGAGGGAGATATGGACCAGCAGATAGGGAGGAGAAGCAGGAATAACTTACATTGCACAGGCGGGACAAAGCAGACTGCAAATGTATCAGGAGCAAGTCTGTCAAGCATGTAACCCATGGCACCCGTGTAGATTTGGTTTTACCGCCACGGATTGCATGCAGGGCTGACTCTTCTTCTCCTCCTCCTCCTACTCCATCCTCCTCCCTCTCCTCCTCAGCTGACTCCTCCTTTTCTGCTGCTAGCATCTCTTCCACTGCACCGCCCAAGCTCCCCAGAACCTATTCGACATGCCAGGTGAGACGTTGCCATGCCATGCTGCGTCTGTTGTGCCTGGAAGCCAAGAGTCACACTGGCCCGGCACTCCTTTCAGCTTTGCGTTCACAGGCAGATCAGTGGCTAACACCGCTCAATTTGACAGTTGGTAAAGTGGTGTGTGACAACGGTGCCAATCTGCTTAGCGCATTGAAACAGGGCAAAATCACGCACGTGCCATGCATGGCACATGTCTTAAACTTGGTCGTGCAGCGATTCCTTGTCAAATACCCTGGGGTCCAGGACATCTTGCGGCAGGCAAGGAAAATCTCAGCCCATTTTAGAAGATCTTACACGGCCATGGCTTGCCTTGCTGACATTCAGCGGCGACACAATCTGCCGGTCAGACGTCTTATTTGCGATTGCCCGACGCGATGGAACTCAACCTTCTATATGCTTGATAGGCTGCTCCAGCAGAAACGTGCAGTTAACGTCTACCTGTATGAACTCTGCGGCAGAACCGGTTCTGGGGAGCTGGGTTTTTTTTCACCTCGCCAGTGGCTGCTCATGCGCGACGCATGCAGACTTCTGTGGCCATTTGAGGAGATCACCAAACTGGTCAGTCGCAGCCATGGTGCCATCAGTGACATGGTACCTTATGCCTTCTTTATGGAGCGTGCATTGCGTCGTGTCATTGATCAAGCTGTGGAGGAGCAGGAGCGGGAAGATGAGGAAGTCGCAATGCTGGATGAATTCCCAGGGGGGGCTACTCTATCTGAGACAAGTCAACAACAGGAGTCTGAAGAGGAGTCAGAGGAGGATGGTGCCGGGGCGGATGAGGAGGAGCAAGAAGAGCATGTTTTAAACCTTTCTGGGATCCCTGTTGTGCGTGGATGGGGAGAGGAGAATGAAGAGGACGATATTATCCTGGATGATGAGCAGGAGCCAGGCCACCACACCGCTTCCACTTTAGTCCAAATGGGGGCCTTCATGCTCCAGTGTTTTAATAGGGACCCCCATATAAAAAGCATAAGGGTCAAGGACCAGTACTGGGTGGCAACGTACTTAGATCCCCGGTACAAACACAAAATGGCGGAAATGTTACCGCTGTCACAGAGGGCTGTCAGAATGCAGTACTTCCAGGCCTTGCTTCGAGAAATGCTGCATTCTGCTTTTGAGTGCGCTGGCAGAGGAGCAATTCCCACTCCCAGAGAAGGAGTTGCGGGTACCAATCCAACAGTGCCTGCAAGAAGAGGCCGGTTTGAAGATGTGTTGGTGACTTCAGATATGAGGTCATTCTTTCAGCCGACCCATCGACAGGTGTCGTCTGGATCCAGCATCAGGGAACGCCTAGACCGTCAGGTGTCCGACTACATCGGGTTAACGGCTGATGTGGACGCTCTGAGGAGGGATGAACCCCTGGACTACTGGGTGGGAAGGCTTGACCTCTGGCCAGAGCTTGCCCAATTTGCAATCGAACTGTTGGCTTGCCCCTCATCCAGTGTCCTGTCCGAAAGGACGTTCAGCGCAGCAGGGGGGATCGTGACCGATAAGCGTACTCGCCTAGCTCACGACAGTGTTAACTACCTCACATTTCTAAAAATGAATGAGGCATGGATCTCGGAGGAATTCAACACATGTGACCAGTAGACCATGTATATGTCTTTACATTTTTTTAAATCTAGCACCTTCTTTCTTCATTTGGCTCACTTCCTTGTCCAAAAAAAGCACACCGTACTATATGCCCGTACCCTCCTCTTTGAAGAGGTTGAGCGGTGTCAGATTTCTACTGGGGCTGCTTATTATGAGGGGCTCCCACCATCCCTGTGCTGTGCTGACATCCTCCTGGGGCTGTACCTCTGCTGTGCATATTATGAGGGGCTCCCACCATCCCTGTGCTGTGCTGACTTCCTCCTGGGGCTGTACCTCTGCTGTGCATATTTTGAGGTGCTCCCACCATCCCTGTGCTATGCTCATTATGAGGGGCTCCCACCATCCCTGTGCTGTGCTGATTACTCCTGGGGCTGCTTATTATGAGGGGCTCCCACCAAACCTGTGCTATGCTGACATCCTCCTGGGGCTGCTTATTATGAGGGGCTCCCACCATCCCTGTGCTATGCCGACATCCTCCTGGGGCTGCTTATTATGAGGGGCTCCCGCCATCCCTGTGCTATGCCGACATCCTCCTGGGGCTGCTTATTATGAGGGGCTCCCGCCATCCCTGTGCTATGCTGACATCCTCCTGGGGCTGCTTATTATGAGGGGCTCCCACCATCCATGTGCTATGCTGACATCCTCCTGGGGCTGCTTATTATGAGGGGCTCCCACCATCCCTGTGCTATGCCGACATCCTCCTGGGGCTGCTTATTATGAGGGGCTCCCGCCATCCTTGTGCTATGCTGACATCCTCCTGGGGCTGCTTATTATGAGGGGCTCCCACCATCCCTGTGCTATGCTCATTATGAGGGGCTCCCACCATCCCTGTGCTATGCTGACTTCCTCCTGGGGCTGCTTACGGTGCAGGTGTCAGTGCTGTATATCACGCTGCTGATGTCAGTGCTCTCTGTCATGGTGCTTCTGTCAGTGCTGTATATCACCGTGCTGGTGTGAGTCCTTTATGTCACGCTGCTGATGTCAGTGCTCTCTATCACGGTGCTGCTGTCAGTGCTGTATATCACGGTGCTGGTGTGAGTGCTTTATGTCACGCTGCTGATGTCAGTGCTCTCTATCACGGTGCTGCTGTCAGATGACTCTATCACGGTGCAGGTGTCATTGCTGTATGTCACGCTGCTGGTGATCATCTCCTGCCCCCTCTTCTTTGCCTACCCTGGTCCCTGACCTTCCCTCTCCTCCATTGCCTTCATGCGCTCCACAGTCCTGAATTGTCACAACAATTTCCCATATAAAAAAAGAATGCTTGTAGTTGTCGATCCCAGATTCACCTCATACATGTGTTATGTCATTGGCCATGTGGTGGGACTATGTTTGCACAGCTATTAATTATTTTGTGGCTGCAAATTTGACCTGTAGGTTTGCGAAGTTCGCCTCCCATTGAAGTCAATGGGGCCCGCCGCGAACGTTCCGGTTCACGAACTATCGGCCGTTCGTCGGAAGTTCGTCCATCACTACTTGTATAATCCCGATTGGCTGACAAGAGACCTTCCTTCTGTCTCTATGCAATGTTTTAAGCACATAAAAGTGGTAACAGGAAATAAAGATTTTGTACTCATGATAAACCATCTTCTATGGTTGTCTGATTTACCCAATCGATTGAGAGGGCTTTCCAGTGACCACTAAAGTCCAGCTCAAGCTAATCAAGGAAGGGCGCACCTTACAACTGTAAACATAGGAAATTTGCACAACTACTTTTTTTCAAACCACAGTAAAAAAAAAATGTGGAGTAATGATAGCAATAAATGCTGCAACCCCCTTTACCCTTCATCATGTTGAAACAGATGATGAGGGATGATTTATCATCCTCTCCGCCACCATTAATGATCATCCCATGACACTTGTTAATGTGTACGTACCCAATTCCTGCCAAAAATCTTTCTTTAAAAAACTCAAATACAAACTAGACCCATATAGAAATGGAGTCCTAATTATTTTTGGCGACTTCAATGACATACCAGATCCCTCCCTAGACTCTACCAATCCACACAGAAGACCAACTTCTGCTCTTTCCTCATTTATAGCCAATGAAGATCTATACGACCCATGGAGGTGTATGCATGATGTTGAATGCGACTATACCTTTTACTCTCATACTGGGGGCTCTTACTCTCGGATCGATCTTTTCCTCACTAACAAGCTCTATTGATGATTTCAGAAACACAAATTGGTCTTATCACTTGGTCAGACCACGCCCCGATTACCTTGAAAATGTTCCCACAACACACCTTAAACACACGCTCCCTTTCAAGAATGAACACAGGGAAAGATCAGATCCGAGCTTGAGGGCTTCTTTGAAACTAATTGTGAATCTACTAGTGACCAATCCATGGTCTGGTTGGCCCACAAAGCGATAACTGATCACAGACGTAAACTGAGCAAACACCTACATAATAGATTTGAATTTTACATCCAATGATTGAAACTGTGCACCTACTCCTTTAACAACAAATTTAGTGCCTTTCTTGCAAGGCAAGTCAAAAGACAACAAATCAGATCCAAAATCCCCTTCCTATTAAACTCACAAGGAACTAGGGTGACTAACCCACTAGCCAATACATTTGCAACCTTTTACAACAAATTATACAATCTACACGCCCCTCCGCACTCAAATGACATAATTGCCTTTCTCGAGTCCCTTCAAATCCTTAGCTTGACTCCGGAACAATTAGCTGATCTTTCGGCCCCTTTCACCACAGAGGAAATTGACAAGGCCATCCACTCCCTCCCATTGCACAAAGCCCCAGGACCAGACGGATTCGCTAATGAATATTTTAAACAATTCCAACACATACTTTCACCTCATCTATGCAGGACAATCAACCAATTTGCCTCCACAGGGACAATACCTAAAGAATGTTTAGAAGCCCTTATAGTGACCCTCCCCAAACCAGGCAAACCCCATGATGTCCCAGAAAATTACAGACCCATCTCCCTACTGAATACGTACATTAAACTATACGCACAACTACTTGCCCTTAGACTTTCTTCAGTTCTACACCACTTGATACATATCAACCAAGTAGGTTTCATACCTCGCAGACATAGACCTCATTCAGTGGGCAGAAAACCGTTGAATGCCTTCTCTGCTCCTTTCTCTGGATGCAGAGAAGGCATTCGACAGGGTGCAATGGACATATCTAGAAGCGGTCCTGCACAGATTTGGCCTATCGGACACACTCCTGACAGCCATACTCGGCTTGTATACGAAACCCAGCGCAAGAGTGTGGACCTCGGGCGTAACATCTGATCCATTTAGTATCTCGAATAGTACTCGGCAAGGGTGCCCACTTTCGCCCCTAATTTTTGCCATGGTCATGGAGCCCTTGGCTCAGAAGATTTCGGGCGGAAAACCCAATTAAAGGGATAGTCATAGGAAAAACGGAACATAAATTTGGACTATATGCAGATTATGTAATAATATCCATTACTGAACCAAAACAATCCCTATTAGCGCTTCAAAATATTCTCGACCAGTTCAGTGCGATATCCCTATATAAGGTAAATAATAGCAAATCAGTTATGCTAGCGATCAGACTTGACCAATCTACCAAACAACAGATCTCTGAACAATCCCCATTCGCGTGCTCAAAAGACTCCTCCATTACCTACTTAGGGATCTGCCTACTCTCACCCAGTAAAAATATCCTGTGCATCAATCTGGCAGATCTTGTGGAAAGGCTTAAAAAACTGTCCGCTGACTTACTTCTCCCCTTTGTATCATGGGCCGGAAAAATAGCACTTGCAAAAATGTATCTCCTACCACACCTACCACACATTTTGTATCTATTTCGTACGATGCCAATACCATTTCTCTCAACACAACTACGATCTCTTCAAGCCATAATCAACTCCTTCATATGGTAGCACAAGAGGCCCAGAATACATAAACACAACCTAATGGCCCTCAAGAGACTGGGTGGCATGGGAACTCCCAACATCGGCTTGTACTATAAAGCAGTCATACTGGACCAGCTTAGCCAATGGTGGAACACCAAAATATCCTACAACTGGTCACAGATAGAAGCAACTGTTTTGGCTAAGGACCTCCAGCTATATCTCTGCGCTGCTCTTCTGGCTCCTATGCCCACACATTACCGAATGGACTCAATAACGGCCTCCCTCAGAGTGTGGACATCCCTTCCTCAACTATCAAACGGCATACCACACGCCATATTACAACATATGCCACTACAAGCCATTTCACTAATAATCCCGGATCTCCAACTGAACTCTTGGCTCGAAGCAGGCATTCATACCATCGGACATCTCTTCCATTCCTGCAACTTAATGTCATTTGCTCAACTAAGATCCAAGTTCGGGCTCTCACCGAGAACTTTCTACATATACCTCAGGATCAGACCTCTACTCGCTAAGATAATTTTGGACCAACCAGGACAAACTACTGTTGCCGGTCCTCCAGCATTTCATGTTAAGAAAATCCTCTTCCAAAGGTATCTCATACCTCTATGGTCTACTCTCACAAGATGCATAAAAGCACACACGTGCTCAAACAGAACATTGGAACATACACATCCCACATTTTCCACCACAAACACAATGGCATAAAGCGCTATCATTGCCCTCAAAACTCTCCCATTGCACCACGCACTGGGAAATCCATGCAAAAATTATTTAATCTGTACTACTACACCCCCAGTAGAATTGCCAAAATTTAGCCCAACTCATCTAATCTCTGCTGGAGAAACTGGAACTCTCATCCATATCTGGTGGGAATGCCCACTACTTAAAGAATTCTGGGATCAAACGACAACTCTTCTCAAAGTGAGCTTCCCCACAAAAACTAACTTGTCTGCGGCGGACCTCCTCCTGGGCCTGATGGTCCCTACATGGCCCAGAAACTCCCAAACCGTGTCCACCCACATTCTCATTGCAGCAAGGCTAGCAATAGCAAGAAATTGGAAAATAATTTCTCCCCCAACATTCAAGAAATCATTACAATTCTTATTAGTAACCTCAAAATGGAATATAGCTTTGCCAAGGCCCATCTTACTACGGGCAAATTCTTCAGGAACTGGGACCTATGGATCAAAGACCCCAGAAGTATTCAGCTGGTCTGTCCCCCCGCTTAAGTAACACCCACATCCTCCTGTATCCCGGTGTAACTTCTCGCATCTCGTCACCATAGTTTTGATATTTACTCTCACAGCATGGAGGAAACGGAGAGGAGAAGAAGAGAAACAACAAGGAAAAACAAATAAGAAACACAGGATTACTGAACGATAGCTTTACAGAAATGTATGGTAACATGAACCCCTTTTTTTTTTCTCACCCTTTTTTTCCCCTGCCTCTACTATCTCGACTTGTTGTATCCACTAACGCCTAGGGATGGGAAGGGCCATCTCCCTCCCCCAGACACAGTTAGTACCCAGTAGGGGTGTCTGGGGCTGTCTGATGGCACTCTCAACCTCCCAGAAGTTATTGTTGAATGTTGAACATGTTCACTAATGTTATTATACTTACTCTTGATGGACTGAGCTTCCAGATTGTAAGCAATGACTAAGGTTACATGACAATGTGTGTCTTGTATTATTGTTCTCTTTTGTGCAAAACCACAATAAAAACTAAGATTAAAAAAAAGAAAGCAACTTTCAATTTAATAAATAAATAAATAAATTGGGCACATGCCTATTATCCCTGTTCTCTCTATTAGGGTTGCAAACCCACATGAGATTTTCTCTCATTCTAATTGTGAATTGTTTTCCTGGTTGTTCTTGTTTCAGATGCTCTTGTGCTTAAGTTGCTTTGGTGTTATCACCTTGACAACTGAGGTTGCATGTTCTATTTAACTGATAATTTTTAATTATTCATTCTCAAAGGCTTAAGTCTTCTCACACCCACATCAGAACCACCTCTCCTTTCAGCCATAACTATATATGCTGAGCTTGGATCCATTACCATCTTGGCTTCCACACTTGGTATATCTGAGCCTATTGTCTGAGCCCTTGTACACATGGTCGGAGATTACGGCAACCAAATCCGTCGGATTAATTCCGACGGATTAATTCCGGAAGAGGTCCAGAAGTGATGTTGCATACACACGGTCGGACTAAGTTGTCAGAATTTCCGGTTGCCAAGAACGTGGTGACGTAAGCCACGTATGGCGGAACAAGAAAAAGGAAGTTCAGCACCACGTTCGGCACCCTTTGGGCTCCTTCTGCTGATCTCGTGTTTATCGCGTGTTAGTAGAAGTTTGGTGAGAGACGATTCGCGATTTTCAGATTTGTGCTTCAGTTCGGTACTGCTCTTCAGTTTCTGCTTGTCTTTGCGTATCTGATTATCAGTGCGTGTAGTCAGTAAGCATTTGTTTCTCATTGTGGATTATATCTTGGTATAGTACGCTTTGATTTGCATTGCTTATTGTCTGCTTGCTTCTGCTTTTCTGGTCGTTCTTTCAAGCGTTGCTGTTTATCGGTGCTTTCTGTTGTCCGTTCTGACCAGCCGACCATTTTCAAACCATGTTTCATGTACGTACTCGTCATAGAGTTTGTGCTGTGCAGGGGCTTGGTGTTGGGCTTTTAGCTTTCACACAAGCCCGGTCCATGAACAGGGAGAGGAGGTGTTTGTGGACCAAGAATTGGTTGCGTCAGCGTGACCAGTTCTCGCACATGCCTTTGCTCCATGAGATCCGGGAGAATAATCCTGATGATTTCAGGAATTATCTCCAGATGACGGACCCCATTTTTCACCGTCTGCTGGCTTTGCTGTCCCCTTATATCACCAGGCAGGAAACCTGCATTCAGCAAGCCATCACTCCGGAGCAGAGGCTCATCGCCACGTTGCGCTACTTGGCGACAGGGAGAAGCCTTCAGGAAATCAAGTTCTCCACGGGCATCTCCCCCCCAGGCTCTGGGGATCATTATTCCAGAGACCTGTTCTGCCATCATTCAGGTCCTGCAGAAGGACTATATGAAGGTAAGTTTTATCCTTTAACATCACATTCTATGTATTTAATGATTGCTAATGTATTGCATTTCTTCCCTCATTCCCTAATTACCATGACTGCAATATGCTCTTATTCATATGCTGTGCCCCTTTGTCCTCATGCATGCTGGAAGCTTTTCAAGTACCTTTTTTGTCCTTCATGCATATTTGCCTTCACTAACTTCCCCACCATGCTCTTCTGGGCCCATAAAACTATAATCTAGTCACTTAGCAATGTATTTTGTCAGCTCCATAGTATTGCTTTCCCCTAAACACCCCCTAAAATGTCTACAGATGTGATGTGTGTGCTTCAATTCATGCAGAGTGACTTTTTTAAATTTTTTTGGTTGTGCCAAACTCATTAGGAACCCCCCTCCCCCCAACTGCTAGCTCAGCTGATAGCAATCCTCTATCCCCTTACCAAACCCAATACACACTCTACCTACCTTTTTTTATGGTCACATTTATGGACGAATTCACCAAAGCATGTAGTGCAAGGGCCTGCCTCAATACTTTCAAATGCTATATTTTTTATTTTTTTACCCTATTATTAGCTTGATAGGTAATAGCAGAATGTCAAAATGTGCTTCCATTTTGTTTTAGTTTTGGTATTATGACACTTCTTACCTGTCCGGTGGGCTGCCAATAGTGTAAGTAAGGAGGGGCTTCCCAAAGTATCACACATTATTTAGGCATTCAGCTCTCAATCAAGTGGAGAGGGTTACCTGTCCAAAACGTGATGACTCTGATAAGGGGACCTTATACTTTAGGCTTTAAATACTCATTTCCCAAAATGTTATACTGATCTTGGCCAAAAATGTTGGTGTCTAATCTGCTTGCAATGTTGATTAGCAAAATTACTAATTTTTTGTCTTGTTTCACTCCACAGTTTCTTTCAACACCACAGGAATGGCAGACTGTGGCCTCCCACTTTGCCAGTCGTTGGGACTTTCCCAATTGTGGAGGTGCAATTGATGGGAAACACGTCCGCATCATCCCAACCCCCAACTCGGGGTCATACTATTATAATTACAAGGGGTTTAATAGTATTGTGATGTTGGCGGTGGTGTCAGCGACCTACGACTTCCTGTATGTGGACATGGGGCAAAATGGCCAGATGTCGGACGGTGGAGTGTTCTCATGGACAGAATTCTACTGGCATCTCCAGAGTGGCAGTCTGGGCTTGCCACCCCCAGAGGAGAATCAGGAAGGACTCCCAGTCGTCTTCGTCACGGATGAGGAGTTTGCCCTGGCAAACCATCTGATGCGGCCTTTCCTGATGAGGACCCTCACCCCGGACCAGAGGATCTTTAATTTCTGGCTGGCCAGAGCCAAAAGAGTGGTGGAGAACACTTTTGGAATACTGGCCAGCCGGTTCCGCCTTTTTTAACACCTATCCACATGGCTGAATATAAACTCAATCACATAGTGCTTGCCTGCTGTGTTCTGCACAATTTCTTAAAAAGACATTCAGCAAACTACGTGGTCTCAGTTGGCCAAGATGCAGACTTGCCTGAAAATGATAACCTCACAGCCCTTGAAGCTGCTCGTCCTGGCTTGCCCCCCCCCCCCAAAGTGCCCGTGAGGTCCGAACCCAATACATGGAGTACTTTGTGGGTAGGGGGGCCATTGATATGCCAGACAATGTCTGAGAGGCATTTTTTAATAAATTTTTATTTGAAACTACAATAATCTTTGCTTTCATTTACTGCTTGGCTTGATTTTAGGTGTCTCCTAGGTAAATTTTTGATTTTTGTTGTGCCTTTTTCTACAACAGTGCAAACCCAAGTTCTGAGCGAGATGAGGTGACAGTCTCTTCTTTAGATAATCTTATTATGTTGTGGGTCTGCTACACACACACCTTGTTTTTGTTAACTAATGTATGTAGTGCATTACTGCCAAAAATCTTGCTCATTTTCAGCACCATGGCAGAAATATGTTGGGTCAGGAAAATAGCATGATTGTGAAAATTTACACATCACTGTGGGTGTTATTTACTGAAGGCAAATCCACTATGCACTACAAGTGCACTGCAAAAGTACACCTGAAACTGCACTTGGAGTGCAAAGTGGAGTTGCCTTTAGTAAATAACACCCATTGTCACTGAAAACAACAATTTTACTCCAAATACTGCTTTTGCGCATTGAAAAAGGAAGCCGCACATTTGTGATAATTTAACTTTTTAATCAAAGCACATTCACATGTGTGTTTAGAAAAGGGTTTTACAACACACCAACATATTGAGTGTATCAAAAACATTATTTAAGGTATTTTTTTTGTAACTTGGTGTTTTTGTGTAAACAGGCATGTATCAAAGTGTAACATACAGAACACAGGAACTTACAAAGTTCAACTTTGAAAAGTGAAGACAATATCAGACATGAGTATGTACAAACTGGGCTGATATTGCCTTCATCACATGGGGTGTCACCCCTGGAAAAGCCAAATTTGGAAGATGCACACAGTGTGTCAGCATGTGCTATCTCCCATCATGGGGGATCAATGTACATGTTTTGGAGGTGCAACCCCTTCATCTCAGCCACTTTCCACAAAACACGTACATTGATCCCCCATGATGGGAGATCTGGCATTTTGACACACTGTGTGCATCTTCCAAATTTGGCTTTTTGTAAAATACAAAAGTTGTTTCAAAACACAAAAATAAAACCCTAGCTAGTTTGGGGTGTTTCAGACTCTCCCCAAAACATCAATGATGTTCTTCAATTTATTTTGAACATCATTGATGTTTTTCTGTATATTTTCTAAATCCCGATTGCACCCCATTATCTCCCCAATCAGGATCTGGGCACTTTCACTGGTAAAATGTGATTCTTCTTATACATCACCTACAAAAAAAAACAAAAAAAAACACACCATGTATTATAAATATGCCGACATACATTGATTAGCTTACCAGAAGCTGTGGTCTCCGACACTTACCTGTTGTGGTGACAATTTGTCCAACTTCAACGATCTCTCCTTCCTCCTCCTCCTGCTTCTCTGCTTCTAGTGTTGGAATTTCACCTTCTTTGGGAGGTGTGGGGTCCCTAGTGTCCTCAGACTTTCCGAGTCTTCTCTCCCCTATGAGAATGTAAAAAATGAATACTTAGCACACAGAGGGCAGAAATAGGAATATGAAACATTGCTTGGAAGTGTGGTACAATTGTGTTTTTTGAACGATTGAACCCATGAACTTGAAAGTGGCCATTTTAAACTGTACAACATGAAATCAAAGCACATGGAGCAGTATGCAAGTAAAAATAATCATATGAACACACAACATCTACTTACTTTTTAGAATAACATGCTTGATCCCTCTATACTGATCGTGCTCCCTCAGTTTCAGGTCTGACCAGCGTTTTCTCAGTTGATCCTTGATCGTCGTACCCCAAAATTCTTCTGAAGACTCTTCACAACTTTAGTCATGATCTTGGCCTTTCTGATATTTGGGTTTGGGTAAGGTCCATACTTCCCATCATAGTCGGTCCTCTTCAATATGTCCACCATCTCCAACATCTCTACAAAAGACATATTTGAGACCTTAAATCTTCTCTTCCAGGATCAGGACATTTCAGGCTCCGGGCTTTCCTCGCCCTCCTCCTCGTTAGTGGAACTCTGATTGCGTACCTGGCTCTCCGCCATGTGCTCTCCCCACTGCGCCGAAAGAGAAGGGGCGGGGAATAGTCTAGAAAGAACGTCAGGGGCGGGCGGAGTTTCACGCATGTGCACTGTATATAAAACGCAACATGTGTGTCGTACGTACGATCTGTCAACAGAGTGAGGAGCTGACGCGACGATCGTGCAAACGAAGGTACAATTTTAACTTGGTACATCACTAGACTAGACTGCTTCTATCTAGGCCTATGTTGAGACAAGATTAAGAGGGTTTATTATGACATTATTAGTATTTTAGGGTTTGTCTTGTGTTGTGTCTTGCAGACAAGATGGATCCCTTCCAAAACGCTAATTTTAGGGGGCTATTCATTCAACTGTTCAGGGAGATGCCCTGCCTGTGGCAGATCAACAACCCATTTTATCATGACCGAAGAAAGAGGAAGGCAGCGATGGAGAAACTTCTTGCTTTGGTGCGGATCATGGTCCCCACAGCAGACATGACCAATGTGAAGTTGAAAATTGGTGCCATGAAGAGTACATATCTCAGGGAGAGAAAGAAGCACCTGGAGTCCCTGAGATCAAGAGATCCAGATGCCATTTATTACCCCAGGATGGTTTACTTCGAGAGGCTGCATTTTCTGGTAGACCAGGGGGTACCCAGGCCACCACTCGACCGTCTTCCTTCAAGGCTTCCTTCACCCACAGCTGAGGCTTCCAATGTCCAACCTGGGCATTCCAGGCAGCAACATGTGGAGGGGCCCAGCTTGAGATAGGTATTGCATTGTTGAACATATTTCTTGTTGTAAATTTAATGATGTTAACTAGATGTTATTATTGATCAGTAAGTTGTGATTTTACAAAGTGGTTTACATATCAATAGACAGTAGTGAGCAAAAATGTTTGGGACGAGAATGAAAAATGCTGGGCTCAGAATGATAGTTTGTTCTATTTGGTAACATTCCATTTGCAACAGTCATGAGCCCAAAATTGTGTGATTGATGAGCAAAAAACTAAAACTATGTCCCATTTTCATACACAGGAAGACCTCAGCCGGCTGGAAGCTGTGGCAAGTGGCAGCCAGGAGGTCGACCATCGCCCTCCTTCTCCTCCTCCTGCCACAGCTACAGGAGCCCAGCCACAGCCTGGAAGGATGCCTCATGGGAAGTGCCTAAGGAAGATGAGAGAGTGATGGCCTGGGTTCAGTCTGGTCTGACAGAAGATGCAGCCTCTTGAAGAACCACATCCTGGGGACATAGATGGCATCTGCTCTTCCTGATCTCTAGGACTTCTGCACCAGAATTCTCTCCCTGAGATATGTACTCCTCAGGCCACCAATTTTTCTTTTTTGAATTAGTTCATGTCTGCCCTGGGGGCCAAAGGCTTCACCAAATTGACAAATTTCTCCAGCGCTGCCTCCCTCTTTTTTAGTTGTTTGACACCTAAATAGGGATGAGCTTCGTGTTCGAGTCGAACGTACGTTCGACTCGAACATTGGCTGTTCGTGCGTTCGGCGAATTCCGAACGTTTTGGCCGTTCGCGTCAAAATTCGAGTGACGCGTGCGCGGACCATAATGCACTGCGTTGGCGCAGTGCATTGCTGCCTGATGATTGGCCAAGCATGCACTGTGACCCCGCATGCTTGGCCAATCGCAGCGCCGGCAGCGAGGAGAGCCATGATTGGCCACAGGCATCCTGCCTGTGGCCAATCATAGCTCAGGCTGTGTAGTGCACGCCCCACACTATATAAGGCCGCCTTTGAGGCGGCCTCGTGTAGTGTGTTACTTAGCATCTGAAGCAGTGGGTGTTCTGTGTACCTTCAACACAGTACACACCAATCGTTTTTGGCTGATTTCCTATCTTGCTGCTGTGTAGTGGTTGTTGTCTGTGCCCTGACTGCAGTATACACCACTATATTCACCTCACCTATATAGCTAGTGATCTAGCTTTAACCACTTAACAACTGCCCATTGCCGATTAACGGCTTCAGGGGGGTTGTTTAACTCTGAGAGGCCGTTAATTAACGGCCTCCCAGAATTCTGCTCTCGCGTGCCCCGAGGTGTGCGCACTCAAGAGCATCCGTGACCGCCGGGTCGCATCACGGATCACGGTAAACGGCCGCTCATAGCGGCCGTTTACCACGTGATTGCTCCGTCAAATGACGGAGTGATCACTTGGAAACAAACCGGCGTCATGTTATGACGCCTGTTCCTCCCTCCCCTCTGTGTACCGATCGGTACAGCGGAGGGGAAAGAGATCGGTGTCAGCAGCGATGTGGGCTGCATCTGCAGTGCCCACATCGCTGCTCACCGAATTTAACCCCTCAATTCCCTGCCAATACTCTGCAATACCAGTGCATACTCTGCAGTACCCTGCCATTACTCTGCAGTACCCCCCATTACTCTGCAGTAACCCCCATTACTCTGCAGTACCCCCCAATACTCTGCAGTACCCGCCATTACTCTGCAGTACCCCCCATTACTCTGCAGTAACCCCCATTACTCTGCAGTACCCCCCAATACTCTGCAGTACCCGCCATTACTCTGCAGTACCCCCCATTACTCTGCAGTAACCCCCATTACTCTGCAGTACCCCCAATACTCTGCAGTACCCTGCCATTACTCTGTAGTACCCCCCAATACTCTGCAGTACAATGCTATTACTCTGTAGTACCCCGCCAATACCCCGCCAATACTCTGTAATACCCTGCCATAAATTGCCATACCCAGCCATACTCAGAGATACCCAGCCATACTCGGTGATACCCTGAAATACCCAGCCATAGACGCCCCCCACCCCTCACCGCCCTCCGGTGCTTCTACCAACTCGCCAGTACGATCAAAGCCAGAATCTTTTTTTTTTTTTTTATTTCAGGCTTCCCAGCCTAGAGGTGAGATGTGGGGTCATATTGACCCCCCAGATTTCACTGTAAAGAGGACCTGTCACCCCATATTCCTATTACAAGGGATGTTTACATTTCTTGTAATAGGAATAAAAGTGATCAAATATATATTTTTGGGGAAAAAAATGTCAAACTAAAATAAATAAAGTAAAATGAACAATAAAAAAATAAAATAAAAGTTAAAGCGCCCATGTCCCCATGTGCTCGCATGTGCCACACATGTGAGGTATCACCGAGAATGTTAGAGCGAGAGCAATAATTCTAGTCCTAGACCTCCTCTGCAACTCAAAACATGTAACCAGTAAAAAAAAAATTAAAGTGTCGCCTATGGGGATTTTTTAAGTAGCGACGTTTGGCGCCATTCCACGGGCATGTGCAATTTTGAAGAGTGACATGTTTGATATCTATTTACTCAGCATAACTTCATCTTTCACTTTATGCAAACATTGGGCTAACAAGTGGTTAATAATAGAGCTTGCAGTCAGTAGTGTTAGCGTGCTGTCTGCGTGCTCTGTACCCAGTACATACCGCTATAATATAGGGCAGGCCCCTACTTTCAAACATCCAACTTACAAACATCTCCTACTTGCAAACGCAAGGAGACAGCAGCAAGTGAGATGAAAAATGATGGACGACAAAACAAATTATACAGGGGTGATAACCCTTCCCTATGTTTTCCAAAAAGCTTAAAGATAGTTTTTTTGACTGGAGCTACACTTTAAAAATGTACCGGTTGAAAATGACAAACAGATTCAACTTAACACAACAAACCTACACAGTCCCTGTCTTGTTTGCACCGCCTGTATACTGCTGTTCTGAGTATATAGGGCCTGGGGGCCACACGCATTTCCTTTTTTTAATATGGGTACGGGGTTCCCCTTAATATGCGTACAAGACCCAAATAGGCTGGTAATGGGCAGGGAGGGCTACCCATGCCATGTTTCTCAATGATTTTCAACCATATTGCAGGAACCAGATATAACATTAAAACCGCAAGCAGTTTTAAATGGTGTTATTTCCGTTTAATGTCATTTTGTGCAGGGACTGTTCTAAACACGGGAAACACGTGGCACTTCACAGGCATACTACAGACACCCCCCAGGCACCATATTTAAAGGAATATTTCACTTTTTTTTTTCACTTTAATCGTCATTAAAATCAGTGCTCCCGCCAAAACGGCCGTTTTTAAAACTTTTTTTTGCAGTGACCCATGTCCCCTGAGGCAGGAGGCAGGTCCCCAAACCCTTTTTAGGACACTATCTTGCATATTAGCCGTTAAAATTAGCACTTTCCAATTCGAACGTTCGAGTCCCATAGACTTCAATGGGGTTCTAACGTTCGTACCGAACGCGGGGGTCGTTCGCAAGTTCTGGTGCGAACCGAACCGGGGGGTGTTCGGCTCATCCCTACACCTAAATAATGTTTTTTTTTGTTTGAAGAAATACTTGCGTATGTGTTTTACTTCAAAAAGGACAGTTTATTTGTGAGTAGGCAGGTACATTTCAAAAATACAAACTGAAATAAATAACAAGGGGCACCAACACCAAACAACCTCCTGTAGATTAAAAAAGAAAAACAAAATACAAAAAAGATAATAATGGTGTTGTGGTAAGTTGAAACCCAAAACACACCCCAAATAATGCAAAGATGAGCAAACTGACAAAAAAGAAGATGTTGATGAAAAAACCAACCACAAAATCCCCCCCCCACAAAAAAAAAAAAACTGTGTAGATGTGACGATTTAAAATATTGTAGTGCTGAAATGAGTAAAAAAGACTCAGGAAATACGTTCGGGAGAAGTGTGTGTGACTATGATCATCAAAAGAAGTTCATTCTTGCAGCATTGTAAAGAACAAGAGAATGCGCTTCATGAAAGAATTTTTAACATTGCAGCGTGACGAATGAGCTATATCGATTACGAGCAGTAGTTTTACCTGAGCGAGCGCTTCTGTGTCCGAATTTGATTGTGAGCATGCGTGGCACCTTGTCCGTCTGAGTAGGCTACACATGATCGGAGTATGTCCGATCGGAGCATTTTGTCGGAAAATTGTACCGGCAAGTTGGAAAAGTTGGTCCGTCGGATATTCTGACGGAAACAGTCCGATGGAGACCACACACAGTCGGAATATACGACAAAACGATCCGATAGGACACATTCCGTCGGAATCTCTGACCGTATGTACAAGGGCTAATTCTGTTTGCCCCTGCAGCAGAGTATGGGACTTTTTAGTTCAACCTGAATGTATGGTCAGTTTGAAGATTGTCCCCTGACCCCATTGAACTTGTTCTTGATGTTTATTTTTATTTTTTTGCACTTTATGGAGAAATCATGCATGTGTTCAACCCACTGTTTATATATTACAATGGCGCAAAATGTTTATTATTTCTATGGCAAACTAAAGAGTTTTGGCCTGTTGTGGTCTTTCCTTATTGGGCCCTATCTCACCACAGTGAGTTTCTCACAACATTCAGGGCCTTTACTCTTCACAAAAAAGGCTTTCCACCACTATAAAAAACTAGGTGCTGATGTCGTCCTTATTCAAGAATCCCACTTTTTATAATCTAACCATCATAATTATTTTGATAAGTCTTACAGATGGGGTATTATACCCCATTTCCATCTAAGGCTCGGGAAGGTTGCCATTTTCCTCCGAAAAAAAAATGTCTTTGATGTTGAAGGATCTTGTACAAGGATCCCAAGAGTAGATTTCTTAATATAAAAAGGTATAATTCAGGGCACTCTCTCACATTTGCAAACATAAAATTTGGTCTCCCAATTGATACTCGATAGAAACAAAATTTATAGAGCCAGCTAAAGTCTTCACAAAAACACTAAAGTGATTTTTGCACAGTCATCAATTCCTGGATACTTGGAGGGCTCTTAATGTGGGTGCCAGAGAGTATACATTTTATTCACACCCTCACATAGATTATGTTTTGGCACCCTTATTATGTTGGCAAATTCTAAGTCTGCTAACATTCATATACAGTATGTCCCTGGTCAGACCATCAAATTGTTTCCTTTCAGACATTACATATAGGTGATTACTGGTCATCGTACAAAAACTGGCCTTAACAGGCCTTAACAGATTTTTTTAAGGCCTCTTTTATCGGGAATCCTTTAATTTAAATATTGGTCATACACTCTTAGGAGTTATATACTTCCCTGAAACTGGATTTTGTCATGGGCATGCATTTGTTACACTATGAGTAAAAATGTTTTCAGTTGCGCTAATAAGCACACTTTTCAGCTCTTTTGGATAATGCAATGAGTGCTCTCATGCTTACTGAGTAAAACACACCCAATAGTTGTTCCAATGGAAGCTCCTTAGACAGTCCTGCCTTACAATGGGTGCTCAGTTTATTTATAGGACTTTGAACAGGCATAACAAAAGAGACTTGGTGGCTATTCAGTTCAACCAATCAAGCCCATTCATTCCTTCAAACAGTAGGTGCTATATAAAACTCAACCAATGAAAACACATGTGTATATTCAAAAAGAACAATGACTAGGGGAGTATCTGGTCTTGTCTGTGCAGAGCAGTGTGTACAATTTCCTGCCCTTTGTACCTGAAAACTGTGCTCTACAGTTTAACAAAGGAGCCCACATGTAGTGAGACTGGCACCTAAGAAATCATGATCGCTGTTCCAACCAAGCTCGCGCACACATCCCCGCTTCTACCATTGGTATGAATCCTTATTCCGCATTGTTCAGAGAACAATGCATAGCCGGATTATACTATCATTCCTATGGATGGGAGGCTATCTGCAGGGACATGTCATGGTCCTTCTACATGGTGATCAGGCACATGGAAAGACATGAGCGTATATTCCTCTGCAAGAGCAGATAGGTATCAAACCGATAATGTCTTTGCTGAACGAACATATCCCCTCTAATCTAACAAATCTGCGTATAACGCAGGGGCCTTCATTGGCAGACATACCTTCGTGGAGTGAACTCCTCTTCACATCCAAGAGGAAGGTTTTCACTACCAATGGTGCTTCACCAGTGCTGGTTCGCTCTGGTTCGCTCTTATGAGCGAGCCACAAGTAGAACTAACACTGGGATATACTGTGACAAAACATATTGAATATATCTTAATAAAATTTCTATAACACATGTTATTTTCTCTTTTTTCATTTATTTTTGATACAGTACTAGAACTTATTTTGGGTTCTTTGTTCTCATCGAATATTATAATTGTAACGAAATCTAATGTCTCTTTTTATAGTAGCAACAATCAATGTAACATATTTGATCATGTAAAGGGACAGTACATACACCCCCAAAATGACCCCTTTTTTGGAAAGTAAAAACTCGAATGCCGCATACACACGATCGGAATTCTCGTCGGAAAAAGCTCTGATGGTTTTCCCGACGGAATTCCGAAGGAATTTGGCTCAAGCTGTCTTGCCTATACACGGTCACATCAAATTCTGATCGTTTATAGCGCGGTGATGTACAACATGTACGAAGGGACGAGAAAAATGAAGTTCAATAGCCAGTAGCCAATAGCTTCTGTCTCGTAGTTGAATCTGAGCATGCGTGATTTTTTTGGCATGTCAGAATTGCATGCACACAATCGGAATTACTGCTAGAAAGTTTTTCCGTCGGGAAAATTGAAAACATGCTATAAATTTTTGGCTGGCGGAAATTCGGACAGCTAAATTCTGATGAAACATACACACGGTCGCATTTTCCGATGAAAAGCTCTCATCGACCTTTTTCTGGCCGGAATTCTGATCGTGTACGTGGCATTAGGCATTTTTAAGCTGTATTTTTTCTCACAATTTTTTGGACAATTATTTTTATCACATAGTTGTCCTTTTGACAAGGTATTTGGCACACACACAGAATATGCCTACTTACAATTATACCCCAAAACACATTCTTCTACTCTTCCCAAGTATAGAAACACCACATGTGTAAGACTTTTTTGTACCTTTAGAAGATGCGTTGAGGGACCCAGAAATCAAGCATCACCTATCGGCTTTCAAGGGGCATAAATTTCATATCTGCTTTCCTGACTACCGATAATATTTGTGGAGTCCCTGAAGTGTTTGGACAGTAAAAACACCCACAAAATAACCACATTTTGAAAAGCAGATCCTCCAATATATTTACTAGGAGACATAGTGAATCTTTTGAAACTGTAATTTTTTGGTCAAAAGCTTTTGGAAGAAGGAAAATTAAAATAGATATTTTTTATACATAGTATATCAGTTAATAAGAGAATTCTAACACCCAGCATAGGCAGACATAGAATTACACATAAAAACACTAATTCAATTACACCTACTTATAACTAAAGTACCTCAAATGTGAGATTTTTCTGCAGCTTAGCCATATAGAGCAGCCCAAAATCCAAAAAACACCTTCCAGCTTTCGAGGGGCAAAAATATAATTTCCTGACTACCTATGACATTTGCAGAGGCCTTGGAGTGCCAGCAGAGTGGAAACACCCACAAGATTGACCAAATTTCCTAAAGCAGATACCAAAGGTATTTTTTAAGAGGCATAGTAAATCTTTTGAAGATTTCATATCTTGCTACAAGTTTTTTGGAAAATACAGAAAGAAAATGAAAATGTAGATTTATTAATAGATTTGGCAGTTAATCGGGTATTTTTAAGAAACAGTAGAGACAACACAAAACACAATCTGCTACTCTTCCAGAGTATGAGGATACCCAATATTTATGAGTTTTTGTTGCTGCATAGAGAGGCTCAAACTATAAGGAATGTCTACAAGCTTTTTAAGGAGCAAAATTTCCCGACTACCTATTATATTTTTGGAGGTACTGGAGTGTCAAGACAGTAGAAACACGCTATAATGACCACATTTTAGAAAGTACATATTCATAACTATGTATTTAAAAAAAAAAAAATTACAATTCCACAGTTATTGCTAGCCAGTGTAACTATAAAAAAAAAAAAAAAAACAATTCCACAATCATTGGTGGTCAGTGATTTTAACCCCATCAGTGGCACTTTAATCCCCCAAAACAATCCCACAATCATTTATGGTCAGTGGTATCTTAAACCCCTTTCTCCATCATGGGTGTTCTCTAGCACTTTCAATTCTCCAAAGCAATCCCACAGCATTAGTGTTATGCCGCGTACACACGACCGGACTTTTCAACATCAAAGGTCCGACGGAACAATTCCGGCAGACCATTCGATCGTGTGTGGGCTGCAGCGGACTTTTGATTTGCAAAAATCCGACAGACTTTAGAAATGGAACATGTTTAAAATTTTTCTGCCGGAACTCCGCCGGACCCAGTTCCTACCGAGAAATCCGCTCGTGTGTATGCTAGTCTGACGGACAAAAACCGACGCGAGGTCAGCTATTGGCTACTGGCTATGAACTTCCTTATTCCGGTGGTACGTCATCACGTTCAAATCCGTCTGACTTTGGTGTGATTGTGTGTGGCCAAGTCCGTTCATTCGGAAAGTCTGTCAGAACTCTGTCAGAACTCCGTCAGAACTCCGCCGAAAGTCTGTCGGACCTAGTCCCTCGAAAAGTCCGGTCATGTGTACGCGGCATTAGTTTCCCCTTTAAACCCCACCTACAGTTGTTCCTTTCTTCCTGCAGTAGGAGGATTTAATGAATGGATTACATTTTTAAATCTTCCTTCATCACAGTGATTCTATGGCACAAAACATCTTCAGCTGGTTCTGTGCCTTTAGCTGAGGCACTTCATTATCTAATAAAAGAGAGCTTTGCATGCCCACCTTGAAACCAGTACAGAAAATAATATAACACATAGTACATACACACACCCAGGGCCACTGATAGGGCAGTACAACCAGCCCTGTTGTACTGGGCCCCGCCAGCAGGGGGGCCTGAGCAGCCTTGCAGTTAATTTCTAGCTTAGAACCTAAGTAGCTAAATAACTTTAATAACCTGCACCCACTTGATTACCAAGGTATATAGTAATTTCCTGGGTCCCATCAGGTTAACAGGGGGCCCAGGATGTGCAGAAGAGGGAATTTTTTCCATATTCAGGTGCTGCATGCTGCTCTGCACCAGTGGACCTGCTGCACAAACTAAAGTTTCGGCGCCTCACTGTATGCCTTTCCTGGTGGATGGATTCCATTGTAATGTGGCTCCACTCCCTCAGTAAGTGCAGGGCTGCAGCCTGAGGGACAGACTGATCACTGAAGCAGCGATAGCACAGAAACAGTAATCCCGGTGGCGGGGCAAAGGCAAGCAAATCCCCCTGCACACACATTGATATGTCACACATGCTATTATAGAATGTGCAGTTGCCAATGTGTGCTCATGGTTATCATCATTATGACGATTACAGCAGGTGCTCTATGGCTTTGTCAGTGTAACATGGCTGTTGGGTGCTGACTTTCTTAACTTATGGCTGTAATGTATGGTACACACTATATAATTCAGCACAGCCATAACAACGTCAGCATCACCCAACAGCCATTTGACACTGACAGAGGCATAGAGCACCTCAGTGGCAGCTGGTGGTTTTTGTTTGGGGGGCGAGGAGAAAAACACCCCCTCCGTGGCACCTCAAACCCCCCCTCGCTGTCTGTTGTTCCACCAGCACTTAACCAGTCTAGGTGGTGGGCACATTGGGCAGCGGCGGTGATCAGGCAGCGGCAGGCACATCAGGCAGCGGCGGGGATCAGGGCATCGGCAGATCAGGCTGCGGTGGGCATTGGGCAATGACTCCTGTGTTTTCTCTTCCTTGCTCCTGCTGTGCATCTCCTCCCCTCCTCCTAGGATCGCATGTCCTTTCAGCCAAGTCAGACAAGTATCAGACCCGTTTCCCAATTGGCCGGTAGGAGGATCAGTGTTGCAAAATATTAATTCGCTGTTGCAACACACCTGGGTGGGCTCCGGATGCAATGCTCTGTGCCCGAGCCCACCCTATTTTAAAGCCTATTAGAGCCTCTGACTCTAATCAGGTGCTTCAAAAAACACCTCACCGCCCACCCCTGTCATAGGAATTCATGCACCCGGCATCCTGAAAGGGGCCAGGGACATGAATAGGGTGGATGGCAGTGGTGGATAGGGGAGACAGCACCCACAATGGACAGGCTGCCCCTGGAGCACCTGCTGTGCAGTGATCATCATAATGATGATGACCATGAGCACACAGTAAGATGTTACTTTACACATGTGATGGAGAGGAGGGACATTAAAAACACACAGCCAAGCTGCATTTTACCATCCCCAAACCACACCTCTGTGAGGACCTTTCATCCAAGCTTTGCAATCAGGTCCACCTGTCAGTTTTTCATGCAGACCTGATTGAAACCTCCACGTAGGTCTACAGGAGTCCAGATATGAATTGACTTGTGTGCATTTAGATCCACCTACCTCCATGTCCATTCAGGTTAAAAAAAAAATTCTAGACCCTAATGGACACCAAATGTCCATAGTGTATGTGGACACAAACTGAACAGGCACAGATGTCAAAACACTGACATCTCTCCCATTCAGCTCCAGTTATGATTGGTGGGGTGCTGTAAAGCTTCCTGGTGGTATAGCTAAGGTGGGTTCAGACTATGGTCTGAACATGCCTGAGCTCATCCCTGTGTCAGAAACCATGAACCAGACCGAGACAGAAGTACAATTAAATCACACTTGTTTATTAATAAAAAATAAAAATGTAAATAGAGTAAGCGTTGTCAAAGCATAGCCAGAGTCCAGTAACTGGATCGAGTAGTCAGCCAGTCCAGAGCTCAATAACCAGATCGGGTAATCAGCCAAGCCAGAAGTCAGGGATTCAAGTAGAGCAACAGCAAGCAGGATAAGGAGCCAGAAGGGATGTCAGCAAGCCAGTCTTTAAACAGAACCGCAGCAGATGGTTTCTTGTGATGTGACCAAGGCGAAGGCAGAGATGAAGTTAGCAGGACAGCTTTAAGTAGGCAGGTCAGATGAGCAGGATCAGGAACAGCTGGTAACTGTGGAGAGAGATGGGAGCTGGCAATTAGCCAACAGCTGAGCAGCCAGCCCAGAGAAGGAAGGGCTAAGCCAGCCCTGACACCCTACTAATTAGTTGTTGTAAAAAAAAGTTCTAAAATTAGACATCTTTGCTGCTTTATAATACTGTAAAAAGTTTAGAATAATCATGGTTATTAAAGGTTCAGCTCTTGCCCCCAGCCCCCCATATCTGCCCCCCCCCTGACAGCGTGGGGTCAGGGGTGGAGCTAGGGGTGAGGGTGTGGGTGGGGTCAAGGGGGGCTCTGTCAGGAAGGCTGTATGGGGCCCCATGATTTCTAACAGAAGCCCTGCACACACCCTAGTAAGGGTCCCATCCTGCTGCTTAGTTGCAATGGCCAGATGTAGGGTGGCCCATGCAAAGTCAGTAATCCTTTTTTTGTTTGTTTCAGAACTACCAGCATATTTACACATTGGCTCTAGCAGGTAAGTCTTTCCTGAGCCATTACCTCCGCATTCACTTACAATGAACAGCTGTTCTAATATTAGGCAATAACAGAGGTGCCGTTTGCTTCCCTATCATTGCCCCAATCACCAACCATATCACCATGTCATGATTCAAATGGCTGCATCAAACATGCCACTATTGCAATGATACAGTAGTTGTGAAGCAGGAAACTGTGGTCACATCACTGTGATTTACTGTATCTCCACTGTATGTGCAATCCCCTAGACAGCCATTAGTAAAAAGAAGCTGCACAAGAAAAGCGCCTGTAACACATCTGGTGGTGGAGCCTGACGTATGGCAGTAGGCTTCTCTTACACCTCTGGTGTAGGAGCCCCGGTAAAGTGACAAGAGTGCCAGAGCACAGAGTGGGCACAAGTGCCTGACTGGTCTCCAATTGCAGGATGCTGATGAGCAGGCTGTGCGTTGTTGAAGAGCAGGCTGAGTGTCTTGGTGTGGCAGGAAGACAGGCTGCAAACTGTACTGGAAAGTAGACTGGTTCAGGAGACTGGCACAGATCAGCAGACTCAGATGCTGGGAAGAAATCTGTAAGCAGGGTCAGGCAGTACGGATCAGCAACCGATAGGCAGATCAAGTTCAATGCAGCAGGTAGAAGGGTAGTCAGAGGTCAGGCAAAGTTTGGTAACAGCAGGCAGATGGATGGATAAGCAGAAGGAGCAGGCAGAGATGAAATCCAAAAGACAAGCCAGGGGTCAGTACAGGTGGCTTTCAGGCAGAGTCAGGAACAGATCAAGTCGGTAACAGGAAGTCAACACAAGAAGCAGATGCATCAGATCAGATCAAGTTGTTGTGCAGTTATCCACGCACCTGTCCGCATGCCCTCGCACCTGCGAATTGCCCATGGACCTAGCTTCATTTGTGCATAGGAACCTGCTTTTCCTGACAGCACCACAGAAGGCCACAAGAATTTTTTTTATTTATTTTTTTGCATCTCTGTTCTGTGATCCATAGTGAAGAATCAGATATTGGATAAGTGTTTCTATGATATGTCTGGGGTTCAGCCTTAAACCTGATAACCCTAAGCCATGACCTCTGGTCTAGTGAGATCCCAATAAAACTATAGTCCCTGAAATAGAGAAGTAGTAAAGATATATCTGAGCTCTGAATATGATAATGTATAGAAGGTAAGAACTGTGAAGATTGTCTATACCTCAAGTGCATCTAAAGCTAAAACATTTTTACAGGTAATATCAGATCTCCATACAATAGATGAGAATACAACTAATGTTCTGGAACAACGGGTAACTGCCCTGGAGAGGGATAGGACCCTCATACGGAAACAGCAATAACCCTTCATGGCGTTCTTCCAGACACCATAGATCAAGGACTCCTCAACAAAAAAGTAATAGCGATTTTTTCGACGGAGGGAACTGCACCTATTAATATGGAACTGGATAGAGTACATAGGGCATCGGGCCCCAAACACAGAGACCCAGACCTCGAGAGGAGGGGGAAGGGGAGGAAAATTTGAATTTTAAGTTAGCAAGTTGGGGGGATATTATATATATATATATATATATATATATATATATATATATATAAAATATATATAAAATGCAATATGAGCCAAACATATATGGAAAATTAGAAGGGGGTGGGGGTGATTATTAATAAGGAATTTAGGAAGCGTGAATAGAAGATGCACACAGATAGAATAAATATGATGAATGTAAGAACAGAGGTGTCAGTAACAATAGGAAGAAGGATATGATACACAGAGAATAAGAGGTAATAGAGTAGATGGGAAAAGGAGGAGGAGAAGAAAAAGAGAGATTTGGATCCGATAGATCAGACAGGTAGAGGATGATTGAAAGGGGAGGGGATAGGAGGATGGGGAAGAGATAAAATCCTTCGGACTGAGATTAATATAGGACATATTATATAAAGTGGAGAGAATTATTAAACAGACCAATAAAATTTGTAGTGAGATGGAGGGACATGAGATCGTTAGTCAGCTGGTCAGTTGACGGATATGGAAGACAGGGATGGGATGGAGGGGCAGGACGGACTAGGAATCGGGCGGGGGTGCTTGCTTTTTTTTTATTTTTTTATTTTTTCTTATGCACTTTAATTTAGGACATAAAATCAATGACAAGGAACCACATGTTTAGAAAGAGAAGGAAGAGATACATACCAAATAAACACACATGGATGAGATTAGGAACCATTATAGTACAAATAACACTAATGCCACGTACCCACGATCAGACTTTCAGGCAGATTTGGTCCGGTGGACCAGAATCCGTTGGACAATTCGATCCTGTTTGGGCTCCAGCAGACTTTTTTTCCCCAAAAGTGTGACGGACCTAGAAATAAAACATGTTTCAAATCTGTCTGATGGACTCTAGCGTACAAACCGTTCGTCTGTGTGCTAGTCTGATGGACCAAAAATTACACATGCTCTGAAGCAAGTACAACACGGAAGTGCTCGGTCTGCTAAAACTAGCGTTCGTATTGAAGCTAGCACATTCCTCACGCTGCTAATTCTGTGATCTTTTAATACAGCTCATTTTTTTCTGCTTTATAATGTTAGAAGAATAAAGTTGTTTTGTTGCTTATATTCACACAAAGTTCTCACAAACCTCTTTCTTCATTATTTATCCTCATCTCATGACTAATATTCTAGTTTTTTAAAGCCAGATCTCCATATATAATGTTTAAAATTCTTGTTAATTTGACATAGGGGGGTTATTTACAAAAGGCAAATTCATTTAGCACTACAAGTGCAAAGTGCACTTGAAATTGCACTCAAAGAGCACTTGGAAGTGCAGTCGGTGTGGATCCGAGGAGCACATGCAAGAAAACAAAAAAAATAAAAAATCAGTATTTTAGCTTGCACATGATTGGATGATAAAATCAGCAGAGCTTCCCCTCATTTCAGATCTTCCCCTAAGATTTACAGTGACTGCACTTCCAAGTGCACTTGCAGTGTACGTTCAAGTGCACTTTGCACTTGTAGTTTGCACTTGTATTGCTAAATTAATTTGCCTTTTGTAAATAACCCCCATAGTCTTTTTGACATGTACCTGTCTACTCACAAACAAAACTGTCCTTTTTTTATAAAAACATACATAGTAAATTATTTTTTAAAAATAAAATAGCCATTTATTCTGGTTAACAAAATAAAGAAGATGGCAACACTGGAGACACTTTTGGAATTTGTGAAGCCTTTTGTCCCCCAGGGCACACATCAAATCAGTGTAAAACAAAATTGTGCATTGCGGAGTACATATAATAGGGAGCACACAATCTGGTCCAGGACTCCCAGCGATCAGGAACAGCAGCAGATGACATCTATGTACCCAGCCTGTGGTACTAAAACAGCCTGCGTCTTCTGTCAGACCAGACTGAAGCCAGGCAATCACTTTTGACTCTTCTGTGCAGCCTTCCCTCCACTCTGCCCTGCAGCCTTCCCTCCACGCTTCTCTGCAGCCTTCCTTGGAGGCTGTTCCTCTGGTGGTGGACTTGTGGAAGGAGAAGGAGGGGGAGGAGGAGGAGGAGGATTAGGGGTTTCATCATAAATATGGCTGGTTTCAGTAAGCTGGCCCCTCAACCCCTTTTGAAGCCCCTCACAAAGGGTACTTGACCTCCCACAGGTTTCAGTCATCTCGATATAGGTCAATAAAATGGGACAAAAAATCATGCTCTTTAAAGGGAGTCATTTTTTTCTGAAAGACAATTCTGAGTATTTACATTCAGTAAGCCTTTATGTGCGATCAGCAGGATTCTTTCCCAATCTTCCTCAGGGATATTAATTTGAAGGTCTCTCTTCCAAGCCCAGCAAGCTTTCCATTCTTTTGTGGAGTTTGACTGAGAGAGCAATGAATATATTGTTGAGATTAAGTGTCATTGAGGTGAGGCTTGGGAGCAGAGAGTCTCAAATGAAGTAACCTGTCTAGAGAACACTTCATCTCTGTTCTCTGTCCTGAGGAAGTGGCTATCTGGAAGTATGTCCACTTGGGAATGGGAGGACTATCTGCATTGATAGGGAGTGCAGTATAGTCTAACAGGCCCCCGTTTCTATAAAACTGGTGGGCTTGTATGTCCTTGTGTGGCCAGGTGTTTTTAAGAAAAAAACTGGACATTCCGGGGGAGAAAACTGGGTTAAGCCGAATGGGCGTAAGAGGTCCTGGGTTAGAGGAAAGTTTAAATTTCCTAAATGCCTCTTTAAAGTTGTTTAGAGTTGCACCCACAAGGGGATGCTCTTTCAGTGTTTTAGGTATACAAGAAGGGAGGACCCAGGGCGTAGACTTGATTGGCATGGTTGTGAACGAGTCCTCTAACTTGATCCAGTCCTTATCTGTCTCGTGGGCTGACCAATCTATGATTCTAACCATTTGACAAGCTAGTGAATAGTTTTTGAGGTCCGGAAGACCGATCCCCCCTCTATTTTTAGGTTTCGTGAGTTGGTTGTAATTAATTGTGGGGTCTGTCCCAATTACGTAGGTCTTCCGCTATGGTGCGAGATAGTGGGAGGACATTTTTGGAAAATCGCAAAGGCTTGAGGGGAGTTGGATACCTAGGTATGTTATAGTGTCTTGTTACCAGAAGAAAGGGAAAGTGTTTTGGCACTGTGTAACTAATTCTTTCGGTAGGGAGATATTCAGGGCGTTAGACTTTGAGAAATTTAGTTTCAGATTGGAAATACAGCCGAAAAATTCAAAGTCTTTAAGCAGATTTGGGATTGAGATTAGCGGTTCGCTTAAAAAACAAAAGAATATCATCTGCGAAAGCCGCTAACTTATGAATATGCACAGATACCTGAATCCCTTTAAAGTGTTTGTAAACCCTTACAAACCACTTTGACCTACAGGTAAGCCTAGATTAAGGCTTACCTGTAGGTCCAAGAAATATCTCCTAAACCTACACGGTTTAGATGATATTTGCCAAAAGACAGGCATGTCCTTTATACTATGTATGTTAGTGGTTGCAATTTTAGTTCGGATAGCTGGGGCTAATAGTCTACTGCACTTATTGCTCTATTCGTAGAAGAGTTTTTGATTAAAGATAAATTTACGGCGTGTTTTACGACCTATTGCCTCCTGTGCTAGAGATTGTTTGTGGGAGTGTTCCAATTGTTTAATTTTGTGGATCAGTTCTGATGTTTTAGCTTGGTTTGCTTTCTTCCTAATAGCCGCGAGTTCTAGAAATGTTCCCCTTATGGTGCATTTGTGGGCTTCCCATATCATGAGTGGTGAGATCATGGGATCGGCATTCTACTTGAAGTACTGGTTTAGGTTAGTACTAATCTGGTTGATGTCAGATTCCGATGTAAGCAATGAGGCGTCCAGATGCCAAGTTTTCGTGGCCCGTGTCTGGTCCGGGAGTGTGAGGAGTATCGAGATCGGGTGGTGGTCAGATAAGAGGGTTCGATAGTGGTGGATTTAAGTAGGGGGAGGTCTCTTTGGGAGATAATTGGGTAGTCGAGCCTAGAGCCTCTGTTATGTGGGTATGAGAAAAAGCACGCGATGGGGGAGACTGGAGAGATGAAAGTTATGGGGATGTGTGTTAAAAAACAAGGGAAGGGAGGGTGGGGGGGTGGGGGTGGTGGGAAAGGATGAGGTGGGAGAAGGAATAAGGGGGTACAGTAAATACCGGAGGGTTGTGTAGCACAGCTACCTTACCCTGAGTTAGGTCTGTTAGTCCAGAAAGGGTCAACGGTCTGAGTTTCCTTCCATTGCGTGAAGTTGTGGAGGGTAGTCCGGGTCGAGGCCTTGTAGAGGTCAGTCCAGCGGGAGTCCTTATTGAGCATTAAGTAATTTGGCAGGAGCCTACCAGGAGGAGTAGAGCAGAGGGATCATGTTAGACTTAGTCACGTGAGGATCTCATAACATTGTAAAAATTGTAAAAAACAAAACAAAAGAAAAACTAACAACAATAGCTTTAGAAAGGGAGGCCTCAACTTGAGAGGCTGAGGTAGAGCATTTACCACTAAAGGTCCTTTCATTTCTCTTTTCTTCCCCTTTTCCCTCTCTGTTTCTCTCTCTACCCTTCATTCTCTCTCCACATTTCTTTCCTCATTTCCCCCCCCCCCCCTCTGTAACAACTCCTTGACAGGTAAGTCATTTCAAGGTAGACATGAAACAAAAAAGAGAGGGGAAGGTCCTCCCTCTATAACAAATGAGTAAAACAGCAATAAACAAAATTTTAACACAGATTTAGGCATATCTGATAGTTTTGCTATGACCAGCAAGCAGGCCATACTTACTCATTTTAATATAACCGTAATTAATTTATATAACCCAGTGCACCAGTGATGTGCTGGTTGACTGTATATCAGGTTAGTTAGGCTTGTATGGCTCAATGGATATGGGTCAGAAAGCTCTCTGGGGAGCATAAGTCTCTCTCAAATTCTTGTCTGGGTGCAGGGTGGGAGATCCACTGGAGACAAAACAAGGGGTGGGTGTGCAAAAAAAGGGGGGGGGGGGGTGAGAAAGGGAGGGAGATGGATGGAGAGAGAGGGGAGACAGGGGGAAGGGGAGCAGAACCCAGATGCGAGTGTGTGGGGGTACTGGCTCCCATTAGAGGTTTCAGTGTTAGAGCCTAGTACAAAAGAGGAGGAAAAAATGGGGGGGGGGGAGGTTCCTTTAGATCCAAAAGTTATAGGCACAGGGTCTGGCATGAGCTGGATCGTGCCACGCATCGCCCTGTTGACGTACGTCTGCAGGTTGGTAAACTCTTTTAATACTTTGAAGGTAGAGTTATCTCAATGTTAGAGTTCCGACCGGTAGAAAAGGCACTACCAGGCTACCATGGAAGCGCGTGGGGGTCTCCGTGGCTCAAGGTGGGGAGGAGAAACCGGGTAAAATAATAAAAAAATTAAAAAAAAAGATATTCATGGGGGGAGCACGTGCCAGGCGTATACGGGCTATAGTTATTCCAAACCTATAGTTATTCCACACCCTAAATATCCATACCAGACCTGAAGGGTCTGGTATGGATATTTAGGGGGAACCCCATGTCAATTTTTTTTAAATTTTATGCGGGGTTCCCCTTAATATCTATACCAGACCTGAAGGGCCTGGTAATTGAATTTGGGGGAACGGCCGTTTTTAAAACTTTTTTTTTTGCATTGATACATGTCGCCTGGGGCAGGACCTAGGTCCCCAAACACTTTTTAGGACAGTAACTTTCATATTAGCTTTTAAAATTAGCACTTTAGATTTTGAACGTTCGAGTCCCATATATGTTAGAGCCTAGTACAAAAGAGGAGGAAAAAATGGGGGGGGGGAGGTTCCTTTAGATCCAAAAGTTATAGGCACAGGGTCTGGCATGAGCTGGATCGTGCCACGCATCGCCCTGTTGACGTACGTCTGCAGGTTGGTAAACTCTTTTAATACTTTGAAGGTAGAGTTATCTCAATGTTAGAGTTCCGACCGGTAGAAAAGGCACTACCAGGCTACCATGGAAGCGCGTGGGGGTCTCCGTGGCTCAAGGTGGGGAGGAGAAACCGGGTAAAATAATAATAATAAAAAAAAAAAAAGATATTCATGGGGGGAGCACGTGCCAGGCGTATACGGGCTATAGTTATTCCAAACCTATAGTTATTCCACACCCTAAATATCCATACCAGACCTGAAGGGTCTGGTATGGATATTTAGGGGGAACCCCGTGTCAATTTTTTTTAAATTTTATGCGGGGTTCCCCTTAATATCTATACCAGACCTGAAGGGCCTGGTAATTGAATTTGGGGGAACGGCCGTTTTTAAAACTTTTTTTTTTGCATTGATACATGTCGCCTGGGGCAGGACCTAGGTCCCCAAACACTTTTTAGGACAGTAACTTTCATATTAGCTTTTACAATTAGCACTTTAGATTTTGAACGTTCGAGTCCCATATACTTTAATAGGGTTCTAAAGTTCACACGAAGTTTAGGTCTGTTCGCAGGTTCTGGTGCGAACCGAACCGGGGGGTGTTCGGCTCATCCTTAGTCAAGACATATAAAAACTCGATTTTGAGCCATCTTCTGAATGCAGCGAGATCCTGTATTCCTCTTAGGCATCATGTACACTGCTGCTGCTGCTAAATGGATGTTTAGGAACAGTTGGACATTTTTTTCCAACTGCCTCGGAACTCTCTTATCTGTTCATGTACACAGGGTCGTTTACAGTCATTTCTAGGCAGTTGAGTTTAGAGGCTTTTTTTGGAATTGAAATGGGTTCAGAAGCTGAGTTTAGAGGCATTGCAAGTGTTTCGTTTACAGACATTTTTCATTTTTGGCTATTTTTTCTAAACACAAACGCTGCAAAACGCTGCTAAATGCGGCAAAACATTCTGCTTCCATCATGGGTTCTCTTCAGCACTGCATCACCCGCTCTTTATCACGACATTGTGGCAACATGCTTTTACCCATATCACACTGAGAAAATGCATCATCCATTAAAGCAGGCTACAATACACACTTAGCTGTGTACTTTCAGCTTTGACAGGCTGACTGAGTTGACTGCTCCCACACACTCTCACAGTATCAGTGGTGTGCCAGACAATTTCTGGCTCCAACACTTGGAGACCCCTGGACACTTCCATGGACCACCCTGTGGATCTGCCCTTCTTCATTATCAGTGAACATATCATCAACATTTTTGTGATTAAAATGGTATTTCTATATACCTGACAAAGACCAGCTAGAGGTATAACTAACGCAATTACAATACTCACGAAACCCTTTACTTAACACTGCAGTATTAAGGAGACAACAAGAAGGATGATGAGTCAAGATTACAGTTCAGCAGTTGTCTGGTGTATTGTGGGAGGGGCTGCATTTTATATGCACACTTATTAGCCAATCATTGCATAGAACATGGGTGTGGTTAATACAGAGGCGTACATATCATTACA
This sequence comes from Lithobates pipiens, assembly GCF_037356315.1. NCBI lineage: Eukaryota > Metazoa > Chordata > Amphibia > Anura > Ranidae > Lithobates > Lithobates pipiens. The sequence goes on from NW_027507758.1 coordinate 229,860,837, forward strand.
TATCATCAATAATGAAACAGTCCATTACCATAATGCTATACATGCCTATAATGTAAATAACCTTTGAGACATAGCTGTCACAAGTTTACCAGGACGAAAATACCATCTGGTGATGACTAATACTTGGTTTCCCATCCCGAGTGTGTACCCCAATAAGAGGAAGGTGGGAGATACCACAACTTATTTATACATTATAGAATGCTCACAAAACACTTATGCAAGCAAGTTTATGCATGCTATTGTGACATATAGCTTAGACACTAGACTTGAAGAACAAAGCTATCCGATCTGAGCCAGCGACGGGTGATTTTCAGTCTAGTGCAGTCCATCCATGCATCCATCTTCTGTCTACACTGAGAAGACACTGCGGGGATCCCAGCGCCTGACGTTTCTTATATTAGGACAGGGCCACCTGTCACCTGACCCCGCCCCCTCTGACGCTAGTGAGGGAAGCCAGGGGTTCCCCAATGATGTATGGGTAACCCCACCCCCTCTGATGTAACGGAAACCTACGTTGCATCAGAGGGGGTGGGGTCATCCATACGTCATTGGGGAACCCCTAGCTTCCCTCACTAGCGTCAGAGGGGGCGGGGTCAGGTGATGGGTGGCCCCGCCCTCCTAATATAAGAAACGTCAGGCCCTGGGATCCCCGCAGTGTCTCCTCAGTGGAGACAGAAGATGGATGCACTGCGCTGGACTGAAAATCACCTGTTGCTGGATCAGATCAGCCATCGCTGGACCCCCGGAGAGATGATCATCCGTCCCTGGATAGCAAGAGTGGATTACCACCGCTGGAATCTTTTTTATTTTTAATAAAGGAATTTTTCAAAAGTGTGTTTGTCTTATTTAACCATTTTTTACACTTTCTTTGTGAAATGGTAGGGGTACTTTTGTACCCCCTTACCATTTCAAATGGGGTGGCCGGCATCTGGGGTCCCCTTGTTAAAGGGGGCTTCCAGAATCTGATAAGCCCTCCGCCCACAGTCCCCCACAACCACCGGTCAGGGTTGTGGGAATGGGGCCCTTGTCCCCATCAACATGGGGACATGGTGCTTTGAGGGGTCACAGACCCCCAAAGCATCCTCCCAATGTTGAGGGCATGTGGCCTGGTACGGTTCAGGAGGGAGGGGGGGCCGCTCTCTTGTCCCCCCCTCTTTTCCTGCGGCCTGCCAGGTTGCGTGCTCGGATAAAGGGTCTGGTATGGATTTTTAGGGGGACCCCCACGTCATTTTTTTTTTAATTTGACGCCGGGTTCCCCTAATATCCATACCAGACCTGAAGGGTCTGGTATGGATATTTAGGGGGAACCCCACATCAATTTTTTTTTATCAATGAATGAATTGTCGGCTCCCGTAATACAGAGAACACTCATTGAGTGTTCTCTGTATTATGGGAGCCGACAATTCATTATAGCCTCCAGTGTTTTTAAAGGCTTTTTTTCCTGCAGAAATGACACTTTGTGCAGGGACAATTCTAAGCACAGGAAACATGCGCCCCTTCACAGTCATACTATAGACACACCCCAGGTACGAAATTTAAAGGAATATTACACTTTTATTGTTTCACTTTAATCATTAATAAAATCACTGCTCCTGAAAAAACGTCAGTTTTTAAAACTTTTTTTTGCATTGATCCATGTCCCCTGGGGCAGGCCCCAGGTCCCCAAACACTATTTAGTGCAGTAACTTGCATATTAGCCTTTAAAATTAGCACTTTAGATTTCTCCCATAGACTTGTACAGGGTGTTCCAGCTTTTCGAATTTGCCGCTAACAGCCCAAATTGTTCACCAATCGCTGAACAGGCAATGTTCGAGTTGAACATGAGGAGTTCGACTCAAACTCGAAGCTCATCCCTAGTCACAATACATACTGTCTAGATTTCTTGATACCTTAAAAGTCCCATTAGAAATTGTTTGTTACAAAATATTATTGCATTGGTGATGTTGGTATCTATATATTTAATAGTCCTGGGGGTTTATTTCCTTTTCCCCACTGTCTACAATTTTTTGGGGGGATTTAGACACTCTTAGGACTTTTGTATACATGGTTCATCCTCACAGTAATGGCTGTATTTGTGATGTGCTTATGGTTCTCTGAACTTCACTATTTATCAGTGTTATTCTGCATATACTTTCATGAATATACCCTAGCTAAACAATATTTTTACTTTAGTAACTGACTTAATAAAATACCAGTGACCCATTTTAAATTTTTAGAGTGACTAGCCACTTAAGTTTTTTAAAATGTTAAACTTTCTAAACAGAAATTAAAATGTAATATGCAGTTTTTAAAAATAAGTGGTTTAATTGACAAATGGGACAGAATGGCTGGTTTAATTTTTTTGGACTGACCTAGAAACATCTGTTCACTGGAAATTCAAATACAATTAAAGTGTGATTATAACAGATCCAAACATTTTATTGTGCTAAACAAATTATTTTGATATTCAGTTTATTAAAATATTAAACTTCAAACACAGACAAGTCATTCCTAAATGGATTTATCTTCTGCAGAATGCAGTATGTTAGCCTATTTAAATGTTTCTGCACTAAAGTATGTATCTATATATATCCAATTACCATCCTCCCTCACACTGAGAATAACATTTACCCCAATATTCAATAACATCAGAAAATAACTGCATGTTGTTTTTTCACATACTGTATATGCAATAAACCAATTATAGTCTGTAACATTGGCATTAATAGTTTCATGTAGATAAGTACAGATATTTTAATTTTAAACATTCCCTTTATCTTTGGATACCTTTCATTTGAACTATTGGTGAATATGGGAGTAAAGTACTACTGGATAATTTTAGTACATAAATATGTTGAATATATGAATATCAGTGGTTAGAGCCTGAAATATTGCGCAGACATTCTGCCAATCCCGCAAGTGGTTTTATTAGGCTGCCATGAAGAAGGGAAAGATGAGGCAGTTTTTATTGTGAAATAAAAATGACAGTGTATCATGTCAGGGACAAAAGCCATACACATTGTACAGAGATGCTGCACATAATTTAAGCCATTCCAATGAAGAATGAGGGGGAACATTTTTTTTATCTTAAAATAAAAGTGAAAGTGCATTATTCGAGAGACAAGAGCAAAAAATATTGCACAGACACACTACACGTATAGGTTTATATCATGTAATGCCGCGTACACACGTAGCCGACTTCCGGCGGACTTCCCGCCGGACTTTCCGAACGGCTACTTGCCCACACACGGCACTTTTTCAGTGGACTAATACGGCGTACTAAGTCCGCCGGACTATCCGCCGTACTTTTGAATTGAACGGACTCGCCCACATGCGCGGAGGAAAGTCTGCTCATTTTGAGCGCGTCTCCAGGTAGCCGGGGCCAGCGAAGGAGGTGTCGCTGGCCCCGCCACCTGGTATGGACTTAAAGGGGAATCCCTACGCGAAAAATCAGCGTGGGGGTCCCCCCTAGGTCCACATCAGACCCTTATCCGAGCATGCTACCCGGCCGGCCAGGAAAGGGGATGGGGACGAGCGAGCACCCCCCTCCTGAGCCGTGCCAGGCCGCATACCCTCCACATGGGGGGTGCCTTGGGGAAGGGGGGCCACGCGCCCCCCCCCACCCCAAAGCACCTTGTCCCCATGTTGATGAGGACAAGGGCCTCTTCCCGACAACCCTGGCCGTTGGTTGTTGGAGTCTGCAGGCGGGGGGCTTATCGGAATCCAGGGTTGTCGGGAAGAGGCCCTTGTCCTCATCAACATGGGGACAAGGTGCTTTGGGGTGGGGGGCCACGCGGCCCCCCTTCCCCAAGGCACCCCCCCATGTTGAGGGCATGCGGCCTGGCATGGCTCAGGAGGGGGGGGCACTGGCTCGTCCCCACCCCCTTTCCTGGCTGGCCGGGTAGTGTGCTCGGATAAGGGTCTGATGTGGACCTAGGGGGGGACCCCCACGCCAATTTTTCAGCGTAGGAATTCCCCTTTAAGTGCATACCAGGTGGCGGGGCCAGCGACGCCTCCTTCACTGGCCCCGGCTACCTGGAGACACGCTCAAAATGAGCAGACTTTTCTCCAGGCGGTTCATTTCAAAAGTACGGTGGACTGGCACACACACGGCCGGATTGTCCATCGAAATGCGAGTTCGGCGGAAAGATTGGAGCGCAAAACTACTTTCTAAGTCCGCCGTACTTCTGGGTAAAAAAAGTCCGCCGGAGGCTACACACGGGCGGATTGTCCGGCGGACTTGAGTTTGCCAGACTTTTCCACCGGATTGTTTGATCGTGTGTATGCGGCATTAGTGTTTTTTTCTAGGCCACAGTAAAAGAGGGAGAGAAAAACCTTTTATCAAAAAATAAAAATGACTATGTTTGTAATGTGTCTGAGACAAGAGCCAGAGATATTGTACAGACACACTGCAAATCATGTAAACAATTGTATTAAGCCACAACAGAGGAGGAAGGGATGAGCCAGGTTTTATTGTGAAATAAAAATTACTTTGTATTATGTCAGAAAAAAAAAAGCCTGAGACTTTGCACAGACATGCTGCACATAATTTTTGTGTTTACTAGGCCACAAAGGAGCAATAAAATATGAGGAAGTTTTTATCATGAAATAAAAATGAGAGTGTTTTATGTCAGAAACAAGAATATTAAATAGACATTTGCAGAACTGAAATATTTGTTCAGATTCGGACAGATTAATTATGTTACTAATTTTGTTTCATTGATTCGTTTCGGAATTAATTTCATCTTCCTTTTATTTTGTTTCATTTATTCATTTTCATAATTATTCAAATTTGGATTGGTCCAAAAATAATGACCGATTCAAATTCTGTGTGAAAAATACTGTAGGTGGTTGGTAAGGAGCGGGCTGGGACGCCTGCTCCTTACCAACAGGAGGGGGTGCTCAGGTTCAGGTGGGGAGACACTCACTTGCCCCCCCTTTCCTGACCTACCAGATTGCATGCTCAGACAAGGGTCTGGTATGGATTTTGGGGGGGGGGGGGGCACACCATTTAAGAAAAAAATTGGTGTGGGGTTCCCCTTAAAATCCATACCAAACCAGAAGAATGCCAGCATCCTTTTGTTTACGTTTAAGCTCTCAGTTGTGAAACCTGCTTACAGCTGATGAGTCATCAGTTGCTAAGGACGGGCGATCGGCTTCCCAGCCCACTCCATAACAACCAGATATTCTTTACGCAGAATTTAAATCCGTTGATGATTTTTCAATTGTTTCAAATTCAATATGTTCTGAAAATGTGGAATTAGTTAGAAAATTATATAAAAAAAAAAAATTAAACTAATTTTGAAGAAATGTGTTACTACTTAATTCAGAGATTTGGATACAAGTGAATCTCTGATTAACCAAAAATGTGTCCAAATTTACATTTGGATCAAAAGGAATTTCACATATCTAGTATTAAATATTACATAGACAAACATTCTACTGATCATGTAAGTCAATTTATTAGGGCACAGTGAAGGAGAATAGCATAAAACTGTTTTTATCTAGAAATAAAATGACTGTTTATTATGTCAGAGACAAAAGCAACAAATATTGAACAAACATACTGGACACAATATTAAGTGGTTTGATTAGTCGAGATACAGCAGTTTTTATAGTGGAATCATAATTACAGTGCATTATTTAAGAGACAAGAGCCTGAAACATTGCACAGATACACTACACATCATACAAGTGGCCTGGAAGAGGGGGAAATGATCCATTTTTGTTTTCTTTTTTTTTCTTTTTTGTATGAAAGTCACTTTGAAGGACAAATTACAACTGTTACAATACATACATATATACTATTGTAAATAAACTTAAGCTGAATTTCAAATCAAGTATTCAATTGAATGCTTTAGGGTCTTAACACTTGTGATGGGCAATAATATTTGTTTTCTAGACATAACAAACATCCTTGTTCGCAGGGATAGCCAAGGGGGTAAGTAAGAGCGGGAAAAGAGGAAAGTATAAAAAAATAAAAATAAAAAAAAGGAAGGATAAGGAAGGAAGTAAATAAGAATATAGGATAAGGAGAGCAGGTGGGGGAAGAAGGTTAGTAAAAAATGGTTTCCAACTCAATGTCTGGTTAACTAATACAGATTAAAAGCATGTTGTGTTTATATTCCTGGAAATATATGAAGTGCATCCAATAGTACCACCCTTTTTCTAAATGTTACATAAAGATTATATGAGTAGTGTTGGAAAATGGTTTAGCCCGAGCATGAGTTTAGGTCAAACAGCCCCGTTTGGGGAACACCAGAATTTGCAAGGTGTTCGGCGAGTATTCGCCCTGCCGAACGCCCTGCAATGCACTGCATGCTGCAGAGTGCATTCTGCACCCTGATTGGGCATAATTTTACCCAATCAGGGCGCAGTAAAAGCTGATTGTTAAGGGACAGGGCTGGGAAGCTTAGTTATAGGTTTAAAGTGGTTGTAAACCCTTACAAACCACTTTGACCTACAGGTAAGCCTAGATTAAGGTTTACCTGTAGGTCCAAGAAATATCTCCTAAACCTATATGGTTTAGGAGATATTTGCCCGAAAACAGGCACCGCTGTCTACGGCGCACTGAGCGCGGCATTCTCAACAACGGAGCTGCCGCGCGTGTCGGCTCCCGTGCGCATGCGCGGGAATGACAGCGGCGGAGCTGCGAGACCCCACCAAGAAGATGGATGCGGCGGACTACAGGGGACAGCGGTGACTTCGCTGGCTCCTGTGTCAGGTAAGTGACACATAATGGACTACTATGCAATGCATAGTAGTCCATTATGCTTTGCCTTTGCAGGGAATGAAAGAGGAAGTAAACTCATCAGGGTTTACTTCCTCTTTAACTAGATGGATTTGTGTCTTTTTTTCAACCTGACCAACTATGTAATCAATGAGTCATCAGCTGTCAATGGGCTTCCCTGCTGACAGCTGAATAAAAAAAAAAATTGGCAGTAATAAAATAGTAAAAAAATAAAAATAAAAAATGGTGTGGGGTCTACATTCAGCCCCCCAAGCCATTTTTTAAAAAAACCCAAGCATGCAGCCTGACAGGTCAGGAAAGGGTGGGAGATGAGCACGTGCCCCCCGCTCCTGTACCATTGTTTTGGGGCAGGGGGGCTCAAAGCACATTGTCCCCATGTGAATGGGGAAAAGGATCTCCTCCCACAACCCTTATCTGAATTTGGAAGCTCCCTTTAATATGGGGGCCCCCAGATCCCAGCCCAGATGTAAATCCATTGTCAATTATGCCGCCCACGGCACCCAAAAAAGAACACCCAAAAATGCTCCGCCTTCATTGACAGCTGACCGCCAAATGCCTCCTCCACTGTTTTATATAGGTAAGGGTTAGACATGGGCGCCGTCAAAAGATTTGTTTCGTTTTGCTCCGTTCTGTTTCATATTAAAAAAAAAATGTTAGATTCGTAAACATTTCGTAAAAATAACGAATGTTCATTATGATGAATTTATCATTGAGGTGCTTCCACCATCTCTGTGCTGTGCTGACTTCCTGGGTTTTTTAAAAATAAGGAATGTTCATTTGGATCCAAAATTCGTAAACTAAATTTCATATTTCGTACAGAATTCGTAGGCATAAAAATTAGTATTTCGGATTCATACGAATGTACAAATTTCTGGAAATTCGTATGAATTTTCGATTCGTTCGAAACTAATCACACATGTCTAGTAAAGGTGGGACCACCTGGTGAGATCACCTGGGCGCACTGTCCCCTTGTGAGATCACCGACCCAGCATGCACCAGGTGACGTTGCCAGGTGGACCCGCCCTTACCCATATAAGAACTGTCAAACGGAAGAGGAGGCACTTGGCAGTTGGCCATCAATGAAGGTGGAGTGTTTTTTTTTTTCTTTTCAGGGGCAGTGGGGGGCGTGATTGAAGATGGATGTACATCAGGGGACATTTTTAATAAAGGTTTTGTCAAAAACTGTCTGTATTTTTATTACTAATTGACATTATTTTGGTGTATGGGTAGGCTTACATAGTACTCCATACTCATTAACATGGGGGGCGGGATCTGGGGGCTTGTTAAAGGGGGGTTCCAAATTCCAGTAAGCCCCCCGCCCCCCCCAGCCCAGGGTTGTGGGGAAAAGACTACTATCTGCATCAATATGGGGACAAGGTTCTTTGGGGTGGGGGGTTGCCCCAAAGCACACCCCAATGTTGAATGCATGTGGCCTGGTATGGTTCAGGAGGGGGGGCACTTGCTTGTCCCCCCTTTTCTGACCTGCCAGGCTGTGTGCTTGGATAAGGGTCTGGTATGGACGGGGGGGGGGGGGGGTCATGCCATTTTTTTCTCTCTTTTTTTTTTCCAATAGCCGGGTGCTTGCTGCAGTATGTTCTATGCAGGCTAAGGCAGACTAAGGGGACCCTCAAGGCACTTTTTCCTGCACATCATCAGAGTGATATACCTTTGTTGACAGGACATTAAAATTGCAACATTTGTCGATACACATCCCTTAACAGCCAAAGTAACTTTGTGTATTTCTATGCTTGGTTATTTTTTTATTTACCGTATATACTCGAGTATAGGCCGACCCGAATATAAGCCGAGGCCCCCAATTTACCCCCAAAAAAACTGGCAAACTTATTGACTCGTGTATAAGCCGAGGGTGAGACATGCCTGTCCATCCCTGTGTGTGTGTCCGTCCATCCCTGTGTGTCCGTCCATCCCTGTGTGTCCGTCCATCCCTGTGTGTCCGTCCATCCATCCCTGTGTGTCCATCCATCCATCCATCCCTGTGTGTGTGTGTCCATCCATCCATCCATCCCTGTGTGTGTGTGTCTCCATCCATCCATCCATCCATCCCTGTGTGTGTGTGTGTCTCCATCCATCCATCCATCCATCCCTGTGTGTGTCTCCATCCATGTGTGTGTGTGTGTGTGTGTGTGTGTGTGTGTGTGTGTGTGTGTGTGTGTGTGTGTGTGTCCAGCCTACCTTTGTCCCGAGCCTCCGTCCCGTGCCTTGCCTCCTTGCCTCCGTTCCGTCCCGTGCCGTGCCTTGCCTCCTTGCATCCGTCCCGTCCCGTGTCGTGCCTTGCCTTGCCTTGCCTTGCCCCCGTCCCGTCCCGTCCTGTGCCGTGCCGTCCCGTGCCCTCTTCGTCGGCGGCCATTGTAAAGTTCAAAAGCTGCGCCGCCGCCTTCGCCTGTGATAGGCGGAACACTGAATTTCCCAGCAGCCTGTGTTCCGCCTATCACAGACGTCGTATCATCCTCGTCCGTAGTACGAGGATGATACGATGTCCGTGATAGGCGGAACACAGGCTGCTGGGAAATTCAGTGTTCCGCCTATCACAGGCGAAGGCGGAGCCGGAGGCGCGGCTTTTGAATAGAATGGCCGCTGTCTGTCTGCTCGACACGCTGATCGAGCGGGCAGACAGCGATGACTCGAGTATAAGCCGAGGGGGGCACTTTCAGCCTCAAAAAAGAGGCTGAAAATCTCGGCTTATACTCGAGTATATACGGTACACAGAATGGTTTACACAATTTTGCATTTTTTTAAACATATTTTGTTCACTCACTTTTCATACACTAGCATCCATTTAGATATACATGGCAATTAGTATTCCTCTCATTGCACTTATATGCTCTGCAGAAATTTGGACTTAAGGTGTTGGGGTTGCCACAACACTGTAATCCTTCACAGTTACTCTTGGTGGGCGCTGGAATGCCCTGCTGTGAACTATTATATCAAGAATTGTAATTGCATGCCATTGTTGAACAGTGGTAGAAAAATTGGGCCTTTGGTGGTGGTGGTGCTGGTGCAACAACAATGTAAGTCCTAACAGTTACTCTTGGTGGGCGCTGGAATGGGCCCTGCTTTGAAATATTATATCAAGAATTGTAATTACAGTCACCTGTTGAACAGGGGCAGAAAAATTGGGCCTTAGGCACTTAGGCAATCCTCCTCCTTCTCTTTGTCCTCTTCCTGTGTGATCAGCGGGCCAGCAGGAACACTGTCTGGATAAAGGGGGCCTTGAGAGGTAAGGAAGTCCTCCTCTTCCTGCCTCTGTTCTGCCTCAAGTGCCCTGTCCATTGTTCCACACAGCGTGTGCTCCAACAGGTGGACAGTGTTACTGATGCATGCATTGTCACTGTTCACCATCCTCATGGCCTCCTCAAATGGTGACAGGACAGTTCATGCTTCCCTGATCATGGCCCACTGGCGTGGGGAAAAACAACAAGCTCCCCTGACCCTGACCTGGTGCCATAGTCACACATGTACTCATTGATGGCCCTCTGCTGTGTGTGCAGCCGCTGCAGCATGGGCAACGTTGAATTCCACCTGGTGGGCAGGTCACAGATTAGGCGGTTCTTCGGCAGGTTAAATTCCATTTGCAGGTCAGCCAGCCGAGCACTGGCATTATATGACTGGCAGAATTGCACAGACTTTCCTGGCCTGCATCTGGACATCCTGTAAGCCTGGGTACCTGCCCAAGAAACGCTGCACCACCAAGTTAAGGACGTGAGCCAAACAGGGCACATGGGTCAGTTGTCCCTGTCAGAGGGCGAAGAGGAGGTTGGCGCCATTGTCACAAACCACCATTCCTGGCTTAAGCTGGCGTGGCATCAAACACCTCTCAGCTTGCCCCTGCTGAGCTGACAGAATATTTGCCCCAGTGTGGCTCCTGTCCCCCAAGCACACCAGAGCAAGCACCACATGGCATCTTTTTGTCTGCGTACTTGCGTAGCCCCTTGAACGCCTACGAAGCACCACTGGTTTCGAGGACAAAGCACAGGAAGAGGCCATGGAGGAAGAAGAAAAGGAGGTGGTGGAGGAGAGAGGAGTGTCAGAATCACCAGTAGTAGCATTTTGGAGGCATGGTGGTGGAACAACCTCCAACACTACTGCACCTTGTCCTGCATCCTTCCCAGCTGCCAGAAGGGTCACCCAATGCACCGTGAAAGATAGGCAACGTCCCTGTCCATGCCTGCTGGACCATGAGACAGTGTTAATATGCACCTTACCACAGACCACCCTGTCCAGCGAGGCCAAGACATTGCCTTCCACATGCTTTTAGAGAGCTGGAATCGCCTTTCATGCAGAAAAGTGGCATTTGGGAACCGCACATTCCACAAACGCACGGAAGGGGGCAGAGTCTACCAACTGAAAAGTCAGCAGTTGAAGTGCTAGCAATTTAGCCAAGCTAGCATTCAACTGCTGGGCATGTAGATGGCTGGGAGTGAACTTCTTTCAGCAGTGCAGCAGCTGGGGCAGGGAAATTTGCCTGGTACAATCGAACGTTGGTGTACTGATAGCAGATTGCCACAAGCAGTTGGCTGTGACACACCTAATACTACACCTTCATTCCTCTCAGGGCAGGTTTCAGAGAGAACTGAAAATATAGTGGGAATGGAGATCCCAGCTAATGAGGAGCAAGGAGAAGTCTACTTTATTCTTTGGTGTGGGTCTTTTAGGTACGCTTGCCAATGAACTGCATGGCAGGTCAACATATGTCTGGTCAAGCATGTGGTGCCAAAGCGGGTGATGTTTTGGCCATGTGAGGTACGCTTGAGACATATGTTGCAAATAGCAGTGGTGTGATTTGATGCACTCTCCTAAAAAAGACCCACACCAAAGAACTTTTGGAATAACGCGCAGAGGCAGCACCTTGCACATGTGGAGCTCTGTGGTTTGATGCAGTCTGTGTGCTGCCCTTAAGCTGGCCCCTGGAGGGCATCCTGCCTCATTGGAGATGTGCCTCCTCTCTCCTATCAGGCACCCACGTGGAGTCAGTGACCTCATCATCCTCTCCCTCCTCATCACTGGAGCAAACCTGGCAGTATGTTACAGCTGGGGGAACATGACTGACAGATTGCTGTCCTTTTTGGGCACCCCCTCTCTCTGGGCTCACGTTATTCCTTCCTCTAGCTGGATCATCATCATAAGAGCCGTCAAAACACTGGGCATCCTCTTGGAGCATGTACTCAATGCTGTGGTCAGACAGTTTGGGGGACTCCTCAGGAGGACATGGTGGGGCTAGGGAAGGAGTGACTGATGCCACTGAGCCGAGGGAAGAGGCCGTGTTGGCAGCTGCTTTGCCAGACAAAGTACCCTGAGCCTGGGTGAGAGAGGATGAGGAGGATGAGGATAGCTTGGTCATCCACTCTGCCAAGTCTTCGGCCTGTTGCGGCTCAACACGTCCAGCTGACGAAAAAAAGGACAAGCATGTACCATGGCCACGTGCTGATGAGGATGCACCGTGTCCATGACCAGCACCGTTGCCTCTAGACACAGAGCCTGCTTGACCTCATTTATTGGCTCGTGACTGTCTGCCTCTCCTTGTTGGCCTTCCAGACATAATAATGGCCTGCAGGGAGATGTAGCTGCACAAAGCTGGGACGTGTATACTGATTATACTGCAGCTAGCAGAATCAACTGCCTACATGTAGTATTATTAGTATGAAAACACCAGCAATTGAGGTAGCTTTATGTGCCCACTGTGCAGAGTACACAGTACACCGACTGTAATTACTGCAGCTGCCTGCCTGTGGTATGGGATCAGAAGAACACCAGCAACTGGGGTAGCTTTAAGTGCACACTATGCAGAGTACACAGTACCCCAACTGTAATTACTGCAGCTGCCTGCAGTATAGGATCAGAAGAACACCAGCAATTGGGGTATCTTTAAGTGCACACTGTGCAGAGTACACAGTACACCAACTGTAATTACTGCAGCTGCCTGCTCGAGGTATAGGTTCAGAAGAACACCAGCAATTGGGGTAGCTTGCGTGGCCTAGCACCGGAGCCGAATGGATGTCTGAGCCCGGAGCTCCGCGCTAACAGGGACATCAGCGGCAACAAGCAACTGACCCAGGTGGTTCTTCATCCCAAACAGGCAGCGGAGGAAGCCAGCACAGCATACCGCTATGTTGGGGAAGAGACAGACACACAGTAAGCCTCAGTGGCTGATGGATTTCTATCCGCTGAACAGCAGGGGAAATAGGACAAGATGGCGTCGCAGTGTGCCTGAACCTGAAGGCCTCAGCAAAGAATAAGTCTTCAAAAAAAAAGGTATCCGCTCTTCTAATCTTGACTCCCCTGGGGGGACAGCACATTCTCCCTCTACACCATCCTCTCGCAGCCCAGCCAAGACTAAGCCCAGGCTAGATGAAGGAGGATTGAGCCCAGTAGCAAGCACAGCCTCTGATTCTGGGGTGGACAAAACGGACCTGCCGGAGCCCATTGAAACATATCCTACACAGAACCAGCCTGTGCTAGACACACTGTTAAAGGATATGTTGTTGTCATTGCAGAGCACTTTACAATCTAACATGGCTGCATGCATGCATCGCTTCAACAGTGACATACAAGAGATAGGGAGCAGGGTGGACCATATTGAGACAAAGATGGAGGAATATGCCACCACCATAAATGATTTAGTTCACGCCCATGATGAACGGGAAAATGACAGACTGGCTTAAAGCAAAATTGGCGGACATAGAGGACAGGTCTAGAAGAAATAATCTGAAACTCAGGGGGAACTCCAAATCAGTATTACAGTCTGACATGCGCCTCTATGCCACTACTATGTTTAAAACGCTGATTCTCGGTCTCACAGATTTAGATGTCATGATCGATCTGATCCACCACTTGCCTAAGCCATCCCATATACCAGAAAAGGTGCCCAGAGAGGTGCTGCTTCGGCTGCATTTTTTCCACATCATGGAGCAACTTATGGCTACCATGAGAAAACAGGAATCTATCCCTACACAATACCAACAGATACAGTTTTTCAGTGATCTGTCGCAACACACCTTACAAAAAAAGAAAAGCTTCAACACGCTGACCAAAATTTTGCACATCCATAAGATCACCTATCGGTGGGGCTACTCGACTAAACTTGCTATAACCAAAGATAACCATTCTTTTACAGTAACATCCCTGGAAAAAGGTATTGACCTTCTTAGAGTGTGGGGTATCCTACCAAGTGAGGAAGGCAACCAGATAACTACCAGTACCCCACACAGACTGGAACAGGAGCGGAAACAGGTTACCACTAAGAACGCTAAATTCCATAATTGATGGAAGGCAGTGAGAGTCCTCTATAATTTTGTTCCTGAGAAGGGCTAATTCCAGACTATGACTGAACTTGTTCCCCAATTACACGTTGCAGCACAAGGCTGCCCCTTGGAGGTACGGGGCCTCCCTCAATGTTGGTCTAGAGATGGGGTCGAGAAAATTCACTCCAGATGTTATTTTTTCTTGTTTTTGTTATTGTTTTATATGCGTCAACCATGTTGAACTCTTTTTTCTTGGATGTGACGATGCCAGAAGACACTGCAGGCCGTGGAAGGGTTGCAGGGGGATTTGCAGCAGATGGACCTCAACAAAAATGATTGCAAGCAGACTAACCTATTCTGGACATTCAATTGTAAGTACTGTAACATACTATCCGCAGGGCAACCTTTTCAGCACATAACAGCAGGACCTGGTCATAACGACAGACTTTCAAATTACCTCACAATGCCAAAGTCACTGCTCAAGCGAACACTCTAGCCTTTTCCTATGCCACTTAACATAATTTCAATTAATGCCAAAGGACTCAACCACCCGGTGAAGCGTAAGACCCTGTGGAAAGAAGCACTTATGCATCATAGTAACATTGTATGTGCGCAAGAAACTCATTTCAGTAAGAAGGCCCGCCAAAAAGGCTCTCATAGGAGTTTTCCGCATATTTATACCTCTAATGCGGATTCCAAAGGCAAGGGTGTTTTGATAGCTATTCGGGACACCGTGGCATTTTCAGTATTGGACCAGATACAAGATCCATTAGGCAGATACTTGATCCTAATATGTGAATTTAACTCTGCGGTCTATACTACAGTTAATGTTTATTCCCCTAATAAGTGTCAGGTATATTTCTTTAACAAACTGATGAAAAAGATTGAAGAAAGCAAAAAAAGGTTGTTTGGTTATTTGTGGGGATTTCAATGTAATTCCTGACCCTGAGATGGACTCGACTACCAAAGCTAGTCGTGGTCATCCAGCACTGCTACAATCTATTCACAAACAGAACTTATACGATGCTTGGCGCTGTTTACATGCTAATGAAAAAGATTTTACATTTTTTTTCCTCACTGCATAGAGTTTTATACCAGAATCGATTTACTCTTGGTGGATCAACAGGTCCTCATCCAAACTGAATCAGCTGGTATAAACTCTATAAGAGCACTTTCACACCACACCGCCCATAGCGTCAGCGGTAAAACGCTGCTATTTTTACAGCGTTATTAGAGCGTTTTTACAGCGTTTTTACAGTGTTTTTGGGGCGCTAGCGTTAAAATTACTGCAACGCTGTGGGCGTTTTTACAGCGTTTTACAAGCGTTTTACAAGCGTTGGGCGTCAAAGAGCCACCTCACCTCCCTACATCACTTCCTGTTTACTTCCTGGGATCTTGTGAGGTGACAGAGGATACAGAAAGAAGATGGAGTTCATGGAGCTGTTCTTGATGTTTGTGCTACTGTATTGGGAAAATATCCACCAACAGAGGCAGCAACGTCGGTATTGGGTTCATCCCATCCTACAAACACACAGCTCTATCGGGCAATTTGTGTTGCTATATGAGCACCTAAGAGTGCACCCAGACAAATTCCGAAACTATACTCGAATGAGCATTGGAACGTAAGTATCTATATCCTAATCCCGCTCCCACTGCTCCCAAATCTCCAACCATAATCCCACTCCCACTGGTCCCAAATCCCAAATCTAGAACCATAATCCCGCTCCCACTGGTCCCAAAACCCAAATCTAGAACCATAATCCCACTCCCACTGGTCCCAAAACCCAAATCTAGAACCATAATCCCACTCCCACTGGTCCCAGAACCCTAATCTCCAACCCTAATCCCACTCCCACTGGTCCCAAATCCCTGGTCTCTTTCAACCTCCATCTTCTCTTAGCTCCTATCCACCTCTACAAACAGGATTTCCTGATTTACCAGCATCCTACGCTTCAGTGAGATCATGTTACCTCCCCACAGCTAGTCCTGTTGCTGTGGATGCTATCTTTTTGTTTGCATGTTTATCTTTTGTTTGTGAGATCATGTAAAAACAAGCAGTTTATATAAAGTAAATGCAGTGTCTTGTTTTACTTCAAATCTACATTTTTCTACGATTTCTTTGGCACTTTGATGGCTTGGAAATCATTGTGACCTTTCCACAATTTCAGTCCTGTTGTTGTAGATGCTCTCTTTCTACTTGCATGTTTACTTTTTTTGAGATCATGTGACTTTTTCTACAGCTCAGGGCGGATTATAGGCGTTTTTAGGGCGTTTTTACAGCGCTTTCAATTCATTCCAATGGAGAGGAGCGTTTTTGAAGCGCTTTTTTTAACGCCCAAAAGCTGCTCCAAAGATGCTGCTTGCAGGACTTTTCTCAACGCTCAGCCAGCGCAACGCCTTGGTGTGAAAGGGTCCATTGAGATGCATGGAGAGCGTTTTATGAGCATTTTAATAGCGTTATTTTTAACGCTAAAACGCTGCAAAAACGCCCTGGTGTGAAAGGGGTCTTACATGGTTGGACCACGCATCAATAACTTATGTCGATAGCTGATCCTGCCACTTCTGGCGCAAGACCAGTCTGGAGACTCAATAAATTTTTGCTACAACAACCGAAATTTAAAGAACAGATTCAAACCCATTTGACGAAGTTCCTGGCGGATAATGTGGGTTCAGTGTCTGATCCATTTGTACTGTGGAACGCTCACAAAAAATTGCAGACACCTTTAGTTTTTATTACAGTATGTTGTACAATCTAAAAGATGACCACTCTACCACTCAACCCACTCCTGAGGCTATCGACAAATTTCTAGATAAGTTGCCCATACCTAAACTAACACCAGATCAGTTGCAATTCTTGAACCTGCCATTTAGTGAAAGAGAAATAAACAAGGCTATTGAAGACCTCCCAACAAACAAATCGCCTGGACCGGATGGGTTTAGTGGAGAGTATTACAGGGAATTTAAGACCCAGCTATCCCCCTTGCTATTGCAAATATTTCAATCTGCGGCTGCCTCTTCCTCCTTCCCACATGAAATGCTGGAAGCCTTAATTGTTGCGTTGCCCAAGCCAGGGAGGGAGCCCACTTCCCCATCAAATTTCAGACCAATTTCATTATTAAATACTGACTTATAACTTTACGCCAAGATCATGGCTTTATGCCTCATAGACATACTTCCTACCCTTATACATCCAAATCAAACTGGATTTACGAAAAATAGGCAAACTTCCCATGCTACGTGTCGCATGATCAATATTGTACACTTAGCATGGGTACTGCGAAAGCCTTCTCTGCTCCTATCTTTGGACGCAGAAAAGGCCTTCGACCGAGTGCACTGGACGTACCTGACCAAGGTATTGGAGTCCTTTGGATTCTCAGGTGAGGTACATTTAATATATCCAATGGAACAAGGCAAGGGTGCCCCTTGTCCCCTTTGATATTTAATCTAGTGATGGAACCCCTAGCCATTTGCATTAGAACACACCCAAACATAACAGGTCCCATAGGTACGCAGAAACATTCTATCAGCCTATTTGCGGACGATGTGGTCATGATCATGACGGAGGTGGGCCGCTCTTTAGCTGCAATGCATGCAACACTGAGGCTGTTTAGCCAGATCTCTTATTACAAAGTCAATGATGGCAATTCATATGTGTTAGGTCTGGTAATTGATGTCCTCACCTGCAACAAACTTAAAACACAATCCCCCTATATATGGAAAGAAGAAGGGATAAAGTACTTGGGAATTTTATTGACAGGGAAGGTAGATAATTTGATAAGGGCTAACTACACAACACTTCTCCATAAACTTACTTCGAAGCTCCAAGAATTATATAGGACAGAGTCAACTTGGTCTGGTCGGCTTGCGAGCTTTAAGATAGTGGTACTGCCCCAATTTATTTACTTATTTAGAACCCTACCTGTACTAGTCCCAGGAAGCTTCTTAAAAACAGCACAATCAATAATAAACACATTCCTCTGGCAAGGGAAAAATGCTAGGTGTGCTTTTCAAAAATTAATCAAATCCAGAAGGGCCGGGGGAGTAGGGCATGTACTTAAAGACTATCACACGGCAGAGATATTAGCCCAAATAAAATATTGGTTCCCAGGAAATCATACCCCACGTTGGAAAGAACTGGAGTCGTATCAGTCTCCCAACTCTAAATTGTATGACTTACTGCTGTCAAGCAGGCTTATGAAGCGTTACCCACCGAACTTATCACCCACAATGGTAGCCTCCCTCAAAATGTGGAAGGTGATTGCTAATACTGGCAGTTTAGATACTAAGACTAAGGACATCCATCACCCTATTACGAGCCTCCAATTGTTAATCCCCAATCTAAATATTAAACATTGGGAGTCTAAGGGCATAGCTACTGTTTCAGACCAAAAGGTTGGACCCACTATTAAGACCTTCAGATCACTTCAAATTGAATACAACTTAGAACCCAAAGTTCATTACGCTTATACCCAAATTTCGTACCTCTTAGCTTCTACTACAGACACATCTACCACTATAACTTGGGAGATGTTATTGTATTTTAATAACTCCAACACTTCTATTAAAGGTATATCCCTGTTTTATGGCTTCCTTCAGCAGAAAAATGTGCTTAGTAAAACTCCCTCTATGAGAACATGGGAAATAGACCTACAGAACTCTTGGACACTGGCCCAATGGAAACACACCATTTTGTCTGTTTATAAAGCCACCAGGAGTGCCAATCTGTGGGAACTGGTCCAAAAACTTGTTGAGATGGTACTTAACTCCCACTAGGCTGGCCGGCTTTGATCCACGTGAGTCCCCGCTTTGGTGGAGACAATGCGGGCAAAGAGGCTCACTGAAGCATATCTTTTGGACCTGTCCAAAGCTGGGAAACTACTGGTTAAAAATTTTGAACCTTATATGTAGCATAACTAGCTCTCGAATACCACACGAACCAAGTTTTGCAATTCTATCTTCATAGATATATACTATCATCCCCTACTACAGAAAAGTTATATTCAAAATTCTTTTAAGCGCACATCTAGAAGTAGCAAGGCGATGGAAAAACCCTGAACCCCCACATTTTATAGATGTATTTAGAACTACTAACCTACATATTACCTACGAAACCATGTTCTTGGCATATCAAAACAAACATAAAGTATGGAAACCATGGACGGATTGGTATGAAAGTAACAGACTTTTGTTGTAGTCCCTCCCTGTGCCCTGGGAGCAGAATGCAGTGTGAATGTCATATCCATTTTCTTTGAGTTTGTTCCTATTTCTTGTTCCGAACTTCTAAATGTGATAACTTTAATTGCTGACTGTATTGCATTATAAGGATAAAGCTGTATTATGGTATGTACTGGAAAGCTTACAGTGTGGCCTCGTCCTCTGGATGTTCCCATGAGGGCGTCTAGAGGCGAGGCAACACTAGTGTATATGGCTCTTTTCAGTGGCGGAATTATCAGGGTCGCACCAGTCGCATTTGCGACTGGGCCCTTGAGTTCCGCCATTGTTAGGGGGCCCGCCGCCCGGAATATAGTCATTTACACGGAGAGTCCTGTAAGCTCCGCCCATCATTTCCGGCTGCTCCGCCCATCCTCCCTGCCCATCCTCTCCACCCATCCTCTGCTCCCGCACTCACGGTGACAGTCGCCACCCGCTTCGCCCATCTCCTCTGCGCGCACAGTCTCCGCCCATCTTCTCTGTCCCCACCCGCTCCGCCCATCTTCTCAGGCCACACCTTCACTCACAGGCTCTGCCCAGCCTCTCTGCTCGCCCAAGACCAAGCACGGAGGAGGAACGAAGTTATCTGCAAGTGAGTGGCACCCATCGCTTAATAACAACACTGCCACTGATACTCCCTCCACACCACTACTGCCACTGATACCCCCTGCACTGCTTCCACTGATACCCCCCACACCACCTCTGATACCCCCCACACCACCAAAACTGCCACTAATACCCCCCACACCACCGCTACTGCCACCGATACCCCCCACACCACCGCTACTGCCACCGATACCCCCCACACCACCGCTATTGCCACCGATACCCCCACACACCATCACTACTGCCACTGATACCCCTCACACACCACCACAACTGCCACTGATACCCCCCACACACCACCACTACTGTCACTGATACCCCCCACACACCACCACTACTGCCACTGATACCCCCACACCACCACAACTGCCACTGATACCCCCCACACCACTGCTACTGCCACCGATACCCCCCACACCACCACAACTGCCACTGATACCCCCCACACCACCGCTACTGCCACCGATACCCCCACACACCACCACTACTGCCACTGATACCCCCCACACCACCACAGCTGCCACTGATACTCCCCACACCACCGCTACTGCCACTGATACCCCCCACACACCACCACTACTGCCACTGATACTCCCACACACCACCACTTCTGCCACTGATACCCCCACACACCACCATTACTGCCACTGATACCCCCACACACCACCACTACTGCCACTGATACCCCCCCACACACCACCAATACTGCCACTGATACCCCTCCTCCCACACCACCACCACTAATACCCCCCACACCCCCACAACCACTGATCAACCCCACGATGACCACTACTGCCACTGACCCACCCCACCATGACCGCTGCTGCCACTGATCCCATCCTGCAACCCCCCATCCTTGCCACTGATACCATTCTCTTCCCCACCACTCATCCCATCCCACCCCCCCAACCACTACCCTCACCACAGATCCCATCCTCCCACCACCACTGCCACTCATCCCATTCCACCCCCTCCAACCATCACCCTTTCCACTGATCCCATTCCCACCACCACATCTGCCACTCATCCCATTCAACCCCCTCTATCACTGATCCCACCCCCCAACCACAACCCTTGCCACTGATCCCATCCCCCCTCACCACTGCCACTCATCCCATTCCCCCACCACCACCACTACTACTGATCCCATCCCCACCCAACCACCACTGCTGCCATTCATCCCATCTCTCCCTCACCACTGCCACTCATCCCATCCCTCACCATGGATACCACTGATCCTATCCCTCCTCAACCACCACTGCTGCCAATAATCCCATCCCCCACCACCACCACTGGCACTCATCCCAGGGGCGTAACTACTGGGGTCACAATTGCCACTGAACACCTGGATGGTGGAGGGGGGCATTTAGAGGAACAAATCCCCTCAATTTTTCTTCTGCAGCCACTAAAAGTCTGCTTCTCCTCCTGTCCCTCTGATAGGCATTAAGTGACTGCAGGAGGAAAATGGAGGGGATTTGTTCCCCCTCCTATCCAGGTCCTGCTGCCCCCAGGATCAGTGGGAAGAGCCCTGGCTGGAGGTCAGGGGGGCCCTCCATGGTTTCTTGCACTGGGGGCCTGAAGGTTCTAGTTACGCCTCTGGCTCTTTTTATAGAATATAAGGTTCAATACTGAAACAATCCTCTCTGCTCTTCTTGTGTGTATTATTCACTACTCTGTTATAATTGTACCTTTAAGTGTGTACTATAAAACATTCTAATAAAAATCGAATTGAAAAAAAAAAAAAAAAACTTGCCATGCAGTGCTTCAGCAGTCTGTCTAGGGGACAGGAGCAACACTGGAGCAGAGATGCTTTCAGTTCTGCAGGGGCAGGCTCAGAGGTGGTTCACGCCATGCCAGCTGGAGCCAGCAATGGTGGTGTGTTATAATGGCACTAACCTCCTGTCCGCCCTTAGACAGAGAAAGTTGACACATGTACCATGCCTGGCACATGTCCTCAATTTAGTGGTACAGCTTTTCTTAAACGCTGCACCAGAGACCAGAAGAATGGTCATACACAGCTAGTACTCGTTTGGCTAAAAGTCAGTGGGAATTCCACTTGCTTGTAAACTGCCTGATTTGGGACATGCCTACCAGGTGGAACTTGACTTTGACAATGCTGCAGTGGCTGCACATTGAGCGGAGGGCCGTCAATGAGTACCTGTGTGAGTATGGCATGATAGGCTCAGGCCAGCTCAGCTTTTTTTTCCACGCCAATAGCTGTGGATAAAGGATGCATGCACTGTACTGTCACAGGAGGCAACAAGGATGGTGAGCCGTGTGATTGCATGCATCAGTGACACAATCCTTGTTGTGTTCCTGCTGGAGCAGACTCTGCGTGGAATTATGGACAGGGCACTTGAGGCAGAGCAGCAGGAGGAAAAGGAGGACTTCCTTTCCTCTCAAAAGCCTGCACAAGAGGAGGAAGAGAAGGGTTCTGGCACTGAAGCAGAGAAAAAAAACATACCTTAAGAGATGGTTTCTTCATCCTTAGAACCATTGAGAGTAGTGTGTGGCTGGGAGGAGGCAGTTCCAGATACTGTAATCCTCAATGACCCAGAGGACTCTCATGCATCCACCAACTTGCGGTGCATGGGCACCTTCATTCTTCAAAGCCTGCAAAAGAACCAGATAATCTTTGGCATCAAGGAGAAGGATCACTATTGGTTGGCAGCAACCCTCCATGACCACCGTTACAAAGGGAAAGTCTCAGAACTCACTCCATCCTCACAGAGGGAAAAGAGGATTAAATATCTTGAGGACACCTTAAACAGTAATTTATTTAATGCTTTTCCAGACTCTGCTAAGTTACAGTCTCAATGGAAGGCTTGTTTTAAAGCTTTTGTTGGTGAAGAGAGGAGCGGTGGAGAAGGGGGCCACCACAGTGATGCATTTCAACTTTTTATTTAGTCCTCAGAGCCCAGGGCTATCAGCTTAGACATCCCATTGGCAGCGCCTGTATCATATGGTGGGAAATTGTCTAGCGGTGGAAACAGACATGGCGAGCATTCCAGTTGTAGGTTTTGTGACAGATAAAAGAGCGTGACTGTCCACTGACTCCGTTGAGCGGCTGACATTTATTAAAATGAATCATTCCTGGATTAGCATCAGCTATCAAGTCCCTGATGCCGATATTGCAGATTAAGTGTTTTTGGAATGTGGAATTTGTGCAAGACTAGGCTGCCTAGCTTTGTGGGTGTTGAATTTATCAAGAAGACATGTTTTAGTGTTATTTTCATGGGCACAATTAACACCAGAGGACAAATTTTTCTGCACTTGTTTGACAGGTGCAGATTTCAATTTTTGACAGCAAGGCAAATTCTTGCTTTCATAAAGAGTACCAAATTAACAACCGGGGTAACTGGCGCTACCTATTTAGCATGAACATATGTTAATTCTCAATACTGAGGAAGATGTATTTTTAAAGGAAAAGGTCAGAAAAAAGCCAGCAAGTCCAGTAAGACCGGCCTATTTCACACCTAATAGTTTTCATATATCCAATTACAACTAAATAAAGATAATTACTCCTTACGGAAGGCAATAAATCCTTTAGAACCCACTCATTTCAGTCCAAACCAAGAAAGAACACAAAAACAGCTTCTGCCAAAATCGTATGCAGTCGCACAGATTACCTAATGCGACTCAGACATAGCCGTGGTAAGTGTAATTGTTAATAACCTTATTTTGAAGACTCAATATAATCCCGAAAGAAACCCTACATATATCCTGTAGAACAAAAACTAAATAACAAAAGATAGTGCTTAGTGCGACTTTACCTTAAAGTCGCATCAGTGCTAAACGTGTAATTATACCAACATTCTATAAGATAATGTTTGTGAAAATACAACTCAATTAATATATGTTACGCTTACTACGTCATTTCCGGGTCGCCTACGGTGGTTGGAACGCAGTTGGAGCGCACGCTGCGTATCCACCGAACAGTATGGAATTCGCGCTATAAGGGCTCTATCCCTAGGGGACTTACAAATATTAGAGTTATCTTAATAAACAGGATTAATCCCGGGACATCGCCCTGGAGCGATTGTTATATTCGATACTGTTTTTTGTTTTGCCTGGGACAGAGAGTCATTAACGTGTTTTCCAGAGTTTGATTTTATTTAATATTTTTTATCTTGTTTTTTCTGGACTGCTACCGGAGAATTGGATCAATAATCTATGTAGTAGATCTCGTGGTGGATTGTGTTTCCACATTTTTTATTATATGAAATTTGTTTTTTGTTTTTGTATTTTTTGTGGAAATAAATTGTTTTGATACGGATTACACTATGGAGACTATAATTTCTTTCCTATGAGGATATAATTGGAATCTCCTTCTGGATACGGATGATCACAAAATACACGGGTCAAGGAGCTGGATACCGTCAGATTTGTTTTAAAGGCGAATTACCCCTGCAGGGGTGTATTCTTCTGGTGAGTGGGGTACCTTGTGGGGGAGCACAGAAGTCACCTTGAAGATTGCACAAGAAGCACTAAAGTCACTTTATGAACATTTTATATTGGATTTGCACCACTGAAGATTTTTTGGATAATTGGACACTATACCTTCACTTTTATTGTTATTTTTATTTTTAGTTTTGTATTTTTATTAATTTCTTTTTTTAGGGTCATTATTATATATTATATATTTTTATTTATATATATATATATATATATATATATATATATATATATATATATATATATATATATATATATATATATATATATGTTTTTTTCACAGGTGATTTTTTAGTACATATACATTGTTTAGGCCTTGTGATTTTGGGTACGAGCTGTGTTATTAATTTGGTGTCTCTTTACACACTTTTTTGTTTTTCCACTTGCACTTTTTGATGCACTTCTATATATATAGATTCCTTTAATAGAATTTGTATTTTCAGACACATTTTCACATATATTAATTGAGTTGTATTTTCACAAACATTATCTTATAGAATGTTGGTATAATTACACGTTTAGCACTGATGCGACTTTAAGGTAAAGTCGCACTAAGCACTATCTTTTGTTATTTAGTTTTTGTTCTACAGGATATATGTAGGGTTTCTTTTGGGATTATATTGAGTCTTCAAAATAAGGTTATTAACAATTACACTTACCACGGCTATGTCTGAGTCGCATTAGGTAATCTGTGCGACTGCATACGATTTTGGCAGAAGCTGTTTTTGTGTTCTTTCTTGGTTTGGACTGAAATGAGTGGGTTCTAAAGGATTTATTGCCTTCCGTAAGGAGTAATTATCTTTATTTAGTTGTAATTGGATATATGAAAACTATTAGGTGTGAAATAGGCCGGTCTTACTGGACTTGCTGGCTTTTTTCTGACCTTTTCCTTTAAAAATACATCTTCCTCAGTATTGAGAATTAACATCTGTTCGTGCTAAATAGGTAGCGCCAGTTACCCCGGTTGTTAAATTGTTTTTATTGTTGGAAGAAACCCCAATTGGGGATTTTCTTTTTGTGGGGGGGGCTGCAACCTATAATTATATATAATTATATATATATATATATATATATATATATTTTTTTTTTTTTTTTCCTGAGCCTACTGCTCCCTTTGTTTATCTATCCAACACCTAGGGTTGATTAGCGCGGTTTATTCTATTTCAATAAAGAGTACCAAAGCCCAATTTTTTTCCGCATCTGTTATTTCTATCCAAAGTCTGCAAAAAAGACACCAGAATTTATCCAAAGAATCTCTAATCAAGTGCACTTAATTGTGGCCTCATCATACAGACTGGCTCCTGAAGCCATTGTTTAGAAAATAAAGAGAGCATGCAGGGAAAATGTCACTTTATTGGCTTTTTTAAATGTAATTTTTGCTGCAGCAGGTTCTATACATGGTACAGATTACTCCACTCTACAGACAGACTAAAGGAACCCCTTGTCAGGGTTGGGCTCAGCCTAACCCTCTCTAAGCTGGCTGCTCAGCTTTCATCTACTTGCTAGCTCCTATCTCTCCACAGTGACTCACCTGTTGATATCCTGCTCATCAGTCCCGTCTACTTAAGCCGTCCAGCCCAGATCTCTGCCTTTGCCTTGGTTACATCTCTAGACTTGCTTGGCTGTCATTCCTTCTGGCACCAGGTCCTGCTTGCTGTTCTACTACGCTCATCTCAGGCTCCCTGAAGTTTTGGCTTGTCTGACTATCCGTTCCAGTTCCTGAGCTCTGGCTATGTTTTGACTACGTTTACTCTGTTTACCTTTTTTTATTAAACAAGTGTGATTTAACTGTACTTCTGTCTCAGTCTGATTCATGGTTTCTGACACCCCCTAGGCACTATAAGGGAATTTTTAACTCAAAGATTTTTATTATTTTTCTGAATACAGGTATACATATATACAAGCCAGTTGTACAATAATGTTAATACATTACATATTCAGCTGTACAATCACTTTTTTTTTTTTCCACAAAATTTTTTTATTATTCAAAGATAAAGTAATCACATACATGTCATAGCAAACTGGTACAGAAAGGTAACAACAATTACTGTGCGGTACAATGACAAATCACGTTGAAGCAAGACATTCGAGTTACTAGACATGAAGAGATAGAGTACACAATGTACTATGTAGATATGACTAATAAACGGATAGAATTAGTGTATTTACTACCAACAGTTACGTGCTCCCGGGAGGCTCCAGTCTAGCGGTGGCTAGTTCAAGCAAGAATAGACAATGACCACGGGGACCACCAATGCTCGGCCCTCTCGCGGCCTCAAAGGGATCATGAAACTTGCATATAGGTTTATGAGGTTCGACGTGCCTCCCGGTGCCATTACTTCACGGGGTGAAGGGCATTCTCGTTGGGTAGTGTGCTAATGAAATGGAGTATATCTATGGGGAGTTGAAAGAAAAGAGGGTAAAAGTGGGGAAGGGAGGGGAAGACATGGGGAAGAAGGGAGCAAGGGGGTCCATAAGGGGGACCCTAAAGGGGCAGCTGTGTAGGGTTAGGGGGGAAGGGGTGGAGTATAGGGAGTAAAGGAAGGATGGGGGGGAGCCGCTCCTCTTCCCGGCCCCATTACAACATTCAGGTCCAGCCAGGGTTCAGCTCTGGTGGCTTACAGTTATAACTGTCAATGTGGAAAGTAAGATTTATATCTTCCCGTGGACTTAAAATGCGTCCAGCAGGCCCACGTGGTGGAGAATTTCTGCATGCAGTCCTGGGAGGTATAGATCAGTTCCTCTATCTCCTCAATTTTAGCAATCCTTGTCAGCCAGTCTCTAATAGTAGGGGTCTTATTGGAGCGCCAAAGCGCAGGGATGCATAGTCTAGCGGCATTTACCATGTGCATGGCCAGAGATTTGTGATATGACCGTTTGGTCAAAGAAGTGTGATGGAGGAGATACTGAGCAGCATTAAAATCAAGGGTGTATGTGGTGACTTGTGCTATAATGGCGTGTACTTCTTTCCAAAATGGTTGTAGCATGGTGCATTCCCACCATATGTGGAGCATAGAGCCTTCTTCTTTATTACACCTCCAGCAAACGTTTGGGATTGAGGGAGAGAATTTATGTAAGCGGGAAGGTGTCCTATACCACTTTGTTATAATCTTGTAGCCGTTTTCTTGAATGGCTACATTCAGTGAGCCTGTATGTGCATACGTGGCGATAGTACACCAGTCATCGCCTGTGAAGGAAATTTGCAGGTCCCTACCCCATGATGCTTTAGGGGGATCAGTCTGAGGAGTGTGGGATTCGTCTTGAAGGATAGAATAGATCTGGGATATTAGATGTCTTTGTGGTGTGGTTTGGGAATGAAGAGATTCGAATGGGGTGAGTCGTCTTGTCCAAACGTCGGTATGATTCTGGGAGGTAAAGAAGTGCCTTAATTGTCTATAGGTCCAAAAGGGGAACTCCTTCGTGAGTGAGGTAGTCTTAAGTGCGTCATAGGATCCTAGTCGTCCTTTGTGAAAGAATTGCTGAGCTAAGACGTCATCATGTGGCCATTCCTGCATAAGAAACGTGGTCGACTCCCCTGGAGAGAAGTCAGGGTTTCCCCTCAAGGGGGTCAATGGGCCTAAGTATGAGGAGAGATGGTGGGAGGCTACCGTTTTCTTGAAGGCCAGCAGTGAGGTGTGAATGAGCGGATGGGTCTTAACGGAGTGGGGCCAGTGCTTCGGTGAGAGCCAGGGAAGAGTGTGCAATGGGTAACCTGAGAAAGAGCTTTCCAAGGCCACCCAGGTCTTTCCTCTTCTATGAGCTTTCCAGTCCACCAGCCTCGTCAGGTGGCATGCTAGGTAGTAATGGTATAAATCAGATAGGGCAATGCCACCCTTGGTCTTAGGGCGCGTCAGGCGAGCGTATTTAATACGGGGAGCGTTGCCTCTCCAAATAAACAGTGTGCATAACTTCTTGTATGATAGGAAAAAAGATGGGGGTAATTGGATTGGGATTGTCTGTAGGAGATATAATATGGGTGGAAGGATTATCATTTTTATTAAGGCAGAGCGGCCAAACCATGATACATTAAGGTTTGCCCAGTTCTTCAAGTCAGCTTGGATTCTGGCTAGAGCCGACAGGTAATTATGGGCATAAAGACCCGCCGTTCCTTTGGTGAGTTGAATACCAAGATAGGTGATCGCTTCCCTCTTCCACTGAAAGGGGAAGGAGTCTTGGCAGTGAGATACGTCCTGTGGGGGAAGAGAGATGTTGAGGGCGTGGGATTTAGAATAGTTGATTTTGAGGTTGGATAAGAGTCCAAAAGTCTTAATGTCCTTTAGGAGGTTAGGTAAAGATGTCCGGGGCGTTTGGAGGGTCAATAAAATATCATCCGCGAATGCGGCAACCTTGTATTCCCTACGGTTAATAAAGATCCCTTGGATGTCTGTGTTGGCACGTATTCTGTTAAGAAGGGGTTCCAATGTTAGTACAAATATCAGGGGGGATAATGGGCATCCTTGTCGAGTGCCGTTACTGATGGGGAAGGCGTTTGACAGGAGGCCGTTGGCTCTCACCCTTGCGGAAGGATTTGTATAGAGAGCATTGATATATGCGAGCATACGGGGGGGAAGGCCAATGGCCCTCAAAACCTCCCGCATATAGTCCCAGGCCACCCTGTCAAACGCCTTCTCTGCGTCAAGCGAAAGAAGGAATCCCTCAGTCTCGCTTGTAGAGAGCCAGTGTTGGATATTTAAAGTCCGGATAGTATTGTCCCTAGCCTCTCTCCCCGGAACAAAACCCACCTTGTCGGGGGAGACGTGGCCAGGGACAAGAGGTGAGAGTCTATTTGCTATCATCTTTGCATAGAGCTTGATATCTACGTTCAGTAGAGAAATAGGCCTGTAATTAGAGACCTGAGAAGGGTCTTTACCCTCTTTGGGGATGACGGCTATATGGGCTCCCAACATATGCCCCGCAGGGGTAGCGGGGTTCGCAAGAGAGTTCAGAGTCGTCAGCAATCGCGGAGAGAGTATGTCAGAAAAGCTTTTATAATAGGTAAGGGGGAAGCCATCAGGGCCCGGACTCTTGCCCGGCTTCATTTGTTTGATGGCGAGGGATAATTCCTTGGTGGAGAACGGTTGGTCTAAGTTCGTGGTCTGCTGTGGGGTAATTGGGTAGGGGCTATATTGAGATAAGAAGTCTCTTATTTGTGAAAGTCGGTCAGGTGCGTCAGGAGGCCCTGCGTTGGCCTCTGGTAGGTTATAGAGTGCAGAATAGAATTTTTCAAAGTGCGATGCTATGTGTTCATTTTTAGAGAGGAGAGATCCCTGATTGTCCCGGAGAGTGTGAATTATAGATGAGGTTTTAGCTGATTGAATCGTGCGAGCTAACAGCCGCCCACTCTTATTGCCGTGTTCATAGAACACTCTATGTTGAAGGACATATCTACGTCTGGTTCGTTTGCCCAGTTCATCTAACAGAGAAGAACGGGCGTATAAGAGGGCTTGCAGTGTGGCTTGCAGGGTCGATTGCTTATGTGCTGCTTCAAGTCTCTTGATTGTGCTAATAAGGGACGTGATCCTTTCTTGGTGTTGTCGTTTGGCCTTTGCAGCCATGGAGATAAGTTCCCCCCTCAATACGCATTTATGTGCTTCCCAGAGTGAGATGGGTGAGACTTCAGGGGAGGTATTTTCCTGAAAGTAAAGTCGCAATTTGGCGTTTAGGTGTTGTAAATTTTCTGGGTCTTTTAAAAGGGAAGGGTTTAGCCTCCAGGTCTTGGATATCGTTTTAGAGTCGGGGAAAGTAAGGGTCATTGTTATGGGGTGGTGGTCGGAAAGGAACATTGGTTCTATCGTAGCTTGGGAGAGGAGTGAGAGGTCGGTCTGGGAGATAAATATATAATCTATTGTACAATCACTTTTAGGTACAATAACAATTACATTAACATTTACTGGAGTGCCTGAGGAGGTATTTCAGAAAGGAATAGATGTCACAAAGAGCCTGTCACCCCGATTGGGAAAAAACTGTGAGCAGGCTATCTCAATATGATCTCAGGAACTATGGTTGTGGCCCAGCTCATGGCCAACAATAGCAGATTGAAATATCATAGTATAACAGTAGTACCCATATCAAATGATGCATTGACAGAGGAAAGAAAAGCTACAGTTGATTCAAGGGTATAAGTTGGCTTGTATACCAGATAGACGTGTAAGTATAAACCAAATTAACCAAACAAACAACAGAACAGATCAGCAGTGTCGTGTCCAATTCCCCTGCAATGGAGTTGTAATTTCACCAATAGATGCTATTATTTAATCAAAACTCCGGTATGTCTTGTATTTGGAATATCAACTCTAGAGGCTAAGGCCGCGTACACACGCGCGGACTGTTTGCCCAACCTTGTTCGTCAAACAGTTTCGGCAAACAGTCCGCTCAAAATTTGCATGAGCGGACTTGCCCACACACGAGCGGACTGTTTCAGCGAACTGTTTGCCAAACAGTTCGCTCAACTTTTGAAATGAACGGACTCGCCCACGTAAGGAGGAGGCAAATCCGCCCATTTCGAGCGTGTGTACAGGTAGGCGGGGCCCGCGAAGGAGACGTCGCGGGCTCCGCCGCCTGGAATGGGCTTAAAGGGGAACCCCAACGCCGAAAAAAATCGGCGTGGGGGTTCCCCCAAAGTCCACACCAGACCCTTGTCCGAGCACGCTACCCGGCCGGCCAGGAAAGGGGGGCGAGCGAGCGCGCCCCCCCTCCTGAGCCGTACCAGGCCGCGTGCCCTCAACATGGGGGGGTGCCTTGGGGAAGGGGGGGCCGCGCGGCCCCCCCACCCCAAAGCACCTTGTCCCCATGTTGATGAGGACAAGGGCCTCTTCCCGACAACCCTGGCCGTTGGTTGTCGGGGTCTGCGGGCGGGGGGCTTATCGGAATCCGGGAGCCCCCTTTAAGAAGGGGGCCCCCGGATACCGGCCCCCCACCCTATGTGAATGAGTATGGGGTACAATGTACCCCTACCCATTCACCTGTGAAATAAAGTACAAAAAAAAACACAACACAGGGAAAAAATATTTTATTGCACAGCTCCGGGGGTCTTCCGTCTTCGGGGGTCTTCTCGCCGGACTCCTACGCTATCTGTGTGTAGCTCTTTTACTAGCGGAGGAGTCCGGCTTTCTTCCTCCCCGCCGCCGGCCTCTTCTCCCGACTTCGGGGGTCTTGTCCCCCTCTTCGGTTCTTCTGCCGGGCCACCGCGCCTTCTTGTAGCTCTTTTGCAGGCGGTGGCCCGGTCTTCTGTCGCCGCTGCCTTCCGTTCTTCTGTCGCCGCCTTCGGTTCTTCTGCCGGGCCACCGCGCCTTCTTGTAGCTCTTTTACAGGCGGTGGTCCGGTCTTCTGTCGCCGCTGTCGTCGCCGCTGTCGTCGCCGCCGCCGCCGCCTTCCGTTCTTGTTCTTCTTGTTCTTCTTCTTCTTCTCCTGGAGATGTTGACTCGACGAGCTCTCCGGCCGGAATGCCAGAGCCGCGCTGTGCGGTCACTTATATAGTGACAATGGGGCGGTGTCACATGGTATATGTCACATGGGTTGGTCACATGGGTTGATGTCACATGGGGACTATGACATCGTAAGGGGGCGGGGTCACCATGTGACCAACCCATGTGACATATACCATGTGACCCCGCCCCATTGTCACTATATAAGTGACCGCACAGCGCGGCTCTGGCATTCCGGCCGGAGGGAGCGACGTGTCAACATCTCCTGGAGAAGAACAAGAAGAACAAGAAGAAGAACACGAACGGAAGTCGGCGGCGACAGCGGCGACAGGAGACCGGGCCACCGCCTGTAAAAGAGCTACAAGAAGGCGCGGTGGCCCGGCAGAAGAACCGAAGAGGGGGACAAGACCCCCGAAGTCGGGAGAAGAGGCCGGCGGCGGGGAGGAAGGAAGCCGGACTCCTCCGCTAGTAAAAGAGCTACACACAGATAGCGGAGGAGTCCGGCGAGAAGACCTCCGAAGACGGAAGACCCCCGGAGCTGTGCAATAAAATATTTTTTCCCCTGTGTTGTGTTTTTTTTTTGTACTTTATTTCACAGGTGAATGGGTAGGGGTACATTGTACCCCATACTCATTCACATAGGGTGGGGGGCCGGTATCCGGGGGCCCCCTTCTTAAAGGGGGCTCCCGGATTCCGATAATCCCCCCGCCCGCAGACCCCGACAACCAACGGCCAGGGTTGTCGGGAAGAGGCTCTTGTCCTCATCAACATGGGGACAAGGTGCTTTGGGGTGGGGGGGCCGCGCGGCCCCCCCTTCCCCAAGGCACCCCCCCATGTTGAGGGCACGCGGCCTGGTACGGCTCAGGAGGGGGGGCGCGCTCGCTCGCCCCCCTTTCCTGGCCGGCCGGGTAGCGTGCTCGGACAAGGGTCTGGTGTGGACTTTGGGGGAACCCCCACGCCGATTTTTTTCGGCGTTGGGGTTCCCCTTTAAGCCCATTCCAGGCGGTGGAGCCCGCGACGTCTCCTTCGCGGGCCCCGCCTACCTGTACACGCGCTCGAAATGGGCGGACTTTCCGAGCGGGAACAGTCCGCTCATTTCGAAAGTACAGCGGACAGGCCCACACACGGGCGGACTGTTCGCTCAAACACAGTTTCAGCGGACAGTTTTTCGGAATTTCCGAAAGACTTTGTCCGTCCAACTGTCCGCTGAAACTGTCCGCTGAAAGCCCACACACGAGCGGACTGTCCGCCCAAACACTGTTCAGCGGACAAGGTTGGGCGAACAGTCCGCCCGTGTGTACGCGGCCTAAGGTAAGATAAGGTCCAACTATCCCAAAATTTATGGAAGGCGTTTGCCCTTACTTCTTTATATGCTAGTAATTTTTCCATTAGATTTTGTGAGTTCACTCTGGTAATAACTTCTGTTATGCCTGGAGGAGTGACAGATCTACATTTGGCTGCTATTGATATACGAGCCGCATAAAGAATGTTTACTACCACTTTCTTGTGTCTGTAGGGGAAGGAATCTATCCCCAGGCTCAATAATGCTAGTTCTGGAGAGGGGGTGCACTTAGGGTTAGTTGTTTCCGAGATAAGAGAGAAAACGTCTTCCCAATACTTTTTCAGAGCTTTACAAATCAACAGGACGTGTAGTAGGTTGCGAGTGTGGTGGCAATCTCTCCAGCATAATGGAGAAAGAGCCAGGTTCATGGTGTGTAGACGCATGGGAGTTAGGTACCACTTATAAAGGATCTTGTGGGAGTAGTGCCAATGGTCTAAACATGTTGAGGATATATTGTTATATTTAATAGCTGATGACCATTGTGGTAGAGCAAAGGATTTGCATAGTTGCGCTTCCCATTTGTGCATAGATGGTAATTTGGAATGCATAGTATGGAAGTTGGAAAATTTATAACACAGTGATATGCCTTTAATATTAATATTTGTTTCTCAAGAAATCTCATATATTTAATGGTATCACTGTGGATGTAATTGGGTTTTTCTTGTGGTAATGTTTAATTTGTTGTATCATAAATGTGTCTAATGTTGTGGGGTGCACTAAGTCAGCAATGGTATAGTGGATGCCCTTTTGTTTCCAGTGATGTGTGGAGAAGTTTTCTATGAGATAAGCATATGTTGTCAGAGGTATATTTAGGGTATGGAGCGTTTCATCTGGAAAGGTTTTTTTTGTTAAGAGGGACCAGGCCTCTAGTGTTGCTTGGATCCTTGGGTAAGCTGGGATTTGTGATCTGTGGTGGACATTGACTGCCATAAGTAATCCTGTTAGGTAATGGCCTGGAGTCTCTCCCTGTTCTATGCAGCACCATAGGTTGTCCTCTTGACACAAGAACCAATATTTTAGTTGATCCAATAGTGAGGCCTGATAATATGCATAAGCAGTGGGTATTCCTCCACCACCTATTTTTCTGTGTTTATATAAAGTTGCTAAAGCTATTCTGGGCTTTTTGTTTTGCCATATATATTTATTCAGTTGTGAGGCCAAGTCAGAAAAAAAATGTTGTGGTATTGGGATCAGGAGAGTTCTGAAGAGGTAGAGCAACTTGGGAATAATTTGCATTTGATAAGTGGCTATACGACCAACCCAAGTAAGGTGAAGTTTGGAGAGCTGGGAGAGTTCTACTTGTATTTGTGCCAGTAGGGGAATGAAGTTGACAGCATACAATCTAGAGGTGGGATAGGTCAGCTGAATACCTAGATAGGTAATGGAAGGCGAATTCCAGTTGCAGGGAAATATGTCTTGCAGTTTACGTTTCCTGTCTTCAGG
Organism: Lithobates pipiens; assembly: GCF_037356315.1. Classification (NCBI taxonomy): domain Eukaryota; kingdom Metazoa; phylum Chordata; class Amphibia; order Anura; family Ranidae; genus Lithobates; species Lithobates pipiens. The sequence goes on from NW_027507758.1 coordinate 229,895,307, forward strand.
TATATTCAGGGGAAGGGCATAACACTTAGTGGTATTAAGTTTGTAATATGTTAGTTTTGCCAAATTCATGTAGTATTTCCATGGCTTTGGGCAGTGAGGTTTCAGGGTTGGTTAGAGTAAGAATAACGTCATCGGCAAAGAGCCCAATTTTATGTTCTTTCTGTCCTATTTGGAGTCCCTGTATGTCAGTAGTAGTTCTAATAAGTTCAGCTAGGGGTTCTATGGCCAGAGAGAAGATTACCGGGGATAAGGCACAGCCTTGATGGGTTCCATTGGTAAGGTTGAAGGGGTCAGATAGCATTCCCGAGGTATGTACCTTAGCAGTGGGGTTTGTATGGAGTGACATTATTGCCGAGTGGACAAAGCCCTTCAATACAAATTTGGTGAGCGTTTCGGATAGATAATGCCAGTGCACTCTATCAAATACTTTTTCCGCATCAAGAGCAATGAATATACTGAGTTTATTGTTAATTTCCACATACATCAGTTCTGGGGATGGGAGGGGTCTTTTCCAGGTTTTGGTATTGTCACTATTATAGCTTGCAACATTTCCTTTGGAAATGTACCAGTGTTTGCTGCTATGTTGTAAAGCTCTACTAAACTGGGACTAAGTATCTGCTCAAATGCCTGGTAATATTGGGCCGAAAAACCATCCGCTCCTGGGGATTTGTGTTTAGGCAAATTTTTAATCACCGCCTGTGTTTCGTCCTCTGTAAAGGGTGTGTTCAGGTGTTGTAGTGAGTTCTTATCTAGTGAGGGAAGGTCAATTTTGTTCAGGAAATTATTAATTCCTGTCACTGTGGGATGGTGAACTTGCTTATCTAGTTTCAAGTTATATAAAGACTCATACAAATCCTTGAATGTGTTGGCAACGTCTTTGGGGTTGTGATGTGGATGATCGTGTATGTGGTGTGTAAGCAGCAAAATATTTGTGCAGGTTTGTCGCTTCTTTAGTTGTGAGGCCAATAGTTTTCCTGCTCTGTTGGTATCATATAAATGTACTCACCAAGGCCAAGATGCCAAGAGCGGTCGCTGTTGCGACTCAGCGCAGACCACCCCTGAAGGTGGCACAGAGGGTGGTTGCACCAAGAGGCACAAGCTACCAGTAGGACAGTGACTTGCTAGTAGATCAGCAGGTAGCTTGAGCAGAGCTGAAAGGTGATGTCCCGTGGGAAGGTCCAGAAGCAATGGTAGCAAGTCCATAAGGCAAAGGCAGAATCCAGGAAGCAGGCCAGGGGTCAAACACAGTCCAGATCAGAAGACAACAAGTACCAGGAATGCTAAGACAGAAGGGTAATCCAAAGACAAGCCAGGGGTCAATCACAGGAGATAGCAGGTAAGTCCAGATGCAGGCTGAGGGTCAAACACGTTCAGAAAGCGGGAGTCCAAGGTCAAGCCAGAGGTTGGGTCAGTGGAAGATCAGTGAGGTCGATGAGGCAATCCGGGTCACAACGGGTAATACAGATCACAAGAGCAGACGTGGGAGTCACAGGTAGCTAAAGATGAACCAGCAGTGTGCTTGGATGACCTCACTTCCTTTATAGGTTAGTGAGGGGTCACACCCTGTGTGCATATGCTCGTGCACTTTAGCGCATTCCTATTGCGCACAACTGTACGCCAGAGAACCTTACCCGTGCGCATCTTATGACAGTTAGATTGTAAATAGTATGTTAGTTAGTCTTTTAAAGTATAGGTCATAGTCTTTTTTAATATTTGTCTAAGTTCCTCCTGACAGGAGCATAGCTGTCGCAGTAGGGAATGATCTGCTGTGTTTTTATGTTTAGTTTCAAGGTGAGAAATCTGTTACTGCAGTTGTGTTATGCGTTGTGACTTTTTTCTCTTTTTTCTGGCCGCAATTTGGATCATTGTACACCTGGAAAAAGCTTTGTGGGCGCACCAGATCGCTTTCAGGTGGGTTCCCGGTTGTTCATTCAGTCTAAAGTATTCTTCAAGTTAATTTTTGATTTCTGACTGGATTCGAGGTTGGAAGAAGAGGCAAGTATTATTACGCCATAGGGGCGCCGATTTGGATTGATTAGAGTTGGTTATTTCGATTGTAATTGGGGCATGGTCAGACCATGTAATATTATGAATATTAGTTCTTAGTGCATTTTGTAACAAATATTTATCCATGAGAAAGAAATCAATTCTGGAATAATTTCGATGAACTGAAAATAATAAGTGAAATCTCTCTCTGTGGAGTGGAGGCACCGCCATGGGTCATACAGCTCTTCTGGCAGTACTGTCCCAGAGAAGGTCTACACCTCTGCCCCACAGAGGAGGAGTCCATTGCTTCGTTCATAAGTATATTAAAGTCCCCACATATCAACAGACTACCTTTCTGTATGTCTTTAGCTTTTTGTACTGTTTCTCAAATAAATTTCATTGATTTCTTGTTAGGAGCATAAAGATTTACCAAAGTATAAAGCTTGTGGTTGATTTCAGCAATAATAATAATAATATACCTACGACGACCGTCTATCAGTTTGTCTATGAGGTTAAAAGTAATTGAATCTCTGATGGCAATTAAGACTCCATTATGTTTAGCAAAGTCATTAGCTGTGAAAATGTGTGGAAATTTGTTATGAGAGCATTGGGGGGGGGGGGTTTGACTTGAAAAGTGCGTTTCTTGCACGCAAAGAATGTCACATTTCTGTTCCTGGGCGGTCCTCCACAATGTTCTTCTCTTAAATGGGCTATTAAGTCCTCTAGCGTTGATCGATAACATTTTAATGGACATAGCTGTCTTCAGAGATGTTTTGTCGGTATCCAGTGGTGAAATAGGGTAAGTGCAGTGTGGCGAGAATATTTTCCAAAGCAGGGGGACGGAACACGGTATGCCAATGCAGGTATATGAAAGATCCAAGAACCTGGATGTGTTAAACACATAACTTCTAAAACTAAGAAAAAAAAAACATATAACATTCATTGTTATTTGGATGGATTTGGGATAATCCCAGAAACAAAAGTGGGGGTGAAATAGTTCCGATATGTTCCTATACAGCCGAACATCAGGTGCATTCCGTATCAGCTGAAGAGAGCGTATTTTGCTTTGGGTGAGACGAGGGGTGTTGTTGTGAGCACTGTTGTCACCACCAGGTCATGAAAAGTGATCATACTGGAGATTAGCCTTCTTCCCGGGAGTTGCGATATGCATTAGGACTAGGCCTGGAGGTGGCAGGGCCTGAGGATGTATGACAAGCGTCTTGAGGGAGCAGTCCACATTTTTTCAGTAGCTCCAATCCAGACTCCAAGGACGAAATTGTATACCATTTATTACCACGTTCAAGCAAAATTTTTGCAGGAAAGCCCCATTTGTACAGATTTTAATTATTCGTCAGTACTTTGGTGATTGGTACTAGGTTATTTCTGGCTTTCATGGTGGCTTGCGAAAGATCATCATAGATGGCGATCACCGCATACGGGTCAGGAAGGGTATTGTGTTGTTTGGAGAATCTCATGAGCTGATCTTTAACGTGGAAACAGTGGATTATAACAATGACGTCTCTAGGTACCATGTCAGGGAGGTGAGGCAGTTTATGCAGCCTGTGTGCCCTATCAATAATGATGTCCGCAGGAGCGAGGGATGGTAATGCTTTCCCTGATAGTTGTTGGAGGAAGGGGCGCAGGTCAGCAGGCTTCGCTGATTCGGGGATTCCCTAAACTTCACGTTCCTGTGTGACCTATCCTCAAGGTCGTGACCTTTAGGCGGAGGGTTTTCAGCTCGTCCTCCAAATCCATATGCGCATCTACTAGTTCATTGTGAGCCGCAGAAAAAAAAAAAAACACTCATTTTGGATTCCATATGGTTAACTTTGCCACTCAGGGCATTCAGTTCTTTATGCGTTGTGAATGAAACTTTAGCTATATCTTGTTGTATAGCCACCCTCAAGGTGTGGATCAAGTCTTTCATTACAATATCAGTCAGGGGCATACCAGAGGCAGAAAGAGCATCTAGCTTCTGGGTGTATACATCAGACTGCTCCATCTCCTGTTCCCCTGCCTCCAGCTCAGCGCCATCCTCATCTGGAGAGCAGAGTCTCCTATTTTGTTTTAGTGGGCTATTGGAGACTGATAGGGGAGATAGCAGTGTATTACTAGTACCAAGCGACTCACCAGCTCCCTGGCCTGCCATGCCGTTGTGATGAGGAAGCTGCTGTGAGGTAAAATCATCTGCACCAGCGCCATCTTGGATGTTCCCGGCCAGGATCGTGGAGTAAAAGTCTGCCAATTTTCTGGGTCCCTCTCGGTTTTTCCTCTTGGCCATCATGTGGGTCAGGTTGTTCTCATCTTCCGCCGGAAGTGTGGGTGGTTTTAGAATGTAACACGCCGCTGTAAGTTGCTTTTTATCCTCCTGATGCGACGGAGCTCTCCTCTAACTGCACCATTCACTACGGCCGCCGGCTCCGCCCCCTATAAAGGGAATTTTTAATATTTCACTTTAAGCATCACTAAATCACTGCTCATTTAAAAATTATGTTTTTTTTTTTTTTTATTAAACAGCTAAGTGTGTATATTTATCACAGGAAAAAAATTTAAATTGTAGAGAATACAATTCCAGAATTTAAGCAATTGGAATGGGCCATATTTTTTAATTGTTGCTTGCATCTGTTCAGCCCAAATATAAAAATTCATATTTAAACGAATAAAAGGAAAGAATATTTAAATCATGAACACTACTTTCTGACTTTAACAGAATTGGTGTGCTACAGGCAATATGCATAGTATTTCATTTTAAGCCTCCTTGCCTAAACTACATGCCACAATAGTTTTTGTATGACCAAAAAAAAGTAATGTTTATATTTTTCTAATTAAAACAGTAACATGTTACACACAACATACATAGCATTTCTACAATTTCTTGTTGGCCGCATTCCCTAAACATCTTCATTTAAACTTGTATGAACAAAATACTAAATATAATTGTTTTATTTTTCAGACTGCAATAGAAATATAAAAAGCTACCACATACCAATTTAGCTATGGGCAGCACTCAAAAATGTATATATATGTCATGTTTATACTTTTCAAATTAAAATGAAAGTAATATGAATTAGTACACACTGGGGGTCATTTACTATAGCGCAGCAGCACTAATGCACGCAAAATTTGCGCATATTAGCATTAATTTGCGCATATTAGCATTAATTTGCGCAAATTTGCGGCACTTTGCGCTAATTAGCGTGAATTGCCGAGAATTCGCGCTAAAACATACAAATGTAAAATGAGTCCAAATTTTGGGTGTTTTTTATTATTTCAAAATATTCATAATTTGAGCCCAAAAATGTGATGTGTACCAACATCAGAAATCCAAATCTAATTCCCTAAAATGTGGGGGTAATATTCTACTCTCACCCACAAAAAAAACACCAAATATCACAGAATAAATCAAGAAGAATAACTGATTGTAAGCTCTAACGAGCAGGGCCCTCTGATCCTTCCTGTATTGATTTATATTGTAAGTGTACTTTCTGCCCTCATATTGTAAAGCGCTGCGCAAACTGTTGGGGCTATATAAATCCTGTATAATAATAACTCCTGAGTAATGTAATGTCATCACCTGTCCAAAGAAATGCAGTATTTATGTGTCTTTATGTGTAGGAGGTTACCACATGGCAGCTCTGTGGCTTAGAGGTTAGAATGTCTGTGTAGTGTGTCTGGGTTCAAATCCCCAACATGCTGCTTCATGTAGAGCAGTTGTCTTATCTTCCAGGTCCTACAACTATGTCTAAATGTAGTATTTATGTGTAGGAGGGTTCCACCACCATTGTAAATCTTACCAGACACCTATTTAGCCAAAAGTATTGGGATGCCTGCCTTTACACACACTTTAATAGCAAACCAGTCTTAGTTCGTAGGGGTAAAATTTGATTTGGCCACCCTTTGCAGCTAGAACAGCTTCTGGGTAGGCTGTCCACAAGGTTCAGTGTATCTATGGGAATGTTTGATCATTCTTCCAGAAGCCCATTTGTGAGGTTAGGCACTGACGTTGGATGAGAAGGCCTGGCTCGCAGTCTCTGCTCTATTTCAGCCAAAGGGTGTTCTATCGGGTTGAGGTCAGGACACTGTGCAGGCCAGTCAAATTTCTCCACCCCAAACTTGCTCATCCATGTCTTTATGGACCTTGCTTTGTGCACTGGTGCGCAGTCATGTTGGAACAGGAAGGGGACACCTCCAAACTGTCCCCACAAAGTTGGGAGCATGAAATTGTCCAAAATATCTTGGTATGATGATGCCTTAAGAGTTCCCTTCACTGGAACTAAGGGGTCAAGCCCAACCCCTGAAAAACAACCCCCACACCATAATCCCCCCTCTACCAAATGATTTGGACCAGTGCACGAAGCAAGGTCCATAAAGACATGGATGAGCGAGTTTGGGATGGAGGAACTTGACTGGCCTGGACAGAGTCCTGACCAGGGCCGTCTTTAAGGCAGGGCAAAAGCGGCAGCTGCCCTGGGCCCTGCATTCTTGTGGGGCCCAAAGAAGCTGCCTCATACTTTCCAACTATCCCGTTTTTAAATCCCTTGAAGTTTTAGTTCTGTGCTGTGTCCTGATATCTCAGTGTGAAGTGCTGCTACTAATGCTGCCCAGCTCTGCCCTATTGTTGTATACAGACGACTCACCTGCAGACCCTGCATTTACATGTAAATAACCTACATTCATATGTAAATATCGGCTGCATTTATATGTAAATAGCAGCGTCCGGGAGCATTGATATGTAAATAAAGGTTTCATTCTTATGCATATCATGCCCCCCTGAGGTCATATTCACCATCACTTATACTGAATGCTGCCCACTGGGGAGGGCGCATGCTTGAAAGTCCTGCCTACAACTGTGGTCATTAAGCCTACCATCCGCCTGTTCTGCAGCAAATTGGTGGTGGGGGAGGGTAGTGCGGGGTGTGCAGAGGTAGGCAGAGAAGGAATTACAGTTTGGGGTGCACAGGTGGGCAAGGAGGGGATGTATGGAGGTAACGAAGGTGGGTGCAAAGATGAGCAGAGGAGGCAGGTAGAGTTAAAGGGGGGAGGGTTGGAGTGGAGAGGATGGGGGAAGTTTGGGGGTGCAGGGACACTGCTGCGTATTTGTTAAAGGGCAGTACGTTTCTGTGGTGTCAGGAAAGCGATTTTTGCATGTGTTCCCAACACATACACATATGAACGCAGGCTACATGTCTCAGTTACATTGGTGGTCAGTGTAAATCTTCTCATTACATTGGGGCTTGGTGTAGAATCCTTTCATTCACACTAGTGGCCAGTGTGAATGAGCCCCTTACATTGGTGGTCAGTGTAAATCCCTCCTTACATTGGTGGTTACTGTGAATGCTTCTATCACATTAGTGGTCAGTGTAAACTCCTATTACATTGGTGGGCAGTGTTGAAACTCCTCTTTATATCGGTAGGCAGTAAAAAAAAAAGCAGCATTGCCATTGTTCACACCTTCCCCTCCCCTCAGCACTGCCACTGATCCCAGGAGTTCTAGGATCCCTTGGAGTGTTCTGTCTATTCATGGGTCTGTTCACAGCCCCAGTCCATGGTGTGCAGACAGTGAGGAGATGGTGGGCTGTAACCTCTAGCAACCAATCAGTGAGCAGTATTACTGTACAATAATCTCTAGCAACCAATCAACAAGCAGAAATCATGTGTTGTAACCTCTAGCATCTAATCAGTGAGCCATATGTGTGCTGTAACCTCTAGCAACCAGTCAGTAAGCGGTAATGATATACTGTCACCTCTGGAAAGCAATCGCAATTGCTCCCTGATCTGATACAGTAAACTGATTTTGAGTCCAGTTGCTATTTATTGTAAGTCTCAGAGCAGGTAGAGAGTGAAATTGCATGGGGGGGGCCCCAATAAATTTTTGCCCAGGGTCCAATCAATATTAAAGACGGCCCTGGTCCTGACCTCAACACAACAGAACACCTTGGGGATGAATTAGAGTGGAGATTGTAAGCCAGGCCTTCTCGTCCAACACCAGTGCCTGACCGAACAAATGCACTTCTGGAAGAATAGTCAAACATCCCCATAGACACACTCCTAAACCTTGTAGACAGCCTTCCCAGAAGAGTTGAAGCTGTTATAGCTGCAAAGGGTGGGCCAAATGAATTTTGAACCCTATGGACTAAGACTGGGACGCCATTACAGTTCATGTGCGTTTAAAGGCAGGCGTCCCAATACTTAGGCTAATATATTGTATATTGCTTGTGACACTGAGCATGGCTATGGGCTGGTTCACACCACAGAGATGCTGACACCACATGTGAGGCTGCCTGCTGGCTTAGTGGGAAGCAATTCTGTCTAGCAGCACTGGGGTTGCTGGTTCAATTCCCCAACATGCTATTGCTTGTGTTGAAGTTTATATGTTCTCCCTACAATCCAAAGACATGCTGGCATTTTATTTGGCTCCTGTCAAAAAAGTCTCTAATGTAAGAAACCAACAGTTTTCTAAGCATATGTACCTGTGCAGTGTAAACCTTACAATTTTAAATGCCCAAGTCCCTGGGGACCCCCTCACCCCAAAGCACCCCCCTATGTTGAGGGCATATGGTCTGGAGGAGGTGTGCTCACTCAATCCTGCCCCCCCCTTTTCTGACCTGCTGGGCTGCCTGATCAGATAAGGGTATGGTATGGATTTTAGGGGGCCCCCATGCTGTTTTTTTTTTTATAAAATTGGTGTGCAGTTCCCCTTAAGATCCATACCAGACCTGAAGGGCCTGGTATGGATTAAGAGGAACCCCATACCATTGATTTTAACATTTTTGTACTGCTGGCAATGGTGTTGTATTGCCATAAATTTAAATGTAGTTTTTTTTTATTTTTATTTATAAGTGTCAGTTTTGCTTCAGCAGGTTCTATACATGGTACAGATGTGCCACTTTAAGGCTTTACTAAGGGGACCTCTGGGACTATATTTAAAGGGATTTTATATTTTTATTGTTTCATTTTAAGTATCATTTAAAATCACTGCTCCTGTAAAAGTATCTTTTTCAGAATGTTTTTTTTTTGCATTGATACATGTTCCCCAGGGCAGTACCCAGGCCCCCATACCTTTTTTATGGCCAATAACTTGCATATAAGCCTTTAAAATGGGGACTTTTGATTCTTCAAGTTCAGGTCCCATAGACTTCAATAGGGTTCAAACTTTTGCGATGTTCAAGAGTTCTGGTGTGAACCGAACTGGGGGGGGGGGGGGGGGGTGTATGGCCCAACTCTACTCCTTTATGCATGTGGTACTCAAATAACTAGATTTACCACACTTGATATGCTATGGTCAGAGGCTCCAAACCCCTGTTGCGCATTCTGTAGAAAATGTAAAAGGCCCAGACTGCTGAGCTCTGCATAGTGGACCTGGGGCCATGGGGCAGTGCCATCTAGTGGAATAGGGAAACCACTCCCTTTACTCCTCTACAAGCTGCCCATGGACAATATCCTACTTTGCAGATGTTGTGTCTAACCTCTTTTTTTTTTATTTATGCTCTCTGGCACACAAACCCTAAAACACGAAACACTCTAACTCTTTTCAAATTTTTAAAACCCTAAACAAAGGGGGGAGCAACAGCTAAAAAGCAGGAGAAGCTGTTGCTGACAGACATAGAAAGGGAGCCCTAAAAATGATGATTAAGTCTATTCACTGTAAGTAGGTTGGTACACAATTAAATGTTACTTACTGCTTTGCAATTCACAGTAACAGAGAACTGTACAGCACAATGAATAGAGGGGTGCACTGCTTGTAGCCCAAAACACTGCAATTCACTGCAATCCAGCATTCTATACAGCACTGCATAGCTCTGTATGTATCACTGTACAACAGTAACTATCTTTTCTTGAAAGTGCTCTGACTGTCAGCCATCCTGTCATTCAATTTAAACAGACACAATGGCTAATGTGAGTTCTGATTTTTATATGGAGTAGTCTGGCACATTTAAAAACCCTAAACATTGTCCATACTATGACACCTCATCACAGTCCATAGTTCATGAAATAATTATAGTAATATGATTTGGTACAGTGGCAAACAAACTCAGTAGTTTGCCATTTTCCCAAATGATGGACATGCAAAGTGGGGTGGGTTAAACTCAACCTGCCCCTGAACTCGAATATCATCCTTAGTAGCAATTTGATAAAGATGAATTGCACATAATTACACACAATACTAATTCAAAAACAAGATTAAGTCTTTTTAAACAAATGTATTTTCAAACTAAGCAAAGGATTTTATTTTCAATGGGCTCTTCAGTTGAATGCCTTAATAGATTTTTTCCCAGCTATTACTAATCATTAAAGAGGCTGTAAAAGCTAAAGGTTTTTTACCTTCATGCATTCTATGCATAAGGTAAAAAAAACTTCTTTGGCCTAATAGAAGTGTATCATTGCGAGTATATCTAGTGGGGCATTGTCTGGAAGGAAAGGTGGTTTCGGGATGGTGCACTCTATCAATAAAAAGATGATGTGTGGGGTGTCAGGAAGGAGATCATAGAGTAGTTGTTAATGAAATTTGGATAAAAGGGACGGAGTAACCGACTCGGGTATACCACACAATTTATTATTATTATTATTATTATTATTACGGCTGGACATCTCCTCCAAATTAGCTTTCATCTTAGCTTTTTTAAATATCTTAGGTATGGTCAGTAAAGACATGTAAGGCTCAGCTCATTGTAAGTATGGCAGATGTCACCAATTTTATCTTCAGCATGTGAGACATTAACTTAGAGATCTTGAACTGTTGTAGAAATGGTGTGACTGCTGCCATTTCAACATGTAGCGATTCTCTAAGACAGGAGCATGTCATTAAGATCTGCAAGTTGGCTGGTTTTGTGGATGCAGGAAAGTCTTCCAGCAGTCTCAGGAGCTGAGTGGGGAGCTTCAGCTTGGTTGGGAGAGGTTGGTTGGGAGAGTGCATATCCTCCCTGATATGTTCCCCCTGCTTAGATTTCTTAGTTTTATCTGGGTTGCTGGTAGAGGGGGAGTCAAGTGGAGAGGGCTCACCAGAAAGCAGCAAAGGCTGAAGAAGAGCTGTTCTTAGGAGAGAGGTTGCTTGTTGCACAATTGTCCCTCAAGCTGGGAGAGTGGGAGGGGCTGTGCTGGAGAAGCAGCCAGCACCATGATGGGATGTTCTGCCCCTGGCCGGGGAATAGAAGCTGATAGACTTTTGTGGTCTGGACTGGGTGTTACAGTTGGCAGTGTCCCTGAGTGCCTCACAGGAGCTCTATGGAGAAGTGTCCATGCAGTGCTGTGGTTAGCCACACCCCCAGTAAAAAATCAGCAGCCCCCAGTTCCCCCTAATACTTACCTGAGTTCATCTTGATTCAGCAATGTACATGAGAGTAGTGGCTCTCCTGGGTCTCTTCCTCTTCAGTGGCTGAGACAGCATTGGGAGCCATTGTCTCCCAATACTGTCAATCACAGCCAGTGAGCCAATAAGGAGAGAGAGGGACTGGGCCAAACTATGCTCTGTGTGCGAATGGACACACAGAGCAGCAGCTTGGGAGCAAGCCTGCTCCAGTGCCCCCCATATCAAGCAGCTTGCCATGGGGGCACTTTGCAGGAGAGAGGGGACAGGAGCGCCAGCAGGGGACCCAACAAGAGGAGGATGGGGGCTGCTCTGTGCAAAACCACTGCACCAAGCAGGTAAGTATGACATGTTTTTTATTTAGTTTTTAAATATGCCTTTAATATCACTTTAAAGTTAGGTTAGGATGAGATGTCTTGTTTTATTTTCCTGGTGACAGACCATCTTGAGATAATTTGATTTCCTAATCCATCAAGTTGTGGAAAAAAAAACATTTTGGACAAGGTATTTTGTAGAATCCTTCTTTATATGGTAGAAAATTGGATTTGCTTTGCTTTCTTTATTTCTAATACTGATCTTTCCGACCCATGGATGAGTAAAGATGTATTCCTTACTTGTGATGTGCTTGATTAATCTTAGTATCAATTTCAATCCATGAGGTATTGCAGACATTTTTCACATGTAATAGCTTGGTGGTAGAGTTGAAAGAAGATTTTATGCTTTTATAAGGTTAATCTTTATAATCTTACCAAGTGTACGTGTGTGTGTGTGTGTGTGTGTGTGAGACCATGTTGACAAGAGAGGATTTACAAATTTGCCTGCCATAAACCATGGACTAAAAATGATTTCAGTGTGAAGTTTTCACATGCTTTTCAAATTGGGTATGACAGCTATGGATCGGAACAAACACACACATTCTCAATCTTGGATTTAATCTTCTTGCCAAGTAAGGCTATTTAGCACTATCTTTGCAATAAGTGTTATTCATATAAAAACTTAGTTGATTTTCTTTTAATATGATTTCAAAACCATGATAATGGCAAACCTAACAGTTTACATAGAGAAAAGAAAAAAAAAACTTGTTTTTCACTGAGATTTCTGTAATGGGGATCATATGACGATTGAAACAGTCATTCACAAAAATCCCTGATTAAAGAAGAGGATAGGGATTATATCAGAGGCAAAAAAGTCACTATTTTAGCCGATATTAATAATATTTCTTCATCCACTTTGCAACAAATAACTAAAATCTTTTAATACAAAAGGTATATAGTAACTCAGAATTTCTCTACTCAATGGGTTTAAAGCTGAACTCCAGGAATCATCTGTATTGGTTAATTACACTGGTCCAGTTTGGCATGATATACGTATGCATATCTCATATCTGGGGGCCTCTGGGGAAGCAAAAAAAACACCAAATAGTCAGCACTGCTACGGTAATGGATGCAGTCTTTCTAGTTCTGCTCAGGTTTACCCACTTGACCTCTGGTAGATTTACCCACCCTTCATGACCATGCCATTTTTTGTAATACAGCACTGCATAATTTTAACTGACAAGTACATGGTCATGTAAAGCTGTAAAAGAACATTTTTGTCATTTTGTTCCCACAAATAGAGCTTTCGTTTGGTGGTATTTGATCACCACTGGGTTTTAAATTTTTTGCTCTATAAACAAAAAAATGATTTTTTGTTATTTTGTATATATATATATATATATATATATATATATATATATATATATATATATATATAATTTTTATACAAGTAATAGTGGCCATCAGTGACTTATAGTGGGACTGTGATATTGCGGAAGCCAATCTGACACTTTTGATAACAAGCTGAATGCCATATTTCTTATAGTGATAGGGTTTCTAGCATGGAGACAAAGGCAGCCCATAGATGAGTCAATTATATCTTTCAACCGGGGGGTTGAAAAAAGAGAAAAATACTTAGTTTCACCATCCACACACTCAATATGGATGGAGGGAATCCCCCTGCTGGGCTATTGTATTCTGACAGCGGGGAGCCTATATTTGTAAAAAGTATGCAATAAAAATCATTTGTACCAATTAAAACCAACCAGGTCCCTCAATAGTAGATCATCTTTTGTAAATTTAATTATACCTGAAAAAGGTGCTTGTGGATTGTAATGGACTGGCATCAGTGTTGGTAAGGTTGAAGTTAGCCTATTTTTATGGTCACAGTGTTCACAATGAGATGTAAAATTTGTTTTTGGTGAGTAGTATCTTTCTTCAAATTCATCAAGGTCACAAAAAAGATGAGAAAAAGGTTGAATCCCCTCATTTAAACATAAAATCACAGCACTGGCAGCACTAGCACAACTCCATTTCTGGAGATCTAAATAGCTGAAATGTGTATGTACTTGACTTATAGCTGAATTTATACCAAAAAAAAATAAAAACTGTTTAATTAAATTAGGTTATGCTTACAAAAAAATTACAATGTATTCTCTTTGAATAGTGTTTTTATTTGAGTCAATTATTACAGTATATGAGGACATAGGGGATATTTTCATTTTGGACATTAAAAAAATAAAAATATGTGCATAAAAAGAGAAATTGCATGAAGTGAAGATGGGACATTTTTGATCATGGATGACATCTATCCATTTGAAGAGAGTTGTTTGTCCAGGTCCATTTTGTGAACTTCTGTAAAATAGTTTTAAAACGTGATCTGTTAATCCTGTCAGTGGATTCATTTTTTCCATATTCTGTAACAGTGCTGTTCATTCTGTAATGAAATTGCACAGTAGTTTTGTCAGCTTGTGAGACAGGGTGTGCTCAGAAGGACATGTCATTTTAAACTGGCTTTAGGAAAGAGACAAGCAAATTAAAGCCTAAGGCTGCGTACACACGGGCGGACTGTTCGCTCAACTTTGTCCGCTGAACAGTGTTTGGGCGGACAGTCCGCTCGTGTGTGGGCTTTCAGCGGACAGTTTCAGCGGACAGTTGGACGGACAAGGTTTTTCGGAATTTCCGAAAAACTGTCCGCTGAAACCTTGTTTCAGCGAACAGCCCGCTCGTGTGTAGGCTTGTTCGTCAAACAAAGTTGCGCGCATGCTCAGAAAGGATTTTCACGCCGAAAGCTATAATGCAGTGTATAGGACGTCGTATTTTTCGTCCCGTCGTACGTGCTGTTCACGTCATCGCGCACGGTTTAAGCAAACTGTTCGTTCGTCGTGTGTGGGCATGTCCGTCCATGCTAATTTTGAGCGGACTGTTTGCTGAAACTGTTGGACGGACAAAGTTGGGCGAACAGTCCGCGCGTGTGTACGCGGCCTAAGTCCAGCTAACATATTTGCAGCAGTTATGGCAACAAATTTTTTTTTTTTTTATTGGAAAAAAGGTTTTCACCATATGGGTAAAAGCTGACCAATGTAAGCACTTATGTCAATGTTACTTGGCTTGCCCCAACTCCTGTAAATAAAACATTTGCTTGACAGTCTGAACTGCTAGCAGGAGTGGGAAAAAGGGTTCTACTGACAGGACACAACAGATAATAAAGTATGTTATGGTGGGGGCATAAAAAAACAAAGACTACTCTGTTAACGCGACAGACAGATTGTATACTGTATGTGTAGTTTTCATTCTGCCCACAGTTCCACTTTGAGTTTAAATAGTCCTTGCTGAAGTATTAGTTAATAATGCGTAACCCATTTCCTTCCCTCTATGAATCTTGTAATATATTCATATATTAATATCACTTGCTATGCCATCTATAGATTGCACTATTACACATCACAATTTGATGAATACAATTCCATGAAAATACAGCATCATTTAAGAAATGGTTCCAGCTGCAGTTCAAAAATTCTATGACCATATTTATCTGTTTTTAAGTACTGGTTTGCAAATTCTGTGTAAGACAATAAAGTTTTTAACTGCTAGGAACTCTGACAAAGAAAGGCCTTTATTAATACATGGTGAGGTGTAATATTCCTCCATCAGTAAAACAAGAATAGATTGGAATGAGAGGAAATATTTCCTGGCTCTGAGTGGTTTAGCTGTAGGCTGATAAATTGTGTAGTTTGGAATCAATTTCAGCATTGATCTAAAAGATAATCCTCTTCAGAACAACCACGTCCCAGGGTTTTTACTGTCAGAAGCAAAAATGAATGGCAGATCCTTAATAAAAATAAAAAAGTAAATGGAGAAAGTGAGAAACAAAAGAGGATCTCATGCCAAAGGGAATGGCTAGACAGTTATTTTTCTACTTTACTAGGGCTAATACACTGGAGACACTTTGAAACAAAAAAAATCAGCTACATAGAGAAGCATATTTATTTACTTAATTGCTGGGAACTATTCCTTGAAATTGGAGGATTAATCATTTTTATTGTTGTAGGTAGAAAATTAAACATGTACAGACCACAATAATTTAACTTGCTGTGCAAAGCAATCTCAGCACATTTCCAATCGATATTTTGTACTTCATGCTAGCATAGTCATGTAGGGCAAGTAGAGAAAAGAGACAGCTGTAGATATAAAGCTTTCTGCTCAACTTGAAAAGCTTTTATCCTGTAAACACCATATAACAAATTGGGATTACTTAAAACAGCAGAGGAAACACTCACCCATATTTACTGTAATTATACTTAGATTTGGTAAGGCTCAATAAAAAAAAAAAAAAAAAATATATATATATATATATATATATATATATATATATATATATATATAATCAGACAAACCTGTATTAAAGTGGCATAAAAGGTTTTTTTTTTTTTTTGGCTAAAATAAAAAAAGATGTTATACTTACCAGCTCCGTGCAACGGTATTAGACAGAGCTGCCCCTTAGCTCAACTTCTGGAGTTTCCACTGGTGCTCTCTCCTGCTTCTTTCTCCAGGTGACACCTTAGCAAGTTGTGTGCTATAAGGCATCCCCACAGTTGTGCTCCTGAGTTGAGCTGTGTGCAGCCATAGACACAGAACAGCATGACTTGGCCATGCCCCCCACTCCTTTCACACAGGATTTGACTGACAGCAGCTGGAACCTATGGCTTCCGCAGCTCTCAGAGTCTCCTGTGAGACCAGGAATAGAGAGAGCAGTGGTGCTGTAGCTAGGACAGCACTGGAGATTGAGGGAACTGGGGAGGTGGGGGGGGGGGGGGGGGGAACAGGTTTTGGAAGGTTTTTCACCTTGATTCAAAGAATGCCTTAAGGTAAATAAAGTATTGTTTGCAATACCTGTGGTTGATGGTAAAAATCCCCTGTGTGGGCAACTGTTTCTGTTGAACTTTAAATTTGTTTAATAAAAGTGGGACAGTAAGCCATAAACCACAGTTTTGACTGGCATGGTCTCACTACAAATGTACTTACCCAAAATATCATATTACAGTTAAAGGCAAAATATATGGCTTTACCTTATTCCATTGTATATAACAATAAGAATATAATATGGATATAAAACAGGCATTTTAAATGTTTCTAATGTTTGCATCAGTATTAAAAACAAAAAAGCATCTCAGGCTTCAATCCAGTGCTGTCCAACGCAATACCTGTTTTGATGTCCTCAGTCTTCTGGTTTGAACAATACCAAGCATCACTTAAAGTGTAAGTAAACCCCCCTATCATTTTCAGCCAAGGAAGCTGCCATCTTTGCCTCTGTTTAATCTACAACTGCCATGATGCTGCACATGTGATCAGTTATGACACCAGTCATTGGATGGTTTAATAGTTTGGTTGAGAGCACAACCAATGGGAGTTTTACTATTCTGGCATGTGCTGGAAATGAAACTGTTTTATGGATTTGTTTACTGCTGATTTAACTTGGAAGACTGAGGACATACTGTGAACACAAGACATCATGGGCCACCCCTTGGAGGAGCAACACTACAGAGGTGCTGGTGCAGAAAAAAGCACTGATGCTATCACATTAGCACCACTTTATGCATCACCAAGTGCTGGCTACCACTGGAGAAGATTGGGAGAGAAAAATGACCTAGAGTATCACATGACTGGTCATAGGACCTGTGAATTTTTTTTAACATTATCTTTTATTGACGTTTTATCAAGTTTACCCTATAGTTGGCATCAGTACAACAATACAACAGTTTTTTATTTTAACACACGTACATAGTATGTTTGACAGAAGTGAGAAACAATGCACAAACACTCCATAGTGTAGTAGGTATTAAAACATATTCATTTATTAAATTAATAAAAGGCACTCACAAAAGTGACTACATAGTTACATAGTTAGGTTGAAAAAAGACACATGTCCATCAAGCTCAACCACAAAAAAAAATAAAAAAAATTAATAATAATATCATACAATCCCATATACCCAATTCTATACCCACAGTTGATCCAGAGGAAGGCAAAAAACCCCAGCAGAGCATGATCCAATTTGCTAAAGCAGGGGAAAAAATTCCTTCCTGATCCCCCGAGAGGCAATCTGATTTTCCCCGGATCAACTTTACCTATAAATGTTAGTACCCAGTTATATTATGTACACTTAGGAAATAATCCAGGCCCTTCTTAAAGCAATCCACTGAGCTGGCCAGAACCACCTCTGCAGGGAGTCTATTCCACATTTTCACAGCTCTCCGTATTTGGAGATGAAATCTCTTTTCCTCTAGACGTAAAGAGTGCCCCCTTGTCCTCTTTGTTGACTGTAAAGTGAATAACTCAACACCAAGTTCACTATATGGACCCCTTATATATTTGTACATGTTGATCATATCCCCCCTTAACCACTTGCTTACTGGGCACTTAAACCCCCCTCCTGCCCAGACCAATTTTCAGCTTTCAGCACTGATGCACTTTGAATGACAATTGCGCGGCCATACAACACTGTATCCAAATGAAATTTTTATAATTTTTTCCCCACAAATAGAGCTTTCTTTTGGTGTTATTTAATTACAGCTGGGAGTTTTATTTTTTGCTAAACAAACAAAAAAAGATGCAAAATAAAAAATAAATAAAAAATCATGTTTAATAGTTTGGTATAAAATTTTGCAAACAGGTAATTTTTCTCCTTAATTGAAGTGCGCTGATGAGACGGCACTGATAGGCTGCACTGGTGGGCACTGATAGGCATAGTTAAGGCGGCACTAATAGGCACAGATAAGGTGGCACCGATAGGCACAAATAAGGCAGTACTGATGGGCAGAGATAAGGCGGCACTGATGGGCAAAGATGGGCACAGATAAGATGGCACGGATGGGTGGCATGGATGGGTGGCACTGATGGGCACTGATAGGTGGCTCTGATAGGTGGCACTGCTGGGCACTGGTAGATGACACTGATGGGCACGGATATGTGGCACTGGGGTGCAGCACCGTTGTTGAGGCAGATTGTGGGCACTGATGGGTGGCACTGTAGGCACTGATGGGTCGCACTGTGGGCACTGATGTGTGGCACTATGGGCACTGCTGGGTGGCACTATGGGCACTGATGGGTGGCACTGACGGGGGGCACTTATTTATTCATGAGGTGGCACTGGCAGGGGGCAGGTGGGCACTGGTAAGCTGGCCGTGATCGGGACTGATGTCCCGATCACGGACGCCGGTGATCGGCTCTTTTTTTTTCTCCTCGCGCTGTCAGCGCGAGGAGGAAAAATAGCCGATTACCGGCTCCGTTGTATCACATGATCAGCTGTCATTGGCTGACAGCTGATCACGTGGTAAGGGGTCGGGATCGACCCCTTGCTCGGATCCGTGATCAGGCGAGTCTCATAGACTCGCCGATCACAGAGCGCGCCGTGCGCCCCTCAGGGGGCGCGCAGGCCGCTCGTGCACGGGACGGCGTCAATAGACGTAGTCCCAGCAAAGGAGGTCCACGCTGTAGCCATCATTTGGCTATAGCGCGGATCTCTAGTTGTTAATCTCCTCTTATCAAGAGAGAATAAATTCAGTTCCTCTAATCTTTCCTCATAGCTGAGTTCCTCCATGCCTCTTATCAGTTTGGTTGCCCTTCTCTGCACTTTCTCAAGTTTCCCGATATCCTTTTTGAGAACTGGTGCCCAAAACTGAACGGCATATTCCAGATGAGGTCTTACTAATGATTTGAACAGGGGCAAACGATATCTCTCTCTCTGGAGTCCTTACCTCTCTTAATACAGGAAAGGACTTTGCTCGCTTTGGAAACCGCAGCTTGGCATTGCATGCTATTATTGAGCTTATGATCTACCAAAACCCCCAGATCCTTCTCCACTATGGATTCCCCCAGTTGTACTCCCCCTAGCATGTATGATGCATGCATATTCTTAGCCCCCAAGTGCATAACATTTCTCAACATTAAACCTCATCTGCCACATAGTCACCCAATTTGACAGAGCATTTAGGTCGGCTTGTAAATTGGAGACATTCTGTAAGGAGGTTATTCCACTGCATAACTTGGTGTCATCTGCAAAGACAGAAATTTTACTTTTGGTCCCAGACCCAATATCATTTATAAAGATATTAAAAAGTAAGGGTCCCAGCACTGAACCTTGGGGTACACCACTGATAACCTTAGACCATTCAGAGTAGGAATCATTAACCACTACTCTCTGAATTCTGTCTTTTAGACAGTTTTCTATCCAATTACAAACTGATATTTCTAAACCTGTAGACTTTACCTTACACATGAGCCGTGTGTGCGGAACTGTATCGAACACTTTCGCAAAATCCAAGTATACCACGTCCACCGCCACCCCTCTGTCCAAGGTTTTTCTTACCACCTCATAAAAATAAATCAGGTTTGTCTGACAACTTCTGTCTTTCATGAATCCATGCTCTATCTTTCATGAATCCATGCTGTCTGTTGCTTAAAATATTTTTTTCCTGCAAGAACTCGTCTATGTGGTCTTTTATTAATCCCTCCAGTATCTTCCCAACTATAGAAGTTAAACTAGCAGGTCTATAGTTACTTGGTAAAGACTTTGTTCCCTTTTTAAATATAGGCACCACATTGTCCCTGCACCAATCCAGTGGTACTATTCCTGTCATTAATGAGTCCCTACAAATTAGATACAATGGCTTTGAAATTATAGAGCTCAATTCTTTTAGGATCCATGGGTGGATGCCATCAGGTCCAGGTGCTTTATCCACCTTTATTCTGTCCAAATATTTCTGGACCATATCACTTTTGAGCCATTGTGGATTTGGGGCTGCGTCACTACCACCCCCATTATGGACATGAGCTCCCCCATACTCATTTGTATACACAGAGCTGAAGAAAGTATTTAATAAGTTAGCCTTCGCTTTGTCCCCAGTCACCCACTCCAGACTAGGAACAGATGGGTAAGAATTGCTGTGTAGAGTTCAAGGAACCAGCAACCTCTGATGGAACACATCAAGCCTTGGCATCAGGTATGAGAAGGAGAGTGAAGCTGGGCACCAGTTCCACTATGTGAACCTATAGACAGCCTTCAAAATCTACAAGTGCAGCCTTGATTTCTAGGACCTCCTCAACTTCAGACAAAAAGGGAAGAACATCCAACTATATCAAAAAGCGTTGTCAGTATCCCCAAAGTAACCAAAAAAAAAAGGGAAATACCACCCAATATAGTGGGACTTTTAAGGCAACATAGTCAAAAAATTACAAGACAGTTACAATTATATTATTAAAAATATAATACTCCTCAACTTGATGTCACTCCTCCAGTCAAGAATACTTTCCGACACATGCATGTCTATTGATCAGCCTGACTGCACAGAATAGTAAATAGCCACAAATACCCACTAACAATAAATAGCCACATCTAAGAAAACTGACAAGCTGGGGGGATCCCCCCAGTGGCTAAGCAGGGCAAAACATTACTGCCAAGAACACCGGAGGGAGCACCGATGGCCCTCAGGTACAAGTTAATAATGATAATATGTGGATAAATTACTGTTCTACAGATGTTAGAAAAAGCTGCTGACACAACAATAAGTCTAAGGCCGCGTACACACGCGCGGACTGTTCGCCCAACCTTGTCCGCTGAACAGTGTTTGGGCGGACAGTCCGCTCGTGTGTGGGGCTTCAGCGGACAGTTTCAGCGGACAGTTGGACGAACAAGGTCTTACGGAAATTCCGAAAAACTGTCCGCTGAAACAAGGTTTCAGCGGACTGTTCGCTCGTGTGTAGGCTTGTTCGGCCAACTAAGTCTCGCGCATGCTCAGAAAGGATTTCCACGTCGGAAGGTTGCATTGCAGTGTATAGGACGTCGTATTTTTCGTCCCGTCGTACGTGCCGTTCACGTCATCGCGCACGGTTTCAGCAAACTGTTCGTCCGTCGTGTGTGGCCATGTCCGTCCATGCTAAGTTTGAGCGGACTGTTTGCCGAAACTGTTGGACGGACAAAGTTGGGCGAACAGTCCGCGCGTGTGTACGCGGCCAAACTGTATAAAGATGTGAATGAAATGTGTAGCTGTAATAAAGCATATAAGCCCCAAGTATGAACCTAGGGAACAATGAACATTGACCCCTAGGGTTGTGCAAACATTATGAAGGTGATTAAGCCAAAAAGTTAAACATACATGATAAAAAGAGAAACATCTGAACAAACTGAATCTGAAAAATAAGTTTAAATCAAAAAATAACTGATGTTACCATAATAGCCAGCTATATTGAATACAAGAATAAAGATAATATATAATGTGCATGTGCTGTATTCATGAATGTTTAAATAAACAGAAACAATGTGACATGGTGATAAGTCCATTTAAAAAAATGGATTTCAGGATGTACTCCACAGAGGGAATTTCTAGTAGGATGTAAGATGTTGGTATTTCAAAAAAAAATAAAATAAATATACACACACACACACACACACACACACACACACACACACACACACACACACACACACACACACACACACACACACACTATCTCACAAAATGAGTACACCCCTCACATCAGTAACTATGTTATTATATCTTTTCATGTGACAACACTGAAGACATGACACTTTGCTACAATGTAAAGGTAAAGTAGTGAATGTACAGCTTTGTATAACAGTGTACATTTGCTGTCCCCTCAAAATAACTCAACACACAGCCATTAATGTCTAACAACAAACGTGAGTACACCCCTAAGTGAAAATGTCCAAAGTGGGCCCAAAGTGACATGCTTTGCCAGTGCATCACCTTTACCCTCAGCTTCATTTAACAAGGCAGTGGTAGTCTTGGAGGTATGTTTGGGGTTGTTATCATGTTGGAATACTGCCCTGCAGCCCAGTCTTTGGAGGGAAGGGATCATGCTCTACTTCAGTATGTCACAGTACATGTTAGCATTCATGGTTCCCTCAATTTACTGTAGCTCCCCAGTGTCGGCAGCACTCATGCTTGACTGTATTAAGACACACTTGTCTTTGTACTCCTCACTAGACATGTGCACAAGGAAATGTTTAATTTCAGAATTTCCATTCCGTCCAAAAAATAAATGTACTTTGTTTTTTTTTGTTTTGTTTTTTTGTTTAATGCTAATCAGACTCAAGTATAACTCCACACGTGCCAAAAACCGAGCTGTGTTCCTTGCAACATTCTAGCATATACTTACAAAAAGGTAAAAACATGAATAAAATTCATAAATACATCAAATGTTTATTCTTACCCTCTACCTCCCACCACCTCTTAAAATTCCTCCACCCCCATACTGCTCCTTCTACAGCCAAAACATAAAAAAAAACTTGCCATCAGCCAATCTACACAATCCTTTTCATACAGTATCATCTTTTTCTTCACAAAAGCATGCCGTGTTTCCCACACCACCTCTCCGACCAAAGAATAAACATTTTACATTGCTTTAATTTGTCACCTCCCACCAACTCAAGAACACCAGACTCATAAGAGACACATTCCACCCCTCACCCTTTCCATAAAACCACACAACAATTTCCAGAACTTTTTGACAGCTCTGGCAATACAATACTGCATGCCTCTGGCCTGCACCAAGCTCCCCTTATCAGTAGCATACCCTACACACAATATCTGTCTTTGTAGAAATTGCTCTTCAGATAAAGATTTTTTCAATCGGGCAGAACTCTTAAAAAATAAGCTGTTGGCCAAAGGCTACTCTAGATCATTTTTAAGGAAGGCTTTCAAAAAAGCAATACAAAGACCTAGGCTCAAACTCCTTTATAAAACCTTGTCTAAGACTACTGTCAATATGGTTAAATTTGCTACACAGTATTCTGTCCATGAATCATCCTTCCAGCTTCCACCATTGGCATCTACTGGCTGAAGACCATACACTCTCTAAGTATGTATATCCAACTCCTGAATTGTTGTTCAGACAAGCAGTATCCTTACGCGATACTTTAATGTCTAGTCATTATCAGAAAACATTTGATCGGTCTCGCTGATCTACTTGGGGGACTTACTACGGTGGTAGATGTAGCCATTGCCCTTAAGTTAAGGAGGGTAGCAGCATCTGTCTACCCAATTGTTCAACCCGAGGTGTCATTTATTTAATGACATGCAAATGTCATGCTTTTTATATGGGAAATACTATTGGAGAATTTGGTCAGAGGATAAGAGACCACCTTTATTATTCTGGGAGTGGTAAAATCATCACCTCAGTAACTAGGCATATAGGTTTACATCATAGGTTTGATAATACCTCAGTTTCCTTCTTTGTACATGAGGTGAATCCCAGAGGAGACGGTTAGGACAATGCAATCTTGAGATCTAAAACCTTGTGAATAGAGAGATTATCAGCCCCCCCGGAATCATGAATTCATACAAACCTTTTTTATAGTCCTAATGTCATTATTAGAGGATTTAGCACATTGTTCGGGTTGTCTCCTATATATTCCTCTCCTGCTTCTTTTTTCCCCTTCTTTTCCTCCCTCCTCTCTTTTTGAGACCTTGTTTAGTAACCATGGAGTGTGTATTTTGGATGGTTACTCAAAGTCTCTTCTGGGGCTTGACGAGCATTTCTTGCTTTGTGTCCTAAAAGATTTATTGGCACTATTTAGTGCCAGTATTGGTTTACACCAGTATTGTTCTTTCGGCTCTAGGCGTCTGGTTTTCTGGGCGAGTGTGTGATCTCTTGTCCTATGGTGGTTCCTGGTCCATCCACTAAATTGGGCCGGTGGGCGCCAGTCTTGTTTAGGATGGGGGAACGGCTTTCCCAGAGATCTCTCTGTGTATATGTGTATATTTCTGCTGTACTGAGCATGCACCGCTTTGGCGTATGCACAGTGCGGGATCGTGTCCGGTGATGTCATCTGCCGGTGCCAGCATGCTATGCTGATGACAGAACTCAGATAGGAGCCAGGTTTATATAATGGGAGTTTCAACCATTGTTTGGCACTGACAGTGATGGTGAATGCTCTGTGGAGCAAGCATTAGGGTAGGTGTTTCTTTGAGGTCACAGGCAACCTGCGAATCATTTGCTTGTATCCTTACTTACCATGTATGACTCCCCTTTATACTATTACTTTTTAGGGGTCCTTGGCTGTTGATCTGCTTGGCCAAATCTAACTGATCCTATCTATACCAGATTGGACTGGCTGCTCTGGGTTCTGGTGCTTAATGGATGGATTATCTTTCCACACCATCAGCCACACTAGATGGGTGAGTTTATCATCAGCTAGTCTATTGACATACCTTTCTGTTCATGAACGTTATAATACACAGGTAGTAGTTATTTTCTTCTCTGTTTGTGTATATCCTATACAGCTCTTTTCTCCAACTCCCACGTTTTTAAGCTCCACCTTTTGAGATTGCCACCCTCTAGCCTCGCCACTACCTACTTAACCCTACGATGAGCATCTGATTGGTGTGTATCAAAATTTATATATATTTTTTTCTGCCCATACCTGGTCTATCTGTGTATATATGGGGTGCAGGGAATCCTTGCACCCTGTATATATGCTGCTTAAGCAATCATTTTCATGACTTGCTATGTCAGTTACATATATTTATTTTCTATTTTTGATAGCTATTTTACTTTTGTGTATCCTTACCTGGTTCTTGCACTCGCCCAGGTAACTTGAGGTGCCTGATTGGTCTGTGTCAGTGCTTTTGGTAAGTTTCATTTGCCCACTCCTTTTGGTGATACATTGCAAACGATGAACATTACATACAAGTATTATAGTCATGGAATACATTGTATATGGAATGTTTCACCTCTTTGGCAGTCAGTGGGGGGGTTCATTTTTTCCCAAACTTTGCAATCCTAACATGTTTATTTGGTTCTATTGTATTAAGATTGCTTATGCATATGTCTGTTTTTTATAGAAATTAAAACTCTGAACTATACTCCTGAAGAAGTGGTCCCACCACGAAACATGGAAGTCGAACTAGCAAGAGTCTAGGAACTACGAAGGGACAAATATCTAATCCTCTTCATGGATGGATATATGTATTTCTTCCCAGTTCCTTTCAGAGTTATACAATTTTCATTATATGTATTGTTTTTCCACCTGGGAAGGGGTATTTTTAACTCTGCTATGTCTTAATAAATTTATACTTTTTTTAAAAAAATTTTGTGAGTCCTAACCCTACCATGAAAGTACAAAGTTACCTCAAATTCCCTGCCCATTGTTTTTCAACATCTAGTAGATGTCTAGCTGCAATGATATGAATACTTGTTCCAGGTCAGTGACTCGATTTGTCATGTTGACAATCAGGCAAAAGGAGTTAGGGAGTCCAGAAATGAGAAACAACATATTCTTCACATCGATTTATATTAAAAAAGGATAAAATGCTTTGTTCTACCTGCTTCCATTGCATAACACCTACACAATAGTATTTACTAAATATATTTGTCTGCCATGTGAAAAATACAACTGTGTTGGCGCATGAATATAGTATACAGGTGAAACAGCATATACTTTGTAAAAGGGTAAGAAAACATTTTTTAAGAGAATAATATTATTTTAATGTATACAGAGTTTCATTGTTTACCCTTAATCTCTGCTTTGGGGTAATTAACTATTTCAGCCCCAGAAGGTTTTACCCCCTTCCTGACCAGGCCATTTTTTGCGATACAGCACTGCGTTGCTTTACCTGACAATTGCGTGGTCGTGTGACGGTGTACCCAAAAAAAAACTTTCTTTTAGTGGTATTTGATGACCACTGTGGTTTTTTTTGTGTGCTATAAACAAAGAAAGAGCTACTTTTTTATTTAACTTTCTGCTATAATACATATCCTAAAAAAATATAAAAAAAATAATGTATTCATCGGTTTAGGCCAATATATATTCTTTTACATATTTTTGGTAAAAAAATTATTTTTTTTAAACACCCGTTTTTTTTTCCCGGGAGCAGTGATTTTTTTTTTTAATGCTTAAAGTGAAACAATAATGAAATTTTCCTTTAAATATCGTGCCTGGGGAGTGTCTATAGTATGCCTGCAAAGTGGTGCATTGTTCCCGTGTTTAGAACAGTACCACAGCAAAATGACGGGTCTGGTAGGAATTTTGAGGGGGGCCCCTACACCATTTTTTTAAAATTTAGTGTCATGATGGAAATCTGCGTTTTTTTGCGGGACTGCGGCATTGTGGCGGAAAAATCTCACAAACTCCAAATTACACTTTTTGGGGACCAGTGACATTATTGCATTGATCAGTATTAAAATAACATAAAAATGCAAAAAAATGCAAAATGCTAATTCCCGTGGCGTCACCCGTTTATGTAAACGGGTGACCTCGTTCCCCTGACACCATGGGAAAGCCATAGGGAAGTCCCCGTGGCGTCAGAGGGGATGGGGTCACCAGATGACCCCGTTCTCAGTTATATAAGAACTGTCACAAGCACAGAAGCGTCACACAGTGGGAGTCTCCCATTGAGGCACATCATCCGGAAGATGAAGCAGGGAAGAAGAAGCCAGAGGAAGAAGCAGAGGAAGATGGAGGAAGAAGGAGGGGAAGAAGAAGAGGGAGGAAGAAGGAGAAAACTGAAGGAAGACCAGAAGAAGATGGAGGAAGAAGCGGGGGAAAGAAGAAGACATTATCAAGAAAGGAATTGTCAAAAACTGGCTATTGTCTTTTTTTACCATTTTGACACTTTTTTTTGTGAAATGGTAGGGGTACTTGTATCCCATTACCAATTCACACGGGGGTGGGATCTTGGGGTCCCCTTGTTAAAGGGAGATTCCAGATTCTGGTAAGCCCCCTACCCCCACAACCACCAGGCAAGGGTTGTGGGGATGAGGTCCTTGTCCCCATCAACATGGGGGCAAGAGTGGGACTGCAAAGCTCAGCGACAAATATACAGGAGGCTTTCGCAAGCACTCCTTATCCGAGAGACCATGAGAAAAACTAGCCACAAGGACCTCGTTGTTCCAAGTAACTCTGCTGCCAGAGTATGGACTTCAATGGCGTAATCGTCACAGTTCTCGTACTCTGTTTGATGGACATGAGGCACTTGGCAGCAGAAGCGGAGCATGCGGGTAAAATACCCTTT
This sequence comes from Lithobates pipiens, assembly GCF_037356315.1. Classification (NCBI taxonomy): domain Eukaryota; kingdom Metazoa; phylum Chordata; class Amphibia; order Anura; family Ranidae; genus Lithobates; species Lithobates pipiens. Next base: position 229,922,945 of record NW_027507758.1, read on the forward strand.
TAAAGGAAGCCACTAACTCAGGGTAACTCAAGACAACAGGTTTTTGCATCTCCTATAGAGGGTTTGCCCAGGCCAAGGCTCTTTCAGAAAGCAAAGATATCACAAAACCTGCATTGCTTCTGTCCATAGGAAACGCCTGGGGAAGCATCTAAAAGTATATCTCAACCTGGTTGAGAAACCCTCTGCATTGAACTGGATCACCCCCAGATCACTGAGTAAGTGGAGAGGAACCAGATATACCTCTTATAGATTAAATATTCAAGGTGGGTGCCTGCACAGAGACCAGTACAGCCACAGTGGGATTATCCATGTAAACTGCAACCCTTAATCAGACTGAGAGAGAAGTACAGTTAAATCTCACTCGTTTAATAATAATAAAAAAAGGTAAACAGAGTAAATGTAGTCAAACCATACCCAGAGTTCAGGAACCGAAACAGATAGTCAGACAAGCCAAAATGTCAGGGAGCCAGAGATGAACGTAGTAGAACAGCAAGCAGGATCTGGAGCCAGAAGGAATGTCAGCCAAGCAAGTCTTTAATAAGAACACAGGAGAGCGTCTCTAGAGATGTGACCAAGGTGAAGGCAGAGATCATCTGGGCTGGACGGCTTAAGTAGGCAGGACTGACGAGCAGGATATCATCAACCGGTGAGTCACTGTAGAGATATAGGAGCTGACAATTAGCTGACAGCCGAGCAGCCAGCTCAGAGAAGGAAGGATTGAGCCAAGCCCTGACAGATAGATCCTATCAGTTCAGATCCATGCTGAGAAGGCAGACTGCACTGATGATCTCTGATAGTAGGCACTGATGAGCTCTGATGGCCTCTGATAGAAGGCACTGATGGGCACTGATAGAAGGCACTAATGGGCACTGATAGGAGGAACTATTGAGCACTGATAGGAGGCACTGATGGGCACTGATAGGAGGCACTGGTGGGCACTGATAGATGGCATTGATGAGCACTGATAGGAGGCATTGATGGGAACTGATATGAGGCACTAATGGGTACAGATAGGCAGCATTGATGAGCACTGTTAGGCAGTACTGATAGGAGGCACTAATGTGCACTGATGAGCACTGATAGGTGGCATTGATGGGCACTGATAGGTGGCACTGATGAGCACTGATAGACGCAGATAGGCAGCATTGGTGAGCACTGATAGATACTGATAGGCAGCATTGATGATCAGTGATAGATGGCACTGATGGGCAGCATTGAAGAGCACTGATAAGTGGCACTGATGGATGATGTTATGTGGCATTGATGAGCAGCACTGATAGGTGGTGCTGATAGGCAGAATTGATGGGCACTAATAGGCGGCATTGATGAGCACTGATAGTAAACACATGTAGGTGGAATTGATGGGCACTGATAGGCAGCATTGATGAGCACTGACAAGCAGCATTAATGGACACTAATAGGTGGCATTGATGATCACTGATAAGTGGCACTGATAATTGGGGCACTAATTATCAGTGTGCAAAATATACTTACAAGTGAATGTCCACCTGCACTTTGGTATTGGGCTCTAGCTACTTCCCACAATTTAGAGTATTTATAGTACACCCTATATATGTATATCGTTTTAGACATGAAGCCCACTCATACCAACATCTGAATTTCTGCCTTTTGTTTTTCTTGGGGTGATGTTTTATGCACCTGGTCCCTCTCCTACGTGCTCCTTCCACAGCTCCCGGTACAGATGATTGGAACAGCCTCTGATTTCTTGTCCCCCATTTTCCAGACTTATCATGATGTAAGTACTCAAAGGGATGAGTAACTCTCCCCCTTTTCTCTTGTACACATCCTCCCTGTTGAGGGGTATAACGTTTGATCACACTGGTCTACTTATGTTTTGTTGTCTTTTATAGAGTTGCATGCATCTTCCCCTGAAGAGTGGTATTATCCACAAAATGTGTCGGGCTTATAGGATGCATTCTCATGCCTACTGATAGGAACTAGGGATGAGCTTTGTGTTCGAGTCGAACGTACGTTCGACTCGAACATTGGCTGTTCGTCCGTTCGGCGAAATCCGAACTCTTGGTCCGTTCGCGTCAAAATTCGTGTGGCGCGCACGGCCCACAATGCACTGCGATGGCGCAGTACATTGCTGGCTCATGATTGGCCAAGCATGCACTGTGACCCCGCATGCTTGGCCAATCGCAGCGCCAGCAGCGAGGAGAGCCATGATTGGCCACAGGCAGGATGTCTGTGGCCAATCATAGCTCAGGCTGTGTAGTGCACGCCCCACACTATATAAGGCCGCCTTTGAGGCGGCCTCGTGTAGTGTGTTGGCATCTGAAGCAGTGGGTGTTCTGTGTACCTTCAACACAGTTACACACCGATCGTTTTTGGCTGATTTCCTATCTTGCTCTTGTGTAGTGGTTATTGTCTGTGCCCTGACCGCAGTATACACCACTATATTCACCTCACCTATATAGCTAGTGATCTATCTTTATTAATAGAGCTTGCAGTCAGTAGTGTTAGGAGATAGTGCGTGCTGTCTGCGTGCTCTGTACCCAGTACATACCGCTATAATCCACCTACATAGCTGTTCTCTATTTGAGCCCAATTGCCATCTGCAGGAGTTATTGGAAGTTGTGTGTGCCTCCAGCACAGCACAGTATACATCTGTATATACTCCTTTATCTCTGCTGTTTTCTGGTTATTGTCTGCGTGCCCTGACCGCAGTATACACCGCGATATTCACCTCACCTATATAGCTAGTGATCCATCTTTAATAATAGAGCTTGCAGTCAGTAGTGTTAGGAGATAGTGCGTGCTGTTTGCGTGCTCTGTACCCAGTACATACCGCTATAATCCACCTACATAGCTGTTCTCTATTTGAGCCCAATTGCCATCTGCAGGAGTTATTGGAAGTTGTGTGTGCCTCCAGCACAGCACAGTATACATCTGTATATACCCCTTTATCTCTGCTGTTTTCTGGTTATTGTCTGCGTGCCCTGACCGCAGTATACACCGTGATATTCACCTCACCTATATAGCTAGTGATCCATCTTTAATAATAGAGCTTGCAGTCAGTAGTGTTAGGAGACAGTGCGTGCTGTTTGCGTGCTCTGTACCCAGTACATACCGCTATAATCCACCTACATAGCACAGCACAGTATACATCTGTATATACCCCTTTATCTCTGCTGTTTTCTGGTTATTGTCTGCGTGCCCTGACCGCAGTATACACCGCGATATTCACCTCAGCCTAAGGCCCAATTTTTCTGCCCCTGTTTAACAGGGGCGTTTAAGTACAATTTTTGATGCAATGCTTTGCAGCAGGGCTAATTCCAGCAAAAAAACTAGAGTATATGGAAGAGGTTGCAGTGTGGTGGCACCAGCAGCAGTGCCTAAGGCCAAATTTTTCTGCCCCTGTTTAACAGGGACATGTAATTACAATTCTTGATATAATATTTCACAGGAGGGCCCCTTCCTGTGCCCACCCAGAGTAACGGTGAGGACTTATAGTGTTGTGGCACCAGCACCACAACCACCAAAGGTCAATTTTTCTACCACTGTTCAACAATGGCATGTAATTACAATTCTTGATATAATCGCTCACAGCAGGGCGCTCCACCGCCCACCAAGAGTCACTTTGAGGGCTTACAATGTTGTGGCAAAACCAACACCTTGTCCCGCCATTTCTGCAGAGCATATAGGGCAGGCCCCTACTTTCAAACATCCAACTTACAAACATCAGACAGCAGCAAGTGAGATGAAAAAAGATGGACGACAAAACAAATTATACAGGGGTGATAACCCTTCCCTATGTTTTCCAAAAAGCTTAAAAATAGTTTTTTTGACTGGAGCTACACTTTAAAAATGTACCAGTTGAAAATTACAAACAGATTCAACTTAACACAACAAACCTGCACAGTCCCTGTCTTGTTTGCACCACCTGTATACTGCTGTTCTGAGTATATAGGGCCTGGGGGTCACACGCATTTCCTTTTTTTAATATGGGTACAGGGTTCCCCTTAATATGCGTACAAGACCCAAATAGGCTGGTAATGGGCAGGGAGGGCTACCCATGCCATTTTTCTCAATGATTTTCAACCATATTGCAGGAACCAGATATAACATTAAAACCGCAAGCAGTTTTAAATGGTGTTATTTCCGTTTAATGTCATTTTGTGCAGGGACTGTTCTAAACACGGGAAACACGTGGCACTTCACAGGCATACTACAGACACCCCCCAGGCACCATATTTAAAGGAATATTTCACTTTTTTTTTCACTTTAATCGTCATTAAAATCAGTGCTCCCGCCAAAACGGCCGTTTTTAAAACTTTTTTTTGCATTGACCCATGTCCCCTGAGGCAGGAGTCAGGTCCCCAAACCCTTTTTAGGACAGTATCTTGCATAATAGCCGTTAAAATTAGCACTTTCCATTTCGAATGTTCGAGTCCCATAGACTTCAATGGGGTTCTAACGTTCGTAACGAACGTGGGGTCCGTTCGAAAGTTCTGGTGCGAACCGAACCGGGGGGTGTTCGGCTCATCCCTAATAGGAACCTACTTAGACTCAATATCTACAACCAATGATTATACTGTGTTTCTTACCATTAATTACACTGCATTGTGCCATTTAGATGATATGTACACATATGAATTTCCAATAATTCATTTTATCCATATTAAATCTCTTGTCAATTTTATATGCCGTCCCTTTGATATGTATATGTAATGTATTTATGAGGTCAACAATATGTATGTGTGTGTGTGTGTATACATATTAAACTTTTTCTACTCAGTGCATCATTGTTATATATTGTCAGCCTCTATGTGCCAAATAATATATTTTCTAATTATCACACCCCCACAAATCGATAGCCTAATTTAACTAGTTGCTGACCGCCGGCCGTCAAATGACGGCCAGGCGGCGCACCTATTGTGGCGGGAGGCCGTCATATGACGGCCTCCCGTTTAAACAGGGAATGCGCGCGATCGAGCGCGCGCATCCCTGTTTCTTCGGTGGCGGCGTGTCACGGAGACACCGCTCGCCACCGAAGGGGGTGAACAGCCATTCGTTATGGCTGTTTACCACGTGATCGGCCGTGATGAAGTCACGGCCGATCACAGATGGTCACACCCCGAACGTGCACGGCGCATGCGCGCAAGCGCGGTGCTCGTGCACGTCGGTGGCGGCGTGTTCCCTGGGAACACTGCTCGTCACCGACGCTGGTAAACAGCCATTGGCCGGCTGTTTACCCACGTGATCGGCTGTGATCCTTTCACAGCCGATCACAAAAATGTAAACAAACTGCGGTAACGGGATGTTACCGGGTTCTCCTCCTCACACACCGATCGTGTGTGAGGAGGAGATTGCGGTAACATCTCGTTACCGCATACAGTGTACACCAATCATACTGATTGCCCCCCCCCAATAAAGAGGACCTGTCAATCACAGTCCATCAGAGTACCTGTCACAGTCCATCAGAGTATTTGAGTACCTGTCACAGCACATCAGAGTACCCGAGTACCTGTCACAGCCCATCAGAGTACCTGTCAGCCCATCAGAGTACCCGAGTACCTGTCACAGTTCCTCTGAGTACCCGAGTACCTGTCACAGCCCATCAGAGTACCCGAGTACCTGTCACGGCACATCAGAGTACCCGAGTACCTGTCACGGCACATCAGAGTACCCGAGTACCTGTCACGGCCCATCAGGGTACCCGAGTACCTGTCACAGTCCATCAGGGTACCCGAGTACCTGTCACAGTCCATTAGAGTACCGAGTACCTGTCACAGTCCATTAGAGTACCCGAGTACCTGTCACAGTCCATTAGAGTACCGAGTACCTGTCACAGCCCATCTGAGTACCCGAGTACCTGTTCCAGTCCATCTGTGTACCAGAGTACCTGTCACAGTCCATCTGAGTACCCGAGTACCTGTCACAGTCCATATGAGTACCTGTCACTGCCCTTCAGAGTACCCAAATACCAGTCACCAAACCATCAGAGTACCTGTCACCAGGCCATCAGAGTACCCGAGTACCTGTCACCAGGCCATCAGAGTACCCGAGTACCTGTCACCAGGCCATCAGAGTACCCGAGTACCTGTCACCAGGCCATCAGAGTACCCGAGTACCTGTCACCAGGCCATCAGAGTACCCGAGTACCTGTCACCAGGCCATCAGAGTACCCGAGTACCTGTCACCAGGCCATCAGAGTACCCGAGTACCTGTCACCAGGCCATCAGAGTACCCGAGTACCTGTCACCAGGCCATCAGAGTACCCGAGTACCTGTCACCAGGCCATCAGAGTACCCGAGTACCTGCCACCAGGCCATCAGAGTACCCGAGTACCTGCCACCAGACCATCAGAGTACCCGAGTACCTGCCACCAGACCATCAGAGTACCCGAGTACCTGTCACCAGACCATCAGAGTACCAGAGTACCTGTCACCAGACCATCAGAGTACCCGAGTACCTGTCACCAGACCATCAGAGTACCCGAGTACCTGTCACCAGGCCATCAGAGTACCCGAGTACCTGTCACCAGGCCATCAGAGTACCCGAGTACCTATTTGCAGCCCATGTCTCATAGAATATACGTTGGGGTGTTTGCTTTCCAAAATGGGGTCATTTTGTGGGTAATTTCACTGTCCTGGTGGTCCAGGACCTTCAAAAGTGTGATGGGTAGGAATGAAATGAGATGTGTCATTTATGCTCCTAGAACGCCTGAACGTACTACTTCAATGTTCGGCCTCTCTATGTGGCCAGGCTGTGTAAAAGTCCTACACATGTGGTATCGCCATACTCGGGAGGAGTAGCAGAATGTATTTTGGGGTGTAATTTTTGCTATATACATGCTATGTGTTAGAAATATCTTAAAAATTGACAATTTTGTGTAAAAAAAAAATGCGTTTAAATTTTTTTCCACATATTCCAAAAACTTCTGGAAAAAAATGAACCGTTCAAAAGACTCATTATGCCTCACAGATTATACGTTGGGGTGTTTGCTTTCCAAAATGGGGTAATTTTATGGGAAATTCCATTGTCCTGGTACTCCAGGGCCTTCAAAAGTGTAATAGGTGGTTGAGAAATGAGATGCGTAATTTTTGCTCGTAGAACGTCTGAAGGTACTACATCAATGTTAGTGCTCTGTATGTCGCCAGGCTGTGTAAAAGTCCTACACATGTGGTATCGCCGTACTCGAGAAGAGTAGCAGAATGTATTTTGGGGTGTAATTTGTTGTATGCATATGCTGTGTGTGAGAAATAACCTGATAATATGACAATTTAGTAAAAAAAAATAAAAAAAAATAAAAAATCTTCATTTTGCAAAGAATTGTGGGAAAAAATGACAACTTAAAAAAACTCACCATGCTACTTACTTAATACCTTGGGATGTCTACTTTGTAAAAAGGGGTCATTTGGGGGGTATTTGTACTTTCCTGACTTGTTAGTGTCTCAAGAAATGAGGTACACCTGATGTACTGAAGGCCTGATCAGAAGTGATCAATTTTCAGTGATTGGCACCATAGTTTGTAGACTCTATAACTTTCACAAAGACCAAATAATATATACTAATGTGGGTTATTTTTACCAAAGATATGTAGCAGTATAAATTTTGGCCAAAATTTATGAAGAAAAATTACTAATTAGCAAAAATGTATGACAGAAACGAAGAAAAAGGCATTTTTTTTCACAAAATTTACGTTTTATTTTATTTATAGCACAAAAAATAAAAAACCCACTAGTGATTAAATACCACTAAAAGAAAGCTCTATTTGTGTGGAAAAAAGGACGCAAGTTTCATATGGATACAGTGTAGGATGACTGAGTAATTGTCATTCAAACTGTGAGAGCGCTGAAAGCTGAAAATTGGTCTGGTCAGGAAGGGGGTGTATCTGCACTGTATTGAGGTGGTTAAAGTCTCGCCTTCCCTTTTCTTATACCTGAACCAGGGATGGAGGCACATACCATATGCTTCATTTAAAGTCCTAATCTCCCCCCTATTCTTATGTATCTAAAAATGTGTCGTGCTCCAAGTGAATAAATCCCAAGTAAAAAAATGCCCCGCTGCATAAATATGGGATATCGGGGGGTGATAACCCCTGAAATAGGTGTATATTAGTAAAATCAGCAATGTAAAAAACAGGAGTGAACAAGTGCCCAATAATATATGCAAAGAGGGGAAAAATAAATAAATTAATAAAATATATGAACAAAAACTTCTACAGCAAAAACTTACTGGTGTAGGGTGATTGCCTGAGTGAACAAAAATCTAATTGTCTCTGCAGTGGAGACATGGGAATTGAAATGCTGGATGTTGGACGCTATAAATAAAATAAAGATGGTGGGTGGGTCCCAGCCAATGTCATGCAAGCACCAATGGGAGAAAGGAAGGCAGAAAAGTAAATCACAAAACCAGTGCGAACACCGGAAGTGAGTCCAGCGCTGCCCTAACCCTGGCGCTAGATGGAAGAATAAATGCCCTTGCATCATGTGGGAGGACACTCCTGCCTGCATTCCGAGATAGGAATATAGAGGGGAGGTACTGCCAGGCATTGCAGCCCCAGAAACTAACAGAATCAGTCTGGGTTGGGTGTGTCCTCCTACCTTCCCCTCACATTATCACTTAATGGTTATCTGGTTCATTGCATTGCTGCACCCTTGCTTTGGGTGGTGGGCCCCTCCTCAGCCCCAGACCTAGCATTGTATCTAGCATCCTCTATTTCCCCTAATCAGTGGCCAGGCTGGCACGTGATTATGGGATTCCTTGTCCCCCCCTTTTTTTTCTAAGCCTAGATAACTTTTTACCAATACACTATTTTTCAGTTAGATCTATATCTATTTGTGGCATTGTACTCCTGACAAACAAATTCACAAAATGTGCGTAGAGTTCGCATCATGCCCTCAATCTTTGGATTTCCTTAAGGAACACTCATCATGTAAATATGGTTGCAAACATCATTATGTATTTATCTCTAAGAATTAAGCTTTATTTGTTAGGTATCATGCGTCAGCTTAGAATGTCCTTGTTCAGATCTGTTCTTATACCAACTGTATTTTGTAGCTTGAGATAATGAAATGTTTCAACTTGTAAAATAAATATTTTTACTTATGTACTCTTCTATGCGATTTACATTGTTACATTGTTACTTTTTCATTTGTGACATGCCTCATTCAAAGTCCCATGACCAATTTCTCTCTGCAAATACATGTAATTAGGGATGGAGGCTTGACACAGTAGCTATTTCACACTCTGTTTTTTTATATTTGAAATATAAATTGGCACGGAACTGAAAAAAAAGCAACTTGGGTAAAATGAACATCTTAATAGCCGTAATTCTGCCCGGGAAGGAGATGTAATATGAAGACCATACTTATAACAAATTTCTTATGCATGAGACCACCAAAGGATATTAGATGAATGCAAAGAGTTAAAGGATGTAGTAAGACGAATACCCAAATACCGCAAAGAATTATAACAGTATAGTTGAATGGGTGAGGTTTATCTACATTGCTTAAAGTGATACTAAAGGATCATTTTTATTTTATTTTTAAATAACAAACATGTCATACTTACCTTCACTGTGCAGCTCGTTTTGCACCGAGTGGCCCCCGAACATCCATTTCTGGGGTCCCTCAGCAGCTCTTGCGGCTCCTCCACGCATTAGATAACCCCTTGGAGAATCACTCTCCTGAGGAGGTTACCTTGTGGGTGCACTCCCGAGTCAATCATTCAGCGTTCATAGAGGGACTCGCCCCCACCCCCTGGTTGCCCGTGTCATTGGATTTGATTGACAGCAGTGGGAGTCAATGGCTGCGCTGCTATCAATCTATCCAATCAAGAGCCGGGAACCCGTGGTGAGAGGGATGGCGGGGACTTGCCAACTGAAATTCGGGGATCAGGTAAGTAAAATGGGGGGGGGGGGGCTAAGGGGCCAGCGACTGCAAGGTGTTTTTTCACCTTAACCACTTACAGACCGGACCATTTTGCTGGTCAAAGACCAGACCACTTTTTGCGATTCGGCACTGCGTCGCTTTAACTGACAATTGCGCGGTCGTGCAATGTGGCTCCCAAACAAAATTGACGTCCTTTTTTTCCCACAAATAGAAATTTCTTTTGGCGGTATTTGATCACCCCTGCGGTTTTTATTTTTTGCGCTATAAACAAAAATAGAGCGACAATTTTGAAAAAAACGCATTATTTTTTACTTTTTGTTATAATAAATATCCCCCAAAAATATATAAAAAAACATTTTTTTTCCCTCAGTTTAGGCCAATACGTATTCTTCTCCATATTTTTGGTAAAAAAAAAATCGCAATAAGCGATTATTGATTGGTTTGCGCAAAAGTTATAGCATTATCAAATTAGGGATAGTTTTATAGCATTTTTATTAATAATTTTTTATAATTTTTTTTTTTTACTAGTAATGGCGGCGATCAGCGATTTTTATTGTGACTGCGACATTGTGGGGGACCCATCGGACATTTTTGACACATTTTTGGGACCATTGTCATTTATACAGTAATCACTGCTATATAAATGCAGTGATTCCTGTGTAAATGACACTGGCAGTGAAGGGGTTAACCAGTGGGTGGCAGTGTAGGGGTTAAGTGTTCCTAGGGGTGTGTTACTAACTGTGGGGGGGGGGGTTGGGCTTTCATTTAGTGAACACTGATCTCTGCTCCAATCACATGGAGCAGAGATCGGCGCCACTAGTTGCTAGGCAGAATGGAGAAATGCTGTTTACATGGCATTTCCTCCATTCAGCCGTCCCATGAGATGATCGCGGGTATGCCCACGGCGATCGAGTACGCGGGTCCCGCGACCGGACTCACGGGGTTCCCGACCAGCGCGGGAGCGCGCCGCCGGTGGCGCGCTCCCGATGGCAGGGAGGCATTGAAGATTGGACGTACCTGTACGCCAATATGCCTGCCCGTGCCATTCTGTCGACGTACATCAGCGTGCGCTGGTCGGGACCCGGTTAATGCAGAGGATGCATTAAGGTGAAAAAACACAAGCCTTTACAACCCCTTTAACATTTGGAGATATTAACCCCAAGGTTAGAAAGGTTGTGTCAAATGTCTAAAGTGGAGATTAAACTAGGGAGGGAGGTGCTAGGAAATGTCAAGAACACATAATTTGCATACATACTGGGCTTGAACTTCTCTTTAGAGTATACTCTGATGTTGACATTAGCATGGGCAAAGGGCTCAATTGCTAATGAAAACAAAAGGGACGAGAAAGGGCATCCCTGTATAGTGCCTTAAACCAATGAAAAAAATTCAGAGTAACAACCTGTGAGTTTGATCCTGGTTTAAGAAGATAGATAAAAAGCTTCGACCCCTTCCAGAAAGGTGTCTCAGAAACCAAATTTAGACAAATCACAGGTCAATTAAGGCCAAGTAACACCACTGAATGCCCTGTGGATATCCAGGCAGCAAGAGAGAACAAGAAAACCAGTTTGCATTTTCAATTAAATTGGAGACTAATTTAATTATCAGTAATTTGTTTTATTTGCATAAAACCTATTTGATCAGGAGAAATGTGGGAGGTTATTACCAAAGCCAAACTTTTAGCTAACATTCTGCTAACAATTTTTAAATCATTGTTAATGACAGATATTGGGTGGTAGTTTGGGGGTAACAGATGGTCTTTTTCTGGCTTAGATAGAAGGGATGTGTTGGCAAGCAGCATCTCAGTGTGGAATGCATTGCCTTTTAAAATAAATTTGAAAAGAACTGACAATTTAGGAGCCAGAAGATGAGCACATTTGTATAATAAGTATTATAAAAAATGTATGGTGATTAGGGATGAGCTCGGTGTTCGTCCGTTCGGCGAATTCAGAATTTTGGGGATCATTATTCATGTTATTCGTGTGGCGTGAATGGCCCACAATGCACTACGCCATCACAGTGCATTGCTGGCGCATTGCTGGCTCATGATTGGCCAAGCATGCACTGTGACCCCGCATGCTTGGCCAATCACAGCGCCGGCTGCGAGGATGCCTGTGGCCAATTATAGCTCAGGGGGTTAAGTGCATGCCCCACACTATATAAAGCCGCCAGCGCGGCGGCCTTGTGTAATGTGTTGCGGCGGTCAGGGAAAGAGCAGGATAGGCAGGGACAGTGTCTTTGTGGCTTGAAAACCTAGCGCTGTTGCAGTGGGTGTTGTGTGTCTCCAGCACAGTATACACCTGAAGATACCCCTTATTGATGGTGTTCTGTAATACATGTATCTGCAGCAGTTAAAGTGGGTGTTGTGTGCTTCCATCACAGTATACACCTGAAGATACCCCTTATTGCTGATGTTCTGTAATACAGGCATCTACAGCAGTTAAAGTGGGTGTTGTGTGCCTCCAGCACAGTATACACCTGAAGATACCCCTTATTGCTGGTGTTCTGTAATACAGGCATCTGCAGCAGTTAAAGTGGGTATTGTGTGCCTCCAGCACAATATACACCTGAAGATACCCTTTATTTATGGTGTCCTGTAATACAGACATCTGCAGCAGTTAAAGTGGGTGTTGTGTGCCTCCAGCACAGTATACACCTGAAGATACCCCTTATTGCTGGTGTTCTTTAATACAGGCATCTGCAGCAGTTAAAGTGGGTGTTGTGTGCCTCCAGCACAGTATACACCTGAAGCTACCCCTAATTGCTGGTGTTCTTTAATACAGGCATCTGCAGCATTTACAGTGGGAGTCGTGTGCCTCCTGCACAGTATACACCTGAAGCTACCCCTTATTGCTGGTGTTGTTCTGTTTCTGTAACACAGGCAGGCAGCTGCAGTAATTACAGTCGGAGTACTGTGTCATCTGCTCAGTGTGCACCTAATGCTACCCAATTTCTGCTTTTCCCATCTCCCTGCAGGCCATTACTATATCTGTAAGGCCAACAAGGAGAGGCAGACAGTCACGAGCCAATAAAAGAGGGCAAGCAGGCTTTGTGTCTAGAGACAACAGTGCTGGTCGTGGACGCGGTGAATCGTCATCAGCACGTGGCCATGGGACACGATTGTCCTTATTTTCAGCAGCTGGACGTGTTAAGCCGCATCATGCCGAAGACTTGGTAGAGTGGATGACCAAGCCCTCCTCATCCTCCTCATTCTATCTCACCCAGGCTCAGGGTACTAGCAAAGCAGCTGCCAACGCGTCCTCTTCCCTCATCTCAATGTCATCAGTCACTACTTCCCTAGACCCACCATATCCTCCAGAGGAGTCAGCCGAACTGTTTGACCACAGTGTTGGGTACATGCTCCAGGAGGATCCCCAGCGTTTTGACGCCTCTGATGATGATACCCAGCTAGAGGAAGGCAGTAGCGTGAGTGCAGAGAAAGGGGATGCTTAAGAAGGACAGCAATGTGGCAGTCATGTTCCATCAGCTGCAGCATACTGCCAGGTTTGCTCTAGAAATGAAGAGGGAGGGTATGATGAGGTCACTGACTCCATGTGGGTGCCTGATAGGAGAGAGGGGGAGAAGGCACATCTCCCATGAGGCAGGATGCCCTCCGGGGACCAGCTTAGGGGCAGCACACCGACTGAATCACACCACAGAGCTCCGCCTGTGCAGGGCGCTGCCTCTGCGCGTTATTCCAAAAGTTCTTTGGTGTGGGCCTTTTTTGTGACGAGTACATCAGATCGCACCACTGCTATCTGCAACATACAGTGGTGTGAAAAAGTGTTTGCCCCCTTCCTCATTTCCTGTTCCTTTGCATGTTTGTCACACTTAAGTGTTTCGGAACATCAAACCAATTTAAACAATAGTCAAGGACAACACAAGTAAACACAAAATGCAATTTGTAAATGAAGGTGTTTATTATTAAAGGTGAAAAAAAATCCAAACCATCATGGCCCTCTGTGAAAAAGTGACTGCCCCCTAAACCTAATAACTGGTTGGGCCACCCTTAGCAGCAACAACTGCAACCAAGCGTTTGCGATAACGTGCAATGAGGCTTTTACAGCGTCCTGGAGGAATTTTGGCCCACTCATCTTTGCAGAATTGTCCTAATTCAGTTACATTAGAGGGTTTTCGAGCATGAACGGCCTTTTTAGGGTCATACCACAACATCTCAATAGGATTCAGGTCAGGACTTTGGCTAGGCCACTCCAAAGTCTTCATTTTGTTTTTCTTCAGCCATTCGGTGGTGGACTTGCTGGTGTGTTTAGGATCATTGTCCTGCTGCAGAACCCAAGTTCGTTTCAGCTTGAGTACACGAACAGATGGTCGGACATTCTCCTTCAGGATCTCTTGGTAGACAGCAGAATTCATAGTTCCTTTTATCACGGCAAGCCTTCCAGGTCCTGAAGCAGCAAAACAGCCCCAGACCATCACACTACCACCACCATATTTTACTGTTGGTATAATGTTCTTTTTATGAAATGCAGTGTTCCTTCTACGCCAGATATACTTGGACACACACCTTCCAAAGAGTTCCACTTTTGTCTCATCGGTCCACAGAATGTTGTCCCAAAAGTCTTGGGGATCATCAAGATGTGTTGTGGAGAAATTGAGACGAGCTTTGATGTTCTTTTTGCTCAGCAGTGGTTTTCTCCTTGGAACTCTGCCATGCAGGCCATTTTTGCCCAGTCTTTTCCTGATGGTGGAGGCATGAACGCTGACCTTAACTGAGGCAAGTGAGGCCTGCAGTTCCTTGGACGTTGTTGTGGGGTCTTTTGTGACCTCTTGGATGAGTCGTCGCTGCGCTCTTGGGGTAATTTTGGGCGGCCGGCCACTCCTGGGAAGGTTCACCACTGTTCCATGTCTTCGCCATTTGTGGATAATGGCTCTCACTGTGGTTCGCTGGATTCCCAAAGCTTTGGAAATGGCTTTATAACCCTTTCCAGACTGATAGATCTCAATTACTTTCTTTCTCAATTGCTCCTGAATTTCTTTGGGTCTCGGCATGATGTGTAGCTTTTAAGGATCTTCTGGTGGACCTTACTGTGTCAAGCAGCTCCTATTTAAGTGATGCCTTGATTGTGAACAGGTGTGGCAATAATCAGGCCTGGGTGTGGCTAGAGAAATTGAACTTAGGTGTGGACAACCACAGTTATAGTATGTTTTAACAAGGGGGGGCAATCACTTTTTCACACAGGGCCATGATGGTTTTGATTTTTTTTCACCTTTAATAATAAACACCTTCATTTACAAATTGCATTTTGTGTTTACTTGTGTTGTCCTTGACTATTGTTTAAATTGGTTTGATGTTCCGAAACACTTAAGTGTGACAAACATGCAAAGGAACAGGAAATGAGGTAGGGGGCAAACACTTTTTCACACCACTGTATGTCTCAAGCGTATCTCGTGTGGCCAAAATCAGCCGCTTGGGCACCACATGCTTGACCAGACATATGTTGACCTGCCATGCAGCTCGTTGGCAAGCTTACCTTAAAGACCCACACCAAACAACAAAGCGGACCTCTCCTTACTCCTCATCTGCTGGGATCTCCAACTCCACTAGACCTTCAGTCCTCTCTGAAACCTGCACTGAGAGTAATGAAGGTGTAGAATTAGGTGTGTCACAGCCAAGTACTTGCGGGCACTCTGCTAGCAGTACACCGATGTCCAATTCTACCAGGCAAATTTCCCTGCCCCAGCTGCTGGACTGTAGAAAGAAGTTCACTCCCAGCCATCCACATACCCAGCGGTTGAATGCTAGCTTGGCTAAATTGCTAGCACTTCAGCTGCTGCCTTTTCAGTTGGTAGACTCTGCCCCGATTCCGGCTCTGTACTGGCATGTGGAAGGCAATGTCCTTGCTTTGCTTGACAGGGCGGTCAGCGGTAAGGTGCATATTACCACTGACTCATGGTCCAACAAGCATGGACAGGGACGTTATCTATCTTTCACGGCCCATTGGATCACTCTTCTGGCAGTTGGGAAGGATGCAGGACAAGGTGCAGTAATGTTGGAGGTTGTTCTGCCACCACGCCTCCAAAATGCTACTACTAGTTGTGACACACCGCTCCCCTCCACCCCCTCCTCTTCTTCTTCCTCCATGGCCTCTTGCAGTGCTTTGTCCTCGGAACCAGCGGTGCTCCGTAGGCATTCAAGGGGCTATGCAAGTACACAGGCAAAAAGATGGCATGCCATGCTTGCGCTGGTTTGTTTGGGGGACAGGAGCCACGCTGGGGCAGATATTTTGTCAGCTCTGCAGGGGCAGTCCGAGAGGTGGTTGACGCCACACCAACTTAAGCCAGGAATGGTGGTTTGCGACAATGGCACCAACCTCCTCTCCGCCCTCCATCACGGACAACTGATCTATGTGCCCTGTGTGGCTCACGTCCTTAACCTGGTGGTGCAGTGGTTCTTGGGCAGGTACCCTGGCTTACAGAATGTCCTGAGGCAGGCCAGGAAAGTCTGTGTGCATTTCTGCCGATCATTTAATGCCAGTGCTTGGCTGGCTGAGCTCCAAAAGGAGTTGAACCTGCCCAAGAACTGCCTTATATGTGACATGCCCACCAGGTGGGACTCAACGTTGTCCATGCTGCAGCCGCTGCACACGCAGCAGAGGGCCATCAATGAGTACCTGTGCGACTACAGCACCAGGACAGGGTCAGAGGAGCTCGTTTTTTTTTCACCACACCAGTGGGGCAGGATCAGGGATGCATGCACTGTCCTGTCACCATTTGAGGAGGCCACGAGGATGGTGAGCAGTGACAGTGCATGCATCAGTGACACTGTACCGCTTGTCCACCTGTTGGAGCATACGCTTCATGGAATAATGGACAGGGCACTTGAGGCAGAACAGAGGCAGGAAGAAGAGGACTTCCTTGCCTCTCAAGGTCCCTTTTATCCAGACAGTGTTCCTGCTGTCCCACCCATCACACAGGAGGAGGACGAGAAGGAGGAGGAGGCGGAGGCTTGAGTCAGCATGGAGGTGGAGCCTGGCACTCAGCATCAGCAGTCTTTTAGGGATGATTTACAGTCCCAAGAAACACGTGGACTTGTACGTGGCTGGGAGGAGGTGGCTGCGGATCATGTTGTCCTTAGTCACCCAGAGGACTCCGGACCGAATGCCTCAGCTAACCTACGCTGCATGGTCTCCCTGATCCTGCAGAGCCTGCGGAAGGATCCTCATATTCTTCGGATCAAGGAGAGGGACCATTACTGGCTGGTACAAGGGTAAGGTTGCGGACCTTATCTTTCCATTGCAGAGGGAGCAGAGGATGAGACATCTCTGGGAGACCTTGCAGAAAGGTCTGTGCAACGCGTTCCCAGAGACTGGGAGGTTACAAACTCCTGGTCCTGGACAACGTGTTGCTGAGGCTTCGATCAGTCACAGAAGGAGTGGTGGAGAAGGTGGCCGTCTGACCGATGCTTTCAGACAATTTTTTAGTCTGCAGCCCCAAGGTATGATCAGTTCCAGCAACCATCACCATCATCTGATTTACACGGTGCAGGAATACCTAGGGGCAAGGTCAGACTTGGACACATTTCCCATCTGAAAATCCTCTGGCTTACTGGTTCTTGAGGATTGATCACTGGCCAGAGCTTGCACAGTATGCAATTGAGCTACTGGCCTGTCCTGCATCCAGCGTTCTTTCGGAATGCACCTTCAGTGCTGCCGGAGGCTTTGTAACCGATCACAGGGTGCGCCTGTCCACCAACTTGGTTGATCGACTGACCTTCATAAAGATGAATCTGTCTTGGATCACCACCAGCTACCAAGCACCTGAAGCTGATGTAACCAAATAATTTTTTTTGAAATGTCACATCCCAAGACTGCCTATGCTGATGCTGAGTGACTGTCCTGTTATGTTGACTGACTATCCTCTTCTTCCTCAATGATCCTGCTGATAGCTTGGAAGAACATTTTTGGTTCTGGCCCAATTTTTCAGCCCCTGTTTAACAGGGGCATGAAATTAAATTGTTTGATGCAATGTTTTGCAGCAGGGCTCATTCCTGCACTGCAAATAGAGTATCTAGGAGAGGTTGCAGTGTCGTGGCACCAGCAAGCAGTGCCTAAGGCCCAATTTTTCAGCCCCTGTTTAACAGGGGCATGTAATTACAATTCTTGATATAATATTTCACAGCATGGCCCATTCCTGCGCCCACCAAGAGTAACTGTGAGGACTTATAGTGTTGTGGCACCAGCACCCCCGCCACCACAACCACCAAAGGCCCAATTTTTCTACCACTGTTCAACAATGGCATGTAATTACAATTCTTGATATAATCGTTCAAAGCAGGACGCTCCAGCGCCCACCAAGAGTCCCTTTGAGAGCTTACAGTGTTGTGGCAACACCAACACCTTAGGCCCACATTTCTGCAGAGCATATAGGGCAGGCCCCTACTTTCAAACATACTTACAAATGTCTCCTACTTGCAAACGGAAGGAAAATTATATAGGAGTGATAACCCTTCCCTATGTTTTCCAAAAAGGGGCCCCTGGACGACTTAAGTTATTACGAAACGCGTAGGGCGGAGCGACGTGTTGACGTCACCCCAGTCGTGTTCACTTGTCACATACCAGGAAGGACGGGTTGGTTTTTTGTGGCGTGTGTCCGGTCGGCGCACGCTTCTTATCGAGCCTGTTGTTATACTCTTTCATGTAAGTGCATATATTTTTTGATTCTGAATTAAAGTCGTTGGTTTTACACTATTTGAAGCCTATGTTTTTCCTTATATGACACTACGCTGAGCTGGGAGTGATATATGGAGTAACAGCTATAGTCCCACTCTGTGGAGGATCTGGGATCGTTTAAGGGGAACAGCAACCTGGATACCCATTTAATCATATTCTGCCTGTGGTGACCCTCTGTAATGGGGGGTCGCTTGGAGTTGGTAAGGAGCCAATTTACTCATCTGGTGATGGGAAAGAGCACATTACATTTCTGGAGAGAAAATATAATTTGTGTGTCTTAATCCAGTCATTCACATGAAGATTTTCCACTGGTGATTGATCAACTATATGGACATTTTACACTAATAACAAGTTATATAATTATATGGACGTTATATAGTGTTGACATTGTTTATATTATTATTTATTTGTTTTTTTATTTTGCACCTTATGCATTTCTAAATTTTGGTGTATATTCAATTTTTGGTGCATATTTTGTTCTGGTTTATTTTTTGTCTTTATATGTTTTTTTATTCATTTTTATTTATTTATTTTCAAGTGTTTTTTTCTTTTTTCTTCAACACATCAATAACACTTAATTGTGTTTCTCTTGAGAAAATGAATTTTGCACATGGATGCATATATATTTATATGTATCATCTGTTGAGGTGATCTCAGAGGTACAATATTTGAAGTTTTTCATTTTTTGTTTACTAGTTTGGTATACACATATATTCCGTTCACTTTGTGATTTTGAGGTTAGCGCAGTTTTTCTTTTTTCTTATGCTTATTTGTGTATTTTTGGTATACATCAGAACTGCAGCTTCCGATCATTGTTGTTTTTATTCCGTAGCACAGTTTTTCCCCTCTTTTTTTCCTATTACATTAAAACCGCAAGCAGTTTTAAATGACTTTTTTTCCGTTAAATGTAATTTTGTGCAGGGACTGGTCTAAACACAGGAAACACATGCCACTTCACAGGCATACTATAGACACCCAGGCACGATATTTAAAGGAATATTTCACTTTTTTTCACTTTAATCGTCATTAAAATCAGTGCTCCCGAAAAAAACATTTTGCCATTGATCCATGTCCCCTGGGGCAGGAGCCGGGTCCCCAAACCCTTTTTAGGACAATATCTTGCATATTAGCCATTAAAATTAACACTTTTTATTTTTAAAACGTTCGAGTCCCATAGACTTCAATGGGGTTCTAAAGTTAATACGAATTTTTGGTCCGTTCGACATTTCTGGTGCGAACCGAACCGGAGGGTGTTCGGCTCATTCCTAATGGTGATAAAGTTCACCTAGCCACTTTAAGGAGGACGGGTGAGGCATAGACAGAGAAGGTGAAATAAGTTTTTTTTATTAAAATGCAGTAAAAATATTAAGAACTTTTTTTTAGGGTGAGAGGGGGCAAGGCCAATACTATTCTGAAGTTTCTAAACATGAGGGGTTTCATTTTCTAGCGAACATGGAAGAAGCAGAGTTACTATGCAGTACAAATGTGGCTTTAGCCCATTTCAATGCCTTCTCTGTGTCTTCAGAGAAAACAGAATCCAGCCTCTTTATGTTAATTTGCCTCAGAATCTTGAGGCAGTGGTTTTAAATATGAATCTTCAAAGTTTATCTAAAGAAAGCGTGACAGAGTGGACATCAAAAAGTCTAGCCTTTTTAGCAGAAGCCAGGCTAATGAGGTGTCCTCTCCTTATCACCTTATAGGCAGACCAAAGAGGGTGCAAAGAGGTATCAGCTTCTGCATTATGAACAAAGTCCTCCAACTAGTTAGAAAGATGATAAGGAGTCGTGATCAGTCAACAGCAAATCATTAGGTCTATGTGCGGCTGCCTAAAGTGGCTATTTCTTGTGCAAGAGTGTTGCCAGTTTTGCACAGTTTAATTTGGAACTTTTCAGCATTGTTATACTCATGATCAGCCAACTTATTGCTCAGGGAAGGGCAGGGAGCTCTATCTGGGGAGTAAAGCTGGGTCCAGCTTTCATTTTGGAATATCCTTGCATGCTACCGAGTACACAGAGGATAGGCTGTGAAAGATTTCTTGGAAGAGCATCCATTTGACTTTTTACTTGTAGGCATGCACTTGGGTGTCACACAGGGATGAGACACGTTTTGATTCTAATATTAAAGGAGCCACTTAATGTGTCCGTGAGCCACAGAGCTGTTACACAGAAGATACATCCAGTGTCGCACCGAGCATGCTCCCCCAGCAGTATATTACAATTTAATTATTATGAACTACAACCAGACCAATATGAATTTATACTTGCATAATACAATTGTTTTTAGCATGTGCCTTAAACACATGTTCCATTAAAAAAAGAAATGTAAGCCTCAAGATGCATACAGGAAAGAAATACCTTTCAACCTTGTCATTTCTTTTTTTTTTTTTTTTTCATTTAAGGATTTTATTGAACAGTAAGAAAGACAGAGAACAAAGCACGCAATTTGCATAGGGCAGATGCAACTGCTTAATTTTTCGTTAACATGACTCCAAATAACGTATAAGAACTCAAGGATATGCATTGGTTATGTTCAGGCCATGTAACTTATACATAAAGTTTATTAGACTCTTTTGATGCAGAGATATTTAGGCTAGGTACATAATCAATGTAGAGTTACTCAAATGGGTTAGTATTGCAATTTCTTTCTAAAGCCAATGACCATCGATATCCGCTATCACAGTTGTTGCTAACATTATTAGACAGGAAGCAAAGAAAGAGAAGAAAAGGGATGTAAACAAAGAGGGCTATGGAGAGTAAAGGTACACTGCGATCCAGGAGCTGTTAGTGTCATTTGATAGCCTTAGTAGACTACATAAGGAAGGCTATTTTCTGAATATTGTAGACAAGATCATGAGGGACAGTTCAGGACCCAGCGGTCTCGAAGTCCCATGAAAATGTAAAGGTTAGCCAAGGCCGCCAGGTTTTGTGAAACCCCTCCACTGTGCCCCTATCTTGGGCCAGGGTATCCTTCATTTCATAAATGTCCCCGACTCTGTTTAGCCATTCCGGGATGGAGGGCACCCGCAAAGAGTTCCAGTAAAGGGGATCAGGGATTTGGCTGCGTTAAGAAGATGTTTTGTCAAGGAATGCCTATACCTTTTAAAGGAGAAATTAGCTACGTGCAGTAGACAGCAGGCTGCATTCAAGTTTAAAGTGGTTTCCATTATCTTATGGATCAAGTTCTTAATTTCCCTCCAGAAAGGTTCAGTTAAAGTGCAATTCCACCAAATATGGATCAAGGTTCCACGTTCGGTCTTACACCTCCAGCAAGCTTCAGATTTTTGTTCATTCCATTTATGGAGCTTGTCAGGAGTGTTGTACCAGCGTGTCAACAACTTATAACTAGTTTCCTGTATTTTAGTGCTAACTGAGCATTTATGGACTAGAATACATGCATACCTCCATCGTTCGTCTGTTATCTCCTCCCCTAGTTCCATCGACCACCTCCTCCTGTGTTCGCCAGCTGCTGTGGTTCTGTAGTGCTGTAGCCACGCGTAGGCCAGTGAAGTGGCCTTATCTACTGGGGTTTTGTTATGGCAAGTGGTCTCTAGGTCCGTCAAAGGTCTATGTAGGTCGTGAGAGTTTTTGAAGCTTCCTAAATAGCTTCAAATCTGAAAGTAGGTCCATTGTTTCAGATGTGGTAGGTTTGATTCAAGTTTGAGAGCTGTCCAGTCTCTGAATTTGTCACCTGCATAGCAGTCTCCTGCCAGCAGGGAGAAATTCCTCGAAGGCGATTGAATTGTTGTGTTGTATTCGCCCGGGATAAAGTCAGGATTATCTTTCAGAGGGGTCAGCAGGCTCGGTGAGGTGGTGATCTCCTTATGTTTAGCTAGTGCATGTATTATCCCCAGTGTAGTGCCCGTGAGGGGATTCTTGCGTAGGTCAGAGGGGCAACTGCCCCAGGGGATCCAGGGTGAGTATCTAAGTGGGACAGGACTCAGGTCTGCCTCCAGGGATACCCAATCCTTCATATGGTCTTGACAATGCCAGTCGATCACTCTATTTATGTGAGTCACATAATAGTAGTGCTCGAAGTTCGGGAGACTAATACCTCCCTGCGCTTTAGTCAGTGTGGTCAGTTTGATTCTGGGTTTCTTGTGGTGCCAGAGAAACTTCAAAATCAGGAAGTTTAGAGCTTTTAGGAATGTTTGGGGAATCCTGACTGGCAGTGTTCGCTTCAGATAGAGAAATGTAGGTAATATCACCATCTTGATAATCACTGCGTGGCCAAACCATGAGAAAGAACCTACATGCCATCTCCCAAGGTCCCTCCCACAGCTCTCTAAGAGCGGAGGGTAGTTTCCCCCAAAAATGGAGTGCAATTGTGGGGTTACCCGTGTCCCTAGATACTTGAGTGAGGTGAGTTCCCATCTGAATGGGGAGTTGGTTTTGGTCATCGTGAGCAGCTCATCAGGAAGTGAGATATTTAAAGCGGGATTCCACCCTAAAGTGGAACCTCCGCTGATCGGAACCCCCCCCCCCCTCCGGTGTCCCAATTGACACCTTTCAGGGGGGAGGGGGGTGGAGATAGGTATTTTCACCCACTTCCGGGCATAGATCCTGCCCTGCCGCGCTGTCTGCTGGGACACACACGGGTCCCAGTGACAGCGCAGAGATTTCCTATTGCGCGGCGTGGCTCGCGCATGCGCAGTAGGGAACCGGGAAGTGAAGCCGATTCGCTTCACTTCCTGATTCCCTCACCTAGAATGGCGGCGGCAGCAGCCGAGGCCCGAGCGGTCGATTGGCCTCGGCTGCCGGCATCGCTGGAACCCGGGACAGGTGAGTGTCCATTTATTAAAAGTCAGCAGCTGTAGTATTTATAGCTGCTGGCTTTTAATATTTTTTTTTTGGCGGAATCCCTCTTTAATGTCTCAGATTTTGAATAATTTATCTTTAAGTTGGAAATGTAACCCTAATGTTCAAATTCCTTTAGAAAGCCGGGGAGAGTGATCGTTGGGGATGTGAGAAAAAATAAAAGATCATCGGCGTACGTGGCCACCTTGAACTCTCTGTCCCACACCCGGAAGCTATGAATCGCAGTATTGTCCCGAATCGTTCGAATAAAGGGTTCTAATGAGAGGATAAATAGAAGGGGTGAAAGGGGGCACCCCTGCCTGGTTCCATTTGTGATGTGTACCAATCAGTTTCGCTGAAGGATTTTGATAGAGGGAGGATATCCATGACATCATAGATGGTCCCAGACCCACCCGTTTGCGTACGGCTTGCATGAAATCCCATGCCACTCGATCGAAGGCCTTCTCTGCATCCGTGGATAGGAGAAGGCCCTCGATCTTCCACATCTTCACAGCATAGATCAAAAGCAGGGCCTTCGTGACATTGTCTTTAGCCTCTCTACCAGGCATGAAGCCCACCTGTTCCAGACCGATTCGTTTTGGGAGAAGTGGACCCAGCCGCATAGCAAGAATTTTTGCGAACAATTTGGCATCGAGATTTAGTAGGGAAATGGGCCGGTAACTAGCACAATCCCCAGGGTCCTTGCCCTCTTTCGGTATTACCACTATGTGTGCTGAAAGAAAATCCGGGGTTACCGCTCTAGGTAAGGACAGAGAGTTCAAGGCATTCGTGAGGGGTCAACCAGTACGTCACTAAAGGTTTTATAGTATGAAGCTGAATAGCCATCTGGCCCCAGGCTTTTGCCCGGTTTGAGTTGTGTAATGGCTTGCCTAAGTTCAGAGGTTGTAATTGGGGCTTCCAGAAGTTCAGAGTCCAGACCTTCCAGGCACGGGAGGCCACTATTATCAAGGTATGCCTGGATGATCTGCCCTCTCTCCCCCTCCATGTAAGGATGTCTGTGTTGTGGGGGCAGATTGTACAGTTTGGTATAAAAGGTGCGAAAATGTTCAGCTATCGCTTCTGGAGTCACATCAAGTTTTCCCTTGTCATTTTTTATGCCAGCGATATTGTTGGCAGAGGAATGTGCCCTCAATGCTTACCTACCTACCTGCTTTGTTCCCCGCCTTGTAGTAAATACGTTTTTTTTTAAAATAGCATACGTTTAGCTCTGGAAGCTATTATTTGCTGCAGATCTTTCCTGGCCTCTAATAGGCTTTTAGCTGATTCAACCAAAAGGGATTGCTTATGTAACTGTTCTAGGGAGCTTATCTGTGATGGTAACTTCTGTATGTTGGCTTCCCTCTCCTTTTTGCGTCTAGAACCCAATTTGATCAGAATCCCACGAATGGTACATTTGTGTGCTTCCCATACCATCAGTGGGTCAGCCTCTTGGGTTGCGTTCTGACTGAAAAATTCTGTCAAATTGTCAGTTATCGTGGGGAGAAGCATCGGGTCAGTCACCAAGGAAGTGTTAAGTCTCCATGTCGGCTGCCGGGTCGTATCGCTTAAAAAATCCAGAGAGACTGACACTGGGAAGTGATCCGAGATTGTTTGGATTCCAATATGCGCCTCGGTCACTTTAGAGAGGTCTCTCTGAGGGCCAAACGTGCAGTCCAGCCTTGCATATCTAGCATGAGGTGTGGAGAAGTAGGTGTAGTCTCTACCCTCTGGATTTAAGAAGCGGCACACGTCCACTACTTGTAAGGATTGTAGGAGGGATTTGATTCTTTTGAGGATTCTATAAGTAATACAGGTTTTTCCGTTAGAGGTATCCAGGAGGGGGTTTAGAGGGACATTAAAGTCCCCTCCCAGTATCAGACACCCAGACATAAACCCCTGGAGCTCCCAGACAATACGTTGACAGAATGTGATATAGGCTCTGTACACATTTGCCAGTGTTACTGGGGTACCTCCATACGAGCCTTTTAAAAACACAAATCTGCCCTCTGGGTCACAAATTTGTTCAGAGACCTTGGAAAGTAACGGTTCGTAAGTTTTGGTACATTGTGCATCTTAAAGTGAGTCTCCTGAAGGAATACAAAATGGGGTTTACCTTTCTTAAATTCCTGCATGAGGGTAGAGCGACGTTCAGGGATGTTGAAGCCTCTAACATTGTGGGAGATTATCAAGGGACATTGCACTAGAGATGAGTAGACCATGGTGGCAGAACAGGAGGAGGTGTTCGCAGGACCAAGCTGTAGAAACAAAACTGTGACACAAGTAATTAGCGCCCAAATCAAAAATCTTGAGACACAATCTTAAGGCAGTGTTAACAATTACCTTGTAAGGAATAGGGAGCTCAGAAAGGGAAGAAAAGGAAAGTGAAGAGAAACAAAGTGAGTGTTAGAGGTTATTGCGTTAGTAGTCCCCCTCCCGGGTCAGCGAAACACCTTCCCGGAAGGGGGTACTATCCAACTTAAGGTAGTGATTCCCTCATCTCCACCGGGAGATGGGGAACGCTTTGCGAGGGTTACCGGGAGGCAACACCAACCAGGCGGCGGCCCACTTGATGACTCTTGCGGGAGTGAGTCAAACAATCAAACCCACAGGTCAGAGGAACCAATCCTAACAAGCACACACAGAGCCGCAAGGCCGTAACTTAAACTTTTGAACTATAATAACACACCCGACCCTGGTGTATATCAGGGATCTGCAATTAGCGGACCTACAGCTGTTGCAAAACTACAAGTCCCATCATGCCTCTGCCTTTGGGTGTCATGCTTGTGGCTGTCAGAGTCTTGCTATGCCTCATGGGATTTGTAGTTCTGCAACAGCTGGAGGTCCGCTAATTGCATATCCCTGGTGTATATGGTATATACTAGGCAAACAAAATAAAATAAAAAAATCTGCTTTAGATCAAAATGAACATCGCAATTGTGGATGGAACCCATGCACTTCTAGGGCAGAAGGGAGCTACCAGTCAGCTTTTGCTGGGTTCTGGGCAGCCCCGGCACAGTACGCAGTGTGGCCAGACAAGAGAGGAAAACAAAGTCAGCCGCTTAGTGGTCCAGCAGACCAGGGTGTAGAAGAAGCACTTGCAGTACAATCCATACAAGCCGGCTCACAGTGCTAAGTTATGGCAGTGTTGCCTCAGTGGGCTCGGGGCAAGGGTGCGGATTGATTGGGCTAGCTAGTGCGGCAAGGGTGAGCCGCAGCAAACGCCTTCTAGTTCTAGTTCAGGCTCAGTGCCATAGTGAGAGGGTATGCTGATCTAGCTGTAAGGGTGTAGCACAGGTTCAAGAATACAAGGTCAACTAGAAGCTAGGCACACAAGTCCTGTGGTGCAAGTGGTCTACAGAGTCTTTGAGGTCTCGTATGCGGGGCAAACATACATAAGATGCATTGAAAATGTCATTACCTGAAGGCGGTTCCACTGAAGGCGGGAAAAAAGGGGAAGAAGGGAGTACCAACCCAGGGGAAGGCATGGAGGTCTGGTGATGCAAGGATGGATCAGTCTTCCTCCTGGTCTCTGGTGGGCCCGGCATGTCGCCTAGGAGTGCCTGCTTTGTAGTTTCCACCACGGTTGTGTTTAGGTCTCTTCACCAATCTTTTGTCTGGAGAGGTAAACGGGATGCAGGGGGGCTCCTTTCCAGTGGGGGCTGTAGAAATTCAGTGTACCAGTCAGGGAGGTCCACTCTGTCTATTTCCAATGCCTCGCAGAAGTCTGATAGTTCAGCAGGAGTGCGTAGAATATGTTGATGTCCTTTATAGAGGACCCTCAGGGCGAAAGGAAAGCGTCACGTGTACCTGAGATCTCTCTCCCTGAGCCTTTCCAATAGGGGGCGCAGTGCACGTTGATTCCTTAGCGTTATCTGTGACAAGTCCTGAAACAGCAATATGGTTGCACCATTGAAAACGATCTGATCGTTCCACCGTGCCTTGCGCATAATGTACTCTTTAAGAGAAAAGCTTTGCAGGCAGCAGATTATATCTCTTGGCGGTGCTGACTCAGATCCTCTAGGTCTGAGGGCCCTGTGAGCCCTGACAAATTCAATCTCCATGTCCTCTTGTGTTTCCAGCAGGCTATTAAAGACCCTCCGGAGGGCAGGAATGATCTGCTCATGTTCCACTGATTCAGGGATCCCTCTCACCCTAATATTGCACCTTCTGCCTCTATTATCGAGGTCTTCAATGTGTCTGTTCATTTCAATAAAGTGCTGCGACTGTGTAGTCATTGTCATTTCTAGCCTGTGTATGGCCTTGTCTCTGATTCTGCCTGCTGTTTCCTCCACTACCATCTTCTCATTGAGCACAATCATACTTGTCTTTAAGTGGGTGATGGCTGCTGAGAAGGTTGCTTTGATGTCTGCAGCAAACACTGACATATCAGCAAATGCTAGGGGGTGATCCAGTCTGGACTTACCCCTGTCTGTGTCCTCTGGGGCAGACTGGGAGTCCTCACTGCCATCCTCCTCGTGGTGGTCCGGCGCCATCTTGGGTCCGGCAGCGCTACTGCAGGCTGCAGGCTTGGCTTTAAAGATCTCCGTTATGCTTTTCCCCAGTGTGGAGACGGAATTGCGGTGCGGGCGTGGTTGGGAGCCTGAGTAGAGCTCTTTGCCCAGCATCTGAAAGCTGGTGGTCGGGTGAGGAGCTGTTAATGGCCACGTGTGCTGAGGAGCTCCTTCAGTGTGCCGCAGTCCTCATTGCGTGCCAGGCCATGCCCCTTGTCATTTCTTTTTATGCTTTAAACTATTTTTGTGATGCTATATTACCATATTTATTCATGTAAGGTGCCATTAGCCCTACTTATCCTGAGGAAACATGGTGAATCCTCCTGAAGCAGCTGTAGGTTGGGCTGCTCTTCCTTTGCTTGCTCTGTGCAGACTTTTAAATGTGTACCTGTGGTTAATAAAGTGTGGGTCAATTTCTTATACCGTTTTTAGTTCTCTTGTGCTCTCTAGTATAAATATTTAAAGTTATAGGTTACGGGACCACAAATGCATGCTCGCTATTTACAAAACTGTTCATATCAGCATGAGGACTGAGGAGCTGGGCTTCTGTAACTATGAATACCTGGTTAAACACCTTAAATTTATTGCATTATTGAACTCAGTGTGCTGGTGCTTCTACTTTTAAAGATGCTATAAGTTTTGAGTATGCCACAAATCATATTACAGGCAGAAAAGGCATCGTACAAAATAACAATATACTCAAAACGACATATCCCAGTCATGTAAACAAGTTAGCATATTCTGACAGAGCACCACAATAATACAGATTCTATGATTTTAATTTACAACTTTTGGAAAATAACACAAAAATAACAAATATTTCACATGTAGAATTAGGGCATTTCTCAGCATGTTACTTAAAGAAATTGTATCATTTTAATGTTGCCCATTAAGCCTTTTAAAAAGACTCGCTCCCTGCCAAATAGTATCTTTAAAAAACATTTGTAAATGTACCCTGTGTTACCAATGCCCTCTTTCCAAGGGCTTGAAAACTTGCACTCTGTTTGCTCATTACTATTTAGGACAAAGTAACAAAGTCTCTTAAATTCTTACCGACCCCAATCTGAGCATCTTATACTCACCCTCACTGTGTTCCCCTGATGCTCTGGGCTTTGCTATCTCAGTTCCAGCACAGAAAAGGAGCAACTGGAAAGTGTAGGGAAGCTAAGTATAAGTGGATTGGAATGAGGGTTAGTGTTAAAGAAGCTCTATCACTTTAAATTGGGCAAAGTGACAGTTTCTCTTTAGGCAATACAGCCTGATCACCCACCATTGGCAGCCTGCTATTCCCAGCAGTTTGAAATGCAGTTAAGTCTGATTGGCTTCGAGTTGTGGATTTGCCTGAGTACTTCTACAGAGGAAACTGTATGCAGATTTATGTACTTCAAACATACACTTACAGATTATATAACGGTAAAGATTCAAATTCTTACTGACACTCACTGTTTTATGAAACACATATGCTACTGGTTTAAATAATAGTTTTAGAAGTAGAAGAGTTAATTTCAAAAGCTGCTTTTATATTCTTAAACAGAAATACTTCCTTCCCCTAAATAAATTGATGAATGATTTTGATCTTCCTTGGGTTGCAATTACAGCAAATATGTTAGAAGGGAAAAATTGCTTCTCCCATAACTGTCACCTTTAATTTTAATAGACATAAATTGTACCAGAGCGTGTCATATTTAATTTTTTAGCTAGATTATTTTGACCCTTGCATTTAAATGATTCAGTATTTATGACACACAGTGGGGCTTTTAAATTGCAGGACCTATTGATGAGAAAATGAATCATTCTGTTTTCTGTATTCCTTTCTTTAACCATAATATCTAAACAAGATGGTAGTTAATATGGTATTGTATGAGAAAATGTTTTGGTTTATAGAATTTTGTACTATATCTTTAAAAAAAATGTTTTCTCATTTGGGTCATAAATAATATGTGAGGACCAAGAGGATTAGCAAAAAACCCTTAAGACACAAATATCAAATACAAAGACGGACAGCAGTACTAGAAAGCAGTTTGGTTTTTAGAGAGGGGAAGAACTGTAGTTCGTGACTTATCATCTGATCACTGGATATAATGTTAATGTACAGTACTGTGCAGAAGTCTAAAGCCTAGTACACACTTCTGACCTGTCCTTCGACGACCAGCTTCTGTTGGACCAGCTGCAGTACACAGGGGACGAATGTTGTCCAATTTCTATTGAACCGTCAGATGCAGCCCGACACTCACTCTGTGTGTATGGGGCTTAAGAGCCTGTGTGGATTGACCTTTGTTAGCGTCAGACAGGTTTTTCATCCTTATACAAAACTTGAGAAATCAGTATAGTAGAGTCAGTATTCACTAAAACATCAATCCATCTTCCATACCACCACCACAGCGACCTGTGAACACCAGAGTAATGTGAATCTCTTCCACCAGATGAGCAAAATGTACACTCACCCCAAGAATGGGCAGTCAAATAATCAGCAGCAAAAGAGCTCAATATATCCAACAACAGGGAATCAGTCATGGTTTCCACTGATCTCCACAGGCATGGCCAACTTCTCCCTTGATCCTCCACTCAGAGCTGCAAGAGATGTATGCCCCCATTTTTTGTTTCACAAAACTTTGTTAATACAGTTCCTCTTTAGAAAAGAAAATGCAAGCTAAGGCTCACACATTGGAAGAGGGATTATTATCTTAGAGGACACCTCAGATACATTGTTTAAAATCTTTAGAATAACATTTATACGCAAAGAGATATGCTTTAAATTCAGTGAATATCTTCCAATCTGCCAGACTTTGTCTGTTTTTATAGTATTTCTGTTTTACTTTTTGAACAGATTTTACTATATTTGAAAAAATGCTTTCCTCAAAAAAGATAGCTGCCCAGCATAAAACTTATACAGGCTAGTGCCCATTGAGTAAGATGCTGCAAGAAAATGGTTTCTAGAAACTGTAGGGGATAAAGATAAAAGCCCCTACTGTCTTGTAAACTAGTGAGGGAGCCCTCTGGAGAGATGAATGTGAATAGTGAGTGCAAATTCCATGCTATAATTAGTTGTTTTATGTTTTATTAAGTCTCTCAAATATTTTAAAATCAACTAGTAATATAACAGCAAGAAGTGAATACATCTGCTAAATTAAATCAAATAGTCAAGGAAGCACAAATAATGAAGTTAACTTCTGAATAGAAATAAACACTGGTGACTTAACTAAAGTAAGTTGGTGTCAACGGTTTGTTGCCATTACTTATGACAATATTGAATCAGACTCATACATAGTAATATCAAGTTTAAATGCCAAAATACCATTTCCACATCTTTTCACATGCTAAATGGAATCATGTCAGACCAGCTGATGTGCATTTTGTGCCAAAATTACATTGTCTAACTTGACAGCAATTCAGGGAAAATGTTGCCAAGAAATGATTGCATGTTTCTGCAATAATAATGTAAGAAAAGTAACCAAAGTATGCTGACCTGTACTTGCATTATATTGTTATATTGTGCGTATGCTTTCCTTACCATATGTCAAGTAATGTAAAGTGTACAACATGTTATTAAGCGTAAGTGAAAGGGTGTTATTAGTATGCAAAGTAATGTTATATCAAGATTTTGTTTTTGCAATATGAAACAAAGATAGTACAGCTAGTACAACTAATACAGCTGCGGACTATATTAAAGCAGTAGTGAAGTCTTGAAAAGTAGTGAAAAACAAAAAAAAGATCTCCCTGCACATAAATGGCATAATGTGCTAGAATGCACCACATACTAGCACATTATGGCAGACCTACCAATAAATGGTATCCTATAGATGGTATCCTGCCATCAGCGCACTGTCACTGCTGACAGGACTTACATTTTCACCCAGTTACTGGGTTCATGGGCTCTGTCTGTTTGAATAGCCAAACCGTGATGATGTCACTCTTGCATATGCACACAGGAGTCATGATCACGGCACAGTACTCTGGATAGACGCCACATTCAGAGAACCTTCACTTCAGGGTAAAATTCGCATTCGCTGGTGATGTCCTAAATGGTGCACGTTGATGAGATATTCATTGTACCTACAGGTAAAAAATAATACATCTTAAGCTAGTCTTAAAGCTTAACCAGATGTACCCTGTCCCAACTCGCCTGGCCAGAATGTACCAGACATCTTCTGATGAACGCTTTAGGGGTTGTAAGTTACGGGGCTCTATGCTCCTCATCTGGTGGGCATGCCCCAACATTAGAAACTTTTGGGATAAAGTGTTTTCCATTTTACATAAGCTGACTGGGTTCTCCATTGCCCCACCTTGCATTGCTTAATGGTCTACCATCTGGGTTGTCACGCCCATCTAAATGGTTGATATATTTTGTATAGTCAGTGGCAAAAATCACCATTGCCGGAGCATGGAAGACCCCATCTGTGTCCTTTAGAAGGTTAAAACAAAAAATCATGTGTATTATGATTCATGACAAGGTTGCTAGCAATGTTAGTGATCGACAGCCTGTGTTTAAACAAACTTGGGAAACATGGGCATTTTATATCCATGTGCCTCTGTCACCAACCTTGGGTTCTCCTGGGGCACCGAGCTCCTCATCCTCTCCTCCTTCTCCAGTAACCTAGACTCCCTTTCTTGTTCCTTAGGTGTTCTCCTCTAGCTCTCTTCTTTTTTTCTTTCCTTTTTTCCTTCTATCCTCTTCTCTGCCAATTTCTCTTTTTTTATCACCTCTTTATATTATGTGGTTATGGTGTTACTTCAACCATTATGTACACATTGACATGTGTTATTGATTGCAACATGAATGTTCTCAACTCCAAAGGTGCCCTTTAGGTGTTGATCTAAACCTTTTTGCTCTATTTCATGTTCTCGTTTATGTAATCTCTATGCCATACCTTATAATTGTTGTACTCATTTATGTATTCTGGTCTTGGAGATTTGGCTTTGTTAATACTCATATTCACCATGGATATAACACTGATAAGTATTTAATTTTCTTTCTATTGTTATGTCCCAGATGTTAGTTCCTCACCTTTCATTGGCTGTTCTCCTTATGAAACCTAAATAAAAACCTTTTGAACATTAAAAAAAAAAGAAAAAAAAATACATCTTGACATCATTGATATTTATTTACTTGACACAACATAATCTTTTATATTTTACCAAAAATAAAGTGGGTATTATATTTGTTTTTTGTGCGCTAAAATGCATTTAAGTGTATTTTATCCTGAAAATTTGCATTTGATAAATGACTTCGCAACTATTGTGCCATATAAAAAATTGCAACAACAACTATTTTATATTTCAGGGCCTCTGCTTTCAGAAAATATATAATGTTTTGGGATTTTAAGTAATTTAGCAAAAAATGCAGATTTTAACTGTATGTGAGAAATGTCAAAATTGGCCTAGGCAGCAAATTTTTAAAGGTAATACAATTATACTTATCAAATAAAGATATTTCTTAAGAATCTATTCTTATAAAACATGGCTTTTTGAGGCATTTTTTGGAAACACTCAGTGGTATAAATTGGACCTAAAAGCTTAGGAAAGAGCAGATCAATAAAAGTACATCAGTTTTTTTTTTTTTTTTTTTTTTAATAAAAGAACACAACAGTACAAAGCAGTAAAATGCTGGGTGTAGTTTTCCTTCTGATTTGTAAGACTAAGCTAAGGCTGGCCATATACTATACAATTTTCTTCAACTTTCCGTTTACCAAAACCATATAATATAAGATTAGACCTAAACCCTTTCAATTTGTATGCAAGCAGGCAAGCACTACATAGTTGAAGGTAAATCTAAAGGAAATTAAAGAGGAAGTAAACCCTGATGGGTTTACTTCCTCTTTGATTCCCTGCAAAGGTAAAGCATAATGGACTAGTACCCTGTTTCCCTGAAAATAAGACCTAGCGTGATTGTCAGTGATGGCTGCAATATAAGCCCTTCCCCCAAAATAAGCCCTAGTTAACCACCTTGCGCCCGCCCTATGGCCGAATGACGGCCGTAGAGCAGGCGCGTTCGTCCGGGTGGTCGTCCCTGGACGTCCTGATGTTTACTTCCGCAATGCGTGCCACCGCGGGCGCGCATCGCGGAAGTTCTGTGTTCGCCGTGTCCCCCGGGGACAGACAAACACAGATCGCTGTAAACGGCCAATCACAGCGGCCGTTTACAGCGTGATCGGCGTGTCCAATGGGAGATGATCTCATATGTAAACATATGAGATCATCTCTCAGCGCCGCTCTCCCTCCTCGCACAGACAGTGTGAGAGGGGAGAGATGAACGGCTGCAGCGGCAGCCGTTCTGCCTGTAGTAAAAAAAAAAAAAAAAAAAAGTAAAATAAAAAGTGCCATCCTCCCCCAGCAGTGCCATCCTCCCCCAGCAGTGCCATCTGCCCCAGTGCCATCCGCCCCAGTGCTACCTGCCCCCAGTGCCATCCACCCCAGTGCTACCTGCCCCCAGTGCCATCCACCCCAGTGCTACCTGCCCCCAGTGCCATCCACCCCAGTGCTACCTGCCCCCAGTGCTACCTGCCCCCAGTGCCACCTGTTGTCAGTGCCACCTGTCGTCAGTGCCATCTGTCATCAGTACCACGTGTCATCAGTGCCACGTGTCATCAGTGCCACATAGTGCCATCTGTCATCAGTGCCACGTATCAGTGCCATTTGTCATCAGTGCCACCTGTCAGTGTCACGTGCCATCTGTTGTCAGTGTCACGTGTCATCAATGCCACTTATCAGTGCCATCTGTCATCAGTGTCACGCGTCATCGGTGCCATGTATTAGTGCCATCTGTCATCGGTGGCACGTATTAGTGCCACGTATTAGTGCCATCTGTCTTCAGTGCCACGTATTAGTGCCACGTGTCTTCAGTGCCACGTATTAGTGCCACGTGTCATCAGTGCCACGTGTCATCAGTGCCACATATTAGTGCCATCTGTCATCAGTGCCACATATTAGTGCCATCTGTCATCAGTGCCACCTGTCATCAGTGCCACGTATAAGTGTCATCATTGCCACGTATCAGTGCCATCTGTCATCAGTGTCACGTGTCATTGTCCTGGTGCTTCAAAAGTGTAATAAATAGTTAGATGTGTAATTTATGTTCCTAGCACACATGATGGCGCTACCTGCATGTTGGGCCTCTCTATGTGGCCAGGCTGTGAAAAAGTCACACACATGTGGTATTGTAATACTCAGGAGGAGTAGCAGAATTTTTTGGGGGGTGTCATTTGTGGTATACACATGCCACGTGAGAGAAATAACCTATTACAATGACAATTTTGTGGAGAAAAAAAAATGAAAAATCTTAATTTTGCAAAGAATTGTGGGAAAAAAATGACAACATCAAAAAGCTCACTATGCCTCTTACTAAATACCTTGGAATGTCTACTTTCCAAAAAGGGGTCATTTGAGGGGTATTTGTACTTTCCTGACTTGTTCGGGTCACAAGAAGCGAGATAGGCCACCAGTACATCAGATGTGATCAATTTTGTGCGATTCGCACCACACCTTGTAGACTCTCTAACTTTCACAAAGACCAAATATTATCCACTAATTTGGGTTATTTTTACCAAAGATATGTAGCAGTATAAATTGTGGCCAAAATTTATGAAGAAAAATTAATAATTTGCATAATTCTGTCACAGAAACAAAGAAATATGCGTTTTTTTTCCAAATTTTCGGTCTTTTTTCATTTATAGCGCAAAAAATAAAAACCCCAGAGGTGATCAAATACCACCAAAAGAAAGCTCTATTTGTGGGAAAAAAAGGACAAAAAATTCATTTGGGTACAGTGTTGCATGACTGAGTAATTGTCATTCAAATTGTGAGAGCACCGAAAGCTGAAAATTGGTCTGGGCAGGAAGGGTGTTTAAGTGCCCAGTAAGCAAGTGGTTAAAGTCCTTGTAGGCCTTATTTACAGGGTAGGGCATATTTTCGGGGGAAACCGGGTAGGGCTTATTTGGGGGGTATGGCTTATATTGCAGCCATCACCGACAATCACGCTAGGTCTTATTTTCGGGGAAACAGGGTATGCATCACATAGTAGCCCATTATGTGTCACTTGCCTGACACAGGAGCCAGCAAAGTCACCGCTGTCCCCTTGTGTACGGAGCCTCCATCTTCTTGGTGGGTCTCGCTGCTCTGGCGCTGTCATTCGGCGAAGCTGTGATGACGTCACTCCCGCGCATGCGCACAGGAGCCACCACTCGCGGCATATCACCATTGACCGCGGCGCGCTCAGTGCGCCTGCGTGCCGCTGTCTACGGCGCCTTCGCCGTAGGCAGTGGTGCCTGTCTTTCGGGAAATATCCCCTAAACCGTGTAGGTTTAGGAGATATTTCTTGGACCTACAGGTAAGCCTTAATCTAGGCTTACCTGTAGGTCAAAGTTGGATGTAAGGGTTTACAACCACTTTAACCACTTAAGCCCCGGACCAATTGACAGCCTAAGGACCAGAGGTCTTTTTACAATTTCCCACTGCACTGCTTTAACTGGTAATTGCGCGATCATGCAATGTTGTACCCAAACAAAATTTGCGTCCTTTTCTTCCCACAAATAGAGCTTTCTTTTCATGGTATTTGATTGCCTCTGCGATATTTATTTTTTACGATATAAAAGGAAAAAGACTGAAATTTAAAAAAAAAAAGATATTTTCTACTTTTTGTTATAAGAAAAATCGAATAAACTAAATTTTTGTCATACATTTAGGCCAAAATTTATTCAGCCACATGTCTTTAGTAAAAAAAATGTCAAAAAGCGTATATTTATTGGTTTGTGCAAAAGTTATAGCGTCTACAAACTACTATTTCTGGAATGCTCTGGGTGAGGGGGCCGCCAGTCACCTTTAATGTTTGATATTTTTCATCCTTCTTGAAGCTAAAATGATAGTAGCTAAATCCTGAAAGCTGTCCCATGTCTCTCTTGCCCAAGTGAAGAAAAAATGTACATAGATCATGGTGCATGAGAATATTGCTAGTGTTTTGAATGATAAGGTTAAGAAATTTAAGAAAACCTGGGAGCTGTGGGCCTCTTACATGAATGTACCCTTTGTAACCTGAAGTCTTTTTTTTTTTTAAAAAAGCTATGGATTGGGAAAGTCTTAGGACCAGACCTCTTCATTCTTTTATCCTTTCTATGCTTATTCTTTCTTTTTTTCCATCTTTCTTTTGCATCTTGGTGCATTGTTTGTCTGATAACTATTCAGGTTGGTCTCCACTATATGCAAGCCTTTGTTCAACTGTATAGTATGCTGTTCTTAGGCCGCATACACACGGGCGGACTGTCTGTCCAACTTAGTCCGCTGAAACACATTTCAGCGGACAGTCCGCTTGTGTGTGGGCTTCAGCGGACTTTTTCAGCGGACAGTCTGGCGGACTAAGTCTTTCGGAATTTCCGTAATATTGTCCGTCCAACTTTGGTTTCAGCGGACAGTCCGCTCGTGAGTAGGCAAGTTGGACGGACTAAGTATGGAGCATGTTCAGAAAGGATTTACATGGCCGAAGGTTGCATTGCAGTGTATTGGACGTCGTATTTCTAGTATCGTCGTACGTGCTGTACACGTCATCGCGCAAGCTTTCAACGGACTGTCTGTTCATCGTGTGTGGTCAAGTCCGTTCATTCAAAAGTAGGACGGACTGTCTGTCGGATTGTCTGACGGACTTAGTTGGCCAGACAGTCCGCCCGTGTGTACGCAGCTTTAGTCTTGGGATGTGGGCTGCCACAGATGTTTAACGATTGAATTCTCTCCCTATCTCGGATTAATCATATCTGTTGCTGCGTTTCTTTAACCACTGCAGCCCCGGACCAATTGTCGGCCTAAGGACCAGAGGTCTTTTTACAATTTCGCACTGCACTGCTTTAACTGGTAATTGCGCGGTCATGCAATGTTGTACCCAAACGAAATTTGCGTCCTTTTCTTCCCACAAATAGAGCTTTCTTTTGATGGTATTTGATTGCCTCTGTGATATTTATTTTTTATGATATAAAAGGAAAAAGACTGAAATTTAAAAAAAAAAAGATATTTTCTACTTTTTGTTATAAGAAAAATCGAATAAACTAAATTTTTGTCATACATTTAGGCCAAAATTTATTCAGCCACATGTCTTTAGTAAAAAAAATGTCAATAAGCGTATATTTATTGGTTTGCGCAAAAGTTATAGCGTCTACAAACTAGAATACATTTTCTGGAATTTACACAGCTTTTACTTTATGACTGCCTATCTCTTTTCTTGAGGTGCTAAAATGGCAGGGCAGTACAACCCCCCCCCCCCAATGACCCCATTTTGGAAAGTAGACACCCCAAGGAAATTGCTGAGGGGCATGTTGAGCCCATTGAATATTTTTTTTTTGTCCCAAGTGATTGAATAATGACACAAAAAAAAAAAAAGTTTACAAAAAGTTGTCACTAAATGATATATTGCTCACACATGCCATAGTTATATGTGGAATTGCACCACAAAATATATTCTGCTGCTTCTCCTGAGTACGAGGATACAACATATGCGGGACTTTGGGAGTCTAGCCGCGTACGGCACCCCGAAAACCAATCACTGCCTTCAGGATTTCTAAGGGTGCAAATTTTTGATTTCACCCCTCACTACCTATCACAGTTTCGAAGGCTATAAAATGCCAAAATAGCACAAAACCCCCTCCAAATGACCCCATTTTGGAAAGTAGACACCCCAAGCTATTTACTGAGAGGCATGTTGAGTCCATGAAATATTTAATATTTTGCCACAAGTTGCAGGAATATTGAATTTTTTATTTTTTTTGCACAAACTTGTCACTAAATGATATATTGCTCACACATGCTATGGGTATACGTAAAATTACACCCCAAAATAAATTTTGCTGCTTCTCCTGAGTACGGGGATACCAAATGTGGGGGACTTTTTGGGAGCCTAGTCACGTACAGGACCCCGTAAACAAAGCACTGCCTTCAGGATTTAAATATAAAACTCTACCAAAAAAACTGTTAGCGATCGAAGGGATCATGGCCTGACTCTGCGAACGCTGCAGTTATGTGTTTAGTGTTTTGTAAGTGACAGTGATCGATCGATACTGCACTTGGGTGGGCTTGGCGGAGGGGCAAAACGCAGGTGCTAGCAGGTATCTGGGCTGATCCCGCTAACAATGCATTTTTTTGGAACCCTAAACTGTTGGGGACGCTAGTATAGATCTGATCAAATCAGATATTGATCTGTTCAGATTCTATACCACTACGGGAGGTGTATGCTTTGCACGTGGGTGTTAGCGGTACTGGCACTAACCTAGCGCTACCTGGGGCGACGCAGACCCTGACCCTAAAACCTAATTGATATCACCCGCTGGGTGATCAGGGGGTTAAACCTTTATTGGGTAATAAATGGTGGGTGCCCTGATGCTATAAAAATCAAACTAACTAACCAGAGTCACCCGTAACACTTATACGGTGATCACTGGTGAAAGGATTAACTAGGGGCAATCAGGGGGTTAAAATCTTTATTAGGTAGTATATGGGGGTCCCTGACACTATATAAAAACCTGACGGGGAACCTAAATAACTAACTGGCTATCCAGCATCACCAGAAACACTTATACATTGATCGCTGGTGAAAGGGTTAACTCTAGGGGCAATCAGGGGGTTAAAACCTTTATTGGGTAGTATATGGGGGTACCTAATGCTATAAAAACCTGGGGGTGAACCTAAAAAAATAACTAGCTACCTAGCGGCACCAGTGACACTAATGCAGCGATCAGAAAAACGATTGCTTAGTGACACTGGCAAAAGGGGGTGAAAGGGGTAACTAGGGGCAATCAGGTGCTTAAAACCTTTATTAGGTAGTAAATGGGGGTCCCGGACGCTATATAAAAACCTGACGAGGAACCGAAATAACTAAATAACTAACTGGCTATCCAGCGTCACCAGTGACACTTATACGGTGATCGCTGGTGAAAGGGTTAACTCTAGGGGCAATCAGGGGGTTAAAACCTTTATTGGGTAGTATATGGGGGTACCTAATGCTATAAAAACCTGGCGGTGAACCTAAAAAAATAACTATCTACCTAGCGGCACCAGTGACACTATTGCAGCGATCAGAAAAACGATTGCTTAGTGACAGTGGCAAAAGGGGGTGAAAGGGTTAACTCTAGGGGCAATCAGGAGGTTAAACCTTTATTAGGGAGGGGTAGGGGGCTACCCTGGACCTAACACTAACTGCCCTGTCACTTTTTACTGTCACAACTGACACTAAATGCAGTGATCAGTAAATAAATGATCACTGCAATCAGTGACACTGTGACTGGGGGGGGGGGGGGGGTGGTGGCCGATTAGGGGGGTGATCGGGGGGTGATTTGTGTGCCTATGTGTACCTACATGTCAGTGTAGTGTTGGTGCACTTACTATCTCTGCTCTCCTCACAGTCCGGTCAAAAAGACCGCCCCGAGGAGAGTGACATCACTTCCTCCCTGCCTGTGTTTACACTACACAGGCAGGGGAAGCTTCTCATTTGCCAGGAGCGATTGAGAGGGGATGGCCAGAAACCAACGGCCATCTCCTCATCCCGGATCACTACTGAAGTGAAATGGACTGCTGCAGCCAGCGGGAGGGGGTCCAATCGGACCCTCCACCCGCTGGAAGGCAAGCACGTACATGTACGTGCTTGTGCCTGTTGGTGCCATTGTACCGACGTACATTTACATGCGGCGGTCCTAAAGTGGTTAAATAATTCCTTAAGTGCTGCATATTTTTTTACTTTTGCCTTTTTGGGACTTTCCTCTGCCGAGTGGTTGTAGAGATGTGTGGCGCCATGTCGACATGATGTGTCTGAAGAAGAAGAGCTGTGACTTGATACTGCTTGTTCTCCTGGAGCCCCAGGATCTCTACACACTCCATACCCCGCCCCCACACCGGTGACCAGGACAACAGTCTGTCAACAGGCAATCCCCTGCCAATAATCATACCATGTGTATGAGGCTTAAAGGGTTTTACATCACTATTTAAAATGTTTCTAAAATAAAACCACATATGCACTATTAGATTGTCTGCAGATTTTGGTCTTCAGATTTACCAAAACCATGTAGTGAAAGGGCCTGCCTGATTGCATAAAGATTTAAATTCTAAAGCCTCAAAAACACAATCAGATTGTTGGCAGGGTATTGTAAGACTGTTGTCCTAAAATCTGACCATTAGTATGCTCCTTGAGACAATTGTTGTCCAACTTTCAGCCAAAAAATGTTGGATGGCAGGCTAGTACATTTTGGCGGACAACAATCTGTTGTCTGATTTTCGCATCGTCAGTACATAAGTCTGTCACACGAAAGTTGGAAGTATAAACATGCATGCTCAGAATCAATGCTCACCAAACATGAAATTAGCAGAAGGGGCCCAAAGAGTGGCGCTCAAGAGCTGAAATTCCTTGTAGTACGTCACTACGTTTGTGTTTGTTGGTCAACAGTTGTGTACCGTTAGTATACCAGACAAGAACCAGGCACACGCTCTTTTGACAGAAATCAGAAGCTCGTTTGGCCGACAATCTGGTTGCGTGTACCAGGCTTAAGACCCCATACACACTATCAGATTTTCTGCGGATTTTTGTGTTCAGATTTACCAAAACTATATAATATGAGGTCAAACCTTAAGAGCTTCAATTTGTATGCAATCAGGCAGGCCCTTGCACTACATGGTTTTGGTAAATCTGTAGACTACTTTCCCACTGAGGCTCTTTACAGGCACTATGGAGCTAAAAATAGCAACTGCAAAGCGCCTTGAAAGCTGTGGAGCGGTGCACTGGCAGGATGGTAAAAAAAGTCCTGCAAGCTGCATCTTTGCAGCACTGTAGTAGCAGTGTATACACTGCTCCTAAAACGCCCCTGCCCATTGAAATCAATGGGCAGCGGCACCAAACCGCCATCAGAACACCGCTACAGCAGCACTTTGCAGGCGATTTTAACCCTTTTTCGGCTGCTAGCAAAAACCTCCACACCTGAAAACCAAAAACGATGGTAAAGCGCCACTAAAAATAACGGGCGCTTTACCGTTGTCACCTCCAATGCTCCAGTGTGAGTAGCCGAAGATAAAAATCTGTAGAAAATCTAATGGCATGTATGAAGCTTTATTTTTTTATTTGATGTGTCCTATTTTTTTAGACATTTAATTTAATCTTTAATTGTTTTATTTCATGAGCATTTATTTTTGTTATATGTACAATAGCATAATGGTATGTATAGACCATGTATCATCTGATGATAATAATAGTTCCAAAGGGAGCCTATCACACACCATCACTTACTATCCCATTTCATCTCTATGCATGTATACGTGTGTGTGTATATGTCTGTATTAGGTCGTTCCTAAAGTCTCACTATTAGCCAGTTTTATTTAAATAATTGCAAAGAAAACAAACAAAACAAAGCAGGAAGTAAATCCTTGCCATCCAGGCACTATCTAAACAGTACAGGTGAAGGGCTTCTCCCAGTCACCAACCAAAAACAAACATTTTGCAAACCCTTTCTTTTCTCTTAAGCCTCGGTACGATTGTTGGCCAACCGAGTGACTGATTTTGGTCAAAAGGGCGTGTGCCACGATCTTGTCTTGCATACTAATGGTACACAATTGTCGTGCCTCAAACATGAACATAGTCACGTACTATGAGGAATTTCAGCTCTTGAGCACCACCCTTTGTGCCCCTTTCACTAATTTTGTGTTTGGTGAGCATTGATTCAGAGCATGTGTGTTTATAATTTCAACTTTTTTGTAACAGATTTGTGTACTGACCATACGAAAATCTGATGTCAAGCCCTTGTCCGCTGAAAATTTACCAGCCTGTCTTCCAACATTTGTTTTGGTTCCAACATTTGGCTGAAAATTGGACAACAGTTGTCAAAAGGATCATATAATGGTAATATTTTACATGCTGTGGACGCTGTTGTGGCATTTTCTTAAGCTTTTAAGAAAATGTAATATTGTACTGCAGTAACAGCTATAATTTCAAACTGTTGTGCCACTGGCACATGTGTGTGATATTGAGTGATATTGAGGGCTTAAACTTTTTTGAAGATTATAATTTCCTATAGTTTTTAGATTTGTTGTGGTTATGCTAGCATACAGTGTCACTGTTCACTATCCACAAGAATACTGTTCCATAATACCATATACAACTTAGAGACCCCCCCTCCACTCCCTTTTTCTCGTCAGCCAGGTTGTATTCTCTGTGTAAGGGTCTGGTATGGTCTCACACATTTTTTTTTCTGTGGAGCCCCCCTTAAAATCTATACCAGACCCAAAATATTGGAAAGGAATAGATGTGAGATCAGAGGAGACTACTATTGCATTATACCTGTACGCTGCTTAGACTTTTTATAGTTTCTTTCTGGTAAGTTTGTGCAGAAAGGAAAAAGTTGATGTTATTCCACATACTGGCTGTAAAGAATTACAATGCCTTTGGCAGCTAATACAGTAAAAATAGTTATACTCTGTTTCTCTGGGGTTGTGGTTTAATTTTCTTGGACATCTCTAGTGGTGTCTTAATAAATGTTATATATTTAACATGTCTGGATCACTATTATGTTTTATAACCTGCTCATGGGAAATGAGAGGGAACAAGT
Organism: Lithobates pipiens; assembly: GCF_037356315.1. Lineage (NCBI taxonomy): Eukaryota > Metazoa > Chordata > Amphibia > Anura > Ranidae > Lithobates > Lithobates pipiens. The sequence continues at coordinate 229,966,353 of NW_027507758.1, forward strand.
TTGATGTCTAATATACTTGCATTATGGCAAAATATGGCTGTCCCAATGTATGTATATAAGTAAAAATGATGCATACTAACAAGATTCTTCAAACAATAAAACAAATTTATTTTATTTGCATACTGTATTTGAGATGTTTGAAAATCTATATATTCTCTTTGTTTATATGGAAACCCCCCATGTTGAATTGGAAAGCCCCTTTTGGGATGACAAATTAAGCTCTTTAACATGTAATATATATATATATATATATATATATATATATATATATATATATATATATATATATATATATTATAATGATTATTGTTAAGACAGAATAATTTTTAATCTAACGGTCTCCCTTAGTGTATGGAGTAATGGCGAAGCCAATTTAAAAGACAATAATGATATCCACAAAACTTTGGAATTTAATATCCAGCATTCTGCAAATATGACTATTGCTGTTCATTCTCACTCTTTTTATTAACCAGTTCCCTACCGCCATATTGTAAAATGACAGTGGCAGGAACCGCTCCTCCATCCGTGTGGGCATCATATGACCTCCTCTGCTTCTCGGCATTGTGGAGTCGCATCACTGGGGACCCAATGCATGTGCCCGGTGGCCGTGATGTCCGCCGGGCACCTGCGATTGCCTGGTAACAGGGCCGGGATGTGGATCCACGTCCTGTCAGGGGAGAGGAGAACTAATCATATGTTCCTTGTACAAAAGGAACATGGATCGGTCTCCTCCCCTTATCAGTCCCCTCCCTTCACAGTTAGAATAACTCCATAGGACACACATTTAACCCCTTCAGCGCCCCATAGTGTTCCCTGCCAGTCACATTTATGCAGTAATCTGTGGATTTTTTTATAGCACCGATCGCTTTATAAATGTGAATGGTCCCAAAATAGTGTCAAAAGTGATCTGTCCACTGCAATGTTACAGTCACAATAAAAATTGCAAAAATTGTGGGGAAAATTAAATTTGGGTACAATGTCGCATGACCACGCAATTGTCATTCAAAGTGTGACAGCGCTGAAAGCTAAAAATTGGCCTGGGCAGGAAGGGGGTGAAAATGTCCTGTATTGAAGTGGTTAAAGACCAGATTTACTGAAGTGTGAAGTGATGTAAAGAACCTACACTCCTCTAGCATCCAGTCATGTGCAAGGGAATTTTGAAAGAGATAATTCTACACTTGATTGAATGTTTACAGGTTCACTTCACTTTACTTTATTTCATTTGACTGCTTTTTATTTCATGTCATATCTTAGATCAGGCCAACAAAAGTTTTGTAATTATTAACAAAAGGGCATATGAATGCTATCCTATATAAAAGTGGGGATGATTAGTACAAAATACTGGGGGAACATTAAAGAGGTTTCATTCCACAAAAAGTTAAAAAGTCCATGTATAATAGTCCATAGATAAACTAGTCAATCAAGGGAAGCACACTATGTAGACAGCCCAGTCTAAAAGCAAGAGGTAGATTCTGTGAAAATAGGGGGGAGAACACAAGTGCCAACTAAGTGCAGTAAATACAGTTTATTAAGTATAAAATATGTCAGTCACAAGGAGAGTAGAAATACAAGCATGTCACACTGTATGCAAGATCCTACCATGACTCCCAGTTGTTACCCACAAGGCGGTGAAAAGATGGATATCCTGGCTGTCAGAGATGCCAGTGCTGGTGGATGTTGACACTTTCTGTGACCGTGGAACGTAAGGCTCTTTGGATGTGTCGTTACAACTGGATCTGGAGTAGAATGTGGCAACGCATTTGCGGAGCATGTGCTCCTTCTTCATGCCGTACAGGTGCCATATTGTTGTTATTATTATAGAAGTGGACTACACCAGGGGGTTTAGGAGTGTCCATGGACGCTTCCCTGAGTTCCCTGGGAGAGTAGATCTGTTTGGAGAAGCAATAAGTTACATGCAGGAAAGATAGTGTCTGATATGGATAGATCCTTGGGGTTATCATACATCCTAGACAAGGCGTCCGATTTGACATTTTTTGATCCAGATCAATAAGAGATGTGCAATGAAAAATGAGAAAAGAATAGAGCCCATCGAGCTTGGCATGGTTTTAAACATCTGGCATATCTCAAGTACTCAAGATTCTTGTGATATGTGTATATAAGTACTGGATGCATGGCACCTTCCAACAAATATCTCCACTCCTCTAATGTTGCCTTGATAGCGAGCAGTTCCCAGTCTCCAACATCATAGGTTCTCTCCACAGAGGAAAGTTTTCATGAGAAAAAGGCCACAGGGTGTATTAAATCTTTGGTACTTTTCCGTTGGGAAATAACTGCCCCTACTGCTATTTCAGATGCGTCCACTTCGAGGATGTAGGGTAGTGATTGATCTGGATGGCTGAGAATCGGGGCTGAGGTGAAATGTTTTTCAGAGTCTCAAATGCTTCTTGGGCTTCAGAATTCCAGTGGAATCGCAAGTTCTGCTTGGTCAGCTGGATAATGGGAGAGATTATGGTAGAGAAGCCCTTAATGAATTTTCTGTAGACATTTGCAAAGCCTATAAAGCATTGCATCCCCTTTTTGTCCATAGGTACAGGCCAGTCTAGAATTGTGGGGGTCCATCTTGACTCCGGTTGCGGAAATTACAAGTCCTAAGAATTGGATACTCTGCTGTTAAAACTGGCATTTCTCTGCCTTTGCATATAGTCTGTGTTGGCGAAGCCGACTTAACACCATGCAGACATGCTTCCGATGTTGGTCAAGTGTTCTGGAAAAGATTAGAATATCATCCAAGTGGACGATAATGAAAATGTCCATGAAGTCCTTGAACACATCATTAATGAAATGCTAGAAGGTGGCAGGGGCATTGCAGAGCCCAAATGGCATGACCAAGTATTCGTAATGGCCAAACCGAGTACAGAAGCCTGTCTTCCACTCATCCCCGGTTAGATGCGGACTAAATTGAAAGCTCTCCTCAGATCTAATTTGGATGGCGTTTTTTTACCGGAATCTTGTTTAGCTCACGGTAGTCCACACATGGGCGCAGAGTTTGGTCCTTCTTTGCTACAAAAACTATTCCAGCACCTGCTGGAGAAATAGAATGGCGGATAAAGCCTTTCTTTAGATTTTAATCAATGTATTTATTGAGTGCCTCTTGCTCCCGTTCTGATAGTGGGAAGATGTGCCCAGAGGGAATCTTGGCTCCAGGAAGGAGCTCGATGGGACAGTCATAAGGGTGGTGAGCTGGAAGGGTATCTGCTCCTTGCTTATTGAAAATGTCAGTAAATTTGTGATAAGGTACGGGTATGGCCTGGAGAATGTCTCGGTCAAAGTCCATACAAAGCAGAGTGGTTGGTGGTTTGGGAGACCCGGGAGATCTTGGTATACAGTGCTTCTGACCTGGAGCCAGGGTAGGCCCAAGATTACAGGAAATAGTGGGGATGGAATGGCATCCAAGGTCAGTAGCTCCCTCTGTTGAGCAAGGATAGTGACAGGCAATGGAAGAGTCTCCTGGTTTACTTGTCCTGACTTGATGCAGGAGCCGTCAGCAAGATAAACTGAAAGTCCGTGAGTCTTTTGCTGTAGAGGAATGCATTGCTGAGTGGCAAAATTTAAGTCAATAAAGCAACTGCATACTCCAGAATCAACAATGACGTTGACTAAAATTGTCCTTTCCGGGAGCTGGAAAGAAAGAGTGAGGGCAAGGTGAGTTGCATTAGTAGATAATGTTGATAGGTAGGCAGAAGTAGAAGATAGGCACTTACGCTTCTTGGCAGGGCAGCTGTGCACTTAGTGACCGGCTTCGCCACAGTACATAGACACAGAGACATAGGTTGTGCTGATGGCGATGCGCTTGCTCTTCAGAGACAGGATTGGTTGCATTAATCCTAGTTGCACTGGTTCAGAGGTATCAGGCACTGGGCTAGCAGGATTTGAATGGGTTGGTAACAAGTAGCGGGAGGCCGGAACTGGAGCCCTCGGGGTCATCCATACTGGGTGACTATGTTGGGAAGACCATTCTGACTGATGATCATGGAGTCATTCATCTATCTGGATAGCCAGGGTGATTAATGCTTCAAGGGTATCAGGTGTACCAACTCGGGCAAGTTCGTCCTTGAGACTTTCGGAAAGTCCCATGCCGGATTTATGGCGCAGAGCTGCGTCATTCCATTGGGTGTCTGCGCTCCAGCATCTGAAGTCTGTGACATAGTCTTTGGCTGCTCAGCGGCCATGCTGGAGCAAAACAAGGCAGCCTCTGCTGTAGCAGTTTGCTTTGGATCATCATAGAGTTGAGCCATGGTGTTAAAGAAAGAGGATAAAGCATGTGTCTGCAAAGTATCTTCTTCAAGCAGCCGGTGGGCCCAGGTCTGGGGTTCTCCCTGGAGTAGGGATATTACAAATCCTACTTTAGTGGATTCAAAAGAAAAAGTCACAGGTTGCAAAGCAAAGTATAATTGACATGCGTTTTGAAACACCCAAAACTTGGTTCAGTCACCTGTGTATCTCTGGGGGATAGGAACCCTAGGTTCAGGTGGGAGAATTACCACTGAGGGGGTAGACATGGTCTGTATAGGTGCAGATGGAGATGTGGGAGCTGAATGGCCAGGACATGAAAGATTCTGTACTTGCTCTTCCTATTTGACATAGCTCACCTGCAGGGATTTGACAGCTTGCGTGAGAGCTGAGAGATGCTGACAAATTTCCTCCACTGGTGTGGTTCCTCCTGAAAGACTCAGTCATGGCTGTTTGATACTGTTACGTAACGTGTAGAAGAGTCTGATGTGTAGGAGTAGACCTCTCTTACAGCCCTGGCTCAAGAGCCACTGGTGTGGGAACAGCAGACTCAAGAGCACAGTGTGGTAGGAGTGTCTGTTGTGGTGCAGGTGCAGATGGATGGACGATGAGCCACCAAGAGGGTCCAGGGGCAGATGTCAGCAAAGGCAGGTGCAGGTCAGCGACCTCAAAGCTGGTAGGTGCAGACTGGAGCAGAATGAGACAAGCCAGGTCAGACACAGATAATCAGACAGAACTTGAAATGGCAGACTGGAGCAGAGTGAGACAGGCCGGGTCAAACACAGGTAGTCAGGGCTGTAGCTGAAGCAGTGTCAGATAAACAGGCTGAGATTAGCAACAAGATGTCAGCAGGAAGTCCAAGTAGCAGGGTCAAGCAAGCCAAGGTCAGAGTTGGCGAGATCAGGAAGTCAGACAGAGCCGGGTCACTACAGGTAATCAGGAGACAGGTGCAGAGGTTTCAGGAATCAGTAGCTGCAGATCAAACAGCACTGCACTTGTGCAGCTGCTGTCCTTTTAAAGGCCTATTGGTGCCAAACAGTGTCTAATGTGTATGTTCATGCGTCCGATGCGTGCTCCCATGCACACGCGCACCCAGATGGGTCCGGCACGCGCTGTTACATGCACACCGCTGCTCTACTGGTACCTGTGTGCGCATGTGTGCACGCATGTACCTCCATCTTGTCACAGCAGATTCCTGACAATAGGAAAGGTACTGATCACGGTTTATAGCTCTGTCTTGGGCTGAAGAGTGCGTGGAGACTATGTATTTGATGCATACACGTTTGATGGTATGGCTACAAATCCATTAGGGTTGGACATAAACACACAAGAAAATACTGGAAATAAAAAGTCCAAAATGAAAAATTAAAGGGCGTATGGAAAATATATAATTGGTGATTTATAAAACTGTACTGACCTCTATCTATCTCCTCATTGAGGCCTATTTAAAACAATAGTAGCCGGTGCTCTATCCTAAAAACAATCCACCACTGTGTTCAATGCCGCTCACCTTAAATCAAAGGATAAAACAAAGGATAATGCCCTTCAATGGAGTCAAACAATCCGCATTCTTGAATGTTACAAAGTAGCAGGTTTTATTCAGCTCACACATGGAATAATAGTAAGGATCTACAGTGTGCATAAACAAAAAGATATAAAAATCACTGTGTCTTCACCTCAGCTGGATATATAGAGGAGAGTATCCTAAAAGGATTGAGATACGTCAAACTTTAGCTCATGCACCATCACTCCATACAAAGTCAAATCACCCCCATACAGTTAATACAGGGAGTATATGGTAGTGTGATCCTGTAAATATATACGCATATATTTAAGGAGGACTAAAGGTCCACAAAGAAATATTCAAAGAGGATCAACCAGTCAATTATAAAAAGCTGTATTAAGGTATATTAGATAAAAATTAAACATGCAAAATTGAAAAAACCTTTGACATAACAAAAAGTTAAAATGACAAAGTTGTCAAAACCAGACAAGATAGCAGCTGCAGACAACCACGCAGACCATAGATTCACCACACACTCATCCAATGCAATGGTTTAATGAGAAAGGCACTAGTGCAAATGGCTGCAGATGGAGTGTAATGTGGTTTTAACCCCAGTTGGCCAGTCTATGACTTCAAAGGTAGTACAGGCAGGGCTTTTTTTCAGCAGGAACTAGGGGGACCTCAGTTCTACCACCTCTGGCTCAGGTTGTCTGCTCACTGCTCACCACTATCACTTGGCAACACTAAAATCCAGCTTCTACGTGTACAAGTGATCGCTTATCTCCCAGTAGCTCCCTCAGGTCATATCTCCTGCGCAGATCCCACTGAGTGCCGGACAGGGACCAGGGAGATACAGTACAGGTGCCCAGGGTTCAGTGCGGTCATGGGCAGGAGAGGGTGCGTGGTAGGCTGCACCCTCTGTGGTCTCAATTTTTCCCTGGTGACCAGTTGTTGATGCTCCTACTGCATGATCTACTATCTACTACTATATGAGCTACTATTTGATGCCATTTGGCAGGTATGTGTGTGTGGAAGGCATGATTGAGTTCCTGCACCTATTCTCTGAGAAAAAAAAACCCTGAGCAAAGGGCCAGACGTGATGTGGGATATACAAGGGATGGATGGATAGCTGGATCTGCTGAAACAGAGTCAATCAGTGGTGCAGTTACATAGTACAGCCATAGGTGCAGGTAAGGGCTGAATGGTATCTGATGTACTTAATGGTAGCCCAACAGCTAACCTGGTGACCCCTGTGATGTCCATTCCTAGACCAGACCCTGCAGACCCCCACATCCACGTCATCTACCTGTGGACCAATACTGCACACACAGAGCTGCATGAACACTTCTGCCCATGACGCACTAGGAGCCTTCAGTGTGGCTGGGGAGTAGTGAGATCGCACTTACTTTGTGTATACTGTCCATAGGACATGACTCCCCCACATGTAGCTGGCTCCCTAACAAGGTACTACATGCACACCACTCCTATGTGCACCCGTCCACCCACCTCCAGCCCAGCTTTACACAGCCAGGTTAGCTGTTGGGCTACCGTTCAGTACATCGGTATGCAGACTTCATTCAGCCTTTGCCTGCACCTATGGCTGTACTATGCAAATGCACCACTGATTGACTCTGTTTCAGTGGATCCAGTCATCCACCCATCCCTTGTATACCTCACATCATGTCTGGCCCTGTACTACCTTTGAAGTGATAGACTGGCCAACTGGGGTTAAAAACACATTATACTCCATCTGCAGCCATTTGCACTAGTACATTTCTCATTAAACCATCATATTGAATAAGTGTGTGGTGGATGTGTGGTCTGTGTCAGTGTCTGCAGCTGCTTTTCTGTCTGGATTTGACAATGTTGTCATTTTAACTTGTTACGTCTGAGGTTTTTGCAATTTTTAATGATTTATTTTTATCTAATATATATTAATAAAGTTGTTTAGAATTGATCAGTTGATCCTCTTTGAAGATTTATTTGTGGACCTTTAGCTCTCCTTATATATAGGATCATCATAATGTAGTATGATAAGCAATTTTATTAAAGCGTAACTCCACTTTTTTTGAGAAAAAACATTCTCCTCTGGCTGATCTATGTACATTACAAGGATTATAACAACCTTTGTTGCAGATTCCTAACTTTTGTTATTCTGAAGAAATCACTTCTTGTTCCTCTGTGCCCCTGGGCTGAGTGGGTCTAATGGGAGTGGTTTCATAATTAACAGTCAGCTGTGCAGCTGAAGAGCACTGACAAGGAAAGCTGCTGGGCCTGCATCCGTTTAGGTGTGTTTCTATTGAGAGTATCTCACCAAAAATTACATTTTTGTTGCAGGGGATGCCTGAAATTTGACTTGAACCTTAGGCAGACTTCTGGGAAAATTGGTGAGCCAATCACACAAGCAGGAAATTATGTTTCTGAGGGGTGGTCAGTACACATTCTGTGTACAGAACAACTCCAGGTAGCCATATTGCATTGCATTTTCAGAAAATGACAGTGGCTGCAGATTGAAATAGAAAGGCAATTTTGCAATTACAATATGACTTGTGTCGCAATTGTATGTGCTAGATTATTTTTTCTTCGTTTTCTATTTTTTTTCCCTATGAAAGCAGAGTTACCTTTTAAAATAATGTGGTCACTTACAGTTAAAATTATGCAGATGCATACAGCAGATCATGACCAATGGGTCACACGATGGTGCAGCGTTAACAAAGCTGAACTTCTGGTCTCGGCCATGGCTGTAAGTGATGTCACCCGGCTCCTTCCGGCATGTTGCGTCACTGAAACATGACTTTCTCAGGGGCTAAAGACTGGGGGACAATCGCCAGGATATGTGTGTATGCAGTTGCCATAGGAACTGCACAATTACAATTAGAAACACTTAATTGAAATTCATAATATAACAATTGAGCATCACACATATGTTAAAACCTAATAGCAGACTTTATTTGAGACTGGAACACGGAATGAGAATCGCAATAAATATTAACCATGCTTTAAGCCTGTGTGTTGCTTTTTGATGCACATATACGGTATATGCTGCTTTATTAACCATGGTAATTTAACCAGTCTTGAATTACTGTGTTATATTGCTATGGAAAGTCTGTTATTAGATTATGAATTTAAATGAAGTGTTTTTACTTGTAATTGTGCTGTTTCCCATTTGCTACCGCATACACATATATCCCAGCAGTTGTCACCCAGTCTCCAGCCCTTGAGAATGTCAGTGATGCAACATGTCCGGAGAAGCCGGGGTGACATCACTTTTGGTCATAAAAACGAAAAAGTGTAGCGCTATTTTGCAATATATAAATACAAATACATATGAAACATAAATGTATACAAAGTGCTAAATATCAACCGTATGTGATAAGTGAGTCCACCAGAAAAAGGAAAACAGAAAGAAAAAGTTCAATATTAATGTTCTGGTGATTGTTCCATGGACACTCTCCAAAGTGTGAATTCAATTACAGTCCAAATGAAAACGTATTCCCATAGACAGGTGTTGGAATCCAGCTATAAGTAGGACCCTTAAGGATAGGAAGAACACCACCACCACCGTAATTATGGGGAGGCTTACCAGATGATGTTGACTTAGCGGGGCTAACGCCTCCCAAGTCGCAATAGGCTCATGTGGTTAAATCAACCTAGTAAGGATGGCAGGTACTCTATCTCATCTCCGGTATCAGACCATCAGACCATTGGTGGCAAGTAGTTAATGGTATCCGGAAACATCAGACGGAAGGCAGAAACTTGGTATCATACAAAGGAACCATGCAAATAAAAAACTGGCATAGCGTGATACCGTTCAAAAGAAAAATGTAATGTAAAAAAATGTGAACACTCACATTTAAGTAGAACATGATCGGCATATAAACATATGAAAAGCAATGTCTGCAGGAAGGTCCACCCGACGCGTTTTGACTACAAAGTCGTCATCTGAGGTGTGGACCCCCCAGCAGCATCGCTTATAAAGGAATGGTGACCCCAAATTGTGCATGACTCCGAAATACTTCTGCCAAACGTCACTTCCGGTCGCAATCCCGAAGTGAAAAACATAATAGACTCATATGCGCTAAGCTCATAGAGAATTGGTTCCCATGAACTATCAATACAAGACCGGCCGCTATTAACTAGCGAACTCAATGCATATAGATCTAATAATCAAGCCTTGCTATGACAGCGAGGCTGAATCGGGAAGTGTCCAGAAACCAAGACTCTCTGTGAAAACGAGGCCAGGTCTCCTGATGTGTGGTACAACAACTTCCAAGCCTCAATACCAGAACGAGGCTTGGTGTTAACCAGCTCCACAGACATAACACGTCCCTGGCGTTCGTCACTTTAACATCAAAGCCTAGATTTTAAACCAAGACCTGGTGCTAGAGGCGACACAGAAGTATCACTTCCCTCGCAGAACCGGCCGGACGTCAAAACCTTCACGTTAAACGGTCTCAAAGCCTGTTAATCAAAGGCAGGGTGTCCACAAGGCACACCTCTCCCATATAGTTCCCAAAATCAGCGGGTCACAGAAAACTATAGAACCAAATAGGCCATGGAACAGCACAATTCGTCATCCACAAATGGTGAATTGCGCCCACTAACAGCTACATCACAAATGGGACCATCATTTACAATATTAATAAATATCATCTCGGTAATATGTATTATATAATAAAAAATAAATAAAAAATGATTTATGTAATACCCTGGCAATGATTACCACTCTTCAGGGGTCTAACATCACTGTGATACAGTACATGGCTAACTTGCTAATATTATATAAGTGATTATACACAAGTGCAACCACTTAAAATAAACAAAAAAAGTATATATTTAAACAAATAAAGATACCAATAAATTAAATAATAATAATTAATAAAAATAAATGTGATATAAATAAGAACTATACAAATATATATAAAACTAAAAATCATTCCTTAAATATAATAGGACCAGCAATCTCCCCTACGCTCTATTTTTGAAGGAATTTATATCCCATTCCACGTTCATCTTATGAGGGTGATGAGTCTGTAATTCCTAAATCCAGAAAGTTTCCAATCTGGACACTCCTTGGCTCCACCCCTCCACGGTGCAATATATTTGTCTATAATGAGGAAATGAGTTCCAGTTGGATCACGGGCATGGCACTGCCAGTAATGTCATGGAACTGTATGTTTAGTGCTTCCAAGTTTTATCAGATTAATATGTTAAGAGGCGCTTGTTGTAAATGATCTTATGGTACGGCCCACATACTGCTTGCCACAATGGCAAGTCAGCAGGTATACCACATTTACCGTGGCGCAGGTACAAAATTGTTTGATGGTATAAGTTCGACCAGTCACCATCGATCTGAATTCCTTTGTAGTTCTGCGTCCACAAATATTATGATAACATACAAGGCACTTTTTGCATGACACATTTTGCATGGATAATATCCCATCACTTTTGGTCATAGCCTAGACCTGAAGTTCATATCTGTTAATGCTGTACCTCCATGTGACCCCTTGGTCAGGATCAGTTGCACGCATTTGTGTAATTTTAACGGTAAGTGACTACATTATTTTAATAAAATTGCTTATCATTCTACACTATGAAGATCCTTACTTTTTTTCCATGTGTGAGCCGAATACCACCTGCTACTGAGTAACATTCACCATATGAGGATTAATTGACTCCATTGAAGTGCATTATTCTTTTTTTTAAGGTGAGCGGCCATTTCACACAGTGGTGGATTGTTTTTGAGACAGAGCAGACTTTGCACTACTGTTTTGAATACCACTGGATCACAGAACTTTATATGCAAACTGTTTTTCGTGATATTTATCACCTCTACATTGGACTCTGATATTATTTCATATTGTGGAGATATGTGAAATGTTATTCACCGTTTCTTTCTTCCTTATATGTGCATTTTATTTTTGTGCTGATACTGTTCACAGTGTGCACTGTGTATATTTAACAAATATGTTATCTGGACTTTTATTTTTCAGTTTGTTGTATATATTTTTTTTCAGTTTGGTGAAAACCTACATGTGATTTATGGTGTTAGGAACTCATATGTTTGTGGTATGATACACGTTATTAATAATGACTTTATCATCTTATAGCACCGCCCAATTTGTTTGTATTTTTTTGCATAAAGTTATGTGGTGACACTACAGGGATTGGCTGCTTATTCTATAACTGATTTATAACTACATTTTTTGGACATATTTTGCACATTTATTCACATGCTTCAACATCACACTCATGATAGTGCACTAGTATTTTTAACTACACTGTGCCTATCTGTACCTCCTTCTACAAAACAGCAATGCTCATTGCTCACTGAAACTCTCTCTGAGGGTTCTGATTGTCCTGCCCACATAGAAAAAACTGCATTCCCTTAAATGGAAAGAGAGTTAACAGATGAGGTTTGGTTTGAGTAATGGGCCTCAGTTTACTAGGAGATATGTGATTCTTGACATTATGAGCCTTCCTGTAGGAAACCTTGGCTTTTGGGGGAATGGCAGATTTTAGGTGAGCATCTTCCAAAAGGATGAACTGATGCTTGGTATATGTTCTTTATTCCTGAATTTGGCATGGAACTGGTTTATAAATCGGATAGATTGTGACTTGGATGATGAAGAATGATTAGAATTTTTATATTGACAAGACAGAAATTGAAAATAGGCTTGTTCAACAAGGGCAGCAGGGTAACCCTTGTCGACACATTTCTGTTAAAGAAGTGTACTCTAAATTATGTAATTCATCTCCGCAGTACAATATCTCTGTAGGTGGCAAAATTGGCTCTTTGGAATATTGGATATCCACCTAGGATGGTAGCAACTGTGGTAATAAAAAAAGGAGTTCCATGCTGTTGGTTTTGTGTAATTTCTAGCACAATGTGGCCATTATTATGGTATAGTTCAAGGTCCAGAAATGCTAAACTTGTAGAGTTTTATACTGTGGCAAAGGGGTCGGTACTGCAAAGTTGTATGAAATCGCCAAATAGGGGCTCTGGGCCATCCTAAACAATGATGATGTTGTCTATATATCATCCATAAAAAAAAATGTTAGCGGAGAAGGGATTGTTAAACCAGATGGAGTTGGATTCCCAGAGCCCGATGATGAGGTTAGCTCCCATGGCTGTACCTGTCACCTGTAAAAAATAATCTACGTCAAACTCAAAATAATTGTAGGTCAAACAAAGATCTGTGGCCTCACAATAAATTGAGCCTGTAGAGCGTCTTCTGCTAGGAAATTTGTAACCTCACAAAATCCTATATCATGAAGTAATGAGGTGTTCAAAGAGGAGACATCTAATGACACACACATGTATGTGGGCTCCCAGGTGTAACTGGTTCACTTTTTCAAGAGGTAGATCCCATCCTAAGGCTGAAAAATCTGCTGAGGTAAGGTTGGATTGTTTGGTGTTGGTGTTATTACACATATTAAGAATGTCTGAGTAGACAACCTGATAAAATGCTGTTAAGTAGGGACCTTTTGCATGTGTTGGATGAAATACGGACCTTGGTTTGAATTATGTATGCTTAATAGGTGGGGAGGTGGATGGATGTTCAGTAAAAAGAACTAAATCATCATCTTCATCCTCCATGTATAATTCTTCCCAGAGTCCCAGACCAATCAGATCTAATTCATCAGACAGAACACTCTCATCGGGGGGAGAAGAAGAATCTGTGGATGTGATGGGGATGTGTTGTCCTTAGAAGATTTAATACTACGCTGTACATAGTAATGCTGTAAGGTGAGATTGTGAATAAAGGAATTGAGATCTGTATATAACATAAAGGGGTTAGGCTGTTCGGAAGCAGAAAAACTCAAACCCCGGTTGAGAAGGGAAATTTCCGATAAGGATAAAGAGCGAGAGGACAAGTTGTAAATTTTAACTGTTTTCAAAGTGTCTCTCTTTTCCTTTCTTCCTTTCTTTGAACCTCCCCCCCATCCGCTTTCCTCTACATCTAACATTCTTTTGGAGTTTGACGCTTTTCTGGATAAGTGGAGGGGGGGTTAAAAAAGATTCAGTTGGAATACTGGAATTGGTTTTGATGTGTCCTTGGGACATGATGAGGAGGAAGAGACCTGTATCACCCCAGAACTGGTCCCAGCTGCACTAATGGGTTGAGTGACCGATCCAATATCAGAGCTAGCCATTAGAGAGCTGGCTATGTTAACATTAATCTGAGATAGTGAAGCTGGAGTGGAATTAGCTGAAGCAGAATTCCTGGGGCATGGAATACCAGTACAACTCAAATTGGATGAGTCACTTTTGACAACAGGAGAAGTAGACTGAGCTTTTCGTTCATGATAAGGTTTGCTACAGGATTTGTTCTTTTTCCTTTGGGATTTGGGGGTAGGCATCCGTTTATGTTATGTCTGATGGATGGAAGATCCTACCTCATGTCTGTGAGGTAGATAAGTAGTGCAGGACTAGATAGTGTTGAGGTGAACATGGAGATAAGATTGGGAAGGGCTGACAGAGACTGCGTGACTGGGGTACTGGGTGGCAAGCCAATAGATGAGTGAGAGATGTGGTGTGGAGACTGCTAACCAAAATAGGGGGATGTGCCTTGTGTGGTCTTTTCTAATTGAATACCCTGTTATGGTTATAGTCATAAAGGTCCCTTCTGATTTTACCTAGTTTGGTTTGTATAAGTTTATCTTCATCTTCATCTTTTTTGATAAGTTTCTTTAGAGTGAGAAACCATTGTAAGGGTAAATGGGGTGTGATCTTGGATAAAGTTTGTAAAAGAGATCTGATATGGAGTTCCATGATCAATCATCATGATGTCTGAAAGTCTGGGTAATCAAATCTTTCCCTAAGTCTTTCCAGGTGGTAGAGCGGTTCAAACACCTCTGTCAAAGGGAAACCTTTCAGATCTACACCCTCGATACCCTTATACCTGGAGGCCTCAAGAGATAAGAGGTCAGTACCCTCTTATAAATCACCATTTATATATTTTCTATACAACACTTTTATTTTTCATTTTGGAATTTTTATTTCCAGTATTTTCTTGTGTGTTTCTTTTTCCATACATCTGTTCAGGCATGCTTTTATGTGTTCATTTATGCATGTGTACATACAAATGTATACATGCATATACACTTCTCCATCTTAGATATATCTGTCTAATTCTAAAGGATTTGTGGCCATCCTGTTAAACACATCAAATATATGGTCCTCACACACTCTCCAGCCCAACTATACACAGTGATCAGTACCATTCCTATCCTTAAACATATCGTTTTCTTTCCATACAGATTTAGCTCTCAACATCTTATACCAGTGATCGTGCATTTAAAATGCCCATAATATGCAAATATAACCATTTTACTGGCTGTTTTTAATGATTCGTTCATATGCTGTGTACAATTGGGCCGCTGGGTAGTGCACTCCACTTCCCACATAAGCCTATTTCAAGTATGGCACCTGTATGACTCGAAGAAGGAGCGCATGCTCCGCAAATGCGTTGCCATGGCCTACTCCCGATCTGGTTGTGACGTCACAGCCTTGTGTTCCACAGACCCAGGAAGCGTCAGCATCTCCAACAGCCTGGATACCCATCCTTCCACTGCCTCACAGGTGACAAATGGGACCTGAGTGACTGTAGGATCTTGCATACAGCGTAACATGCTTGAATTTCTACTCTCCTTACACTCTCTACACATACCATCATCGCCACTTTAAATTAAATGAATTTAATTTATTCTTGTCATTTAGCTATAATAGGCCAGTAGCTTTCTTGTAACATACATTTTCCTCTATCTAATTCATATATTATATATAATTTTAAAAGCAAGTAAAGTACAAATATAATTAGATATTTGTAAATAGCCCATGATGAAGTTCTTCAAAAAAGTGCTTCTTAAAAAACGACAGTGCTCCAGTTCAGGTAACTTCAGTTCTTTTAGTTCTCCAAGCAACACCCCATGTTTCTAAACACTCACTAGTAGGGATGAGCCGAACACCCCTGGTTCAGGTTCGCACCAGAACTTTCAAACAGACCAAAAATTCATACGAACTTTAGAACCCCATTGAAGTCTATGGGACTCAAACGTTCAAAATAAAAAGTGCTAATTTTAATGGCTAATATACAAGATATTCTCCTAAAAGGGTTTGGGGACTCGGCTCCTGCCCCAGGGGACATAGATCAATGGCAACAATTTTTTTTTTAAATGGCTGTTTTTTTCGGAGCACTGATTTTAATGATGATTAAAGTGAAAAAAAAGTGAAATATTCCTTTAAATATCGTGCCTGGGGGGTGTCTATAGTATGCCTGTGAAGTGGCACGTGTTTCCTGTGTTTAGAACAGTCCTTGCACAAAATGACATTTAACGGAAAAAACGTCATTTAAAACTGCTTGCAGTTTTAATGTAATGTCTGGTTCCGGCAATACGGATGAAAATCATTGAGAAAAAAATGCCATGGGTAGCCTCCCCTGCCCATTACCAGCCCCTTTGTGTCTTGTACGGATATTAGGAGGAACCCCATACCCAAATGAAAAAAAAGGAAAGGCGTGGGGCCCGCAGGCCCTATATACTCAGAACAGCAGTATACAGGCGGTGCAAACAAGACAGGGACTGTGTAGGTTTGTTGTGTTAAGTAGAATCTGTTTGTAATTTTGAACTGGTACATTTTTAAAGTGTAGCTCCAGTCAAAAAATCTATTTTAAGCTTTTTGAAAAACATAGGGAAGGGTTATCACCCCTGTATAATTTTGTTTGCCGTCTGTCTTTTTTCATCTCACTTCCTGTTATCTCCTTCTGTTTGCAAGTAGGAGACGTTTGTAAGTTGGATGTTTGAAAGTGGGGCCTGCCCTGTATGCTCTGCAGAAATGTGGGCCTAAAGTGTTGGTGTTGCCACAACACTGTAAGCCCTCAAAGTGACTCTTGGTGGGTGCTGTAGCACCCTGCTGTAAACGATTATATCAAGAATTGTAATTACATGCCATTGTGGAACAGTGGTAGAAAAATTGGGCCTTTGGTGGTTGTGGTGGTGCTGGTGCCACAACACTATAAGTCCTCACAGTTACTCTCGGTGGGCGCAGGAACGGACCCTCCTGTGAAATATTATATCAAGAATTGTAATTACATGCCCCTGTTAAACAGGGGCTGAAAAATTGGGCCTTAGGCACTGGTGCTGGTGCCATGACACTGCAACATTTCCCAGATATTCTAGTTGGAGTGTAGGAATGAGCCTTGCTGCATAGCATTGCATCAAAAATTGTAATTACATGCCCCTGTTAAACGGGGGCTGAAAAAATGGACCTTAGGCACTGTTGCTGGTGCCACAACACTGCAACCTCTCCCAGATACTACAGTTGGAGTGCAGGAATGAACCCTGCTGCAAAGCATTGCATCAAAAAACAGCCCTATGGCTGTTTATGCTGATACCACCACGTCTACATTATCCCCTAGCACGGGTGTACATTTGTTTTTATTTAAACCGTTTTTTTATTATACATTAGCTTTGCTGTACAATAGTCTTTTTTGTACTATGGCCATGGTGGTTAATACCCCTGGTCTTACCTTATTTTAATAAATAAATAGCCTTTTTCAAATGGTACATTCACGATCGGAGCCTGTTTGTTCCCCCCCGCGTTTGTGTCTCATCACAGGTTTGCTAATTGAGGAGCCTCCGAACGCAGTCTCACATCGGAGAGCGTTTCAGATCGTAACAGGAAGATAAGCTGAAAATCGTGCTTGGCTGGCTGACCTGTCCATCCTCCCAGCACCACCAAAAACGAAGTGAGGAGGATCGGTTTTCTCAGGGAGGGATCATCTTTATTCAGGATTCTCTATGCTGGCCGCAGACAAGGACACTTTGCTGGCTTGAGGAATAATGGTCCCTCGCCTTGATCCAAAGAATACCAGGATCCTTCCGCAGGCTTTTGCAGGATCAGGGAGGCCATGCAGCATAGGTAAGCTGAGGCGTTCAGTCCAGAGTCCTCTGGATCACTTAGGACAATATGATCTGCAGCCACCTCCTCCCAGCCAAGTACAAGTCCACGGGTTTCTTGGGACTGTAAATCATCCCTAAAAGACTGTTGCTACTGATGCTGAGTGCCAGGCTCCACCTCCATGCTGACACAAGCCTCCTCCTCCTCCTTGTTCCTGTGTGAGGGGTGGGACAGCAGGAACACTGTCTGGATAAAGGGGGCCTTGAGTGGCAAGGAAGTCCTCCTCTTCCTGCCTCTGTTCTGCCTCAAGCGCCCTGTCCATTATTCCACGCAGTGTATGCTCCAACAGGTGGACAAGAGGTATAGTGTCACTGATGCATGCACTGCCGCTGCTCACCGTCCTCATGGCCTCCTCAAATTGTGACAGGACAGTGCATGCATCCCTGATCATGCCCCACTGGCGTGGTAAAAAAAACCGAGCTCCCCTGACCCTGTCCTGGTGCCGTAGTTGCACAGGTACTCATTGATGGCCCTCTTCTGCGTGTGCAGCCACTGCAGCATGGCCAGCGTTGAGTTCCACCTGGTGGGCATGTCACATATAAGGCGGTTCTTGTGCAGGTTCAACTCCTTTTGGATCTCATCCAGCCGAGCACTGGTATTAAATGATTGGCGGAAATGCACACAGACTTTCCTGGCCTGCCTCAGGACATCCTGTAAGCCCAAGTACCTGCCCAAGAACCGCTGCACCACCAGGTTAAGGACATGAGCCACATAGGGCACATGGGTCAGTTGTCCCTGTCAGAGGGCAGAGAGGAGGTTGGTGCCATTGTTGCAAACCACCATTTGTGGCTTAAGCTGCCATAGCGTCAACCACCTGTCGGCCTGCCCCTGCAGAGCTGACAAAATAGCTGCCCCAGTGTGGCTCCTGTCCCCCAAACAAACCAGCACAAGCACGGCGTGGCATCTTTTTGCCTGCGTACTTGCGTAGCCCCTTGAATGCCTAAGGAGCCCTGCTGGTTCCGAGGACAAAGCACTGGAAGAGGCCATGGAGGAAGAAGAAGAGGAGGCGTGGAGGAGAGAGGTGTGTCACAATCAGTAGAAGCATTTTGGAGGCGTGGTGGAACAACCTCCAACACTACTGCACCTTGTTCTGTATCCTTCCCAGCTGCCAGAAGAGTGACCCAATGGGCCGTGAAAGATAGGTAATGTCCCTGTCCATGCCTGCTGAACTATGAGTAAGCGGTAATATGCACCTTACAGCTGACCGCCCTGTCCAGCGAGGCATGGACATTGCCTTCCACATGCCGGTAGAGAGCCGGAATCGCCATCCGTGAGAAAACGTGGCGTTTGAGGACCTGCCACTTAGGAACCACACATTGCACAAACTCACGGAAGGGGCCGAGTCTACCAACTGAAAAGGCAGCAGCTGAAGTGCCAGCAATTTAGCCAGCATTCAATGGCTGGGCATGTGGATGGCTGGGAGTATACTTCTTTCGACGGTCCAGCAGCTGGGGCAGGGAAATTTGCCTGGTACAATCGGACATGGGTGTACTGCTAGAAGAGTGCCCGCAAGTACTTGGCTGTGACACACCTAATTCTACACCTTCATTCCTCTCGGTGCAGGTTTCAGAGAGGACTGAAGGTCTAGTGGGGTTGGAGATCCCAGCTGATGAGGAGCAAGGAGAGGTCTGCTTTGTTATTTGGTGTGGGTCTCTAAGGTATGCTTGCCAAAGAGCTGCATGGCAGGTCAACATATGTCTGGTCAAGCATGTGGTGCCCAAGCGGCTGATGTTTTGGTCACGCGAGATACGCTTGAGACATATGTTGCAGATAGCAGTAGTGCTATCTGATGCACTCGTCTCTAAAAAAGGCCCACACCAAAGAACTTTTGGAATAACATGCAGAGGCAGTGCCCTGCACAGGCGGAGCTCTGTGGTGTGATTCAGTCGGTGTGCTGCCCCTAAGCTGGCCCCCGGAGGGCATCCTGCCTCGTTGGAGATGTGCCTCCTCCTCCTCTTTCCTATCAGGCACCCAAGTGGAGTCAGTGACCTCATCATCCCCTCCCTCTTCATCATCGGAGCAAACCTTGCAGTATGCTGCAGCTGATGGAACATGACTGCCAGATTGCTGTCCTTCTTGAGCATCCCCTCTCTCTGCGCTCATGCTACTGCCTTCCTCTAGCTGGGTATCATCATCAGAGCCTTCAAAATGCTGGGCTTCCTCCTGGAGCATGTACCCAACACTGTGCTCAAACAGTTCGGGGGATGGTGGGTCTAGGGAAGGAGTGACTGATGACATTGAGACAAGGGAAGAGGATGCATTGGCAGCTGCTTTGCTAGTACCCTGAGCCTGGGTGAGAGAGGATGAGGAGGATGAGGAGGGCTTGGTCATCCACTCTACCAAGTTTTCGGCATGATGCGGCTCAACACATCCAGCTGCCGAAAAGAAGGACAAGCATGTCCCATGGCCACGTGCTGATGATAATGCACCGCGTCCACAAATAACACTTTTGTCTCTAGACACAGAGCCTGCTTGCCCTCTTTTATTGGCTTGTAACTGTCTGCCTCTCCTTGTTGGCCTTACAGACATAGTAATGGCCTGCAGGGAGATGGGAAAACCAGCAATTGGGTAGCTTTAGGTATACACTGAGCAGATGACACAGTACTCCGAATGTAATTACTGCAGCTGCCTGCCTGTGTTACAGAAACAGAACAACACCAGCAATAAGGGGTAGCTTCAGGTGTATACTGTGCTGGAGACACACAACACCCACTTTAACGCTGCAGATGCCTGTTTTACAGAACACCAGTAATAAAGGGTAGCTTCAGGTGTATATTGTGCTGGAGGCATGCAACACCCACTTTAGCTTCTGCAGATGCCTGTATTACAGAACACCAGTAATAAAGGGTAGCTTCAGGTGTATACTGTGCTGGAGGCACACAACACCAACTTTAACTGCTGCAGATGCCTGTATTACAGAACATCAGTAATAAAGAGTAGCTTCAGGTGTATACTGTGCTGGAGGCACACAACACCCACTTTAACTGCTGCAGAGGCTTGTATTACAGAACACCAGCAATAAAGGGTAGCTTCAGGTGTATACTGAGCTGGAGGCACACAACACCCACTTTAACAGCTCTAGGTTTGCAAGCCAGAAACACACTGTCCCTGCCTAGTCTGCTCTTTCGCTGACCACCACAACACACTACACAAGGCTGCCGCGCTGGCGACCTTATATAGTGTGGGGCATGCACTTAACCCCCCTGAGCTATAATTGGCCGCAGGCATCCTGCCTGTTGGCAATTATGGCTCTCCTCGCTGCCAGCGCTGTGATTGGCCAAGCATGCGGGGTCACAGTGCATGTCTGGCCAATTATGAGCCAGTAATGCACTGTGATGGCGCAGTGCATTGTGGGTCATGAGCGCCACACGAATAAGGCTGCCAATGGTCCACAGAGTTCTGGCTTCACCGAACAGGTGAACAGCCGGTGTTCGAGTCGAACATGCGTTCGACTTGAACACCGAGCTCATCTCCACTCACTAGATACAGTCAGGTCCATGAATATTGGGACATCAACACAATTCTAATCTTTTTGGCTCTATATACCACCACAATGGATTTGAAATTAAACAAACATGATGTGCTTTAACTGCAGACTTTTAGCTTTAATTTGAGGGTATTTATATCCAAATCAGGTGAACAGGATGACTGGGGGTTGGGACTTTGAATGAAGCAGGCAGGTGTAAAACATTTAAATTTATTGGAAAAGCAATGGTAAGTTGCATGAGGGTAATCATGAGTACACCAAGAAGACCAATATATTCCATTCAATGGCTAAACATACAGCAATAACAATTGACCACTAAAAATACAAATCACATATTACAAGTAATCATTAAGTAAGTAAAACATATAGTTAGCATAAAACATGGCATATAGAAGCTCTATGCATTTCGTGGATTCATCCACTCTTCAGGAGCATGCACGTGGAAAACTGAATGCTGTAGTATAATAATAAGAATATCTGTAAGGTCTGACCCTGTCACGGAAAGCAGAGTTTAAAATAAAGTAATTAGAAGTAATATTGGCTAGGATAAACCCCCCGAAACCACTCTCACTCTCACTCTCGTTGGTGGGTGTGGCAGACTAGCCCTTATAAGGCCGCGTACACGCGGGCGGACTGTTCGCCCAACCTTGTCCGCTGAACAGTGTTTGGGCGGACAGTCCGCTCGTGTGTGGGCTTTCAGCGGACATACTCCCCATGTGACATCAACCCATGTGACCAACCCATGTGACATATACCATGTGACCCCGCCCCATTGTCACTATATAAGTGACCGCACAGCGCGGCTCTGGCATTCCGGCCGGAGGGAGCGACGTGTCAACATCTCCTGGAGAAGAACAAGAAGAACAAGAAGAAGAACACGAACGGAAGTCGGCGGCGACAGCGGCGACAGAAGACCGGGCCACCGCCTGTAAAAGAGCTACAAGAAGGCGCGGTGGCCCGGCAGAAGAACCGAAGGCGGCGACAGAAGAACGGAAGGCAGCGGCGACAGAAGACCGGGCCACCGCCTGCAAAAGAGCTACAAGAAGGCGCGGTGGCCCGGCAGAAGAACCGAAGAGGGGGACAAGACCCCCGAAGTCGGGAGAAGAGGCCGGCGGCGGGGAGGAAGAAAGCCGGACTCCTCCGCTAGTAAAAGAGCTACACACAGATAGCGGAGGAGTCCGGCGAGAAGACCCCCGAAGACGGAAGACCCCCGGAGCTGTGCAATAAAATATTTTTTCCCCTGTGTTGTGTTTTTTTTTTTGTACTTTATTTCACAGGTGAATGGATAGGGGTACATTGTACCCCATACTCATTCACATAGGGTGGGGGGCCGGTATCCGGGGGCCCCCTTCTTAAAGGGGCTCCCGGATTCCGATAAGCCCCCCGCCCGCAGACCCCGACAACCAACGGCCAGGGTTGTCGGGAAGAGGCCCTTGTCCTCATCAACATGGGGACAAGGTGCTTTGGGGTGGGGGGGGCGCGCGCCCCCCCCTTCCCCAAGGCACCCCCCCATGTTGAGGGCACGCGGCCTGGTACGGCTCAGGAGGGGGGGCGCGCTCGCTCGCCCCCCTTTCCTGGCCGGCCGGGTAGCGTGCTCGGACAAGGGTCTGGTGTGGACTTTGGGGGAACCCCCACGCCGATTTTTTTCGGCGTTGGGGTTCCCCTTTAAGCCCATTCCAGGCGGCGGAGCCCGCGACATCTCCCTCGCGGGCCCCGCCTACCTGTACACGCGCTCGAAATGGGCGGATTTGCCTCCTCCTTACGTGGGCGAGTCCGTTCATTTCAAAAGTTGAGCCAACTGTTTGGCAAACAGTTCGCTGAAACAGTCCGCTCGTGTGTGGGCAAGTCCGCTCATGCAAATTTTGAGCGGACTGTTTGCCGAAACTGTTTGCCGAACAAGGTTGGGTGAACAGTCCACGCGTGTGTACGCGGCCTAAGTCTTCTGGGGCAGATTGACTTACATGGTGGTTCCAGCCTTTTATCTGCACACTTTGTGGATCACTCAACACTGAAGTGTCTATTAGGTAATTTGATTTCACTTTTTCACCATTTGATTTATGCTGCACTTCTATTTTATTTCATCTAATCTCTTTGGTTGATATGGTTTCCCCGAATCACGTGGTGTCGGTACCTTAAATACCACCCCCCAGAATGCACAGCAGGAAAACACTCCCACTGGGCTGGTTCTGGGAGAATAGTGGCATTCAATGCACCCAGCTAGACTGCGTTTCTGCCTTTGCCGGCGGTGACAGTGACACCTGCGGTCAAGGAGAACACAGTGCAACACATCTGGGCTGGTACTGAACCAGAAATTTAGAGAAATAGTCCCGAAGCCCAACTGTGGTTTCAGGCAAATTAACTTTTCAAAAAACCATAGCTCCTGCTCGTCAGGAGCCAGTGCTACATGGCCCCCCCTCCCATTTAGACTAAGTCCTTATCGTCTGGGAAGGAAAAAATAAATAAAAACTTTCAGTCCTGGAAGTCAGGTACCTGAACTCGAAATTGGGATGAGGGATGGAAAGGAAAAGGAAAAAATTGAACATACAATACGTTGAACAATTTACATAAAACAAGTTACATAATACACAAACCCCTTGATAGGTGATCTCAGTGATTCCAGAAAAGAAGATACAAAAAAACAAACAAACAACAGAAACACATACTATGTGTACTCTTATAGAAAATTAGACTCTCTCCAGTGTTTTTCTTTTTTAATCAATAGTTTTTATTAAAGTTTAAATTTTTATCAAGACAAATGACAGAAATTATGACTAAATAACATATCAGTTACAGTATTTAGATGCATAGATAATAGTATCCAAAAATAATAAAAACTGTAATATAAAGAAAACCATATTAATCATCTCAATTATAATAGGGATAATAAAGGTAACGAGCGGGAGGTTATTAACCACTTTAGCCCGGACCAATAAACACCTTAAGGACCAGAGGTCTTTTTCCAATTTCGCACTGCGCTGCTTTAACTGGTAATTGCGCGGTCATGCAATATTGCACCCAAACGAAATTTGCGTCCTTTTCTTCCCACAAATAGAGCTTTCTTTTGAGGGTATTTGATTGCCTCTGCGATTTTTATTTTTTGCGATATAAATGGAAAAAGAGCGAAAATTTTGAAAAAAAAGATATTTTCTTCTTTTTGTTATAAGAAAAATCGAATAAACTAAATTTTAGTCATACATTGAGGGCAAAATTTATTCAGCCACATGTCTTTAGTAAAAAAAATGTCAATAAGCGTATATTTTTTGGTTTGCGCAAAAGTTATAGCGTCTACAAACTAGAGTACATTTTCTGGAATTTACACAGCTTATAATTTATGACTGCCTATCTCATTTCTTGAGGTGCTAAAATGGCAGGGCAGTACAAACCCCCCCCCAAATGACCCCATTTTGGAAAGTAGACACCCCAAGGAAATTGCTGATGGGTATATTGAGCCCATTGAATATTTATTTTTTTTGTCCTAAGGGATTGAATAATGACAAAAATAAATAAAAATAAAAACATTTACAAAAAAGTTGTCACTAAATGATATATTGCTCACACATGCCATGGGCATATGTGAAATGACACCCCAAAATACATTCTGCTGCTTCTCCCAAGTACAGGGATACCACATGTGTGGGACTTTTTGGGAGCCTAGCCGCGCACGGGACCCCGAAATCCAAGCACCGCCTTCAGGATTTCTAAGGGCATACATTTTTTTATTTTACTCCTCACTACCTATCACAGTTTTGAAGGCCATAAAATGCCAAGATGGCACAAAACCCCCCCAAATGACCCCATTTTGGAAAGTAGACACCCCGAGCTATTTTCTGAGGGCCATGTTGAGACCATTGAATATTTATTTTTTTTGTCCCAAGGGATTGAATAATGACAAAAAATAAAAAAAAATATTTTTTTTACAAAAAGTTGTCACTAAATGATATATTGCTCACACATGCCATGGGCATATGTGAAATGACAGCCCAAAATACATTCTGCTGCTTCTCCTGAGTACAGGGATACCACATGTGTGGGACTTTTTGGGAGCCTAGCCGCGTACGGGACCCCGAAATCCAAGCACCGCCTTCAGGATTTCTAAGGGCATACATTTTTTTATTTTACTCCTCACTACCTATCACAGTTTTGAAGGCCATAAAATGCCAAGATGGCACAAAACCCCCCCAAATGACCCCATTTTGGAAAGTAGACACCCCAAGCTATTTGCTGAGGGCCATGTTGAGACCATTGAATATTTTTTTTTTGTCCCAAGGGATTGAATAATGACAAAAAATTAAAAAAATATTCTTTTTTACAAAAAGTTGTCACTAAATGATATATTGCTCACACATGCCATGGTTATATGTGGAATTGCACCCCAAAATATATTCCACTACTTCTCCCGAGTATGGGGATACCACATGTGTGGGACTTTTTGGGAGTCTAGTCGCGCACGGCACCCCGAAAACCAATCACCACCTTCAGGATTTCTAAGGGTGTAAATTTTTGATTTTACTCCTCACTACCTATCACAGTTTCGAAGGCCATAAAATGCCAAAATAGCACAAAACCCCCCAAAATGACCCCATTTTGGAAAGTAGACACCCCAAGCTATTTACTGAGAGGCATGTTGAGTCCATGGAATATTTTATATTTTGCCACAAGTTGCGGGAATATTACAAGCTTTTTTTTTTTTGCACAAAGTTGTCACTAAATGATATATTGCTCACACATGCTATGGGCATAAGTCAAATTACACCCCAAAATAAATTCTGCTGCTTCTCCCGAGTACGGGGATACCACATGTGGGGGACTTTTTGGGAGCCTAGCCACGTACGGGCCCCCGAAAACCAAGCACTGCCTTCCGGATTTAAATATAAAATGCTACCAAAAAACCTGTTAGCGATGGCAGGGATCAGGCCTGACTCTGCAATCGCTGCAGTTAAGTGTTTAGTGTTTTGTAAGTGACAGTGATCGATCGATACTGCACTTGGGTAGGCTGGGCGGAGGGGCAAAACGCAGGTGCTAGCAGGTATCTGGGCTGATCCCGCTAACAATGCGTTTTTTTGGAACCCTAAACTGCTGGGGACGCTAGTATAGATCTGATCAGATCAGATATTGATCTGTTCAGATTCTATACCACTACGGGAGGTTTATGCTTTGCGCGTGGGTGTTAGCGGTACTGGCACTAACCTAGCGCTGCCTGGGGCGACGCAGACCCTGACCCTAAAACCTAATTGATATCACCCGCCGGGTGATCAGGGGGTTAAACCTTTATTGGGTAATAAATGGTGGGTGCCATGATGCTATAAAAAACAAACTAACCAGAGTCACCCGTAACACTTATACGGTGATCAGTGGTGAAAACGTTAACTAGGGGCAATCAGGGTGTTCAAATTTTTATTAGGTAGTATATGGGGGTCCCTGGCGCTATATAAAAACCCGACGGGGAACCTAAATAACTAACTGGCTAACCAGCGTCACCAGTGACACTTATACTGTGATCGCTGGTGAAAGGGTTAACTACGGGCAATTGGGTAGTATATGGGGGTACCTAGCGCTATAAAAACCTGGCGGTGAACCTAAAAAAATAACTAGCTACCTAGCGACACTAGCGACACTGATGCAGCGATCAGAAAAATGATCGCTTAGTGACACTGGCAAAAGGGGGTGAAAGGGTTAACTAGCGGCAATCAGGGGGTTAAAACCATAATTGGGTAGTATATCGGGGTACCTAGCACTATAAAAACCTGGCAGTGAACCTAAAAAAATAACTAGCTACCTAGCGACACTAGCGACACTAATGCAGCGATCAGAAAAATGATCGCTTAGCGACACTGGCAAAAGGGGGTGAAAGGGTTAACTAGCAGCAATCAGGGGGTTAAAACCATTATTGGGTAGTATATCGGAGTACCTAGCACTATAAAAACCTGGCGGTGAACCTAAAAAAATAACTAGCTACCTAACGACACTAGCGACACTGATGCAGCGATCAGAAAAATGATCGCTTAGTGACACTGGCAAAAGGGGGTGAAAGGGTTAACTAGCGGCAATCGGGGGTTTAAACCATTATTGGGTAGTATATCGGGGTACCTAGCGATATAAAAACCTGGCGGTGAACCTAAAAAAATAACTAGCTACCTAGCGACACATGCAGCGATCAGAAAAATGATCGCTTAATGACACTGGCAAAAGGGGGTGAAAGGGTTAACTCTAGGGGCAATCAGGGGGTTAAATCTTTATTGGGGGGTGATAGGGGGCTACCCTGGACCTAACACTAACTGTCCTGACAGTTTTTACTGTCACAACTGACACTGAATGCAGTGATCAGTAAAGAAATGATCACTGCAATCAGTGACACTGTGACTGGGGGGGGAGGGGGGGCGGGGGGATTGGGGGGCGATCGGGGGGGGGATCGGGGGGGGGGGATCGGGGGGGGGTTTGTGTGCCTGTGTGTACCTACATGTCAGTGTAGTGTTGGTGCACACTTACTTTGTGTCTTCTCCTCGTAGTCCGGTCAAAAAGACCGCCCCGAGGAGAATGACATCACTTCCTCCTTCCTGTGTAAACAATACACAGTGGGAGGAAGCTTCTCATTGGCCAGGAGCGATCCAGAGGGGGTGGCCGAAAACCTACGGCCATCCCCTCATCACGGAACGCTCCTGGAGCGAACTGGACCGTCGTATCTGCCTGTGCCATTGTGTTGACATACATTGGCAATACGGCGGTCCTTAAGTGGTTAATACACCCAATGTGGAGACAATACACAAAAGCAATATAAATATTATCTTCATATATTTATATACTGCCAATTCAAGTAATTC
Source organism: Lithobates pipiens (assembly GCF_037356315.1). Classification (NCBI taxonomy): domain Eukaryota; kingdom Metazoa; phylum Chordata; class Amphibia; order Anura; family Ranidae; genus Lithobates; species Lithobates pipiens. The sequence goes on from NW_027507758.1 coordinate 229,994,375, forward strand.
AAAGATAATGAACCTAAATATATTCTCGAACACCCCTATGGGTGCTAAACTGTGTTTGGGACAGTAATGGTAACCTGTCATTTAATATAAATACAAAACAAAGATTAAAATATTAGAGCGGGGTAAGTAATTGTTTAATTCAAGTTATCTAGGAACAAAGAACGCATGCAATTTTTTGTGAGGCCGAAGAGCTAGAATTGATTCATAAATGTAATGAGTTTGAGTCGATTCTATCACTTCTTTTATGGAAGGAGGATCAGGATTTTTCCAGTTCCTCGTTATACTGATCCTGGCTGACAGCAAAATATGTGTAAACACATTTCTAAATTGGATAGGAGATCAATGGATAATAGAGCCAGTGTGGGATTTGGAGGAATGACTGTTTTGGTAATTTCAGACATAACTTGAAAGATTTGTTCCCAATACTTCCCAAGTTTAGGGCATGTCCAAAATGTATGTAACATATCACCTTTTTTTCCCGCACAATCTCCAACATTTGTCGTCAAATATGCTGTTGAATTTAGATATTATCTCAGGAGTAAGATACCACCGTTGAGTCAATTTAATGGATACTTCCCATAATGTAGAGCAGCATGTGGCTTTATATGTGGTGTTACAAGCTTTTTCCCATTGGTCAACTGTATAGGTGTATCCTAAGTCTTCTTCCCATCTAATTAAAGGGGTAGTCTTTATAAACACACTTTTTTGTTGAAGAAGATTATAGAAAAGGGGGATCCCTTTTTGTTGATGTATGGGGATCTTAAGGAAGGACCAAGCCGATTGGGGAACATTATAGGTCCATGATGGGAGATTGGAAATGCAATTCTTAGTTCGGATGTAGAGGAATAAATCTGAATTTGGCATAAATCTGAATTCCCTTCTCTATCCATGGTGTAAATGAGGTGGTCTTCATGAAATTATGTAGCGTATGTAGCGAAATTTGGACTGCTAAATTTTAAATGTCACATAGTATAGGTGCTAGAGTACTTTGACATTTTTTAACATATTCCCCCATAAAGCCATCTTGACCAGGTGATTTCAAGATAGGAAGGATAAGAATAATTTGTAGAATTTCAGGGATAGTAAAGGGAGAATTGAGAAATTCTAATTGTTGTGGGGAAATAGATGGAAGATTGACACTCTCCAAAAAGGTGTCAATCTCCTCCTGAGAAGGTTGATGGATATCACCACCTTTTTTAATGTTATATAAATCATTATAATATGAGTTAAATGCTCCAGCTATTGAAGAAGGCTTAAGCAATTTTTCATTAGTGTGAGGATGATAGAGGAATGGGATTTTAGTCTTAGATCGATAACCTTTAATGCGTAATGCCATTGTTTTCCCTGCTTTGTTCCCTGTTGCAAAAGTGGAAGCTCAGAATTTTTTAAAAGATTTCTCATGTGTCTCTAGAAGTAGGGTTCTTAATTCATTACATAACTGGAAAATGTGTGTTTTAATGAAAGGAGAAGGATCATTTTTATTGTGTTCCTCAGCTTTTGCTATCTCCTTATTAAATTCATCCATTCTCTGAGTTCTCTTTCTTTTAGCTTTAGAACCTAATTGCATAAACACCCCTCTCATAACAGCTTCATGAGCATCCCATAATATCATTGGGTCAGATATAGACGTTGAATTAATTGTAAAGAATTCAGTAAGATGTTGTTGGAGTGTCGTGGAATAATTTTCATTTTGGAGAATATAGTTATTAGCTCTCCATATATATTTGTTATAATTTGGTTGGGATGATGTGGTTGTTATAGACATGCCAATGGGAGCGTGATCCGACCACATGGCCGTATGTATATGGGAGGATGAAATCTTGTCAAGCAGCCATTTATCTGTCAAGAATAAGTCAATTCTGGAGTAGATATTGTGTCGTGGTGACAAATATGTGTAATCCCTTTTATTAGCATGTCCACATCTCCATACATCAAATAAGTAGTTCGAAGTTATGAACTTATCAAGAGGAGAAGCATAGCGTTTGGACTTAGCAGAAGAATCCATATCATTGTTTGGAATCAAATTGAAATCTCATATCAGGAGGTGTCCTTTTTGAACTTTCTTTGCCTCCTCTATAGTTTTTTTTATGAAATGCATTTGCCTCATATTCGGAGCATAAATAGATACAAGGGTGTATTGAATATTGTTAATGGTACAAATCAAAAAAAATAGCGACCTTCAGGGTCAGTGATACAATTATCTAATTGAAATGTAATAGTATCTCTAATAGCTATTAATATCCCTCTTTGTTTTTTGAAGAATTTTTTTTGAAAAATATGAGGAACATTTTTATTTTGAGCAAAATATGTCTCTTGAACACATAATATGTCACAATTAAAGGATAAGGCAGACCTCCACATAGAGGTTTGTTTCGCTGGGTGATTCAGTCCCCTTGGAGAGAAGAAAAAAAATGAGAGTAATGAAAAAAATATTTTCCAAGAGTCAGCAGTAATCCACTCAAAGGAATGCTGACCAAGATAGGGGGTGAAGTTCAAGTAGTAAGGTATTGAGCATCAAACCAGACCGTATATGTCAGTAATGCATATGAGTTAACAGGCAGGAGTAGTTCATTTGTATTTAATTCTATTTTGTTCACGTTTTTGTCCAAAGTGGAACAAATTTGGTTTTTCCTTCAAGGCAGGGGTGTTATGTGGAAGATCAACTATAATACCCCATGTTTGGAGTAATTGCATGCCATCTTCAATGGTAGATATAGCAAAATGTTTCCCATTGTAAGTGGTCAAGATAGTGGCTGGATGTCTCCATTTGTGATCTTATGATTAGATAATGCCTTTGTTACAGTTTTGAACTGTCTTCTCATTTGTAGTGTAAATTGCGAGAGATCGGCAAATAATTGTATATCTGAGTATGGTAGTGGGAGAGTAGTTAGCCCCCTCGCTTTGGAGAGAATTTGCTCTTTAGCTTGATAGAAATGGATTTTCAGAATAACATCTCTGGGAATTGATTCTTCTAGATGTTTTGGTTTGGGAATTCTATGAATACGATCGATTGTAAGTTCAATCGGCGATAATTCTGGCAATAATGTAGAAAATTGTGTATTTACATAGTTACGTAGGTCCATAGGTAGAACTGACTCTGGTTTTCCTCTCATTTTAATGTTGTTTCGACGTGAGCGGTCTTCAAGTTCTGCCAATTTCATCATGACCCACATGGAATCATCTTTTTGTTCTGTACATGCATCCACTAGCTCATTCACTGTTTCAGTGCATTCCTCCATTTTGTTTTCAACGTATTGCAGTCTACCATCCATATGTTTCATATCAAGAGAGAATTTATGAATCATGGAGGATAGATTAGATACAATAAATAATTGTAATGACACAAGCATTTCTTTCATTGTGGTATCTAGTACTGGCTGACCTGATGTTGGGAAAGCAGCTATAGATGTCTGTAATGAGGACAAAGCATTATCACTATGCAGAGCTGTGTTCACAGTATCAGCTGCCTGACAAGATGAATCCAGCTTTATCCGCGATTTTGCTGGTCCCTGGGATGTTGGGGATATATGAGAGGAGCCATTAGAATATGAGGATGATAATTCCTCATCCATTTCAGGTGGATGGCTATTAGAAAGGTTTGTGTGAGTTTTATTATTTTTCCTCACAGCTCCGACGGTGCCATCTTGGATTTTTGTCAGCACACCGCTCTGTTTAAATGTAAATGATGACACCTTTTTTGTTCCCCTTTCTTGTCCTCTTTTGCGAGACATTATTGCCCCTACTGTCCCAGGAGTACTGCAGAGTATTTAGGAATGTTTTTATAGAAGAATACCTGCCTGTTTTTTGCTGTTAAACGGCCGGCTATGGAGAGCTCTAGGCTTAAGCAGCCATCTTCTTCAGCGCGCAAGCCACACCCCCCCCCCCCCTCCAGTGTTTTTGACCTACATGTCTACTTGCAATTGTCCAAGTGTTTGTGCAGACTCCCACCATCTAGAGAGCAACAAAATGCAAGTCCTTCATAGAAGTGCTGTGGCTGGTAGATGACCTTGACATGGAGCTTTCCTCTAGTAAACCTAGCACTATCTAACTATCTTTTTGCAGAAGAAAACTTTTTCCAAGCAGAGGGAAAACAGTCTCGATAATTGCTTTACCAATAAAAGTGAGGGTCTGGCAGTTAACGTTTTCCCCTTGGCATCCACAGGGGTGATAAAGTATACTACGTTGTCTTTTCCTGGCCAGCAAATTACAACTCTGTCAGAGTATATGTGTCTCCCAAAGCTCCAGTGCTGAAGACACCTGGTGAAGTGTTCGTACATACTGGGGGAACATGCTTGTTTGCTAAAGGGCTTTGTTACTTTCAGATAGTCCCACACATCACTGGCATACCAATGCTCTTGGTTTTTCTTGATCTCTTGCATGATTTCCCTGGGAACATAGGGGAACTCCAAACCATACTCTGTAGCCACCCGCTTATTCAGCAGTCGCTGAGATTGTGCGAACCTAGGCAGAGCTCGGGCACTTCCATCCCCGGGAGGAACACAAGAATTAGGTGATTTCCGTACCATAGTAAAAGGGAAGCTCTTAGATTCAGACAAACTGACATTTTTGGGTAAAGTCTAATGGTTGTAGGGGTTCCCGCCTGAGGCGATACACTCCCCGAATTCAAGGCTAACCAGCCAGACACATTCCATGTTGCGGCCACATTATCTGCATTGGCCCATAACATTTCTTGGGACATAGTCTTGAACAGCTCATCATCCCCTGATAAGTCAGACAGAGAATCTATTTCTCAGTCCCGCAACTCCTCTGCTGGCAAATATTTAAAAACAGTCTCACTCATTACAATTTTCCCAGAGTTCTCACTCGTATCTGCAGCAGATTCCTTGAGAGCGATTTCTTTCCCCTGATCCAATCCAGGAGAGTTCTGAGATAGGCCACTACCGTGGCCGCAGGAGGCTTTCATGTACCCTACTTTCCTCTGAGCAGGCGTAGGGATTGTGGTAATGGTGGATGAAGCAGTGTCCATGATGTCCGGGGTGGCTCCCTTGGTGATGGTAGTGACAGCATCTCCCTCCGGGATACTGGGTGTAGTGGTCGGCATACAAGTTGCAGGCCTCGTCACAGGAGAATATACAGCAGACTCCTCAGTGGTAATGCCCGTGGCCCAGTCCATATGATATGCACGAGGCGGCACAGTGGGTTGCTTCACTTTAAATAGGTATTCTCCACATTGCAGGCATCGAACAAATGGCTAGAGACTTGTGACCAGTCCCTCGTACTTGTTGCAGAGCATTCCCAGTGCCTCGACGTCTCCCTTCAGATACAGTACAAAACACCCATGCGGTCTCAGGTGAATTCCTGTATCTGTAAAAAACCATAGCGCCTGCTCGTCAGGAGCCAGCGCTACACAATAATTCCAAACAGGAGCAGAGAGACAGGTCATGTGATAGATTTATTGCTTGTTTGGCTGTACTTCTCCTTTGGATCACAGCAGCGCAGATTGTTTTGCACTCCTGCGACCCAGTGTGACCCGTTTTTAGCTGACAGCGGGCTGTCGGCTGACATCACAGAGCCCGTCCAGGCTGGTAAAAGATCACAACCATATGGTCAGGATCTGCTCACATGCCTGGATCGACACCCAGCTCTATGTATGAAGGTAAAAACCTTTTGTGTGCAGCAGCAGGCCCCGCTCCATCTAATGCTTAACTGAGCCCCCTCTCAATGCAGCAATATCCACGTGAGACTTGGCTCTCTGGGGACTTGCACTCCTGATTGGCATTTGGCAGCAGCAGGAGCCATTGGCTCCCGCGTCTGTCAATCCCAACCAGTGAGGCAGTCAGGAGATGGAGTGGGCGAAGTGCACCTGCTTGGATGTCAACATAGCAAGCTGCTTGCTGTGGGGGAACCTAGCAAGAGGGAGGGGTCAGGGGCACCAGCTAGGGACCAGAGAAGAGGAGGATCTGGGCTTCTCTGTGCAAACCCATTACACAGAGCAGGTAAGTATGACATGTTTGTTATTTAAAAAAAACAAAAAAAACAAGACTTTAATATCACTTTAAGGTTAGCTGTGTGTAGTAAAGGACCACTTCAGCCCCGGAGGATTTGGCTTTTTACAATTTGGCACTGCCCTGCTTTAACTTGTAATTGTGCAGTCATACAATGCTGTACCCAAACTAAATTTGCGTCCTTTTTTCCCCACAAATAGAGCTTTCTTTCAATGGTATTTGATTGCCTCTGCAATTTTTATTTTTTGCGATATAAACGGAAGATTGAAAATTTTGATTTTTTTTTTATATTTTCAACTTTTTGTTATAAAAAAATCCAATAAACTCAATTTTAGTCATACATTTAGGCCAAAATGTATTCAGCCACATGTCTTTGGTAAACAAAAAATGTCAATAAGCATATATTTATTTATTTAATGTTTGCGCAAAAGTTATAGCGCCTACAAACTAGGGTATATTTTCTTGAGTTTATGCAGCTTTTCGTTTATGACTGCCTATCCACTTTCCAAAATGGGGTAATTTGGGGGGGGGGGGATTGTGCTATCTGGACATTTCAGGACCTCTGTAACTGTGATAGGTAGTGAAGAGTAAAATCACAATTTTACGCCTTTAGAAAGCCTGAAGGTGGTGATTTGTTTTTGGGGTCCTCTACTCGGCTAGGCTCCCAAAAAAGTCTCACACATGTTGTATCTCCATACTGAGGAGAAATGGCAGAATGCATTTTGGGGTGTAATTCCACATATAACCAAACCATGTTTGAACAATATATCATTTAGTGACAACTTTGTGTAAAAAAGAAAAATAATAATAATAATATTCCCGAAACTTGTGGAAAAATATCAAATATTCCATGGACACACAACATGCCTCACAGCAAAAAGCTTGAAGTGTCTTCTTTTGAAAATGGGGTAATTGGGGGGTTGGGGGGGTTGTGCTATCTTGACATTTCAGGGCCTCAGAAACTGTGATAGGTAGTGAGGAAGTGAAATCACTATTTTTTTTCCTTAATGCCGCGTTCACACGTAGCGGACTATCCGACGGACTTAGTCTGGCGGACTTCCCGACAGACTGTTCGTCGGACTTTCCGAACTAGCTATTTGCCCACACACGGCACTTTTTCAGCGGACTAATACGGCATACTAAGTCCGCTGTACTATCTGCCTTACTTTTGAAATGAACGGACTCGCCCACACACGCGGAGGAAAGTCCGCTCATTTCGAGTGCGTCTCCAGGTAGGCGGGGCCCATAAAGGAGACGTCGCAGGCCCCGCCACCTGGTATGGACTTAAAGGGGAACCCCAACGCCGAAAAAAATCGGCATGGGGGTCCCCCCAGGTCCACATCAGACCCTTGTCCGAGCACGCTACCCAGCCGGCCAGGAAAGGGGGGGACGAGCGAGCGCCCCCCCCCCCTCCTGAGCCATACCAGGCCACGTGCCCTCAACATGGGGGGTGCCTTGGGGAAGGGGGGCCCCCCACCTCAAAGCACCTTGTCCCCATGTTGATGAGGACAAGGGCCTCTTCCCGACAACCCTGGCCATTGGTTGTTGGGGTCTGCGGACGGGGGGCTTATCGGAATCCGGGAGTCCCCTTTAATAAGGGGGCCCCCAGATACCGGCCCCCCACCCTATGTGAATGAGTATGGGGTACAATGTACCCCTACCCATTCACCTGTAAAATAAAGTACAAAAAAAACACAACACACAAGATAAAATAGTTTATTGCACAGCTCCGGGGGTCTTCCGTCTTCGGGGGTCTTCTCACCGGACTCCTCCGCTATCTTCTTCTAGCTCTTTTGCTAGCGGAGGAGCCCGGCTTTCTTCCTCGCCACGGCCTCTTCTTCCGACTTCAGGGGTCTTGTCCCCCTCTTCGGTTCTTCTGCCGGGCCACCACGCCTTCTTATAGCTCTTTTACAGGCGGTGACCCGGTCTTCTGTCGCCGCTGTCGCCTTCCGTTCTTCTTCTTCTTCTCCTGGAGATGTTGACTCGACGCTCTCTCCGGCCGCAATGCCAGGGACGCGCTGCACCCTTATATAGGGACAAGGGGCGGGGTCATCGGCTGATGTCACATGGTGACCCCATCCCCTTACGATGTCACAGTCCTGGAGGATGCTGGGACTGTCGCCATGTGACTTCAACCCATGTAAACTATTTTATCTTGTGTGTTGTGTTTTTTTGTACTTTATTTTACAGGTGAATGGGTAGGGGTACATTGTACCCCATACTCATTCACATAGGGTAGGGGGCCGGTATCTGGGGGCCCCCTTATTAAAGGATTCTGATAAGCCCCCCGCCCGCAGACCCCGACAACCAACGGCCAGGGTTGTCGGGAAGAGGCCCTTGTCCTCATCAACATGGGGACAAGGAGCTTTGGGGTGGGGGCATGGTACGGCTCAGGAGGGGGGGGCGCTCGCTCGTCCCCCCCTTTCCTGGCTGGCCAGGTAGCGTGCTCGGACAAGGGTCTGATTTGGACCTGGGGGACCCCCACGCCGATTTTTTTCGGCGTTGGGGTTCCCCTTTAAGTCCATACCAGGTGGCTGGGCCAGCGACGTCTCCTTCGCAGGCCCCGCCTACCTGGAGACCCGCTCGAAATGAGCAGACTTTTCTCAGGGCGGGAAAAGTCCACTCATTTCAAAAGTACGGCGGACTAGCATACACACGGCCGGATTGTCCGCCGAAATGCGAGTCCGGTGGGAAGATTGGAGTGCAAAATTACTTTCTAAGTCCGCCGTATTTTCGGGTCAAAAAAGTATGCCGGAGGCTACACACGGGGGGATTGTCTGGTGGACTTCAGTTTGCCGGACTTTTCCACCCGCTTGTTTGATCGTGTGTACGCGGCATTAGAGAGCCTGAAAGCGATGATTGGTTTTCAGGGTTCTTTACAGGGCTAGGCTCTCAAAAAGTCTCACAAGTGTGGTATTTCCGTACTCAAGAGAAGCAGTAGAATGTATTTTGGGGTGTAATTCCACAAATTCCCATGGCGTGTTTGAACAATATATCATTTAGTGACAACTTTGTGCAAAAAAAAAGAAAAAAAAGTTTGTAATTTTCCCAAAACTTGTGGAAAAATATAAAATATTCCATGGACTCAACATGCCTATAAGAAAATAGCTTTTGGTGTCTACTTTCCAAAAAGGGGTTATTTTGGGGGGGAGGTTTGAACTGTCCCTACATTTTATGCACAACATTTAGAAGCTTATGTGGCACATCACCCACTCTTCTAACCACTTGAAAACAAAGTCCTTTCTGACACTTTTTGTTTACATGAAATAAACATTTTTTTGCTAGAAAATTTCTTTGAACCCCCAAACATTTTATATTTTTTAAAGCAAAGGCCCTACAGATTAAAATGGTGGGTTTTGCAAAATTTTTTCACAGTATTTGCGCAACAATTTTCAAACGCATTTTTGGGGGAAAAAACACTTTTTTTTTATTTTAATGCACTAAAACACACTATATTGCCCAAATGTTTGATGGAATAAAAAAGATGATCTTATGTTGAACAGGGTCAGGAAAATTGGGCCTTTGCTGGTGGTGTGGTGATGTTGTCACAACACTGTAAGCTCTCACAGTTACTCTTGGTGGGCACAGGAACAGGCCCTGCTGTGAAATATTAGATCAAAAATTGTAATTACACGCCCCTGTTGAGCAGGAGCAGAAAAATTGGGCTTTAGGCACTGGTGCTGGTGCCACAGCACTGCAACCCCTCACGGATACTCTAGTTGAGCAAAGGAACAAGCCCTGCTGCAAAATATTTTCAGCAAAAATTGGAATTACACGCCCCTGTTAAACAAGGGCAGAAAAATTGGGCCTTAGCTACTGGTGGTGGTGCCCAGAACCAAAAATGTTCTTATAAGCTATCAACATGAACATTGAGGAGGAATAGGATAGTCACTCAGCATAACAGGATAGTCACTCAGCATCAGCATAGGCAGTCTTGAAGGGATCTCACATTCATAAAAAAAATGATTCGGTTACATCAGCATCAAGTGCTTGGTGGCTGGTGATCCAAGACTGATTAATTTTTATGAAGGTGAACCGATCAACCGATTCGGTGGGCAGGCACACTCTGTGATCGGTTACAAAGCCTCCAGCAGGACTGAGTGTGCGTTCAGAAAGAATGCTGGATGTAGGACAGGCCAGTAGCTCAATTGCATACTGTGCAAGCTCTGGCCAGTGATCCATCCTCAAGACCCAGTAACTCAGAGGATTTTTGGTTGGAAAGGTGTCCAAGTCTGATCTTGCCCCATGTATTCTGGCACCATGTAAATCAGATGCTGGTGATGGTTGCTGGGACTGATCAGACCTTGGGGCTGCAGACTAAAAAATTGTCTTTGAATGCATCAGTCAGACGGCCACCTTCTCCACCACTCCATCTGTGACTGACCAAAGTCTCAGCAACACGTTGTCCAGAACCAGGAATTTGTAACCTCCCAGGCTCTGAAAAAGCGTTGCACAAACTTTTCTGCAAGGCCTCCCGAAGATGTTTCATCCTCTGCTCCCTCTGTGACGGCTGGATAAGTTCTGCAACCTTTCCCTTGTAATGTGGATCAAGGAAGGTTTGCCAGTCAATACTGATCCCTTTCCTTGATACCACAGATCTAAGGATTCTTTCGCAGGCTTTGCAGGATCACGGAGGCCATGCAGTGTAGGTTTGCTGAGGCATTCGGTCCGGAGTCCTCTGGGTCACTAAGGACAACCTGATCCGCAGCAATGTACAAGTCCATGGGTTTCTGGGGACTGTAAATGATCCCTTGAAGACTGCTGATGATGCTGAGTGCTAGGCTCCACCTCCATGATGACACAATCCTCCTCCTCCTCCTCCTCTTCCTGTGTGATCGGAGGGCCTGCAGGAACACTGTCTGGATAAAGGGGGCCTTGAGAGGTAAGGAAGTCCTCCTCCACCTGCAGATTTCTGAGAGAACTGAAGGTTACATAGTTACATAATTAGTCAGGTTGAAAAAAGACACAAGTCCATCCAGTTCAACCACAAAAAAATTATAATATTAATATCATACAATCCCATATACCCAATTCTATACCTAAAGTTGATCCAGAGGAAGGTGAAAAACCCCAGCAGAGCATGATCCAATTTGCTAAAGCAGGGGAAAAAATTCCTTCCTGATTCCCGGAGAGGCAATCGAATTTTACCTATAAATGTTAGTACACAGTTATATTATGTACATTTAGGAAATAATCCAGGCCTTTCTTAAAGAAATCTACTGAGCTGGCCAGGACCACCTCTGCATGGAGTCTATTCCACATTTTCACAGCTCTTACTGTGAAGAAATATTTCCGTATTTGGAGATGAAATCTCTTTTCCTCTAGACGTAAAGAGTGCCCCCTTATCCTCTTTGTTGACTATAAAGTGAATAACTCAACACCAAGTTCACTATATGGACCCCTTATATATTTGTACATGTTGATCATATCCCCCTTAATCTCCTCTTATCAAGAGTGAATAAATTCAGCTCCTCTAATCTTTCCTCATAGCTGAGCTCCTCCATGCCTCTTATCAGTTTGGTTGCCCTTCTTTGCACTTTCTCCAGTTCCCCAATATCCTTTTTAAGAACTGGTGCCCAAAACTGAACTGCATATTCCAGATGAGGTCTTACTAATGATTTGAACAGGGGCAAAATGATATCTCTCTCTCTCTGGAGTCCATACCTCTCTTAATACAAGAAAGGACTTTGCTCGCTTTGGAAACCACAGCTTGACATTGCATGCTATTATTGAGCTTATGATCTACCAAAACCCCCAGATCCTTCTCCACTATGGATCCCCCTATGCAGCCTAATGATCAAGGCTGCTGCGTCAGTAAATGTAAAACCAATCCATCAAAAAAAAACTGGAACTGAAAAGAAAGTGTGATGCCGTCACCTGCTACCGAGACCCGAGGCTACTGATAACGGCCTAGGCCCTGAGAGGGTTCTGGGATCCACCAAAGCCCCTGAGCTAGTAGACGCTGCTGGAGCTGCAATAGGCTGATTTACCAAACGTTCCATACCATTGCACAACTCCTGGCGGGACGCAGCTAGGAAATAAAAGGTAGTGTGGAACGACACCCCACTGGTCAGGAACACAACTTGAGAGAGAAACGTGAGCAGACAAAAGAAACCTGTGACAAGAATGTACCCTGCGAGAAGGAAACGTGACTGAACGAGAAACATGAGTAGCGCAAGCTGAAACAAACGTGAGCAGCATAAAAACTGAGGCTGCAAGAAAACACCACCTGCACAAGAAACACAGGTTGCATGAGAACGTGATTTGATGAAACCACAAGAGAAAACCTGGGGACACGAGAGAAACCCTGGGGACCCGAGAGAAACCCTGGGGACACGAGAGAAACCCTGGGTACACGAGAGAAACCCTGGGGACATGAGAGAAACCTGGAAAACTAGAGAAATGTAAAATTGCATGAGAAATGTAAAATTGCATGAGAAATGTAACATTGCATGAGAAACGTAACATTGCATGAAAAACGTAACATTGCATGAGAAATCGTAACATTGCATGAGAAACGTAAAAGTGCATGATAAACTTACCTGCATAAGAACTAACCCCATGAGCAACGTGAGTTAGAACAAAATGTGAGCGGTGAAAGAACAGATGAGGAGACTTGCCACCCAACAAACCAATTAAAAATGATCACCTCAGTCTGTTAAACCCATAGGCGTGATGGGTAACCCCCGGTGGAAGAACATGGACAACTCAGCAGTCTGAAACAACCAGAAAACATAATAGACAATCTGCCCGTAACATAACAAACCCCTTGGTAATTGACAAGTATAAGTACGTAGGTGCCGAAATGACAGGACCAACAGCGCATGAATGCGAACCTAATGACAACACCACCCTACTGTATGCAGAAGTGAGCCCGAGCAACCTGCAGCACCAAGACAGGAAATTAAAATGAATACTCAGGGCTAAGGAACCCACAGACCGTGGTGGGTAGTAGTAAAGGTGTACTGGTGAACGTAAACGTATGACGTATGGACTACAGGCAAGAAGATTGTGGGACGACAATCAATTACGAACGAAACCTCAGCCCATATGGACCTGTAGGCGTGACAGATCCTGGATGTAAGCACCAACTAACGGAAATGCAGCGAATAAAGGGCAATGACATGAAAGGCATATGACATGAAAACGTAAGAAACATGGGAAAACTTAAGAAACATAGGAAAATTGAAAACATGGGAAAACGTAAGAAACATGGGAAAACTTAAGAAACATGGGAAAACTTAAGAAACAAGGGAAAATGTAAGAAACTTGGGAAAACGTAAGAAACAAGGGAAAACTTAAGAAACATGGGAATACGTAAAAAACATGGGAATACGTAAGAAAACATGAGAATACGTAAGAAACATGGGAATACATAAGAAACAAACCATACCTTGCATGAGAAACCATACCTTGCACGAGAAACCATAAATTACATGTATGACGTATGGACAACAAGCGAGAAGATAGTGGGCCAACAATCAATATAAAATGATACCTCAGCCCTATGGAACTGTAGATGTGACAGATCCGGATGTGAGCACTAGCTAATGGAAAATCAGCGAACTAAAGGCATGTGACATGAATTGGCATGAGAAGCGAGAAAATAAAAAACAAAAACCTGCATGAGAAACTGCAACCTACATGAAAAACTGTAAGCTGCATGAGAACTGCAAACCGAAAGCAAACCGTAACTAACAAAACCGCAAATTTTACGAGAAACCGTGCACTGCATGAGAAGCCTGAATTGCATGAGAAAACGTGACATGCATGAGAAACGTGACATGCATGAGAAGCGTGACATGCATGAGAAACGTGAATAACATGAGAGGTGTAAACAGCATGAGAATTACAAATTGAATGATCTACGTAAACAGCATGAGACGTAAACAACATGAGAACTGTAAATCGCATGAGAAACGCCAACTGCCCGAGAAACCGCAAGGCTGCTTGAGAAACCGCAAGGCTGCCCGTGAAACCGCAAAGCTGTCCGAGAAACCGAAAGGCTGCCCGAGAAACTGCAAGGCTGCCCGAGAAACCGCAAGGCTGCCCACCGAGAATTGTGAACTAAGAAAACACAAATACCCCCTCTCTGATGCCCTGCGTGAGCACCTGGAGGAGTGAGCAAGCAGGTGGACGCCCCCCCCCCCCCCCATGCTGCCAGTTGTATAGCTAACTGTGTCAAAAAATAATCTGTGTTATCTAGCATTTCAAAACAGCTTAACCATAGTGCCTTACTGTGGACTGTTAATCATGTTATAAAATAAGGTCCTCATTCAATAATGCAATATTTATAATAATATAATGTTACATAATAAATAAATATTACTTCCGACAACCAATCAAATTCAACTGGAGACATTTTAAAAACAGCTTAGACCAGCCTTAACCTTTATTTGTACTCGGAACAAAATCCCAGTCCTCATCCCCCTCCACACTGCAAACGCCTTGACTCATGACTTGTTTTTTTTTTTTTTTTGATGACGTATTATGTTTTGTAACCCTTTGCTAAAATTAATAAAAAAAATTTAAAAAACGAAAGCAGCCCAGCTCACGGTAGTGGAGAGGAGATGAGGAGTTTTTGACAGACTGATAAAACATAAGCTTTGGCAGTAAACAAAATAAAAGTATGTGGTGACGCAAGGGCAAGTGCAGCACACTGACTGAATCACACCGCAGAGCTCCGCCTGTGCAGGGCGCTGCCTCTTCGTATTATTCCAAAAGTTCTTTGTGCGCCTTTTTTGAGATGAGTGCATCAGATAACACCGCTGCTATTTGCAACATATGTCTCAAGCGTATCTCATGTGGCCAAAACATCAGCCGCTTGGGCACCACATGCTTGACCAGACATATGTTGACCTGCCATGCAGCTCGTTGGCAAGTGTACCTTAAAGACCCACACCAAAGAACAAAGCAAACCTCTCCTTGCTCCTCATCAGCTGGGATCTCCAACCCCACTAGACATTCAGTCCTCTCTGAAACCTGCACTGAGAGGAATGAAGGTGTAGAATTAGGTGTGTCACAGCCAAGTACTTGCAGGCACTCTGCTAGCAGTACACCCACGTCAGATTGTAGCAGGCAAATTTCCCTGCCCCAGCTGCTGGACCGTCAAAAGAAGTTAGCTCCCAGCCATCCATATGCCCAGCAGTTGAATGCTAGCTTGGCTAAATTGCTAGCACTTCAACTGCTGCCTTTTCAGTTGGTAGACTCGGCCCCCTTCCATGAGTTTGTACAATGTGCGGTTCCTCAGTGGCAGGTCCCCAAACGCCACTTTTTCTCACAGAAGGCGATTCCGGCTCTCTACCGGCATGTGGAAGGCAATGTCCTTGCCTCGCTGGACAGGGCGGTCAGCGGTAAGGTGCATATTACCGCTGACTTATGGTCCAGCAGGCATGCTACTACTGGTTGTGACACACCTCTCTCCTCCACCCCCTCCTCTTCTTCTTCCTCCATGGCCTCTTCCAGTGCTCTGTCCTCTGAACCAGCGGTGCTCCATAGGAGTTCAAGGGGCTACGCAAGTACGCAGGCAAAAAGATGCCATGCCATGCTTGCGCTGATTTGAACAGGAGCCAAACTGGGGCAGATAATTTGTCAGCTCTGCAGGGGCAGACCGAGAGGTGGTTGATGCCACGCCAGCTTAAGCCATGAATGGTGGTTTGCTACAATGGCACCAACCTCCTCTCCGACCTCCGACAGGGAAAACTGACCCATGTGCCCTGTGTGGCTCACGTCCTTAACCTTGTGGTGCAGCAGTTCTTGGACAGGTAACCGCCTTACAGGATGTCCTGAGGCAGGCCAGGAAAGTCTGTGTGCATTTCCGCCAATCATTTAATGCCAGTGCTTGGCTGGCTGAGCTGCAAAAGGAGTTGAACCTGCACAAGAACCGCCTTATATGTGACATGCCCACCAGGTAGAACTCAACGTTGGCCATACTGCAGAGGCTGCACATGCAGCAGAGGGCCATCAATGAGTACCTGTGTGACTATGGCACCAGGACAGGGTCAGTGGAGCTCGGTTTTTTCTCACCATGCCAGTGGGGCATGATCAGGGATGTATGCACTGTCCTGTTCCATTTGAGGAGGCCACGAAGATGGTGAGCAGTGCATGCATTAGTGACACTGTACCTCGAGTCCACCTGTTGGAGCATACGCTGCGTGGAATAATGGACAGGGCACTTGAGGCAGAACAGAGGCAGGAAGAGGAGGACTTCCTTGCCTCTCAAGGCCCCCTTTATCCAGACAGCGTTCCTGCTGTCCCACCCATCACACAGGAAGAGGAGGAGGAGGAGGAGGCTTGTGGCAGCATGTAGCTGGAGCCTGGCACTCAGCATCAGCGGCAGCAGTCTTTTAGGGATGATTTACAGTCCCAAGAAACACGTGTACTTGTACGTGGCTGGGAGGAGGTGGCTGCAGATCATGTTGTCCTTAGTGACCCAGAGGACTCCGGACCGAATGCCTCAGCTAACCTACACTGCATGACCTTCCTGATCCTGCAAAGCCTGTGGAAGGATCATCGTATTCTTTGGATCAAGGAGAGGGACCATTACTGGCTGGCCACTCTCCTTGATCCACGGTACAAGGGTAAGGTTGTGGACCTTATCTTGCCGTTGCAGAGGGAGCAGAGGATGAGACATCTACGGGAGGCCTTGCAGAAAGGTCTGTAGAATGCGTTTCCAGAGACTGGGAGGTTACAAACTCCTGGTCCCAGACAACGTGTTGCTGAGGCTTTGGTCAGCGGTGGAGAAGGTGGCAGTCTGACCGATGCGTTCAGACAATTTTTTAGTCCGCAGCCTCAAGGTATGATCGGTTCCAGCAACCATCGCCATTGTCTGATTAACATGGTTCAGGAATACCTAGGGGCAAGGTCAGACTTGGACACCTTTCCCACCGAAAATCCTCTGGCTTACTGGGTCTTGAGGATGGATCACCGGCCAGAGCTTACACAGTATGCACTTGAGCTTCTGGCCTGTACTGCATCCAGCGTTCTTTTGGAACGCACCTTCAAGGCTGCTGGTGGCTTTGTAACAGATCACAGTGTGCGCCTGTCCACCGACTCCATTGATCAACTGACCTACAAAAAGATGAATCAGTCTGGGATCACCAACAGCTACCAAGCACCCGAACCTGATGTAACCGAATAATTTTTCTTTAAATGTCACCTCCCTTCAAGACTGCCTATGCTGATGCTGAGTGACTGTCCTGTTATGTTGACTGACTATCCTCTTCCTCCTCAATGATGCTGTTCTGAGTATATAGGGCCTGGGGGCCCCTCGCCTTTCCTTTTTTTTTATTTGGGTATGGGATTCCCCTTAATATCCGTACCGTCCCAAAGGGGCTGGTAATGGGCAGGGGGGCTATCCATGCCATTTTTCTCAATGATTTTCATCCATATTGCCAGAACCAGATATTAGATTAAAACCGCAAGCAATTTTAAATGCCTTTTTTTCCGTTAAATGTCATTTTGTGCAGGGACAGTTCTAAACACGGGAAACATGTGCACTTCACAGGCATACTATAGACACCCCCCCAGACACGATATTTAAAGGAATATTTCACTTTTTTTTCACTTTAATCGTCATTAAAATCAGTGCTCCCGAAAAAAACATCAGTTTTAAAAAAAAATTTAGGCATTGACCCATGTCTCCTGGGGAAGGAGCCTGGTCCCCAAATTCTTTTTAGGACAATATCTTGCATATTAGCCATTAAAATTAGCTCTTTTTATTTTGAACGTTTGAGTCTCATAGACTTCAATGGGGTTCTAAAGTTCACACTCATTTTTGGTCCGTTCAAAGGTTCTGGTGCGAACCGAACCGGGGGTGTTCGGCTCATCCCTAGTCCCTACCACTCCCATTATGGACATGAGCTCCCCCATGCTCCTTTGTATACACAGAGCTGAAGAAATTATTTAATAAATTAGCCTTCTCTTTGTCCCTAGTCACCCACTCTAGATTATTTTATAAAGGGCCTACATGCTCAGACTTGACCTTTTTACTATTAATATATTTGAAGAATTTTTGGGGGGTTTGTCCTACTATCTTTTGCAATCTGTCTTTTGTTTTAAATTTTTGCATCCTTGATTTCCTTTTTACATATTCTGTTATATTCTTTGTAACATTTAACGTATAGTGAGGTTGGAGATCCCAGCTGATGAGGAGCAAGGAGAGGTCTGCCCGCTTGCCATAGGACTGCATGGGAGTTCAACATATGTCTGGTCAAGCATGTGGTGCCCAAGTGGCTGCTGTTTTGGCCACACTTGATACGCTTCAGACATATGTTGCAAACAACAATGATGAAATCTGCTGCACATGTCTCAAAAAAGGCCCACACCAAAGAACTTTTGGAAAAACTTGCAAAGTCAGCAGCACCCTGCACCTGCGTAGCTCTGCAGTGTGATGCAGTTGGTTGGCTGCCCTTAAGCTGGCCCCTGGAAGGCATCCTGCCTCATTGGAGATGTGCCTCCTTCTCATCCTCCTCCTCCTCTCTCCTATCAGGCACCCATGTAGAGTCAGTGACCTCATCCTCCCCTCCCTCCTCATCACTGGAGCAAACCTGGCAGTATGCTGCAACTGGGGGAACATGACTGCCAGTTTGTTGTCCTTCTTGGGCACCCCCTCTCTCTGGGCTCCCGTTACTGCCTCCCTCAATCTGGGTACCATCATCAGAGCCTTAAAAACACTGTGCATCTTCGTTTGCTAAAATGATCGCACCTTGGGTTTTTCTTTTTCTTCTCTATCTGCAATTTTTTCTCTTTTTTATTTTATTTTCTCTCTGAACTTTTCCCCTCTCTTTCTCTGTATGATCTTTTCTTATGCATTTTAGATATGTAGGTCAGCACATTGAATGTTTTATCTTCTCTCTTTTTTGTGACCTGTTGTTGGATGTAAGATCCACACTAATGTTTATAATCGGTTGTTTGATCTGTAGAGTTCTACGATCTGTTTACCACTTCATTGTAATCTTGTCATCCAACTACTTATGCTATGTATGTCATTTGATCCTTTTTGCTGACACTGTTTTCTATTTATCGCTTTAATAAACTTTTTTGAAAACAAAAAAAAAAAAACACTGTGTGTCCTCCTGCAATATGTACCCAACACTGTGGTCAAACAGTTCCGGGCATGCTGGTGGGGCTAGGGAAGGAGTGACTGATGACATTGAGCCGGTAGAAGAGGCCACTTTGTCAGCTGCATAGGCAGCCAAAGTACTCTGAGCCTGGGTGACAGAGGATGAGGATGGCTTGGTCATCCACTCTACCAACTCTTCTAAAATTTGTGACTCAACACGCCCAGCTGCTGAAAAAAAGGACAAGCGTGCCCCACAGCCACATGCTGAGGATTAGTGATGGCCGAACGGTTCGCCCGGCGGTCGTTTCGCGGCGAATTTCCGACTTTCGCCGTCCGCGGGTTCGAACGCCTTTTTCCGTCGTTCGCCCCGGCGGACTTACGTGTTTAATGTATACAAGAACTTTAACCTTTCGTGACACGTTTATCATGTGTTACAGGACAACCAATTGAGACATGACAGCTCATGGACACTTGGACATTCCCCCTAACCTATAAATACACCCGATCCGGTGGCCATTTTACATTCTTTCTTCTGTCACTGTAGGGAAAGGATCCTGTGTGGAGTAGGGACAGAGAAAACGCTAGCTATTTGGTACACAAAAGTTCTTTTCAGGACTGGTATAGGTGTTAGGTCAGCAGCCTGAGTTTCTTTTGTCAGTTTAGATAAAGGGACAGAGCGCTGTATGCTGCTATTTTAGGGACAGCTCAGCCAGATTAGTCTTTCTTCATCATCATCATCATCATCATCATTAGCTGTTACTATCAGGTCCACAAAAGAGCTGTTCCAGCTAATCGTTCCAGCCTACTCTTTTTTGCCAATTTGTATAGGGACAGGCAGGAAGCAGTGTGTCAGGCAGTGAGGATAATTTTAAAGACTTGCTGTTACTATTAGTTCCACAAAGGTTCTTTTCAGGACTGGTATCAGTGGTACGGTAATAGGCTTGTACACGTATAATATTCTTTCTTCCAAATATAGAAAGAATATTATACTTGACTGCTGCCCTTCTGCTGCAGTCTGCTAATCATTCACAACTCACTTGTTCCACAAAGCTCTTTATCAGGACTGGTAACTTGGTCTGTCTAGGGTGCTACGGTACATAGGCTTGGGTGCGGTACAGTCTGCTGTTCTGTAAGGACCGCTATCGGTCCACAATAGATAGGGTTGCCGTGCACTACTGCTGACCGCTGCCCTATACTGCAGCAGTCCTTCAGCGGTATAGGGACTGACGCACAGTCTGCTAAACACTAATACACAACCTGCTTGGTCCACAAAAGTTCTTATAAGGACTGGTAACTTGGTATAGGGTGCTACGGTACATAGGCCTGAGTGCGTTACAGTCTGCTGTTCTGTAAGGACCGCTATCGGTCCACAATACATAGGGTTGACGTGCACTACTGCTGACCGCTGCCCTATACTGCAGCAGTCCTTCAGCGGTATAGGGACTGACGCACAGTCTGCTAAACACTAACACACAACCTGCTTGGTCCACAAAAGTTCTTATAAGGACTGGTAACTTGGTATAGGGTGCTACGGTACATAGGCCTGAGTGCAGTACAGTCTGCTGTTCTGTAAGGACCGCTATCGGTCCACAATACATAGGGTTGCCGTGCACTACTGCTGACCGCTGCCCTATACTGCAGCAGTCCTTCATTGGTATAGGGACTGACGTACAGTCTGCTAATCACTAACACACAACCTGCTTGGTCCACAAAAGTTCTTATAAGGACTGGTAACTTGGTATAGGGTGCTACGGTACATAGGCCTGAGTGCGTTACAGTCTGCTGTTCTGTAAGGACCGCTATCGGTCCACAATACATAGGGTTGCCGTGCACTACTGCTGACCGCTGCCCTATACTGCAGCAGTCCTTCATTGGTATAGGGACTGACGTACAGTCTGCTAATCACTAACACACAACCTGCTTGGTCCACAAAAGTTCTTATAAGGACTGGTAACTTGGTATAGGGTGCTACGGTACATAGGCCTGAGTGCGTTACAGTCTGCTGTTCTGTAAGGACCGCTATCGGTCCACAATACATAGGGTTGCCGTGCACTACTGCTGACCGCTGCCCTATACTGCAGCAGTCCTTCATTGGTATAGGGACTGACGTACAGTCTGCTAATCACTAACACACAACCTGCTTGGTCCACAAAAGTTCTTATAAGGACTGGTAACTTGGTATAGGGTGCTACGGTACATAGGCCTGAGTGCGTTACAGTCTGCTGTTCTGTAAGGACCGCTATCGGTCCACAATACATAGGGTTGCCGTGCACTACTGCTGACCGCTGCCCTATACTGCAGCAGTCCTTCATTGGTATAGGGACTGACGTACAGTCTGCTAATCACTAACACACAACCTGCTTGGTCCACAAAAGTTCTTATAAGGACTGGTAACTTGGTATAGGGTGCTACGGTACATAGGCCTGAGTGCGTTACAGTCTGCTGTTCTGTAAGGACCGCTATCGGTCCACAATACATAGGGTTGCCGTGCACTACTGCTGACCGCTGCCCTATACTGCAGCAGTCCTTCATTGGTATAGGGACTGACGTACAGTCTGCTAATCACTAACACACAACCTGCTTGGTCCACAAAAGTTCTTATAAGGACTGGTAACTTGGTATAGGGTGCTACGGTACATAGGCCTGAGTGCGTTACAGTCTGCTGTTCTGTAAGGACCGCTATCGGTCCACAATACATAGGGTTGCCGTGCACTACTGCTGACCGCTGCCCTATACTGCAGCAGTCCTTCAGCGGTATAGGGACTGACGCACAGTCTGCTAAACACTAACACACAACCTGCTTGGTCCACAAAAGTTCTTATAAGGACTGGTAACTTGGTATAGGGTGCTACGGTACATAGGCCTGAGTGCGTTACAGTCTGCTGTTCTGTAAGGACCGCTATCGGTCCACAATACATAGGGTTGCCGTGCACTACTGCTGACCGCTGCCCTATACTGCAGCAGTCCTTCATTGGTATAGGGACTGACGTACAGTCTGCTAATCACTAACACACAACCTGCTTGGTCCACAAAAGTTCTTATAAGGACTGGTAACTTGGTATAGGGTGCTACGGTACATAGGCCTGAGTGCGTTACAGTCTGCTGTTCTGTAAGGACCGCTATCGGTCCACAATACATAGGGTTGCCGTGCACTACTGCTGACCGCTGCCCTATACTGCAGCAGTCCTTCATTGGTATAGGGACTGACGTACAGTCTGCTAATCACTAACACACAACCTGCTTGGTCCACAAAAGTTCTTATAAGGACTGGTAACTTGGTATAGGGTGCTACGGTACATAGGCCTGAGTGCGTTACAGTCTGCTGTTCTGTAAGGACCGCTATCGGTCCACAATACATAGGGTTGCCGTGCACTACTGCTGACCGCTGCCCTATACTGCAGCAGTCCTTCATTGGTATAGGGACTGACGTACAGTCTGCTAATCACTAACACACAACCTGCTTGGTCCACAAAAGTTCTTATAAGGACTGGTAACTTGGTATAGGGTGC
This sequence comes from Lithobates pipiens, assembly GCF_037356315.1. Classification (NCBI taxonomy): domain Eukaryota; kingdom Metazoa; phylum Chordata; class Amphibia; order Anura; family Ranidae; genus Lithobates; species Lithobates pipiens. Next base: position 230,016,913 of record NW_027507758.1, read on the forward strand.
TACGGTACATAGGCCTGAGTGCGTTACAGTCTGCTGTTCTGTAAGGACCGCTATCGGTCCACAATACATAGGGTTGCCGTGCACTACTGCTGACCGCTGCCCTATACTGCAGCAGTCCTTCAGCGGTATAGGGACTGACGCACAGTCTGCTAAACACTAACACACAACCTGCTTGGTCCACAAAAGTTCTTATAAGGACTGGTAACTTGGTATAGGGTGCTACGGTACATAGGCCTGAGTGCAGTACAGTCTGCTGTTCTGTAAGGACCGCTATCGGTCCACAATACATAGGGTTGCCGTGCACTACTGCTGACCGCTGCCCTATACTGCAGCAGTCCTTCATTGGTATAGGGACTGACGTACAGTCTGCTAATCACTAACACACAACCTGCTTGGTCCACAAAAGTTCTTATAAGGACTGGTAACTTGGTATAGGGTGCTACGGTACATAGGCCTGAGTGCGTTACAGTCTGCTGTTCTGTAAGGACCGCTATCGGTCCACAATACATAGGGTTGCCGTGCACTACTGCTGACCGCTGCCCTATACTGCAGCAGTCCTTCAGCGGTATAGGGACTGACGCACAGTCTGCTAAACACTAACACACAACCTGCTTGGTCCACAAAAGTTCTTATAAGGACTGGTAACTTGGTATAGGGTGCTACGGTACATAGGCCTGAGTGCAGTACAGTCTGCTGTTCTGTAAGGACCGCTATCGGTCCACAATACATAGGGTTGCCGTGCACTACTGCTGACCGCTGCCCTATACTGCAGCAGTCCTTCATTGGTATAGGGACTGACGTACAGTCTGCTAATCACTAACACACAACCTGCTTGGTCCACAAAAGTTCTTATAAGGACTGGTAACTTGGTATAGGGTGCTACGGTACATAGGCCTGAGTGCGTTACAGTCTGCTGTTCTGTAAGGACCGCTATCGGTCCACAATACATAGGGTTGCCGTGCACTACTGCTGACCGCTGCCCTATACTGCAGCAGTCCTTCATTGGTATAGGGACTGACGTACAGTCTGCTAATCACTAACACACAACCTGCTTGGTCCACAAAAGTTTTTATAAGGACTGGTAACTTGGTATAGGGTGCTACGGTACATAGGCCTGAGTGCAGTACAGTCTGCTGTTCTGTAAGGACCGCTATCGGTCCACAATACATAGGGTTGACGTGCACTACTGCTGACCGCTGCCCTATACTGCAGCAGTCCTTCATTGGTATAGGGACTGACGTACAGTCTGCTAATCACTAACACACAACCTGCTTGGTCCACAAAAGTTTTTATAAGGACTGGTAACTTGGTATAGGGTGCTACGGTACATAGGCCTGAGTGCAGTACAGTCTGCTGTTCTGTAAGGACCGCTATCGGTCCACAATACATAGGGTTGACGTGCACTACTGCTGACCGCTGCCCTATACTGCAGCAGTCCTTCAGCGGTATAGGGACTAAGAGTTTTGTCACAGGGTGATTTAAAAAATGACAGGCAGAGGAAGAGGCAGGCCCTTCCGCAGGGGTGGTAGGGGTAGGGCAGGAGCAACAGCCTTGAGCCAAAGTGGGAAGTTGCAGAAGGTGCGTTCAATTACTTTAAAGGACGCACCAGACTTGGTTGAGTGGCTCACTCAGCCTTATTCTTCTGCACCCTCCTCATCCTCTCGATCTGCACCCTCTTCTTCACTCTCTGCTATGTGCACCCCCAAAGACACTACCACCAACAACACCACCACCACCACATACCTTCCGCTTGAGTGCAAATGGGGGCCTTCATGCTCCAGTGTTTTAATAGGGACCCCCGTATAAAAAGCATGAGGGTCAAGGACCAGTACTGGGTGGCAACGTACTTAGATCCCCGGTACAAACACAAAATGGCGGAAATGTTACCGCCGTCGCAGAGGGCTGTCAGAATGCAGCACTTCCAGGCCTTGCTTCGAGAAATGCTGCATTCTGCTTTTGCGTGCGCTGGCAGAGGAGCAATTCCCACTCCCAGAGAAGGATTTGCGGGTACCAATCCAACAGCGCCTGCAAGAAGAGGCCGGTTTGAAGATGTGTTGGTGACTTCGGATATGAGGTCATTCTTTCAGCCGACCCATCGACAGGTGTCATCCGGATCCAGCATCAGGGAACGCCTAGACCGTCAGGTGTCCGACTACATTGGGTTAACGGCCGATGTGGACGCTCTGAGGAGTGATGAACCCCTAGACTACTGGGTGGGCAGGCTTGACCTCTGGCCAGAGCTTGCCCAATTTGCAATCGAACTGTTGGCTTGCCCCTCATCCAGTGTCCTGTCCGAAAGGACGTTCAGCGCAGCAGGGGGGATTGTGACCGATAAGCGTACTCGCCTAGCTCACGACAGTGTTAACTACCTCACATTTCTAAAAATGAATGAGGCATGGATCTCGGAGGAATTCAACACATGTGATCAGTAGACCATGTATATGTCTATAAACAATTTTTGGAATCAAGCACACAGACCTTCTTAATTCATTTGGCTCACTTCCCTGACCCAAAAAAGCACACCGTACTATATGCCCCTACCCTCCTCTTTGAAGAGGTTGAGCGGTGTCATATTTCTACTGGGGCTGCTTATTATGAGGGGTTCCCACCATCCCTGTGCTGTGCTGACTTCCTCCTGGGTGTTCTTATTATGAGGGGCTCCCACCATCCCTGTGCTGTGCTGACTTCCTCCTGGGGGTTCTTATTATGAGGGGCTCCCACCATCCCTGTGCTGTGCTGACTTCCTCCTGGGGGTTCTTATTATGAGGGGATCACACCATCCCTGTGCTGTGCTGACTTCCTCCTGGGGCTGCTTACGGTGCTGCTGTCAGCGCTGTATGTCACGGAGCTGCTGTCAGCGCTGTATGTCACGGAGCTGCTGTCAGCGCTGTATGTCACGGAGCTGCTGTCAGCGCTGTATGTCACGGAGCTGCTGTCAGCGCTGTATGTCACGGAGCTGCTGTCAGCGCTGTATGTCACGGAGCTGCTGTCAGCGCTGTATGTCACGGAGCTGCTGTCAGCGCTGTATGTCACGGAGCTGCTGTCAGCGCTGTATGTCACGGTGCTGCTGTCAGCGCTGTATGTCACGGAGCTGCTGTCAGCGCTGTATGTCACGGAGCTGCTGTCAGTGCTGTATGTCACGGAGCTGCTGTCAGCGCTGTATGTCACGGAGCTGCTGTCAGTGCTGTATGTCACGGAGCTGCTGTCAGCGCTGTATGTCACGGAGCTGCTGTCAGCGCTGTATGTCACGGAGCTGCTGTCAGCGCTGTATGTCACGGTGCTGCTGTCAGCGCTGTATGTCACGGAGCTGCTGTCAGCGCTGTATGTCACGGAGCTGCTGTCAGCGCTGTATGTCACGGAGCTGCTGTCAGCGCTGTATGTCACGGAGCTGCTGTCAGCGCTGTATGTCACGGAGCTGCTGTCAGCGCTGTATGTCACGGTGCTGATGTCAGTGCTCTGTATTACGGTGCTGCTGTCAGTGCTCTGTATCTCCTGCACCCTCTTGTTTGCCTACCCTGGTCCCTGACCTTCCCTCTCCTCCATTGCCTTCATTAGCTCCATAGTCCTGAATTGTCAGAACAATTTCCCAAATAAAAAAAAAATGCTTGTAGTTATCGATCCCAAATTCACCTCATACATGTATTATGCTATTGTCCAGGTGGTGGGACTACGTGCTACCCCCTAATAATTACCCCGTGGCCGCAAATTCGACCTAAAGGTTTGCGAAATTCGCCTCCCATTGAAGTCAATGGAGCCCGCGGCGAACGGTCGTTTTCGCGAACGTTTGTGCCCGTTCGCGTTTCGCGTTCGCGAAACGTCCCGTCGGAAGTTCGTCCATCACTACTGAGGATGCACCATGTCCATGATCAGCAATGTTGGCTGTAGACACAGAGCCTGCTTGCCCTCTTTTAGTGGCCTGTGATTTGATTTATTTGTAATGTATTTGAATAGGTACACCAGGAATGGCCTGCAGTGAGATGTAGCTGCACAAAGCTGGGATGTGTATATATATATATATATATATATATACACATACATACACAGATTCTGAATATACTGCAGCTAACTGAATCAACTGCCTGCCTGTTGTAAATTAGGAACAGAACAACAGGAACAGTCTGCAGGGAGATCTAGCTGCACAGAATACAGTACTCAATATATACTGCAGCTAACTGAATCAACTGCCTGCCTGTAGTATATTAGGAACAGAACAACAGAAAAACAACAGGAACAGTCTGCAGTGAGATCTAGCTGCACAGGATACAGTACTCAATATACTGCAGCTAACTGAATGAACTGCCTGCCTGTAGTATATTAAGAACAAAACAACAGGAACGGTCTGCAGTGAGATCTAGCTAAACTGGATTAACTGTCTGCCTGAAGTAGCTTACAAATAGTACAGCAGGAATGGTCTGCAGTGAGATCTAGCTAAACTGGATCAAATGCCAGTCTGAAGTAGATTAGAAACAGTACAGCATGAACGGTCTGCAGTGAGATCTAGCTAAACTGGATCAAATGCCTGCCTGAAGTAGATTAAAAATAGTACAGCAGGAATGGTCTGCAGTGAGATCTAGCTAAACTGGATCAACTGCCTGCCTGAAGTAGATTAGAAACAGTTTGCATGTATGGTCTGCAGTGAGATCTAGCTAACTAAATAAACTGCCTGCTCAAAGTAAATGAAATGACACACTCTCTCTTGCTCTATCTATCTCTCTATAAAGCCAGCAACACACTACGCAGGGCCGACGTGCAGGTGGCCTTATATAGTGTGGGGCGTGTACTTAACTCCCTGAGCCATAATTGGCTAAAGGCACCCTGCCTTTGGCCAATTATGGCTCTGTTTGCTTGCAGCGCTGTGATTGGCCAAAGCATGTGGGACATAGAGCATGCTTGGCCAATCATCAGCCAGCAAACCACTGCGATGATGTAGTGCATTATGGGCCATGATGCGCAGCTCGAATTTGATGCGAACCGACTATAATGTTCGATCTTCAACAAACAATCAAACAGCCGATGTTTGAGTCGAATTTACGTTCGACTCAAACGCGAAGCTCATCCCTAATATAGAGGACTTACTTCCAGGATTATTATCTACACATTTTATCACTGGTGTTGGCCTAACCGGGATCTCTACTGATTTGAGTCCAAGTCACTTAAACTCAGGCTAGGACAGCAAACAGAAATTGTCACTAAAGTGTACGTTTCAGACACAGTTCCTACCAATCTTTTGGGAGCTGACATTTTGAACCAAATTTTAGAAAACATAGACTACACGCCTACAGGAGTCTAAGCGGTCAGTAGTCTGTAAGGAGAAGTTTTAAATTCTGCCTGTGGAATATTTTTAATCCAAGACTCCACTCCGCCATTGCCACCAGAATTGAAAATGATTCCCGCTGAATTATGGGCCACCAGCAAATATGATGTAGGTCTGCTGGATTGCACCCCAATCATGATAAAAATTAAACCAGGAGCCCATCTCCCACAGATCAAACAGTACCCACTTAGTATTGCTCACACTGAGGGGATAAATGATCAAATCACTCAACTGAAAGCAGCATGGGTTGTTGTACCAATTAAGTCCCAAGTCAATACAACACTGTTCCCAATTGCAAAGAAGCCAGACAAGAAGGGTGGGCAGGTGACATACTGCATGGTGCATGATTTGAGAGCCATTAACAATATAATTGAGGCAGATACCCCGATCGTGCCCAACCCTCACACTTTAGTAAGTGCAATACCTGCCTCCAGCACCTGCTTTACAGTGATTGATCTTGCAAACACTTTCTTTTCAGTGCCCCTGCACCCAGATTGCTGGCACTTTTTTTTATTTACCCATGATGCCCAAAAGTTAGCATGGACAAGATTGCCCCAAGGCTGTGTGAATGAATCTGAATATAATACTGCATTAAAGCAAGTATTGGACCAATGGTCCCCCTCACCCCCAAACACAGTTTTTCTTCAGTACATAGACGATTTGCTTATTTGTTGTGATACAAAGGAAATTTGTAGCAGAGAAACAGTAAGCCTTCTCATGTTTCTCTATAACAGTAACAACAAAGTTAGCAAAGATAAGCTACAATACTGCCAAGAGAAAGGGATCTTCCTGGGTCAATGCATTTGACATGGAATCCATCACCTAGCTCTAATGCCGCATACACACAATCAGATTATCCGGCGGACTTAGTCTGGCGGACAAACCGCCAGAAAGCCTGCCGGACTTTCCGAACGAGCGGACCTGCCCACACACAACCGGACTTTTCCGGCGTACTAGGTCCGCCGGACTGTGGCGGGAGTCCGCCGTACTTTTGAAATGTATGGACTTGCCCACACATGGAGGAAAGTCCGTTCATTTTGAACGCAGCTCCAGGTAGCCGGGACTAGCGAAGGAACTCAATGTCGCCACCTTCAGCGACGAGATTGACACATCGCTGGCCCTGTCACCTGATATGAACTTAAAGGGGAAGCCCTACGCCGAAAAAAACAGCGTGGGGGTCCCCCCAAAGTCCATATCAGACCCTTATCCAAGCACGCAGTCCGGCCGGTCAGGAAAGGGGGTGGGGACAAGAGAGCGCCCCTCCTGAGCCATACCAGGCCACGTGCCCTCAACATGGGAGGTGCTTTAGGGAAGGGGGGCCGCGCGCCCCCCACCCCAAAGCACCTTGTCCCCATGTTGATGAGGACAAGGGCCTCTTCCCAACAACCCTGGCCGTTGGTTGTCGGGGTCTGCGGGTGGGGGCTTATCGGAATCTGGGAGCCCCCTTTAATAAGGGGGCCCCCAGATACTGCCCCCCCACCCTATGTGAATGAGTATGGGGTACAATGTACCCCTACCCATTCACCTGGTGAAAAAAAACACACAAGGGTTTAAAATAATTTATTGCACAGCTCTGGGGGTCTTCTTCCATCTTGGGGGGTCTTCTCGCCGGACTCCTCCGATATCTTCTGCTAGCTCTTTTACTAGAGGAGCAGCCCGGCTTTCTTCTTCGTTGCCGCCCTGGGGTCTTCTTCTGACTTCGGAGGTCTTGTCCGCCTCTTTGGGTCTTCTTGCCGGGCCTCCGCCTTCTTCCTTTAGCTCTTTTACTAGAGTTGGCCCGGTCTTCTGTCGCCGTCGCCTCTTTTTCCGACTTCGGGGGTCTTGTCCCCCTCTTTGGTTCTTCTTGCCGGGCCTCCGCTCCTTCTTCCAGCTCTTTTAGTAGTGGTGGCCCGGTCTTCTATCGCCGCCGCCGCCTTCTCTTGTTCTTGTTCTTGTTCTTCTTGTTCTTCTTCTTCTTCCTTGAGAGAGGATGCTGGGACTGTGACATCATAATGGGCGGGGACATCACCCGGTGATGTCTCTATATAAGTCGCTGCACACCGCATCTCTGTCATTGCGAGAGAGAGCGTTGAGTCAAAATCTCAAGGAAGAAGAACAACAAGAACAAGCTGGCGGAGGCGCTAGAAGACTGCGACTCCGGCGGACAATTTTTGAGTCAAAACTACTTTCTATGTCCGCTGGACTTTTGGGGAAAAAAAGTCGCTGGAGCCCACACATGGGCGGATTGTCTGGCAGACTCTGGTCTGCTGGGCCAAGTCCGCCGGATAGTCTGATCGTGTGTACGCGGCATAAAGCTCTACAAAACTTTGAAAAGTCAAGAAATGTACGGCAACTACATGCCTTCCTAGTGTTAGTGTTAGTGGGATATTGTAAGGACTGGATTCCAAATGCATCAGAACTTATGACTCCTCTATATGAGGCTACTACTAGAAACCCTTTCAAACTCACAAGGGACAATGAATTGCAGATGAAGGAGCTTGTTAAAATTTTGTCTGAAGCGCCCACCATTGGACTTCCTGACTATACTAAGACTTTCTGATTGTTCTGTCAAGAAGTCAATGGATTTGCTGCAGGTGTACTCACCCAGCTATATGGAGACAAACCGAGGCCTGTGATGTATGTATCAGCCTCATTAGACCCTGCCATCAAAGGCTCCCCCAGTTGTATGCGAGCCATAGCAGCCTGCATTTTGCTGCTAGACAAAGTAATGAGATTCTGCTCTGATCCTGTATGTGCCACATGCATTACAGGAAATAATGAATCAAGTAAATACCAGACATGTGTCTGCCACTAGATTTGACAAGTACCAGTCTGCTCTTTTTGCTCCATCGATTTTAACAATCAAACAATGTGTTTCTTTAAATCTGGCTACTCTTCTTCCTATAATTCATGAGGAAGATGCAACAAATGGTACTGATGTAGAACCTGAGAGTTTTTCTCATGATTGTATGGCTCTTATGGAGGTAGAAAGGGCCTCTGTCACACCAGCAAAAGATGAGCTCTTATCAGATTGTGACACACCCTTATTCATAGATGGTTCCAGATTTTACACTGATGATGGTCAGCTACACACAGGGTTTGCTGTAACCACTACAGACACCTTTTTACATCAGGAAGCATTGATATCCCAGATGTCAGCACAGGAAGCCGAGTTGTGTGCTGTAGTCAAAGCATGTCATCTCCTAGAGAATTAAAGGGAAAACATTTACACTGACAGCAGAATAGCTCACAATTTTGGGCCTATTTGGAAAGCACAGAATGCCCCGACTAGTGCAGGGAAGCCAGTGAGACAGGCAAAACTCATAGAGCAGCTATTTGAGGCCTTTCGGAAACCAGCAGAAGTTGCCATCTTGAAGGTAAAGGGACATGCCAGGGGAAATGACATGACAGCCAGAGAAAATGCTTTAGCGGACCAAGCGTCAAAGGATGCTGCCCTTATGGCATTTGGAATCACACCCACTATAGGGGTCGCCCCAGGTAGCGGGACAGGTTCCCCTCATCATGAGCAGTGGGATGTAGAAACTTTAATTCAGTTTTAGAACCAGGCCCTGATGAAGAGAACAATAAATGGATCAAATGTAATGCTACCCAAAATCAGCAGGACCTGTGGAGCGCTGACAACAGGTGGTGTCTACCCAGGAGTTTGTACCCTTTTTTAGCACAACTGGCACATGGCGTCAGTCATCTTGCTGAGGGCACGATGGTGGCACTTATTGACTGCTATTGGATAACACCTGGATTTAGTGCATTTGCAGTCAGGTTTTGTTCTCCATGTCTCACTTGTGCTCTGTACAATGCAGGGAGGCCTGTCCATGTTCCCCAAAAGCATTCTCCTAAGCCAGATTTCCCTTTTCAAAGAATTCAAATAGACTACATTCAGATCCCCAGAATAGGGAACCTATGAGTAAGCTCTAGTGTGTGTTGACATGTTTTCAGGTCGACCTGAGTGAAGCCAGTAGCTAAAGCAAATGCAAAAACAACAGCAAAGAACATTCTCAATGAAATAGTTTGTAGATATGGCGTTCCTGAAACTATTGAGAGTGACAGAGGAACCCATTTTACTGGAGAAGTAATGAAAGAGGTAATGGAAGCTCTTCACATACAGCAAGCTTTAAATACACCTTATCATGCACAAAGTAGTTGTAAAGTTGAGAGACTTAATGGAATTTTAAAAAACAAATGGGCAAAAATTAAAGCAGATACAGGAAAAGGATGGGTGGAAGCTTTGCCATTAGCCCTATATTCTGTATGAACTACCCTTAAGCAACCACATGAGCTATCCCCTATTAGATTTTATTTGGAGGGCCACCCAAAACAGGGCTATATTTTTCCCAACAGTTGCAGGCTTCTCACGGAATTCTATTAGAACATGTTCAGGTTTTTCAAAGAACATTGAATAAAATACATGAAGGTGTTTATAAATCTATCCCCGACCCAAATTCTGTTTCAGGTATTCACAGAATCCAACCAGGTGACTTTGTGGTGGTCAAGCGACACATCAGAAAGCCCCTTTTTTTCATCTCTATTTCTTCTTGAAGATAACCAGAATGGATTCTGGTTAAGGAAAAATATCACAAAGGTTGGGTTGTATAAATAAGATTAATTTGAAAGTATGAATAAGTAGGTTAAGTTGAAGATTAGGAAGCCAAATAACTGCAACTAATAGGAATTATAAGGAGGCTAGGATTAGAAAAAAAAGAATGCTGTGTTGTATAGATGTTTTGATGAAAATGTCTTATTACTTTTGTGAAAAAAAGAGAGTTTATAAAAAAAGAAAGCCACTAGAACCAAAATTTGACGGACCACATTTGGTGCTTTTGACAACCGGTTCCGCTGTCAAGTTAGAAGGAAAGCCCACCTGGATTTACGCCAGTAATTGCAAGAAAATCCTGAAGTGATGATATCCTTTGAAAAAATGCTGATGATGTTTCTTTTCTTTTTCTTGTTTGTGAGAACTGAGACATGTAAAAATAACCCTTTCATCCAAATGTTAAAATTGTATGCAACCCATAGCAAAGCTAGTAACTGCTGGGTGTGTTCTCACTTACATCCCCAAACAGGAACAATACCCATGATAGCAATGCCTCTCAAATTCACTGATCTAAAAAATACCAAAATAAACGTCTCATACATAGTCTCCACAGCTAATGAGCACAGATTAGTAACTTTGATGGTTTCAAAACAGATAGACACTCAACAGATTTGTTTAAACATTACATGCCCGTTTACCACTAAATGTACACGGTTGGGCAATTCAGATTGCACCGGAGTAAAAATTACAGTTTATATAGGAAACTATGGTCAATATTAGCATATCCCTTATCCAGAACAAAATAGAACCCTTTATAGTACAAATTGCTCACAGTTCCCAATATGTGAAAATATTGGTTACCTGAGAGCAGGCATACCATCTATACATAGAGGGTTATATTATATATGTGGAAATAAAGCTTACGCCTGGCTTCCTACTAATGTTACAGGTACATGTTATACTGGGAAGTTAGCACCTGCTTAGGCTGTTCGCAAAGATACAGTGTGACCAGATCAAATTCCAGAATACCCTTTAGTGTTCAAAAGAGAGCCGTTCACTGAAGGTGACAATGGCATGGTCATGGTTCCCTTCCTGGACAGTATGAGGAATTGAAAAGAATAAATAATTACACTAGAATTGTAGATGAGATTATTAACCTTACTACCACTGATATAGGTTTATTAAGTGAAGCAATGGCTCAGTTTAAAAAAGTTGTATTAGAGCACAGATTAACACTAAATTATCTCACTGTAGCTCAAGGTGGAATGTGTAAGGTATTTCACACTGACTGTTGTATATACATTTCTGATAATGAGAACATTATTAACCACTTAAGGACCGCCGCATGTATATATACGTCGGCAGAATGGCATGTACAGGCACAAGCACATACCCGTACGTGCTTGCCTTCCAGCGGGTGGGGGGTCCGGTCGGACCCTCTCCGGCTGGCTGCGGCGGTCTGTTTCGCTCCAGGAGTGATCCGGGATGAGGGGATGGCTGTTGGTTTCTGGCCATCCCCTCTCGATCGCTCCTGGCGAATGAGAAGTTTCCCCTGCCTGTGTAGTGTAAACACAGGCAGGGAGGAAGTGATGTCACTCTCCTCGGGGGCGGTCTTTTTGACCTGACTGCGAGGAGAACACATAGTAAGTGCACCAATCACTATACTGACATGTAGGTACACATAGGCACACAAAACACACCCCCCATCACCCCCCCGATCGCCCCCCCTCCCAGTCACAGTGTCACTGATTGCAGTGATCGCTTATTTACTGATCACTGCATTTAGTGGCAGTTGTGACAGTAAAAAGTGCCAGGGCAGTTAGTGTTAGGTCCAGGGTAGCCCCCTACCCCCCCTAATAAAGGTTTAACCCCCTGTTTGCCCCTAGAGTTAACCCTTTCACCCCCTTTTGCCAGTGTCACTAAGCGATCGTTTTTCTGATCGCTGCATTAGTGTCACTGGTGCCGCTAGGTAGCTAGTTATTTTTTTAGGTTCACCGCCAGGTTTTTATAGCGTTAGGTACCCCCATATACAACCTAATAAAGGTTTTAACCCCCTGATTGCCCCTAGAGTTAATCCTTTCACCAGCGATCACTGCATAAGTGTCACTGGTGACGCTGGATAGCCAGTTAGTTATTTAGGTTCCCCATCAGGTTTTTATATAGCATCCGGGACCCCCATATACTACCTAATAAAGGTTTTAACCCCCTGACTGCCCCTAGTTAACCCTTTCACCCCCTTTTGCCACTGTCACTAAGCAATCGTTTTTCTGATCGCTGCATTCGTGTCATTGGTGCCGCTAGGTAGCTAGTTATTTTTTTTTTTTGGTTCACCGCCAGGTTTTTATAGCATTAGGTACCCCCATATAAAGGTTTTAACCCCCTGATTGCCCCTAGAGTTAACCCTTTCACCAGCGATCACTGTATAAGTGTCACTGGTGAAGCTGGATATCCAGTTAGTTATTTAGTTATTTAGGTTCCCCGTCAGGTTTTTATATAGTGTCTGGGACCCCCATATACTAATTAATAAAGGTTTTAACCCCCTGATTGCCCGCCGGTAACCCTTTCATCCCCTTTTGCCACTGTCACTAAGCAATCGTTTTTCTGATCGCTGCATTAGTGTCACTGGTGCCGCTAGGTAGCTAGTTGTTTTTTATGTTCATCGCCAGGTTTTTATAGCGTTAGGTACCCCCATATACTACCTAATAAAGATTTTAACCCCCTGATTGCCCCTAGAGTTAACCCTTTCACCAGCGATCACCGCATAAGTGTCACTGGTGACGCTGGTTAGTGTCACGTACCTTTAAGCAGAGCCCGGAGTGCAGGGAGTGGCCTCTCGTAAACCTCTGACTCGAGAGACCCTGGTAGTGGTGACAGGGGCTCAGGAGCACAGAGGGGCACAAGTGCCTGACTGGATAGCAGGTGGTAGAGGCAGAAGACCGTTGAAGGAGGAGGTGTATTGTAGTCCGGTGTCAGAATGCAGGCAAAGGTGAGATAAGGCTCAGCAAACAGCAGAAGGGTTCTTGTAGTCCAGCAACGGCATACAAGTGATTGCAGGAGGTGACAAACAACGGAGGGGTATTGTAGTCCAACAACGGATGCAGGTGCAATGGATAAGCGGAAGTGGAAGAGTCCCGTAGTCTGCAGCCAGAGATAGAAGGCTACAAACGCAGAAGGAGTACAGCCAAATATTGCGGAGGACTGGGAGGTGTCCTGTAGTACAACAGCAAGCAACTTACAGTTGACGGATGGTGTAACAGTCCAGGTCAGGCACAGGCGGGCAGATCAGGTACAGAAACGGAATCCAGAAGAGTAGTCGGGTACAAAGCCAAAGTCGGGGAGGCAGGCAGCAATCAGCAGAGTCGGGAACAAGCCGGGTTCGATACGGATCAGGATACAGGTACAGGTACAGGTTCAGGTTCAGATACGGATCAGGATACAGGTACAGGTACAGGTTCAGATACGGATCACCAGGAAGCACAGGAACGCTGTTGATCAGGCAGCAAAGCACTGAAGCATGGCTCCAGTTTAAATAGCGCTATTGGCGCCAATTTGCGTCAAACGGCCGCGCGCGCACCCGCGTGCGCGCGCACGCGCGCACCGCTGATCACGGTAACGCTCCTGAAACTGGGCAAAAGATCTTCTGCGACTTTCGCCGCTCAGACGTCCGTGAGGAGGATCTTCCTGACAGTTAGCCAGTTCGTTATTTAGGTTCCCCGTCAGGTTTTTATATAGCGTCCGGGACCCCCATATACTAATTAATAAAGGTTTTAACCCCCTGATTGCCCCCCGGTAACCCTTTCACCCCCTTTTGCCACTGTCACTAGGCAATCGTTTTTCTGATCGCTGCATTAGTGTCACTGGTGCCGCTAGGTAGCTAGTTATTTTTTATGTTCATCGCCAGGTTTTTATAGCGTTAGGTACCCCCATATACTACCTAATAAAGATTTTAACCCCCTGATTGCCCCTAGAGTTAACCCTTTCACCAGCGATCACCGCATAAGTGTCACTGGTGACGCTGGTTAGCCAGTTCGTTATTTAGGTTCCCCGTCAGGTTTTTATATAGTGCCAGGGACCCCCATATACTACCTAATAAAGATTTTAACCCCCTGATTGCCCCTAGTTAACCCTTTCACCAGTGATAACCGTATAAGTGTTACGGGTGACTCTGGTTAGTTAATTTGCTTTTTATAGCATCAGGGCACCCACCATTTATTACCCAATAAAGGTTTAACCCCCTGATCACCCGGCAGGTGATATCAATTAGGTTTTAGGGTCAGGTTCTGAGTCGCCCCAGGCAGCGCTAGGTTAGTGCCAGTACCGCTAACACCCATGTGCAAAGCATACACCTCCCGTAGTGGTATAGTATCTGAACAGATCAATATCTGATCTGATCAGATCATAATCAATTTTGTCTATATATGTGCATCCATAATATGTTTTTATTGCCAAGTGGAGTTCAATTCTTGACTATCGTGTTAGTCATTTAATCCTCTTTTTTATTTAATAAATATTATGAAACAACAAATTAGCCCTATATCTTGCGTTTTTAGTAGTTTAATTTCTACTCGCATATACATGTTTTTTACTACATTATAGACATATTGCTGCCCAAAAAACCCCATCACAGGGGATATTATTTTTCCTTTTCTTTTTTTGCAATCAGGGGTGAACAGCACTCTCTAATCCTTTGGTGCTGTGTTACTTTGTTTCTGTCCTTTATTATAAATCCTGGTGGTTAAACACCCTTTCCCCGCTTTTAGTAACACAAGAGAGTCAAGATATGAACTCAACTTTGTGCAAATGATATTTGAACTGTAGCACTCTATTGTTATATGTAGCTGATTGTAATTTGTTTCAATAATGAATACTTTTCAAGGCGATGATTGGAATATCTCAATGTCAAGTTATGAGACAGAGTTTGAAAAAGGTGATCGAGCAGAAAATGAAATTTCTACCCTCTTTTTTAAATTTACTAAGGTGCTTGAGAAGAAGTTGGCACTCTTCTGGCACATTAAGTCCTTTGAGAGATACATTGAAAATAAAATTAACCCTTTGGGCCTTCGGGTCCAAATTTTCCCCAATATGGATCTTATTGGGAGTGAATCTAAAGGCCCATACACACGATCAGACTTTTTGACAACAAACATGCAAATTAGCTTTTTTGGAGCAACATCCGACTGTGTGTACGCTCCATCAGACAAACTTTTTTGGTTTTTATCGGACTTTTGTTGGCTGTGCGAACGGACAAACTTTCTGGCAACAAAAGTCAGACGGAGCAAAGTCTGATCGTGTGTACAGAAAACCATCGGACTTTTGTACAAAGTACAAACAGGCATGCTCAGAACCAATGCAAAAGATCAGACAACAATACAGAAGTTGACCAAAGGTGGCGGTAAAGACCAGAAAAACCACATGATTTGGTGAAAGTTGGCTGAAAAAGTCCTGCTGTGTGTATGCAATACAAGTTCATGGCCGACGCCCTTTGTACAAAAATCCAAGGGAAAGTTTGTACAAAGTCCTATCATGTGTATGAGGCTTAAGACGGAATGGGAAGACAATTTAAAGACATGCTCCCAACAAATGATGGTCATTCTTATCAAGGAATATAATAGACAAATAGTATTGCTTGATATTGAGATTGACAACTTGGAAATTGCTCTTAAACCTTTTGTGCAACATGCACGTTGTTTAGATCTGCGGGCCAAACTTTGTGATGGCCTGTCGACCTACAATCAGGACATCCTGTGTAAGAAGGAAATAAAATTCTGGAGGGATAAATCGGTCTTCTCTGAAGATCGTGCCTATAAATGGAATACAAATATATCTGGCCAAAAAAATAATATATCAAAGCAGAACCACACTAAGGATATAAAAGCATCTCAATCTAAAGATGCAATTATTGGTCATTCTAAGTCCACTACACAAAATAAGGGACGAAGAAAACCAAAAAGGAACCGTAACAGAGATTTACCCGAACAGGACACTAAAAAACATAATATTGATATTACAACACAAGCAAAGTTAGATAACAAACTAACCTCTAGGCCTATTTCCAATGAGACTGATACTCAAGTTGAGCCTCCGAATGGACACACTAATGGGGTGGCCACCAAGGATATTGCAAATCCAACACATTCCGTGGGGGACCAAAACATTACAGCATATTCACCTGAAATACGACATAACACTTTAAATGCCATGAGGGGACTTCCCTCCCCCCTACCAAACAGGGGCACGGGAAACTTGGACGCCTTTGTCACCCGGATTCCATTGAATCCCTAAGTGATATCAACTTGTCGTCCTATGTACTGTCCCCTATGGAAATTGATGTCCTTTCGCGAGGCTTGACTTTTTGTATACAGGAGGATTTTGACAATTTTGAGGTGACCACTGTTATTCAACTCTTCGCACGCAGGCTCCTTCTAAAGAGCCTATATGCAAGGGATAATAAGAATTCAGATGACCCTGAGGGGTTAAAATTCAATATGAGAGAACTTAGAGCATTATGGGACCTAACACTCCTATTTGAAGAGAACAACACTGTGGATCTGATAGACCAATTGGACCTTGAATCCCTTTTGGACGATACCAGTGAGTCTATGGACCCAAACTGTCTTTGAAAAAACCATCGGGCCACTTTCCCCCACTAAACTTAAATCCTTGTATTGAGATTTTTGTAAAACAAGTATTGAGGGATATCTCCAAACTTCGCTATAGGAAATCATATCCTGATAATCTAAACAATGAAGAATACAAAGCTGTCCAGTCACTATGTAATAACACCAAAATCACTATTAAACCCTCTGACAAAGGGGGCAACATAGTCATAATGGACAATGTCAACTATGTCAGTATGTGTCAAAACATACTGGATAATACTGATTGGTATAAGATCATACCAAGTAAGCTAATATTATCTTATCATCAACGATTCTATGAGTTTATTGAAACAGCTTTGGAAATGGGTAGCATCACTAGAGATCAATATGTGTTTATCAACACTAAATTTCCGAGAGAGGCTACCTATTACTGCCTTCCAAAAATCCATAAAAGTCAATTTCATCCACCAGGTCGACCCATCGTTTCTGGAAGGGGCGGGCTAACAGAGAATCTTAGTAAACTAATTGATTCTCTCTTGCAACCCCTTGTGGTGAGCATGCCGTCCTTCATAAAGGACACAATACATCTGTTACAGATCCTGGACAATATGACCTTATCGGCCAATGCTTTGTTGGTGGCAATCGACGTAGAGGCTCTCTACAGTTTGATACCACATACCAAGGGAATTGCAACCATACGAAGCATACTACAACAGAATAATAAATACGGCCAGGCATTGAGCGATTTTATTGCCCAGGGTCTAGAGTTTATTCTACACCACAACTGTTTTACATTCAACAACTCCCACTACCTCCAGATACAGGGCGTAGCCATGGGCACATGTTGTGCCCCGGCCTACGCCAATCTGTATCTGGGGGAGTGGGAGAAGTCTCTCCTGTATGACGAGGACCTCCTCGAGTTTACACGCCATATTTCTCTATGGCAGCGTTACATCGACGACATCCTCGTCGTGTGGGTGGGCACGGAGGATCAATTATTGAAATTTCTGTCACATATCAATGTGAATGACCACAATCTAAAATTCACTATGATTTATGATTTTTACCAAATTAAATTTTTGGACGTACTAATTGGACGTTCTTCTGCCAATAAAATCTTTACTACTCTTCATCGAAAAAACACTGCAGGCAATACTGTCCTACATGCGGAGAGCTTCCACCCAATAAATCTAAAACGATCTATCCCCTATGGACAATACCTGTGGTTACGCAGAAATTGCTCTAATGATGTCCTCTTTCGTGAAGAGGCGGACAAATTACAAAAGAGACTCCTAGCGCGCGGTTGTTGTCGGTCTTGTTTGCGTAAAGCATACAATAAGACGGCAATACAATCCCGCCATAATTTGTTGCTTCCAAAGGAGGCAAAGGTGAGTTCTGGTTCTCAAACAATCAGGATCATCCTTCGATTTTCCAAACAACATGCCAATATCCGCAATATTATCCAGAAACATTGGTCAATCCTAAAGGATGACCAAAAAATTGGAGATCTCATCTGAGCACATCCTTCAATTACCTATAGACGAGCTACTTCCCTATATGACAAATTGGTTCAAAGTAGATACATCAGATGAGATAAGTCTTTTCATTTACCCAACGGTAGAACATTTCGCCCTGTACATTTTGCTAATTGTCAAAAGCGGGGGGTCGTATATTTCATGGAGTGTGAATGCGGCGCGTTCTACAGGGGAAAACGAAACTAGAATTTCACACAAGAATAGCGAAACACATCTACAGTATGGAGATTGGGAATTACTATCTCCCCCTAGGACGACATGTGGTCACCATACATAATTATAAGATGCCCAGGGTATCTTTTGCCATACTGGACCGTATACATATCCCCAATCGTGGAGGAGATTGGAATAAGATCCTTCTCCAACACGAACAAAGATGGATTTTAAAATTAAACGCTACCATATACCCAGGTTTGAACGAAGCTATCTCGTTTGCCCCATTTCTCAAGGGATTTATCTCAGGAAGGACACAGTAGAAATCTATTCATTTCGATTTAGACTGTTTCATCGTGACCCCTTCAAATTTTAATTCAATTTAGCTTGATCTACTTCGATTAAGCTCTCCCCTCCTTTTTTCGATATCGGATATATGATCTTTAACAGACTTACTGTCAATTGAATTATTGTCAATTATCCGAAAAACTTTATTCGCCATAACCATTTTGTCATTTTTCTCAATACACACATAATTGTTGTAGTTTCTATATATATGTCTATATTAATTAATACTAAACTATTGGGTGAATTTTCTCGTATAACATATATGCAATTTGACACATATGGCGACCATACATGTCTTCTCTCTCCCTGCCTCTAGATGGCGCCTTGACCTTTGCTGGTCTTATAGGGCGGATTGTTGTGGTGTGGCTTCCCGGCCGGACAAGGGGAAGGGTCCGAGCGTGCGCGGGCCCCTCCCCTAGGCTCCCAGAGTTTACACGTGTAGGTGCCGCCCGCTTCCCTGGGATACGTAGCCCGGCCGGCAGCATTCCGGAACAGCTCCGGATGCAGCATGCCAGTGCGCAGGCGCGATTTTCGCGAGCGCGCGTGGCGTGCTAACGTCACGCCTGTGCGACGGAACTGTAGTCATTCCGTCATTTCCGGAAACGACACTTCCAGAACGCCGGGGAGATCACATGTGGTCAGCCATTTTTGGCGACCATGCGGGTTGATTCGGCAGGCGGCGGATTGGGTGGGGCCTATCTGCGATAGTTGAAACAGGACACAGCTGGGTTAGGTTTGGCCACATACTATATATACTTGGTTCTGAGGGAGGGTAATTCATTCCTCCTTGCTCAGGAGACTATTACTCCCTGACGTTTTATTACATACCTAGGTAAGTTACCCCTTTGATCTTATCAGGCACTTTGTTTTTTTCATTTTTGATCACCATGATCACTATTGCTCTTATATTTACTTATAGACTCAGGTCCTCTGCACCCTATTGAGTCATATGAGGGCATGGGGTGAGTACATTCTGGACCCCTCGGGTTAGGACCAGATAGCCTCACCTCCTCCTGCACTGCAGTTATTGGCTTATTCCCTAAAGAATTTTCCACTAGATGACACATATTTACGTAAACATATATATATTTCTTCCTCTTTGCATGTCACGTCACATCCACATATGGATGTCCCCCCCTGTTTATCGCATCATTCCTTTTTTCACTATGTGGCACTACCCATGGTTTTTCACACTTTCTTTCGCATTATTCACTAAAATAGTGGTGGATACACAGACTATTGAGCACACTGTCTATCCCTTATTTATGTATTACCTATCAGCTTTAGTCTCATTATATACTCTTCCGGTATGCTTTCCTATGTCTCCTTACTCACTATCAGTAGGGGACCTTCTCCAGTACTTTTGGAGTCAATAACGCCTAATTAGTCTGTTTTATGTCCTGTCCTGTTGCAGGTGCGTCCCATCTAGCCTCTGGCTGTCGACGCCTGTATCCCCCCCTGTGTGTTACATTGGAGGTGGATTCACGCATGTGATCTCTCGTAAGCCACACTCCTGGACTCCGTTTCCCTTCCTTCCCTCTTTTGGGTGGGTCATAGCGACAAAGGCCAATTCTGTGATCTCTGGTGCATCTATGCAGGACGGGAGAGGAGTGTCTTGGGCTACGTGTGCTTTCCAATGAGGATCCCCACTGTGGACCATAGTTTTATGGCGTGTGATGCACATTAATTGGTAATTATACAACAGTGTGATGGTAGATGTATACATTGCTTACAGCAAAATTGTTCTTAGTATATTATGATGAACAACTTCTTCTCTCTATGTATCTATTTATAGTTGTCTTTTTCTTCCATAATAGACAAATCCTCCGAAGAAGACCCCTGTGAGGGTCAAAACGCGTCAGAGTCATTTCTTCATTGTATATACAGGTGTACAGTGTTTATGTGACATAATCAATTTTGTCTATATATGTGCATCCATAATATGTTTTTATTGCCAAGTGGAGTTCAATTCTTGACTTTCATGTTAGTCATTTAATCCTCTTTTTTATTTAATAAATATTATGAAACAACAAATTTGCCCTATATCTTGCGTTTTTAGTAGTTTAATTTCTACTCGCATATACATGTTTTTTACTACATTATAGACATATTGCTGCCCAAAAAACCCCATCACAGGGGATATTCTTTTTCCAGATCTATACTAGCGTCCCCAGCAGTTTAGGGTTAAAAAAAAACGCATTGTTAGCGGGATCAGCCTAGATACCTGCTAGCACCTGCGTTTTGACCCTCCGCCCAGCCCACCCATGTGCAGTATCGATCGATCACTGTCACTTACAAAACACTAAACACATAACTGCAGCGTTCGCAGAGTCAGGCCTGATCCCTGCGATCGCTAACAGGTTTTTTTGGTAGCGTTTTATATTTAAATCCTGAAGGCGGTGCTTGGTTTTTGGGGTCCCGTACGTGGCTAGGCTCCCAAAAAGTCCCCCACATGTGGTATCCCTGTACTCAGGAGAAGCAGCAGAATTTATTTCACGTATACCCATAGCATGTGTGAGCAATATATCATTTAGTGACAACTTTGTGCAAAAAAGAAAGTTTGTAATATTCCCGCAACTTGTGGCAAAATATAAAATATTTCATGGACTCAACATGCCTCTCAGTAAATAGCTTGGGGTGTCTACTTTCCAAAATGGGGTCATTTGGGGGGGTTTTGTGCTATTTTGGCATTTTATGGCCTTCGAAACTGTGATAGGTAGTGAGGAGTGAAATTAAAAATTTGCACCCTTAGAAATCCTGAAGGCAGTGATTGGTTTTCGGGGTGCCGTACGCGGCTAGACTCCCAAAAAGTCCCACATATGTGGTATCCCCGTACTCAGGAGAAGCAGCAGAATATATTTTGGGGTGCAATTCCACATATAACTATGGCATGCGTGAGAAATATATCATTTAGTGACAACTTTTTGTGTCATTATTCAATCACTTGGGACAAAAAAAAAAATATTCAATGGGCTCAACATGCCACTCAGCAATTTTCTTGGGGTGTCTACTTTTCAAAATGGGGTCATTTGGAGGGGTTTGTACTGACCTGGCATTTAAGCACCTCAAGAAATGAGATAGGCAGTCATAAATTAAAAGCTGTGTAAATTCCAGAAAATGTACTCTAGTTTGTAGACGCTCTAACTTTTGTGCGAAACCAATAAATATACGCTTATTGACATTTTTTAAAATAAAGACATGTAGCTGAATACATTTTGGCCTAAATGTATGACTAAAATTTAGTTTATTCGATTTTCCTTATAACAAAAAGTAGAAAATATCTTTTTTTTTCAAAATTTTCAGTCTTTTTCCTTTATATCGTAAAAAATAAAAATTGCAGAGGCAATCAAATACTATCGAAAGAAAGCTCTATTTGTGGGAAGAAAAGGACACAAATTTTGTTTGGGTACAACATTGCATGACCGCGCAATTACCAGTTAAAGCAGTGTAGTGCGAAATTGTAAAAAGACCTCTGGTCCTTAGGCTGACAATTGGTCCGGGGCTTAAGTGGCTAAAGGACATCTTGCTAAGATAAGAAAACTACAGAATAAGGCCAGAGATATTGCTAAAGATGGATGAAACCCCTTTAAGGGTTTAGAAGGGTTTGGTGACTTTTTATATGTCATAGCAACATGGTTACAGAAATTAGGCACTTACATTGTGATGTTTCTTTTTCTCATATTTGTTATTTACTTCCTCATCAGGCTGTGCCTCTGTGTGACTACCCGCTGTACCAACAAATGGTCCACCAGCCCTGATGAACCCATTATTGTGAGAAAACTAGGAGAGAGCTGAAAAGGACACCGTCTTTTTGTGGCAATGTAACAGAAGTTACCAGCAATCAGCTGAATGTAACACGGAGAAGAATGGTCTCAAATAAACA
Organism: Lithobates pipiens; assembly: GCF_037356315.1. Lineage (NCBI taxonomy): Eukaryota > Metazoa > Chordata > Amphibia > Anura > Ranidae > Lithobates > Lithobates pipiens. The sequence continues at coordinate 230,039,276 of NW_027507758.1, forward strand.
AAATGAGGGAAATGACATGGACAGTCACTGTATTGTTAATTTAAGCACAATATACTCCATTTTGTTCTCACTGTTGAAATGTGTTCTGTAACCTCCAACTAACACACAGACACATCTTCTACAAGAAGCTCTGTCTGTCTCTACTCCCACCTCCCCTCGCAAGGTTTTACTTCTATTTGCTAGCTTTTAATAATATATTTCATATTTGTTAGCTTTTAATAACATATTTCTATTTGTTAATTTTTAAAAACATCTCACACCACCCCTTTCTTATCTATGTATAAAATAACATGTAATAATACATTTTGACACTGAACAGGCATTTTAAACACAGTGATCGAGTCCTGTGGATCTGTTCCTGCGGCCGCAGTATTAACTTTTGTTTTAGAGTCCCAATCAGAAATAATTCCATTGTGCTTTCTCTCACACAAGCAATAGTTCTCTTGAAAAATGCTATGCAACTCAAGCATGATTTGAAAATTTTATGTGCGATTTCTTAACCATAACCATATCTTTACATATTATATTGTACGAAAACGGTTCAAATTGCAATTACCAGGCTGTAGTCTCATGTAAATGTGAAGTAATATTTATGTTGTTTTCTGTAAAAAGTATTTTGAAACATTTAAAATAAAGAACGTTAAAAAAAAGTATGAATTATCCAACAAAAAATTGAGGATCTGCCGTGACATACTTAACTTGAGAAACCTTGGGGAAAACAGCAGAGAGCTAATGAGTAAATTGTTAACTGATTATCTTCACTCACCATCTGCCCTTAAAGCGCAACTTCAGTCATTTTTCATATTTCAATCTATTCCTGTTTATTGTCTGGTAAAATGCCTAGGCGTATGACATCATGGACAGCTCTCTCTCTCATTCTTGTGAGAGTTTGCCAGGAAGAGAGAGGGATGAGTCATAAGAGGGCCAATGAAAGATGCAGAGATGGAGGTGTGCCTCTGTGTCTGTGTAAATCCAGGAAGTGAACAGGCAGCAGCTTCAGCTGCCCACAGTTAAAATGGTATCAGCCAGACTCAGTGGAGGGAGATTTCTGCATCATATTTGTCAAGTACAGAATCACAGTATATATAAAATAATATGCAAAATGTTTGGAGGACAGCTTCAGAATGGCAAAGATGTTTTTATTAATAATTATGTGAGCAGACCGCGGTTCCTCTTTAACCTGCAGGTGAAAGACTTCTCCCATGTTCACTGCTGCACCACATTTTAATGCTGTGATCCCCTCTGATTATTGGGGATAAGTCTGCGCAGGATGTAATATCCCCTATGGGTTTTCTTTCCTCCCTTGTCTCCTCATCCTTGATAGCTGGTCAGACTCCTGAATAATAGTATGGTTCTTGATTCTTGTTGTGATTCTTGGATATAATTGTATTGTTAATACTTTCCTGAAGAAGTGAATGCATTTAGAGGCAATAATCTCAGGCATAAGGAATCTTGAAATTATCTAAAAATAAAATAAAAAGTGCACCACAGGGGAGGAGCCTGATGTGGGTGCCAGACCGGAGTAGCTGCTGATCCCATGGGCTCTGTGAGACTCCATACGACATACGGCTGTGAGGACAGGACTCCCCCCTCCGCCCCCCTTCGGCGCCGAAGATCACTGAGTGGATGCGCCCTCTCCTTCCCAGCATGGATCTGAGCTTGTGTGGTGGAGGTCCGGAAACCGAGCAGTAACCACTGTGCTCAGAGGAAGGGCAAACCCGTGGACATCTGCCGGGTAAGCGGAAGAGCGGAGCGTCCTGTGCAAGGAGGCAGTGCCGGTCCCATACTGCCGGTTCAGGCTACCAGAGGGGAAAAGAGAGTGCAGACTGCTTTGCGTGCTTTGCCGGGTGAAGGAGGTGACAGGCTGAGAGCCGCACCTGGGACTTTGACGATCCGGAGGCACAATTCGTTCTCCTCTGGCTCCCCTCAGCATAACCCTGGGATGCACCTCGTACTGAGACTCATTGAAAGGAACTGAATAGTGGAGGACTCAGAAATGAAAGTTTCCCCAATAGCCCCTACAGAAATAGACAGTGAGTAAAGCTTAATTGTAGAAACGTATGATAAAGCACTGTGTAGCTCTGTCTCATTGCCTGCAAAGAAATACAATCACATTGTGAGAAAGCTTTTTACTCCCCTGCAAATATAATATTCTGGAGACACAGGCATAGACCTGAACTGTTAAAAGGGCAGTTAAAGGGGAAGGTCTCCAGAGTGGTTGCTTGGGATTGCCACCTGCGGAAGAGAACATCGAAGGACCATTCCACCAGAGGACCATCACCCCGGAGAAGAGGATTTTTAATTACTGTCTGGCCAGAGCCCGAATTGTCGTGGAGAATAACTTTGGTATAATGACCAGCCGGTTCAGCCTATGTCTAACGGCAATCAACCTGGCGGAGTAAAAATTGAACCATATTGTTTCATACTGCTGCATCCTGTACAACTTTTTAAAAAGAAAAGCTCCAAATCATATAGCCTCAGTTGGGCCTGAGGCCGGACTTTGGGACCCAACACTGATGGCCCTGGAAGCTGTCCATCCTAGTTTGCCCCTCCCAAAGCGCCCATGAAGTGCATCAAAAATACGTGGAATATTTTACGGGTAGGGAGGATGTTGCTATGCCAGCTAATTTGTAAATCGTTTTTAATTTTTTTAATTGATCTGATAAAATCTTGATTTGGATTTACTGCTTGTGTTTCTTTTATCTGTCTCCTAGGCTATCCTAGTGCACGTGTAGTGCCAAGTGGTTTTCATATTATTTAAATAATACCCATTATCACTGTAAACAGCAACTTAGCTTTGAAAGAAGAAGCTGCAAATTGTTGAGTAGAAAGCCTTTTACTCTATGCACATTCACATGTGCGTTTTATAAAACATTTGGCGGTATAAAAAACACATCTTTTTGTTCAAAGTTTTATCTTGAAATTTTGAAAAAAATACAGAAGCCAACATGTTTCCAAACATAACATACACAACTCTGGAACTTACCAAGTTCAAGATTGCAAAAAAGAAGGCAAGATCAGAAATGTTATAGTGTGAAAAAGGTCTTGATTTGCCTTCATCAGATGGGGTGAAGTCCCCCCTGTAAAAGACAAATTTAGAAGATGCACACAAATTGTGCATCTTCCAAATCTGTCTTTTAAACTGTATTAAAACTTTAGATAACATTTTTAGCAAAAACAAAAACAAAAAAACAGGAATCTTTTTAGGATTTAGATTCTCCCTAGTACATTAATCATGTTCTTCAGTCTTTGTTCAATCTCCTTTGTTTTTCCTTTGATAAAGTCCAAATGACATGATTTCCGGGATAAGCCACTGTGAACTGTCACTGGTGAAATGACTGGATTTTGGTACGACAACCTGAACATCACCTAAAATAAAAATACAAACCATGTATTAAAAATATGCAGGGAAACACCTATTACCTGAATCTGTGGTGTCCGACACTGACCTGTTGTGGTGCCAAATTCCAGCACTTCTTCCACCTCTCCTTTCTCCACGCCCTGAGGTACCACACTACTATACTCCCCTTCTTGAGTAGGTGGGGGGCTCATGTTGTCCTCCGACGGAGCGAGTCTTTTCTCCCCTATGAGAATGAAACAAAAGGTATACTTAGCACACAGATATTTGTGGCCAGAAATATTGCTTGGAAGTGGGGTACAATTGCCTGTTTGGGCAGAGTTCCAAGTTGAAGACGTGATTAATTCCCTTTTAACCAAGCTGGAATACTTACCTTTTTTGGACAAGTTTCACACATGGAGACACTCCAATTATCCACTGGAGCATCTATGTGGGCCACCCTAAAAAATGTGCTCTGGTGTCCCACACTAGTGCCCCCAAGTAGGGATGAGCCGAACACCCCCCCCCCCCCCCCCGGTTCGGTTAGCACCAGAACTTTCGAACGGACCAAAAATTTGTGCGAACTTTAGAACCCCATTGAAGTCTATGTGACTCGAACGTTCGAAATAAAAAGTGCTAATTTTAATGGCTAATATGCAAGATACTGTCCTAAAAAGGTTTTGGGGACCTGGCTCCTGCCCCAGGGGACATGGGTCAATGCCTAAAATGTTTTTAAAAATGGCAGTTTTGGCGGGAGCACTGATTTTAATGACGATTAAAGTGAAAAAAAAGTGAAATATTCCTTTAAATATCGTGCCTGGAGGGTGTCTATAGTATGCCTGTGAAGTGCCACGTGTTTCCCGTGTTTAGAACAGTCCCTGCACAAAATGACATTTAACGGAAATAACGTCATTTAAAACTGCTTGCGGTTTTAATGTTATATCTGGTTCCGGCAATATGGATCAAAATCATTGAGAAAAATGGCATGGGTAGCCCCCCTGCCCATTACCAGCCCCTTTGGGTCTTGTACGGATATTAAGGGGAACCCCGTACCCAGGCCCTATATACTCAGAACAGCAGTATGCAGGTGGTACAAACAAGACGGGGCTGTGTAGGTTTGTTTTATTAAGTAGAATCTGTTTGTAATTTTCAACTGGTACATTTTTAAAGTGTAGCTCCAGTCAAAAAATCTATTTTTAACCTTTTTGGAAAAAATAGGGAAGGGTTATCAACCCTGTATAATTTGTTTTGCCGTCCGTCTTTTTTCATCTCACTTGCTGTTGTCTCCTTCCGTTTGCAAATAGGAGACGTTTGTAAGTTGGATGTTTGAAAGTAGGGGCCTGCCCTATATGCTCTGCAGAAATGGCGGAACAAGGTGTTGGTGTTGCCACAACATTGTAAGCCCTCAAAGTGACTCCTGGTTGGTGCTGGAGCACCCTGCTGTGAACGATTATATCAAGAATTGTAATTACATGCCATTGTTGAACAGTGGTAGAAAAATTGACCTTTGGTGGTTGTGGTGCTGGTGCCACAACACTATAAGTCCTCACAGTTACTCTGAGTGGGCACAGGAATGGGCCCTCCTGTGAACTATTATATCAAGAATTGTAATTACATGCCCCTGTTAAACAGGGGCTGAAAAATGGGGTCTTAGGCACTGGTGCTGGTGCCACGACACTGCAACCTCTCCCATATACTCTAGTTGTAGTGCAGGAATGAGCCCTGCTGCAAAGCATTGCATCAAAAATTGTAATTAAACACCCCTGTTAAACAAGGGCAGAAAAATTGGGCTGGTGGCATCACCCAGAACCAAAAATGTTCTTCCAACATATCAGCGGAGGAGGAAGAGGATAGACAATCAACATAACAGGACAGTCACTCAGCATCAGCATAGGCAGTCTTGAAGGGATGTGATATTTTAAAAAAAAATATTCGGTTACATCAGCTTCAGGTGCTTGGTAGCTGTGGGTGATCCAAGACTGATTAATCTTGATGAAGGTCAGTCGATCAACTGAGTCGGTGGACAGGCGCACCCTGTGATCGGTAACAAAGCCACCAGCAGCACTGAAGGTGCGTTCCCGAAAGAACGCTGGATGCAGGACAGGCCAGTAGCTCAATTGCATACTGTGCAAGCTCTGGCCAGTGATCCATCCTCAAGACCCAGTAAGCCAGAGGATTTTCAGTGGGAAAGGTGTCCAAGTCTGACCTTGCCCCTAGGTATTCCTGCACCATGTAAATCAGACGCTGGTGATGGTTGATGGAACCGATCATACCTTGGGACTGTGGACTAAAAAATTATCTGAACACATCGGTCAGACGGCCACCTTCTCCACCGCTCCTTCTGACCGATATTGGTAGAGAGCCGGAATCACCTTCCATGAGAAAAAGTGGCATTTGAGGACCTGCCACTGAGGAACTGCACATTGCACAAACTCACAGAAGGGGGCAGAGTCTACCAACTGAAAAGGTAGCAGTTGAAGTGCTAGCAATTTAGCCAAGCTAGCATTCAACCACTGGGCATGTGGATGGCTGGGAGTGAACTTCTTTCGATGGTCCAGCAGCTGGGGCAGGGACATTTGCCTGCTACAATCGGACATGGGTGTACTGCTAGCAGAGTGCCCGGAAGCACTTGGCTGTGACACACCTAATTCTACACCTTCATTCCTCTCAGAGCAGGTTTCAGAGAGAACTGAAGGTCTAGTGGGGTTGGAGATCCCAGCTGATGAGGAGCAAGGAGAGGTCCGCTTTGTTCTTTGGTGTGGGTCTTTGAGGTAAGCTTGCCAACGAGCTGCATGGCAGGTCAACATATGTCTGGTCAAGCATGTGGTGCCCAAGCGGCTGATGTTTTGGCCACGCAAAATATGCTTGAGACATATGTTGCAAATAGCAGCGATGCGATCTGATGCACTCGTCTCAAAAAAGGCCCACACCAAAGAAATTTTAGAATAACGCGCAGAGGCAGCGCCCTGCACAGGCGGAGCTCTGCGGTGTGATTCAGTCGGTGTGCTGCCGCTAAGCTGGCCCCCGGAGTGCATCCTGCCTCATTGGAGATGTGCCTCCTCCTCCTCCTCCTCCTCTCTCCTACCAGGCACCCACGTGGAGTCAGTGCCTTCATCATCCCCTCCCTCTTCATCGCTGGAGCAAACCTGGCAGTATGCTGCAGCTTGTGGAACATGACTGCTAGATTGCTGTCCTTCTTGAGCATCCCCTCTCTCTGCACTCACGCTACTGCCTTCCTCTAGCTGAGTATCATCATCAGAGCCTACAAAACACTGGGCATCCTCCTGGAGCATGTACCCAACACTGTGCTCAAAGAGTTCAGGAGACTCCTCAGGAGGACGTGGTGGGTCTAGGGAAGGAGTCACTGATGATGACATTGAGAGGAGGGAAGACGATGCGTTGGCAGCTGCTTTGCTAGTTCCCTGAGCCTGGGTGAGAGAGGATGAGGAGGATGAAGAGGGCTTGGTCATCCACTCTACCAAGTCTTCGGCATGTTGCGGCTCAACATGTCCAGCTGCCGAAAAGAAGGACAAGTGTGTCCCATGGCCACGTGCTGATGATGACGATGCACCACGTCCACGACCAGCACTGTTGTCTCTAGACACAGAGCCTGCTTGCCCTCTTTTATCAGCTCACACCTGTCTGCCTCTCCTTGCTGGCCTTCCAGACATGCTAATGGCCTGAAGGGAGATGGGAAAACCAGCAATTGGGTAGTGTATATTGTGCTGGAGGCACACACAACACCCACTAACTCCTGCAGATGGCAGATGGCTCAATTAGAGAAGAGCTATGTAGGTGGATATATAACGGTGTATACTGTGGTCAGGGCACGCAGACAGCACGCACAATCTCCTACAACTGACTGCAAGCTCTATTTGAAAAGAGCAAGATAGCTAGCTATATAGGTGGATATAACGATGTATTCTGCGGTCAGGGCATGCAGACAGCACGCACAATCTCCTACAACTGACTGCAAGCTCTATTTAAAAAGAGCAAGATAGCTAGACAACAACCACTACAGAAGAGCAAGAATGCAAAATCGGCCGATAATGAACGGTGTATACTGTGTTGAAGGTACACAGAACACCCACTAACTCCTACAGACGCCAACACACTACACAAGGCCGCCGCGCTGGCGGCCTTATATAGTGTGGGGCATGTACTACACAGCCTGAGCTATGATTGGCCACAGGCATCCTGCCTTTGGCCAATCATGGCTCTCCTCGCTGCCAGCACTGTGATTGGCCAAGCATGCGGGGTCACAGTGCATGCTTGGCCAATCATGAGCCAGCAATGCACTGCTATGGCGCAGTGCATTGTGGGCCGTCAGCGCCACACGAATTTGGCGCAAACGGCATATAACGTTCGGTATTCGCCGAACGGACGAACAGCCGATGTTCGAGCCGAACGTATGTTCGACTTGAACACGAAGCTCATCCCTACCCCCGAGTCCAGATATGTAAACAGCTGTTGAGTGTACTCTCCTTAGATTACACTGAATCAAGTTTGTAATTCATTCTAGTTTCAAATAATTTTAGACAACAATGTCCTAAACTTCTTGTAATACAAATTAGTATGACCAAATGTAGTTAACCCTGTATCAGCTGAAAACATTGTATTTAGTTGGCAAACGAACAATGTTTTCTACAAACAAATTACGGTGTTCGCGAACATGAAAGTAGCAATTTTAAACTGTACAACAGTAAAGAAAAGCACATAGAGCAGTGTGCAAGTTAATAATCATAATAGAAACACACGACAAGTACTTACTTTTTTGTAACACTTTCTTTATCCTTCTGTACTGATCCTGCTCCCTTAATTTTAGGTCTGACCAGCGTTTCCTTAGTTGCTCCTTAGATCATCATATCCCAAATTTCTGCCGCAGACTCTTCATCACTTTCATCATGATTTTGGCCTTTGGCAGATTGGGGTTTGGGTACGGCCCATTCTTTCCATCATAGTCGGCCCTCTTTAGTATGTGGACCATCTCCTTAAAGGACATATTGGAGGCCTTAAACCTCCTCCTGTATTGGAACATTTTGGCCTCTGGGCTTTCCTCCTCGTTATTACCAGTAGTAGTGACCACCTGCTGTGTCTATGTCATGTTCCTCTCCCACTGCAATGAAAGTGATAGGGTGGGGAATCTTTGAGAAAGAACATCAGGGGCATGCAACGCGTGCAGAGTTTCATGCATGCACAGTGTATATAAAGTTAAGACATGTGTGTCGTACGTACGTTCAGTGTGCTGAGGAAAGAGGACAAACGTTCTAACGAAGGTAAAATCTTAACTTTGTTACCAGTGGCCTATACTGGTTCTAGATTGAGGCCTATACTGGGATAAGATTAGGAGAGTTTAGCCTGATATTTAGTGTTTTTGTCTTGTGTTTTGTCTTGCAGCAAATATGAAACATTTCAAAGACCCTGAATTCATGGGCCACTTTATAGACAAATACAGGGATATGTGAAATTTGTGGGAGGTTAAAAAACCCTTATATCGAAATAAACCAGCTAGGAAGGCATCGCTGGAGAAATTGTAGAATATGTGAAGACGCAGGTCCCCGACGCAGACAACGAGTTTGTGGAGAGGAAAATCGATAGCTTGAGAAGCACATTTAGGAAGGAGCTTAATAAGGTCCAGGCTTCCATGAGATCAGGAGCTGCAGCAGAGGATGTGTATGTACCCAGACTGTGGTACTAAAGCAGGATGAGGTTTCTGGAAGACCAGATGGAAGCCAGGCAATCACTTTCTACAATTCCATCTAACCTTCGCTCCACCCCAGCTGAGGCTTCCGAGGACCAACCTGGGCCTTCCATCCTGGAAGAACTTTAGGAGCCCAGCTGGAGCCAGGTATAGTATTTTTTAACATATTTATTGTCTGAAAATTATTGTTAACTAGATGTTATTCTCGCTAACAAATAGTGTTTGACATATCAATTGGAAGTAGGGGCCAAAAATGAGTGTGACAAGAATGAAAAATGCTGGGGTCAGAAGATAGTCCTTTATATTTATTAACATTTTAACATTCAATTTGCAATAATCATGAGCTGAAATTTGGGTGTGATTGATGAACCAAAAACTAAAAGTATGTCCCTTTTTCATACACAGGAAGACCTCAGCCAGGACCAGGTGGGGGTAAGTGTCAGCTAGGAGGTGGCAGGGCCCTGTAGCCTCACCCAATCCCAGGTGTCTCCCTTCCGTTTTCCAACAAAAGGGGCCAGGAAGGGGACTAACATGGAGAAGGCAGCACTGGGCCTCATTAAGGACGCTAAAAAAGCCTCCACCTAACGCTGAAGAGGCCTATGGCTGCTATGTAGCTGCTAAATTGCAGCAAATGGAGGAGGGCCAATGCCTCAGGTGTGATAAATTTGTTTTTGAGGCCATTCAGAAGGGGTTGAATGGCCAAATAATTGATAACATACACTTATGTATGCTCGCCCATCCTCCTCCTCCTGCCACAAGTCCACCTCCAGAGCCACAACCTCCAAGGAAGACTGCAAGGAAGGCTGCAGGGAAGGCTGCAAGGAAGACATGAAAGTGATGGCCTGGGTTCAGTCTAGTCTGACAGAAGATGCAGGCTGTTGTAGTACCACAGCCTGGGGACATATATGTCATCTGCTCCTGTTCATGATCTCTGGGAGTCCCAGAACAGATTGTGCTCCCCATTATATGGACTTCTCAGGCTACCACTTTTATTTTCCAAATAGTTGATGTGTGCCCTAGGGTAGAAAGGCTTCGCAAATTCCAGCAGTTTCTTAAGCGTTGCCTTCTTTATTTTGTTATCAGCCAGAATAAATGGAGATTTTTTTTTTAATACTTGCCTATGTGTTTTTACTCAACTAGGACAGTTTGTTTGTGAGTAGACAGGTACAGTTCAAAAATACAACGTCAAATTAACAAGGAAGACCAACCAACCTCCTTGAGCTTTAAAAAGACAAGATAATAATGTTGTGTAAACTTGACACACAAAAAAAAAAATGATGGATATGACTAGAAAATAATTTCAAAATATTCAAAAAAAATGAGTTTTTGATTTTAAAAAAATAACACAAAAATAAACTCAAAACAATATTATGGAGATCTGGCTTTAAAAACAAAAAAGATTATTCATGACATCAGGAGAAATAATGAAGAAAGAAGTTTGTGAGAACTCTGTGTGAATATGAGCAGCAAAAGAGCTTTATTAGCATTGTAAAGAAGAATAGAATGTGCTGCATTAAACTATTAAAACAAATTCAGTGTGTCAAATGTGCTAAGTCCATTACGAACGATAATTTTACCTGACCGATCGCTTCCATCTCGTAGTTGAATCTGAGCATGTGTGAGTTTTTGCGCATCGGAAATGCATAGACACAAACGCATTTTCGGATAGGAACTTTTCCCGACCGAGAACACGCTCTCAATGCTCTCAATCTTTTGCTGCCCGAAATTTGGCCAGCAAAAGTTCAATAGAGCATACACACGATCGCATTTCCGACCAAAAGCTCTCATCGGTATTTTGCTACCCGAATTTCTGATCGTGTGTACGGGCCATAAGGGTGAAATGGCTAGAGCAGTCCATAAAGAGTGAAATGGCAATGCTACATGGAGAGCTGAACCAGATACTGAAAAGAGTAGGGGAAAAGTTGAACTCTCAATCAGCCGAAATAAAGGCCCTCAAAGAACAGATGGATGGGGTACTAAGAGAACAAAAGGTACATGAGGTATAGGATGGAAGATCAGGAACAGGAACCGTTCTAGACCTACCCTAATTACAAGGTGAAAATCTACAAGAAAAGACGGATAAAATATTCGGCTGGGACAGAAAAAATAAAGCTTGAAAGAGTACATAAGATCAGAAAACTGGCAGAGATGGCAGGAGAAATCCCAAGCAGATCTGGGTGTCCTTAAAATCTCTCGAAAACTGATTAAAGCTGTTAGTGGAAGAAAGGAAACTCCCCAGCTCACTGAGTCAGAGCAAGAAGACAAGGGGGTGGGCCGGGTGCGCACTAAACAAAGATGACAACATTTTTTTTTTTTTTACATATAGTGTACGAGGGCTTAACACACCTATAAAAAGATTTAATATACTTAGAGAAATAAAACAACTACAAGCAGAAGTAGTCTTCTTGCAGGAGACATATTTCTCACATGAAACAAACACCAAAATAATATCAAATGACTTTCCGGTATGGTAATACGACGACTCTATAACTAAACGGGCAAAGTGGGTAGCAGTAGGATTTGCCAGAAGGGTCAGGTTTTCCCTGAAAGAGAGACTGGCGAACCCAGAAGGGAGATTTCAGTTCTTGAAAGGAAAAATAAGGGAGGAAGAATACACCTTGGCGAATATCTATCGCCCCAATAAAAAACACAATGAAATACTTAAAAGGAATTATGGAGAGATTGATGGAGTTTAAGAAAAGTGGTGTGATCATAGCTGGGGACTTCAATTTCTGCATGGAACCTAGGATAGACAGTATGTTCCATGTGCAGTGAAAATGCTAAAAAAAGAGGTTACACCAAAGCCAACTTATGGATGTATGGAGAACACAGCATGTCAAAATAAGAGACTATACATTCTACTCCTCTGTACATGGGACATACTCAAGAATTGATTACTTCTTGATGGAACATAGGCTGTTAGAACTAGTGAGTAGTACGAACATAGGAATAACAACCTTCTCAGATCATGTTCCTGTAATAATGAAAAATAATGAAAGATAGAGGGGGTTCAAAACAAGACCAATATATGGAGGTTAAATGAAGAATTAATCCAAGATAAAGTAGTGAAAGACAGGATAAAAAATAGCTAGATCAGTATTTTACAATAAATGATACTGATGAAATAAGAAGTGACTCTTTGGGAGGCTCCCAAGGCTTACAAAAGAGTCATCTTAATAGCGTTAGGAGCGGAAAGAAAAAAGGAGATAGCAGGGAACAGGGAAGTACTATCCAAAGAAATTTAGGACTTAGAACAACAACATAAAAGAACGGGACAACATGAAATTTTGCAGGCGATCATCCTAAAAAGAGAAGCACTAAAAGATCTTATAGAACAGGATACCTGAACAGTCTATAACAGAAAAAGAAATGAGGTATCAATGGGGCAACAAAACGGAAAAGCACCTGGCCAAAATATTAAAAAAGTAAAAAACAGTTAACTAGATAGAGAAAATACAGAAGAGCATGGGGGACATGGTGTATACAACAGCAAGGGTATTCCAGAAATACTATGGAAAACTGTATTTGATCAATAAACAAGAGACCCCAGAAAGGGAAAAGGAGATGTCAGAAAAAATAAAAGCATATCTACAATAAATAGGCCTAAATAAGATTGCAGAAGAAAAATAGAGTGCATTAGAGGTACCAATAACAGAAGAAGTCAGTAGGACCCTAAAAAATTTACCCGTAGGTAAAAGCCCAGGACCAGACGGGTTCATGGCACTTTATTATAAAAAATGTAAGTACATTCTGATCCAAAAAATGTCTGCCTAAATGAATGGGATAGGAACAAACTGGGGGTTGAGGAGGGAGGCCCTGGAGGCCGCAATTACTATTATCCCAAAGGCAAGGAAAGACCGCTCAACATGCTCTAGCTATAGACCTATCTCACTGTTGAATACCGATACGAAAATATTCGCCAAAATTTTGGCAAATAAAATTAAAACGGTAATGAGGGAGTTAGTACATGCAGACCAGGAGGGATTCACTCCAGGAAGAGAAAGTAGAGACAATGGTATCAGAATGCTTCTAGCAGTGCGGAAAATGAAAAAAGGTAAGTCCCTAGGATTGCAGCTCTCAATAGATGCCGATAAGAGTTTGATAGAGTAGACTGGGGATTTATGCAGAACACATTAGAGGTAATGGGACTGGGCCCGTTGATGGCCCAACGGATTAAAGGATTGTATAATCAGCCTATAGCGAGGGTAAAGGTCAACTTGACAGTCTCAAAACCTTTGAGATGTACAACTGGACAAGACAGGGATGTCCCTTATCTCCCATGTTGTTTGTTCTGGCACTGGAACCACTCCTGGCCGGGATCAGACAGAATCTAAATATAAAGGGGATAAAGATAGGGGAAGAAGAAGACAAACTGGCAGCATATGCCGACGACATTCTGTTTTATATAACTAGCCCCAGGATAGCCCTGCCTAATTTAATTACATCTTTAAAATCATATGGAGAGGTATCTAACTTTAAAATAAACTCCTCAAAATCTGAGATCTTAAACATTAATATAAAGATTCAGGAAGAGCAAATTTACCAAGATGAGTTCCCATTTATTTGGAGAAAATCGAATTAAAAAATCTAGCTTCAAAGACATCTACACAACCATATCCTAAACTTATTTTAATAAGAAAAATTTTCCAGACCAAAATCCAGGTATAACCCTGTACCAGCTAAATACATTGAATGTACTGGCAAATGAACGATATTTACGGACATTGTATGTATTGGCTAACAAACGATATTTATGAACGATCATATAAACGGAACAGTAGAAGCGAAAAGCACATGGATCAGCATGCAAATTAAGTATCAGAATAAGAGTGCACGACAAGTACTTACTTTTTTAAGCACCTTCTGCATTCTTCTATACTGATCCGGCTCCCTAGTTTTAAGGTCGGACCAGCGCTTCCTCAATTGGTGTTTAGCCTGTGGTACCCCAAATTGCTGCTCCAGAGTGGTTACAACTGAGGACATTATTTTGTCCTTTCCGCAAATTGGGTCAGGGGTACGGACCATTTTTGCCATCATAGTACTCCCTCCTCAAGATGTCCACCATCTCCACCATTTCTTCAATGGCCATGTTGGTGGCCTTAAATCTCCTCCTGGATCTGGAAGTTTGAGGTTCTGGGCTTTCCTCCATGCTAGTTCCTGATAATGTCTCCGCCATCTTTCTGTATATACTCCCACTGTGCAATGAACAAAGAAGGGGCGGGCCAAATTCGTCACAAGGAACGTCAGGGGCGGGCGACGTTATATAAAGCTAGTACGCTGCTGTACGTATGTCCGAATGGACGTACCAAGTGTCCTTGATGAAGGTAAGATTCAAACTTGTCCACAGTGATCTATACTGCTTCAAAATGTAGGCCTATATTGAGATAAGATATCGAGACTTTGGACTGACCTAGGTGTTTTTTTTTTTCTTTTATCTGTGTGTGTGTATGTGTGTGGTGTGTATGTGTGTGTGTGTATATATATATGTGTGTGTGGTGGGGTGTGTGTGTGTGTGCCCTATATTGTGATAAAGATAATACTGTGAGTTTGGACTGACATTATTATTTTTGTTTTGTGTATTGTCTTTCAGAAAAATATGAGTCCCTTTAAGGAGGAGGCATTTATCAGTCATTTTATTGACTTGTATCAAAACAACAGAAACCTGTGGGAGGTAAAGCACCCCTTGTATTTTAATAAAGCAGCACGGAAGGCACAGTGGGGATACTTCTGGAGTTTGTGAATACTCGACTCTCCCAGGCAGACATTATGTTTGTGGAGTCTAAAATTAGGATCTTGCATAATATATATAAGCGGGAGCACAAAAAGATAAAGAAGTCCCTCAAATCAAGAGCAGCGCCAGATAAGGTTTATGTACCCAACCTGTGATACTGAAACAAATTCAATTTTCTCGATGATCAGACTGAAGCAAGGCAATCTCTTTCGGCCCTTCTCTCCACCCTTCCCTCCACCCCAGCTGAGGTGTCCCAGGAAGAACCAGGCCCTTCCATCCTGGAAGAAGTGGATGCGCCCAGCTGGAGCCAGGTATATTTTATTTTTTGGAAGTATTGATTGTCCTAATATTAATGATGTAAAGTAAAATGTTTGAATTGCTTACAAATATATGATTTAATTCCAAAACATATTATGTATACATATCACTATACAGTAGTGACCAAAAATGTAGATAAAATCTTGGCGAACAGCTTGAAAAATGCTGGGGTCAAGGAGTAGGCCATGCCCAGTGGTATAGAGGAGGAGGCCGGGACCAGTGGCAGGCAGGAGGTGGCTGGGTCCAGTAGGAGCTTGACAGAATGCCAGGTTCCTCCCCTCCGCATTCCCACCTGAAGGCGCAGGAGGATGACAAGAACTGAGGAGGAATCCCTTGCCCTCATTCGGGAAGCCAACTAATTTCTCAGTAACTCACCCAATGCTGAAGAGGCCTATGGGACATATTTGGCCACCAGTTGCTGGAACTTGAGAAGGGCCAATGCCAACTATGTGAGGGACTTTTTTTAGGCCCTTCAGAAGGGTTTGAGGGGTGAGCTTACGCCAACCACACATCTTTATGATGAAGCCCCTACTCCTACTCCTCCTCCTCCTCCTGCCACAAATACACCACCAGAGGCACAGCCTCCAAGGAAGGCTGCAGAGAAGCATGGAGGGAAGGCTGCAGAGAAGCGTGGAGGGAAGACTGCAGAGCAGCGTGGAGGGAAGGCTGCACAGAAGAGTCGGAAGTGATTGCCTGGCTTCAGTCTGGTCTGACAGAAAACTCAGACTGTTGTAGTACCACAGCCTGGTTACATAGATGTCATCTGCTGCTGTTCCTGGTCTGTGGGAGTCCTGAGTCAGATTGTGCTCCCTATTTTATTGACTACGCAAGATCCCAATTTTGTTGGCCACTGACTTGATGTGTGCCCTGGGGGACAAAAGGCTTCATAAACTCCAAACATGTCTCCAGTGTTGCCTTCCTCTTTATTTTGTTAACCATAATAAATGGACATTTCATTTTCCCCCAAAAATGTAATATGTGCTTTTATTCCAAAACAACAGTTTGTTTGTGAGTAGTCAGGAAGATGTCAAAAAGACTATGGGGGTTATTTACAAAAGGCAAATTCATTTTGCAATGCAAGTACTAACTACAAGCGCAAAGTGCACTTGGAAGTGCAGTCGCTGTAAATCTGAGGGTAAGCTCTGAAATGAGGGGAAGCTCTGCTTATTTTATCATCCAATCATGTATAAGCTAAAATGCTTGTCCTGGCCTCGCCCCCCGTACTCCTGGAGTCTATGGGTAGCTATCCAGGCAGATAACCTTTTTCTGCACACACAATAATTGACTGCTAGTTCTTGTCTGTGTCTTTTATTGGCACGTTGCAGATTTTAATATACACGTGAATGACACATGTGATATGCGGTAAAACTGAAAACAACAAGAATAATATAACATTACCATACAATAGTAAACACCATATAAAATAATAACTAAAATGACTAACTTCTTTCACTGATAGCTTGTGGAGGAGGAAAAATAATATTGCTTACCTCCGATGCCATGGATGGGGAGAGATAGCATCTAGGCTGCTGCAATGAGATTGAACATGTTTATCCCTGTGGCTGTTTCACTTCCTGACTAAAGAGGATATGAGGATTTTTACATCATTTCCTAAGTGGCTGGATAATTTCTCTCATAAACTATATTAATGTTTGGTCAGTAAGCGTAACAGCTAACCTAGAACAAACATACTTTATAGCTTAACCACTTCCAGACCGGACCATTTTGCTGGCTTAAGACCAGACCACTTTTTGCGATTCAGCACTGCGTCGCTTTAACTGACAATTTGCGGTCGTGCGACGTGGCTTCCAAACAAAATTGACGTCTTTTTTTCCCACAAATAGAGCTTTCTTTTGGTGGTACTTGATCACCCCTGCATTTTTTATTTTTTGCGCTATAAACAAAAATAGAGCGACAATTTTGAAAAAAACACATAATTTTTTACTTTTTGTTATAATAAATATGCCCCAAAAACATATAAAACATTTTTTTCCCTCAGTCTAGGCCAGTGATGGCGAACCTTGGCACCCCAGATGTTTTTGAACTACATTTCCCATGATGCTCAACTAGACTTCAGAGTGTATGAGCCTCATGGGAAATGTAGTTCCAAAACATCTGGGGTGCCTAGGTTTGCCTTCACTGGTCTAGGCCGATACGTATTCTACATATTTTTGGTAAAAAAAAAATCGCAATAAGAATACAGATCAGGAACGTATTTGAAAACAGAAGCCGGGGTTAGGAAGCCTAAAACGTTAATCAGATGAGGCAGTATCAGGAAGCCAGGAGTCAGCATTGTCAGAAGCAAAAGATCAGGATCGGGAACCAGAAGAAACATCAGCCAGGCAAAGACATAACCGGAAACCCAGCAGAGACACCAGGCGACCAGGTAAAGGCACAGTGGGAATGAGCAAAGCAATTTAAATAGCAAAAAGGGCTGGTTGTAGGCTGAACTAATGAGGTAGGTAATGGTAACCAGGTAAGTCACTGTAGAAACAATGGATATCTGCTAATTAACTGACAGTTGAGCAGCCTTGAGCACTAAGAAGAGAGCCACTAGAAGCCCAGCCCGGACATTCTGTTATTTCCTATTCTATTCGATTTTATTCTATTCGAAAATTTAATTTTGGAAGATGGTTATATTCTTTCTATTCTATTCTATTCTATTTTATTGTTTTTACTATTCTATGCTTTTCTATTCTATTCTATTTTCTATTGTTTTTTAAATGCTATTATAATATTTTCTATTCTATTCAAAATTAAATGTTTTCCATTTGAATCCTGAATTTATTCTTATTGAAATTAAAATTTCAGAAGAAGGTTATATTTTTTTCTATCTTCTTATTCTATTTTTTTTCTATTATTTAATTTTCTATTATTTACTATTCTATTCAAATTCATTCTATTTCAAATTCAAATTTCAGAAGATAGTTATATTATTTATATATTATTCTATTCTATTCTTTTTTTTATTCCATTCCTTTAGTTTCTATTCTATTTTATCCTATTCTTATATTTTCTATTCTATTTTGTTTTGTTTTACTCTATTCTTTTCTATTCTATTCCTTTATTTTCTATTCTATCCCTTAATTTTCTATTCTATTTTTTGATATTATTTTATTTTCTATTCTGTCCTGTTTTACTCTATTCTTGTATTCTTGTATTTTTGTATTTCTTGTATTTTCTATTCTATGCTATTCTTTTCTATTCCTTTGTTTTCTTTTCCATTGTATTCTATTCAGAAATTCAAATTCGATTAGCAAGTTTGTTACGAAATTTCCTATTTCAGATTAGTTTAAATTAGTTACTATTGGGGGGGGCGTGGTTTGCCTAGAGAGAAGATTGCTGCCATTTCCTCAGCTTGGTCAGACCTCAGCCTTTCATCAGCTACCAAAGGGGACTGATACTGCGTTTGAGCTCGTAGATATGGGGACTTCATCCCGCGGAACATCAGGATGCAGATCGAGATCCCCAAGAGAACCCAACGGACGTGGTACTCCCAGTATTCTGGAGATGTTCCGGACCCACAGACTAAATATGATAGAAAACACCTCAGCCACATCAAGAGGACCTGATGGGATTACTTTGTCCCCTGCGCTTCCCTCTCCCGCTCCTTCCACTATGGCAACCAGCTCAGCGGCTCATCAACAACCAAGCCTTAATGATCTACGCACAGTTGTGGCAGGCATTAAGGATACTTTATTTGCGGCCATCACTGACCTCTGACATGAGATCCAAGCTATAGTGGGCAGAGTGCATGAGATGGAGAAGACGGCGCAGCACCAGACAGTACTCCGGAAAGTGGATCAAACAGTGAACACTCATACCTTCCAGCTCTGTGATGTTCAAAGACATGTGGAAGACCTTGACAATTGTGGAAGACATAATCTGAGGGTCAGAGGTCTTCCTGAGATGGTAGATAATGACCAAATACTCCCCACAGTGATGGCCATTTTTAACCAACTCATTGAAAAGCCCTGTCAGATGCCAATAGAGATGACAAACACTCAGAATACTGAATACAGCATCCCCTCCTGATGACACCTGCATGAGACTGAAGTATATGGACACACGCCCATTGTACACTGAGCCCGATTCGGGCAAGACTCTTTCCTAAGTTTTACATGGTCTTGCTGCCTTTAGTCATGTTGCAGGTACCTTGTGTCTATACATGTTGGTAACAGTCATTGAATGCGGTGTGCGGGGGGGGGGGGATGGGGAGCAGATGTGGTGCTCGACATACACGATATGGGATACCGCTGTCGTAACCTTCACTGTTCTGGCTGTCATCCCACATAATCCCAGGAGTGGCAACCCGGACAGAATGATCCTGCAAAGGGAGACTTTGTGGTCAGAGCGTCTTAACGCTACTCGAAGACCAGGACTAAATGAAACCCAATCATATAAGCCTTTCTTATACCCCCCCCCCTTTTTTTTTTGAACTCTAGAACTTTAATGGTAGGGCATAAATTTATATTTATTTATTATATCAATTAAAAACATTGTTTTTTTTTTATTTTTCTATATATGTTATTATAATAATTCTACTTATTTAAGTATATTTTCTTTTTTGATATTGTATTTTCTAATTTTTTTGTTTTTTTTATCTTACATATGATGTATATGTATTTTATTGTGATGCCGCTCTGGTCCTCGGGGCACGCAGTTTCATCCCGGTTGTTTTCTGGCTCTCTACACTGAGGCTTGTGGGCATTTGGTTGCTATAGTGCCGCTGTACAGCCCCATGCATCCGTTCTTTTTGTTTGACCGGATGCGTGGGGATTGATGGTAGAGTGGGGCGGGGCATTGTTGTCCTCCCCTAACTTCCGTCTCTGCCATGCGTGCTTGATCGCCGCCTAGCCTTTACCATGGCGATAGCTGGCGCTTGCGCAATGGCCTACGATGGGACCGGAAGTGCGTGACGCCTTTTAGTGACGCACTTCCGGTCGGGACATATTTAGTTTGTACTGGCGTCATTTGTCGTTTTTCATCTGGACCACTATGGCTTAATGCTGTACTGTGACGCTGATATTTATTTACAGGGTATACTTTTATTCTGGGCTTTACTCTTGGGCTTATTATGGTAATATCTACTGGGCATTGTAACATAAACTGATCACTAAGTCTGGTGTTACTTTTTCATTTTTATCTTTATTATAGGCACTTCATTTTTGGATGGGTCTTTTTCCCTTTCCTAGTCTGCCTTTAAGATATCGACAGGACATATTACTTATCCTGACGCATAATTCTATACTGAGCTTTTTTGAAGTCCAACTTTTTTGTTTCTGAGGTTATGCTGTTGCCTACTCCCATGCTGAAAATCCTGTGCATTCACTCAGGCTGCGTGGCACTTACTATGCGTTATTAGTCTTCTTTTGTTATGGTAAGCATTTCTTTGCAGCTTTATTTAATTGTTTTTTTATATATTGGAAGAGACTACTCTCTATATGGAGGCCCACCATCATTTAATTAAACAGATAAACCCAATGTCAGCAACAGGAATTTTTCCTCAAAGCTAAACATTGTTTATTTACTTACCCGTCTACTACTCTTTTTATTTCTAAGCTTGAGAGTTCCCTTCCAGATTAGACTCCATTTAACATACAAATATTGGTTATCAATATGTCCCCACTAGGCGACTTTGTTGCTGCCCCTTGTTTTTTCTTGATTATTTTTGGTAATTAGATGTATTATTATTAATTTATATGTGTATTCCTATGTATTATTTAGATTTTTTTATTGTTTATTAGAAAATTAGAACAAATAGTGTAGCGCTAATTTAAATAATAGTGTAATCACAAAAAAATCTGTGTACAATCATAAATACTATAAAAAACAGTGAATAAAGTCCTCTGTGATATGATTGATGCACAAAAAAGTTGTGATGAAACTTCTTCAGAAGCAATAGACGTTTCACTGATCAAGTGTAACCAAATGTATCAACTTGTCTGAAGAGATCTAAAAGGTAGGTAGAATACTCTTACCAGATATGTTGGACTCACCAGTCTTACGACAGTTGAGTCAGAAACGCTTAGGATCCAGACATAGGACCAGATGGTAGATTGAAGGTAATCAGACCGGATTTCAAGGAGACTTCAAATGACGGAAGACCTTGGGGGGCATCTCTCGGAATGTTCCTCGGAATGTTTCTCAAGTTGTCCACATCAGATGTAGCTCAGTTGGGATTCCAACCCCAAATGCAAGGGGAGGGGGTTCACGAAAATTGTGACAAAGAAAAAAGAAAGCTCCAAATGGTGCAGGTCAAAAAAAATATTAACCATCAGGTTTTATTAAAAGGTCATAAAAATGGACAAAAATTATGACAAGTGATCGCAAAAGACAGGATAAAAGCAATGTGGGGTGCCAGATGCGAGCCCGACGCGTTTCGATAAAGAGTGTCTTCAACAGGGGCATGATGGAACCCACCACATTGCTATCAAATTTATAAAGTTTCTAAAGCAGACCCGCCTATAAGGGGGCGGGGTCTGTAATCAAAAAACAAACTGTGTGTAAACTGGCAGTCCAATAGTATTAAGCTGTGGGAGGGCCACATCTAAATGTCATGCACATACACGTATTAAGATTTGACTTATAAAGGACATAAAAAACATATACATGTGAATTCACTTATTAAAGAGACCTTATGCTCATGTATTTCATATAAGCAATTCAATAAGTGTCTTATAACAGCAAAGCGATCCATGATAAATTAATACTCAACTCTTATTAAGTGTGTATAGTATAGCTGACAGGAGAGCAAATATTATCTCCGGTGTACTGGGCAACAAATCAACGTGATTGTGCCAGATGGCTACTCACGTTAGATACAGGGCTGCAGTTCAGGTCGATCCATATATGTGACATTAGTGACATTAGTGTTTAGTTGGAGCCAGGAGCCATATATGTGACATTAATGACATTAGTATTTGATTAGATCGAGCCAGATGTCACGTGGTCAGTCAAAGTCACGTGACGTAATCGCGTCATGACCCAGAGTGCGTCAAATCGGCCTCAACCTATCCCATGGCCCGCACAATGCGTTGCCATGGTAGGAGGACGCTGAGAGAACGTCTGTTCTCACGTCTGTTTTCACGCCAGATGGGTGAGTCTCCCATAAAAATAAATCAAAATCATAAGGGCACCCCTGAAAAAGTTTTTGGGTACAATGATGAGAACATCAAATAATTGAACTAAAAGCTATTGAACCAAAAGAGGCCGTTTTAGGCTTGGTTAATGAAACTATTGATGTCCCAGTCCGTATTGACTTTTTTCAGTCCCGTAGGGCCACCATTTTCAAATTTCTGCATATTTGTTATCTACGCAGATTGCATGTAATGTTACGGTTCTTTTTTGTTGATTTGGTTTGCGTCTGAGTTTCTGCACAATATTACATACCATCATACGCATGAGAACTTTTGTTTCTCTGCAGGTGTGGTGTTTTTTGTTTTCTTTTAATTTGATGATAATTCCATGTAAATATCTTGGGACATTTTTGGACTGCCCTGTGATGTTATTTTTAAGCAGTCATCTGGCGCGAAAACAGACGTTCTCTCAGCGTCCTCCTACCATGGCAACGCATTGTGCGGGCCATGGGATAGGTTGAGGCCGCTTTGACGCACTCTGGGTCATGGCGCGATTACGTCACATGACTTTGACTGACCACGTGACATCCCAGCGCGTCAGCGGTTGCTGTGGCAACATATAAACAATATACCTGACGATATGCTCCTGGCTCGATCTAATCAAATACTAATGTCATTAATGTCACATATATGACTCCTGGCTCCAACTAAACACTAATGTCACTAATGTCACATATATGGATCGACCTGGATGAACTGCAGCCCTGTATCTAACGTGAGTAGCCATCTGGCACAATCACGTTGATTTGTTGCCCAGTACACCGGAGATAATATTTGCTCTCCTGTCAGCTATACTATACACACTTAATAAGAGTTGAGTATTAATTTATCATGGATCGCTTTGCTGTTATAAGACACTTATTGAATTGCTTATATGAAATACATGAGCATAAGGTCTCTTTAATAAGTGAATTCACATGTATATGTTTTTTATGTCCTTTATAAGTCACATCTTAATACGTGTATGTGCATGACGTTTAGATAGACATATATGTGGTGGACTGGCTGAAGACGTTGGTGGCCGTGTTTGTGTTGGCCCTCCCACAGCTTAATACTATTGGACTGCCGGGGGGCGTGGCCTGGCTGAGCTTGATGGCGGTCGCTTAAGCTCTTAGCTCCGACATCCCAGGACGAAAGCTATTGCCTACCACAGGTCTTCCCACCGATGTTTTACATCTAACGATGGGTACAGCCTCCCGTTCGTCCTCCGCATCCAGATCTCGCTCCCCGAGGGAAAATTCTGCAGGACAACCGCCTCAAAACATCCCGGAGATGTTCAGGTCACAACGAGGAAACATGGCGCCTTCCCGCCACAGCGCACCTCAGGCCGCAGACGCTCGCCCTCACTCACAGGGGACGATCGTCCTATCTAATAACCTTATAGTTGGGAACGCAGCGGCTCAGAGATCAACTGATCATTCCCCGCAGGCGGCTTCCTCACCGCAATCGATCAGCATGAACGACCTCCGTTCCGTCGCCTCAGATATCAAAGACACGTTATCTGCAGCCAGTGCTGAACTCAGGGTAGACATTAGAGGCCTTTCGGATCGTATGCATACGGTGGAACAGATTACAGACCAACATGAAATATCGCTCCGCAAGACCACAAGGAAGCTGGACTCCCACACTCTACAAATGAGAGATATTCAGCGACATTTGGAAGATTTGGACAACAGGGGAAAGCGTCACAACCTGAGGGTTAGAGGCCTCCCTGAATCGGTTGAAGCTGACCAAATCACCTCAGCAGTCACCTCCATCTTTAATGATATTCTGGGAAGACAGCCTCAATCTAACATTGAATTTGAACGTATTCACCGCGCCTTAAGACCGAAGGGAAGAGACAATGATCCTCCAAGGGATATAGTTTGTTGCCTGGTCAACTACCACCTCAAAGAGGACATTTTAAAAGCTGCCAGAACAAGGCAAACCATAACTTTTGGCTCTACCCCTATTCAGATTTTTCAGGATCTCTCTAGTATAACTTTACAACACCGCAGAGATTTGCGCCCCCTGCTGGACGTTCTGAAGACTCACGGCATACAGTACAAGTGGAAGTTTCCTTTCTGCCTCGCAGCCTCTGACTCCGGCCGTACTGCACACCTTAAAGTACCGGAAGACTTACCGAACTTTTGCTCTATTCTGAATATCCCCATGGTTGAGCTCCCTAATTGGTACGCCTCCTTCCGTCCGATGATACCTAAAGTGCCCAGACAACACGCGGATCCGATGGATACTCACGATACCTCCTTCCGCAGACGAAGATCCCCCTCGGGACCGAGGGGTCGGCGTCCACCTGATATCACCCGCGGGGATCACAGTCCCTCCTCCTCTCCACGCGCCCGTCAGGCGAGAAGAGAATACTGAATGAGTTGCCGTCCTTTACTCTTCACTTTTTCTTTCTGGTCAGACTTTTACACCTAGTTATGTTATCTGTTACTTTCCCGCCAGAACGAACTGTCTTCTCTACTCGTGACTGTCCGCAGTGAGTTACTAGTTACCATACGTTCATGTTGCATCGGTTTTTGTTATTTTTTTTTTCCCTGTTATGCTCTTCACTTCAGCTCGTTGGCGGTACACGAACACTTTTAGTCCTGCAGTACACCTACCCCAGATCGGATACAGACTTGGTCCCCATGTGCCTTTTTAGTTACTGCTCTGGTTATGACAAAGCGATCTGTGCTACTTCTTCGCAGTACCCTCCGATTTGTATTGCTTTCAGGATATAGCATCGTGCGACAGCTCGTATACTACCAGAGGAATTTTTGGATCCAGCCTTCCTTCGGGACACCGTTCGTTACCGGTTACCGACGAGTCTGTTCCCTGCCATCCCACTTTGGATGTTTACACGATATCATTCTGTACATCTCTCCCTATGCTGTCTGCCATATGTGCCCTAAGCAGACTGATCGTAATGTCTTCTTCGCAGAACTGATGACTGCTACATATCCTGGAATCTTTCGTCAATTCCCGAACCCACTCGTTTAAGCCTCCCTCAGTGACAATGCCGGACTGAAGGAGATTTCTACCCGCAATAGTCCCCACTATACACTCGTCGCATAAGACTGGACTTCTTCTTTCTTTCACAGATTCTCCAGTTGATAAGTATTATTATCCTGATTTGTTGTTGTTATATTGCGGTAATGTTATTATGTTTCACGAGCTTATTCTCTCTACTTTACCATTTTCTGCGTTCGACTCCGGAAGGCGACTATTTGTTCCCACGTCGCCTGCGGATTCGGACGTGCTCACCGAACATCTTGGGGTTTCTTATAAATGTTGAATATACGGTCGTACCTTTATAACTTGAGTTTGTTTATCCACAACTTTATATATGTGTGTAATTAAATGATCCTCTGGTGCGCACTGTGATATACAACGACACACATCTACTTAGTTTATTCGCACATCAGGACCCTCTGTTAACTGTTCTCCCTTCGTTAGTTCATTTAAGTACACACCAATCATACTGCAGACCTGCTCCCATCACGCACATCTCATAGTCCTGGGATGTCGTGTGGACGTCCAATCGACGAATTTTCTGTGATCCGTTGTTGGGATGAGACTTGGCCAACCCCACTGTAGGGTGTCGTCTGGGATCCCCTTCGTATAGTGTCGGGGACTCCCTGCCTCATCCTACCCTTCTTTGTTTTTCTCGTACCACCGAACAAGTGGTATGATTCTCTCTGCCCTTCCCCCCCACTCATTCCCTCCCCACACACGCCCTTCCTCTTTCCGCAGCATTAACAATTAGCCCCTTTGCACTCAGATCCGTTCTAATTACTGTTCGGACTGTTCCCACCCCCCTAGCGTCCCCCCCCCTAATTCCCATTGCTTTGCTTTGATCTACTTGCACCTCCCTGAACATGTCGGAAGCACGTTCTTCTCGAGACGACCGTACTTCTCCACCTGACCTCACAGCCGGTACAAAATTCTACTCGATCAATATTCGAGGTTTAAACACTCCCGAAAAGAGATCAAAATTTCTTCTTGCTTTACATAGAGCACACGCACAAATAGCTCTGGTCCAAGAGACGCATTTTAGGACTGATTCCATACCCAAACTACATGACACAAATTATCCGACGGTATATCACGCTACGACGGCAGAATCGAAATCTAAAGGAGTCTCTATCTTAGTTTCTAAACATTGCCTTCTCACTGTCACGGATGTCCTGTCGGACCCGATGGGCCGATATATCTTCCTCAAAGGATACCTGCACAATAGACCTGTTACTATAGCTAACATTTATGCTCCAAATTCTAGACATGTTCCATTCTTCCGAGATGCACTCTCTCAACTCCCCACTTTCCACCACGGGATGCTCGTCCTGGGGGGAGACTTTAATATCCCGCTTTCCCCAGACATCGATACGTCTAACGGTACCTCTTGTATCACTTACAGAGCATTGCGGGCCATCAAAATGGAACTCCAATCTCTTACGCTACATGACACCTGGCGTATGTTACACCCAAGCACTAAAGACTTCACGTTTTTCTCCCCACCTCATAATAAATATTCACGCATAGACTATTTTTTTCTTACACAAACCGATGTAGGCTGCTTGATGCAAGCCACCATAGAACCGGCATTTCTCTCAGATCACAATCCGATTACTATCACTCTCAACCTGACGACTACACCCCAACGTCCACTGATATGGAGACTCGATGACTCATTACTCCTAGACCTTGACCACAAACAAGCCATCCTGGAATGCTTACAAAACTACTTTTCAGACAACTCCGGTGCTGATTCCTCTATGGAAACCATATGGGCTGCGCACAAATGTGTAGTGAGGGGACTGCTCATTTCTTTAGCTGCTAAGCGGAAAAAACTTAGAGAAGCTCGTATCACGGAGTTACATAGTCGCATACGCACGTTGGAGCGGACACATAAACGCACCCTTGCGTCCTCCAGTCTCACCGAACTTACCAAAGCCAGGGAAGAGCTTTTAGAGGAATTACAATTGTCAGTTAAACGTAAATTTGCTCTCACACACAAAATGTTTTATGAATTCGGAAACAAGGCTGGCAAATTTTTTGCGAAAGCTCTAAAGAATAAGAGAATGCTATATACTATACATAAGATTGTGACCCCCACAGGGACTCCTGTTGTCGCACCTGATGCCATAGCTACACACTTTGTTAACTATTTTCAATCTTTATATAATCTGCCTCGAGCTTCCCATAATGCTGACCCCGCGCCCCGGGCTGACATGATTCATGACTTTCTATCGAAATATGTCCCGTCCCCCTTGAATACCATTGACATCTCCTCCCTAGAGGCCCCTATCTCGCTGCTAGAAATTAAGGAAACCATTAAGCACTTGAAGTCCGGGAAGAGCCCGGGCCCAGACGGATTAACAACAGCATACTATAAATCCTTCCTTGATCTGTTGTCCCCACACTTAGCTGAGACCCTTAATGCCCTTCCACAATCCACGAGAAATAATTCGGACCTCCTAGAAGCACATATTACCGTAATTCCCAAACCAGGTAAAGATCCTTCCTTAGTCACTAACTATCGCCCCATTTCTTTACTTAATGTAGATTTGAAAATATACGCCAAAATTTTAGCAAATCGCCTATCACCCCTACTCCCTGATCTGATATCCAATGACCAAGTAGGCTTTGTCCCTGGTAGAGAGGCCAGGGACAATACCATTAAGGAAATAAATATTCACCACTGGCTCACCACGTCCCAATCGGAAGGCTTTTTTCTATCCCTAGATGCTGAGAAGGCGTTCGACAGGGTGGCCTGGGATTATATGATTTCCACTTTGCAGTATATTGGAATCCCTCCTAGACTACTACAAATGATACAGCTCTTATACTCAGCTCCGTCTGCGAGGGTTAAAGTTAATGGCCACCTGTCGAACGCCTTCTCTATCACCAATGGCACACGCCAAGGTTGCCCTCTTTCCCCACTCATCTTTGTGCTTACCCTAGAGCCACTCCTTAACATGCTCAGAGACAACCAAAACATAATGGGGATATCGATTAACAATCATACATACAAACTAGCCGCCTACGCGGATGATATTCTGCTCTTTCTCTCCAACCCGGTCATATCGATCCCCAACCTCCTACGAGATTTAGACTCTTATCATATCATATCTAATTTGAAAATCAACTTTGACAAATCTAAAGCATTACCGGTCACCCTGTCGGAACGCCTTGTATCACAATGTAAAGGTAACTACCCTTTCCAATGGGAACGTAACACATTGACATACTTGGGAATTAAACTCCCAAATACGCTCTCCCAATTATATGACTGTAATTTCGGTCCAGCTCTTCTAAACATCCAAGAAGACCTCCTGAAATGGCACAGGACGTCCTTTTCGTGGTTTGGGAGGATTGCTATTTTAAAAATGAATGTGCTCCCGAGGTTGTTGTATCTTTTACAGGCTATACCCATTGATCTCCCCCAAAAGATTCTTTAACGCTTACAAACAGATGTGCAGAGCCTTTATATGGTCTCATAGATCCCCTCGTCTAAGTTGGGCGAAGCTAATTCTTCCTAAAACAAAAGGAGGCCTAGGTTTGCCAGACATTCACACTTATTACCACGCTAACCTCCTACAGAGAATACTAGATTGGCATTTGCACCTTGATTCCAAAGCATGGGTCCGTTTGGAACAAACACTGAGTCCGCTCCCACTGATTAATCTACCATGGATTCCCAAATCTTGTATCCCCGAGTCATGCACAAAACACCCTTTGATTGGACCCTCGCTTAGGGCAGTTCACCAAACCTCCAATACTCTTGGCTTACACCTTCCTAATGGTCCAATGACGCCTTTGTCTACCAACCCGGCCTTCCCACCAGGTGTTATGTCTACCGACCCCTCGACTCCACAGCCCCAACCTTCTTATAGAGCATTCCAATTTTTTAGACGTAAAATGTTGCTCTCTTACCCGGAGATGACAGCTGAATTTCCGGAATTACATTTACCTTTTTTTAAATATTTACAAATCCGACACTTTTTCTATTCCGCTAGGCCTCTTTCGAGTTGATGCAGAGAATTAACCCCTTTTGAGAATTTATGCAATAGTCAGGAACCCCAAACGCATATTATCTCTCGGATTGTGGCTCTACTCACTACAGACAATGTGTCGCACGCCCCCACTCGACAATTGTGGGAGACTGAACTTTGTGCTAATTGGTCCAATAAAGACTGGGAATCTATTTACTACCACACACATAAGGGTTCCCTTAGTGTTTCCACACAGGAAAACAGATACAAACTATGCTCGAGATGGTACCGCACCCCAGATAGGGTACATAAGATATTCCCAGATGTATCC
Organism: Lithobates pipiens; assembly: GCF_037356315.1. NCBI lineage: Eukaryota > Metazoa > Chordata > Amphibia > Anura > Ranidae > Lithobates > Lithobates pipiens. The sequence goes on from NW_027507758.1 coordinate 230,068,813, forward strand.
CCAGTGTGTTGGCGATGTGACTCAGCGATAGGCTCCTTTCTCCACATCTGGTGGGACTGCCCGGCAATACAAACATTTTGGAAAAAAGTTCACGACCAAATCACTCAAATAACGACTTATCAACTAGAATTCTCCCCAGCCCAATACCTCTTACATCACACTCCCATTCCTTTCCGCAGCTATAAACGCTCACTTACTCTACATTTGATTAACGCAGCTACTCAATGCATTCCCAGATGGTGGAAGTCAAAATCAACCCCCACTTTGGAAGACTGGTACCGACAGATTAATAGGACTGAAGAAATGGAAAGACTCATTTTTCAATCACATGACAAACATGATAAATTTACCCAAATTTGGTCTTGCTGGATACACTTTCGATCAACTTCTACTACATCTCCTTTTCATTCTGACCGGAGACATCCTACACCTCCGTGACTCCATTACCCCTGGCACTTTAAGCACCCCCTTTTATCTTTTACCTCCCTAACCTGCCCTCCCCTCCTATTTCTCCCTCATAACCCCTAAGTTAAAAACTTTTTGCTTATTCCAACCTCTCTATACCTAATCCTTCGTAACACGAAATAAGCGGTTTATGACTCCATGCAGTGATGTTCAACAATCCTGTCATACCTCCGATAGGTCTCCTACAGTGTGTCTTTCCCATCCACAGCAAGTTCCCGTAAGGGGTGGATGGTTGAAAGATACACATAATACTCCCAATGGTACCCAGATTCCCGAGACCTTCTTTCGTTATTTCGCCCCGTGTTGTTACCCTTGACCCCCTTCTCCACATCCCACCTTAACCTGACTTATATGACTCAGTTGATGAAGATATAAACATATAAATGCTTCTGATAATAATACTGTTTGCCTCCGATTGTATTTCTTTACAAACTTGATGTTATTATCTGATAGATGATATTCCCGACTGTGATTGTACTTGGCATATTGTATTGTATCAGTAATGCATGAACCTGGCTGATATTGTACTGTGATACTTCTTATACTTTAATAAAATGTTTGAAACAAAAAAAAAAAAAAATACTATTGGACTGCCAGTTTACACACAGTTTGTTTTTTGATTACAGACTCCGCCCCCTTATAGACGGGTCTGCTTTAGAAACTTTATAAATTTGATAGCAATGTGCTGGGTTCCATCATGCCCCTGTTGAAGACACTCTTTGTCGAAATGCGTCGGGCTCGCATCTGGCACCCCACATTGCTTTTATCCTGTCTTTTGCGATCACTTGTCATAATTTTTGTCCATTTTTATGACCTTTTAATAAAACCTGATGGTTAATATTTTTTTTGACCTGCACCATTTGGAGCTTTCTTTTTTCTTTGTCACAATTTTCGTGAACCCCCTCCCCTTGCATTTGGGGTTGGAATCCCAACTGAGCTACACCTGATGTGGACAACTTGAGGAACATTCCGAGGAACATTCCGAGAGATGCCCCCCAAGGTCTTCCGTCATTTGAAGTCTCCTTGAAATCCGGTCTGATTACCTTCAATCTACCATCTGGTCCTATGTCTGGATCCTAAGCGTTTCTGACTCAACTGTCGTAAGACTGGTGAGTCCAACATATCTGGTAAGAGTATTCTACCTACCTTTTAGATCTCTTCAGACAAGTTGATACATTTGGTTACACTTGATCAGTGAAACGTCTATTGCTTCTGAAGAAGTTTCATCACAACTTTTTTGTGCATCAGTCATATCACAGAGGACTTTATTCACTGTTTTTATAGTATTTATGATTGTACACAGATTTTTTTGTGATTACACTATTATTTAAATTAGCGCTACACTATTTGTTGTTCTATATTGTTTAACTTTGTTTGTTTGAAGTGTTGGCAGCTGTTTTTTTGCACGTTTCTGTGCTAGTTAGACATAGCGCAGTGTTTCCCCTTTTCCTTTACTTCTGTTTATTAGAAAATTGCTGCTCCTGAGGAAGCGTATTCCACACGTAACATGACGAGCTTCTGAAAAATTGACATACCCGGACCTAGATTTGGACACACAATTGATTGAATATTTACATCAGGCAATTAAGAACTTGCATGGTTCATTGTCACGAATGTGGCTATATTAGATATTATGTGATGTCATTCTCTATATGTGTAGGGTATATTAATAACAAATGTTATTGTTGTGTTACTTATTTTTGTAGTAACTGTACCCCAGTCTTTTATATTTATTTTTAATAAAACAAGATAAATTTTATTTATGTTTTTTTTTTATATCTATTACTGTATGCCTATAAAGTCCACGTTATGTAGCATTTCGATCCCCACCAGCTTACTCTTACTAGCATCTGGCTCTTGGTTTGACGGCACAAACATGATACCACCTTTTATTCTACTAACCAGCTCCCATGCAGTGGTACACCTTGATTATATTTCTCTCTACAAAACCGTACCATCTCAATACCACTGATATCACCCAACTTCTGACCCCACAGGTCAGGCGAGCAGGCCCTCAACTGCGGTCAGACTCGCTATCGCCCAAACCCCTCAGTACTTCCCTCATACTACTACCCCCACAAAACTTTCCTACTTCTGATCAGTGTACTGGACGCACATCCCACACCTTAACGTACCTGCCCGATCCATTGGGGTACAGGTTTTCTCTATGCATACCTGCCACAGCTCTCGCAGCCCTACACGCTTCACAATCTCCTAGAACTTTCTACTTACATTGAGGATGGCTACTTCATCCCCGAACAGTGTCCTACCTCGGATCAAACTCATCTGGCTAAACATGAAGGGGCTCAACACACCTGAAAGGCAGTCTCAAGTATTCCTATCTATGCAAAGAAATAAAGCGGATGTGCTGTTTCTACAAGAAATGCATTTTCGTAAGGATGCTATCCCGAAACTACATAATCACTATTTCACTACAGTACATCATTCCGCGAACAAAATATCTAAGCCTAAGGGAGTTTCCCTCCTTATAGCTAAACATAGTCTGCTCCAACTTCTTGACTAGGGATGAGCTTCGTGTTCGAGTCGAACACACGTTCGACTCGAACATCAGCTGTTCGCCCGTTCTGCGAATTCCGAACATTATGGGCTGTTCACGCCAAATTCGTGTGGCGTTCACGGCCCACAATGCACTGCGTCATCGCAGTGCATTGCTGGCTCATGATTGGCCAAGCATGCACTGTGACCCCGCATGCTTGGCCAATCACAGCGCCAGCAGCGAGGAGAGCCATGATTGGCCACAGGCAGGATGAAAGATATATATATAATTTTTGGGGCTTCTGAGTGATTTTCTAGCAGAAAATACTGGATTTTTACTTGTAAGCAACAAGTGTCAAAAAAGATTTAGTCTTTGGTTAAACTGAGAACTTCTACACACGGAGTTCAGCCCATTGAAGAAGAAACATTGTATCATTTTGTTCTTTTCTTGGCAGCCTGCCCAGAGAGGATGAAAGTCCTTCACTGATGTCTTCAGGCAACTTACATTGACTTCTATCACAGAAGTCTTCTGCAAGTCATAATAAGCATAATGACTGAAAAACGCGGTAATAAACGCCGCGAATCGCGGTAAAAAACGCCGCAAGAAACGCAGCAAAAAAACGCTGATCCGAAATCCGGAATTCGTAAACAAAAGTTCGTATTCCGTACAGAATTCGGACGCACGGCAATTCGTATTTTGGATCCTCCAGAATGTACGAATTTTGAGAAATTCGTACGAATTTGAGATTCGTATGAAACAAATCGCACATGTCTATTCTGTAGTGGTTGTTGTCTGCGTGCCCTGACTGCAGTATACACCGCTATATTCACCTCACCTATATAGCTAGTGATCTATCTTTTATAATAGAGCTTGCAGTCAGTAGTGTTAGGAGCTTGTGCGTGCTGTCTGCGTGCTCTGTACCCAGTACACACTGCTATATCCACCTACATAGCTCTTCTCTATTTGAGCCATCTGCAGAAGTTATTGGAAGTTGTGTGTGCCTCCAGCACAGCACAGTATACATCTGTATATACCCCTTTATCTCTGGTGTTCTATAATAAAGGTATCTGCAGGAGTTAGTGGGTGTTGTGTGCCTCCAGCACAATATACACCTGTATCTACCCTTTATTGCTGTTCTCTAATAGAGCCATCTGCAGGGCTTAGTGGGTGTTGTGTGCCTCCAGTACAGTATACACCTTTATCTCTGGTGTTCTATAATAAAGGCATCTGCAGGAGTTAGTGGGTGTTGTGTGCCTCCAGCACAATATACACTACCCAACTGCTGTTTTACCCAACTCCCTTCAGGCCATTACCATGTCTGGAAGGCCAGCAAGGAGAGGCAGACAGGTGCGAGCCGATAAAAGAGGGCAAGCAGGCTCTGTGTCTAGAGACAACAGTGCTGGTCGTGGAGGCAGTGCATTGTCATCAGCACGTGGCCATGGGACACACTTGTCCTTCTTTTCGGCAGCTGGACATGTTGAGCCGCAACATGCCAACGACTTGGTAGAGTGGATGACCAACCCCTCTTTATCATCCTCATCCTCTCTCACCCAGTCTCAGGGTACTAGCAAAGCAACTACCAACGCATCGTCTTCCCTCGTCTCAATGTCATCATCAGTGACTCCTTCCCTAGACCCACCACGTCCTCCTGAGGAGTCTCCTGAACTCTTTGAGCACAGTGTTGGGTACATGCTCCAGGAGGATGCCCAGTGTTTTGTAGGCTCTGATGATGACACTCAGCTAGAGGAAGGCAGGCTCAAGAAGGACAGCAATCTGGCAGTCATGTTCCACAAGCTGCAGCATATTGCCAGGTTTGCTACAGCGATGAAGAGGGAGGGGATGATGAGGGCACTGACTCCACGTGGGTGCCTGGTAGGAGAGAGGAGGAGGAGGAGGAGGCACATGTACAACGAGGCAGGATGCCCTCCAGGTGCCAGCTTAGGGGCAGCACACCGACTGAGTCACACCGCAGAGCTCCGCCTGTGCAGGGCGCTGCCTCTGCGCATTATTCTAAAAGTTCTTTGGTGTGGGCCTTTTTTGAGACGAGTGTATCAGACGCACCGCTGCTATTTGCAACATATGTCTCAAGCGTATCTCGCGTGGCCAAAACATCAGCCGCTTGGGCACCACATGCTTGACCAGACATATGTTGACCTGCCATGCAGCTCATTGGCAAGCGTACCTCAAAGACCCACACCATAGAACAAAGCGGACCTCTCCTTGCTCCTCATCAGCTGGCATCTCCAACCCCACTAGACCTTCAGTTCTCTCTGAAACCTGCTCTGAGAGGAATGAAGGTGTAGAATTAGGTGTGTCACAGCCAAGTGCTTCCGGGCACTCTGCTAGCAGTACACCCACGTCCGATTATAGCAGGCAAATGTCCCTGCCCCAGCTGCTGGACCGGCGAAAGAAGTTCACTCCCAGCCATCCACATGCCCAGCGGTTGAATGCTAGCTTGGCTAAATTGCTAGCACTTCAACTGCTGCCTTTTCAGTTGGTAGACTCGGCCTCCTTCCGTGAGTTTGTACAATGTGCGGTTCCTCAGTGGCAGGTCCCCAAACGCCACTTTTTCTCACGGAAGGCGATTCCGGCTCTCTACCAGCATGTGGAAGGCAATGTCCTTGCCTCGCTGGACAGGGTGGTCAGCGGTAAGGTGCATATTACCGCTGACTCATGGTCCAGCAGGCATGGACAGGGACGTTACCTGTCTTCATGGCCCATTGGGTCACTCTTCTGGCAGCTGGGAAGGATGCAGGACAAGGTGCAGTAGTGTTGGAGGTTGTTCCACCACCACGCCTCCAAAATGCTACTATTGGTTGTGACACACCTCTCTCCTCCACCCCCTCCTCTTCTTCTTCCTCCATGGCCTCTTCTAGTGCTCTGTCCTCCGAACCAGCGATGCTCCGTAGGCGTTCCAGGGGCTACGCAAGTACCTCAGGCAAAACGATGCCATGCTGTGCTTGCGCTGGTTTGTTTGGGGGACAGGAGCCACACTGGGGCGGATGTTTTGTCAGCTCTGCAGGGGCAGGCCGAGAGGTGGTTGACGCCATGCCAGCTTAAGCCAGGAATGGTGGTTTGCGACAATGGCACCAACCTCCTCTCCGCCCTCCGACAGGGACAACTGACCCATGTGCCCTGTGTAGCTCACGTCCTTAACCTGGTGGTGCAGCGGTTCTTGGGCAGGTACCCGGGCTTACAGGATGTCCTGAAGCAGGCCAGGAAAGTCTGTGTGCATTTTCGCCGATCATTTAATGCCTGTGCTCGGCTGGCTGAGCTCCAAAAGGAGTTGAACCTGCCCAAGAACCGCCTTATATGTGACATGCCCACCAGGTGGAACTCAACGTTGGCCATGCTGCAGCGGCTGCACACGCAGCAGAGGGCCATCAATGAGTACCTGTGCGACTACTGCACCAGGACAGGGTCAGGGGAGCTCGTTTTTTTCTCACCACGCCAGTGGGGCATGATCAGGGATGCATGCACTGTCCTGTCACCGTTTGAGGAGGCCACAAGGATGGTGAGCAGTGACAGTGCATGCATCAGTGACACTGTACCTCTTGTCCACCTCTTGGAGCATACGCTGCATGGAATAATGGACAGGGCACTTGAGGCAGAACAGAGGCAAGAAGAGGAGGACTTCCTTGCCTCTCAAGGCCCCCTTTATCCAGACAGTGTTCCTGCTGTGCCACCCATCACACAGGAAGAGGATGAGGAGGAAGAAGAGGAGGAGGAGGATGATTGTGTCAGCATGGAGGTGGAGGCTGGCACTCAGCATCAGCAGCAGCAGCAGCAGCAGTCTTGTAGGGATGATTTACAGTCCCAAGAAACACGTGGACTTGTACGTGGCTGGGAGGAGGTAGCTGCGGATCATGTTGTACTTAGTGACCCAGAGGACTCTGGACCGAATGCCTCAGCTAACCTACGCTGCATGGCCTCCCTGATCCTGCAAAGCCTGCGGAAGGATCCTTGTATTCTTCGGATCAAGGAGAGGGACCATTACTGACTGGCCACTCTCCTTGATCCACGGTACAAGAGTAAGGTTGCCGACCTTATCTTGCCATCGCAGAGGGAGCAGAGGATGAGACATCTCCGGGAGGCCTTGCAGAAAGGTCTGTGCAACGCGTTCCCAGAGACTGGGAGGTTACAAACTCCTGGTCCTGGACAACGTGTTGCTGAGGCATCGGTCAGAAGGAGCGGTGGAGAAGGTGGCCATCTGACTGATGCTTTCAGACAGTTTTTTAGTCCACAGCCCCAAGGTATGATCGGTTCCAGCAACCATCGCCAGCGTCTGATTTACATGGTGCAGGAATACCTAGCGGCAAGATGAATCAGTCTTGGATCACCCACAGCTACCAAGCACCTGAAGCTGATATAACCAAATAATTTTTTTTGAAATATCACATCCCTTCAAGACTGCCTATGCTGATGCTGAGTGACTGTCCTGTTATGTTGATTGTCTATCCTCTTCCTCCTCCGCTGATATGTTGGAAGAATATTTCTGGTTCTGGGTGATGCCATCAGCCCAATTTTTCTGCCCCTGTTTAACAGGGGCGTTTAAGTACAATTTGTGATGCAATGCTTTGCAGCAGGGATAATTCCTGCAATAAAACTAGAGTATATGGGAGAGGTTGCAGTGTGGTGGCACCAGCACCAGTGCCTAAGGCCCAATTTTTCTGCCCCTGTTTAACAGGGGCGTTTAATTACAATTTTTGATGCAATGCTTTGCAGCAGGGCTAATTCCTGCAATAAAACTAGAGTATATGGGAGAGGTTGCAGTGTGGGGGCACCAGCACCAGTGCCTAAGGCCCAATTTTTCTGCCCCTGTTTAACAGGGGCGTTTAATTACAATTTTTGATGCAATGCTTTGCAGCAGGGCTAATTCCTGCAATAAAACTAGAGTAAATGGGAGAGGTTGCAGTGTGGTGGCACCAGCACCAGTGCCTAAGGCCCAATTTTTTCTGCCCCTGTTTAACAGGGACATGTAATTACAATTCTTGATATAATATTTCACAGGAGGGCCCGTTCCTGTGCCCACCCAGAGTAACTGTGAGGACTTATAGTGTTGTGGCACCAGCACCACAACCACCAAAGTTCAATTTTTCTACCACTGTTCAACAATGGCATGTAATTACAATTCTTGATATAATCGTTCACAGCAGGGCGCTCCAGCGCCCAGCAAGAGTCACTTTGAGGGCTTACAATGTTGTGGCAAAACCAACACCTTGTTCCGCCATTTCTGCAGAGCATATAGGGCAGGCCCCTACTTTCAAACATCCAACTTACAAACATCTCCTACTTGCAAACGGAAGGAGACAACAGCAAGTGAGATGAAAAAAGATGGACGACAAAACAAATTATACAGGGGTGATAACCCTTCCCTATGTTTTCCAAAAAGCTTAAAAATAGTTTTTTTGACTGGAGCTACACTTTAAAAATGTACCAGTTGAAAATTACAAACAGATTCAACTTAACACAACAAACCTACACAGTCCCTGTCTTGTTTGCACCGCCTGTATACTGTTGTTCTGAGTATATAGGGCCTGGGGGCCACACGCATTTCCTTTTTATTAATATGGGTACTGGGTTCCCCTTAATATGTACAAGACCCAAAGGGGCTGGTAATGGGCAGGGAGGGCTACCCATGCCATTTTTCTCAATGATTTTCAACCATATTGCAGGAACCAGATATAACATTAAAACCGCAAGCAGTTTTAAATGATGTTATTTCCGTTTAATGTCATTTTGTGCAGGGACTGTTCTAAACACGGGAAACATGTGGCACTTCACAGGCATATTACAGACACCCCCCAGGCACCATATTTAAAGGAATATTTCACTTTTTTTTTCACTTTAATCGTCATTAAAATCAGTGCTCCCGCCAAAACTGCCATTTTTAAAAACATTTTAGGCATTGACCCATGTCCCCTGGGGCAGGAGCCAGGTCCCCAAACCCTTTTTAGGACAGTATCTTGCATATTAGCCGTTAAAATTAGCACTTTTAATTTTGAACGTTTGAGTCCCATAGACTTCAATGGGGTTCTAAAGTTAGTACGAATTTGGGGTCCGTTCGAAAGTTCTGGTGCGAACCGAACCGGGGGTGCTCGGCTCATCCCTATTCTTGACATGATAACTGATAACGAAGGTAGATTTATCTTTGTCAAGGGGACTTACATGGGCAGAAAAATCACACTGGCAAATATATACACACCAAACTCGCAGCAGGTAACCTTCTTTCGGGGACATCGTTAAAGCGTTAATAACTTTCACAGAAGGCACATTGATTCTGGGGGGGAGACTTCTACGTACCCCTGAACCCGATCCTCGACACGTCCAATGGCAAATCCTCCCTCCCTTTTGCTGTACTTCGATCCATCAAGATGCAGCTTCATACTCTCCTTCTCCATGACACGTGGCGCACTCTTCACCCTAACGACAAAGACTTTGCTTTTTTTTCAACCCCACACAATAAATATTAAAGAATAGACTACTTTTTCATCTCACAAAATGACCTCCCCTTTCTCCACCACACTTCAATTGATTCTATGTTCCTATCCGATCACCATCTCATCTCTATGACCATCTCATTCCCAGATATGCTTAAACATACGTGAATTTGGAGATTAGACCTTCCCTTACTCACAGACCATGCCATTTTTGAAAAAGTAAAATTGCACCTCAAGTAATATTTTGAAGAAAACAAACCTTCATATACCTCCACTCTCGTTAATTGGGAGGCACACAAATGTGTAATAAGAGGCACCCTTATTGCCGCATTGGCTAAATGAATGAAGGCAAACAGAAATATTGTTCCGATCTTGCCGAAAAGATTCACCGACTTGAAAAGACCCATAAACTTATGCAAGCTTTAAGCACCCTTAACGCTTTGATTAAATCTAGACAAGAGATGCTTCAGTTACTCGGCAAACAAATATGTCGCAAGTATACCCTTGCACAAACAAATTTCTATGAATACGGTAATAAAGCCAGTAAAGGGCTTGCCAGAGCTCTACAAAGCAAAAAAGCAGCTATGACAGTACATTCACTGACTGACTCGTCAGGATGTAAATTGAATTCCACCCCTGACATTGCTAAACAGTTTGTTCAATATTACGCCTAATTATATAATCTCCCTTCCTCAGATCTGATGCTTAACGATAGTGAGAGAAAACAGTTAATCAAGGATTTCTTAATGCCCCCATTTCGGACTCTGCATATCAATCATTAGACAAACCCATAACTAAAGAAGAAGCAGATGTAGCTCTTGCTCAGATGAAAACTGGTAAAAGCCCAGGCCCTGATGGCCTGACTACGGGCTATTATAGAGCATTCACAGATATTTTAACCCCCATCTTCATATTGGCCTTTGACACTTGTGCATCACTCACCATTCTCCCACGAGACCTGCTAACGGCCCACATTACGGTTATTCCAAAATCGGGAAAAGACACATTACAGGTTATGAACTATAGACCTATCTTACTACTAAATGTCGACCTTAAATGGTTTGCAAAAATACTAGCGAACAGGATTCTCCCACTGCTCCCAAACCCAATACAATTGGACCAAGTCAGGTTTGTCCCTGGTAGGGAAGCGAGGGACAACACCCTTAAAGCCCTCAACATTCATCATTGGCTTACATCTAATGACTGATCGGGTTTCTTTCTATCCCTAGACACAGAGAAGGCATTCGCTAGAGTGGCCTGGGACTACAGAAAAGAATCTTTAAAAGCTTTAGGCCTTCCACCCCGCATGTTAAATCTGATGCACACGTTATATTCCAATCCCACAGCAAGAGTCCGAGTCAATGGCCACCTATTGGATGCCTTCTCCATTTCGAATAGAACCTGGCAGGGATGCCCCCTATCCCCTTTGATCTTCACGCTTACTTTAGAACCCTTACTAAACTGCATTAGGACAAATCCAGACAGCAAAGGAATTAATATACAACAAAACACATACAAAATTACAGCTTTCACTGACGATATCCTATTTTTTCTGACAGAACCATTGATAACTATCCCTAACCTATTAAAAGACCTCAATCAGTTTAAGATGCTCTCAAATCTCCAAATTAATTTCTCAAAGTCCAATGCTCTCAATATTACCCTGTCACCCAACATATGTACACATTGCAAACAATTTTCCATTAACATGGAACAATCACAAAATTTCGTATTTGGGAATTCAATTGCCTACCTCCCATTTGGATCTATATTCTACTAATTATTTACCGCTACTACAAACAATCACGCAAGACCTGCAGAAATGGTCTGTGGGGCTTTTTTCATGGTTTGGCAGAGCTGCCATCATCAAGATTAGGGATGAGCTTCGACTCGAACATTGCCTGTTCGCCTTTTCGGCGAACAGTGAACAATTTGGAGTGTTCGCGGCAAATTTGAAAAGCCACGGAACATCCTGTACAAGTCTATGGGAGAAAAAAAAAGTCATTTAAAATCACTCGTGGCTCTAATGAATTGTCGGCTCCCGTAATACAGAGAACACTCATTGAAAGTCATTGATAAAAAAAAAAGCGTGGGGTTCCCCCAAATTCAATTACCAGGCCCTTCAGGTCTGGTATGGATATTAAGGGGAACCCAGCGTCAAATAAAAAAAAAAAATTCCCCTAAAAATCCATACCAGACCCTTTATCCGAGCACGCAACCTGGCAGGCCTCAGGAAAAAAGAGGGGGGGGCGAGAGAGCTCCCTCCCCTGAACCATACCAGGCCACATGCCCTCAACATTGTGAGGATGCTTTGGGGTCCCCCCCAAAGCACCATGTCCCCATGTTGATGGAGACAAGGGCCTCATCCCCACAACCCTGGACGGTGGTTATGGGGGTCTGCGGGCGGGGAGCTTATCAGAATCAGGAAGCCTCCTTTAACAAGGAGACCCCCAGCGGCCTGACGTACACTCCCTTTTGGACGTATGTACAAATAAGACACTTCCTCAACTCGCCCAAAGCTAGAATGGAATGGTGGAGACCTCTTACCACCTTCGAATCAATGTGCCTGAAGACGGAAGCTCAACGTCACTTCATTTCTTATACATATGGATTACTTTTTGCAGATCACGACCCCAAATAAGATTGGGCCAAATTTAAATGGGAACAGGACATCTCCATAGAACGTATGCAATCTGAATGGGATACCATCTACAATTTTATACACAAGGGTTCCTTAAATACTTACGCACAGGAAAACACTTACAAAATAACATCATGGTGGTATAGAACCCTGCTCAAACTACATCACATATTTCTGAATCTATCCCCACACTGCTGGAGATGTAACACAGAAGTTGGATCATTCCTACACGTATGGTGGACATGTCCTAAAATCCAACTGTTCTGGATGGAAGTCCATAGACTCATCAAGCACATAACCACATACAACTTAAAATATACGCCAGTTCAAATTTTACTGAACCTCCCTTCGATAGCCAAGAAGACGTATTTCCGCTCTTTAGCCATGCATATGGTAAAATTCCTGGATTTCCTCCCTATACCAGAATCCGACAGCACAACTAAAAATTAATGTGATCCTGTCTGAGCCAGTACTTATTAGAAACGGGACAAGACAGGGGTGCCTGCTATCCCTGCTATTATTTATACTAACCCTGGAACCATTTATCCACACGGTCAACAAAACCCCTTCAATTTAAGGCTTTCAAGTTGGATCGAAAACGTACAAAACAGCTGCTTATGATGATGATTTATTTATTTATTTTTTAACGCACCCGCATATGTCGATTCCAAATTTATTACGTGCCTTTTCCATCTATGGTGATGCTCCCAACAGACATGTTGACGCAGGCCCAAGCAAATAACTCCTTTAAATGGGTTATAAGATCTCTAAAATACTTGGGAATTAGGCTCACCTCCCAGCTAAGCAACATCTTCTCACAGTACTTCAGACCCATGTTGAGACAGATAGAAATAGATTTAACTAAATGGTCTTTTCTCGTGGGTTAAGATGATAACGCTACCAAGATTACTCTATCTCTTCCATACTTTACCTATTGAGATCCCGGCCAACTTCTTTAAACAGCTACAAACTACCCTATGGAAATTTTTGTGGGCCCAAAAAAGGCCACGCATCAGCCTACGCTTGCTGATGAAACCAAAGGCAGCGGGAAGGCTGGGATTTCCGAACTTCAAATTGTATTACTATGCCACGCATCTGGCCAGAATTATAGACTGGCATTGCCATGCGGATAGCAAAGATTGGGTATCTGTGGAAGAGAGCGTGTCAAGGACCCCATTAAGATTTTCTCCTTGGATACCGTGAGCCAAATGTCCAACGGAATTGTTACAACACCCTCTCATCGATTTTTCATAAGTTAGCCACTTGTCATAAGTTTGCTACCTCTCCCAACCCTCTCACATCCTTCCTGCTTAACCCAGATTTCCCACCGGGCATGGTCTCAAATACTTTCACACAAGACGATAACACTCCTCTTCTAGCTGTACACTTGATGGAAGGATTCTCCCGTTTGATGACTTGCTGGGTGTCCTTTCGCCAGGGAGAATGTATTTTTAGAGCTATAGACAAGCATGTCACTACCTGATGTCGCCCCATAAGAAAGAAGGATGTACTGAGAGACCCCACACCCTTTGAGTCAGTCTGTCTCTTGAGAGCACCTGTTGAGAAAACAACCTCATTTATGTATACACGTCTCCAGCAGCTCGATAGCACTGATTCAACCAGATTTAGGGACCAGTGGGAGACGGCACTCTACACTCACTTTACTGATGCACAGTGACATAACGCATGCATTTTGGCCCACGAGTGCTCTATCAGTACTAGGCTACAAGAAAATTCGGACAAATTGCATTCACAGTGGTATGCCACACCGGTTAAAGTGAAAAGATGGTACCCGACGTCCACAGATCTATGCTGGCGGTGTGGAGAGGCTAAGGGAGACATGCTGCATATCTGGTGGAGTTGCCCCCAAATAGCCAGTTTCTGGAGTCAGATATGCAGGTTAATATTGCATATCACAAATACCAAAATGAAACTTACACCAGCCTGTTGCCTTCTAAACAAATCTGACCTACTGTTAGAAAGGTATAATAGATCCTTGACAAAATTTTTGCTGATAGCTGCAAAATCCCAGATCCCTAGATACTGGAAACTTACAACGACACCCACGATCAAGGAATGGGTGCATTCAGTTAACCACATCTTTGCAATGGAGGAAATGCTTGCTATTACAAAAGATTCAGCCAATAAGTTCCATATAATATGGTCCCCCTGGGTTCAGTTTAAGTACTCAGATGTTTTTGATAGATTATCCACTGGATGAGTCCCCATCCACTAAGGAAAAGACGTTGATTATCATGAGGGGTTACTACGCCGGACGGGGCAGCGAGGATAGGCCGTTAGATCTCCTAGGTGCAATGAACTCTGTCTATATTCTTTACTATACTCTAATGACTTCCTACTTCTCTTCCACCTATTACTTACGTACCCCAATTATACTGATCCCCCCCCCCGATCCTATACCAATCCCCAAACATATCTGTATAATGTTTGTTTCATTTATAAGCTGGCTCAAATGTTGCCTAACCAAGGCTTGTTAATCAACATATAGCAGTTTTTGGATTGAGCTACCTACACAAACTAAAATGCCCTTTTGCTTAAGCTTAAGAGTGCCATTGTTGTTTGATATATGAAATGTGATGGTTAATTATAAAAAAAATTGCGGCGAAAATGTGCATCCTGACCAAATAGCACGCCGTATCAGCATAACTGCAGAATTAAAAAAAACGAATCCACCAGGCAAAAGACACACCTGATAAATTCACCAAAACGTGGGCCTGCTGGTTCCATTTCACTTCAACGGCTGAATACAAACAGATCATAGTGTAATATATGCTTGAGAGCTGTGACAGGTCGCGGGGGTCATTACTGTGCCCTACCTTTCCTACCTCCCCTGTTCTCCTCCTTGTTGTATCCCATCCCCTTCCCTCATTTCGGAAAATGTGGTTACACTGTGATACTCACTCTATAGAGATATCATCCCTTATATGACATTCTGTCATAGCTACCCGATTCGCTTCTTTAAATTCTGAATGCACTGCCCCATGCCAGGTACCATTTACTAACCTAGTAAAACTTTTACCATTTGGATGCTAGAACGCAATACTGACTTATTATACGTTAGTGGGACCAATGTAACTTTGTCTACCTACCTAATATCATAGACTACTAGCTCTTTTAGTTATCTTACGACTGGGTACCCCTTTTCTTGCATCTGTTATGATACTTAGACATTAACTTGCATCTCTGTACTTACTTGGTGCTCCGAATAGCGGCAGCATCCGCAAATATACTATGTCTACTGTTTTTTGTAAACATGTTCCTGATATCAATAAAAATTGTTTAAATTAGTTACTATTGTCATTTGGAAATTTGGATACATCTGAATTTCCAAAGAACGAAACGTTTGTCTGAATTTTGATTCATAATGAAATTAACCACACATGTCTATTTGCTGGCTTCTGCTCCACTCCTTCAAAAAGTTTCAGCTGTCCTTTGCCTTACAGCGCTACATACCTTTTTGAACTCTCCTTTTGCATAGACTACCTGGACCTTGTGGACCTACATATCCCGCATTTGGTGCAGTTTCACTCATCCTCCTTCCCCTTCTACCCTTTCCCCATCATTCCTCTTAATTCTCTCCCCTGTCCTCTCTCCTGGCTTTACTTGAAGGCTCCTAGTTACATATTTAGTCTGGTTGAAAAAAACGCAAGTCCATCTAGTTCAACCAGTTCACACTTTTGTCTCATCTGTTTTTGTTTGTATGAAGTCATGTTCTATTATTGGCATAACAATATATCCATGTTAATGTTTTTCAAGTCGAGATAAAATTCAGGCTTTGACCTGCTCAACACCTTCGGGTTTCGTTCGGGGTTGTATTTAGTCTGGTTGAAAAAAACGCAAGTCCATCTAGTTCAACCAGTTCACACTTTTGTCTCATCTGTTTTTGTTTGTATGAAGTCATGTTCTATTATTGGCATAACAATATATCCATGTTAATGTTTTTCAAGTCGAGATAAAATTCAGGCTTTGACCTGCTCAACACCTTCGGGTTTCGTTCGATTTAGCATATACATTATGTTGCCTTGTCTTCCTTCTGGGAAAATACCTGAAACACTGCCTTCTGTGAATAATTATGTAGGTCTTCAAATATATTTGTCTATCTATTGTGTTTACTGGACTTGTTTGTATAATTTATATTCTATGTAAAATTCTAACTTCTTTATATAAAGAATGCATACAAATAGACATCTGGGAAGTTCATACCTGTCAAAATAATTTTACTTTGTGTGTTACCTTTTTGAAATAAGTACACAGTATGTTAGCTATGCTTCTACAATTCTAAACATTTATATGCAGGATTTCATGAATTTGACTAGTATCTAATTTGCATAAACAATAACTACCTGTCAGTAGCAGAATGTTTCTATTTACTTAACTTTGAAGTGTTTGCTGTAGTGGATGTTTGTTTTAATTGCCAAACCAGACTTTCTGACAGGTTTTTTTTAAATAACAGAAATGTAAATAAAGCTTTGTAACTGCCTATCTCCTAATTCATATTTTACAACACTGTATTGCTTTACAGTCAAAATGTAAAAATGCAAGTTTATCCAAATGCATTAAAATAGATCAACCATGTAAACAAAAAAATGTTTTTTTCATAAAGTATGAATTTTAAAGTAGGCAAGAAAAGGATTCTTTTCTGTTCTTAAACAATCCAAAAATAATTGCATTTTTTACTATGAAAAGATTTATAAATATAATGCTATAATCTCCTGTTTGATTTCAAACTCCCATTAGCATTAATATACAATACTTTGCATCATGTCTCTAATCCTCTGCTTCTTCCCTTGAGAATCTTCTAATTAAAATAATTGGTTTAGTAAAACTTATAGTTGAGGTTAAAGCAAACTGAATAATATAAGTTAGATCTAAGCCCACAGTACTGCATTCTTTGAGCATTGAAAAAGAAAAGTATTAAGTACCTCAAGGTTTACTGTCAGATAGTATTTAGAATATAGTAAAAATATTTGAGCTATATTTTTGTTTTTAAAGGTTTTCTATGTGTTTTCAAAGGTAATGCCATGATTCTTGGCCAATAGGCTATCATCCAGCATGTGGAAATTACATGCTGTTAATATATGGTCTGTGTTAATTAGCATACATTATATTAAATACAACCTCATTTAGATTTTTTGCCGTAGGTACTATCTGTCCATACCCACACCATCGGGTGGTGGTGCCCCCTCAAGTGTGACTTCTTGCAAGGCATATTGTGGCCTCGGCCCGTTCCTGACTGCGGCATCTGTGGAGCAATTCGGAACTCCGGCTGGGGAACCAAAGGGTCCTTCCCTTTTCCCCTTCCCCCCCTTTTTTGAGTGAGAGGCTCTACATGTGGGAATATATTCCTTCCTTTTTCGGATACACTTATGGGGTAAATATATCAACCTATGTGATGATGATATGCCAAATATTGTGTGCAATAAATAATTGTTACATATCTCTCTAGGAGAAAGTCCCTTTGAAGAAGACCCCAGTGTGGGTTGAAATGTGTCAGTGCCTCTAATGTTTCATATTTTTTGACTTGTATTACACAATGCTGATATGAAATTACTGCCTGATATGTATCCGTTTCTTTCTTAACAATTTTTCCACTGGAGCTCATGTTTTTATTACCATGTTAAGTTTATTTTTTTGCTTTATACGAATAAATACATATTTTTTCATACATTGTTATTTAGTCTTATTCTTTTTTGTCTTTGCTGCCTAAAAACCCCAATTTAGGGGAGTTTTTTCCATTTACATGCTGTTAATATTACCTACCTGGTAGACAGTGGTCAGCACCTGCATAGCTAAACATCTGTTTAGTAATACAATTCCCATGAACGTGATGCCAATCAACAGATGCATTTTTAACTACTTCAATAGAGTGCAAGTTCACCCCCTACCTGCCCATTCCTATTTTCAGCTTTCAGGGCTGTCATGGCAATTGCGCGGTCATGCAACACTGTACCCATATGAAATGTGTATGCTTTTTTACACACAAATTGAGAATTCTTTTGGTGGTATGTAGTCACCACTGGGATTTATATTGTGTTACTAAATAAACAAAAATATATCCAAAATTGTGTAAAAATGCATTTTTCTTTGTTTCTGTTATACAATTTTGCAAATAAATAATCTTTCCTCGTGAATTTAGGTCAAACAGTATTCTGTTACATTTCTTTGATGAAAATAACCCAAATCAGTGTTTGTTATTTTATTTATTATTATTATCTAAGTTATTGAGTCCACAAAATACAGTATATATAATCTGAAAATCGATCAAGTCTGATGTACTGATGGCCTATCTCATTACCTGAGGCCTGAAAATGCCAGGACAGTACAAATATCCCCGCAATTACCCCTTTTTAAAAAGTAGACAGTCCAAGGTATTTAGTACGAGGCATGGCAAGTTCTTTGAAGTTGTAATTTTTTTGTTGCAATTTTTTGGAAAATTACAATTTTATATATTTTTTTTTACTAGTGCAGTACAGCGTCATCATATAACTGGTTTGGCATTTTTTTCAATTTATATATAAAAAATATATTTTTTTCATTACTTTCTTTTTTTATGATTTTTTTTTAGCCCACTTTGACCATAGCAAAACAGTGTTACCATAGTAACACTGTGCTACTCTAGAGAAGGGATCATGATTTTTGCTTACACATTAATATTGCTTATACCAGTGTATGTTACTGTTATAAGAAATAGTTTATACTGAATGTAATTCATTCAGTGTTTATTGTTGTGATTAACTGTGATTGGCCACAGCTAATCATATGGTACAGATGGGCTGTAATTGGCACTGTCTGTGTCACTTTGACCAATCATAGATAGCAACACAATTATAGACAATAAATGACATGAAAGGAAGCCATCCATTGTTTACAATTGTCATGTGATCTGCTGTGATTGGTCACAGTGATCACATGGTACCAGCAGCAGCCTGGTACAGTGATCGGTCATTGGCTGTGTCCAGTGGAGACAGCTGGTGACAGATTGCACCACAATGTGGTCTGTGGGGCACATGTGAGACCATTCCCGAAGAACATAATATGACATCCATTCGGAAAGATGAAGGCCCTACCCAACCATCATTTGACTATAAGCCAGATGGGAACTGGTTAAATAATACTATACCAAACTGACCATTGAGATCAGTAAATTTGATTTAGTTCCAGCATTGATTAAAAATCAAAACAATATACACTAGCACTAGTTTGGCATACATCATCTGACCAGAGATTCACTAATATTTAATGTTCTGGTTTTCTTTTTCTAGTATTTTCTTCTTTCATTATCTCCCCCTTTCCTTTTTTCTATATATTCCATCCTTGAAGATTTTGTTCTTACCTAGGTCTTTAATGAGATATGTTCATTAGAGTATACTTTTTGATGAGAGGATGATTAGAATTAAACATTTAGGGCAGAGCTGTTTATATCCTTATCCTCTCCATCAGTTTTTATTTAAAGTAGCCGGAATATAAAACCTATCCTCTGTGTTACCCATGATTCTGTCTATGAAGATTTACCATGTGTAATTTGTAGGGATGAGCCAGACACCCCCCTCCCATTTCAGTTTGCACCAGAGCATGCGAATAGGCAAAAAATTTGGCAGAACACGCAAACACCGTTAAAATCTATGGGACACAAACATTAAAAATCCGAAGTGCTAATTTTAAAGGCTTATATGCAAATTATTGTCATAAAAAGTGTTTGGGGATTCATACCAGGCCCTTTGGGTCTGGTATGCATATTAACGGGAACCCCAAACCAAAATTGAAAATTGTGTTTCAAATGTAATATAACATTCAGACAAGTGGTGGTGCCAATTACTATCCAGTTGGCAACACTCTATATATATAATATATATGCACACCGAGCATTTTTCTAATAACTTGACAAAGAAGCATGCCTGATTCTCTATTCCTGAGTGCGCATGCTCCAAAACGTGTCAAGATGATACCCACTGATCGTGCTCAATTCTGCACTTCATTAGCATTCCAGCCCTCACTCCTGGTTCTACTTCACCCTCCAGCCAGGCCTAGGATCCAGCAGAGTGGCGACAGATCATCCACAGCACAAGCGCCTGACCCCCTGTACACCTGACATGGACTGTTAATGTGCCCGATTGCATTTCACTAAATGTTAGACATGTGCATTAGTTTTCGTCCGAATGCATGTTCGTCCGAATTTCAGCTATTTTTGTTTTCGTTTTGACAAACGATAACGAAAGCACAAAATCCGAAAAACGAAAGATCCGACATAAATAAATGCTTTATTTTCGTTTTCATTGTTACAACAGTTCGATATAGAATAGGAGATTCGACATGACTCTGACAATAACAATCTGTCTATAGAACCTGTGGTCGAATGTGCCTAACCTTACCTCTATTAGTCCAAGATTATATAGAGAAAATATTCGACAGAAAAAAAAGATTTGACAGAGAGAAAAGATTCTGCAAGTTACTGTCCTAAAAAGTGTTTGGGAACCCGGTCCTGCCCCAGGGGACATGTATCAATGCAAAAAAAAAGTTTTAAAAACTGCAGTTTTTTCAGGAGCAGTGATTTTAATAATGATTAAAGTGAAACAATAAAAGTGTAATATTCCTTTAAATTTCGTAGGGGGGGGGGGGTTGTCTATAGTATGCCTGTGAAGGGGCTCATGTTTCTGGTGCTTAGAACTGTCCCTGCACAAAGTGTCATTTATGCAGGAAAAAAAGTCATTTAAAATCACTCGCAGCTATTATGAATTGTCGGCTCCCGTAATGCAGAGAACATTTATTGAAAGTCATTGATAAAAAAATAAATAAATAAATTTAAAAAAAAGCGTGGGGGTCCCCCAAATCCAATTACCAGGCCCTTCAGGTCTGGTATGGATATTAAGGGGAACCCCGCATCAAATTTACCAGACCCTTTATCCGAGCACGCAACCTGGCAGGCCGCAGGAAAAGAGGGGGGGACGAAAGAGCGCCCCCCCCTCCCTCCTGAACAAGGGCCTCATCCCCACAACCGTGGCCGGTGGTTGTGGAGGTCTGCGGGCGGGGGGCTTATCATAATCTGGAAGCCCCTTTTAATAAGGGGACCCCCAGATCCCGCCCCCCCTGTTTGAAATGGTAAGGGGGTACAAAAGTATCCCTACCATTTCACAAAGAAAGTGTAAAAAATAGTTAAATAAGACAAACACACTTTTGAAAAATTCCTTTATTAAAAAAAAAAAAAAAAAAAAGATTCCAGCGGTGGTAATCCACAAACACACTTTTGAAAAATTCCTTTATTAAAAAAAAAAAAAAAAAAAAAAAAAAAGATTCCAGCGGTGGTAATCCACTCTTGCTATCCAGCGACGGACGGTCATCTCTCCAGCGATGGCTCATCTCATCCAGCGCAGCGAATACATCCTTCTGTCTCCACGGTGGAGACACTGCAAGGATTCCGGCGGCCTGACGTTTCTTATATACGAAGGGCGGGGCCACCCGTCACCTGACCCTGCCCCCCTCTGACGCAAGGGGAAACCCGGGGTTCCCATGTACGTATAGGTGACCCCCCACCCCTCTGATGTAACGGGTGGCCCCGCCCTCCGTATATAAGAAACGTCAGGCCGTCGGAATCCTTGCAGTGTCTCCTCTGCGGAGACAGAAGAAGGATGTATTCGCCGCGCTGGATGAGATGAGCCATCGCTGGAGAGATGACCGTCCGTCGCTGGATAGCAAGAGTGGATTACCGCCGCTGGAATCTTTTTTTTATTTTTTTTATTTTTAATAAAGGAATTTTTCAAAAAGTGTGTTTGTCTTATTTAGCTATTTTTTACACTTTCTTTGTGAAATGGTAGGGGTACTTTTGTACCCCCTTACCATTTCAAACAGGGGGGGGGGCGGGATCTGGGGGTCCCCTTGTTAAAGGGGGCTTCCAGATTCTGATAAGCCCCCCGCCCGCAGACCTCCACAACCACCGGCCACGGTTGTGGGGATGAGGCACTTGTCCTCATCAACATGGGGACAAGGTGCTTTGAGGGGTCACAGACCCCCAAAGCATCCTCCCAATGTTGAGGGCATGTGGCCTGGTATGGTTCAGGAGGGAGGGGGGTGCTCTCTCGTCCCCCCCTCTTTTCCTGCGGCCTGCCAGGTTGCGTGCTCGTATAAAGGGTCTGGTATGAATTTTTAAGGGGACCCCCACATCAATTTTTTTTTTTATTTGACGCGGGGTTCCCCTTAATATCCATACCAGACCTGAAGGGTCTGGTTATGGATATTTAGGGGGAACCCCACGTCAAATTTTTTCTTAAATTTGAGGCAGGGTTCCCCTTAATATCCATACCAGACCGGAAGGGCCTGGTAATTGAATTTGGGGGACCCCCACGCTTTTTTTTTTATGTATTTATTTATTTATTTTTTATCAATGACTTTCAATGAGTGTTCTCTGTATTACGGAGCTGACAATTCATAATAGCTGCGAGTGATTTTAAATGACTTTTTTTCCTGCATAAATGACACTTTGTGCAGGGACAGTTCTAAGCACCAGAAACATGAGCCCCTTCACAGGCATACTATAGACACCCCCCCTGTACGAAATTTAAAGAAATATTACACTTTTATTGTTTCACTTTAATCATTATTAAAATCACTGCTCCTGAAAAAACTGCAGTTTTTAAAACTTTTTTTTGCATTGATACATGTTCCCTGGGGCAGGACGCGGGTCCCCAAACACTTTTTAGGACAGTATCTTGCAAATTAGTCTGTAAAATTAGCACTTTAGATTTTGAATGTTGGAGTCCCATAGACTTTAACAGGGGTTCTAAAGTATGCTATATACTAGCTCCGTCGAATCTTCTTTATACATTCGACAGAAACCATAAGCCTTCAAAGACAGATTCGACCGTAATTCATGTGGATTTTCGGACAAATGCAATTTTTGAACGAAAAACAAAATAAATAAAAACGAATTTCGGGAGTAACTAAATAAATTAAGTTTTCGGATGAAAACGAAATTCCGAAACGAAATATTTTACTCTGCACATGTCTACTAAATGTGAGTGTATTATAATGATTTTTACTCCAATAAATTCACTAACAGTCTGCACTCAGAGGCGCCTCTGTATTCTCTATTTTACATGTTCTCCATTCCTAGATGGACTTGCTTTTTATTATTTGTCATTAAAAGAGAAATATGGGATTTATTTTTATCCCATAACCATACTTACCTAGGGGGATGCAGCATCAGTCCGATGCTGCATCTGTCCTCCGCCACCTCTTCACTGAAAATCGAGCCCCCAAACACCACAGATGGCTCGGATCTCTCACCTCCCTGAGTGGAGAGCTGCTGCCTGTCAGTCATCAGCTCTCCTGCTCTGCTCCTCCACGCTCACTGGGGCGCTGGGCTGTGGAGGGCGGGGAGCAGCCGTCTCAGCCTCTCAGTGGCTCACAGATCCAGACTTCCAGAGTCGAGATAACAGTGCCTGGTCTGATCTTGGTCATCTCAGCAGAGAGCAGAGACTTCAGAACCCTCTCTACTGAAAACGAGTCACAGGAGTACAAAACAAATTGCACTACTGTGACCCATAGGAGAAGCCCAGCCGAATGAGCTCAGGCTGGACTTTTTCTTTAAGCCCATGGACTTTGTGTACCTTATATAAGCTGAGGACAAGTATAAAAATACATTCATTTTGAATTAGTTAAAAACATTTTTATAGCAATTTTTAAAAATATCATTAAATGAATACACAATATCTTCTCTTTTCTTATTATAGAGATAAATAGTTACATAGTTGGTGAGGTTGAAAAAAGACCATCCAGTCCAACCTATAATGTGTGTATGTGTGTGCGTGTGTGAGTTTATGTCAATAGTACGCTGTATACCCCTGTATGTTGTGGTCGTTAAGGTGATCTAATAGTTTTTTTTAAATAACCAATGCTCCCAGCTGATACTATTGCTTGTGGAAGCGATTTCCATATTTTTATCACTCTGACAGTAAAGAACACTCTACGCAATTTAATGTTAAACTGCTTCTCTTCTAATTTTAGAGAATGGCCGTGTGTTTTTTTTAAATTCCCTTTCACTGAAGAGTTTTTTTTTCCCTATGCTAGGGTCACCAGTATGGTATTTATAAATCAATATCATATCCCCTCTCAAGCGTCTCCTCTCCAGAGAGAATAAGTTCAATGCCTGCAGCCTTCCCCCATAGCTGCGGTCCTCCAGTCCCTTTATTAGCTTTGTTGCTCTTTTCTGGACTCTTTCCAGCTCTAGCACATCCCTCCTGAGGTCTAGTGCCCAGAACTGGACGACATACTCAAGATGTGGCCAGACTAGAGTCTGGTAGAGTGGGAGAATTTTAATGTTATCTCTGGAGTGAATACCCCTTTTTATGCATGGCAATATTATGTTGGGTTTGCTTGCAGCAGCCGGGCATTGCATGGCATTGCTGAGCCTGTCATCTACTAGGACCCCCAGGTTCTTTTCCTAGATTCCCCCTAGTTACTAGGTTTTCCCACCTAGTAACTAACTAGCATTAATATTTTTGGCACCCAAATGCATTACCTTACATATTTCAATATTCACCCTAATTTACCATGTAGTTGCCCATCCCATTAATTTGTTTAGGTCTTCTTGCAAAGTTTTCACACCCTGCATAGAAGTCCTTGCCCTGCTTAGCTTTGTATGATCTGCAAATACTGAGATTGAGCTGTTTATCCCATCCCCCAGATCGTTTATGAATAAATTAAATAGGATTGGTCCTGAGATCGATTCTTGGGGACCACACTTTCCACACCAGACAATTTCAATCCAGGTAATCACCCTATGGTCCATGCCAACAGACCTTAGTTTGTACAGCAAACATTTGTGGGGAACTGTATCGAATGCCTTTGCAAAATCCAGATGTGCCAAGTCTATGGGCCTTCCTTTATCTAGATGGTAGCTCACTTCTTCATAGAAGGTTAATAGATTGGTCTGGCAAGAATGATTCTTCATGAATCCATGCTGATTACTGCTAATGATACAGTTTTTATTACTGAAATCTTGTATATAGTCCCTTATCATCCCCTCCAATGGCTCGCAGACTATTGATGTTAGGCTAACTGGCCTGTAGTACCCAGGGATATATCTCTGCCCTTTTTTAAATATTGGTGCCACATTGGCTTTTCTCCAATCAGCTGGTAGCATTCCAGTCAGTAAATTGTCCACAAAAATTAAGAAAAATGGTCTGGCTATCACCTGACTGAGTTTCTTAGGACCCTCGGGTGTAAGCCATCTGTTCCTGGTGACTTATTTGTGTTATGTTTTTTTTTGTCTATTTCTAATTTTGTCCTCTGTTAGCCATGAGGGTGCTTCCTGTGACATGCTATGGAAATGAACATTACCGTCTTGGTTACTGTATCCCCCATTTCTTTTGTGAAGATGGAGGAGGAGAATATATTCAAAACCTTTGCCATCTCTCCATCTTTTGTAATCAAATTCCATTCATCATCCTTTATGGGGCCAATATGTTCTGGCCTCCCTTTCTGAGTATTTATATACTTGAAGAATTTATTTGGATTTTTTTTACTATCCTCTGCTCTGTGCCTTTTATGTTCTATCTTAGCTGCCCTGCTTGCTCTTACATTTCTTATTTCCTTCTTTGTACAGTTGGAATGCTGACAATGACCCATCAGCCTTGTAATTTTTTGAAGGTCTTATCTTTTGCTTTTATATGCAGTTTTATGCTGGAGTTAAGTCACCAATGATTTTTTTAGCTCTTTTAAATGTATTTCCCAGTGGAATGCACTGGCCAATACCTTTATTTAATATGCTCTTAAAGCACTTCCATTTTTCCTCCATGTTCTTTGTTTCTAGGATTTTATCCCATTTAGTATTGTCTAGCAGAGAACACAGTTTAGGGAAGTTGGCTCTTTTGAAATTCAGTGTCTTTGTATTACCCCTGTGCTTTTTATTTTTGTGATTTATACTGAATCTAATTGACCTGTGGTCGCTGTTTCCTAAGTTGCCCCGTATTTCTACATATGCGATCAGTTTTGTATTGTTAGTAATCAGTAGGTCTACTAATGCTGTGCCCAAGTACATTGAAAAGGTACACACCACCCCCTCTTTAGAGACCTTGACATTCCTTCATAATAAATTAATGTTCAATTATGGTGCTACCCAGTCTATGCACAAAAGACTTGATTACCCAATCTGCTTTTTTCAATATACCTCTCTATTGCTATGTTGGATGCTGATCCCTATCATGCTGATGATCCTGGCTTTTACTACCAGACCAGCTCAACAGGGCTCAGTAAATATCCACCTTTAAATCAAATATCAGATCCAAAACTAGTGAGGTCATTTCTAGCAGTGTGAAAGATGATCATTGATGGGCCCCTCACCACACCTTTCTCCATAAGTCCTCTCATCTAATTTTATCGTAGACCCCATCTGTCAAGCTAGAGGAGCTGCAGACATTTATTTCTAAACCAATCTGAATGCCATAACTTTGATCATCTAGTGTGCACAGAAGATCATGGAGTGATCAAAAAGCTACACACTTTCCTTATAGGCTAAACCAAGAACATATTTAGAACTTCTAGCTCCAAAGACCAACTCTCCAGTCCACTCAGAGACTAAACCACACAAAAGAAATGATTATACGACAGTCATGACTTAACATTCCCCTATGTATAAGCCCTGTATGTCCCAAATTTCCATCTCCCAGATGTTTTAATTTCTTCCACTGGCCTGCCCATGGCCATAAATATGGCGGCCGCCCCAATCCTGAATGAGTGCATGTCACAATGTTTGGGGTTCAAACCTGCTTGCTTCAGTCATCATCTGATTATGGAAGTCAATTGGAAGTCAAAAACCTTATTAAAATGTTCCCATCCATATGTCTAATATAGTGAACAACCATCTGATTCCTAGATATCTCTCTATGGTTTTGACAGGGAACAAAGCATTGCCCCTTCTACTCGTGACCACCCTTGCCCCTATTTCCGACTGTTCAATTTTGGACCTGACAATGCACTGAGAATTACTTCTTTTGATATAGATACCTTGTTATTCTACAATCCAGAGCCTATCTTTTTGTTGTAAGCCACTATCTTTCCACCCTGAACACCCCAGAGAAAGCAATTATGAAGATGGCATCAAATAGTATTATTTTGTGAGGACTCCTATCTATGTGTTGTAATTCTTGAAATTCTAGGACCATCTGCTGGGCTTCTTTACCCTTTTAGGCTTTGTCTGAGTTCTAGCCTAATTTCTCATCACCCTTCTAATTACAAACCACAAGGTCACTGGGTAATTTAGGAAACAAACATATAACTGACACCAATATTGCCCACTCTCACTTTTGGCACCTCAGCTCTCTTTGAGAACCTGAGATAGTGCCATAGTGCCCTTTTCACCACTTCTTCCATTAAATGAATAATGATTGACTATTTCCTTTGCCACCCCTGCCCCTTTAAATCCTAGGCCCAGTCCACTACTCCACTTTATATCCTCTAATCTCACACTGTCGGTTGCCCCAATAAGGTACCAGGCCATGCCTACTTCCTGCCAAATCTGTGAGGCTGCACTTTTTCCTCTTGTCCCTGATTGTACCATCCCCTAGTCAAGCCCCCAATGTCATCATGGACCCCTGGCCTGCCACTTGGGGTGCAGCAATTTCCCACCATTACCATGGCAACCATGACTCTAGCAATGGAATATGACAGGCGGATATTTCACTCACCAAAACAACAATTACAAGAACAGTTTTGCTAACAATATGGTGAATTGCTAACAATAGTGTGAATTTTCAGATTGAAAAAAATGTAACCCTTCCTATCCTTAACGCCAATTTTATTATGCTTTAAGCTATGTTTACCGCACTCTAGATGCTCCAAATGTTATAGGAATCTGTGGAATTTTCAGCTAGAAGGTAAGATCAATGGGCACCTTGAGATCTTCCCACAGCCTACAACAGGTAGTGCTATGAAACAGTTGCCTTTAAGGTAATCGATTAACAGGCAAATTTAAATAAACAAACAAACACTAATCACTTCACTGAGCTTGCAACAATTTATAACAATTGATGTCCTTAATTTAAACTTGCTAGCCATGTAACAATAAATACCACTATGAACTGGACATCTTAAAAAGCCTTTTTTTTTCTTTCTGTAAAATCCTGCAGTTATATATATTTTCTTTGCTTCTTGCACTATTTTAAAACTGCATGCTTGCACAAATAATAACCCATATGAAACATTTTGTATTTGCTCTGTCAAATTAATTTCATACTATGTCTTCTTGGTAAATTAAACCACTTGCTACGCTAAGAGGGTTCTAGCTGACCAACTCTGTCCATTTTTTTTTATATTATAAGGCACTTAATAATGACATGATGCTGCAGGTAAACCTCTATATGGTTGTCTGAGAGTAGTGATTTTGCCGATTGACTGTTACCATGCTTTGACTCCTGCCAGTCTGACATTCATGTCTTAGATCTAATAGAATAAGCGGAACCTGGGGAATACTTGAACTTTACTCTGCATTGCTTCATTAGCTCTGACCTTCTTAATTATGCATTAAAACAGTAAGTCAGAGGGATAGTGAAAAGATTTCTAGACACAGACTTAGGAATATTTGTGTAAGGGGATAAATGTTGACAAATGAAAGTAGCACGCAATGCACAAATTTCTGTGTCTGATCATGTTCCACTTTTATTTATCTGAATTTTAATGAATAAAGGAGATGAGAATGAATTCCAATCAAATAGCTTCTTATTCACTTTGTGTTGCATGTATAACCCAAGTGTGACCCCTGGAGGATAATTATAATGTTGCTATTCTTTTTGTTGCTTGCTGGTACAATAGTAAAGCAGGGTTTTTACAATGGCAAACCATGTCTTGCCTAAAAAAATTAATATAAAGACCAAGTTGAGCACCAGAGCTCAAACAATATTTAACTAAATTAAAACTCTGGGAAAGAAAATCTAAAACACACACTTTCATAATAGTGCCTTGTAAAAACTATACAGTATATTAATAACTTAATGTAACTATATGTTTTAATTAAAGAAAAAAAATTGATGTAGGAATTTACATCACTATGTTTAAGTAAGTTCTTCCTAAATTCATATTAGCCTCTAGGTATACTACAATTATGAATTACACATAGAAATATGCAGAAGCAATGTTATGCCTTAGGTCTCATATTCATATGATTTTATAAGCCCCTGTTTAAATGTTCTTAAAAATGTTTTTGAATAGTCACTTAATTTTTTATCCAATTATGTAAAAAGCATGTTCTTGTTTACTTTGAATACCTAGTCATGTGCAGATGATTATCACACGACTGGATCAATTAAGGCTAGGTTCACACATGTGCGGAGCAAATTTCCCATTCGTTTTCACTGCACATTTGCAAAGCAGCTGTTGAACGGTTCAGCTGCGATTTCAGATGTGGTTCAGATGTGAATTTTCAGAGCCAGCGGCCACCGGCTTCTTTAACAATAGCTGGTTGTTAAAGAGCAGATTGGGAAGCCAGCCGCCGCATCCTTAACAAATGATGATTCATCAACTGTCAGCGGGTTTACCACTGACAGCTGAATGTAAACCAAAGAACTGCTGTTAATAAAATTTGAGAAAAAAACAGCATGAAATTCTCCTTAAAAACAGCATGATGTTCCCCTTAAAACCCATACCAGAACCAAAGGGCCTGGTATGGATTGGAGTTGGGAGGAGGGTGGGCCCATGCTGTTTTTTTTCTCAATTTGTGTTCAAAACTGATGACATATGTGTGATTCTGATGCATTCCCATAAAAGGTAATGAGCCTGGAATATGCATCTGAACTGCACCGCAGTGTTCAAAAAGGCACACGACTTTTTTTAAATTTGCACTGCCATAGGCTCGCATGTCATGTTCAAATCTTATTCTAATTTGCATATATGTGAACAGAGCCTTAGTAAATTAACCAGGTGGAGTCCAAACTGATCTATAGTAATTTTATTCTCTTAAGATTTTAGATGTTAGATGTTAACACTATTACTTTGCTGAAAGGTAAATGCACATTCCTCATTTTAAATAATATATGAAGGTGATGAGTTTGAATTTAACACCACTTTTGTTAAAAAAACAAAAACATTCCCCTCTGGATGATCTATGTACAATATATGCAAAGAGTTTTAACATACTTTGTTTCAGATTCCTACCATTTGTTATTCTGCAGATATAATTGTTTATTTGTCTGTGTCCGTGTAAAGAGTGAACCTGTATGGGAGTGGTTTTATAATTATCAATCAGATGCTGCACTGACAGGGCTCTAATGAGGAAAGTGGCAAGGCCTGTATTCCTTTAGACAAGATTTCCCTTGGGGAGTATCTCAGCAAAAATGACATTTTTGTTTCAGGGGATGCCAAAAAATCTGACTTGTACCTTAGTGCAGACTTCTGGGAAAATCAGTAAGCAAATCACACAATCAGGAAATTACATTTTTATTGGGCGCTCTGTACACCATTTGTCTACAGAAAGCCTTTAGGTTACGTTGTTGCATTTTACAAAAAGGTCATTTTTAAAAACATTCAATTACAATACGACGTGTGCCGCAATTGTATACGCTATATTATTTATTTATTTTTTGCTCATTTTTTTATTTGCTCATTTTTTGAATTGCCCTTTAAATAACAATACAGAGAAATTATTTACATTAATAATTTGAAGCACACTTAGAAAGCACTGCATCCAATAACAATTATAAACATTAGCATAGAGAATGGGTCTAATTTAAAACTCAGCTCCAACCTTGCTTTTGTTTTTAGTATTTTGCAAAGATTTAGAATCTTGGATATGTTTTAAAAATTATCATTTTTTTTAAGTAGAAATATAGAGACATTTCAGTTCACTTCCTGTTCTGCCTGACTCCTGCTACAGACAGTGTAAGAATTCTTCCAATGAACACTGAAAACACTAAAAACCTAAAAGAAACTCTAACCCATTACAGTTCTGAATCAGGAAATTTCCTCCAATATCTCAACACCCTTTCATCAGTGTTGGCTGGTGTGGTTTTTTTTTCGGGGGGGGGGGGATGGCAAACCCACGACACAGCCCTAACACCCCCAGCAAACAACCCCCTACCCACTGTCTGTCGGTCAGTCCTTACCTTGGATTCAGGCGGTAAGAGCAGCAGTTGGGTCTTTATGGTGTGCAGAGCTGATGCGGCCATCTTCCAGTATGGTCGCCCCTGTCCTTAAGTGTGGTGGGCTCGAGGAAAGCTGCTCTGGTGTCCTCTCCTGGAGTAGCTTTGCCTCCCAGTAGGCATTCAATAGGATTTTCTGATGTTTTGGCGAGTCGGGGAACGGGTTTTATACCTGCTTCCCAATTGTCCAGGAGGAAGATCTGTGTTGCAACAGTGAATATTAATTCACTGTTGCAACACACCTGGGTGGGATAGGAGCACATCCTCTGTGATCTGAGCCCACCCTATTTTGAAGCCTATTAGAGCCTCTGGCTCTATTCAGGTAGTTAAAAAAAAAACCTGGCCGCTGTAATTCATGTGCCCTGAAATGGCGGCAATGCATGAATCTATCCACTGCATATGTGGGGTGGCGTGGACAGAGGGGGCGGCACCCGGGTGCCCCTAATGGACGGGCCACCACTGTCTTTCATAGATAGGATAGATTTGGAAATTATTTGCCTTGAGCTGGGTTTTAAATATGACACTGAGTAAAAAAACACACTAGAAAACTCCATAACATCAGAATGTTTAATGCTAAAGTTTAATAGTGCATTACGATCGGTGAATGGAGGAAGAGCAGATGAATAACAGTATCTTGAATGTACATTCACAGAATGTAATGCATTGTGGAAAAAAAATAGTACAACGTCTGTGAATGACAGAGATAGCAGAAGGGGGTGGGTGAGTGGTGCAATATCTGGTGGCTATGAAGCAGCAGACACACACCATTACATGTAATTATGTATTTGGAGTTGTATACCAAATAACATTTTTTACTAAACTTCAGCTTAAAAATAATAAACCTGTTAATGCTGTAAAATAGTGGAATGCACTTTCTCAGATTTTCATTGTCTGACAAATGAAACAGGATGGCAAAATTGGTTCACAAAACTCAGTGCAATTTGCACAATTGTATCGCATGGGTGTGAACACCCAATGCAATCCAATACCGGTGTGGCAAAAAAAGGGTCCTGCATGATTTTGTTCCTGCATGATTTTTTTGCAGATGAGGTGCAATTTCAGCCATACAAAATGAATATTTCAAATTGCACTGACATGTGATTTCAACAGGAATGTGTTGTGTTTCCTGTCCAAATCACATGCGGTTACTACACAAGTGTGAACAGGACATAAAATATATTTCGCATACCAGCCAGACTTTAAGATCCCTGTTATTTTTCATATTGTTTATTCTTTAAAGCAGAACTATACTCAACTTCAATGCAGCGATGCACCCTCTTAGAATTTCCCACTGGCAGCTGACATCTTCGGATGGTCAGCTTCCAGGTTTTAATTGCTGGGGACTGTCATTGGCTGGGTTGAGATGACATTACTCCCGCTCATGCACATGAGCTCCGTCAGCTTAGGCATTCCTGAATTTTTGCAGTGAGTTGTGCGAGCTCTGTACAGGGGTGAACAGGCAGGTAAATAGCTTTAAAGTGGTGGTAAACCCACTCTGAAAAAAAAAAAAATAACACCTGCATAGCATAGCATACTGGCTCATTAATACTCACCTGAAATCGAAGTCCTCGCTGCAGTGTCTGTACACAGCACTGGCCGGAGACATCACTCCCGGGGGTTACGCGCTTAGGAGCCGCCGGTAACGGTAACGGCACACTCACTGAAGCAATCGCCACATACGTGCCATTGCTTCAGTTTGCTTCAGTGCTCATGTGCCGATGACGTCAGCACATGCAAATACAGGTAAGCCTTATTACAGGTTTACCTGTAGCAAAAAGTGGTCTGTAAGGGTTTGCAACCACTTTAATGCACAAAAAAAGCATGTCTATTCTGCATTACAAATATTACCTGTCTGCCCATTTTAATTTTCTAACATAAAGATCCACTTTACGTTGTAAAGATTTTGATTTTATAATGTTTAATGACAAAATTAAAAAAAAAAATCCTGAAACTCAATAAATTGTATACGTAGTTGTATTTAGATACAAATACACGATTAGATATTGCGCATCTTTCTCAATTACAATTTCTTCTCTGATTTTTGAACGATCAGTTTATTTATTTATATTTGTAGACTAAATTGTCTAATTGATAAATTTAATTTGTAGCAAATTAAAAGAATGAAATCTGGTTTAATTCTGACCTTTACATGTACTCACATTTATTTTTTAGGCAGTTAGACATAATAACATAAAGTTATTTTTGCCTTTTAAATGAATGAAAGGTCCTGAACTCTGGAATCTGTGTCCAAATAGACATGCAAAGGGAAAATCACAAGTAATAAGTTCTCACTGTAGTCTCCCTGCAGCTTATCCCTTTAGGGACAGGGCTTTGCTTCCTAATGTCAGAGCTGCACCTCTGATTTATGCTAAGAGATACTCAAGAAACAGTAGGAGATGTGGAGAAAGCATAGATCCACAGAATTTAAGGAAAGGGGGGGGGATCCTTGCACTGCAACTTTTTGTCCAGCAAGAAGAACATAGAGACGTGCACTCCCAAATCTTACTCCAAACCTAATGAGACTAGAAGTGGAGGGCAAAAGTGTCTTATTATGAAAACTGTATAACTGTATAAAGCTTTTAGTCTCAGGGCACAGAGTGTCAAAGCACTTCTGCTCTTTTTTAGGACAATCTTTCTGGGAACTGCTAAGTAAGGATGAGCTTGATGTTCAGGTCAAACATAAGTTTGACTCAAACATCGGGTGTTCGTCCGTTCATCGAAAGAGCGAACATTATGGGGCGTTTGCGGCAAATTAGATCACTGTGGAACGCCCCACAATGCCCTGTGAGATCTCAGTGCATTGCTATATGATGATTGGCCAAAGCATGCACCTGACCTGAATGCTTTGGCCAATCACAGAATGCTCTGCTGAGAGAACCATAATTGGCCAAAGACAGGGGGACTAAGCCCATGCCCCACACTATATGAGGCTGCTTACACGGTGGCCGTGTGTAATGTTGTTGGTGTGGACAGAGAGATAGCTTGATTTAGATTAAGCAGGCAAGGTTATTCAGTTAGTGGCAGTGTATTTCAGAGTATATATATATATATATATATATATATATATATATATATATATATATATATATATATATACTCTACATCCAGTGTAGCCTATCTCTACAGTGCATTCTGTGGTGTATTGTTTCCAATAAACTTCAGGTGGTGTGCACAGTATCTAATACAGTATGTACAGTGTGTAATTCACTTCTGGTGGTGTAAACAGTTTAAAATACATTGCAGCCATTGTACAGTTTATAATACAGTGCAGGCAATATACACAGTATCTAATACAGTGTGTACAGTTTCTACTACACTTCTGGTGGTGTACCCAGTACACAATACAGTGCAGGCAGTGTACACAGTATCTAATACAGTGTGTGCAGTTTCTCCTACAATGCTGGTGGTGTACACAGTATCGAATACAGTGTAGTGTGGTGATGCAAAACAAAATATACATCATGTTCCCGAAGGCCACCAAGGAGAGCAGATGCTCACAGGCCACTAAAAGAGGGCAAGCAGCCTCTGTGTCCACAGTCAACAGTGCTGGTTGTGGACATGGTGCATCCTCTGCATGTGGCCGTGGGGCCCAATTCTCCTTTTTTTCTGCTGCTGGCTGTGTTATTGAGCCAGCACATGCAGAATCGTTGATGGAGTGGATAACAAAGCCGTCATCATCCTCCTCATCCTCTGTCACTAAGAGTAGTTTGCCTTCCAACTCATTTGCCAAAGCAGCCTATTCCACCGGCTCCTT
The DNA here is from genome assembly GCF_037356315.1 of Lithobates pipiens. NCBI lineage: Eukaryota > Metazoa > Chordata > Amphibia > Anura > Ranidae > Lithobates > Lithobates pipiens. Next base: position 230,103,752 of record NW_027507758.1, read on the forward strand.
GTCCACAGTCACTCCTTCCGTAGCCTCACCATCATGCATGGAGGAGTCCCCATAATTATTCGACCACAGTGTCTGATACAGGCTGTTGGAGGATGCATAGCGATCTGAAGGCTCCGATATTGGTTCCCAGGTTGAGGAAGGGAGTAATGTGAGCCTAGAGATAGGGGGTGCCCAATAAGGTCAAGAAACTGGCAGTGATGTTCCCCCAGCTGCAGCATACTGCCAAGTTTGCTCCAGTGATGAGAAGGGAGGGGATGATGAGGTCACTGACTGTACTTGGGTGCCTGAGAGAAGAGAGATGGAGGAGGCAAAACTCCAATAAGGCAGAATGTCCTCTAGGGGGCAGCTTAAGGGCAGCCACCCTATTGCAGCACACTGCAGAGCTCCGCAAGTGCAGGGCACTGCTGACTCCCCACTGAGTTTTAAAAGTTCCTCGGTGTGGGCTTTTTTGACATGTGTGTAGCAGATAGCACCATTTCTGTTTGCAACCTATGTCTGAAGTGGATCAAACGTGGCCAGAACAGCAGCCGCTTGAGCACCACATGCTTGACCAGACATATCAAGACCTTCCGTGCAACAACACTTGAAAGACCCACATCAAAGGAAAAGGCTGACTTCTCCTTGCTCCTCATCTGGGATCTCCAGCCCTACTATACCTCCAGTCCTCTCAAAAACCTACACTGAGAGCAATGAAGGTATAGCAATAGGTGTCCCAAGTACCTGCAGCCAATCTGCCAGCAGCACACCATCATCTAATATTAGCAGGCACATTTCCCTACCCCAGTTTCTGAACCATAAAATGAAATTCGGTCCCAGCCATCCACATGCTCAGTGTCTAAATGCTAGCTTGGCCAAATTGCTAGCACTGCAATTTGTGGAATGTGCTGTACCTCAGTGGCAGGTTCCAAAACACCATTTCTTTTCAGAGAAGGCCATTCTGGCTCTCTACTGGCATGTGAAAGACAATGATTTGGCCTCGTTGGAGTAAGGGGCATATTACCGCTGACTCATGGTCCAGCAGGCATTGGCAGGGATGTTACATTTCCATCACGGTGCACTGGCTAACTCTGCTGGTAGCTGGCAAGGATACCACCATAGCTCTGGAGCAGGAGTCGTCCATCTCAGACCAGAACACTGATCCATCATCAGGTGCCACACAGGGAAAAGGCATAGTGAGTAACCCACACATGGCCTCACTATCTCCCAATTCCACAGAGTCACTAATAGACAGAACCCTGGGAGGATTGCATATGACTCCCATGAGTGGCTTTCTAACCTCCGAAGATCACTGTTCAAGCAGGACACAACTCCTCCCTCACTCCCCTGCAGACTTAACTGCTATGATGCCTGCCTTCTCTACTACGCTCACCAAAGGCTTGGCTCAAACAGCCACCCAAATCACCTCATCTATACATGCTGATTTGCAGCAAATAGGGGCCAGGATCAAAATGGTAAAAAATAAATCTGACCAGGCTGTGGGAAGGACTAACTAGAACCTCCGCAGGATCCAGGACCTCCAGAACCAGCTAGAGATGGCCCTATACAAAATAGATGACCTTGAAAATAGGTTGAGACAATACATTTTTAGACTCCCAGAAACAGTGAAGAATGTTCCAACAACAGTACGATCCCTACTTAGGGACTTAATAACCGAAATTCCAGAGCACAGGATGGAGTTGGAATGAGCACACAGGGCCCTACAACCTCCACGTAAAGATGGTCTATCCAGGGACATAATCGTAAAGCCCCACTTTTATGCAAAGAGGGGGTGATGAAAGCATCTAGGACCACGGACAAACTATTACTCCAAGGTTACCAAGTCCAGATTTTTGCTGATCTTTCCCCTTACATGTGCAAAAAAGACACGCTCTGAAACCACTACTCCAGGCCTTAATGCAAAAAGAAATCATATACAGATGGGCCTTCCCACTGTGCCTGAATTTCTCCTACCAGAATAAACCTTATTGCTTCTCATTATTTGGGGAAGGAGAACATCTGCTAACATGTGTGGGGATAATCACCCAGGAAATCCCACAACCAATTACCATCCCCTTCCACGAAATGCCCTTCACCACCTAGCCCACTAACCCCTGTCTGGCTAAAGCAGCAATCAAAAAAGTTTGAAAAACTCTTGCCCCCCCCCCCCCGATGAGAAGCTCCTACATGCTGGAAACTTCACTGTGTTCAGCTCCTCCTCGACCAGATCTCAGAAAACCTAGAGGTTTCCAATTGAGTCGCCCTAAAAGTACAACTGAACCCCCTTTTGGGGAACTTTTCCTTTTTCATATTAAATCCCCTCCCTCTGAACTTCAACTCCTGTGACCATGCCGAATACCTCTCTACTCCGGCCCACCAATAACATTTTCTAATCCTATTCTATCATCCCCACTGAGCCTCCCACATATGCCCAGAGCAAAGGCCAAGGGAAGTTTTTTGACTCTAGGTTGAGCAAATTTAAATGACACTTGAAAGGCACTGACTGTCATTCTAGGGGAGACATAAACTTACCATTTGACCTAACCCTGGACAAGTCCAGAGCAAGGTCAACCACGCCCACCTAAACAGAGCTTAAAAATTGCACAATTGCTAAACAACCGTGCCTGTATGAGGACAATCTGCGTCATTACACGCATGCGCGGCACGTTCCTCTGTACTTTCCAAGATTGGCTGCTAGGTCACTTCCGCCCACCACTCGGCAGCAACGTGAGACGCCGCCGAGTGGGTGAGACCCTTCTTAAGGCAGCATCCACGTGCCTTACATCTCCTGAGGGGTACTCCTGCAGTGGACGCCCTATGATAAGCTATATTGAGGTAGGCATTTGAGCTTTTTGCTGGATGTCTTGGGAACAATATTTGTTTGCTAAACCATCTTTATTATCCATGCTTTTTCCTAGCAATCATGTGTTTGCTTACCCTTTTCTATCCTTCTTTTTATATTTCAGACTAGGCAGATCTATCTGCCTTTCCTGCATTTGATTCATCTTCTGTTTGAGCAGTAGGGGGTTGTGTTCCCCTGTCTGGCTTTAGATTGGCCCTTTGGTTGGCCCTTTTTTTTGATTAACATTGATTCTACCAGGAAATTATGAACTAAATAATTTTTTTATTCTTGGAAAATTGCAATTTTTGCGCATTTCCTGAAGGAATATAGATATTTAAAAAATATACATAATTTATTTCAATTTTTATTTCATATTCAATCCAGACTGATATTCAGGAGGGTTTCTCTGCAAGCTACTAGTGGTTCAGACGTTCCCATTTATTCATTTTGAGGCCCCTCTGGTTGTTTCCCTATTCGTTTGTCGATGATTAAATGGCTCTTTGTGAACCTATTACAGGTGAGAGCGATATTTCCTTGGGCTCTTGATCATTGGCTATTTAGATGTCCTTTTTTTGTATATATGATGTGATTATTCATCGTTCTGCTTTATATCTAATATATACTCATATACTGGTTATTTGTGAAACATTTTTTGTAACACTCCATTTATGCTTTTGTATCTAATCTATTATGTGTCTATCCATACAGTATCTCAACGCTATATCTATTCTTACAAAGCTCCTGATGAAACTCGTTTTGAGTGAAACATGTCGAGCGCGGTATAAACTATATTGATTGAATTCAAAAGAAATTCTTCAAAATCATTGTGTATTGGATGGATTCTTATACAGTATATTGTGTTTTTAGCATAATTTGTTTATTTTGTTCTCTGTAATAAACTGTAAGATTTTTTTATCTTTGGTGTTTGATCCCCATGGGTCCTCCCTATATTATATATAATTGATACCCTTAAAAGTCCTGTGAGGTTGGTTACCTCTTTCCCTGTTCTACATTTGTCTATTTATTTGGAATGTGGTATCGTTTGATTTGGTGGCTCCACCTCGGTTTTGAAATTAAACAACCTTAGTCTAGTAGATACATGGAGGGAACTGAATCCCCACACCAAGCACTAGACCCATTAATCAGCTCCACACCAGGCCTATGCCAGGGTAGACCATATTTTCATATCAGCCTCATCCATCCCGCAAGTCATTACTTCTAAAATCAGAAACACCCCATTATCAGACCACTCTATGATGTCTCTATTCATGCAATGCACCGGAGGTTTGGGGAGACCCTTTATGTGGCATCTCAACTAATCCCTATTGAGCAACCCTGTCCACTGCTCCACTCTTCAGAAGTCACTACAGGATTGCTTCCTTAATAAAGATGATGGGACTACCTCCCTGTCCACAATTTGGGCAGCTCATAAATCAGTAATGAGGGGCACACCAATTCAGCTGTCCTCTCACATAAAAAGAGAACACAAAGCAGAAATTGAGAGGTTAACCAAAGGATTTCTAGACTTGAGTAAACCACATAAAGTAATTCTACATCTGACCCTTTACTCAATTTGGAGATGGGCAGAGTACAGCTTAACCTTGCCCTCACCACAGCAGCGGAGAAATATCTCAGATGGTCGGGGGCAAAATTATATTATCAATCGAACAAAATAGAATCTAAACTGGCAGCGAAGTTGAACCCCAAGACACAATCTCTGTTCTTCCCTAAAATTCTAACCTCCATGGGGGATTTGACCCAAAACCTGGTCCGCATCATGCAGTCCTTTCAAGAATACTACTCCAAATTCTACACTGACTATAAACCTCCTACCACTAATAAATTGGACTCCTTTCTTCAGGACCTAACACTCCCCAAATTAATGGACGTGCATAGGGAAATTATGAATAGACTTTCAACCAAAGAAGTTCTAGGGGTCATAAAATCTCTAAAACAAGGTTCAGCGCCAGGCCCGGACGGATTCTCAGGTGGTTACTATAAAAAATTTGGATCCACTCTAGCCCCCTACCTGACACGATTTTATAATTCCCTTAAGGGAGGGACCCCAATGGATAACAATTTAAACAAAGCCTTTATTTCTGTTATCCCCAAACCAGAGAAAGATGGAAGAGAGGTTGGTAGTTATCGCCCGATCTCCCTCATAAATAATGACATTAAAATAATGACAAAAATCATGACGACCAGACTGTCTAACTTTATTGTGAAGTATGTCCATAAAGACCAGGTGGGCTTCATCCCTGAGAGACAAGACTCAGACCAAGTTACAAGAGCTATAGATATTATCTCGATATTGCACTCGAATTGAGTTGGAGGGACCCCACAAGAAGGCTTTCTAGCCTCCATTGAGTTACAGGAGGCCTTTGATTCAGTCTCCTGGCCTTATCTCTTTGGCATCCTGAGAAGGAGATTTGGACCCAACTTCTTGGGAATTATTAATTCCCTCTATTCCTCTCTGAGTGCATAAATCTGGCTTATGGGACATTACTCTGATGGGTTCGACATACATAAAGGCACTAGATAGGGCTGCCCCCTTTCACCACTCATTTTCGCAATCGCTACTGAAACACTAGCAATAGCCATTAGATCCATCCCGGACATTAAAGGGGTAGCTTGCGTCCCTCAAGAACATAAATGTGCGCTATTTGCGGATGATATGTTTCTCTTTATCACACCCTCATTAATCTCCACCCCCAATTTACTAAGAACGATCAAACACTTCGGAAACCTTTCAGGCTTCAAAGTTAATTTATCCAAATCCACGGCACTCAATATATCTGTCCCTCAACACCAAGTCGATCAACTATAACTCCATTTCCCTTTCCCCTGGAATAAGAACTCCATACCATACCTGGGCATTACACTCACCAACAAGAAAGACAAACTCTTCACCACAAACTACCCCCCGATGTTCAAAAAACTAGAAGGAGATCTAAAAGTCTGGTCTAAGTGTGGTCTATCCTGGCTGGGCAGGGTCAATGTGGTTAAGATGACCCTGATGCCGCGTATTCTTCTGTTCACTCCCCATACACAAAAAAAATTACCAAATTTCAATAAAACGTTATACACTTTATCTGGGGGAAGCAAGGACACTGTTTCTCGAAAGAGGTCCTCTTCCGACTCAAAAAGCAGGGGGGTTTAGGACTCCCAAATTTATTGTGGTATTATCAGGCAGCTCAATTAACCCAGATCTCTTCAGTGTATTCAAAGGGCCCCAAATTGTACTGGCTGTCCATAGAGAGACAGGCAACACCATTCCATATGATTGACTGCCTGATGTGGTGCCCCCCAAAACAAAGATCCCCCGTACTAGCTCCAACTCACATTCTCTGGCGCTTTGCGACACACTACACAAGCAGAGTTTGCTGGTCTCAAACATTAAACCACTAGCCCATATCTTCCACAATCAGAACTTTATACCGGAATTGAACATTCTAGCCTTCAATGGTTGTTAAACAAAGGAATGTTTAGAAAAGGTCACTTCTTCACCGTATCGGGCCCACTCACACTGACGTACTGCTCCAATAAACTAGAGATGCCAAACACAGAGAATTTTAGGTTCTCCCAGATTAAGAATTTTTTGAACACCCTATGGACAGACAAAATTTCCCCCTAAAACCAACAGCATACAAACAATGGTGCTCCAACCTCATGGATCAGAGAGGGGAGTGGGATTTCAATTAGATATGCCTCCTTGGCTAACAAGCACAGCTCACCTCCCTATGCCCGAGCTTGGGAATATGACCTGGATCTACAACTGAACCTTGATAAATGGCACCTCTACTTTCAAAAGTCATATAAATGTATCCTAAATACAAACCTAATTGAGGCAAATGTAAAGATTTTCACTAGATTGTATTATCTTTCTTCTAGACTGGCTAAAATCTACCCAGGTGCCTCCCCCTTATGTTTCAGGGAATGTAAACAGGTGGGTAATATGCACCACATCTGGTGGACTTGTCCACGCATCAGAGGCTTCTGGAATAGATTTTTCCATCTAGCAAGGAAGGTCACTGGAATTGGAATTCCCCAGAACCCTGCTATCGCAATATTAAACCACAGAATAGACAACACTCCCAAACACACCCCAAACCTGATTTTCTTTATGCTTCTAGGAGCAAAACTTATGCCGCGTACACACGACCGGACTTTTCGAGGGACTAGGTCCGACAGACTTTCAACGGAGTTCTGACGGAGTTCTGACAGAGTTCTGATGGACTTTCCGAATGAACGGACTTGGCCACACACAAATCACACCAAAGTCCGACGGATTTGAACATGATGACGTACGACTGGACTAGAATAAGGAAGTTCATAGCCAGTAGCCAATAGCTGCCCTCGCGTCGGTTTTTGTTCGTCGGACTAGCATACACACGAGCGGATTTCTCGGTAGGAACTGGGTCCGGCAGAGTTCTGGTGGAAAAATTTGAAACATGTTCCATTTCTAAAATCTGTCAGACTTTTGCAAATCAAAAGTCCGCTGCAGCCCACACACGATCGAATGGTCTGCCGGAATCATTCCATCTGACTTTTGATGTTGAAAAGTCCGGTCATGTGCAAAACTTCTAGACAGGGTACCTAGCTTTGAAGCAACTTGGGAACCCTGGGCATTGTACATCAAAGTTCCCCTATACCAGTGTCATATAGCTTCCTATGAAGACTAACCTGGATGACTAGCTTCGCCTCTTTCCTTCCTTCTATCAAGGTCATATCAATACTCTATCATTCAATCCTTCTTATTCCTCTTACAGCTATGAGTTACCCCCTCAGAGGCTTTCCTGAGGAGCACAGTTTATTTAACCCCTAAACAGTTTTTTTGTTCAGAGAATACCATCCGCTAACTCCACTGGGCCGGAATTACCACCCACCACCAACGACATTCAGGGCAAAGTAACAAGGAGGGTGAAACATACTCCAGATACATAGAAGGGGTTGGGGGGGAGGGGGTCTGTAGCGGGACCAGAGGACCGGGTCAAGCTTTGGAGAGATCGTACAGGCCACAGCGTGATCCCTTTAGGGTGGCAGGTATGTAATCCTTGGAGCCAACCGTAACAGAAACAAAGCCTCTCCTCCACCTGCCTTAACTCGACCCAAATATACTCCAGAACACAAAAAAGTTAACATAACTCAACATGCCCAGGATTACAGTAAAATTTCTGCCTTCTGGAGGGTCATTTTTCACCAATGTACCGTAAACATTTACTGTTTCTATCTCATTTTATGTTTGTCAGGGCTATGTTGGCTCTCTGACAGGGATAATTGTTACACTGTTACTTTGTATCTTTGAATTAAAATTTCAATAAAAATATTGAACAAGAGATTCTGTCAGCTCTGCAGGGGCAGACTCAGAGGTGGTGGATGCCATGCCAGCTTCAGCCAGTAATGGTTGTATGTGACAATGGCACCATCCTTCTCTTTCTCCTCCGACAGGGACACTTGACCCATGTTCCATGTTTGGCACACGTCCTGAATTTGGTGGTGCAGCGGTTCTTGAGCAGGTACCCAGGCTTAGAGGACCCTCTGAGGCAGGCCAGAAAAGTCTATGGTCATTTCAGCTGGTCATACAATGCCAGTGCTCGGCTGGCTGACATTCAAAGGGAATGCAACCTGCCCACCAACCGCCTCATTTGTGACATGCCTACCAGGTGGAACTCAACGTTGGCAATGCTGCAGCAGTTGCACAGCAGAGAGCCATCAATGAGTACCTGTACAAGTATGGCACCAGGACAGGGTCAGAGGAGCTTGGCTTCTTTTCCCCACGCCAGTGGCTACTGATCAAGGATGCATGCATTGTCCTGTCACCATTTGTGGAGGCCGCAAGGATGGTGAGCAGTGAAAATGCATGCATCAGTGACACTGTCCCTCTAGTATTCCTGTTGAAGCACACGCTTCATGGAATCATGGACAGGGCACTTGAGGCAGAACAGCGTGAGAAAGAGGAGGACTTCCTTACCTCTCAAGGCCCCCTTTATCCAGATAGCATTCCTTTGGACCCACCAAACACACAGGAAGAGGAGGAGAATTGTGTCAGCATGGATGTAGAGGATAACACTCAGCAGCAGTCTTCAATGGATAGTTTTCAGTCCCCAGAAACCCAAGTAATTGTACGTGGCTGGAAGGAGGTAGTTACGGATCATGTGATCCTTAGTGATGCAGAGGACTCAGAATCAAATTTCTCTGCAAAATTACATCACATGGCCTTCCTGATTATGCAAGCCTGCGAAAGGACCCTAGGATTCGTGGTATAAAGAAGAGGGATCATTACTGGCTGGCAACCCTTCTTGATCCACGTTACAAGGTAAGGTTGCAGCACTCATCCCACCTTCACAGAGGGAGCAGAGGATGAAAAATCTTCAGGAGACATTGAAGAAAGGTCTGTGCAATGCGTTTCCAGACACTGAAAGGTTACAATTTCCTGGTGCTGGGCAACGTGTTGCTGAGGCTTTGTTCAGTCAGAGGAAGAGCGGTGGAGAAGGTGGCCGGCTGACCAATGCCTTTAAACAATTTTTCAGTCGTCAGCGCTAAGGTCTGATCAGTTCAAGCAACCATCGCCAGAATCTGCATTACATGGTGCAGGAATATCTAGGGACAAGAGCAGACTTGGAGAACTTTCCAACAGAGCATCCACTGGGTTACTGCGTCTTGAGGGTGGACCACTGGCCATAACTGGCTCAATATGCAATTGAGCTACTGGCCTCCTTCCTAACAAGGAAACAAAATTGTTAGCAGTCTTTTTAGGAAGTCAACTGCCGGGAATATGCTTTTACAAGCAGATTCTAGCAATCCCAAACACACACTGAGAGGCATCCCAGTTGGACAGTTTCTAAGACTAAAACGCATTTGCGGTGAAGAAGTGATTACCAAAAAGAAACATTAAATATATTTAAACGATTTGTCAATAGAGGCTATCCCAAATCTATTTTATATAGAGCAATGAATATCGCCACCAAAATACCATGTGAAAAGTTGATGTATGAACATAGTAAGGGAGACAAGAAGAAAGTTAAGAAAAGGAATGAAAATGTTAATAGAAACAAATCTTGTTCTTCAATCCAAACTCCAGTTTTTTCCATTTCATTCAGACATGAGTTCAACAAGATTAGAGTTATTGTTCTTAAATACTTACCCATTTTTTCCAACAATCCCATTTTTGCACAAATCCTTTCAAAAGGAGTTATGACAGTGTCACGTAGGGCACCCACTTTGGGTGGAATGTTGTCACCTAATCTTTTTAGTAGTAGTAAATCACGGGCCCACTGGCTACAATTTAAAGGCACTTTTCGGTGCGGGTCAAATAGATGCCCATGTTGTACTCATGTCTTGAAAGGCGATACCATTCAGGCAGTTAGTAAATCATCCAAGATTACAACATTCATGAATTGCAATACAAGATATTTGGTGTATGTCATTACCTGCAAGTCGTGTCAAATGCAATATGTTGGTCGGACAACTCGCAGGTTGCGAGGTCGCCTTTATGACCATTTATATAATAATGAAAAAAATATCAAGATGAACATAGCGAGACACTGGAATGACATACACCAAAAGGATGTATCTGATTTGGGCACCCAAGCAGTGGAAAGAATTTTGATACCAGTAAGAGGGGGAGATACATTTAAAATCCTCTGTAGAAGAGAAGTCTATTGGATAATTTGTCTTAACACAAGAAAGTCAGCCGGTATGAACTTTGAATGGGACGTATCCCATTTTTATGAATGACATGGACATTCACTGTATTGTTCATTTAAGCACAAGAGACTTCATTTTGTTTGCACTGTTGAAATCTGTTCTACTTCACCTAACACACAGACACATCTTCTGCTAGAAGCTCTCTCTCTGTCTCTACTCCCCCCTCCTCTCTCAAGGTTTTACTCTTGCAATTGTTCTATTCGCTAGCTTTTAATAAAATATTTCTATTCGTTAGCTTTTAATAACATCTCACACCACCCTTTCTTAGCTATGTATAAAATAACATGTAATAATATATTTTGGCACTGAATGGACATTTTCTTTTCAAATGTTTTTATTGAGATTTTTAGCAGAGTTAGTTACAACAAGGGTTACAAAACAAAAAAAATAATATATAGTAATAAAAGTAACATAACACAGTATAATGTAGTGACAGGGTTTTCTCAGCACACTATAGCATATAAACAAATAATCCACAATAAAGAATAAAGTAGTATTCCCAAGTATCTAATATTCATAGTCATAAAGGGACTCGAACAAGAGTAAGTCTCTTAGAATTTGTATAATAAAGTCCGTAATATAATTATTGTAAGATTTATAAATAGCGATATGGATAATGGCCACTTCTGGACCCCAAGACACCCCTCACAGGGATCTATCTGTGTCTTGGAGTACCTAGTCCAACATCCTAAAGGAAATTCAAACACAGTAGTTATCTTTTATGAAGGAAAATAAAGATCTATTCTTACTCCGCAGCTCAATTCAGATAAACAAACATGTGATATATTTGTCACTTTGTTATGAAATTATTTTTAAAGCCATCCAAAAAAAAATATTAAAACGCACAGGAGTTCTTTCTTCTATATGATTAAAGAATCAGCATTATCTAAATTGTGGAAGTATAATTTTTGTACCATGTACTCCAAGGTTCCCATAGTTGTTGTTCCTTAATATATAGGGATTTGTCATTAGGAAATAATTCGTAGGAGTGGTGGAGTTGGGTTAATTCTATAACTTCTGTCATAGTAGGAAGAGAGTCAGTTTTCTATTTTCTAGTTATTGATAGTCTCGCAGCTAAAAGTATATGTGTTACTACTTTACGATATTGTTTGGGAATCGTATGTAAATTCATATTCAGAATGGCTAGTTCTGTTACGGAAGTGAGTAAATGGGAGATTGCCTGCCAGTAGTTATGTAAGCTTGGGCAGTCCCACATAATATGAAATAGGGTCCCCAATTGGGTACAATTTCTCCAGCAATTAGGTGACGAGTTCCCCTTGAATTTTGCTAGGATATGTGGAGTCAGGTATTGTCTTTGAACAATTTTTTGTGCCAGTTCCCATAGTGTAACACATGCAGTGGCCCTATATATGCTTCGTAGGGAAGCCATCCATTGTTTAATTGAAAAGTCTTGCCCCAAATCTTGTTCCCATTTAAGGAAGGAAGGTAGTTTGCTGGGTATGTTTTTTCCCCTAGAATTGGGTATATTGTAGCTACTCCTTTCTGTGAGGTGGCATGGTTATTGAGGAAAGACCATATTTTAACCGGGATTGAAGCTCTGAGTTGTGGATTGTGTAGCAGACACTTTTCTATTTGAATATATGTAGATCGCTCAGAATTCGGAAGCTGTAATTCATTACTTAACTGAGAAAAAGACTTTAATGAGCCCTGTTGGAAGAAGGAACCAAGTTTGATATCCCGACCCAAATTCCAGTCGTGTATTTGTACGCCAGGAATTAATGTTGGTATAATTGTTAGAGGAGGGTTTAACACCGTGATTGGAGTTTTATCCCATTTGTATGTGACGATTCTCTGCCAAGAGTGTAGCGTCGCTTTCACCGTTGGTGGGTATTGAGCTGTAATTGTGGACTTAATTTTCCTACTAAGTAACCAGAATTGCATATTAGGCTGTCGTGTGATGTCTTTCTCAATTTGTCCCCATAACGTTTTAGGAGTAGGCAAGAACCATTCTTGCAATTGGGTCAAAAGAGTTGCGTCATAATAATCCTGTAGATCAGGTACGGTCGCACCACCTATATTTCTATGTTTAATTAGTATATGGTATGCGCAACGGGATTTTTTGCCATTCCATAGATATTTTCCCAAACTGCTTTGTAAGGATTTAAAGTAGTATTTAGGGATACATATTGGAAGGGACCTGAGTTGATATAATAATTTTGGTAAGGTCATCATTTTGAAAGCTGCCAGGCGACCAGCCCATGTAAATTCGAATTTACTAAGTGTTGTCAGATCTGTTTCAAAATGTTTCTTAAATGGTAAAAAGTTTGTTTTAAATAACTGTTTTGTTTTGTTAGTGAGAGTGATTCCTAAGTAAGAAATCCCCTCGTCTTTCCAGTGGTAGGGGTATTTATTAGACAAGAACTGCCTGGTTGTGTTGTTATCTAATCCTAGGTCTAAAATATTGGACTTAGTTTCATTGATTTTATAATATGATGCTGCTCCAAATGTCGTTAGTATATTTTGGAGATTCGGGAGAGATGAAATAGGATCAGACACTATAAGCACTATGTCATCTGCGAACAGACTTATTTTATTATCTATTTGCCCAATTTTTATACCAGATAGTTTTGTGTCAGATCGTATACGTTCTGCTAGAGGTTCGATGGCTAAATTAAATATTAAAGGAGATAAGGGGCAACCTTGTCGTGTTCCATTCGAGATGCCAAAGGGCCTAGACATCATATCATTTGTGTATACTCTCGCTGAGGGGCCCTTATACAGTGCAAAAATTGCAGATAAAATATTTCCATGAAAGCCGAATTTTAAAAGCACTGACTGTAAATAGCCCCAATGGACCCTATCAAACGCCTTCTCTGCATCCAAAGAAAGGAGCAGAGAAGGCGTTTGATGTCTCTCAGTGAAGTGTATAATATCAATCAGACGTCTTGTTGCATCTGAAGATTGTCGACCTTTAGTAAAGCCAGATTGATCTTTGTGAATGAGGTCTGGTATGTAGTTCATCAGTCGATTCGCTATTGCTTTGGCGTATATTTTGATGTCAATGTTCAATAATGAAATCGGTCTGAAATTTTGGGGTGCATTGGGATCTTTGCCTGGTTTCGGCAGTGTTATGATCAAGGCCTGAAGCATCTCAGCCGGAAATTCTGATTTGGATGCCGCTTCGTTAAAAAGTGAGCATAAGTGGGGAGCCAGTATATCTCGAAGTAATTTATAGTATTCTCCTATCATTCCGTCTGGGCCCGGAGATTTATTGTTGGGCAGGGAGTCTATAGTTCTAGCAATTTCTTCCACTGAAAATGGGACGTTAAGATCAGAGATTTGATCAGTAGTTAATGATGGGAGACTAATAGTATCTAAGAAATCACTTATTATCTTTGGGGTAGGTGTGGGAGTTTGAGAATCATCTTTAAGATTGTAAAGGGAGCTATAACAGCTAAATGCATTCGCTATGTCTTGGGGGTCTTGCAATTTTTCTCTAGTAATAGGGTGGTATAGATATGGAATCTTTGATTTGGAATATCTGCCTTTGATCCGAAGTGCCATGTTTTTTCCTGCTTTGTTGCTAGTATGGTAATATTTAGCTTTAAGTTTTCTAGTATGTTTTTCAAATGTATCCAATAAAGTCGTTCTGAGTTCCTGTCGTAATATTTGTAGTTTAGTTTTCAGTTGTTGTGATGGGTGAGATTGGTTTTGGGAATCTAATGTTTTAATGTCAGCAGTAAGTTTCTCAATGAGTTTCGTTTTATTTTTCCTGAATTGAGCATTCAGTTGCATTAGGATTCCCCTACTAAATGCTTTATGAGCACCCCATAGGGCGGCGGAGTCTGACACCGATCCCACATTATATTTAAAGAATTCAGTTATCTGGTTTTGTATAGCTGTAGCATAGGTAGGCATTTTGATAAGATATGCATTTGTTCTCCATAGAAAATGGGTCGTTTGAGAGTGTTTAGGTAGAATAGTCATACTAATTGGGGCATGATCAGTCCAAGTGATGGGTGCAATGTCAGACTCCCTCACCCGCTGCAATAACCACTTATCTGTAAAAATATAATCGATACGAGTATAGGTATTATGTACCAGGGAATGATATGTGTATTCACGATCTCCAGGATGATGGCATCTCCATACATCATAGAGATCGCTTTTATTCAAAAAAAAATTTAAGTGCACAGTTGGTTCTGGTTTTGGGATTAGAAGTGTCTAGTTCTTGTTCATGTATTGTGTTGAAGTCTCCACAAATTATTAAGGCACCTTTTCGGCATTTACCTATTTTTCTCATCAGGCCATTCAGAAAACGGGATTGCCTTTTATTAGGCGCATACACATTTACCAATGTAGTAAGTGTATTATCAATGGTACATATTAATATGAGGTATCGTCCATTGGTATCTACAATAGATTCATGCAATTGAAAATTAACTGAATGATGTATGGCAATAAGTACTCCTCTTTTTTTCTGTTGGCCTGATGCTGTAAATATGTGAGGAAAGTTCTTATGGGTGCAAGTGGGAGTAGCGCCTGTTTTGAAATAGGTTTCTTGTATACACAATATTTGACATCGCTGGGTGTTAGCCATTTGCCACATCGACGCTCTTTTTGCTGGATGGTTAAGACCATTAGTATTTAAAGATATTAACTTATACTATATACTATATACTCATAAAAGGATATTAATAAGATGGAAAAAGTAAGTACATACTAGCCTGATAATAGCTTTAAATTCTACTTCCATGTGAACAATCTGTAGTCTGAAATGACTATGAATGTCCAAAAATTTAGTGACTGAAAAGTTTTGATTCAAATTTTGTAGGTTCACAACATACCTGTCCCTTTGAATGCTATGAGTTGTGTATAGGATACTGTGAAGAAAAAAATAAAAGTAAAAGCACAAACAAAAATATAACCAAACATTAAACTTAACTTGCAGTGGTAAACATTTCAATGTATACTGGAACATTAGAATGGGGAATTAGTTCAAAGGTCAGCTGTTCCAAAGATTTAGTATCGCACGGCACGGCGGGCAAGCTGATAGATCGGTTTCCTATAGATAGGATTGTATTTTGACCGGATCTAGTCAATGAAAGCTAATGCCATTGTGGCGTAAGTTTCTCCGGATTCTTCTTAGCTCCGATAGGTGGAGTTGGTTCGGGGATAATACCCCATGCGTGAAGTAACTTAATGCCTTGTTCCACAGAAGTGATTGTATGGTAGGTGTCGTTCTTCTGTATCAGTAGTTTAGATGGTTGTTTCCAACGGTATTCAATTTTATGATTACGCAGAGCTTTTGTAATCGTGGAAAGTTGTCTTCTCATATCTAGAGTATGTTTAGACAAGTCAGCATAAATCTGGATTGTATTATATGGTTGTGGAAGTTGTCCTAGATGTCGCACTTTATATAGGATTTGTTCTTTAACATGGTAGAAGTGTACTCTAAGTAGTACACCACGTGGTATCTGTGGAGGGAGAAATGACGGTTTCGGAATCCGATGGATACGATCAATTGTGAGCTCTAAGGCTGGTATAGCTGGCAGCAAGTTGGAGAATAAGTCAGTGGCATATTTTTTAAGATCAGACTGCTGTATATTTTCAGGGATACCCCTGATTTTGAGATTGTTCTTCCTTGAGCGGTCTTCTAAATCTGCGATTTTAAATTTAAGCCACTCTTTTTCAGCTTTATTTTCTTCATGAGCATCTATTAAATTATTAATAGTATTCATGGGGGCGTGGTCGGATGAGAGAGTGAGTGAGAGGATGCCCGGGCCTCGTCTCCCTTTGTTCCCTCGTTAGAAGCCTGGATGTAATGCTCAACTTTGAGTAAGAAGCTTATACCATGCCCGTCTTATCTTATCTTCTCCTACAATAATCTGCGGTAGCTGACCGAAGAGGAGTGGTATCTACGTTCCTGAGGCTGGTGGTGGAAGATCTCGCGGCGGGTCGAGCTATCGCGAGATCCCTCTACAGTGTTTTCCGTGGAGCAGCGCAGAGCGAACAGCGCACCCGAAGGTAGCCGAAGGTAGCCGAGTGGATTCGAAGGGAAGCCACGCCGCTGGTTCGAGTCATCGCGAGACTGTACATGCAGCGTAGCGCGGCGGAGGGCTTTTTGAAACCCGCTATAAGAACGGAGACCTCGGAAGCCGGAGCAACGAAGTGAAGCACTTCAGTAGCCTGTGGCAACGGCCCAGGCTAAGCGGTAACACGGGGCGACGAGGGGGGGGGGGTGTGGAGAGAGCAACATAGCCAAAACGCAAGTGACAAGGCTTATTTGGTATGAACACTGGTAACAACCAGGACTACATGAAGTTGACATCCCCCCTCCACCTCCTTACTCGTTCCCTGATCAGTAAAACCCTAATTATTGGGTCGGATTGTTGAAGGACGGAATAAGGAAGCAAGGGATTAAAGGCACTGTATGATTTAGGCTACTTGGTATTACACGGCAACCACATTGAACCAAGGACTGTGATTACATTGATCCGGAGGTGGGTGAGCACTTGGATCAAGGGCGCTGTATTATTTGCATTGTATTGCATTGAAATCATACATAGTCTAGGGTGACTTAAGGGCCCTACCTACCTACCTACCTACCATTGATATATAACCTCCGTATTATCGCTACATCACTAGCTAAACCGCTCTTGGGGAAGACCATGCTTAGCAAAAGGGCTACGGAGGACACACTATATAGTGACGGGAATCTAAAAACCCGCGCGGGCAAAGAAAAAGCTAGCCAGGCCTCAGCGGCAGCCGCTGCAAAACTTGAACGTTATGCTCATGCAACTTCACCAACCAGGAAAAGAACACCATCAGACAGCCGGGCAAGCAAGGTCACAAGGGGCGCCCTCGGATAGGAGAAGCATTAGCCAACTAGCATCAAATCCTATCGCGTCACCTATCGGAAATAAAGCAAATAATCCAGTGCTAGCAGAGGGCACGGCAATACACAATGCAACAGGCCCAGCAATACCTCCATCATTAGGGGAAGGTGAACCTACGCTGCGTGACATATTGGCTGCAGTCAATGAATGTAAAGACTCTATCCGTGGCCTGGATAATCAGCTATCTAGCATTAAGATGGATTTACACTCCATGGGTCAATTGTTGAGCAATACCGTGGAGAGAACCACAGCACTTGTGGAAAGACTAAGCACGATTGAGGATGAGTTTCAGCCACTTCAGCAAAAAATAATTGGGCTACAGAAGCAGATTACTAGCCAGTCATCAAAATTAGATGAAATAGAGAACAGAAATCGCAGGAACAACATACGCTTGATTGGACTACCAGAGGGGAGTGAGGGCTCTAACCCTATAGCCTTCTTGGAAAACTGGTTCAGAGAACTTCTGGGGGATGACTCTTTTACAGCACTCTTTGCTATAGAAAGGGCACATAGAGTGCCAATTAGAGCTAGGCCACTAGAGGGCCGCACTAGGCCGCTGATACTGAAATTTATGAACTATAATGACCGAATTATTCTGATGCGAAGGGTCAGAGAATTAAGGGACATCCTCTACAAGGGGACTAGAGTGTCATTCTACCCGGATTTCTCACCAGACCTACAGAAGCAGAGGGCAGAATTTATCCCTATTAAGCGAACCCTTCAAGAACATAATATAGCTTATGCTTTGTTATACCCGGCCCGACTACGTATGACCGCCCTGGGTTCAACCCTTTTCTTTAGTACCCCAAATGAGGTTAGGCGGTGGCTGGAACACAAAGGGGACCTTTAGTGTTTTCCAGTGCTACTGGGTTTGACCAGCTGGGGATCCCTCTTGGTCCCCCCTTCCTCCTGCCTCTTCTTCCCCTCTCGTTTTTTTTTTTTTTTTTTTCTCTTTCTCTTTTTTTATTTTTTCCTTCTCCAGGATTAAGTTGAGACCTATATGAAGTAGCAATTAATTAAATCGGATTGAATGCACAAACAGAACCACAAGCCTAGAAGCGGTATTTTATGTAATCTGGGACACTGTTATATGGATAGTAAATATGAGATTGACACGAAGGAAAAATGACACTGTATGCACATTATAAGCACAAATGGATTTATAGACTAGAGTTGGAGTATTTAGTAATTTATGGGATACTAGGGACACTAACGTGATATTTATTAGATAGGTGGGGGCTATGTTTGGCCCCCTCCTCCTCCCCCCCTTTTTTTTTTTTTGTTTTCTTTTTTCTCACTATATTCGGGTGAAATGAATAATAGCGTAACTAGTTTAGTACGTGTATAGGATCTAGGAGATAAGAAGCACTAAATATCGCCATTCGGTGAAATAGTATAACTTGCTGTTGTTTTGAAATTAGGGTTTATGTAGGTTGAAATAGTGAAGGAGGTTTATGGATGGGTTACCTGCTAGAGATTTTCTCAATGCAGGTCCCCTCCTTCTCCTCCTCTTCTTTTTTTTTTCTTTTTTTTTTTTTTTTCTTGCTGTTTGAGGAGATGGGCTTAACCGAACGATGGGTCTAGATTGTGCTGGGTAAATACCAGGTGTGGAAACAGATAAGACGGGTTTCCAGGTGTAATAGAGGGGTGGGGAGGCGGGGTAGGGCGCCCTGGGTTCTTGGGTGAATGTATAAGAGGGCCACTGTAGAGACCCCTAGGGGATGCCCTGATGGGAAGAGGAGTGGGGGTTGGGGGGAGGGGGGAGGGCGCCGGGTGAGTAGGGGTGGGAGGGGGGGGAGGGAGGGATGGGGGGAACTTCGAGCACACACTGTGGGTATGGGGGGCTGAGGGGGAGTATGGGGGGGAGGGGGGAGGGGGCCTGTCGTGGGAGGACGAGTCTCCCTCCCCCTCTCCCCCCCTGCCCCCAATTAACTTGGCAACTACCAAGGTCTATGAATAGTGTAAGTATTATTTCATGGAATGTGAGCGGGCTGGGAGATTTAAAGAAAAGAGCAGCGGTCATGACAGAAACAGAGAGAGGAGGCCCTGGCTTACTCTTCTTACAAGAGACGCATCTAACCCCCAGCACAGCACCACAGTTAAACAATCGGAAATTCCAGACTTATTACCACTCCTTCCATACATCATATTCAAGAGGTGTGAGCATTTTAGTTAGGAAGGGCACGGATTTCCTGTGTAAAGAGTCCTCTATTGATGAGGAGGGGAGATTCGTCTTTCTATATGGTCTCATGAGAGGGCAACACTATATTCTAGCCAACATCTACATCCCCCCGCCCTTTAAGCTGGAGGTTATGTTTAAACTGTTGGTGTTTTGCCTAGATAAGCCGGGAGTCCCGTGGATAGTATTAGGTGACTTTAATGAAACACTAGATGGGAGCCTGGATAGGTTTCCCAAACCCGACGGGGCTAGAGCAGGGCGATTGCAGGGATTTTTGGCCGAAATAGGATTGTGCGACCTATGGCGAACGCGACACCCTCAGGAGAGACAATACTCCTGCTTTTCTAGGACCTATCATACACTATCAAGAATTGACATGGTCTTGGGCAATAAAGAGGCAGCAGAGGTGGTACAGGAAATAGAATATGGGGCAAGGGGGGTTTCAGATCATTCCCCCCTGTCCATGACCGTGACCCTGGGAACTAGAACAGGCTTAGGGGAGTGGAGGATAAACCCTGGCTGGTTGGAGTTAATGGATAGTTCTAGCCCCTTCCTAGATAAGATAGGGGAATATACTCAAATAAACAAGGGCTCAGCTTCACCCGGAATGGTCTGGGACTCCCTAAAAGCCTATATTAGAGGCATACTAATTCAACAAATTGCAATAATTAAAAGGAAAGCCCGAGAATAGGAGTCAGTAATACGAAATAGAGTTGCTCTGGCGGAGAGGGCATATATAGAAGCTCCATCCCCTGTAAGTCAGAAGGCGTGGCTTGATAGCCAACAAGTTTATAAAATGTCCCTTTTAAAAAAGTCAGAGAATAGGCGAATATTTCAACGCCAGCACTATTTTGGCGAAGGAGAGAGGGTGGGACGAGCCCTCTCCCTTTTGGTCCAAACCAATAGCTCTCCTACAACAGTCCAGGTGATTAAGTCACCAAATGGCGATCTCATTTCTAGTCCCTCTGCAATCATGGGAGTACTCCATGACTATTATAACGACTTATATAAATCAGCATCGCAGGGTCAAGGCAGTCCCGCCACTGACTTTTTACTCCAAGCAGCAATCCCAACATTACCAGAACAGGACAAATTGAGTCTTGTAAAATCTATTTATTGAATAGATCATAACATACAGCAGAAACAGCAGGTACATAGTATGTGTTACAAACAAGCCAGTACAATCTCAGTAGAAATT
Organism: Lithobates pipiens; assembly: GCF_037356315.1. NCBI lineage: Eukaryota > Metazoa > Chordata > Amphibia > Anura > Ranidae > Lithobates > Lithobates pipiens. Next base: position 230,124,514 of record NW_027507758.1, read on the forward strand.
CTATTAAAACAACAGTACAAATTATTAAGAAATTCTAGCATATTTCTTCTCTTTGGAGATACAAAGGTTTCCACATCTCACTCCGTTTGATCTGTGACCAGGTCCAAGAAGGTAGCGACCGGAGTGTTCCATACAATGTTATATGAATGCATTGGAAGAATACCCTAACTGTTCTACTAATTGGTTGCTGTACCTCTAAATTGCGCTATCGTAAGTGTCTGGAATGCTACGTCTAATATATGATGTCCAGCATCAAAACATAGGGGGAAGGAGGGGGGGGGGGTGGAAAAGGAAAAGGGAGGGTAGGTGCACATTAGTATGTTAAGAATATTGCCTAAACCGATCATAACCTGTGGTGACCATAAAAGCGTCAAATAGCAACGACCTTCCGATTAATTCTTTAATCAACCATATACCGTTTATAATCATCTGTTGTTTGGAAGTGTTTCCAACATGCCCAGGTGTTAGTGAACTTAGGTGATGTGTCAAGGATTCGATGCGTGAGTTCTTCCATGTCCATTATTCTGTTTACTCTACGTAGCCAATCCTTGACACAGGGGGTCGTAGTTGATTTCCAATAAACTGGAATGCACATCCTGGCTGCATTGACTAAGTGTATTATAGCTGACTTCCTGTAATGGCGCTGAGACAAGGTCGTATGATGAAGTAAGTATTGGGCCGGTGTGAAATCTAGTGTGAAAGTCGTTATGGTAAAGATAAATTGGTGGATCGTCTGCCAGTATAAACGAAGTGCTGAGCATTCCCACCAGATGTGCAGGAAGGTTCCATTAGCTGTACCACATCTCCAGCATGCTGAAGGAACCGAAGGGTAGAAGGAATGCAGGATATCAGGGGTCCTATACCATCGGGAATAGAGCTTAAAACCATTTTCCTGTACTGATACATTCCTAGAACCTTTGTGAACATTTATTAGTATCCGTTCCCAATCGTCGTGTGTTAGGTCTATACCCGTGTCTGTCACCCATTTAGTGCGTAGTGATGTCACGGAATCGTTCGTAGTAGGAAAGAAAGCAGTGTAGAGTTCAGAAACTAGATGTCTCTGTGGAGTTGTTTTAGTGCAAAGTTGTTCAAACAGGGTCAGGTCCCTGCACCACGTAGTGGCTGGAGACTTCTGGAGTAAAAAATGTCGTATTTGTAAGAAATTAAAGAATGGTATCTTTCTGTCCGGGAATCTAGTCAGTAGAGTTTGGAATGTAATCATTCTACCGTTGTCGAAGAAGGATCCTGCTCGAACGTAATCTCTGGTTATATCGTCAGTGGAAAATGGTGCTTGAAAACCAGGGGTGAAGTCCGGATTGTGCTCTAAGGAGGTGAGCGGGCCATGTGTGGAGGATATTTTGGTACTCCGGCAAACTGTTTTCCATGTATTTAGTGTGGTGCTAATCAAAGGGTGATCTGAGATCGCTGTCTGTATTGGGGCTGTGCCTATCCAAGGAAGTAAATGTATCGGTGCTTGTACAAATGCCTCTTCGATCGTCACCCAAGCTTTGTTTCGTCTATGTATGTGCCAATCCACGATTCTGGTCAATTGACATGCCCAGTGATATTTGCGTATGTCCGGGATTCCCAGACCCCCCCGTAATTTGGGAAGAGTCAGGGTCTCCCATTTGATGCGAGCTTTTTTGTTAGCCCATACGAATTGGGAGCAGAGAGTTTTGAACGTCGCGAAAAAAGTGGGGGGAAGTGTGATTGGAATCGTTTGTAGAAGATATAAGAACCGTGGGAGAATGTTCATTTTAAGAATCGCTGCTCTCCCAAACCACGAAATAGTAGGTATTTTCCAATTTAGCAAATCAGTCCGAACAGAATTAAGTAGTGGTAAATAGTTGCGAGGATAAAGGTCTGTTAGTTTGGTCGGTAATTGAATTCCCAAATATGTGATAGCATGCTTTTCCCAGCCAAAGGGGAAGTTTGTCTGGCAGTGTGTCAGTACGTCGTCGGGTAGAGTGATGTTGAGGGCCTTCGATTTATGGAAGTTAATTTGCAGGTTTGCTATTGTCTTAAATTGAGCAAAGTCCTTGAGTAAATTGGGTAGGGTGATAAGTGGGTCTGTGAGAAATAAAAGGATATCGTCCGCGTATGCAGCTATTTTATAAGTCTCATCCCGAATTCGGATTCCCTTGACATTGATGTTCGTGCGGAGTTTGTGGAGTAAGGGTTCAATCGTTAAAATGAACAGAATCGGGGATAGTGGGCAACCCTGCCTCGTGCCGTTGGACAGGGAGAAGGCGTCCGACAAATGCCCATTAACTTTAATTCTGGCTGTGGGGGAAGAGTACAGTGCCGTAATATATTGTAAGGTACGTTCTTTAAAACCCATTTTCCTAAGGGTGGCCAGCATGTAATCCCAAGCCACTCGGTCGAACGCCTTCTCCGCGTCCAACGATAAAAAGAAGCCCGGACTGTGGGAAGCCGATAGCCATTTATGGACATTGATCGCTTTCAGCGTGTTGTCGCGCGCTTCACGGCCCGGAACGAAACCTACTTGGTCCAGGGAAACCAGGGAGGGCAAGAAGGGGAGAATACGATTCGCAATGACTTTCGCGTAGAGCTTCATATCTACATTTATCAACGAAATCGGTCTATAATTAGGGACCAAAGCGCCGTCTTTCCCTGGTTTCGGGATCATTGTAATGTGTGCCTCATGGAGATCTACGTGAAGCGACGGGGAGTCAGGAAGTTTATTAAATAGTTCAGTAACGTGCGGTATAAGTAAGTCCGAAAAGGTTTTGTAATATACAGTGGGGAAGCCATCTGGGCCCGGGCTTTTGCCCGGTTTTAGCTGTTTAAGGGCGGTCAGTATTTCTACGGGCGAAATTGGCTTCTACAAGTCTGTGGCAAGATCGTCGGAGATATTCCCCGGGCAGTTCTCGGCTAGAAAGTCTGTTATCTGTTGAGTTCTGTCGTGTTGTGTGGTAGTCGAGGAATGTCTAGGGAGATTGTAAAGATTTGAGTAGAATTTTTTAAATTGTTCCACTATGCCAGATGGAGAAGAAATCTTTAGACCTTGCGGATCTAGGATGTGATGAATCGTGGACATTGCTTTTCGTAGTTGGATTGCTCTGGCTAAAAATTTCCCTGATTTGTTGCCAAATTCATAATAATTGCGTTGCATAAGGGTATACTTCCTCCTGATTGGAATGTTAAGTTCCTCCAGGAGGTCTAGTCTGGCCTGTTGTAATGTGTGGAGCGTGTTTTCCGCTAGTGTTCGTTTGTGCGACAATTCTAACGAGTGGATGGTCTTCGACAATTTATCGAGTCTGGCCTCCCTATCCTTCCGTCTCTTAGCTGCAAGGGAGATCAGTTCTCCCCGAATCACGCATTTATGAGCTGCCCATCTTGTTATAGGATGGATTTCAGTGGAGGCGTTATCCGTAAAGTAGTTCGTTAGGCTAGTAGAGATAGAACGCACTACTTCCGAATCGCTGAGCAAAGAACCGTCCAACCGCCAAATATATGGTTTGGCTGTTCTGATCGGGAAGGACAGGGTGATCGAGACTGGATTATGGTCAAAGAGCACCATAGGTTCGATGGAAGCAACAAGTAAACAGTCTAAGTCTGCCTGAGAGAGGAAAAAGTAGTCGATCCTCGAATATTTGTTATGAGGGGGTGAATAATAGGTGAAGTCTCTGGCGGTCGGATATAACGTTCGCCACGTATCGTGAAGTGTCAGTACGGTCAGTTGGGATTTTATAGCCCTCAGCGCACTGTATTTCAAGGAGGAGGTACCGTTCGAGGAATCTAAGGTGGGAGTCAAGGCTGCATTGAAGTCTCCTCCGACCACCAGAGTGCCCTGATAAAAGGCGGTGAGTTGCAACATCGTGGAGTTGAAGAACGGGACATGATGCTGGTTGGGGGCGTAAATGTTGGCTAAAGTAATAGTTTTGCAATATAATTCTCCTCTCAGAAAAACATAGCGTGCTTCCGTATCCAACAACGAGTCTTGCACCTGAAAGGGGCAATTCTTAGATATAAGAATCGATACTCCCTTAGATTTTGCTAATGGGTTAGTAGCATGAAACACTGTTGGATAAAGGGAGGACCGCAAGTTAGGTATTTTCTCAGATCTAAAATGGGTTTCCTGAAGAAACACTATATCCGCCTTAGTTTTACGTAAAAGTCGAAACAATTGCGATCTTTTTTCCGGCGTGTTAAGGCCTTTCACATTAAGCGAATACAGTTTAACCTGAGAATTTGGGATAAGAGATTGTCGTTTGTGCATGGTGCAAGGTCACCCTCGTGTCGTAGTGCAAATGGTCGTATAACAGGTCGTACAAATTAGAAGTGTCCTAGAAGAAGAGAGGGAAAGGGGAGGGGAAGAGCGAGGTATGTGAATAGGGATAACGGGAAACAGGGATAAACCCTTAGGCGTTCACCTTGAGGATAGAGGACCAGCCTCTCCCTCAGAGCGAAAACGTCCGGGAAGTGTACGGCGATCGCGCGGACAGTGTCCGGTATATAACAGGACACCGCCGTACGATCAGCCGCAGCGGGGTTGTACCAAGTCTCTCGGTAAGGGTGGATACGTTAGATTTCAGATGCGACCGCGATCCGGTCCAATGATAAAAAAAAAAAACATACAAAGGCTCTATCAAAGGAAGCGGACTGGCGCAACCTCTTTTTCGTTCAAGCGAAGGCTGTCTAGTTTATATAGCCTATTTCGCCCAGCTAGCTGAGAGGAAGTACCACATGCTTACAATGCAGGGAGGACAGACCTATTAGTTGTAGGCCATAGTCACTACATAAAGTGTATACAAAGGAATAGAGGTGGACAGGAGGATCCTATAATACTCATATACATCACTCGTATTAGCGCCCTGTTGTCAATAATTAACTAGTGCAAAGACCCCATCTTCGGATCTTAGTAAAGGAGAATCGGGACCGTGCATGGTGTGGAGGAAAGAGTTCCTCGAGGTACACGAGAGGTACGAGCACATTTCAGCGTAGGCCCATCCCGTCTCCCCGAGCGCGCCCCTCGATGGAGTTGGCGAGCACGGGGGGACGAGCAGAACCAGGCCACCCACGTCAGCAATCTAAAACCCTCATTGGTCCCTAAAATTGGGGTCAACATCAACTAGACGTACGGGCGTCTATTCAACATTAGGATAACTACAAAGAATGTGACAGTGTGAGCGGCAACCCTCCCACCTTATATCATGCAATATAAACCTTGCAATCAGCATAAACACAACATTTCACGAATATAAGGTAGGGTTCAGCAGTTCAGTTCATCCGATTGTATCTTAACTGTAGGGAGGTAGTAAGTCTAACATCATCGTATTTCTAACTACATGTAAAAACATACGGTCTGAGATGACTTTTCCGTGAACTCGTGGCTAACGAAGAAACCTGTCTATACTAAACTTTAAACCTATAGGCTACGGGGGCCAATTCCAGATCCGACGTTGGCTACCTAGGAAAGAGTCAGGCCGGTTCTGGATTGGTATAAGCTAACTAGGCAGCCCGTAGAGGCATACAACCGAAGGCTTAAGTCTCCGAAGAGGGGGTATTTCACCCAAAAGAACTGGACTTAGCTGAAGAGTCTCACTCCTGGGGAACGATCCCGGTGATGATCAGCCTCTCGCCTGGCACGGCCAGATCGCGGGGAATCCGTAGGACTGCGTTCGGGACGGGAGTCTCTTCTGGAGCGATAGGATCGACTTCTTGACTCCGATCTACGCCGTCGGTGCCTACTGCGCTGAGTATCCATTGGTTCGGTGCGGTCCCTTTCCCTGCTGGGTTGTCGGTAAGTGTGAAAAGCAGCGTACCAATTGGGGACATCAACCAAGGGAATCTCCAGGGCGTCGCAGAAAGAAGGAAGTTCCTCCGGGACTCTTAGCAGGGCAGTTCGGCCACGATAGGTGGCCGCTAGACCGAACGGGAACTTCCACTTGTATGGAATGCCTTTCGCCCGTAGTACGTCAAGAAGTGGTCGCAGGTCCCTGCGATGTTGTAGGGTAATGCCCGATAAGTCTTGATAGATGTGGATCGTAGCGCTCCCTAGAGAGATTTGAATCCTATTTCTGGCCTTTCATAGTATTTCTTCTTTCAGCCTATAATCTACCAGGCAGCAGACAACATCCCGTGGGGGATCTGTATCTCGGCCTTTGGGTCGTAGAGCTCTGTGAATTCTTTCGAAGGCCACCGGAGTACGAGCCGGTCTGTCCAAAAGATCGTTGAATAGATCCATGACTGTCGTCTCCAGTTGATCCGAGTCCACCGACTCGGGGAGGCCGCGCACCCGAATATTGTGCCTTCTCCCTCTATTGTCCAGATCTTCCTGGTGACGTTGGAGGTCTCTCAATTGTAGCGTGTGAGTGTCTATTTTGTGGGTGACTTTGCGAAGGACCGTTTCGTGGTGTGTCGTGCGGTGCTCCACTTCCACTACTCTGTCAGCAATGGCGCGCAAATCCAGCCGGAGATCCGCTATGGCGGCAGTAAGGGTCTCTTTAATGTCCGTCGCCACCGATCTTAGATCCATGAGACTCGGGTGTTGTTGGAGGGCGTGTAGTGAGACCTCCTGGCCCGGGACAGCTTCACTGAGTGGCGTGGGTGATTGTGCGGAGGCTGGGGCCTGCGATGAAGTGTGGCGGGAAGACGCCATATTGTCTCTCTGTGAGCGGAACAGCTCCGGAAGAGTTTGGCTAATGTTGCCGCGCTGTCGCCTCGGGGATCGGGAACAGGAGGCAGATGATGTTCTTGAGGCGGTTCCCATAATCTTCGAGGTATTTAAGAGTATAGATAAGCTTCCTTAACGGCTATAGGACCGGATCGCGGCAGGAGCTCAGCTCTCAAGCGTCCATTCCGTCCCGAGGTTAGGCCACGCCCCACAAATTGAGTCTTGACCTACCACTCACGTTGGAGGAGTTAAAAAAGCAGTAGCCGCAATGCCTAATTATAAATCCCCAGGCCCAGATGGGTTGCCAGCAGAAATATACAAGCGCTACGGTGAAGTGCTTCTGCCGGAACTCTTGGAAACATTGAACCATGCATTCGAGGAGGGTGAACTTCCCCCCTCGATGCTGGAAGCCAATATAATTTTAATACTCAAGGAGGGGAAGGATCAACAGGAGGTCTCATCATATCGGCCAATATCTCTGTTGTGCTCAGATATTAAAATCCTAGCCAAGGCCTTAGCAACCCGCCTAAATAAATACATCCACAAACTAATACATCCAGACCAGTCGGGTTTTATTCCGGGCAGGTCAACTAGCACTAACACCAGAAGAGTCTTCCTAAATATCCAAACACCCAGGGACAACGATGGGTCGGGAGCTATCCTGGCCTTGGATGCGACTAAGGCTTTCAAAAGTCCCATTCCAGGCTATCTGTGGGGAGTGTTGGAGAGGTTTGGCTTTGGCCCTCATTTTATCCAATGGATAAAACTACTATACAATAGGCCCAGGGCAAAAATCAAGATGGGAACTGAGTTTTCCGAGGTTTTCCAGCTGGAGAGAGGTACAAGACAGGGGTGCCCACTGTCTCCCCTCTTGTTTGTACTAGCCATGGAGCCCCTGGCTGTCCTGGCCAGATCAAGCCCGGACATCCGGGGATTCCAGCGCGGAGTAGAGGAAGATAAAATTGCCCTGTTCGCGGATGATGTCCTGTTCTTTATTGGAGACGTGGATTCAACCCTGAACAGGGTAGTGCAGATGATGGGGGAGTTTGGTCAACAATCTGGTCTTGTAATTAACTGGAGCAAATCAGCTCTTCTGCCGCAAACCAGATCTGGGGTCCAATGGGCATCACCGACGGTTATTGGTCTAGAGATAGTGCCTAGACTGAAGTACCTAGGTATTTGGATCTCTGGGGAAGTGAACCAGTATCTTAATGAGAACTTAGTACCACTACTAACAAAATTGAAGCAGAAACTTAATAGGTGGTGTGGTCTCCCTCTCTCCGTGGCGGGACGCTGCAATTTAATAAAAATGATCTGGCAGCCCCAAATATTGTATATCCTAGATAACTCCCCAATCTGGATTAACCAGAAATGGTTCCAAAAAATGGATTCCCTTATCCGACACCTAATCTGGAAAAAGGGACATGCCCGGATCGGGCTTCAGACGATGCAGCTTCCCGTAGCGGAGGGAGGATTGGCCATACCCCATCTGAGAGCATATTTCTTAGCGGCCCAACTCCAGCACTTAGAGGGGGCAGGGCTCCAAGAGGGAGGGCCGCCAAACCATAAATTGATGATGGTTGGGACACCCCACAAGTTACTGGTTGAAGCCTTGGAGGCTAACTCATTTGCCCATAGATGCCCTACTAACATACTAATGAGGAAGGTGTGGCATAAGGTAAAGCAAAGTATGGGATATGTGGGAGTAACTATCTATACGCCCTTATGGAATAACCGATGTCTATGCGAACTAAATAATATAGATAGATCTCTAGAATGGGGCAGGCAGGGCATCAATAGGTTGGTGCAATTATACGAAGGGAATGCAATGAAAACCTTTGAAACCCTTAGACAGGAATTCGATGTCTCTAATAAGACGTTCTATAAATATTTACAGCTGAGGCATGGTATTCAAGCTCAATATGGATCGCTTGAGATTGAAAGGACTGAAATCCCCCTGCTACAGGGACTTATGGATCATAGGCAAGAAAAAGGCCAGATCTCCAGATTATATACAAAGATTAGGGGTAGGATCCTGAAGGGAGAGGGCCTAGATAAAAGCAGGAGGGGGTGGATAGGAGATGTGGGCTTGATTACTCAGGAACAATGGGACAAGATTCTTGCACAGGGGAGATTGGTCTCTATATCCCCATCGCAGCGGATATCACACCTGTTTCTTATACATAGGGTATATTACACTCCCCAGAAATTGTGGAAAATGGGTAGGAAACCCAGTGATAGCTGCCCCAGATGTGGGGCATTGGGGGACCTTCTTCATATGGTATGGAAATGCCCAAAACTGTATGGGTACTGGCTAGAAATAGTCCTTAGAATAAACAGGATTTATAAGATCAATTTGAAATCAGAGGCTAGGATTTGTCTATTGGGGACTCTTGAAGAGGATAGAATCCCCCCTCTAATCAAGCTACCTGTCCTGAGATGTTTGTACCAGGCCAGACGGCTGATAGCCATAAATTGGCAAGCCAAAAATCCCCCGGCAATCGAACAATGGGTCAACACAATTAACGCCACCATTTGGTGTGAGAGAGCAACGTTTATTAAACAAAACAATCTTAAAAAATTTGGAGCAATATGGAACCCTTGGCTGATCGACATGGGCTACCCCGTTGGGGAGTCCACTGAGAGGGTGGCTTCGTGTACGCCTAATGGGCTGGGGGCGATGGATTTCTCTCTCCGGCTTCCCCGGTTCTTTGCCTTTTGTCCCAATGAGTGCTTATTACCCCCCAACCAGCCAACCATTATAAGAAGGACTGGTACTAGCAGGGTGTGCTCGAAGAGGGTGGGGGGGGGGGGTTGGGGGGGAATTGGGGTGTAGGGCGAACCCAGCGTGAGTATGGGTTGGGTACGCCCTCGCCATTGTATTATATATGTATACGTATCTGCGCACACTAAAGGTGGCTCTGGTAAGCCTTTACTACTTACTTAAACTGTACAGTGAAAGAATTTACGTGGTCAAGCACCTACACCAGTGATACCTGGGACCAACTTTAAAGTTTCATTCACGTTCAACTATAAAGTTTCATTCACGTTCCACTTAATGAACTTTTATCTTCACATATATGGGGCCTTGTAAATCACTTCATTTATCCAAAGCATGGGATTTGTTTTGATTTGTTTCCAATTTTGTTGTTTATTTTCCTCACTTAATCACAAGTTTGTGCTTCACAGCATCAAGCTGTAGTCTAAATAACTATTTGTCCTTCTAAAAGTGTTTTTTTTGACCATTTTTCAGATCTTTGGTTTAATAACCCAATTTTTGCTTTTTTGTTTATTGCACAACATGCACATGTGTATTGTTTATCATTGATGTTTTACTTTTTGGAAACATTACCTTTGAAAGTTTTTTTCCCTGATCTACTGTTTCACTATATACAGTCACGTGTTATATATTAAGCGCTGCACTGTTTCCCACATTATATATGTATGAAATGATGATCTCTGTGAAATGTGGGACACATTGTTATTTTGTACGGAAAAATTTTCTTAATAAAGATGAATTATTTAAAAAAAAAATTATTAATAGTATTGGTCATGTCTCCCATAGAGTTCTCAATAGTGTGTATTCTTTCACCTAAGGAGTTCACTGCTTTGGAGAATTGATTTGTGAGTTGTAAAATATCCGTATGAAGCGAAGTATGTAAAGTTAATAGCATTTCTTTTAATTGGGTGTCCAGAATAGGCTGGTTATTAGTGGGGAATGCGGCTATAGGTGAAGCTATAGGAGTTATGACTGTGTTATCTTGACTAATATGAGGTAATTTATGGCTTACCTCCTGGCCTGTGAAATCCAGTTTGATACGAGTTTTAGCCGGGCTGCGACATGTAGGGCTGAGGTAATCTTCCTCATGAGGAGATTCCAGATGTGTTTTCTGAGGTGATTCTTCTAGAGCAGCATCAGGCCTGTCAGTGTATTGCACTCTCCCTGAGGAGGCTGTTGCTGGTACAGCAGCTGTGAGAGGATCTGTGCCATCTTTTTTTCTCCCTCCCGCTGACTGAGAGGAGAATGTCGTTAGTTTTTTCATTTTCCGTTCGTCTTTCCGCTTTTTTGACATCACCTTCGGATTCAGGAACTCTTCCGTCGTCTGTTCGTATATTTTTTACCGATATTGTGAATTGTCGCTAATATGCCCATTCGTGTCACAGAGCTCTCTCACAGAGCTTCCATTCAGCTCATGCGCTGGCCACGCCCCCCCCCCCCCCCCTGAATGGACATTTTAAACACAGTGATTGCGTCCTGTGAATCTGTTCCTGCAGCTGCCGTATTAACTTTTGTTTTAGAGTCCCAATCAGAAATAATTCCATAACAATATGTAAACGTTATTAATAACACGTATTATTAAGAGTACAGCTTAGCTGGAAAGAATTGTCTTCATTATAACATAATAGGTCTAGCCGAGTAAAATTATTCACATACGTAGATACACATTTCTTTAGAAAGTGATGGTGCAGGGGTGTATATTTATTATTATTATTTTTAGCTTGTGTGACATTGGGGTGATTAGCTCAATTGGTAGATGCATTTTTTAGTCCACATCAGTCAGGCATGTATGGTTAAGGGCCTGGTAGCCCACGTTTATTAGAAGAAAACAAAATATTAGTCCATCCAGTAATCCCACGCAGGGGTCCAAGCTTAAATTAAATACAGCAAAATCAGAACGAAAATGCTAGCCCACCTGGCTACTCTTCAGCAGTACTGCTGCTATAGGTACTTGCCCCGTCCAACAAACTGCTTGGACGCACACAGCTTCAAACCCTTCGATACACAGCACACGGCTCCTTGGACGCACACAGCTTCAAGTCCTTCACACAGCTTTGGACATGCACAGCTTCAAGCAGCAAGCTGCTCACACACCACCATCCTACACAAATCCCCTCGTTATATGGGCTGTGTGCAGCTGGGCACACACCCTGCTCGCTAGCCTCAAGACCCGGACACAGGGTTGGAGATCCCGTCCCACCCATAACTCTCAGGGATCTCCAAACTACAGAATCCCATCTGGAGCTAGCAAAACCTGGAGAAAACTGACAGAGCAGTTTTCTCCATTTAAACTCTACACTCTGTAGTCCTGCAGTCCGCAGATATGCAAACTCTGTGTCTCCTTTACCTCTAATTTCATAGGGACAGAGCCTCGCTCTGTCACACTTGATTTAACTTTGTCTTAATATAGCTAAATGAGATATATATATATATATATATATATATATATATATATATATATATATATATGTGTGTGTGTTTCAAGTTTAAACTTAGCGGATCGATTTATTATTTCTAGGTTATCTGTAATGTTTTTAACAAACTGAAATTTTGATATCGATATCATGTAATCTAGACTAGTAACTCGTCAAACTTGCAAACGAATGCATTCATTTATGGTATGTCTTTTTTTCATTTTTGTTTTTTAAATTATGTGGAATGTGTCTTTCATCCATATAAAAATCTTTTTTTCAATCACGAAGTTCAACAAGAAGGTCTAATATGTCCATGCATAAAGGTTTAATATACTACTCATAGAGTTGTAGCATCAGCTGCTTCATGAACCTAATTGAAGATGGATCCTTGTACACTATGTGAATGAGGGCGTTAGCTTTCCCCCTGATTGGATCTTCATTTTTTGTATATATACCATGTCATTATATGTTTGCTTTTATCTATGATTAACCACTAAAATACTGGGCACTTTCACCCTCTTCCTTCCCAGACCAATTTTCAGCTTTCAGCGCTCTCGCACTTTCAATGACAATTGCGCAGTCATGCTACTCTGTACCCACGTGAAAGTTTTATAATTTTGTTCACACAGCTACAGCTTTCTTTTGGTGGTATTTATTTATGATTCCATTTTTATTTTTTTTGCGATATAAGTGAAAAAAATAACGCATATTTGGAAAAACAATATTTTCTTATTTCTGTTTTAAAAGAAATCCAATAAAATCGAATTTTGTCATAAATTTAAGCCAACATGTATTCTGCTACATGTTGTTGGCAAAATTTTTTTTTCCATTACGTGTATAATAATTGGTTTGTGTGATCACAGACATATGTACGCAAATGATCATGTACAAATGTGCGCAGATGGTCACGGACATATGTGTGCAGATAATCATAGAGGCATGTGATTTTAGTGGGACATATGTGGAGGACAGGTGTTTTTATTATTTGGGGACATGTGTTTTGGGGACATTGTGTGGGGACATGTGTGTTTACACTGTGTGGTGACACTAGGTTGGTGATCAGTGAGTAAAAAGCTCTAAAAAACAGCTCATACTTACTGATCACCAGCCAGCTGCAGCGATCCCCTCTTCTCTCATCACCGACAACTTCTATGTGTTTACATCACATAACAGCTGTGATTGGACATGGCCTTCATGTGATCAGGAGGGCCAATCACAGAGCCCTCCTGCCGATCAGAGATGTGTCATGTCCGGGTGACACAAACGCATCGGGATCGTTCCACTGCGCGGTCACGCATGATCCCCCTTCGTCTGAGGGACATTAGTGAACATCCACTCAGAAGGAGAGAGTGCCCACCTGGCCGTTTATATACATTGGCCGGGTGGGAAGTGGGTAAGCACCAGTGAGAGCGGTGTGGAATGCATTAGCAGTTTGCAATTCAAATCTGTTTTTGTATGGACTGTATGCCTCAATAAAGGGAACTACTATTTTTGGAGTGCGGCTATCAGGATCTTTATTTGCTTATATGCATTCTACATACTGAGCCAGCACCCATGGCAGAAAAGGTGTTATTCAGGTACATATGCCTTCTCTCTTTACTTCTACTCTTTTACTGAAGTTTACATATCTTTTTCATCAATCATACTTGTGATGTGTTTTGATTCTGCAATCTTAATGATTGCCTGAGACCATGATGTTACCACTTGTTTATTACTGGTCTTTCTGACCTGATAGATCTTCTGGTCCTCGAGCTTACATTTCAATGTGTTCTGTAAAAACTGTTTTATTGCTTTGTATATCCTTGTTTATTTTTCAATAAACAGTTACTAAACAAAAAAGACAATGTGCTCCATTTTTAAATGAGTTTCATGGTCAACGATTTGTGTAATCTTGGTAAGATTTGTTACCAAGTGCAGTTTAAAAGATGACAGGTGTTAAAAATGATCAATTGTTTGCAGTCATAGTGTCAGGGCTGGGCCCTCAGCTGCTGTCTTCTCTGTGCTCAAGTTACTCAGCTGTCGGATAATTGTCAGCACTCATTTCCACAGTGGCTCACCTGGTGATCATTACCTGCTCATCAGTTCTGCCTACTGCCAGCCCCTTCTGGCTATTTAAACTGCTTTATTCATTCCTTTCGTGTCTTCACCTTGGTCAATATATCTGGAGATTCTCTGCTGTGTTCCTGTGAAAGACTTTGCCTGGTTGACATCCCTTCTGGTTCCTGATCCTGTTTTTCTGCATCTGACTATGCTGATATCTGTTTTTCTGATTACTGGGTTCTCTGACTACCTGCATTGGCTTATAATACCTGGCTTATGTTTTGACTGCATTTTCTGATCTGTAGAATTTTTTTACCATTTACATTAAAAGGTGTGATTTTTTTTTAAATGTATTTTCTCTGTCTCAGTCTGATTCATGGTTCCTGACATTAGGCGAAGGCATACATTCAGAAGATGTAGGCAATCCACCTAGTGGTAATATTTTTTCCAGATTGAATGAGGAGGACCTCCGCATGGATCAGTTTGCCATAGCATTACAGATACATAGCATTACAGACACTTCTGATTCACAATGCTCACCTGATTCTTCCACTGCTGCTGTTCCAGTACGACCTTTGTTGCAGGCTGTCCCTGCTGCTTCTCCAGTATCTGTGCAGGCACCCACCTTGAATATTTCCTCTATAAGAGGCATGTCTGGTTCCGCTCCACTTCTCCAGCGATTTACAGCCAATCCAGTTCAATGCAGAGGGTTTCTCAACCAGGTTGGGATATACTTTGCGATGCTGCCCCATGTGTTCCCCATGGACAGAAGCAAAGTAGGCTTCGTTATTCCCTTGCTTTCTGAATGAGCCTTGGCATGGGCAAACCCACTATGGGAGCAAAACTCCATTGGCCTGAGTTACCCTGAGTTTGTGGCTTCCTTTAAAAGAGTATTTGATGTTCCTGCATGCTCCACTTCTGCTGCCAAGAGCCTCATGTCCATGAGAGTACGAGAACTGTTGCTGATTACACGATTGAAATCCGTACTCTAGCAGCAGAGGTTACAATGAGACCCTAGTGGATGCTTTTTCTTATGGTCTCTTGCATAATATCAAAGTTGAGATAGCAGCCTGAGACATACTGTATTTTAATGTGGGTTCTGCAACATAAAACAAGACAAGAGCAACGCATGAGGATGTTTTCTGGTGACAGTATCCTGTGTGTATGCAGTAAGTGAGCCCGAGTAACCTGTTGCAAAGAACAAGCAATTAGAAACAAAACACTCAGGGCTAATGTACTTACAGACTGAGGTAGGTAGAAATAGAAGTGTAACAAAATTAACGTGCATTGTATGATATACCGGTGAAGAGATTGTATGTAGTACAACCAGTTAAAAATGAAACCCCAGCCTGTATAGATCTGTAGACGTGACAGATCCTGGTGTAAATAAAAAAACTAGCTAACAAAACTCTGACATGACGGGAAAATATAACACAATATGATGAGACACACAGAAACATACCTGCTAACCCTAATGCCACATACACATGATCGGACTACCCGGCGGACTTAGTGCGGCGGACAAACCACTGGTCTTTGAAGCGGAGGTCCGCCGGACTTTCAAAACGAGCAGACCTGCCCACAAACGACTGGACTTTTCTGGCAGGCTAGGTCCAGCGGACAAACCACCGGACTATGGTGGGAGTCCGCCGGACTTTTGAAATGAACGAACTTGCCCACACACGGAGGAAAGTCCGTTCATTTTGAACACGGCTCCAGGTAGCTGGGACTAGTGAAGGAGGTCAATGTGGCCGCCTCTTCTGCTAGCTCTTTTACTAGCGGAGGAGCCCGGCTTTCTTCTTTGTTGTTGCTGCCGCCGTCCAGGGATCTTCTTCCAACTTTGGGTGTCTTGTCCCCCTCTTCAGGGGTCTTGTCCCCCTCTTTGGATCTTCTTACCGGGCCTCCGCTTTCTTCTTCCAGCTTTTTTACTAGCGGTGGCCCGGTCTTCTGTCGCCGCGGCCGCCTCTTCCAACTTCGGGGGTCTTGTCCCCCTCTTCAGTTCTTCTTGCCGGGCCTCCGCTTTCTTCTTCCAGCTCTTTTACTAGTGGTGGCCCAGTCTTCTGTCGCCGCTGTCGCCGCCTTCTCTTCTTCTCCTCTTATTCTTCCTTGAGATGTTGACTCAACGCTCTCTCTGGCTGCAATGACAGGGACGCGTTGTTCGGCAACTTATATAGGGACAATGGGTGGGGTCAACGGGTGAGGTCACATGGTGACCGCGCCTGCTTATGATGTCACAGTCCCAGCATCCTCTGGGACTGCAGCGCCCCCCTTCCCCAAAGCACCCCCCATGTTGAGGGTACGTGGCCTGGTACAGCTCAGGAGGGGGGCGCGCTCGCTCGTTCCCACCCCCTTTTCTTTACTGGCCGGACTGCGTGCTCGGATAAGGGTCTTAAATGGACTTTGGGGGGGACCCCACACCTTTTTTTTGGCATAGGGCTTCCCCTTTAAGTCCATACCATGTGACGGGGCTAGCGACTTGTCAATCTCGCCAATGGAGGCGGCAACATTGACCTCCTTTGCTAGTCCCGTGTACCTGGAGCCGTGTTCAAAATAAACTGACTTTTCTCCAAGTGTGGGCAAGTCCATTCATTTCAAAAGTCCGGCAGACTAGCACACAGACGGCCGGATTGTTCGTCGGACTGCCGAGTCCGTTGGACAATTTTGAGTCAAAACTTCTTTTTAAGTCCACCGGACTTTTGAAAAAAGAAGTCCACCGGAGCCCACACACGGGCAGATTGTCCGGCCGACTCTGGTCCGTCAGACCAAGTCCGCCAGATAGTCTGATCATGTGTACGCGGCATTAGTGTAACCTGGGATCTACCTGTAACAACATCATAGGTATATGCAATGACTACTATGTGATGAGTAGTATTTAAGCTATAAAAAAAACAATAAAAATATCTCTCTATATATTAGAATCAGATGTAATATCAGAATATTACAAGCTAATTTGTAAAAAGAATGCTCATCGAGTGTCTGAAGCATCTCATTGTGTGATTAGTACATGTAGACAATTGGTTAATGATCTGTTGCAATGGAGAGCACAAGTATCAGAACAGGAAAGTTTTGTGTTACCTCAGGAACAAAGTATTTTTTTTAATCTATGTTAAACATACAGCATGCTAGGAAATCCTTTATAAACACAAAATGCATTGAACCCTTGTACTGAGGATGCTGACTCCATAAGGGTGACAGG
This sequence comes from Lithobates pipiens, assembly GCF_037356315.1. Lineage (NCBI taxonomy): Eukaryota > Metazoa > Chordata > Amphibia > Anura > Ranidae > Lithobates > Lithobates pipiens. The sequence continues at coordinate 230,141,583 of NW_027507758.1, forward strand.
GCCAGCATGGTGAGTGTTAAGAATGGCCCTGTTGAGCTGACTACCCTGATACTGGCCATATGGTCCCATGTGAAGCCCCCCCCCTTCCAAGGTCAGGATAAGGCAAAGGGCCATGCTATGTGCTCCCTGCCCCTCCATATTTTGTAAGGTTGAATAAAGACACCAGTCCATCCAGTTCAACCTGAGTGAGTGTCTACAATTGTCCCTATCCCTGTACATTGCACACTCACATTGGTCCCTATCCTCAAGGAGCCCACAATCCAAGATCCCCATTCATATACTAGTGCCAATTTTATTTATTTTTGGACAGAAGCCAATTAACCTACCTGCATGTCTTTGGATTGTGGGAGGAAACCAGAGTACCCGGAGGAAACTCATGCAGTCACAGGGAGAACATGCAAACTCCAGGCAGGTAGTGTCGTGGTTGGGATTTGAACCAGCGACCCTTCTTACTGCTAGGTGAGAGTGCTAACCACTACACCACTGTGTGCCACCCAATGCCTCCACATGGACTGAATGGAATAGAACGCCCACCGTAACATCCAGGTTGCAATGGCCTCACCTCTCTACTCACCCTCCTTGGATTCCTCGGCCCGCACCTACCTGCTGATCTCATTGACCACTAGCCTGAGAGCTGGAGGAGAGCGGCACCACCCGCCGATACACAAGCCACACCAAGCTGCTGTATGAATCCCGGTGATGATAGCCGACTGCAACCTGCCAACTGAAGGAAATGAGCCGATGAATACCTATGAAAGGAGGAGGAGGAATATATGCCCCCAGACTCCTCCTACAAATACAGGCTAGCCAATGGTCAAACCAAACATGAAAGTGCATCTGCTAAGACAAATAAGGCTGTTAAAAGGCTTACTCAGTGCTCCACCAGATCCAGAATGTTTGGCTTCTCTTCTGCTGAGCTCTCCTCCACCAGCGCTCAAGTCTGCCAGGGCTCTGAGAAGTGTGTACCGGAAAATAAGCACTGCCCACTGGATACCATGACAGCTGCGTTAAATTATCATACTGTTTCATGCAGGAAATATCTCAAAACAGTACCAATTACTGCAAGCAGTATTTTAGTAGCGTTTTTTGTGAATGCCCAAAAACTTTTTGAAAAAGCTGAGTGCTATTTTACCTCATTTCTTATGGTGTTCAATACCACTTCATGAATGGAGCCCACTTACTGGTGATCACTCTGTGGGGGTGATTGGGATTTTTTTTACACTATGTTTGCTAAATACAGTGATCACTGTAAAAGCAATTGTTTTAAATGTCATGAATGGCTTTCATTCATGATTTATTGTTACATTGTTTTCATTGCTATTGTTGTGATTGACCACAGATATCACATGGTACAGGGCCGCTGTGATTGGCAAATATTGAAAAAAATGGGGAAAGATGGGATAACATTTATTAAGGGAATTTTCCGATGAAAATTTTTAAAACCTGCATATTTTTGATGGTTACTATTTCTTCTACAAACAAATGTTTGACAATATAAGTACCATAAAGAGTGTCTGAATTGTCAGGTTAAATGAAGCTTTATTTTGGAAAACCTCTCGGATAAAATAAGCTTTGGCAAAAACTCAAGTATTACTTTTGATCATCAAAAATTTTAACTATATGTAGAATAAGGAGTGGAGGCCCATATTTCTATTTCTGAGTCTGAATATTTAGATGAATTCATGGACTAGGGCTATAGGAAAGTGTGTAAGATTATTGTGGAAAATGACATCATAAGTATATTTTACATTGATTATTACAGCCTACATTTCTCCTGCATGAATGGAAAGGCAATAGTGATTCTCATTGTTTATGATGTGGCGCTCTTTGCCAAAATCTAAACCATATGCTTTTTTTTATTTAAGAAAGGTTAAGAGGATATGGAATAGAATTGCAGAATCATTAGGCTGCTTATTCATCAGATGTATACATTTGGCACCTTAGGTGCATAATGTTATGTGTGGGGCAGTTGTGAGCAACACTACAACAGCACCAACAAAGGTGAATAAAAGATTGCTTTCAGCACTCTCCTCTTCCTCCTAAGAATGTTATGTTTATGGCAGTTTATCACATTTTAAAAGTCGGGGCATATTTATATGGCTTTCCTAACTTCTTATTTGCAATTCCCCTTTTTAGATCTTATGGAACACATAAAGGGGGGGGGGGGATTTACTAAAACCTGATCATTTGGAATCTGGTGCAGCTGTGCATAATAACCAGTCGGCTTCTAACTTCAGCTTGTTCAATGAAGCTTTGACAATAAAACCCGGAAGCTGATTGGTTTCTCTGCACAACTGCACCACATTTTGAATGCTCCAGATTTAGTAAATCTCCCCCATGGTGTCATTAACAAAAAAAAGTCAGTTACTACTAAAGAGCAAGGGACATACAAAGAACAGGCTATGATGGGGAGTACTTGCAAAGGATCAGGCAATACTCATTCCATCATCATCATCATCAATGATCTCTCTGATACAAATGGAAAGGTGAATGAGCTAACAAAGTTTAATGTGTATTAATTATTGAATTGTTTGGATTAAATATTGGAAATAGCCCCTGATTCTGGTGGTTACTTACTGCAGCTTCTGACTTTACCTTTCATCTCACTTCTGCCTTTTTTTTTTTTAGGGTGGGAGGAGCACTGTAAATTTGTATGTTGTGTCACATTTACTACCATATTTTCTTCTCATTGAGATGGAAAAAATGTTTTGTAGCAACAATACTTGGCTAATAATGGCAGCACACTGCATTATCCTAAAATATATATTATTTTAATAATGTTTTAGAAATTTGTACAGACACTTAAAATACTACGCTTACTGACAATTTCAAAACACGGCAATAGTGGCAATGTAATGAAGCACAACTATATTAAAACAATTAAAAATAAAGGTGCCTCAGGATATGTTTAAAATAAAAAAAGGAAAACAAACCTCCTCTTAGTGCTGTCCTGAATAGTGACTCTTCTAAAAGACTGAGGACATACTGTAAGTCCAGGGTGTTACCATGGTGCCCTGCACTCACAGTGCAATTATGCATAATTAAGGAGCATCCACTCCTAGTCGAAGACTTAAAAAAAAAGTAAAAAAAAAAACATACAGCCAATGGAGACTTTCAGGGTGGGAGGGGACAGCATGGGGGGAATAAGGGATTGAGACTGGAGTTGGGGTTTAGACTATAAAGCATGCATTATTTGTCACACTGATCATTATTTTTAGCCATTTGATTGTGGTATTTTCAGCTTTCATTGCTGATAATAAAAATGTGTGTGGCACAAAATGATTGCTTATAGTTATAGCTTACTGAACTAAGCCTACTAACCTGTATTGACAGTTATTTTGTATGTCACACAATTGTACACACTAGGTGCTATGGGATTTGGTAATTCTTTATTAGCTATTTCAAAAAGTGAACAGGTGCGATTCCCTGAGTGATCAATCTTCAACAATTATAAAGATATAAATCAATATCTAAACCACGTGAAATGGAGTCTGCGGGCTGATAAACGGCCGGAGGCCTGTTATGGTAAAAGTTGGTCCCGCAGTGTACTGGTAAAAAGTGTTTAAGTAGCAAGGTAAAAAGTTGGGTGCCATCAAAGACCAATCGACTGGGCGAAACTACTGTTGGGAAAAATATTGTACATATGTTAATGAGGTTAATTTTATATTGGTTAAAAAGATATTGGTTAATAAAAGGCTGCTATGGCCGGTTTTTCACTCCAAAATACTCCTGTGTCGCCTATTTATTTAAGGTAAAGGTAATAGAATGGTAAATTAAAAGGAAAAAGAGTATTAAGGGAAGGGGAGAAAAGATTTGGGAAGGAATGATATCTGGAATGCAAAAGTCAAGTGAAATCACGCCTCTTACCAGAAGTCAGGTTATAAAGGTCTCACTCGCTAAAAGCTCCAATTGTCCCTAGCTTTCCATAGGACTCAGCAGTTGAGGAAAAAGCTAATCAGGATCTGATCCCAATTTATTATCATCCGAGGGTATTGGCAGATATTGTGGAACATATGAGCGCTGACTCTCAGTTACATTCATGCATGTGTGGAATAAGGAAGAGGCTTCATAGTGTAACATGATAAAAACCAACTGTTTATTAAAAACATACTTTTTTTTTTCAATTCTGTTTTTATTTTCAATTATTATAAAGCATTACACATAATTAAGCAATTTCATACATATAAATATATATTACTTGCATACATAATAATCACATTTATTATTTTATTTCCTCTTCCCTCCCTCCCTCCCTCAAAAAAAAAAAAAAAAAAAAAGGGGGAGGAAAAGGGGAAAAATGTATATCTGATTTCTCCCCCTCCTCCGCTTCTCACTCCTCTCTCCTCCGCAAGTCCCTCCCTCCCCCCTCTTCCCTCCTAATTCCTCAGTCCTTTACCAATTTCCTATACTGACTCCAAGGAGTCCAGACCAAGAGACACCTTTCATATGTATCTAATTCTTGAGCTAAGAGTATCTCCATTCTCTCTATGTTATCCATTTCTAAAGCCCATTCATTTATCGTAGGGGACTGGGATGATCGCCAGTGCCGCGGTATCACAGTTCTTGCCGCAGTCAGCCAGTATCCCAGAAGATTCTTTTTAACGTTTTTATATGTTCTTGGTAACATAGAGAGAAGGGTGATTTGTGGTGTATTTGGAATTACCTCCCCAGTGATTGTTGTATATAATTGCATAAGCTTTTCCCAAAATCTGAAAATTAGGGGGCATTCCCACCAGATGTGGAGCAATGTACCCTTGTCTCTATGGCACCGCCAACATATATCTGATTTTTCTGGGTATATACGATGGAGTGTCACTGGGCTCCAATACCATCTTGAGAGCAATTTATAATTCGTCTCTTGTGCTTTAATCGACGGTGATAAACAGTGAGTGAAGCTAAATGCCTTCTCCCATTCCCCAACCTCAATCTGAGCGTTGATCTCATTAACCCATTTATTTATATATTCTGGGGGCTCCGGGTGATTTTTAATAATAAACATCTTATACAGTACTGATATATATATAACATACTTTAAAAATAACTTTAAAGGAGTGATAGCAAAAACAGCAAAAACAGCAAGCATGGGCGTGGCCCTCAGCAGTCAGCTCATGTGCAAAGATGTCACAGATGCAGTTCCACCCAATGCTTTTCCCCATAACAGACGTCAACTAGGAACGGAGGCTTGTATGGGACATCTTATATACAAATAAGCGGTCATGGGTATGCAGTAATGTTTGTTTGTCAGCTTACCTCTTCATGTGTTCTGCTTAAGAGGCCAGTCTCTCTCACCTGGGTGCTGGCTCCACCCCAGCCCCTATCAGGGAATGCTATATTAACCTGTGCACTGCAAGCCAGCTCTGCTGATCAATATTGTGTGTTTAGTTTTCGTGTGTGAATTGCTGTCTTCTACATCTGATTCCAGTTACTGACCTTGGCTTGTTCTTGACTATCCTTACCTGCTTGTTGCCCCGACCTTTGGCTATCTCCTTACTATCCTTTATTGTCGCAGTCTGCTGCTTCCACTCTACCTCCCCATAGTCTATTGTGAGTGTGAACTGGGAGGCCCTAGGGGTTGCGACCTGGAGCCAGACTGCAACTAAGTCCATCCCCTCCACTAGGGACTGGTGAACGCCCGCTGGCTCTTAGATTTAGCACCCTGGGAAATCTCATTCTCTAGCTCCCAGTGTCATCCGTATAGGTACTACAGAGTATCTGCTCTCCTGTATATCCTAGAGCTCCATCCACAGCAGTCAGCCATAGGGTCCACTGCCTTGTGGTGCATTTAAGACCCAATGGGGTGCATCTGTCAGATGACCTGACATAGGCAGGAGTGGGATACACTTACATATTCTGTGCAGTGTCACCACCTTTCTCTATCCATGTGCAAAGCAAAACAGATTTCATGGCATATTTTATACTTTATATACACAGGGAGGAACAAAGCTCAGTTTACCAAAACAAGAAATTATAAAATGAAATGAACAAAAGATATATAGGCTGATCAACTGCTTACCAAAGAGACCTGTAAATAACATAAGGTCCTACAAACTTGTCCTGCATCATAGGGTAAAGTACAATATGTGTCACAGCAGGACCCTCTTCTTCACTATTGACTCCATGAACTCAATTGCATCCATACTGAGTGAAGGAAAGGGGATAGATCGCACATGGTGTAATACCGTAGTTAAATTAAGATTATTAAGATTAACTATTATAAGCAATAAAATAATTACAAAAGCTATGGCTAAAATTTGTGCAAAATCATTCAGAATACTAGTGCAATTAACCCTCATGTAAAGCAATGTGATCCGTCACCACTAGGTTTGCACTGGAGGCTGAGACCCATTAATTAAAAGTAGGTCAGGTGCACTTACCACTCATGGATTACAAAAGGATAAGTATTTTTTTTCTCAAAAATGGCTTCAAACTCCTTAATTTACCTGATAATGAAGGGCAAGCGTGTATGACCTCATTATATTTAGAGGTCTGTGCATCTGCTAAGCAGTTGATAGCCTTGGTGGTTGACAAGAATGCTAACTTATGTATTTTGCCAGAAATACTGAAAGGCATTGTAAATACTTTTTGGACTTTAGTTGATGGATTTTATTTGATGTACACTTTTTATTTTATATCATAATGTGACAATGCTACACAATATGTCATATAATATCAGTAGATATCTGTTTGTGGTTATCTTGTAGGACTGAAGTCACTGAGGATTATAATTTGCACATTATTAAGTTTGTTTATTTTGGTAGACACTAAGTGCAGAATTGCTTAGGATTTTTTAATTCTTTACTAGCAAAATAATTGTTATGTACTGTACATATAATTTGTTTGTGCTTAACTACTCTTACATCTGAAAGTTGGTTTCTATAAAGGATTGAGTGTTTTAATAGCCTATGGCCTTTTGGGTGGCAACCACACAAAACATTCACTATTGGGAAATCCCTTTTTAGGAGAATCAATTCACTGTATAATTTTCCATTTTCACTTTCGATAAATAAGGCGACGTGAGGAAAAATAAAAAATATATTTTTTTTTCTGAACTACAGTATATAAATAGGCCTCTTAGCATTTCTGAAATATAGCTAAAACAAGATTTCATTGCATTTTTAAAGCACATAACACCTTACAGTTTGAAAAGCATAGAACAGAAAACACATCCTAGGCAACAATATCAGCCTAATAGCAATTTACTCTCATCTAACATCTATTATGTAAACCAACTCCCAGAAGCACTTTAGCATAGACAGGAGGTCAATACAGAAGCCTCTAAGGGATACAATTCACAATTTGTTTCTTGTACCGTAGCATGCACTATACAGATGTAATCTATTCTTTAGTGTGATTATTCTAAACTCATGATCAAGAATCCAATGTATGAGATCTTCAGATGAGAATGAAGAAAAAAAAAGAGAATAATTGTGACTGTAATCATGTGGACACACAATGTGCAGATAAAGTTGTCACATTGGTATTTATTTGTCAAATATATATATATATATATATATATATATATATATATATATATATATATATATATATAAGCAAAAAATGAACAATCTCAAATTGAATTATGCAAGAAAAATAATGCTTTATATGTTCTTTCTTTTTTATAAACCAATACAAGTGTTACTGTTATAATATAACTGGCAGATTCAGCTGTAGCAGTTTACAATTTAAAATAAATTGGGCAGCAATATTGAACATGACCATAGGTTATACTGTAGCTCTGCATATTTTAATATAGAAAGTTATGAAGGAATAACTACAATAATATTTTGAAGTCATTACTGAACTAATTTCTGAGGCAGTATAGCTATACAGTATACAAAGTAAGCTCAACAGTGTAACCAGAGGTGATTAATAGCATTTTATATTTTACTCACACATTTTGTTAACTGATGATTGACAATAAGCCATAAATGCCATAATAAAAATGTATATTCCTGGTTTAGTGAACAAGGCAGTTGCAATTCAACTGCTCAAATTCCACGCCATGTGAACAAAAACAAATAAGAAATATACACAAAGAGCAGCTCCCTAGAAAAGTGAAAAAAAAACCACCTGTAGAGTGATAACGATGATTAAGGACGCTCTGCAAAAAATATTAATCTAAACCACTAATTTGCAAAAAAAAATATTTCTGAACCACTAAATTAAAATGGCTGAAAAAAACTTAAACCAATGTGATCATCACAAAAATGAAAAATATGCACATATATAATAACAATAATTATACTGGAAAAATAGTGGACATCAGTGAACCACCATACATAATAATATTCACTAGCAGTGTAAAGTCCCAATAAAGTGTCTCTACAAAGAATGAATTCTGTCGAATTCTGCTGATCCGAAAAGTGGAAAACAAATAATATTCGTGATATAGCAATGATTAACAACAAATCGGAAAAAAGGCTTGCGACTCCCTCCACCATGCACGTAGAACTACACCAGTAGTGAAGATACAAGTCCAAACTGCTTACTGGATCCGTTTGACCACTTTAATTAAAAAGTAAGTCAAACAACGCTTGTACAGGATAATGGCTGCTCATATGGATACCAATGCAGATGGTGGTAGATGGTGTGTCTCTCTTCACAGACTCAAGCGGCAAATGTGAAAAAATACAAAAAAACCATAGCATAATACTGACTTTATTAAAAAATAAGTAAAAAAAAAACAGACAGCCAAAAGGCTCCTTACATGGTTAGGTGCCCGACCTGGCACTGGGACTGCTCGTTCTGACCAAAAGAATCGCTCTCCAACTCAAGGAAAAATTCTTCCGCATTCGATATTGGCGTGCGTTCCAGGCTGCAGGCGTCGAATAGCGTGACCAAGTACCGCTCCGACGTACGTTTCGTTGTTAAGGTCTTCAGGAAGTTGTCACATTGGTATTTTATTTGTCATATATATATATATATATATATATATATATATATATATATATATATGCAAAAAATGAACAATCTCAAATTGAATTACCGTATATACTCGAGTATAGGCCGACCCGAATATCAGCCGAGGCCCCCAATTTACCACAAAAAAACTGGGAAACTTATTGACTCGTATATAAGCCGAGGGTAAGACATGCCTGTCCATCCCTGTGTGTCCGTCCATCCCTGTGTGTCCGTCCATCCCTGTGTGTCCGTCCATCCCTGTGTGTGCAGCCTTGTGTGTCCAGCCTTGTGTGTCCAGCCTACCTGTGTCCCGAGCCTGCGTCCCGAGCCTGTGTGCTTCTGCCATGCCAGGATCGCCGCTCTTCTCGTCTGACAGACGGCGTCGGCGCCTCGGCGGCCATTCCACTGTTCAAAAGCCGCGCCTCCGTCTGTGATAGGCGGAACACTCAATTTCCCAGCAGTCTGTGTTCCGCCTATCACGGACATCCTCTCATCCTCATCCGTAGTATGAGGATGAGCGGATGTCCGTGATAGGCGGACCACTGACTGCTGGGAAATTGAGTGTTCCGCCTATCACAGACAGGGAGGCGCAGCTTTTGAATAGTAGAATGGCCGCCGTCTGTCTGCTCGACACGCTGATCGGGCAGGCAGACGGCGATGACTCGAGTATAAGCCGAGGGGGGCACTTTCAGCCTCAAAAAAGAGGCTGAAAATCTCGGCTTATACTCGAGTATATACGGTATGCAAGAAAAATAATGCTTTATATGTTCTTTCTTTTTATAAACAAATACAAGTGTTACTGTTAGGCCCCTTTCACACATGCGGATGGTATGTCCGTATTTCATCCATCCGTTTGCGGATGAAATACGGACATACATTCATCCCTATGGGATAGCGGGTGTCTGCGGATGAGCATCCGCAGACACCCGATTTCGTCCGCCTCCGCAACAGTCCGATTCTGCAGACGGAGGAAAATCCTATTTTTCTATCCGTCTGCAGAGCGGATCGGACGAACACGGACAGACGGTCCGTGCTCATCCGATCCCCATAGAGGAGAACGGAGAGCTGACAGGGCGGTCCCCGCACAGTGTGCGGAGACCGCCCTGTCCGCAGCCAGCTCAGCGGGGACAACGGAGCGATCCCCGCTGAGCGAGCGGATCTTCACGGGGCGGATCATTACTGATCCGCCCCGTGTGAAAGAGGCCTTATAATATAACTGGCAGATTCAGCTGTAGCAATTTACAATTTAAAATAAATTGGGCAGCAATATTGAACATGACCATAGGTTATACTGTAGCTCTGCATATTTTAATATAGAAAGTTATGAAGGAATAACTACAATAATATTTTGAAGTCATTACTGAACTCATTTCTGAGGCAGTAAAGCTGTACAGTATACAAAGTAAGCTCAACAGTGTAACCAGAGGTGATTAATAGCATTTTATATTTTACTCACACATTTTGTTAACTGATGATTGACAATAAGCCATAAATGCCATAATAAAAATGTATATTCCTGGTTTAAATGGTGTATGTACCATCTCCTGGCTGTGTGCCTAAACATGACAAAAAAATAAGTCAAGCAAAAGTTGATCAGCATTTTTTTCTTTTCAAATTTTTTTATTGGTAACAGGTACAGTACAGAAAAAATGTGACATAGGTGTAGCTTAATGTGATATGCACAGACACGTCAGTTCGATGGTAAAAGATTTACATATGCATGACAGGAGAAAAATATGGGTCAAAGCACAATTAACCTGCACATTTCTCGTAACTGTGAACATTTGTAAGATACGAACAATAGGAGGCTAAAGCCTCAACCAAGGTAAACCGTAAAGAACAGAGTTCCAATGTTCAGTTGGGAGGATCAGGTGAGCTAAACCTTAGGGGTAAATGCACATGTCAACCGTAAGTGTCGTTAAAGTGGGGGGCATTAGGAGAGGGAAGAAGGAAGTAAAAGGAGGGAAGGAAGCTAGTTAGGATAAGTAAAGATCGGGAAGAAGACAAGAAGAAGGAGGAAAGGAGAAGGCCGGGCCGCCCACATGGGCCCACATTGGTGTACTTTTTGGACTTTGGTACGGTAATGCAGATCACGGTGCCATTAGGTGGTCATCGAAATTAAGGTGTAGGAAATGATCGATCCAGGGTTGCCATATTCTAATGTGACGAGGAATCTTATCCACTATGTTGGTTTCAATCTTACTGTGGATCATCGCCCGGGTGACCCTATTCTTGACTTCGGCTACGTGTAAAGTAGGGCTTTTCCACGCCCTAGCGATGGTCTGCTTAGCCGCTGTGGTGACTTGTAAAAGCAGTCGTTGTTGTGCCTTAATAAGGTCCGTAGGGGTGTTATTGAGGAGGGCAAACAACGGGTCGGGATTAAAAGTGTCCCAAAACAACTTTGAGATCATCTGGAACACTGTCGCCCAGAAGTCATGCGCTATGGGACAGGTCCACCAGATATGCAGGTGGGTGCCCCGCTCTCCGCAGTTCCGGAAACAGTTTGGGGAGTATGACGGTAAGAATTTGGCAATCCGGACTGGCACTAAATACCATCGCATAAGGACTTTGTAGCTAGCCTCGAGGGCGACAATGTTCTGAGAGGATATTCTAGTATTATCCCAAATTCTGGCCCAATCTTCAGGGTCCAGCTCCATCGAAAGGTCATTGGCCCAATGGTGTGCATATTGTGGGATAGCGGTCGGAAGGGAAGTAAGGTGAGAGTAAAGGCGGGATATGACACCTGGGGCGTGGGGGTCTGAGTCGCATATTTCCTCAAATACGGACATGGAGTTCAGTTCAGAACCGGGGGGCCATAGTTGACTGTAAAAAATGGGAGATTTGTAGATATTGGAAGCACTCTCTAGAAGGGAGTTGCGCCTGGGCTTGAAGCAAGGAAAGCAACATAACAGAGTTACCGTATATCAAATCACAAATGCGACTCAGTTCCGCACGGGCCCATGCTTGAAATGACAGAGGTTCTGAGAAGGCGGGATAGAAATGGGGGTGGCCTAAAAAGGAGAGGAGTGGAAAGTGTGAAGAGCATAGTTTGAATGGGGTCCTCAATCTGTCCCAGAGTCTAAGTGTATGGAGGGTTATAGGGTTAGTTACAGAGCCTCGGGTGGAGGCTGGGAGCCATAGCAGGTTAGATATGCAGATGGGGTAGACCTTAACAGCCTCTAAACTTACCGAAATGGGTATTTCTTCTTTAGCGTGATATAAAGCCATTTGGGCCAGCTGATCTGCTTGGTAGTATCTCACAAAATTGGGTACTCCCAGACCACCAGTTGCTCTACTACGGAGCAGAACAGCTTTGGGGACTCTAGGCCTTGTGGTACCCCATATGTATTTAAACACTCTGCTCTGAATGATGCGGTGGAAGTAGGGGGGAATTGCTATCGGCAAGACTCTGTACAGGTAGAGGAGTTTCGGAAGCAGTGTCATTTTGACAGCTGTGATGCGTCCGAGCCAGGAGATACACAGGGGACGCCAGTCATTAAGAAGGGAGGATAGATGTGTCAGCATGGGAAGGTAGTTGGCTCGGAAAAGTTCTGAGGGTGTGCTAGTAAGTTTTATACCTAGATAAGGTAGGGAAGAAGTAGACCATTGGAAGGGAAGGTTATGTCGGAGCTGGGTGAGAACATCAGGTGGCAGGTACACATTGAGGGCCCTCGATTTGGTTTGGTTGACCTCAAGGCCTGTGACCAGGGCAAATTTGTCTAGAAGCTGGGTGAGATTTGGGAGTGTGGTATGAGGGGACCTAACAAACAAGAGGGCGTCATCGGCGAATAAGCTAATTTTATGTGTCGTCGATGCCAGCTCCAAACCCCGAATATCAGGGTTTGCCCGGACGAGTGCCGCTAAGGGCTCAATCGCCAGGGCAAACAGCAATGGGGATAAGGGCCAGCCCTGTCTAGATCCTCTTTGTATCGGGAAGCACTCGGAGCGAAACCCTGAGTACCTCACAAAGGCCAGAGGGTTGGTGTATAGGGCTTTGATCCATTGGAGAAAGTGGGGGCCAAAGCCCCAGCGTTCCAGTACAAAGTGTAGATACGACCAGGAAACAGTATCAAATGCTTTCTTAATATCAAGCGACAAGAGGTGCATAGGCACTCTGCGCGTTCTAGCTATATGTTGAAGTAGTATGACCCTACGTATGTTATCACTGGCTTGGCGCTTAGGGATGAACCCCACTTAGTCCTTGTGGATCAGCTTACTGATAATTGGGTTGAGTCGTAATGTTAATATTTTGGCTAAGATTTTAACGTCTACGTTAAGTAGTGAAATAGGTCTAAAGTTGGACCAAAGGGTATCGTCAGTGTTAGGTTTAGGTATCATAGAGATCATGGCTGTCAATGTGTCCCTGCCAAAGGTTTGCTGATGTAAGAGAGCGTTAAAGGTATTAACAAGGAGAGGGGCTAGAATAACTGCAAATTTCTTATAATAGATACTAGGAAGGCCGTCTGGACCGGGGCGTTTATTTGGTTTAAGGGTTTTTTATGGCCGCCAAAACCTCCTCAACCGTAATCGGACTCTCCAAAGAGGTCTTGCTCCATGTAGACATCTTAGGTATTGACAGATCATGGAACAAAGACTCTGCATGGTGCGGTTGAAATTGAGTCTTATGCCGCGTACACACGATCAAACAATCCGGTGGAAAAGTCCGGCAAACTCAAGTCCGCCAAACAATCCCCCTGTGTGTAGCCTCCGGCATACTTTTTTGACCCAACAGTACGGCGGACTTAGAATTTCGGTTTTTCCAAAATTCTGTCCGTCGGACTCGCATTTCGGCGGACAATCCGGCCGTGTGTATGCCAGTCCACCGTACTTTAGAAATGAGCAAACTTTTCCCGCCCGGAGAAAAGTCCGCTCATTTCGAGCGGGTCTCCAGGTAGGCGGGGCCCGCGAAGGAGACGTCGCTGGAACCGCCGCCTGGTATGGACTTAAAGGGGAACCCCAATGCCGAAAAAAAATCGGCGTGGGGCCCCCCCAAAGTCCACAACAGACCCTTGTCTGAGCACGCTACCCGGCCGGCCTCCTGAGCCATACCAGGCCACGTGCCCTCAACATGGGGGGGTGCCTTGGGGAAAGGGGGGGCCCCACAGCCCCTCCACCCCAAAGCACCTTGTCCCCATGTTGATGAGGACAAGGGCCTCTTCCCGACAACCCTGGCCGTTGGTTGTCGGGGGTCTGCGGGCGAGGGGCTTATCGGAATCCGGGAGCCCCCTTTAATAAGGGGGGCCCCGGATACTGGCCCCCCACCCTATGTGAATGAGTATGGGGTACAATGTACCCCTACCCATTCACCAATAAAATAAAAGTACAAAAAAAAACACAACACACAAGATAAAATAATTTATTGCACAGCTCCGGGGGTCTTCCGTCTTCGGGGGTCTTCTCGCCGGACTCCTCCGCTATCTTCTTTTAGCTCTTTTGCTAGCGGAGGAGTCTGGCTTTCTTCCTCGCCGCCGGCCTCTTCTTCCGACTTCGGGGGTCTTGTCCCCCTCTTCGGTTCTTCTGCCGGGCCACCGTGCCTTCTTATAGCTCTTTTACAGGCGGTGGCCCGGTCTTCTGTCGCCGCCGCCGCCGCCTTCCGTTCTTCTTCTTCTCCTTCTTCTCCTGGAGATGTTGACTCGACGCTCTCTCCGGCCACAATGCCAGGGACGCGCTGCGCGGCCCCTTATATAGGGACAAGGGGCGATGTCACATGGCTTTATGGCACATGGGTTGGTGTCACATGGTGACCCCGCCCCCTTACGATGTCACAGTCCCCATGTGACATCAACCCATGTGACCAACCCATGTGACATAAAGCCATGTGACACCGCCCCTTGTCCCTATATAAGTGGCCGCGCAGCGCGTCCCTGGCATTGTGGCCGGAGAGAGCGTCGAGTCAACATCTCCAGGAGAAGAAGAAGAAGAACGGAAGGCGGCGGCGGCGACAGAAGACCGGGCCACCGCCTGTAAAAGAGCTATAAGAAGGCGCGGTGGCCCGGCAGAAGAACCGAAGAGGGGGACAAGACCCCCGAAGTCGGAAGAAGAGGCCGGCGGCGAGGAAGAAAGCCAGACTCCTCCGCTAGCAAAAGAGCTACAAGAAGATAGCGGAGGAGTCCGGCGAGAAGACCCCCGAAGACGGAAGACCCCCGGAGCTGTGCAATAAATTATTTTATTTTGTGTGTTGTGTTTTTTTTTTGTACTTTTATTTTACAGGTGAATGGGTAGGGGTACATTGTACCCCATACTCATTCACATAGGGTGGGGGGCCGATATCCGGGGGCCCCCTTATTAAAGGGGGCTCCTGGATTCCGATAAGCCCCTCGCCCGCAGACCCCGACAACCAACGGCCAGGGTTGTCGGGAAGAGGCCCTTGTCCTCATCAACATGGGGACAAGGTGCTTTGGGGTGGAGGGGCCACGGGGCCCCCCCTTCCCCAAGGCACCCCCCCATGTTGAGGGCACGAGGCCTGGTACGGCTCAGGAGGGGGGGCGCTCGCCCCCCCTTTCCTGGCCGGCCGGGTAGCGTGCTCGGACAAGGGTCTGTTGTGGACTTTGGGGGACCCCATGCCGATTTTTTTTCAGCGTTGGGGTTCCCCTTTAAGTCAATACCAGGCGGTGGGGCCAGCGACGTCTCCTTCGTGGGCCCCGCCTACCTGGAGACGCGCTCGAAATGAGCGGACTTTCCTCCGCGTGTGTGGGCGAGTCCGTTCATTTCGAAAGTACGGCGGAGTTAGTACGGCGGACTTAGTACGCCGTATTAGACCGCTGAAAAAGTGCCGTGTGTGGGCAAGTAGCCCGTTCGGAAATTTTGACGGACAGTCTGGCGGACGTCCGCCAGACTAAGTACGTCGGACAGACGGCTACGTGTGTACGCGGCTTTAGACTCGTATAAAGTCGCAAGCCTCTTGCGGAACTCAAGGAGCACCCTCTTAGGGTTACTCGTGTGGATGCCGCAAGCCACTTTAAATCTGATGGGCTTATGGATACGATCTGGTCGGCGGAGGCGCAGGGCCATAAATGTGTTGGGTTTGTTAGCTTTAGTGTAGATGGTGTGGTTGGATCGGCGCAATGTTTTCTCAGCTGATTCGGCCAGTAAGAGGTCCAGTTCCAATTTGGTCTTTTCAAGAGTCGTCCTATTAGAGTCAGTGGGGGAGGCTTGGAATTGGAGGAATTGTAGATGATAATCTGTTTCTAGGGAGTTTAATTTCTGTTGCTTATCTCTCTTAAGATGGGTGGCGACTGATGTACATTTGCCCCTGGTGACAGGCTTGTGCGCCTCCCAAAGGAGGACCGGGGAAACATCAGGGGAGGAGTTAAAATGTAAGTATTCTTGAAGGGCCTGCTGAATGTCAAAGCAATAGTATTGATTAGTCAAGTGGGACTCGTTCATGCACCAAATTCTATCCTTGGGATGGGGGATTAGTGAGGAGATTGTCGCGATTACTGCACAGTCATCCGACCAGGTGATTGGACAGATCACAGACTGGAGCACAATCGGGAAGGAGGCTACTGGTATAAAGATATGGTCAATCCTTGAAAAGGAATTATGAGGGTATGAAAAAAAAGTAAAGGTTTTCTTAGCTGGGTTACATTCCCTCCAGGTGTCAATGAGGGAGGCTTTCTGGAGTTGATTGCGAAATTGGATCGATAGGCTTTGATGTTCAGCTGAGTAGGGAGACTTATCTAGGTGGGGGAGAAGTGTGAGGTTAGAATCACCACACAGAAAGAGCGTGCCCTTGCAATGCAGTTTAATAACTTGCAGGAGGTGAGAGAAGAAAGGGTTCGGGTTGGTGTTGGGGGCATAGTAGGACACAAGTGTAACGTCAACATCTTGTAACTGGCCCACCAGGACAAGATATTGGCCCTCCGGGTCTCTCAATTCCATTATGGGAGTGAAGGAGAGTGTGTGGTGAAAAGCCAAAAGGACTCCCCTGTGCTTAGAGGTTGCAGAGGCAGTAAAAATCTTGGGATAGCGTGAACTAAAGTATTTAGGGGGGTGCTTAATTGAGAAGTGTGTTTCCTGGAGGGCAATGATGCTGGCATTTAATATGGCAAAGTTTTGGAAAGCCTTAACCCTTTTATTTGGGGAATTTAGTCCCTTGACATTGAGAGAGAGTATGTTTATGGGAGCCATGGGAGAGAGGGGTTGGGGAGGTTATAGGAAAATGTGTGGGCCACAGGGGCGGACCAGCCAAAATAGGGAAGGAAGAGACTAGAGACAAGAAGAAAGCAAGGTGAGAGAATAGGAGGGAGGCGGGGTGTACAGCGTGTTAGGCAAGACATGTACACGGGTATTGTGGGAGGATAGGACAAAACGCCCAACAAGTAGGCGCACAGACTCCGCGGTCCTAAGAGATCGAGGAGTGGGTGCACAGTAAGGGGGGAGCAGTGACTACTCCCCCTCCCGACATCAACGGGAGAGGCAATAAAGGGTATAGTAACAAACTCAAGAAACTATTAATAACACACAAGAGAAAAAGTATACAGAATTCCAGATAATCAACATAAAAATCTATAGTTATCAGCACTATAAAACCAATAGGAATGGGGTGGGGTAGGGATGGGGGGGGGGGTTTAGGTGTAGGGAGGATAAGGGAGAGGAGTAGGGAAAAAAAGGGGGGGAAGGGAAAGGGGGGGGGAGGGAGAAGGGGGGAATGGAGGATTCATCTTCTTATATGATCATTCCAGATAACTTTACCAATTTGTCTCTACAGTGTGGATGGTGCCCTGTTTCGGGTAAATACAGAAAGTCTGTGTGCTGTTCGGGCCTTTAGTTGCAATGGGAGCGTTTAAATTTAAGGTAGGGTAACACAGTACATACGAGGTAGCGGTCCCCCAGGTCACGGTCTAGGGAGGCAGCAAGATAGGGGCGATTGGGCTCCTCAAGGTACTGGAGACCGGACCCACCGGGAAGGGGGACCCAAAAACTTAAGAAAAACCTGTGGCAGGGAGGCTCAGAGGATCAGCGAGGAGGGCGAGATTTTGGAGTGGAGAGATGGTCACCCAACGGCCGAGCTGGAGTCCCTTTCTGGATAGATGAGGGTCCTGATCTGGAGCGATTCAGCGTGGCTGAATACGGGTGCGCAGCAGTACGGGCAGGGGTACAAGGGAGTGTGGAGTCTGAACGGTGATCTGGAGTTGCGAGGCGGAGTGTCTCCAAAAGGCGCTGCAGTGATTCTGGGGTAGAGCAGGAATGCAGTTGGCCTTGATATGAGAATTGCAAGGCAAACGGAAAACATCAAGTGTATTTAATCTGGTGGTGAAGGAGGACTTGCAGTTGTGGCTTCATAGCTCTGCATTTTGCAATGGTGAGAGGAGCCAGATCAGAAAAAAGTTGATATGGGTGCTCCTGGAACACTAGTGTTTGCTTGTTGCAGCCGGCTGCAAGAAGTTGTTCTTTGGTACGAAAGAAGTGCAGTTTTACTATGATATCCCACGGTGACCCATCGTTCTGGCGGCGTGTGAGGGCTCTGTGAATGCGATCGAACTCCAAGTGCTCTATGGGTATCGAAGGGGACAATTCCTGAAATAGTGCTGTGGTGAACGATTGGACGTCATCAATCACTTCAGGGATTCCCCGGAGCCTTAGGTTCGATCTACGGGAGCGGTTCTCGGCATCTTCCAAGCGCAAGAGCAAAGAGGCGTTCTCCTACTGGAGTGCAGTGTGTTCTTGTGCATGATCCTGCAGGGTTAGCTCTATGTCGTCTCTATCTCGCAGATTTCCCGTGAGAGCCTGCTAGTAATTTGATCGGAGGTTGTTTTCAGGGCCTTCTGGAGCATAAGTTCCATATGGTGGAGGAAGGCTGTTTGATCCATACCTGAGAGCGGTAATACAGGAGGGCTTTCGACACGAAAATCTGAGTCCTCATCTTCCTCATGGTGCAGCTGGTCCAGCATTGCGGGACATGCGGCCAGTTCTTTAGACAGGGCCTTCGCCGCCATCTTAGAGGAGGCGCGGGCTAGAGCTTCCTTGAATGGCTTAGCCTTGTGTTTGCCTCGGTCAGCACCATCCCGGTGGGCGCTGGAGCACTTGTGGAGGTAGTACCTGCGAGCACATGTCTCGGTAGTGGCCCGGACAGCTATTCGGAGCCCCGAGTTGGCGGCGGGGAGTGCGGAGCTCTAGCAGGGAATGTCCACCATGTTAGGCTTTGCGCATGCGCCCCCGATCAGCATTTTTTTTAACCATTGTTGTGTTGTGTGTGTGTGTTTTTTTTGTTTTTTTTTAGTTTGCATATATCTCAACCAATTTTGTCTAAAACAGTACATTCTTTTTAAAATTTATTTTTCTTCTTATTAAAAAACAAACTCCGATGTTCTACCCATTAAATGTATAGCTCAGTTTACCATGTATATTGTCTGGTACCTCCATAGCTCCATAGAGCGGGGGTCAGCAACTTGTAGATCTGGTAGATTGCGGCCAAGAGACTGGTAGATCACGATCTGTGCTTGCCAGGGATTTTTTTCTCAGAGAATAGGTGCAGGAACTCCCCCCTTCTGAGTTCACCCTTGTCTACACAACCTACCCTCCTCTGAGCACCGTCCCTTGGTCCCACCCCCAACCCATCTCCCAGTACTGCCCCAAGTATCATTTTGTGGTGCTAAATTATTTGTATGGAATTTGCTCTTATCTAATAACAAGAAAAGCAGTAAAATAGATCCCCTGGAGTCAGCAAAAATAGATTCCCCCAGTAACAATAGAACCCACCCCAGCAACAATAGATCCTTCACACAACAATAAACTCTCCCCATCAACAATAAACTCTCCCCATCAACAATGGACCCCATCCCAGCAACAATAGGTTCCCTCAGCAACAATAGGAATCGACCCTAGCAACAATAGATTGCTAACACAACAATAGACTTCCCTAGCAACAATGGACCCCACCCCAATAGGTTTCACAACAGCAACAATATATCCCTCACACAATAGAGACCCCCAGAAACAATGGACCCCACCCCAGCAACAATAGACCCCCCCCACACACACAGTAACAATGGACCGCCCACAACAAAATACCACCCCCAACAACAAAAGACCGCCCCCCCCCAGCAACATCCTACCCCCCAGCAGCAACAGATCTCCCAGCAGCCAGCATCAATAGACCTATCACCATACAGCAACAATAGATCTCCCTGTCAATAGTAGATTCCTACCACCATAAGACCCCCAGCAATAATAGATCCCCCACTAGCAACAATAGACCCTCACACAAAAACAGATCCCCACCAGTGACAATAGATCCCTCAGTAGCCAGCATCAATAGACCCTCAAGTACACCCCACACCCCTTACATACATTTAGTGCTGGAGATGCCGGAACTGCGTTCCCATGTGTTCTTGCTGAAAAAAAAGCCCTGGTGCATGCTGACCCACCATTTCAAAGCAATGTAGAGGGACTACTTGTAAAGTTGGATCTGTAGTAGGGAGCAAGAGCTGCATAAGCTGGTGCCTCTATTGTAATTCTGACTCTTGTCCCATGTGGAGTTATACCAACTGAACTCCACCTCTTATCCCAGCTAGCAGTCTCCAGAGTGGTGCCAACATCAGGAAAGTGATTTTCAGGTCAGTGTGAAGCACAGTATAATGCAGTATACAGTCAGGAACAGAGGGGCATCAGACTAAGCACAGCATTAAATCATAGGTTTATTGTTAAAAACGAATGGCAACTCACAAGATAGATCAATCAAAATGGCATGTGTACTGAAATCGTCAGTCCTGGAGTCTCTCCAAAGTATACCGATTGCTGTCGCAGCTTTGAGAACAGGCAGTGTTTGTAATGGATCCGAGAGCCAGGAAGCAACTAATCACGGCCATTACTAGCGTAAACTGCAGAATGGCGTCAGTGACATCACAGGAAGAAGATGAGTGGTGTTCAGACGTGAAGGGGTCCATAATGCATTTCGAAGCTACTGCTTCTTCAGACCAAATATGGCTAAGGCCGCGTACACACGGGCGGACTGTTCGCCCAACCTTGTCCGCTGAACAGTGTTTGGGCGGACAGTCCGCTCGTGTGTGGGCTTTCAGCGGACAGTTTCAGCGGACAGTTGGACGGACAAAGTCTTTCGGAAATTCCGAAAAACTGTCCGCTGAAACTGTGTTTGAGCGAACAGTCCGCCCGTGTGTGGGCTTGTCCGCTGTACTTTCGAAATGAGCGGACTGTTCCCGCTCGGAAAGTCCGCCCATTTCGAGCGCGTGTACAGGTAGGCGGGGCCCGCGAAGGAGACGTCGCGGGCTCCGCCGCCTGGAATGGGCTTAAAGGGGAACCCCAACGCCGAAAAAAATC
This sequence comes from Lithobates pipiens, assembly GCF_037356315.1. NCBI lineage: Eukaryota > Metazoa > Chordata > Amphibia > Anura > Ranidae > Lithobates > Lithobates pipiens. The sequence goes on from NW_027507758.1 coordinate 230,162,763, forward strand.
GGCGTGGGGGTTCCCCCAAAGTCCACACCAGACCCTTGTCCGAGCACGCTACCCGGCCGGCCAGGAAAGGGGGGCGAGCGAGCGCGCCCCCCCTCCTGAGCCGTACCAGGCCGCGTGCCCTCAACATGGGGGGGTGCCTTGGGGAAGGGGGGGCCGCGCGGCCCCCCCACCCCAAAGCACCTTGTCCCCATGTTGATGAGGACAAGGGCCTCTTCCCGACAACCCTGGCCGTTGGTTGTCGGGGTCTGCGGGCGGGGGGCTTATCGGAATCCGGGAGCCCCCTTTAAGAAGGGGGCCCCCGGATACCGGCCCCCCACCCTATGTGAATGAGTATGGGGTACAATGTACCCCTACCCATTCACCTGTGAAATAAAGTACAAAAAAAAACACAACACAGGGAAAAAATATTTTATTGCACAGCTCCGGGGGTCTTCCGTCTTCGGGGGTCTTCTCGCCGGACTCCTCCGCTATCTGTGTGTAGCTCTTTTACTAGCGGAGGAGTCCGGCTTTCTTCCTCCCCGCCGCCGGCCTCTTCTCCCGACTTCGGGGGTCTTGTCCCCCTCTTCGGTTCTTCTGCCGGGCCACCGCGCCTTCTTGTAGCTCTTTTACAGGCGGTGGCCCGGTCTTCTGTCGCCGCCGCCGCCGCCGCCGCCTTCCGTTCTTGTTCTTCTTCTTGTTCTTCTTCTTCTTCTCCTGGAGATGTTGACTCGACGATCTCTCCGGCCGGAATGCCAGAGCCGCGCTGTGCGGTCACTTATATAGTGACAATGGGGCGGTGTCACATGGTATATGTCACATGGGTTGGTCACATGGTGACCCCGCCCCCTTACGATGTCATAGTCCCCATGTGACATCAACCCATGTGACCAACCCATGTGACATATACCATGTGACACCGCCCCATTGTCACTATATAAGTGACCGCACAGCGCGGCTCTGGCATTCCGGCCGGAGAGATCGTCGAGTCAACATCTCCAGGAGAAGAAGAAGAAGAACAAGAAGAAGAACAAGAACGGAAGGCGGCGGCGGCGGCGGCGGCGGCGACAGAAGACCGGGCCACCGCCTGTAAAAGAGCTACAAGAAGGCGCGGTGGCCCGGCAGAAGAACCGAAGAGGGGGACAAGACCCCCGAAGTCGGGAGAAGAGGCCGGCGGCGGGGAGGAAGAAAGCCGGACTCCTCCGCTAGTAAAAGAGCTACACACAGATAGCGGAGGAGTCCGGCGAGAAGACCCCCGAAGACGGAAGACCCCCGGAGCTGTGCAATAAAATATTTTTTCCCTGTGTTGTGTTTTTTTTTGTACTTTATTTCACAGGTGAATGGGTAGGGGTACATTGTACCCCATACTCATTCACATAGGGTGGGGGGCCGGTATCCGGGGGCCCCCTTCTTAAAGGGGGCTCCCGGATTCCGATAAGCCCCCCGCCCGCAGACCCCGACAACCAACGGCCAGGGTTGTCGGGAAGAGGCCCTTGTCCTCATCAACATGGGGACAAGGTGCTTTGGGGTGGGGGGGCCGCGCGGCCCCCCCTTCCCCAAGGCACCCCCCCATGTTGAGGGCACGCGGCCTGGTACGGCTCAGGAGGGGGGGCGCGCTCGCTCGCCCCCCTTTCCTGGCCGGCCGGGTAGCGTGCTCGGACAAGGGTCTGGTGTGGACTTTGGGGGAACCCCCACGCCGATTTTTTTCGGCGTTGGGGTTCCCCTTTAAGCCCATTCCAGGCGGCGGAGCCCGCGACGTCTCCTTCGCGGGCCCCGCCTACCTGTACACGCGCTCGAAATGGGCGGATTTGCCTCCTCCTTACGTGGGCGAGTCCGTTCATTTCAAAAGTTGAGCGAACTGTTTGCCCAACCTTGTTCGTCAAACAGTCCGCTCGTGTGTGGGCAAGTCCGCTCATGCAAATTTTGAGCGGACTGTTTGCCGAAACTGTTTGACGAACAAGGTTGGGCAAACAGTCCGCGCGTGTGTACGCGGCCTCACACATCTAACAGTCTTATAGTTGAAAGAGGGCTGGAGGAGTAAGTGATAGGCTGACAGACCCATCAATCAGAGAGTGAGCTATAAAAGTGAATTATATAGATAGACATGGAAACGGACATGAATATGCTTGTTAAAAAAGTTGGTTTAAGAAACATTATTAAATTGAATGATTTTTTATTATATATTTTTTTCTCCTTTTAAGAAGTATTCCTTGTTTGAATATAATACATATGTTCTTTTATTCCAATTAATATAATCCTAGCACATATCCCCTTTCCTTTAAATTACAATTTTTTAATAACTACTGTTTTTAATAATCAATTCTTAAGTAATTGTCCCTTTAATTGTTCCATTAATTCTTTCATCATAAATCCTTAAATGTAATATTTTTTCTTGTTTACATATTTAACTACTAATCGTTACTTGGAATGTGTGTACAAATACACTGAGCACCATAACCAACTTTATTAACAACAAGCATATTCATGTTCATTTACATGTCTATCTATATCATTCACTTTTATAGCTCTCTCTCTGATTGTTGGGTCTGCCAGCCTATTACACTCTCTCCTCCAGCCCTCTTTTCACTAAAAGACATGTTATCCAATAATAATGGGCTCAGGCGCGTTCGCAACTCCACGTGCCTGTGTCCATGCTAGGAAGCTGACACTGCACAGCGCTAGTCACAGGTAGTGAGACATTTCCCAATCTGTGCAGCTGCGGATAAGGAAATGCCTCACTACTTGTGATTAGCGCTGTGCAATGTCAGCTTCCTGGTGGATGTGGAAACGTGCAGTTGTGAACACGCCTAAGCCCATCATTATTAGCCAATTATGGTCTAAAGAAAAGCAGTAGTTTCTAAATGCACTACTGCCCCCTTCACGTTTAAATGCCAGTCGTCTTCTTCCTGTGAGGTCATGTCTGGCCCAACGCCATTCTGTGGTTCACACTGGTCAGTTGCTTCCAGGTTCCTGGCTCTTGGATCCATTACAAACCCCACCTGTTCTCGAATCTGCCACGGCTACCGGGATGCTTTGGCAAGACTCCAGGACTGGCGATTTCAGTTCACATGCCATTTTGATTCATCTATCTTGTTAGTTGCCATTTTGTTTTTAACAATAAACCTACGATTTAATACTGCACTTAGTTTGGTGCCTCTCTGTTCCTGCTTTTCCTACAGAGTCCCATGCTTCGCTCTAAGGGTGCTGCCTTCAGGTGCTGATTGAAAAACATCATGGACTATATGGTTTAGTGTGTGTTTATTCATATAAATGTACTGTGTGTGCACTTTTGGTTATTCCAGTTGTCATATAATTTTACCCACTGTTCACCACCCTTTTTTATAGTGCCTTATACAGTATAGGGCTGCTTCACACTGATGCAGTGCAGTGTACCTGCAGCTTTCCTATTATTATTTATGCATTTATTATTATTACTAGGGATGAGCTTGGTGTTTGAGTCGAACACCGGCTGTTCGCCCATTCGGCGAAGCCAGAACTCTGTGGCCCGTCCGTGCCAAATTCGCGTGGCGCTCACGACCCACAATGCACTGCGCCATCGCAGTGCACTGCTGGCTCATGATTGGCCAAGCATGCACTTTGACCCTGCATGCTTGGCCTTGGATGCCTGTGGCCAATTATAGCTCAGGCTGTGTAGTACACGCCCGACACTATATAAGGCCGCCAGCGCGGCGGCCTTGTGTAGTGTTCCGGCGTCTGCAGGAGTTAGTGGATGTTGTGTGGGTGCCTTCACCGCACAATACATCTGTATCTACCCTTCATTGCTGTTTTGAGTGTTCTCTAATTAAGCCATCTGCAGGAGTTAGTGGGTGACTGGGTGTTGTCTGTGTGCCTACACCACAGAATACACCTGAATGTACCCATTGTTGCTGTTCTCTAATTGAGCCATCTGCAGGAGTTAGTGGGCGACTGGGTGTTGTCTGTGTGCCAGCACCGCAGAATACACCTGTATCTACCCATTGTTGCTGTTCTCTAATTGAGCCATCTGTAGGAGTTAGTGGGTGACTGGGTGGTGTCTGTGTGCCTGCACTGCAGAATACACCTGTATCTACCCTTTGTTGCAGTTCTCTAATTGAACACTCTGCCATCTGCAGGAGTTAGTTTCTGTTGTGTGCCTCCAGCACAGTATACACCTGTAGCTACCTATATTGCTCTTCTCTAATTGAGCCATCTGCAGGAGTTAGTTGGTGTTGTGTGCCTCCAGCACAGCACAGTATACACCTATATCTACCCTTTATTGCTGGTGTTCTATAATAAAGGCATCTGCAGGAGTTAGTGGGTGTTGTGTGCCTCCAGCACAGCACAGTATACGCCTATATCTAACCTTTATTGCTGGTGTTCTATAATAAAGGATTCTGCAGGAGTTAGTGGGTGTTGTGTGCCTCCAGCACAGCACAGTATACACCTATATCTACCCTTTATTGCTGGTATTCTATAATAAAGGCATCTGCCGGAGTTAGTGGGTGCTGTGTGCCTCCAGCACAGCACAATATACACCTGTATCTGCCCTTTATTGCTGGTGTTCTATAATAAAGGCATCTGCAGGAGTTAGTGGGTGTTTTGTGCCTCCAGCACAATATACACTACCCAATTGCTGGTTTTCCCATCTCCCTGCAGGCCATTACTATGTCTGGAAGGCCAACAAGGAGAGGCAGACAGGCACGAGCCAATAAAAGAGGGCAAGCAGGCTCTGTGTCTAGAGACAACAGTGCTGGTCGTGGATGCAAATGGGTGCATCGTTATCAGCACGTGGCCATGTGACACACTTGTCTTTATTTTCGGCAGCTGGACGTGTTGAGCCGCATCATGCCGAAGACTTGGTAGAGTGGATGACCAAGCCCTCTTCATCCTCCTCATCCACTCTTACCCAGGCTCAGGGTACTAGCGTAGCAGTTGCCAATGCATCCTCTTCCCTCATCTCAATGTCATCATCAGTGACTCCTTCCCTAGACCCACCATGTCATTCTGAGGAGTCCCCTGAACTGTTTGAGCACAGTTTTGGGTACATGCTCCAGGAGGATGCCCAGTGTTTTGTAGGCTCTGATGATGATACTAGATGAAGCTAGAGGAAGGCAGTAGCATGAGCGCAGAGAGAGGGGATGCTCAAGAAGGACAGAAATCTAGCAGTCATGTTCCACAAGCTGCAGCATACTGCCAGGTTTGCTCAGTGATGAAGAGATAGGGGATAATGAGGGCATAGACTCCACGTGGGTGCCTGGTAGGAGAGAGGAGGAGGAGGAGGAGGAGGCACATCTCCAATGAGGCAGGATGCACTCCGGGGGCCAGCTTAGGGGCAGCACACCGACTGAATCACACCGCAGAGCTCCACCTGTGCAGGGCGCTGCCTCTGCGCGTTATTCTAAAAGTTCTTTGGTGTGGGCCTTTTTTGAGACGAGTGCATCAGATCGCATCGCTGCTATTTGCAACATATGTCTCAAGCGTATCTCGCGTGGCCAAAACATCAGCCGCTTGGGCACCACATGCTTGACTAGACATATGTTGACCTGCCATGCAGCTCGTTGGCAAGCTTACCTCAAAGACCCACGCCAAAGAACAAAGCGGACCTCTCCTTGCTCCTCATCAGCTGGGATCTCCAACCCCACTAGACCTTCAGTCATCTCTGAAACCTGTGCTGAGAGGAATGAAGGTGTAGAATTAGGTGTGTCACAGCTAAGTGCTTGCAGACACTCTGCTAGCAGTACACCTATGTCCGAATGTAGCAGGCAAATTTCCCTGCCCAGCTGCTGGACCGTAGAAAGAAGCCATCCATATGCCCAGCGGTTGAATGCTAGCTTGGCTAAATTGCTAGCACTTCAACTGCTACCTTTCCAGTTGGTAGACTCTGCCCCCTTCTGTGAGTTTGTGCAATGTGCGGTTCCTCAGTGGCAGGTCCCCAAACGCCACTTTTTCTCATGGAAGGCGATTCCGGCTCTCTACCAGCATGTGGAAAGCAATGTCCTAGCCTCGCTGGACAGGGCAGTCAGTGGTAAGGTGCATATTACCGCTGACTCATGGTCCAGCAGGCATGGACAGGGATGTTACCTGTCTTTCACGGCCCATTGGGTCACTCTTTTGGCAGCTGGGAAGGATGCAGGACAAGGTGCAGTAGTGTTGGAGGTTGTTCCGCCACCACACCTCCAAAATGCAACTACTGGTTGTGACACACCTCTCTCCTCCACCCCCTCCTCTTCTTCTTCCTCCATGGCCTCTTCCAGTGCTCTGTCCTCAGAACCAGCGGTGCTCCGTAGGCGTTCAAGGGGCTACGCAAGTACGCAGGCAAAACAATGCCATGCCGTGCTTGCACTGGTTTGTTTGGGGGACAGGAGCCACACTGGAGCAGATATTTTGTCAGCTCTGCAGGGGCAGGCTGAGAGGTGGTTGACGCCACACCAGCTTAAGCCAGGATTGGTGGTTTGCGACCATGGCACCAACCTCCTCTCCGCCCTCTGACAGGGACAACTGACCCATGTGCCCTGTGTGGCTCGCGTGCCTTAACCTGATGGTGCAGCGGTTCTTGGGCAGGTACCCGGGCTTACAGGATGTCCTGAAGCAGGCCAGGAAAGTCTGTGTGGATTTCCGCAGATCATTTAATGCCTGTGCTCGGCTGGCTGAGCTCCAAAAGGAGTTGAACCTGCCCAAGAACCGCCTTATATGTGACATGCCCACCAGGTGGAACTCAATGTTGCCCATGCTGCAGCAGCTGCACATGCAACAGAAGGCCATCAATGAGTACCTGTGCGACTACGGCACCAGGACAGGGTCAGGGGAGCTTGTTTTTTTCTCACCAAGCCAGTGGGACATGATCAGGGATGCATGCACTGTCCTGTCACCATTTGAGGAGGCCACAAGGATGGTGAGCAGTGACAGTGCATGCATCAGTGACACAGTACCTCTTGTCCACCTGTTGGAGCATATGCTGCTTGGAATAATGGACAGGGCACTTGAGGCAGAACAGAGGCAGGAAGAGGAGGACTTCCTTGTCTCTCAAGGCCCCCTTTATCCAGACAGTGTTCCTGTTGTCCCACCCATCACACAGGAAGAGGACAAGGAGGAGGAGGAGAATGATTGTGTCAGCATGGAGGTGGAGGCTGGCACTCAGCATCAGCAGCAGCAGTCTTGTAGGGATGATTTACAGTCGGAAGAAACCCGTGGACTTGTACGTGGCTGGGAGGAGGTAGCTGCAGATCATGTTGTCCTTAGTGACCCAGAGAACTCCGGACCAAATGCCTCAGCTAACCTACACTGCATGGCCTCCCTTATCCTGCAAAGCCTGCGGAAGGATCCTATTATTCTTCGGATCAAGGAGAGGGACCATTACTGGCTGGCCACTCTCCTTGATCCACGGTACAAGGGTAAGGTTGCCGACCTTATCTTGCCATCGCAGAGGGAGCAGAGGATGAGACTCTGGGTGGCATTGCAGAAAGGTCTGTGCAGGGCATTGCCAGAGACTGGGAGGTTACAAACTCCTGGTCCTGGACAACATGTTGCCGAGGCATCGGTCAGAAGGAGCGGTGGAGAAGGTGGCCATCTGACCGATGCGTTCAGACAATTTTTTAGTCTGCAGCCCCAAGGTATGATCGGTTCCAGCAACCATCGCCAGCGTCTGATTTACATGTGCAGGAATACCTAGGGGCAAGGTCCGACTTGGACACCTTTCCCACCGAAAATCCTCTGGCTTACTGGGTCTTGAGGATGGATCACTGGCCAGAGCTTGCACAGTATGAAATTGAGCTACTGGCCTGTCCTGTATCCAGCGTTCTTTCGGAATGCACCTACAGTGCTGTTGGTGGCTTTGTAACCAATCAGAGGGTGCGCCTGTCCATCGACTCAGTTGATCGACTGACCTTCGTAAAGATGTATCAGTCTTGGATCACCACCAGCTACTAAGCACCTGAAGCTGATGACCTCCTCCGCTGATATCTTGGAAGAACATTTTTGGTTCTGGGTGATGCCACCAGCCCAATTTTTCAGCCCCTGTCTAACAGGGGCGTGTAATTAAAATGTTTGATGCAATGCTTTGCAGCAGGGCTCATTCCTGCACTACAAATAAAGTATATAGGAGAGGTTGCAGTGTCGTGGCACCAGTGCCTAAGGTCCAATTTTTATGCCCCTGTTTAACAGGGGAGTGTAATTACAATTTTTGATGCAATGCTTTGCAGCAGGGCTCATTCCTGCACTCCAACTAGAGTATATGGGAGAGGTTGCAGTGTATTGGCCCAATTTTTCAGCCCCTGTTTAACAGGGGCATGTAATACAATTTTCGATGCAATGCTTTGCAGCACGGCTCATTCCTGCACTCCAACTAGAGTATCTGGGAGAAGTTGCAGTGTTGTGGCACCAGCAAGCAGTGCCTAAGGCCCAAATTTTCAGCCCCTGTTTAACAGGGGCATGTAATTACAATTCTTGATATAATATTTCACAGCAGGGCCCATTCCTGCACCCACCGAGAGTAACTGTGAGGACTTACAGTGTTGTCGCACCAGCACCACTACCACCACCACAACCACCAAAGGCCCTATTTTTCACCACTGTTCAATAATGGCATGTAATTACAATTCTTGATATAATTGTTCACAGCAGGGCTCTCCAGCGCCTACCAAGAGTCATTTTGAGGGCTTACAGTGTTGTGGCAACACCTACACCTTAATTTCTGCAGAGCATATAGTGCAAGCCCCTACTTTCAAACATCCAATTTACAAACGTCTCCTACTTGCAAACGGAAGGAGACAACAGGAAGTGAGAAAGCAGTTTTAAATGAGATTTTTTCTGTTAAATGTCATTTTGTGCAGGGACTGTTCTAAACATGGGAAACACGTGGCACTTCACAGGCATACTATAGACACCCCCCAGGCACGATATTTAAAGGAATATTTCACTTTTTTTCACTTTGATCATCATTAAAATCAGTGCTCCCGAAAAAACTGCCATTTTTAAAAACATTTTAGGCATTGACCCATGTCCCCTGGGGCAGGAGCCAGGTCCCCAAACCCTTTTTAGGACAATATCTTGCATATTAGCCATTACAATTAGCACTTTTTATTTCGAACGTTCGAGTCCCATAGACTTCAATGGGGTTCTAAAGTTCGCACAAACTTTCAGTCCGTTCGAAAGTTCTGGTGTGAACCGAACCGGGGGGGGGGGGGGGGGGTGTTCGGCTCATCCCTAATTATACTGATGTTTATAGTTTTACATAGATATCTCTCACGCATTAAATAGTTAAAATAAAAATTGAAATTCGCTCCTCACAGGGATATGACCCAGGAACCAACGATAATTTAACACTGTAGCAATATGTAATATTGTATTCCAATGCAAGTATTAGTATCTTGGAATTTTAGGGGGCTTAGTGACCCAATACAGAGACAAGCTATGTTCATTACATTGAAACAATTTCCTCTATCTATTACAGTATTTGTCTGCAGGAGACCCATTTAAACATACATAAATTAAATAATTTGAAACAAGTGCAATATAAAAGACAATATCATTCTACATATACCACATATTCTAGAGGAGTTCAGTCTATAAAGAGGAGTGATGCCACTCTAGGTATGGTATCCCAAATGAATGGCCACCCAACTCAAACCTTCAGGTGCAGACTCTGCAAGCGTGTAGATGGTCAAGGAAGATAGCTGAATGGCCGCACTCAGACTATACACCTTTATTGTGGCAAAATCAGTGTTTAAAATCCAAAGCTGTCACATCATGGCTGAAGTTGAGCTATGACTAAGCATCTACTGTGATGTGAAATGCTTTATCCTCTTTTTTTGTACCAACTTCAGCCATGATGTTACAGCTTTGGATTTTTAAACACCGTTTTTGCCACAATACAGGTGTATATTCGGAGTATCGCCATTTAGCTATCTTCCTTGATCATCTATATTCTGGAGTATCTATATTGATAGCAAATTAAGTAGACTTCTCCAAATGGACATAAAAAGCTGCTATATTTTCCTATATTGCATATTGTATAGAAAATCATATGTGCTAGCTAATATATATATATATATATATATATATATACCCCTATACTCCCTAGAGGTACTTAAAGATCTATTTAATTTTACATGTGACAAAATGGAAATTCCCTGGCTAATAGGAGATTTCAATAATCCTCCTTTAGATACATTTAGGCTGTATGCAACTCCAGTAATTTCTGCATGTACTCCTTTTTATGGATATATCCAGGAGATAGGCCTAAAGCCCCATACACACTATCAGTTTTTCTGCTGAGTTTTTCCTTCTGGTTTACCAAAACCATGTAGTGGAAGGGCCTGCCTGATTGCATACAAATTGAAACTCCTAAGGTTTGACCTCATATTATATGGTTTTGGTAAATCTGAAGGAAAAACTCAGCAGAAAAACTGATAGTGTGTATGGGGCTTTATGGATATCTGGAGAATGAGGGCATTTTGTTTCTTCTCTAGCACCCATGGGAACTTATCTAGAATAGACATGGCATTGGTTACATCTATGTTACCTGTCATATCTGAAGCTACATATGCAACTAGAGGATTGTCCAATGACTCCCCAATAGTTCTTAAGTTGACTTTAAATTTAACTCACATCAGTACTTTATGGAAAGTTAACCCCTAATTTCCATCAAAACGGAAAATAAAGCTTGATATTTTGGCTTATGGCACTATTAACAAGTCTACTGTATTTCTATATATCTATTGGGATTCATTAAAAGCCTATATGAGAGGTCTGTTTATTTCTCAAATTTCAAGAATTAAAGATCTAGGGCCTTCAGTGACTGACGATGTCTTAAAGGCTGAACTTCAATATATAGCAAACTCTACTGAAGAAACACAACAGATATGGATACAAAAACAGATATATTCTGATATCTCTCGTAAAAAAGCAGAGCAGAAACGTTTTTTTCTTCAGCAACCTTATATTTAGGATGAGAAAAACATGGGTCATCTTTTGTCTTCAATTGTAAAATACCCAAAACCAATGTCACAAGTAGCTGAATTTCTCCTACTGAAATTGCCTGAACAACTTTGGAGATTTAAATTGTTTGTGTAGGAGTTGCGAGGCAAGGAGTCAATTATAGAGATACTGCACCTCATCCCCAAATACATAACAAAAAAAAGCAGCGAAGGGAAAGAATGGGATTATCACGGTGCATAAATACAGATAAACAAAAATAAACACATTTATAATATCAAATTTTAATAAATATCACACAATAATAAGAGTACAAAAAACAAAAAACAAAAAAAGGAAAAAAATAATAATACAATTGAATAGTTGAGCATAAAATAGATATATTCTATCCAATTTTCAGACAGCCAAAAGTTTACAGCGTGTTGGGCCAGGGTGGCATTGGCATTAAGATGCTGTCTGGTCAGTCCTTCCCTACATGTTTCGCCATAAAAATGGCTTCCTCAGGGGCAGTAGAATATAATCTGAAAGAAAGTGACAACAATTCTACAAAGAAAAAAAGCATATACTAATTAAAATGCAAAATCAAAGGCTGCACAAAATAAATAGGCACACTGCATGGATCTGGACAAACCAAAACCATCCGACAACACCCACCCATCCACAATGCCCATGTGTGGCCGAATACCTACCCCTCAGTGACCCCGCATTGTGGATGGGTGGGTGTTGTCGGATGGTTTTGGTTTGTCCAGATCCATGCAGTGTGCCTATTCATTTTGTGCAGCCTTTGATTTTGCATTTTAATTAGTATATGCTTTTTTTTCTTTTTCTTTGTAGAATTGTTGTCACTTTCTTTAAGATTATATTCTACTGCCCCTGAGGAAGCCATTTTTATGGCAAAACATGTAGGGAAGGACTGACCAGACAGCATCTTAAGGCCAATGCCACCCTGGCCCAACACGCTGTAAACTTTTGGCTGTCTGAAAATTGGATAGAATATATCTATTTTATGCTCAACTATTCAATTGTATTATTATTTTTTTCCTTTTTTCGTTTTTTGTTTTTTGTACTCTTATTATTGTGTGATATTTATTAAAATTTCATATTATAAATTTGTTTCTTTATTTTTGTTTATCTGTATTTATGCACCGTGATAATCCCATTCTTTCCCTTCGCTGCTTTTTTTTTAACTTTGGAGATTTCTTTAGCTTTTCTGTATTTCTACAAAAATCTGTATAGCAGCAAAGTATCCTATAAGGAGACTGATTTGAAACTCTTCTTGAATTCCATTAAGTTAGCAGAACTATCAGAGAGCGATAGGAAGATGCTGGACCAACCCCTGGTGCAGATGGGTTACCAGGGGAGGTTTATAAAGTTTTTTGGAGAAGACTTGTTGCCTTAGGGTCCTTTCACACGGGGCGGATCAGTTCTGATCCGCCCCGTGGATATCCGTTTGCTCAGCGGGGATCACTCCGCCGATCCCCGCTGAGCAGGGAGATGACAGGTCTGTCTCTGCACACTGCGCAGGGACGGACCTGTCACAGCGCCGCTCTCCCCTATGGGAGATCGGATGACGACGGACCGCAGTGCCCGTCGTCACCTGATCCGATCCGCAGACGGATGGAAAAATAGCTTTTTCCTCCGTTACACTTTTTCGGATCGTTCAGGTCCGCCTGAAAAACTGACAGGCGGGCCTGAACGGAACGTCAGTGTGAAAGGGGCCTTAATTGTTGGAGGTCTTTAATACAGCATTTGAAAGTGCTGTTTACCATCTTCAATGAATGAAGCTATTATTATAATGTTGTTAAAACCCCTAGTAACCTTGAAACATATCGTCCAATTTCTTTACTTACCTCAGAAGTGAAGCTACTGGCAAACGTTTTAGCCACCAGATTGACGAAAGTAATACCTAAGATATCAAGGATCAATCAAGCTTTATTCCAAATAGATCCACAGCGGTGAATATAAGGCGTTTATTTCTTAACCACTTTCAGACCGGACCAATTTGCTGGTCAAAGACCAGATCACTTTTTGCGATTCGGCACTGCGTCGCTTTAACTGACAATTGCGCGGTCGTGCGACGTGACTCCCAAACAAAATTGACGTCCTTTTTTTCCCACAAATAGAGCTTTCTTTTGGTGGTATTTGATCACCCCTGCGGTTTTTATTTTTTGCGCTATAAACAAAAATAGAGCGACAATTTTGAAAAAAACGCATTATTTTTTACTTTTTGTTATAATAAATATCCCCCAAAAATATATAAAAAAATATTTTCTTCCCTCAGTTTAGGCCGATATGTATTCTTCTACATATTTTTGGTAAAAAAAATCGCAATAAGCGATTATTGATTGGTTTGCGCAAAAGTTATAGCGTTTACAAAATAGGGATAGTTTTATAGCATTTTTATTAATAATTTTTTATTATTTTTTTTTTACTAGTAATGGCGGCAATCAGCGATTTTTATTGTGACTGCGACATTGTGGGGGACCAATCGGACATTTTTGACACATTTTTGGGACCATTGTCATTTATATAATAATCACTGCTATATAAATGCAGTGATTCCTGTGTAAATGACACTGGCAGTGAAGGGGTTAACCAGTGGGTGGCAGTGTAGGGGTTAAGTGTTCCTAGGGGTGTGTTACTAACTGTGGGGGGGTTGGGCTTTCATTTAGTGAACACTGATCTCTGCTCCAATCACATGGAGCAGAGATCAGCATCACTAGTTGCTAGGCAGAATGGAGAAATGTTGTTTACAACGGCACTTCTCCTTTCGGCCGCTCCGTGAGACGATCGCGGGGATGCCCGCGGCGATCAAGTCCGCGGGTCCCGCGACCGGACTCACGGGGGTCCCTACCAGCGCAGGAGCGCACCGCCGCTGGCGCGCTCCCGATGGCAGGGCGGCAAATTTAAAGGGACGTACATGTACGCCCATTTGCCTGCCCGTGCCATTCTGTCGTCGTGCACTGGTCGGCAAGTGGTTAATTTACAGTTTCCGTCTGAAAAACCTGGGTAATAAAGCATTATTGTCACTTGATGCGGCTAAAGCTTTTGATAGCATATAATGGGATTTTATGGGGCATTGTTTAGAAAAAATGGGTTTTGGACCCCAGTTTATAAGATGAATACAACTTCTTTATACTGCCCCAGTGGCACAGGCGCAGGTAAATGGGCATATGTCAGCACCTTTTTTACTGCAATGAGGAACAAGACAGGGATGCCCATTATCACCTTTGTTGTTTGCTTTAGTGCTAGAACCTCTGGCTGCCTCTATTTGTCAATCAAAGAATATCAGTGGGTTTTGTAGATGTATGGGAGAGTATAAAATTGCCTTATATTCTGATGATACACTTCTATTTTTGGGAGATACCTTGTCTTCATTGGAGGCAGCAATGTCTTTAATTAACACATAACTCCTTAAGCTTGAAGATAAATTGGGATAAGTCAGTACTTTTACCAGTGAAGCCCATTGGTGACCAGTCTGCCAGTTTATGCTTCTCAGATTGCTGTAGTCTCAAGTGGATGCATCTGTGGAGAGTAATATGACCCCATTACTTAAGCGGCTTGGGCAAGTGGGAAAAATTGAGAGTAAAATGCCTTTAACTATAATAGGTAGAGCCAATTTGATCAAGATGATTTGGATGCTACAACTATTATATTTGTTACATAAATGCCCCATATGGTTACCATGGAAATTCAGATCAGTTTGGAAACTTTGCAGTTACCTAAGGATGAAGGAGGGTTGACTGTCCCTAATGCCAGGTTTTATTATCTGGCACCCCCACTTCAGCAATTAAATGGATGGAATACTATAGTTTGTGAGGATCCCATACAACAAATGATACTTTCCCAATTGCTGATAGATCTACTAGTGCAGTCAATAGTTTCTTACCATTTTTACAACCAATGTAGATATCCTACATTCTATTTGGTGTATAGGATCTGGCATAGGATCAGATCACTACTCAACAACAAACTCATTATGAGGGTTATACACAATATATGCTCATATGGAATAATCCTCAAATAACTGATGTGGTGAAACGTAAATGTTTTGATCTGTGGAAAAAGGCAGGTATTCTGTTTCTTAGCCAACTTTATGATAATGATATTTTGAAATCTTATGATAAATTAGCAGTGAAATATAATTTGTCAAATTATTTTTTCAATATTTACAGTTACAACATGCCTTGCAGACTCAAGCAAAGACCTTTATTAAAATATAATTGTTCACCAATTTTAGCTTTGGTGGTAACTCGATGTACTAAACAAGGACTAATGGGAAAGATATATTCTTCTATTCAAAGGATGACTAGAATTAATTCACAAGAGGGTAGTTTTGGACAGTGGCATAGAGATCTAGAGACACTTAGTGATGAGGAATGAACAAAAATAAAGCAGACTCATAGGGAGCTCAGAACAGTAAGGGTTCATTTACATTTACAGTTTAGGGAGTGGTAAAACCCTATAGTTAAGATGTATTTTTATAACCCCATCCCAACTGCATCCACTTTAACTGCCACACCCTGTCATGGTTGGTGGTGTAGCACCTGCCGAACATGACCCATTCAAGCGAATTAGGCCACTCTGCAAGTGCCCTGCAACTTTGTACAGTAAACAAGGGGTTAAAGCAGGCAGCCTTTTGTTGCTTTTTCGCCATGTGTTTAAACTTCTTGGGCCCAGCAGAAGCATGCAGTTGTAGTGCACTTACAGAGTGGCCCCGTTTACTTGAATGGGTCATGATTGTCAGGCAGTAGAACATGCCAACAGCAACAGGGGGCTTAAATCATGCTGTGGCATGTGTATACCTTTGTCTCAACAGCTAAAGGGGGTAGGGAATGGGGGTGGTAAAACAGCAACTGAAGTGCAGGGTTTTACCACCCCCCCCCCAACTTACACATGAATGAGCCCTCCAAAGTACAAAATGCAGAGAATTTAGGTACCATAATACATTGAACATTGTTGCTTTGTAAACAGCAATACTGAGAAAGTAAGATAAGATAGAAAATATAGAAGAGGAGCGAGAGAAGGGAGGGGTGTGTCCAGTCATGGAAGGGTAACAGAGAAACATCAGATTGATGCACATCTCAGTGAGGTGACCCCAGAACAAATGTCCCAAATGTTGTATTTTTCTAGAGTGTTGTGTATTCTGGCTGATTAAGGCCGCGTACACACGCGGGGACTGTTCACCCAACTTTGTCCGTCAAACAGTTTCGGCAAACAGTCCGCTCAAAATTAGCATGGACGGACATGGCCACACACGACGGACGAACAGTTTGCTGAAACCGTGCGCGATGACGTGAACGGCACGTACGACGGGACGAAAAATACGACGTCCTATACACTGCATTATAACTTTCGGCGTGAAAATCCTTTCTGAGCATGCGCGCAACTTTGTTTGACGAACAAGCCTACACACGCGGGGACTGTCCGCTGTCCGAAAAACCTTGTTCAGTGGATTGTTCGCTGAAACTGTCCGCTGAAAGCCCACACACGAGCGGACTGTCCGCTGAAACTTGGTTTCAGCGGACAGTTTCAGCGAACAGTCCCCGCGTGTGTACGCGGCCTAAAGCTACAAAATATGTATTTCTCATGGCATGGTTGAGGAATTTAAGCTTAAATGGGGGATCACTTTGTTTCCATTTAAGTAAGTTCAAATATCAAGCAGCTGTTAAATAAGTAAGATGTTTTTTCATGGACATTGGCAGCGATAGGAAAGGGAGTCAAAGGACAGAGTGTGTGCTATCAGCCTATGGGGCTTGTAACGGCTCCCCTAATATAAAGGGGGTTAACGCCATTTGCGATGTTCCCTCTCCGAGACACACATCCAATCGGTACCAATATCCACAGTTAAACGACCCTTTCCTATAGGAGCTGATCCCTCTGGCAAAAAGACGAGACGCACTCTGACTCTGCTGAAGTAGGAATGACTTTATTAAAAACCAACATTGTATTTTTATACACAATTCTAAGGCACATGCTTTAACATGAACAAGAGCCCAGCATCCCAAGACGTCTGCTATGCTTCAAACGATCCCACCCAATACACATCTTTTCACAAAGGGTTAGCAGCCAGTCTGTCTGGCACTTTACACTACACACAAGGATAGACTTAAATGAACAATAGAAATGCAAAACAACTTAATTCCTCACAACAATGACACTTAACCCCCACATACAGTATACAATGTATTATACAGCCTTGAATATGGCTATCACAGACCATATCGGGGGTTTCTTTTATTCACCCTGTGTCCCAAAGTGACCCCCACTGTCACACATCTCCCCTTTCGGCAGGAGACTAACAGAGGAGGGGACCCCAGACGGGTTGACTCCGCAGTTAGTCCATGGGTCCATTCTTCCAATACTGGATAACCCATCAACATTGCACTAGGAGCCCGGGAGGGCGTCGGTTTGCTGGGACAACCCATCAGCATTGCCATTTTGCTTACCGGGTCGGTAGCTGATGGTGAAGTTGTAAGGTTGTAGGGCTAAGCTCCACCGCAACAACCTGCCATTATCTCCGGAGACCCGGTTAAGCCAGACCAATGGGTTGTGGTCGGTGACCAGTGAAAATTCCTGTCCGTATAAGTAAGGGTTCAGCTTTTTAAGGGCCCAGACCAGGGCCAAACACTCCTTCTCCACTGCCGCATAGCTCACTTCCCGGGATAATAGTTTTCTACTCAGGTATGCGACAGGGTGTTCTCCTCCATCCTCCCCAACTTGGCTCAGCACCGCCCCCAGTCCAAACATGGAAGCATCCGTGTGGACAAGAAAACGTTTGTTAGGTACTGGGGTAGCCAAGACAGGGGCATTTACAAGTGCTTGCTTGAGGGCTAGAAACGCGGATTCACAAGCTGGAGACCAGAGGACTTGCCTAGGTAAATTCTTTTTCGTCAGGTCAGTCAGGGGTTTGGCGATAGCACTATAATTAGGGACAAAACGTCGGTAGTACCCTGCAGTTCCCAAGAAGGCCAATACCTGGGTCTTAGTACGGGGCGTGGGCCAGTTAGCTACTGCCTCTACCTTGGCTGGCTCGGGTCGCTGGTTCCCACACCCCACTCGGTGTCCCAGGTACTGCACCTCCGCCATCCCTAGATGGCACTTGTCTGGTTTCAAGGTCAGGCCTGCGGCCCGAATTTTGTCCAGAACCACTCCTACGTGAACCAGGTGCTCCTCCCAAGACCCACTGTAGATCGCAATGTCATCCAGATATGCACATGCAAAATCCTGGAAGCCATCGAGGAGCCTATCCACCATACGTTGGAAGGTCGCCGGGGCATTTTTTATTCCAAATGGCATGACCTTAGACTGGTACAGGCCAAATGGGGTAACAAATGCCGACTTGGGGATAGCATCCTCGGCCAGGGGGATCTGCCAATAACCTTTACACAGGTCTATTGTAGTTAAATAACGTCCCCTGGCTATACGATCTAGTAGTTCGTCTACCCTGGGCATCGGGTAGGCATCGGTGGTGGTCTTCTCGTTGAGTCGCCTGTAGTCCACGCAGAACCGGGTAGTCCCGTCTTTTTTAGGCACCAGGACTACAGGCGAGGCCCAAGGGCTGTCAGAAGGCTCAATGACTCCTAACTGAATCATCTCCTGTATCTCCTTCCGCATTTCCTCTCGGACTGCTTCAGGGATACGGTAGGGGGACTGGCGGAGGGGTGCTTGTCCAGGGGTCTCTACCTTATGTACAGCCAAGGTCGTATAGCCCGGTCTTTGGGAGAACGTCGCCTGTTTCTCCCACAGAAGCCGCTTAGCCTGTTCCTTCTTTGTGGGGCTTAACCGGTCTCCTAGCTGTACAAGGCTAATGAGGTCGGTCTGGGGCTCTCTCTCTAGTAAGTCAGGGAGGGGTAAACCTTCTGAGTCGTCCGCAGCAGGGGCACATACTGCCGCAACATCCTCCTGCCGTTCCTGATACTCCTTCAGCATGTTCACATGAAAGGTTCGCTGGATTCTTTCATCTGCACAGCTGGCAATGACATAGGTAGTATCACATACCTGGGCTACTACTTTATACGGGCCCTGCCAAGATGCCTGCATCTTGGCAGTCTTCACAGGCTTGAGCACTAAGACCTTCTGCCCAACCTGGAAGACCCGCTGTCGGGCCCCCCGGTCGTACCATCTCTTCTGTCTTCCCTGGTCCGCCTGGAGATTCTCTCTTACCATCAGAGACAGTTGCTCCATGTGGTCCCTGAGTTCCAGAACATAGGGTACTATAGGGGGCCCCTTCTTGCTCTGTCCGCGGACCCTTCTCCCATAGAGTAACTCGAAGGGCGAGAACCCAGTAGATTCCTGGGGTACCTCTCTGTACGCAAATAACAGGTGAGGCAGGAATCTCTCCCAGTCTCTGCAAGAGTCCGAAAAGGTCCTCAGCATTTGCTTGAGGGTCCCGTTAAAGCGTTCGCAGAGACCATTAGTCTGGGGGTGGTAGGGGGAGCTCAGTAAGGGCTTAATATTGCACACCTTCCACAACTGCCGGGTGAGTACCGCGGTAAACTGGGTTCCCTGGTCAGAGAGAATCTCTTTAGGGAACCCCACTCTGGTAAAAATCTTAACCAGGGCATCAGCTACTGTCTCTGCTTCAATGTTGGACATAGCTACTGCCTCTGGGTAACGGGTGGCGTAGTCCACCATGGTGAGAATATACTTCTTTCCGGATGGACTAGGCCGGGCAAGGGGACCCACAATGTCAACGGCTATGCGGTAAAAGGGCTCCCCAATAATAGGCATGGACGTGAGTTTAGCCTTAGGGTGGTTTGAAGTGTCCCAGTAACTGGAGGGAAGATCCCGCTGCTGCCACCAATGTAACGGCTCCCCTAATATAAAGGGGGTTAACGCCGTTTGCGATGTTCCCTCTCCGAGACACACATCCAATCGGTACCAATATCCACAGTTAAACGACCCTTTCCTATAGGAGCTGATCCCTCTGGCAAAAAGACGAGACGCACTCTGACTCTGCTGAAGTAGGAATGACTTTATTAAAAACCAACATTGTATTTTTATACACAATTCTAAGGCACATGCTTTAACATGAACAAGAGCCCAGCATCCCAAGACGTCTGCTATGCTTCAAACGATCCCACCCAATACACATCTTTTCACAAAGGGTTAGCAGCCAGTCTGTCTGGCACTTTACACTACACACAAGGATAGACTTAAATGAACAATAGAAATGCAAAACAACTTAATTCCTCACAACAATGACACTTAACCCCCACATACAGTATACAATGTATTATACAGCCTTGAATATGGCTATCACAGACCATATCGGGGGTTTCTTTTATTCACCCTGTGTCCCAAAGTGACCCCACTGTCACAGGGCTTATTTACTAAAGGTAAATAGGCTGCTCACTTTGCACAATTTTTACTTCCTCATAAGCCTGGCCTGGTAGTTGTGGGGTTCAGTTGACAAGGGGCTTAATGGAATATAGAAGTCCTCTTTTAAAAATAATGGGGCTCCTACCCAGTTAATTAAGCTGTCAGGAGTGTGCGTAGCAAAGAGGGAAAGGCTTTTTGTCCATTTCAGAGAAATAGAGAAGTTAACGTTTCCTTTCAATAAGGAGTATGGAGTGATTTGAGAAAGGTGAGTAACAGTTCTCTTGACATATGAGATCTGGTTGTTGTTGTTGAGTGCATGTACATGGCATAGTGTCACTTGTTTGAGGGGCCTAGCTTGTCCTGAATAATAAGATATCAGCCTAAGTTGTTGGAGATAAGTTTATGCAGGTGAAAATGTGCCCTACAATCAGGGCCGCTGATAAGGTAGTAGAACCTGTACTGGGCCCAAGCTCTAACAGTTCAACAAGGGGTAAGGCACCTGACAAGTAGGAGGACTGGTTCTGTTGCTCTATCAGATATAAAACAGGTAGTGCTTCTAGAGTAGCCACTTGTGTAAGGCAAACTTGAAACAATATAATTTTCTCAGTTTTGCTTAGCTGTCACTTGCTTGACACAAGACAGCATAACACTGCAGATAGAATTGTCCCAATCTTTTTACCTTCACAACTCTAGCTCAGGGTAGACTACAGAGGATCTGCAGCTTAGTCAGGGTTGTAAAGATAAAAATGTCAGAACACACTCCTATCTGCAGCGCTATACTGTAGAAGCCTAAATGCTGTCCTGGGTCAAGCAAGTGACAGTTAATGAAAATGGTGAGAAAATTACATTGTTTAATGTTTGGATGAAAAACCAAAATAAAATGTTGGCGCTACTAAATGATTAATTAATCCAATACAAATATAAAAGTCCATAAACAATGTGCAGATGTAAACTCCAAAAAGAATCCAAGTGCAACTTTTTCCCCACACCACAGAATGCTGAACTGTCAAATACATTTCTTATTTATTCCTTCCACCTTAAACTCCACCACACCCACTTAACTGTCCCTAAGCCACCCCCATCAAATCATTCTCTGCAGCTATTACCTTTTGTACCACCACCCCCTCCCTTTAGAATGTAAGCTCTACAAGCAGGGCCCTCCTGTACCTTTTGTATTGTACTGTAATTGTGTTGCCCCCCCTATACATTGTAAAGCGCTGCGTAAACTGTTGGCACTATATAAATCGTGAATAATAATAATAATAATAATAATAATAATAACATGTGCTTATACAATGTGCACTGACCACAAATATTGAGCCCCAGTTAAGGAAGGTCAAAATGCTTAATTAACAATAGGTTTTCTGCCAGAGCGGATCTAATAATCCTCCTTCACTTTCCAACAGCAATTCCCACTTTGTCCACACACTACTTTAGCTGTATACAGCACGTTTCTGTGTCCTATGACCATGGCATGTGTTCTCCCTAAGCTGCAACTAAAAAGGGTAGCAGCTGTTGAGGTGGAAAAACTGCAGCTCGATTACTGGGTTTTTACGCCCCCCCCCCCCCGCCCCCCATTAAACCCACAAAATGGGTTTCCTGTATAAGGATATCTTTTTTTTTTTGTAAGTACAAAGACAATGATAATATAAACAGAAGTCAAAACTATTTAAACCATTGTCAGTATGGGAAGGATCAGAAATTTGAGTGGCTTATAAGCATAATAACATATCAATAATTGAATAACATTGCACCATAATGCAATAAGGCAAGCAAGACTGTAGACTGTAGTGGGTATACATATAATCAGTAACTCCCAATAGTGAAATCATAAGGAATTAACAAAGCAAAAAAAAAAAGAGGGGGTTTACACCATGATCTAAGCTTAAAAGCGCGTGCATGGGGGGCGCATGCGTGACTTCCACGGGACCGGCTGCATGTCTGAGTAGCACCGTACTACTCTCTCTGACTAGCCTGCTCTCTGGGGCCATTCAGCGACAAAACCCACAGCAAAACCTGCCTAACACCCCCAGGATAGTGCTGTGCATGCCGCCAAAGAAGCAGAAGAAGAGGGGGACGGCGCAGAGGTCTCTAATGCCTTACCTGCTGCAATCAATGGAACGATACAGCATGTCACAAGATGGCACCGGCAGCCCTGCCTCTCCTTCTCTACGGCTTACACAGGATGACTCAGCCCCACCCAGGACAGTGAGTACTCTGCCCCCTCACAAAGGAGGACTTAGACAAAAGTCTGGAATCCATATATAGCAAAATAGCAGCTAAATTTCAGACTGAACTACATAAAAGCACAAATATCCTGACACAAGAGATAGCAGCTCTGGGAACCCACACAGATCATTTAGAAACTAAACATGACGAGCACAGTATCGCCCACAATGACCTTTCCAGGGAATTTCTCTCTCACTGAGATGGTCACACAATTACAGTCGCAGATTGAAGATCTTGACAACCGAAATCGCAGAAATAATCTCAGGATCAGAGGAATCCCTGAAATTAACACAGACCTGATCCCTACCATGCATAAACTATTCCAATCCCTGCTGCCACAATGACCTTTCCAGGGAATTTCTCTCTCATTGCGACGGTCACACAATTACAGTCACAGATCGAAGATCTTGACAACCAAAATCTCAGAAATAATCTCAAGATCAGAGGAATCCCTGAAATTAACACAGACCTGATCCCAACCATGCATAAGCTATTCCAATCCCTACTGCCTCTCCTTCTCTACGGCTTACACAGGATGCCTCAGCCCCGCTCCAGGACAGTGAGTACTCTGCCCCCGTCACAAAGGAGGACTTAGACAAAAGTCTGGAATCCATATGTAGCAAAATAGCAGCTAAATTTCAGACTGAACTACATAAAAGCACAAATACCCTGACACAAGAGATAGTGTCAGTACTAGAATCCCTTTAGGACCCAGCACAACTCACCTGACACAGCCTGTGTCTGGGAAACAACAGTGATTGGCCAGCTCATGTTTAAATCACCTGTATCAGCATTCAGTCAGTGCTCGTGTTAGAGTTCACTCGTGTTTGATCCAGCTGATATTTGCTCTGTGACTTTCGTGTTTGACCCGGCTTGTTTGACCCTTCTTACTTGCTTCTGATTCTGTACCGTTTGGATTCTGATCTGCCTGTGTGTGACCCAGCCTACCTAGACTACGCTTTGCCTGATTCTACTAGTACCCTCATCTGCAGCGGTGAACTACAAGGTCCAGCAATCATCTATCCTCATCTACAGCAGTGAACTACAAGGTCCAGCAATCATCTATCCTCACCTACAGCAGTGAACTACAAGGTCCAGCAATCATCTACCTTCGTCTGCAGCGGTGTCAACAAGTCCCAGCTGACCTGCTCTGCCTAGACCTGCTCATGGTATGTGCTTTGAACTCTTTGTATAATCAGCACACCTGAACTGTTACTTGTTATCTGCACCTAGCCTGACATTAACACGAGCCAATACATTAAGGGAAACCTATCATGAATTCTGAACAGGCTCAGTTGTTTGCACAAGAACTTTGCCGTTTATCACATCAAGTTCAGGAAATGGCCACAGAACTCACCAAGGTGCAATCTCCTTCTACTACCACCATTACTAAAACTCCATCTGAACCAAAAATTCCTTTGCCCGACCGGTTTTCTGGTGACCGTAAAGCGTTTTGCAACTTTAAAAACAGCTGCAAATTATATTTCAAGTTGAGGCCATCCTCGTCTGGCCCTGAAACTCAGAGGGTTCAAATCATTATCTCTCTACTACAGGGTGACCCCCAGGCTTGGGCCTTTAACCTGGAACCTAACCATCCAGCCTTACTAACAGTAGATGCCTTCTTTGAAGCCCTTGGGTTGCTATATGATGATCCAGATCGTGCTGCTACTGCAGAATCGACCCTGCGTAACTTAAAACAAGGAACTACCACAGCTGAAATGTATTGCTCAGAGTTTCGCAGGTGGACCCCGGAATCTGGCTGGAATGATGCAGCTCTCCGCAGCCAGTTTAGAATTGGCCTTTCAGATGCTATTAAAGACGCTCTGGTCAACTTCTCCTACCCAGCCTCACTGGAGGAGGCTATGTGTCTAGCTATTAGAATTGACCGCCGCCAGCGAGAGAGAAGGCGAGAACAAACAATGGCTGTGGCAAACTGTATACCTTCCTTACCACCTGATTATTCCATCTCCAGTGCCAAATCTGAGGAAGAACCTATGCAGTTAGGCTCCACCCGGTTATCTGCCCAGGAACACAAACGCAGGCGTAATATGGGACTCTGCTTATACTGTGGCCTCAAGGGTCATATGCTCCGTTCGTGCCCTACACGTCCGGGAAACGCCAGGACCTAGGTGATTGTGGGGAGGTCACCTTAGGTCTACTCTCATCTCCCCAGGGGGACAATCGTATACTTTTACCCACTGTCATTCACTTTGGGACAGGGGCTCATGAACTGCTGGCCTTGGTGGATTCTGGAGCAGCCGAGAATTTTATTGATAAAACCCTGATCACCTCTTTGTCCCTGGAAACTCATGCTCTAGATTGTCCAGTCCGCCTGATCTCCGTGCATAATCGGCCTCTCTCACAAGACCTAGTGCTCGAATCCACCAACCCTTTCCAGTTACAATTAGGGGCTTTGCATTGGGAGAAGATTTCTTGTCTTGTCATTGACTCTCCATCCACTCCTTTGATCCTAGGCCTTCCTTGGCTTCAGAAGCACAATCCTGTAATTGACTGGCCAACAGGAGATATTCTGGCTTGGTCCAATCAGTGTAAAAAGAGCTGCATCCAACACCTTGTTCGACTTGATACCTGTCAAGTGGGAATAGAACAGATTCCACTTTGTTATAAGGACTTTCGGGATGTGTTTTCTAAAGGAATTGCTGACACTTTACCTCCTCATCGCAGTTATGATTGTCCCATTGACCTCTTGCCTGACACTACACCTCCTCGAGGGAGAGTCTTTCCACTGTCTGAACCAGAGAATCTTGCTTTGCAAGAATACATCCAGGAAAACCTAGCTAAGGGTTTCATCCGTCCCTCCACTTCTCCCGCAGGAGCAGGATGCTTCTTTGTCCCGAAGAAGGATGGAGGACTGCGACTTTGTGTTGATTACAGAGGTCTAAATAAAATAACCGTTCCCAATCGGTATCCTCTCCCTCTCATCACAGAGTTGTTCTCTCAAATCCAGGGAGCCAAAATCTTCTCCAAACTGGATTTAAGGGGAGCCTATAATCTGGTGCGAATCCGTGCAGGCGATGAATGGAAGACGGCCTTTAACACCAAGGATGGTCATTACGAATGTCTTGTCATGCCCTTCGTCCTCAGGAATGCACCAGCCGTCTTTCAGAACTTCATGAATGACATTTTCCGTGACATGATGGGTCGCTTCATGCTTGTTTATTTAGACGATATTTTGATTTACTCTCCCAATCTTGAAACGCATCAGAAGCATGTCTGCTCGGTATTAACCCGACTAAAGACTCACTCCCTTTTTGTAAAGCCTGAAAAATGTCTTTTCCATGTTAAACAAGTACCTTTCCTGGGTTACCTAATTTCTGACACAGGCCTCACCATGGACCCAGCCAAGGTTCAAGCCATTTTAGACTGGGCACCACCTTCAGACCTGAAGGCAGTTCAACGCTTCCTGGGCTTTGCAAATTTCTATCGAAAATTCATTAAGAACTTTGCCACCATTGCACATCCCATCACCTCTCTCACCAGGAAGACTCCTAGTACATTTAAATGGACTACTGAAGCCCAGGCAGCCTTCACCCAGTTAAAGAAAGCCTTTACCTCTGCACCAATTCTACGCCATCCTGTTCCTGAGCTACCTTTTATTGTAGAGGTAGATGCATCTGAAGTAGGAGTGGGGGCGCTTTTATCACAAAAAGATCCTGTAAGCGCTGCCATCCACCCTTGTGCCTTCTTGTCCCGTAAATATTCCCCAGCAGAGCGCAATTACGATATAGGCAACAGAGAACTTTTAGCCATAAAGCTAGCTTTAGAGGAGTGGAGACATTGGCTGGAGGGAGCTCGCTATCCATTCATAGTTCTGACTGACCACAAAAACCTTGAATATATCCGTTCTGCTAAAAGACTGAACTCGCGTCAAGCCAGGTGGTCATTGTTCTTCTCCAGATTTGACTTTACAATTTCTTATTTACCAGGTCCAAAAAACATTAAAGGGGTTGTAAAGGTAAATGTTTTTTCACCTTAATGCATTCTATGCATTAAGGTGAAAAAACATCTCACACTGCCGGCGCCCCCAGTCCCCCCGTTTTACTTACCTGACCCCTCGAAAATCCCGCGCTCGCCCCCGCCGTCCTCTTCACCGCTCAGCCTGGCCGCTGATTGGCTGGAGTGGATGGATTGAAAGCAGCGCAGCCATTGGCTCGCGCTGCTGTCAATCACATCCAATGACGCAGCGCGCCGGGGGGCGGGGCCTTGTGATACAGCGAGCGGCTATAGCCGCCGGCTGTATCACGGGAGCGCGCCCGCAGTGCTTCTCACCAATGCGAGGGAGCTCGCATTAACGTGAGAAGCACCTGCGGGAGGAAGCAGAGACAGCCGCCGAGGGACCCCAGAAGAGCAGGTTCGGGGCCACTCTGTGCAAAACGAGCTGCACAGTGGAGGTAAGTATGACATGTTTGTTATTTTAAAAAAATAAAAATTTTTACTTTACAACCCCTTTAAGGCCGATGCCTTGTCTCGCAGCTTTTTATCAGAGTCTCCTCCTCCGCTTCCTCCTCAACCCATTATCTCTGAGGATAGGATTTTGGCTTTTACCCAGACTGACATCTCTGAGGCCTTGTTACCAGCACAGGCTGAAGCCCCTCCCTCCACTCCCTCTGGTATGCTCTTTGTGCCCCTGGCTCTTCGTTTGCAGGTATTGCAACAAGTACATGCATCAAAACCTGCAGCACATCCAGGGTTTAGACAAACTTTTGAGATTGTCTCTCGCAACCTCTGGTGGCCATCGCTTAGGCAGGATGTGTTAGCCTTTGTCCAGGCCTGTGAAGTTTGCACCAGAAGCAAGAGCAGTACCTCTAAGCCCCCCGGTCTCCTTCGTCCTCTACCAATACCTACCTGTCCCTGGACCCATTTATCTATGGACTTTATCACAGACTTGCCTCTGTCCCAGGGATGTTCCACGATCTGGGTGGTGGTAGACAGGTTCAGTAAGATGGCCCACTTTGTTCCGCTTCCGAAGCTTCCATCTGCTAAAGAACTGGCATCTTTATTCATTAAGCACATTTTCAGGCTCCATGGGGCACCAGTTAACATTGTCTCTGACCGTGGCTCTCAGTTTATAGCCCAGTTTTGGAAGGCCCTTTGCTCTCAGCTGGGGATTAAATTATCATATTCTTCAGCATATCATCCTGAGACTAATGGCCAAACAGAAAGGACTAATCAGACTCTAGAGAAGATGGTACGTTGTCTGATGGCCAAAGATGAGGTGGAGTGGGTCAACATCCTTCCATGGGCAGAGTTTGCCTTTAATAATTGTGCCAGGACATCTACAGGGACCTCTCCTTTCTTTTGTGTTTACGGGTTGCATCCTCGTGTGTGCTCCTTTGATCTTCCGCCCTCTGATGTTCCAGATGCCAACACCACGATTGAACATTTCTCCAAAATCTGGTCCGATGTAAATCATGCTATTTCCCGCTCTGTGCAGGCTTTTAAGAAAACTGCTGACAAGAAGCGCTTAAAGGCACCAGAATATAAAGTTGGTGACAAAGTGTGGTTATCATCTCGGAATCTGTCAGTGCATGTTCCATCTAAAAAGCTTGGCCCAAAATTCATCGGGCCTTATGAAATCTCGGAGATTGTTAATCCTGTGTCCTACAGATTAAAACTGCCCCCATCCATGCGCATTCCAAATGTCTTTCATGTTTCATTGTTGAAACCTGTTCATTCCAGCCTCCTAGTAAATGAACCAGAACCTGTGGATGTGTTGGACAGTCAAGAATATGAAGTGGCATTTATTCTTGATTCCAGACGAGTGCGCAATTCCTTACAATATCTTGTTCATTGGAAAGGGTTTGGCCCAGAGGATCGATCTTGGGTACCAGCTCGTGATCTTCATGCTGATCGACTTAAGAAGAAGTTCCATCTCCGTTATCCAAGTAAGCCTAGGGGTGCAGGAGCAATCCCTCGAGAAAGTAGGGGTACTGTCAGTACTAGAATCCCTTTAGGACCCAGCACAACTCACCTGACACAGCCTGTGTCTGGGAAACAACAGTGATTGGCCAGCTCACGTTTAAATCACCTGTATCAGCATTCAGTCAGTGCTCGTGTTAGAGTTCACTCGTGTTTGATCCAGCTGATATTTGCTCTGTGACTTTCGTGTTTGACCAGGCTTGTTTGACCCTTCTTACTTGCTTCTGATTCTGTACCGTTTGGATTCTGATCTGCCTGTGTGTGACCCAGCCTGCCTAGACTACGCTTTGCCTGATTCTACTAGTACCCTCATCTGCAGCGGTGAACTACAAGGTCCAGCAATCATCTATCCTCATCTACAGCAGTGAACAACAAGGTCCAGCAATCATCTATCCTCACCTACAGCAGTGAACTACAAGGTCCAGCAATCATCTACCTTCGTCTGCAGCGGTGTACTACAAGTCCCAGCTGACCTGCTCTGCCTAGACCTGCTCATGGTATGTGCTTTGAACTCTTTGTATAATCAGCACACCTGAACTGTTACTTGTTATCTGCACCTAGCCTGACAGATAGCAGCTCTGGGAACCCACACAAACTTTCGGTCCCCCATAATGGAACTACATACACCGCAACCACACTCTTGGAAGGGCAAGAAATTTTAGTGAAGCTGAGACTGATGGATGCAGAATCCCTCCCTCGACAGCCCTCTAATCCCAGAACAACACCCATCTGGCATACACCCTCTCCAAGACGAGATAGGAGAAAAGCCAGACAGGACCCTGGCCATAACCCTCGCTGATTATGCTGGATCACATTCACATTGACTTAATTGTCACATTCTGTTCCTGTTGATCATTGTCTGCTGATCTTTTTGCTTAGAACTCCATCTTTGGTAATCTATCCACACCAACCTTTTCACTTTGCCCACCATATACTTTACCTGCATCTGATGACTGTGTGGGCGTTTTCAGCACCAGAAGATATGCGCTCTGGGGGAATCTGGGAGAATTCAACTGCACCTGTGATGCCTGCATATTCCCCCGGATTACCCCACGGGATCTGGTCAACTCCGGTCTGAACACTTTATAGCTTTTTTCTTCTTTCTTTCTTTTTAGGTGGACATATCCCCATATTGAAACCGTGCTGTTGGATACCCAGAGACTTCCGTTGTATCCATAATAGTAACAGGCCTTTGGGCCCTTGACATGGACACAGTTTGCAATTTTTTGCCTTCTGTCTCCTATGTTTGAAAATGGTGACATGCATGCTATACACCTTTTATTCATTGATTGTAGGCTAGTTCGGCGAATGCCGCTGCCATGCTACCCCACTCCACTCACATCTGGACCTCTTGGAGAGATCCGGATGCAACTTTTGGAGTTAGGGGCTTTTTTGCCCCTTACTTTGTTAATTTTCCAGTTTCAGGTTTTTGCTACTTGCAACCTGACCCTAGGTTTTACCAGCTCAAAATCATTATGCTGGTTTATTCAAAAATCAATTGTTCTCTCAGACATCTTAGCATATCAATTGTTGCATGAATGGTAATGGTCTGTTCGCGTTGTACTTATTTAGGTATTCCTCTCCTGGTGTTTCCCCCGTGAGGGAGAATCTGAGCGATACATTGAAGTCACCTCTGTTCCTGTCAGGTGAGCCTGCTTGTACCCCATTTCACAAATGGTGATTACATGTATATCACATAATGTACAGGGCTTTAATTCTCACCATAAATGAAAAAAAACCTTTACCACCTACAAAAAATTAGGGGCCCAGATTGTACTGATACAGGAAACACATTTTGCCGAAAATAATCATCCCACCTTTTTTCATAAGTTCTACAAACAAACTTTCTTCAACAAATATAAATCTAAATGTAGAGGGGTGGCCATATTTTTACACTACACGTTCCCCTTAGATGTCCAACATGTCTACAAAGACCCAGATAGCAGATTCCTTATAATCAAGGGGTCAATTGCTGGACGGGAGATAACTATTGCAAATGTGTATGCGCCTAATATAGCACAGGCCTCTTTTTTTGCCTCCTTCTTTAATATCTTAGATCGATATTCTTTGACACATATGTATGTTGGAGGCGATTTTAACCTTGTAGCACATCCCCCAACTTGACAGAATCACTACTTCCCTTTCCTCTTCAGCCTTTCCTATATCAATGTGTCAAGAAGGTCAGCCCAGCCATCCGACTGCTCCTGAAGGTTCGGGCCGCAAAGCCCCTGTTGAGAGTGTCTGTCGGCGCACGCGGGTGCGCGCTAACGCAGGTGGGCGCACGCGGGTGCGCGCTAACGCAGGTGGGCGCACGCGGGTGCGCGCTAACGCAGGTGGGCGCATGCGGGTGCGCAGATGTCCTGATGGGCGCACGCGGGTGCACTTTGACGCAGATGGGCGCACGCGGGTGCGCGCCGTGGTGGCTCTTGGCGCCAAAGGGGTTACTTAAAGGGACCTGTTGCCTTGCCTCCTTGCTGTCCGGTCTACAGTGTTCCTGTCGTGATCCCTTTGCACCTGCTTGATACTTGTAACTCCTGTGACCCGGCTTACCCTGACGACCACTTGTTTGCTGCCTGCCCACGACCCCGGCTTGTCTGACGATTCTTCTGCCTGCTGATTCGGTACCTATCTGCCTGCCTGACATGCCCACCAGGTGGAACTCAACGTTGGCCATGCTGCAGCGGCTGCACACGCAGCAGAGGGCCATCAATGAGTACCTGTGCGACTACGGCACCAGGACAGGGTCAGGGGAGCTCGGTTTTTTCTCACCACGCCAGTGGGGCATGATCAGGAATGCATGCACTGTCCTGTCACCGTTTGAGGAGGCCACAAGGATGGTGAGCAGTGACAGTGCATGCATCAGTGACACTGTACCTCTTGTCCACCTCTTGGAGCATACGCTGCGTGGAATAATGGACAGGGCACTTGAGGCAGAACAGGACTTCCTTGCCTCTCAAGGCCCCCTTTATCCAGACAGTGTTCCTGCTGTGCCACCCATCACACAGGAAGAGGATGAGGAGGAAGAAGAGGAGGAGGAGGATGATTGTGTCAGCATGGATGTGGAGGCTGGCACTCAGCAGCAGCAGCAGTCTTGTAGGGGTGGAGAAGGTGGCCGTCTGACTGATGCTTTCAGACAATTTTTTAGTCCGCAGCCCCAAGGTATGATCGGTTCCAGCAACCATCGCCAGCGTCTGATTTACATGGTGCAGGAATACCTAGGGGCAAGGTCAGGCTTGGACACCTTTCCCACCGAAAATCCTCTGGCTTACTGGGTCTTGAGGATGGATCACTGGCCAGAGCTTGCACAGTATGCAATTGAGCTACTGTCCTGTCCTGCATCCAGCGTTCTTTCGGAACGCACCTTCAGTGTTGCTGGTGGCTTTGTTACCGATCACAGGGTGCGCCTGTCCACCGAATCAGTTGATCGACTGACCTTCATCAAGATGAATCAGTCTTGGATCACCCACTAGGCTTGTGCAATTCGTTTCGTAACGAATCGAAATTCGGCAAAAAATAACAAATTACAACGAATACGAATACGAAAGAAATATAACGAATGAATTCGAATGAATTCGACATGATTCGAAATTATTTCAACCGCATTCGAAATTATTTCAAAATGATTCGACATTATTTCAACCGCATTCGAAAATATTTTGTGACCCGACTTTAGGGCCATGTATCTCGGGGTCACTTGGTGCTAGACACTTCACTTGGATATGTTGTATTACTAGTATTATTGTGTTTGCATACCAAATTTGGGGGTTCTAGCTATAAGTGACCCCGAGATATGTGGCCCCAAAATCTGGTCGCAAAATGTTATTAGTTATTAGAGCAGAGAATGACATTTTGCGACCCGATTTTGGGGCCACATATCTCGGGGTCACTTATAGCTAGAAACCCCAAATTTGGTATGAAAACACAATGGTACTAGCGCTACAACATATCCAAATTTGAAGTGTCTAGCTCCAAGTGACCCCGAGATACATGGCCCTAAAGTCGGGTCACAAAATATTTTCGAATGTGGTTGAAATAATGTCGAATCATGTTGAAATCATTTCAAATCCGGTAGAAATATTTTCGAATTTCATTGAAATATTTTCGAATGTGGCCGATTTTTCGAATTCGGTAGAAAACTAAACGAAATCCGAAAACGAATTTAAGGAAGTTAACGAATATAACTAAACGAAATTAATGAATTAACGAATTAAAACGAAACGAAACTAAACAATTTTTTTCCTTTTGCACATGTCTATCACCCACAGCTACCAAGCACGTGAAGCTGATGTAACCGAATAATTTTTTTTGAAATATCACATCCCTTCAAGACTGCCTATGCTGATGCTGAGTGACTGTCCTGTTATGTTGATTGTCTATCCTCTTCCTCCTCCGCTGATATGTTGGAAGAACATTTCTGGTTCTGGGTGATGCCATCAGCCCAATTTTTCTGCCCCTGTTTAACAGGGGCGTTTAATTACAATTTTTGATGCAATGCTTTGCAGCAGGGCTAATTCCTGCAATAAAAATAGAGTATATGGGAGAGGTTGCAGTGTCGTGGCACCAGCACCAGTGCCTAAGGCCCAATTTTTCTGCCCCTGTTTAACAGGGGCGTTTAAGTACAATTTTTGATGCAATGCTTTGCAGCAGGGCTAATTCCTGCAATAAAACTAGAGTATATGGGAGAGGTTGCAGTGTGGTGGCACCAGCACCAGTGCCTAAAGCCCAATTTTTCTGCCCCTGTTTAACAGGGACATGTAATTACAATTCTTGATATAATATTTCACAGGAGGGCCCGTTCCTGTGCCCACCCAGAGTAACTGTGAAGACTTATAGTGTTGTGGCACCAGCACCACAACCACCAAAGGTCAATTTTTCTACCACTGTTCAACAATGGCATGTAATTACAATTCTTGATATAATCGTTCACAGCAGGGCGCTCCAGCGCCCACCAAGAGTCACTTTGAGGGCTTACAATGTTGTGGCAAAACCAACACCTTGTTCCGCCATTTCTGCAGAGCATATAGGGCAGGCCCCTACTTTCAAACATCCAACTTACAAACATCTCCTACTTGCAAACGGAAGGAGACAACAGCAAGTGAGATGAAAAAAGATGGACGACAAAACAAATTATACAGGGGTGATAACCCTTCCCTATGTTTTCCAAAAAGCTTAAAAATAGTTTTTTTGACTGGAGCTACACTTTAAAAATGTACCCGTTGAAAATTACAAACAGATTCAACTTAACACAACAAACCTACACAGTCCCTGTCTTGTTTGCAACGCCTGTATACTGCTGTTCTGAGTATATAGGGCCTGGGGGCCACACGCATTTCCTTTTTTTAGTATGGGTACGGGGTTCCCCTTAATATGCGTACAAGACCCAAAGGGGCTGGTAATGGGCAGGGAGGGCTACCCATGCCATTTTTCTCAACAATTTTCAACCATATTGCAGGAACCAGATATAACATTAAAACCGCAAGCAGTTTTAAATAATGTTATTTCTGTTTAATGTCATTTTGTGCAGGGACTGTTCTAAACACGGGAAACACGTGGCACTTCACAGGCATACTACAGACACCCCCAGGCACCATATTTAAAGGAATATTTCACTTTTTTTTTCACTTTAATCGTCATTAAAATCAGTGCTCCTGCCAAAACAGCCATTTTTAAAAACATTTTAGGCATTGACCCATGTCCCCTGGGGCAGGAGCCAGGTCCCCAAACCCTTTTTAGGACAGTATCTTGCATATTAGCCGTTAAAATTAGCACTTTTAATTTCGAACGTTCGAGTCCCATAGACTTCAATGGGGTTCTAAAGTTCGTACGAATTTGGGGTCCGTTCAAAAGTTCTGGTGCGAACCGAACCGGGGGGTGTTTGGCTCATCCCTAAGATCCATAGTTTAATATATGTAAACTAAGGACACTGCATAGATCATTTATTTGCAGAAATATATGGCGCTTATCCATGCTCCTTATACCTGGAGCTGGACATCACCGCAATTGAAGTTCCCGGGGTCACCCTTACCAAATCATTCCATCCCCAGCAGGATCGCTATTGATATAAGCGTCTAACTAGCAGGGCCATACCGAACAACAGGTCTCTACTTCCTCGTATAGTCACATGTACTCAAGACGTCACTGGGTCATGTGAACGCACCAGCACCTGTCATACGAGCCGACATCCCCACTCGGGTAAGGGGCGTTGCCACGGCACACTGAGCATCCATGTCTCCATCACCCAGAAAGAGACAGTAACATACGGGGTCACCTGGAAGGGCAAAACCTCATCGGGAACTGTCAAAATCATTTAATAAAATTAAATTAACCTAATAACTATATAGACAACAGGCGGCCAAAATGTGATATGCCACAGCGTACCCATATGACAGATGGGTATCAATCCCTGGAGCACTGCCGATCCATCCCGTGACCGGGGGGATCACACATCGGTCAATTGGTACAATTCCGCATCCCTATAAACTCATAAAAAAGTGAACCTGAAAAATAAAAATGTTAAGTGTATAATAATTGGTTCGTGTGATCACGGACATATGTACGCAAATGTTCATTGGGACATGTGATTTTAGTGGGACATATGTGGGAGAGAGGTGTTTTTATTATTTGGGGATATGTGTTTTGGGGACATGTGTTTTGGGGACATTGTGTGGGAACATGTGTGTTTACACTGTGTGGTGACATGTATGGTGACACTAGGTTAGGGATCAGTGAGTAAAAAGCTGTAAAAAACAGCTCATACTACCTGATCACCAGCTGGCTGCAGCGATTCCCTCTCCTCTCCTCACGACAACTTCTGTGTGAGGAGAAGAGAGCCGATTGCCTAGCAACCGGCTCTGTGTTTACATCACATGATGGCTGTGATTGGACATGGGCATCATGTGATCAGGAGGGCCAATCACAGAGCCCTCCTGCCGATCGGATATGCGCCGTGTCTGGGTGAAACGAGCGCATCAGGATCGCGCCGCTGAGTGGGCGCGCGCAATCCCCCTCCTTCTGAGGGACGTTCCTGAACATCTACTCAGAAGGAGAGAGCACCCACCCCGCCGTTTATATACATTGGCTGGGTGGGAAGTGGTTAATGACATACAAAAATTCCAAAACATGGAAAACAGCAATAAAGTGAAAGTAGCACTCTCTCATAAGCTATGTGATACAATTCAAACACGTATCAGTGTTTAGGGCCCTTCACCCTTAAAAACGATGTGCTTCACTGAAAAAGCAGCCAAATAGTCTGCAGTTTATATCCAAAAGCATAAAGAAAAAAAGGTACAAGTGTTGAGGGCTCTTCACCCTTAAAAATGATGCACTCCACCGCCACACAGGTGCTCCACCACCAGCTTAAATGCTCTTTCACCTTGCAAGTGGATCTGTAAATGTAGCTCAAACAGGCTTTTAGGACAACAATCCTTCTTATAGGTATGACGATCATCTGGTCTCATCCACAAAGTATGGCTCCTAGATGTATGTGCTGACCAAAGCTGGCTGTATCTCCATCCACTCCACAGTACATATAGAAAGAAAATGTCCACATATAGTGTAGTATGTTCTAACAATCACATAATACTCAGCCACTCCTGGTAAAATACTCACATTTGATTAATGTTTAAAAAGCATTTAAAAAGTGCCAACATGGCACTTACAAGTAAGATTCAAATAACACTGAGTCTGGCACTGACTTCACCAGGCTCTGCATCCACGCGTAACACCACTAACTCATGTGGCTTCATCAGGAAGTGAGACAGGTGGAAGTAACAAGGAATTTATACAAACATAGGGGTTGCCAAAGTGAGTGGGCCATGATCCACATAACCGCAGATGTCTCAGCCGTATGTTTGGCTGCAGTTCACAAAACCTGTATGCTGCAAAAGCCCATAGAGGCTTGACATGAGAAGGCCCCTAGTGATAAAAGTGGCTATCGCAGGGGATATCACATATCTATAGAGCTCTAAAAAATAATAAAAATAAAAATATGTATAATGATTTAACTATTAAGCTAGGATGACTATCTGTTACTAATAACACACTTAAAAAATGGGTCGATCTGTGCAGCCTATGTGTTCGGCTGCATTTGAGAAAACCTGTATGCTGTAAAGGCCCATATAGGATAGGCTTGGGGAGGCCCCTATTGGTAATAGTGACTATAGAAGGGCATACCATATTTACATAGAGCTCTGAAGAAATATAAAATATGCATAGTGATTGGACTAAAAAGCTAGTATACTGTAGCTGTCTGTTACTAATAGCACATCTAAAAATAAAGTTCCAAATAAAAATACAAACAGCAAGAATGTGCAAAAATCTAAATGTAGAATCAAGTTAAAAAAAGGACTAATACTTAAGAGGATTCTACAAAGTACACCCTAAGAATGGGTGACTCTCCCCAAAAGTACAGTTACTACAATTAGCAAGACTGAAAAACTGTATATAATTATTGACTAAATACCCCTTGAACTGATGGAACAGGTCTATTGATCTCTCAATAGCAGGATGATAACGGACAATTGGCAGGAATGAACAGAAGGACTAAATATAGTTAGTGTAAATTGACAATTAATGCCAAACTCCATGTTATGACCTGATGGCTGGAGGGTTTGCATGTCAATAATCCAAATCTTTTTTACTGCCTCTCCAGTGGGGATGGTATTTTTCAATCCCCCAAAATAGTAGTGTAGAGAGATCTTTATTATGAACAGTTGCATAGTGTTTCCAAATGCTGTGTTTTGGGTACCCTTACTGGATGTTCTGTACATGTTCCCTAATCCTTTTCCATAACGGCCTTTTAGTGCGGCCTACATATTTTTTATTTGCATGGACATTGTAAAGTATATAGACGATCTCCTCAGTTTTGCAAGCTATGCTTTCACTGCTTTCCCATCGTGGTGGCTGTGAATCCTTCCCTTTTTTTGTTATTCATTTTGGTTCTAACACGCGCATAGCACTGTTTGTAAAGAAAAAATCAGTTTCCCGTTAGTGAATCAATCACATTTTTGGCTTTCAAATTTCTTAAAATTGGTGCTTTACTTACATATAATTGTGGAAACACAATTTTTATTTGCAGCAGCTTAGAGGTAAATTTAAGTAGGGTCACTGTATTTTATATATCAATTTGGCAGTGCACAGCACCATTTTTCTTTTTTTTTAATTTTACATAAAATCACAATGATGTCGTTTGGAAAGGAAAGGTGATTTTACTTAACATTAAATTACAGTAGGGCTTGTTTAGCAGTTGTATATGTTATATTATTTTTTTATTTGCAATTTTTTCTATGCAAGTGGAGTTACCCTTTAAATGAGACATGGTGGACCCAGCAGATAGCATCTGGGGAGTGCGAAGAAGAGCCATATGGACAGAGATATTTAACTGTTGGGCAACCCATACATTTATTAACCAGTTCCCATCTGCGCTATAGACCAATGATGGCTACAGTGTGGACCTACATTGCCAGGAGGCCATCAATAGATGTCCTCCCCTTTCCTCACCCCCTGCATTCCTAAGCGAGCACGCATCGGGGAAAAACTGTGCTGGCCGTATCCCTTGGACACAGGCAATCAGAGATCGTGGGAAATGGCTAATCATGATGGCCATTTACCACACGATTGGCATGGTCAATGAGAGATGATCTCAAATGTAAACAAATGAGATCATCACTCATTGACAGCCCTCCCTCCTCACACAGAGACTGCATATGAAGAGGGAGAGCTTCTGTGCTGAATCGTGAGTGATTCTACTATTACTATCTACTATCTACCAGCATATAGGTGTCCAAACAGTGCCCAATCAGTGCCAATCAGGGCCACAGTGCCAATTAGGATCAGTGTCACAGGCTGTGCCATCAATAATCAGTGTCCATCGGTGCCATCTCTGCCCATCTGTACCATCAGTGATCAGTGACCATCTGTGCCATCAATGATCAGTGCCCATCTGTGCCACCACATCAGTGTCTATCTATGCCACCTCATCAGTGCCCATCTGTGCCACCTCATTAGTGCACACATCTGTGCAATCAATCAGCACACATCTGTGCTGTCTCATCAGGG
The DNA here is from genome assembly GCF_037356315.1 of Lithobates pipiens. Lineage (NCBI taxonomy): Eukaryota > Metazoa > Chordata > Amphibia > Anura > Ranidae > Lithobates > Lithobates pipiens. Next base: position 230,201,199 of record NW_027507758.1, read on the forward strand.
CCCATCTGTGCCACCTCATCAGTGCACATCTGTGCAATCAATCAGTGGACATCTGTGCCGCTTCATCAGTGTACATCTGTGCCAACTCATCAGTGCCAATCTGTCCCACCTAATCAGTGCCCATCTGTGCTCATCTGTGCCACCTTATCAGTGCATATCTGTGCCACCAATCAGTGCACATCAGTGCCGCCTCATTAGTGCAGGTCTGTGCTCATCAGTGCTGCCTCATCAATGCCCATCAGTGCAGGCTTATTAGCACACATCTGTGCCCATTAGTACAGGCTTAGCACAAACCTGTGCAGTCACATTACCACCAGCAACAATGTTCAAAAGATGCTTTTCCACCGAGCAGACATACCAAATACTTTCTGTGGCTGACAAGAGCAACGGGGAGCTCTCTTCTTCAGATTTCCATTCAAATTTGGATTCTGAGTCTGACGTAAATTCTGAGCAAGTCCTAAATAGTGGAACACTGACAGACTCAGAGGAGGAAGATATTCTGCCCACCAAACAAAGGCGTTCTGGTGAGGAGGCAGTGGTATCCACCAGCACTGCAGTGGCATCCACCAGCACCACAGTACCATCCACCAGCACCGCAGTGCCATTCACCAGCACCGCAGTAATTCTGCAAGAAAGGCCAAGTACCAGTGGGGTTTCACCTCAGCCTCAAAGGCCTACCCTATGCCCTTCAAAACCCCTTGTGGCTTCCTCCTAATTCAGAAGAAGCTAACATTCTCCCTTCCACTGCCCAGTCAGGAGTCCAGGTGGACACTGAGAATTTTTCCCCAATCAATTTTTATGGAGAACATGCTAGCATCAATTGTGCCCCAGTGCAACTTGTATGCACAACAATTTATTTTGAATAATCCAACATCCTTTTATGCCCATCCCTGTGAGTGGAGAGACCTAACAGTGGAGGACTTGAAGGTTTTTTTGGGCCTCACTCTTTGTATGGGCCACTACTAAATTATTTTTTAAGAAATATTGCCCCAGTTGTTTACCCCAGACCAACACATGTGTGGATGAGTCCCTTTTCAAATTTAGTGGCTGGCTTAGAATCAAGCAATTTATCCCCTGCAAAAGGGCCCACTATGGGGTGAAGGTGTGACCGAGCCACATTGTACACATATGCCTTCATAGTGTACCCCCCCTAATTGCCCAGACTACTTGGGATCAAGCGGGAAAGTTGTTTGAGACCTCATATACCCCCTACTGGAGAAAGGCAACCAGTTATATGTAGACAACTTCTACGCGAGTCTGTCCCTGTTCCACAACCTTCACCGGAAGCAGACGTCAGCATGTGGTACCGTAAGAAAGAACCTAAAGGGATTTCCTCAAAGACTTGTCAATATGAAGTTAAGAAGAGGAGAAGAAGAGAGACGGCGAGTCTGTGAAACAGGGAGATTCTGGCAGTGAAGTGGAGAGACAGTACGGATGTCTACATGCTTTCTTCGATCCACAATAATACAGTACCTTTGTGGAAATCTCCAGAAGGAATGGCCCCATCCAAAAGCCAACATGCATCCATGAATACAATTTGTTCATGGGGGGAGTCAACTTCAATGACCAAATGCTTGAACAATACCTTTCCACAAGACGGACTTGCCATTGGTATAAAAAAGTAGCAATTTATTTTTTTCATTTGGCTATATACAACTCTAACTTTCAAAGGTTTTTTATTTTTTAAAAGGCACTTGCAAGAACATGGGTACATTAACAAACAATTGGCCGCAGGGCAGGCCTGCTGCCAGTAAACAAGAATACTACAGGCAAACAGTAGTGCAAACATAAACAATAATATCTTGAAATACAGACATCATCCCTCACAAGGATGGTTAAAGCCAGTTGTGCAACAATAGGGTGTCACCTTATCCGGAGCCCATAGCTAGAGGCTATCTTGGGGAGATACCAGGGGACACCCCTAAAAGGGATCTTGCTGTGTCAGGGTGGGGGTGTAGCCCCCCGATCCCCCCCATCCCCCAGGGAGAGGGTATCCAAGGGGCAACAAGCCAGGGGCTCCCCAATAAGCATTCTGTCTGTATTATAATCTTGTTATTTATCTGTCTATTGAGGTAATCAAAAGAGAGAGAGATCAAGAGAGATAAAAAGAGGAAAGAGGAGAGAGAAAAGCGGACAGAGGGATGGGGAAGGGAAAGGCTACTCCTGAAAATGGGGGAGAAGGTGGAAGACTAGATCGTCCACCGCTCAGTCGGTGAGAGTCGCATCTAATGTTTAGGTCGTGATGCCCAGGGGGGGTCTGGGGGCATTCCCGGTAGGAGGGAGATTCCCATGTACCTGGCCCATGGATCCCACACCTTTCTAAATTTGGGTGTAGTGTCCAACAGGATGCCTGACAATTTTTCCTGGGACATAATCCAGGATATCTTCCTCTTAGCTGTGAGGAGAGAGGGTCTGGGTTGTTTCCATGCAGTGGCTATTGTAATTTTGGCGCCTAAAAGGATAAAGTGGGTTTGTTTCTGAACGTTTTTAGGGAGTGAAGGAACATGAGTGTTTATCAACGCAACTTCTGGGGTTCTGGGGACCTGCCAGCTTGTTACCCTGAAAATCATGTTGAAGATTTTGCTCCACAATGATCTAATCCTGGGGCATTCCCACCAAATGTGGATCATAGAGCCCCGGTGTTGACACCCTCTATAACATAAAGGGTTTACCGTGGGGTAAATTTTAGCTAACTTGGAGGGAGTGAGATAACATCTGGTTATCAATTTAATGCTAGCTTCCATGAGTGATATGTTTTGGATCCCCCGGAAGGATCTAGTCAGAGCCGCCTGCCAGGTCTCCAGGCTGTTTGAGATTTGGAGGTCGGCCTCCCAGGCTGTCATATAGGGAGTTTTGCCCGTTGGGCCAGTGAGGGCCGAGTAGATTACTGATATGCCGCCCCTCTGCTCCCCAATCCTACCACACCAGGTTTTATATTCAGTAAAAGCAGGAGGGAGGGGCTTCCATTGAGAGTGCAAAAAATGGGATATTTGCTGGAAGCGGAATCTTTCTGAATCAGGAAGCTCCAAGTGTTCGATACAGTGGGAAAGGGTGACTGGACCCTTGGAGGTAAAGTAGTGTCCTATCCAGTATAGTCCTTTATCTAACCACCATTTGAAGGTGATAATATTGAGGCCAGGAGGAAAAGCAGGGTTGCGAAAGATATGAGCTAGGGGATGCACTGCAGAGACCAGAGTCGGCTCCCTACGGAGAGTGTCCCACAGGGAGCAGGAATGGGAAAGGGTAGGAGAGAGGATGGGCTGCTTAGATTTGGGAGGGCACCACAGTAAATAATGTAATGTGAATGAGGGAACAGCTCGACGTTCAATGGACATCCAGTCCGGCTTTTCGTATTTGGAGTAGATCGTGGAGAGTTGGGCCAGACGGGCTGCGAAGTAACCCACCCCTGCGCCTATGAAGGAAGAGTGTGTTTTGTGGGATACGGTACCCCTTGTTGCCCCATGTATATTTCAGTATCTTGTTTTGCAGTGATCGTAGGTGATCCTTTGTTACAGGAATAGGGAGTGCACGAAAGTAATACAAGATTTTAGGGAGAAGGGTCATTTTAATGGAATTAATCCGGCCAAGCCAGGATAATTTGTGTTTAGACCATGTCTTGAGATCAGCTTCTAATTGCCTGTAGAGTTTGGGATAATTTTGATTATACAACATCTCAGTCCTAGGTGTAAGTGAGATGCCCAAATATTTGAAGGAGGTATCAGTCCATTGGAACGGGAATGATTGTTTAAGAGAGTAGGCTAGTTTGGTGGGGAGAGATATATTAAGTGCCACAGACTTGGAGTAGTTGACTCGTAACCCCGAGATTTTGGCAAAGTCGTCTAGGACTTGGGATAAATTAGGCAAGGTGGTGAGGGTGGAGGTGAGAAATAAAATGTCATCGGCAAAGAGCCCACATTTGTGTGTCTGGTTACCGCACTGGACTCCTCTGATGTCCGTATTGTGACGAACGGCTATTGCTAATGTTTCAATAGCTATTGCAAATATGAGGGGTGAGAGGGGGCATCCTTGTCTGGTGCCCCTAGTAATGGGTATGGGCGTGGAGTGGTACCCCTGAAGTCTAATTTGGGCCCTTGGATGGGAGTATAAAGCTTGTAAAAGGCCAAGAAAGCGAGCCCCAAATCCCCACCTTTCAAAGAGCTGGAAGATGTACTGCCAGGAGACCGTGTCGAAGGCCTTCTGTAGATCTAGGGAAAGTAGGAAGCCCGATTGTGTAGGTCCCCCCTCCCAATTTGATTGAAATATGGAGACAATATCCACCACCCTCCTAATTTGATCTGGCCCCTGTCTACCCAGGATAAATCCATCTTGATCCTTGTGGACGTATTTCCCAATGAAGGATGCCAACCTATTAGCCATTACTTTCGTGAGAATTTTGAGGTCATTGTTAATGAGAGAGATAGATCTGTAGTTACTTACATCTTCTAAGTTCTTATCGGGTTTAGGAATGACCGTAATAAATGCTGTGTTTAGGTAGGGATCTAGGGGGCTTCCATTAGCCTTGTGATTGCCAAGATTGGCTAAAGCAGAACCTTTCTTGAGGTGCTTTATGACTCCCAGGATTTCTTCTATCCGAATGGGGGAATCCATTATTTGTTTGTGTGTATCCGATATAGAGGGTATGGGGAGACCCTCCAGAAATTGTGGGAGGAGGTTTGCTTTGGGGGGGGGGGGGGGTGGGCTGCTGTATAGGGAAGTATAAAAGTCCTGAAAGGCGTTCAGGACTTTGATTGGATTAGAGGTAGGTGGCTGACCCGCTGTTCTGATCTTGGGGAGGGAATTTAACTTGGTTCTATGGGACAGTCTGTTGGCTAGGACTGTGCCTATTTTGTTTGCCTGTGTATAGAATTTGTGGCCGGACCATCGAATAGTCTTTTCCACTTTAGTGGTTAGGGCAAGGTTAAGTTCTAGTCTGGTCTTGTCGAGTAGGGCGGTGGGGACTCGGAGAGGGTCTTTTTTGTGTAGGGCTCTGAGTTTTGAGTATTCCTTTTCCAGCTTGAGAATATCTGATTGCCGTTGACGTTTAATTTGGGTGCCCATCTGAATGAGCTTACCCCTGACGAAGGCTTTGTGTGCCGCCCACAGGGTTTCGGGGGAAACGTCTGACGTCGCGTTAAGGGAAAAATATTCCTGTAGAGCCTTATCAAGTTCTACTATTCTTGTTGGCTCGGATAGAAGAGATTTGTTTAATCTCCAATGTCTGGACTGGCTCCCTCCCGATCCCCCGAGGATTGTCACAATTACCAGGGAGTGGTCAGACACCACCGTGTCTTTGATGGAAGCTTTGACGACCTGGGGCAGGAGCGAGGTAGTGGTCAATTCTCGCATAGGATTGATGGGGATCGGAAAAGTGGGTAAAGTCCGTCTTCGGGGGGTTTAATTCCCGCCAGGAGTCGGACAGACCATAGGCATGAATCAATTTGGCAACCCGCAGGCTTGCTTTAGAGGGCCGGGTCAATCGTGAGTGTAGGGGTGAGGATTTGTCAAGACCTTGGTCGAAGGCTACATTGGAGTCCCCTCTGACAATGACTGTCCCTTCTAAATGGGGGGTCAGGGTGCGCAGCAATGATTCAAAGAATTTGACTTGGCCCGTGTTCGGGGCATAGTAGGAGACCAGGGAATACAGGTGGTCTCCCACAGTGCCCTTGATTAGGAGGAATCTTCCCTCTGGGTCTGCCATTTCAAAGCTTTTGTCAAATTTACACGTTTTGGCAACCAATATGGCTACTCCTTTAGATTTAGATTCCGCGCTAGCGAGATAGAACTGGGGGAAGTGAGTATGAAGGAACCTGGGACTATACCGGATAGGGAGGTGCCTTTCCTGGAGTAGGATCATGTCCAGTTTCAGAGACTTAGAGTAATCAAATACTTTTCTACGTTTAATGGGGAATTAAGGCCCTGGATATTGTGTGAGGCTACCTTGAGCCTAGCGTCCGGGTGATCAGCCATGGAGCAGAGGGGGAGCCCAGCATCTGAGAGCGGCTTCACTTACCCAATTAGTGGCGGGGATCCAGGCAGCTGTAGTGAGGTACTCGGCCTATTGTGATCTCGTTGAAGATTGTGCAGCAAAAGTGTTCCAGTACATGCCTGAAAAATATGACAGTGTCAAACATACAATTTGCAGAAGTAGCTTTTCACATAAGGGGGAGAGAGGGGAGGATAGGATATGGAAAGAGAGGGCTCCTGGAAAAGGAAAGGGGAGTTTGGGGCAGGAGACACCCCCCGAAGTCCTAAAAGTGGTCGATAGCACCATCTGACCCTTGTGGTCAGATGTCCCAACCCTCAGGCGCCCGAGAGAGACCGAGGGTGGGGGAGGTACGCAAGTGGTCCCAGGGACCCCCAGACGGGAAAAATCCCAATCTGTAAACATGTAGAAAAAAACGTGTAGCGCGGCAAAACATTGCGTAGAGGTAAAGCAAAAACAGAACAGTCTAAACGAAATAAGAACCATCAAATGAGTCCCCAGATATAAGGTAGCTGCTTGGTTACGTATCCCTCGGTAGTGGCAGCATGGAGTTCTTCAGGGCTTAACAGGGGGGGGGGCAGGGGGCAGAAGTGGGGAACAGCTAGACATCGGGGGATATCATAATTTGAGGTGGGAACAGGACGGAAGAAATAGAGGTCCTAGTGGACGACAGGGCCCAACAAAGGTGGAGGACAGGTCCCCCGATGGAGGGGGGGAAGACCTCTGGCCCTCTCCAGGACCTCGGATGTTAAGTCACAAAATGAAGGGCAGAAAATTAAGCCTGGGTGCTTCTCAGGTAGGTGTGTTGTCCTTGACTTTCTTGGCTCTTCCGGAAGTCCACAACGGAGATTGGGGGCTGTTGGGTGTTGGCCTTTTGTGTGAGCTATGCCCAGAATTAGAGGTGTCCATGTTCACTTCTTGGGAGATAAGTTTCAGTCGGGTGAGAAGTTTCTCCCCCTCAGGGAAGGTTGAGAAAGCATATGTTTTCCCTTTGTCGGAGAACCGAACAGCAAAGGGGAAGGCCCACTTGTATTTTATTTCTCTCTGCATCAGCACAAGCAAAAGAGGTTTCAGTGCTCTCCGTCTCCATATTGTAGATGGGGAAAGATCTGCAAAAATCTGTACCCGGTGACCCGGACACATGATATGCTGCAGGGACCTGGCTCTCTTCATGACTTCTTCCTTCACAGAAAAATGGTGGGGCTTGGCAATCACATCACATGGGGTACCATCCTCCCTAGGAGGGCCAAGGGTTCTATGGACCCTGTCAAGTTCCAGCTTTGGAGCTGAGATGTCAGGGATTAGCTGTGTGATTAGGTCGTGGACCGCCGCGGATACATCCTCTACTGATTCCAGGAGCCCGCGTATTCTGATATTGTATCTCCGTGACCTATTTTCAAGGTCATCTATGCGGGCCATGGCCAGGCCAAGTTGCTCCTGCACCAAATAAATGTGCCTGGAGTTTTGGTTGATTCTGGCAATGGTGTCCTCCATTTTGTGTTCGATCGTTTCGATCCGTGAGCCCAGGTTAATAAAGTCAGCTTTCAGTTTCCCTGTGATTTTCAGGGCAGTTTGGGATAATCCCTTCTCCAGCAGTTCAGAGAATTTGTGGAAAAGAGCATCCATGTGGGATACCGGGTCTTTATGAGAGGCCTCATGAGGGGCTAGGCCTGCCTGGGGAGCCGAGTGAGGCCCTAAGGGGGATGGGGAGAATTCCTGAATGGTGCATTCCAGGAGGGACACAGTAGAGGCCGGGGACGGAGTGGTGTCCTTGGGGGGGGGGGCCCTAAGACTGCCTGGGGTGGCATGGAGAGGTGGAAAGTCTGTTTCTGACCTATAGTCCGCCAAGCCTGTGGAGCGATGTTCCTGGGATAGGAGCTGTGCTGCGGTGGCCATCTTGGATTTCTCCCTCTCATCCAGCGATGCGAACAGCGGACCCCAGATTTCATTTTACCGGTCCCCCGGTCATCCGGTGGTGTGCCCAGGCTCTTAGGGGAGCTATCTGTGCCGCTCGTGTGGCGTTAGGTAAGCCGTGCTGTGCGCTAGGGGTCCCGTTGTTCCGCGAGGCAGCGGAGCTCTAGATGATCACGGCCATCTTGTGAGCCTCGCGCATGCGCACTGGCTATATACAACTCCTATATAATTTAAACACATCTTAATATTGTCCTTCCTAATCAGGCCTCAGCATAGGTGACTGTTTCCCTCAATACCATACTTCAGTAAATTATTAGTGAAGTATGGTAAACATAATCCTCAGTTCCTACCATTTACCTTCACACCCCTTATGCCACTGCCTACTCTGTAACTGACCCTGACTTGTTATTTGACCACGCTTCTGACTGCCGATTCTGTACATACCTCTGCCTGATCTGGAACTGACCGTGGACTGCTTGACCATGTTTTTTGCCTGCCTCCTGGACTGATCTTGTACCCTGCTAGTAGACTAGTGGGATTCAACACAGGGGTCTCATACATGTGAGGGGCTCCAGAATTGTTTTTCTGGATGAAGAAAACATTTTTTTTGTTTTCTCATTCCTAAATTAGGATCTGGAGACTCGGAGGATTCAAAGAGATTTGGGTGGGAGAACCCTCTACCCCTCTCCCCATTCTGTCCTGAATGAGGACCTACTTCTGCCTGTTGCCTATAGGACATACTGCCATCATGCCTCTGCCTATCACAGTGACCACACCACATGGACCTTGTTCCTGCCTACTACTAGGACCAATATTTTGGCATGGCTGACAATATCTCTGCTTGCACTGATCCTGGACTGTATATGGACAGTATCCCTGCCTGCTGCCTGGATAATTGTGTTCGCTGTTGCTGACCAAGTCCCTGCCTGCTGCCTGGACCAGTGCTATCTTCCTGTGGACAACTGTGCTACTAAAACCACAGGTAATCTTTTGTTTGCCCTTTGCTCAGCATAATGTATTTTGGGATGTAATTCTTGGTATGTGAATGCTATGTGTCCCTGGAACACCTGATGGTGCTCCTTGCATGTTAGATATCTGTATGTGGCCAGGCCAACCATTCAAAAGACTCATTATGCCTCATAGACTATAAGTTGGGGTGTTGGCTTTCCAAAATGGGGTCATTTTGTGGGCGTTTCCATTGTCCTGGTGCTCAAGGGCCTTCAAAAATTAGATGTGTAATTTATGTTCCTAGAACACCTGGAAGTGCTACTTCAATATTGGGCCTCTGTATGTGGCCAGGCTGTGTAAAAGTCTCACACATGTGGTATTGTTATACTCAGGAGGAGTAGCAGAGTGTATTTTGGGGTGCCATTTTTGCTATGTAAATGCTATGTGTTGGAAATATCTTATAAACAGGCAACTTTGTGTAAACAAAATGTGTTTTCCAAAAACTTCTGGACTCAATTACGCCTCAAAGATTATATGTTGGGGTGTTAGCTTTCCAAAACCGTGTCATTTTGTGTGAATTTCCATTGTCCTGATACTCTAGGGCAGTGATGGCGAACCTTGGCACCCCAGATGTTTTGGAACTACATTTCCCATGATGCTCAGCTACACTGCAGAGTGCATGAGCATCATGGGAAATGTAGTTCCAAAACATCTGGGGTGCCAAGGTTCGCCATCACTGCTCTAGGGCCTTCAAGTTTGATGTGTAATTTATGCTTCTAGAACACCTGATGGTGCTCCCTGCATGTTGGGCCTCTGTATGTGGCCAGGCAGTGAAAAAGTCCCACATATGTGGTATTGTTATACTCAGGAGGAGTAGAAGAATGTATTTTGAGGTGTAATTTGTGGTATGCACATGCTATGTGAGAGAAATAAGATATTACAATGACAATTTTGTTGGGGAAAAAAAATCTTAATTTTGCAAAGAATTATGGGAAAAAATGTCAACTTCCAAAAACTCACCATGTCTCTTACTAAATACCTTGAAATATTTTCTTTCCAAAAAAGGGGTAATTTGGGGAGCATTTGTGCTTTCCTGGCTTGTTAGGGTCTCAAGAAATGAGATAGGCCGCCTGTACATCAGATGTGATACATTTTTTTCTGATTTGCATCATAGCTTGTAGACTCTATAACTTTCACACAGACCACATAATATCCACTAATCTATTTTTACCAAAGATATGTAGCAGTATAAATTGTGGGCACAATTTATAAAGGAACATTTCTAATTTGCAAAAATGTTATTACAGAAACAAAGAAAAATGTGTATTTTTTAAAAAAAAATTGGTCCTTTTTCATTTATAGCACAAAAAACAAAAAACCTAGAGGTGATCAAATACCACCATAAGAAAGCTCTATTTGTATGAAAAAAAGTACATAAAAATAATTTGGGTACAGTGTTGCATGAGTAATTGTCATTCAAAGTGTTAGAGCGCTGAAAGCTGAAAATTGGTCTGGGCAGGAGGGGGGTTTGAGTGCCCAGTAAAAAAGTGGTTAAAAATGGTTTGAAGCATAGCTTCTACAGTTCCTTGAAAAATTATTCATACCCCTTGAAATGTTCAACATTTTGTCAACCAAAAATGAAAATGTTATTTATTGGGATTTTACGTGATAGACCAACACAAAGTGGCACATAATTGTGAACTGGAAGGAAAATTATAAATTGTTTTCAAAATTTTTTACAAATAAAAATCTAAAAATTGTGGCGTGCATTTGTATTCAGCCCCCTTTATTCTGATACCCCTAACTAAAATCTAGTGGAATCAATAGCCTTAAGAGGTCACCTAATTAGCAAATTACACACCACCCGTGTGTAATTTAATCTCAGTATAAGTACATCTGTTCTGTGAAGCCTTATGCCGCGTACACACGAGCGGACTTTTCAACATCCAAAGTCCGAAGGACTGAGTCCGTCAGACTATCCGATCGTGTGTGGGCTGCAACGGACTTTTGACTCGCCAAAGTCCGAAGGACTTTAGAATATGGAACATGCTTCAAATTTTCCTGAAGGAATTCCGCCGGACCCGGTCCCCTTCGAAAACTCCGCTCGTGTGTATGCTACTCCGACGGACTAAAACCGACGCTAGGGCAGCTATTGGCTACTGGCTATGAACTTCCTTATTCGAGCCGAGTCGTACGTCATCACGTTCGAATCCGTCGGAGTTTAGTGTGATCGTGTGTGGCCAAGTCCGCTCGGCCGAAAAGTCTGTCAGAACTCCGTCGGAATTCCAGCAGAACTCCGACGGAACTCCTTCGGAAGTCTGTCGGACATAAGTCCTCTCGTGTGTACGGGGCTTTAGAGGTTTGTTAGGGAACAAACAGCATCATAAAGGCCAAGGAACACACCAGACGGGTCAGGGTTAAAGTTGTGGAGAAGTTTAAAGCAGGGTTCAGTTTAAAAAAAAATATCTCATGCTTTGAACATCTCACGGGGTGCTGTTAAATTCATCATCAAAAATGGAGTATAGCACTGCAACTGCAAACCTACCAAGACATGGCTGTCCACCTAAACTGACAGGCTGGGCAATGAGAGCATTGATCAGAGAAGCAACCAAGAGGCCCATGGTAACTCTGGAGGAGCTGGAGATTTTATTATGAATATTATTATTTATTAATTTGTTAGGTTCTATTCATTTAGATGCAGCATTCATTATTCCGGATAATTCATAACTTCGGATAAATTCATATTAATTATGTTCACTAACAGACAAATTTGAAAGGAAATTCCAATACCTATAATTTAATTGTTAGTAATAGTTATTAATATTAGTTAGTTAGTTATTATTTTGGGGTTTTGTTCTTATTTTCTGTCTTTTGAAGTTTCGGATTTTTGAATTTTTCAGTTTTTGAATTTCCAAATTTTCCAATTTTCGGATCTTGAATTTCAAAATTTTTGTTTTCTTTAATTTGAATATTTATGTACTAATGAATTTTGCAGAAAAAATGTCCCATTTGCAGTTTGCAAGAAGCCATGTGGGGGACACAGCAAACATGTGGAAAAAGGTGCTCTGGTCAGATGAGACCAAAATTTTACTTTTTGGCCTAAAAGCAAAGCGCAATGTGTGGCGGAAAACTAACAGTGCAAATCACCCTGAAAACACCATCCCCACCATGGTGTTGGCAGGGTCATGTTGTGGGGATGCTTTTCTTCAGTAGGGACAAGAAAGCTGGTGAAATCTTAGAAGAAAACCTGTTAGCCCTTGTACACATGGTCGGACATTCTGACTACCAAATCCGTTGGATTTTGTCCGAAACTGTTGCATACACACGGTCGGACAAAGTTGTCAGAAAATCTGATTGTACATAACGTGATGACGTTATTTAGTTACGACGGGACTACGTTCAGGCTAGTAGCCAATAGCTTTGGTTTAGGAATTTGATCTGAGCATGCGTGGCACTTTGTCCGTCGGAGTAGGCTACACATGATCGGAGTATGTCCGATCGGAGCAAGTTGTCGGAAAATGTTATAGACAAGTTGGAAAACTTGGTCTGTCAGATATTCCGACGGAAACAGTCCGATGGAGACCACACACAGTCGGATTATCCGACAATACGGTCCGATCGGACACATTCCGTCAGAATCTCCGACCGTGTGTACAAGGGCTTAGAGTCTGCAAAAGACTTGAGACTGCGGTGGAGGTTCACCTTCCAGCAGGACAATGACCCTAAACATACAGCCAGAGCTCCACTAGAATGATTTTGCTCAAAGCATATTCATGTGTTTGAATGGCCCAGTCAAAGCCCAGATCTAAATTCACTTGAGAATCTGTGGCAAGACTTGAAAATTGCTGTTCACAGACACGCTCCGTCCAATCTGACAGAGCTTGAGCTATTTTGCAAAGAAGAATGGGCAAAAAATGCTGGTAGAGACATACCCAAAAAGACTTGCAGCTGTAATTGCAGCGAAAGGTGGTTCTACAAAGTATTGACTCAGGTGGGCTGAATACAAATGCATGAGACACTTTTCACATATTTATTTGTAAAATAAATTTAAAAAATATATAATTTTCCTTCCACTTCACAATTATGTGCCACTTTAAGTCGGTCTATCACATAAAATCCCAATAAAATCCATTTATGTTTTTGGTTGTAACATGACAAAATATGGAAAATTTCAAGTAGTATGAAATTTTTTTTCAAGGCACTGTAGGTCTCCATCTTGGGCTGCTTTAAGGAAGCCCCTGACTCTAATGTGGTTGCAAGTTACCATGTTGTACATATCCTCTACATGATGTTGGAGGTTGCAGATGAGCTTAACCTGAGAGAATGATTTTTTCTATAGTCGGTAGAAATCTTATTTGGTAGTTTGCAGATCACCCTCTAACTCTTTGACCTCAGTAGAGAGGTGATGCAAATCTTTCCTGAGTGAACCAATTTCACAAAGCAAATCTTCTTCACAGTTTTAATAATAAGGCAGAAGTACCTCTTGTGCCGTGCACACATGACTGGTTTCCTGTCGGAATAAATTCTGAAGGTTTTTCCGACGGAGTTGTGACAGTCAGTAGCCAATAGCCTCTGTCTCGTACTTGCTTCAGAGCATGCGTCGTTTTTGGTCCGTCATAACAGCATACAGATGAATGGTTTTCCCAATAGGAATTGGTTCAGTCGGAAATATTTAAAACATGTTCTATTTCTAGGTCAGTCAGAATTTTCGATAAAATGTCAGATGAGGCATACACATGATCTGAATATACAATGAAAAGCTTCCATCTGACTTTTTCTGTCGGACATTCCGCTCGTGTGTACGTGGCATAAGTGGGTGTTTCTACCAAGATGAGCAGTCCTCATAATCAGGATATGAATCTGAAATAGTAGAAGGTTCCAGGTTGCTAACCTGTTTCTTTGGACTGACACATTAGTGGATTCTAAGGCAAGGACTGTCCAGTAGCATGGTAAGCATGCAGCTTGCTGCTGGAGGTAATGCCTCAAAAGTCATCTTGTGTCTGACAGTGTCACCCTCTGGTGGCTAGCAGTGCAAATCTGTTAAAGCCAGTAAGGCTTGATGGCACTGAAGGGTATCACTTATGGGTTGCAGGAGCAGAGACTCCTTTGTGCCTGATGCAGACAGACAGTATGCATAAATACTGTGTTTCTGTAAGAGTCCACAGCTTTCTACGTATGTACCAATGGCGCGTTGCCGCAAGAGGAAATCTGTGCCAATCCGACATGCGCCAAAGACGCCTCAGGGCGCCAACCCATACCTGCACAGAAGACTTGATGGAAAAGGGCAGGAAAATGCCCAGGAAGTGCACAGGAAGTGACATCAACCTGATGGAAAAAGGAGGGAAAATTCCCAGGAGGCGCACAGAAAGTGACCTCAAACTTCCCTATATAAGCCCAGCCCAGACACTGCCAAATTGCTGGATTATCTTCAGTCTCCCTTTGTTCCTGTGCTAGTATGTAATTTGTCTGAACCTGTTGTGACCTGGAAACATGTTTGACTACTCTTGATTTCTGCTTGCCATTGACCTCGGATTTGTACCTTAATCATTTTACTTCTTTGCTCCTTTTTTACTCAGTTTCCATATTGAAACCGACCCCCTCTTGGATCTTGACCATCCTTTTTCTGATTAACCCTTTTATGCTTCATTGCCCAACTGGACTTGACCTCGGCTCGGATCCTGGAATAAGGCTTGCACAGTGCTTTGCACCGCTGGCACCCCTACCACTCAGTTTCCCCACCAAGTCTCTGTCTCCATTTCCAGAGGCTTTAAGGACCCGAGGTGCAAGAGAGGCACCGCCCACTACTTCGGTCTCACATCGTGGCCCTCGTGACAGTCTCAAACAGCTACGTGAATGCTGGGTAGTGGGATTGGAGAAATCAAACTGATTCTGATGCCACTGCTTTGCCCTTCACTGGCTTTGTCATTGATTCCTCTAGATGATGTGGGGATTCAGGTCTGTCTGCAACATGGGTGATGTGAGCAATTATGAAGTACAGCCCTACTAGTCCTATGATCAGATGACACTGCTGGTGGAGAAGTACATACAGGTCACACCACCTTCTTAGAAGCAGACTGTGTACCAGAAAGTCTGGAACTGAAGAAGTCTTTTATGGATCTGGGAGGGATTAGGTGCATTGTTGCTCCAGGCAGAGAATGGTTTGGGCTCTCTGGGCTAACTGTAATTGCTCATTATGCTGACAATGGAATTCTGCAGTGGTGTTGCTATGAGGGGGGTGCGCACCACATCTGGTTGACACCCACCAGAGGGGTGACACCAATGCCAAAACTAGGAGGGGAGTGCATGTGCCCTGGGTGCCGCATTGAAAGGGGCACCACTGTCCCCATGCTCAAGGGGGCTAGGTGGCCTCCCTGTCATACCTGGACAGAAGGGGAGGTGGAGTGATATTTGCTAAAACCGATCAGCAGTATTGAATGCTCCTGTGGGTGCTGATCCTGCCAACCCTCCACTCCATGTGCTCCTTTCTTCTGTTGCCCAGAATTCTTCCCCTTAAAGCACTCCCTCTCCAGCCTGTTGCGGGATGTTGACAACCTGCTTCCAGTTGTGTTGTCCGGAACCTTCAGCGTGTAAACTGAGGCGGGGGTGGGACATATTTCCTGGACAAATGACATTCTTTGTGGGATCCACCTTCATCCAGCCACCCTCAGTGTATATCCCCTCCTGGCTCACTGGCATCTGAGGAGCCACGGCAACATAGTGTAGGAAGTGGCTCAGTGACTGCAGAAGTGAGTGGCGATTGGGTGAGATGCGAAGAGGGAAGGGTACAGGAGTGTGCTGGGTGGAGGTACAGAAGTGTACTAGAAGGTATACAAGTATGCTGTGGGGTAAAAAGGTGTAATGGGATTCAAGGGTCCTGGGGGGTACCAAAGTATACTGGGGGGACAGAAGTGTGCTGGGGTTACTGGGCACTGCTGGGGGGTACAAAAATGTGCAGCGGGTGCAGAAGAATGCTCTGGGGAACAGAGACATGTTGGGGATACATAAGTTTGTTGGGGGTTACAGAGGTGTGCTGGGGGATACAGAGGTTTGCTGGGGGGTTACAGAGGTGTGCTGGGGGGTACTGATCACTCACTGTGTTCATTAAGCCTAGGTTCACACTATAATGCAGAGTCAGAAACCCCATGATCCGTGAGCATTTCCTGCACAGCATTTACTACGCACTGCCTTTGCGATCTGCAGTGGGTGTCAGTGCAATGTTAATAACACCCCAAATGCAGGTCACAAACGCAGTGAATTTACCAGCGCTGGATCACATGGTACAAAACGATCATGCGACCCAGTTGCAGTGTGGTTTAAAAATTGGTGCATGCGTGATTTTGGTTTGATGCAGTGAAATTTAAGCCCATGCAAAATGAATGGGCTCAAATCGCAGTGGACTGAATCACGTTTGAATAGTACAGGAAGGTGGTGCAGTTCCTGTGTGATTCGTATGCAGTTTCATATAGGAAAATATAGGGAAAAAAAGTATTGGATGTGGGGGTGACACCATGTTTTACCGCATCGGATGACACCAACAACTCTAATGACGCCACTGGAATGCTGGAGTGTGCTGGTTAGGGTACATGAACACACATTCAGGGCAGATTCCTTGGCCAGATGTAGTTTTAAACTAAAATTAAAAAAATCAAATTGAATCTGAAATTTATTACATCTTTCGTTACATTAAAATTATGATACAGATGCAAGGCATGGAAAAGTTATTTACAAATGAAGATTGGTCATTTTAATGCAAATCTGAAGCTGAAATTCTGATTTAAATGTTGTATACATTCCCTAAACACATCTATAAATGTTTGTGAACATTAAAAACTTCTATGTGGAGATGAATATTGATCTTTCTGCTGTTAAAACCCTGGCAACCCTGAGATCTTCTAGGCACACTCTACTGATAGATTGTGATTGATGGGTAGCCTACTTTAAAGCTTACACTAAAACAAACTGTATATTTAATATTTAGAGCTAATATATTTCAAATCTATTAATTTAAACATGTATTTCTGTGTCTATGTTTTTCTACATCATAATTATAAAGTGGACAGGAAATGTGAAATAGGCTGAAAAATCCCTTCACCTATCCAGAAGCAGATCTTCTTTCAAACATAGGGCATTTACTCACCATCACTTCCGTTATCACATCATAATGAATATCTGCAAATTATACTGCACAGATATCTCTTTTATTTAAGACTCATTCTATGCATTTACAATAGTGTGGAGATGCGTGTGATACCCAGTCCTGGAAGATATACCTAAGGATCTTGTACATCTGCTTGATTTACATGGCTGTATTTGAAATCTGTTACAAATCATAGAGATGTCCCATAGGTTTAGCAAGAAGAGATGCACTGCTTGCCCTCAGCTGCATATATTCTGCTTCTAAAAGAGACCTCCATTTGTCATTCTACACCCAAAAGGCATGGAGCTACATTTTCATCTATGCTCATGCTGTGTTATGAAAAATGAATTGCCACAGGCATAATCTACAAACTCTTCACACAACTCTCTTGTGCACGCTTTACATTGTCCCTCTCTGCCCTTATAACCTATAAACTGACTATTCCTATATATGCCATCTACTCATGCTCACAAGTTTCCTACATTTGCTAATGTATCCTTATTTTCCTTAACGTTCCTCTAAAAATTGATCTTTTTACTACTGTATACGTTACCTGTGGTCACAAATCTACTTGCTACAATATTCATACAGTATCTGTGTTAATAAAAACATGTTAATTCTCCCTACGCGTTCATACATTTAATCTATTTTCTTTTTTTCTGCCAAATAAAATGGATTTAAATTACCTCCTTGCTATATTAAATAATTAAAAATATATAATTAAAGGGAAAATAAAATGGTTAAAAAATAAATTTGCAGTTCTTACAATAAAATGTTCAAATTTAAACTTTTACAGTTTCTGAAATGTTTTATAAACATTTCACACGGGGTGCTTCTATGATCCCATTTTTGCAGAGCATGCTTTTTTAAGCAATAACCCAGTAGCAGTGCAACATTTGTGACAGTTACTGCAGAAGCACAATTGATACAAAGGGACAGGATTTGCTTGAACAAAGTATTTTTTTTCTGGAAAGCTGCAGATTTAAAAATATAAAAAAAATACTTTTGAAATTACAATAACATATTAGAGATTATATGATTTTTTTGTTGAGTGGATTTATATACATTTTTAAGTTGCCATAGAGGGGTGGGTTAATGTGAACAAGTAAAAGGATTGAGCCGGAAACTCTGTAGTCCATATAGCGATTTTAATGGTTACATGAAGTGAAAAGAAAATCTTTTGATGTGTTTCACCAACAGCCTTAGTTGTAGCATGTTAAACACAAAAATGGCAATATATTTATACTCATATAAGCTCCACCCCAAAATCTATTTGCATGGTAAATTGAAGCAATTAACTGAGCAAAAAAGAGGTTAATACCAAGATGCCAAAATGCAGGAAAAGGATTGAGACACAAGATATACATTACCTGACATGTTTCAAAAGATATAAAAGCATAGTGGAATACTATACATGGTCACCTTACACACATGGGCAAAAAAATGTGTGAATGTGCTTGGTTGTGTTCAGGGGTCGTTCTTCCAACCCATTGTAAATTTCAAACATTAATAACTTAAACCTGAACCCCATTAAAGTCTATGGGGGGAGGGGGGGTTGAATCTAGAATATAAATTCTGGTCAATTTAAAGGCTAATAGGCAAGGATTGTTAATCAAAGGGCATTGAGGGCTGGGCACTGCCCTGGGGGACATGCACCAATGCAATAATATAATTATTTTTTTAATCCACATTCAGCAGGGAGGAGATCCTACTTGTTAGGGTCCTTTCACACGGGGCGGATCAGTTCTGATCCGCCCCGTGGATGTCCGTTTGCTCAGCGGGGATCACTCCGCCGATCCCCGCTGAACAGGGAGATGACAGGTCTGTCTCCGCACACTGTGCAGGGACGGACCTGTCACAGCGCCGCTCTCCCCTATGGGAGATCGGATGACGACGGACCGCAGTGCCCGTCGTCACCCGATCCGATCCGCAGACGGATGGAAAAATAGCTTTTTCCTCCGTCACACTTTTTCGGATCGGAGCGGGTCGGATGTCAGCGGACATGTCACCGCTGACATCCGACGCTCCATAGAGCTCTATGGAGCACCCGTTCAGGTCCGCCTGAAAAACTGACAGGCGGGCCTGAACGGGACGTTAGTGTGAAAGGGGCCTTAATCAGTTTTTAGGCAGACATTGGAAAAGCACCAATTGCATGCTTGGGAGATGCCTTTAAGTTGTATGTGGTGTTACAGAACATAACAGTTCTCACAGACAGCTCATCCACACTGCATTCTGACATCATGTCATTTGTAAGTGTAGTGCATATTTTTATTTTACATTATTATTTGACATTAAAGCGGGGTTCCACCCTAAAGTGGAACTTCCGCTCATCGGAACCCTCCGCCCCTCCGGTGTCACAGTTGGCACCTTTCAGGGGGTAGGAGGGTGCAGATACCTGTCTTAGCCCCTGTACACACGGTCGAACATTCTGCCAACCAAATCCGTTGGATTTTGTCCGACGGATTGTGTCTGAAACTGTTACATACACACGGTCGGACCAAGTTGTCGGATTTTGCGGTTGCCAAGAACGAGGTGACGTAAGCCGTGTACGGCGGGACTAGAAAAAGGAAGTTCCATGTCCGACACCTTTTGGGCTCCTTCTGCTGATCTCGTGTTAGTAGAAGTTTGGGGAGAGACGATTCGCGCTTTTCACATTAATGATTCAGATCGCTACTGCTCTTCGGTTTCTGCTTGTCTTTGCGTATCTGATAATCAGTGCGTGCAGTCATTAAGTATTTGAAAGGCATTTTTTATTGTCTGCTTGCTTCTGCTATTCAGGTCGTTCTTTCAGGCATTGCTGTTTATCAGTGCTTTCTGGTGTCCGTTCTGACGAGCCGACCGTTTTCAAACCATGTTTCGTCTACGTACTCGTTGTAGAGTTTGTGCTGTGCAGGGGCTTTGTGTTGGGGTTCTTACTTTGACACAAGCCCGGTCCATGAACAGGGAGGGGAGGCGTTTGTGGACCAAGAATTGGTTGCGCTAGCGTGACCAGTTCTCGCACATGCCTTTGCTCCGTGAGATCCACGAGAATAATCCTGATCATTTCAGGAATTATCTCCGGATGACGGACCCCGTTTTTCACCGTCTGCTGGCTTTGCTAACCCCTTATATCACCAGGCAGGATACCTGCATGTGGCAAGCCATCACTCCGGAGCAGAGGCTCATCGCCACGTTGCGCTACTTGGCGACAGGGAGAAGTCTTCAGGACCCCAAGTTCTCTACAGGCATCTCCCCCCAGGCTCTGGGTATCATTATTCCAGAGACCTGTTCTGCCATCATTCAGGTCCTGCAGAAGGACTATATGAAGGTAAGTTTTATCCTTAAACATCACATTCTATGTATTTCATGATTGCTAATGTCTTGCATTTCTTTCCTCATTCCCTAAGTACCATCATTGCAATATGCTCTAATTCATATGCTCTGCCCCTTTGTCCTCAGGCATATTTGCCTCAATAACTTCCCCACCATGCTCTTCTTGGCCCATCAAACTATAGTCTAGTCTCTTAACAATGTTTTTTGTTAGCTCCATAGAATTACTTTCCCCTAAACACCCTAAAATGACTACAAATGTGATGGGTGTGCTTCAATTCATGCAAAGTGACCTTTTTTTAATTTTTGGGGTTGTACCAAACTCATTAGGAACCCCCCTCCCCCCAACTGCTAGCACAGCTGATAGCAATCCTCTATCTGATGACTTGACCAAACCCAATACACACTATACCTACCTTTTTGATGGTCACATTTATGGACGAATTCACCAAAGCATGTAGTGTAAGGGCCTGCCTCAATACTTTCAAATGCAATTTTTTTTTTTTAACACATTCATTTTCTTACTATGTAATAGCAGAATGTCAAAATGTGCTTCCATTTTGTTTTCATTTTGTTATTATGACACTTCTTAATTGTCCCGTGGGCTGCCAATAGTGTAAGTAAGGAGGGGCTTCACAAAGTATCACACATTATTTAGGCATTCAGCTCTCAATCAAGTGGAGAGGGTTACCTGTCCTACACATCCCCCCTCATTTTTTAGCAAGGGCCCATAATATGGGGGGGGGGGGGGATGGGGGGGTGATGACTCTCATAAGGGGACCTTATACTTTAGGCTTAAAATACTCAGTTCCCAAAATGTTATACTAATTTTCACCAAAAATGTGGGTGTCTAATCTGCTTGCAATGTTGATATGTCAAATTACTAATTTTTGTTCTTGTTTCACTACACAGTGTCCTTCAAAGCCACAGGAATGGCAGACTGTGGCCTCCCACTTTGCCATTTTTTTAAGTTGTGCCTTTTTCACCAACAGTGCAAACACAAGTTCAGAGCGAGATGAGGGGACAGTCTCTTCTTCAGATAATGTTATTGTGTTGTGGGTCTGCTACACACACACCTTCTTTTTGTAACTAATGTATGTAGTGCATTACTGACCAAAATCGTGCTCATTTTCAGCACCATGGCAGGAAAATGGCATGATTGTCCAAATTTACACCTCACTGTGGGTGTTTTTTACTAAAGGCACATCCACTATGCGCTACAAGTGCACTGCAAAAGTACACCTGAAACTGCACTTGGAGTGCAAAGTGGAGTTTCCTATAGTAAATCACACTCCTTCTCAGCACAAACTAAAATTTGACTACAAATACATTTTATGCGCAATGAAAAAGGAAGGCACACATTGTTGATAATTAAACTTTTTAATACAAGCACATTTACATGTGCGTTTCGAAAAGGTTTTTACAACAAAACCAAGAGATTGTGTGTATCCAAAACAGAGTTTAATCAGAATTTTGTTTCCTTGTTGTTTTTGTGTAAACAGGCATGTATTAAACCGTAAAATACTGAACACAGGAACTTACAAAGTTTAACTTTGAAAAGTGAAGACAATATCAGACCTGAGTATGTACAAACTGGGCTGATATTGCCTTCATCACATGGGGTGTGACCCCTGAAAAATCAAAATTTGGAAGATGCACACAGTGTGTCAACATGTGCTATCTCCCATCATGGGGGATCAATGTACATGCTTTGGGGCTGCAACCCCTTCATCTCAGACACTTTCCACAAAACATGTACATTGACCCCCATGATGGGAGATAGCGCATGTTTACACACTTTGTGCATCTTCCAAATTTGGAATTTCAATAAATACAACATTTTGTTTTTAAAATAGCAAAAATAAAACCCTATCTAGTTTTTGTTGTTTCACACTCTCCCCAAAACATCAATGATGTTCTTCATTTTATTTTTAACATCATTGATGTTTTGTTGGATAATTTCCAAATCACAATTGCACCCCATTATTTCCCCGATCAAGATCTGGGCACTTTCACTGGTAAAACAGGAATCTTCTTCCACATCACCTACAAAACAAAGCAAAAAAACACACCATGTAATAAAAATATGGTGATATACATTGCTGAGCTTACCGGAAGCTATGTTCTCCGACACTCACCTGTTGTGGTGACAATTTGTCCAACCTCCACGATCTCTCCTTCCTCCTCCTCCTCCTCCTGATCCTGCTCCTCTGTTTGTGCTTTTGGAAGTTGGCCTTCTTTGGGAGGGGTGTGGTCCCTGGTGTCCTCATACTTGCCGAGTAGGGATGAGCCGAACACCCCCCGGTTCGGTTCGCACCAGAACTTTCGAACGGACCCCAAATTCGTACGACCTTTAGAACCCAATTGAAGTCTATGGGACTCGAACGTTCGAAATTAAAAGTGCTAATTTTAACGGCTAATATGCAAGATACTGTCCTAAAAAGGGTTTGGGGACCTGGCTCCTGCCCCAGGGGACATGGGTCAATGCTTAAAATGTTTTTAAAAATGGCCGTTTTGGCGGGAGCACTGATTTTAATGACGATTAAAGTGAAAAAAAAGTGAAATATTCCTTTAAATATGGTGCCTGGGGGGTGTCTTTAGTATGCCTGTGAAGTGCCACGTGTTTCCCGTGTTTAGAACAGTCCCTGCACAAAATGAGATTAAACGGAAATAACATCATTTAAAACTGCTTGCGGTTTTAATGTTATATCTTGTTCCTGCAATATGGTTGAAAATCATTGAGAAAAATGGCATGGGTAGCCCTCCCTGCCCATTACCAGCCCCAGTACCCATATTAAAAAAAGGAAATGCGTGTGGCCCCCAGGCCCTATATACTCAGAACAGCAGTATACAGGCGGTGCAAACAAGACAGGGACTGTATAGGTTTGTTGTGTTAAGTTGAATCTGTTTGTAATTTTCAACTGGTACATTTTTAAAGTGTAGCTCCAGTCAAAAAAACTATTTTTAAGCTTTTTGGAAAACATAGGGAAGGGTTATCACCCCTGTATAATTTGTTTTGTCGTCCATCTTTTTTCATCTCACTTGCTGTTGTCTCCTTCCGTTTGCAAGTAGGAGATGTTTGTAAGTTGAATGTTTGAAAGTAGGGGCCTGCCCTATATGCTCTGCAGAAATGGCGGAACAAGGTGTTGGTTTTGCCACAACATTGTAAGCCCTCAAAGTGACTCTTGGTGGGCGCTGGAGCACCCTGCTGTGAATGATTATATCAAGAATTGTAATTACATGCCATTGTTGAACAGTGGTAGAAAAATTGGCCTTTGGTGGTTGTGGTGCTGGTACCACAACACTATAAGTCCTCACAGTTACTCTGGGTGGGCACAGGAACGGGCCCCCTGTGAAATATTATATCAAGAATTGTAATTACATGTCCCTGTTGAACAGGGGCAGAAAAATTGGGCCTTAGGCACTGGTGCTGGTGCCACGACACTGCAACCTCTCCCATATACTCAAATTTTATTGCAGGAATTAGCCCTGCTGCAAAGCATTGCATCAAAAATTGTAATTAAACACCCCTGTTAAACAGGGGCAGAAAAATTGGGCCTTAGGCATTGGTTCTGGTGCCATAACACTGCAACCTCTCCCATATACTCTAGTTTTATTGCAGGAATTAGCCCTGCTGCAAAGCATTGCATCAAAAATTGTAATTAAACGCCCCTGTTAAACAGGGCAGAAAAATTGGGCCTTAGGCACTGGTGCTGGTGCCACCACACTGCAACCTCTCCCATATACTCTAGTTTTATTGCAGGAATTAGCCCTGCTGCAAAGCATTGCATCAAAAATTGTACTTAAACGCCCCTGTTAAACAGGGGCAGAAAAATTGGGCCTTAGGCACTGGTGCTGGTGCCACGACACTGCAACTTCTCCCATATACTCTTGTTTTATTGCAGGAATTAGCCCTGCTGCAAAGCATTGCATCAAAAATTGTACTTAAACGCCCCTGTTAAACAGGGGCAGAAAAATTGGGCCTTAGGCACTGGTGCTGGTGCCACGACACTGCAACCTCTCCCATATACTCTAGTTTTATTGCAGGAATTAGCCCTGCTGCAAAGCATTGCATCAAAAATTGTAATTAAACGCCCCTGTTAAACAGGGGCAGAAAAATTGGGCTGATGGCATCACCCAGAACCAGAAATGTTCTTCCAACATATCAGCGGAGGAGGAAGAGGATAGACAATCAACATAACAGGACAGTCACTCAGCATCAGCATAGGCAGTCTTGAAGGGATGTGATATTTCAAAAAAAATTATTCTGTTACATCAGCTTCAGGCGCTTGGTAGCTGTGGGTGATCCAAGACTGATTCATCTTGATGAAGGTCAGTCGATCAACTGATTCGGTGGACAGGCGCACCCTGTGATCGGTAACAAAGCCACCAGCAGCACTGAAGGTGCGTTCCGAAAGAACGCTGGATGCAGGACAGGCCAGTAGCTCAATTGCATACTGTGCAAGCTCTGGCCAGTGATCCATCCTCAAGACCCAGTAAGCCAGAGGATTTTCGGTGGGAAAGGTGTCCAAGTCTGACCTTGCCCCTAGGTATTCCTGCACCATGTAAATCAGACACTGGCGATGGTTGCTGGAACCGATCATACCTTGGGGCTGCGGACTAAAAAATTGTCTGAAAGCATCAGTCAGACAGCCACCTTCTCCTCCACTCCTTCTGACCGATGCCTCAGCAACACGTTGTCCAGGACCAGGAGTTTGTAACCTCCCAGTCTCTGGGAACGCATTGCACAGACCTTTCTGCAAGGCCTCACGGAGATGTCTTCTCCTCCGCTCCCTCTGCGATGGCAAGATAAGGTCGGCAACCTTACCCTTGTATCGTGGATCAAGGAGAGTGGCCAGACAGTAAGGGACCCTCTCCTTGATCCGAAGAATACGAGGATCCTTCCGCAGGCTTTGCAGGATCAGGGAGGCCATGCAGCGTAGGTTAGCTGAGGCATTCAGTCCGGAGTCCTCTGGGTCACTAAGGACAACATGATCCGCAGCTACCTCCTCCCAGCCACGTACAAGTCCACGGGTTTCTTGGGACTGTAAATCATCCCTACAAGACTGCTGCTGCTGATGCTGAGTGCCAGCCTCCACCTCCATGCTGACACAATCATCCTCCTCCTCCTCTTCCTCCTCCTCATCCTCTTCCTGTGTGATGGGTGGCACAGCAGGAACACTGTCTGGATAAAGGGGGCCTTGAGAGGCAAGGAAGTCCTCCTCTTCCTGACTCTGTTCTGCCTCAAGTGCCCTGTCCATTATTCCACGCAGCGTATGCTCCAAGAGGTGGACAAGAGGTACAGTGTCACTGATGCATGCACTGTCACTGCTCACCATCCTTGTGGCCTCCTCAAATGGTGACAAAATAGTGCATGCATCCCTGATCATGCCCCACTGGCGTGGTGAGAAAAAACCGAGCTCCCCTGACCCTGTCCTGGTGCTGTAGTCGCACAAGTACTCATTGATGGCCCTCTGCTGCGTGTGCAGCCACTGCAGCATGGCCAACGTTGAGTTACACCTGGTGGGCATGTCACATATAAGGCGGTTTTTGGGCAGGTTCAACTCCTTTTGGAGCTCAGCCAGCCGAGCACAGGCATTAAATGATCGGCGGAAATGCACACAGACTTTCCTGGCCTGCTTCAGGACATCCTGTAAGCCCGGGTACCTGCCCAAGAACCACTGCACCACCAGGTTAAGGACGGGAGCTACACAGGGCACATGGGTCGGTTGTCCCTGTCGGAGGGGGGAGAGGAGGTTGGTGCCATTGTCGCAAACCACCATTCCTGGCTTAAGCTGGCGTGGCGTCAACCACCTCTCGGCCTGCCCCTGCAGAGCCGACAAAACATCCGCCCCAGTGTGGCTCCTGTCCCCCAAACAAACCAGCGCAAGCACGGCCTGGCATTGTTTTGCCTGCGTACTTGCGTAGCCCCTGGAACGCCTACGGAGCACCGCTGGTTCTGAGGACAGAGCACTGGAAGAGGCAATGGAGGAAGAAGAAGAAGAGGGGGGGGTGGAGGAGAGAGGGGTGTCACAACCAATAGTCGCTTTTTGGAGGCGTGGTGGCGGAACAACCTCCAACACTACTGCACCTTGTCCTGCATCCTTCCCAGCTGCCAGAAGAGTGACCCAATGGGCCGTGAAAGACAGGTAACGTCCCTGTCCATGCCTGCTGGACCATGAGTCAGTGGTAATATGCACCTTACCACTGACCACCCTGTCCAGCGAGGCAAGGACATTGCCTTCCACATGCCGGTAGAGAGCCGGAATCACCTTCCGTGATAGAAAGTGGTGTTTGGGGACCTGCCACTGAGGAACCGCACATTGTACAAACTCACGGAAGGGGGCCGAGTCTACCAACTGAAAAGGCAGCAGTTGAAGTGCTAGAAATGTAGCCAAGCTAGCATTCAACCGCTGGGCATGTGGATGGCTGGGAGTGAACTTGTTTCGCTGGTCCAGCAGCTGGGGCAGGGACATTTGCCTGCTATAATCGGACGTGGGTGTACTGCTAGCAGAGTGCCCGGAAGCACTTGGCTGTGACACACCTAATTCTACACCTTCATTCCTCTCAGAGCAGGTTTCAGAGGGGACTGAAGGTCTAGTGGGGTTGGAGATGCCAGTTGATGAGGAGCAAGGAGAGGTCCGCTTTGTTCTTTGGTGTGGGTCTTTGAGGTACGCTTGCCAACGAACTGCATGGCAGGTCAACACATGTCTGGTCAAGCATGTGGTGCCCAAGCGGCTGATGTTTTGGCCACGCGAGATACGCTTGAGACATATGTTGCAAATAGCAGAGGTGCGATCTGATGCACTCGTCTCAAAAAAGGCCCACACCAAAGAACTTTTAGAATAACGCGCAGAGGCAGCGCCCTGCACAGGCGGAGCTCTGCGGTGTGATTCAGTCGCGGTGCTGTCCCTAAGCTGGCCCCCGGAGGGCATCCTGCCTCGTTGGACATGTGCCTCCTCCTCCTCCTCCTCCTCCTCTCTCCTACCAGGCACCCACGTGGAGTCAGTGCCCTCACCATCCCCTCCCTCTTCATCGCCGTAGCAAACCTGGCAATATGCTGCAGCTTGTGGAACATGACTGCCAGATTGCTGTCCTTCTTGAGCATCCCCTCTCTCTGCATTCACGCTACTGCCTTCCTCTAGCTGAGTGTCATCATCAGAGCCTACAAAACACTGGGCATCCTCCTGGAGCATGTACCCAACACTGTGCTCAAAGAGTTCAGGAGACTCCTCAGGAGGACGTGGTGGGTCTAGGGAAGGAGTCACTGATGATGACATTGAGAGGAGGGAAGACAATGCGTTGGCAGCTGCTTTGCTAGTACCCTGAGACTGGGTGAGAGAGGATGAGGAGGATGAAGAGGGCTTGGTCATCCACTCTACCAAGTCGTTGGCATGTTGCGGTTCAACATGTCCAGCTGCCGAAAAGAAGGACAAGCGTGTCCCATGGCCACGTGCTGATGACAATGCACCGCGTCCACGACCAGCACTGTGGTCTCTAGACACAGAGCCTGCTTACCCTCTTTTTTATCGGCTCGCGCCTGTCTGCCTCTCCTTGCTGGCCTTCCAGACATGGTAATGGCCTGAAGGGAGTTGGGTAAAACAGCAGTTGGGTAGTGTATATTGTGCTGGAGGCACACAACACCCACTAAATCCTGCAGATGCCTTTATTATAGAACACCAGAGATAAAGGGGTATACTGTACTGGAGGCACACAACACCCACTAAGCCCTGCAGATGGCTCTATTAGAGAACAGCAATAAAGGGTAGATACAGGTGTATATTGTGCTGGAGGCACACAACACCCACTAACTCCTGCAGATGCCTTTATTATAGAACACCAGAGATAAAGGGGTATACTGAAATGGAGTCACACAACACCCACTAAGCCCTGCAGATGGCTCTATTAGAGAACAGCAATAAAGGGTAGATACAGGTGTATATTGTGCTGGAGGCACACAACACCCACTAACTCCTGCAGATGCCTTTATTATAGAACACCAGAGATAAAGGGGTATACTGTAATGGAGTCACACAACACCCACTAAGCCCTGCAGATGGCTCTATTAGAGAACAGCAATAAAGGGTAGATACAGGTGTATATTGTGCTGGAGGCACAAAACACCCACTAACTCCTGCAGATGCCTTTATTATAGAACACCAGAGATAAAGGGGTATATACAGATGTATACTGTGCTGTGCTGGAGGCACACACAACTTCCAATAACTCCTGCAGATGGCAGATGGCTCAAATAGAGAAGAGCTATGTAGGTGGATATAGCGGTGTGCACTGGGTACAGAGCACGCAGACAGCACGCACAAGCTCCTAACACTACTGACTGCAAGCTCTATTATAAAAGATAGATCACTAGCTATATGGTGAGGTGAATATAGCGGTGTATACTGCGGTCAGGGCACGCAGACAACAACCAGACAACAACCTGCCTGTGGCCAATCATGGCTCTCCTCGCTGCTGGCGCTGTGATTGGCCAAGCATGCGGGGTCACAGTGCATACTTGGCCAATCATGAGCCAGCAATGCACTGCGATGACGCAGTGCATTGTGGGCCGTGAGCGCCACACGAATTTGGCGCAAACGGCCCATAATGTTCGGAATTCACCGAATGGGCAAACAGCTGATGTTCGAGTTGAACGTGTGTTCGACTCGAACACGAAGCTCATCCCTATTGCCGAGTCTTCTCTCCCCTATGAGAATGTAAACAAAGAATAATTAGCACACAGAGGGCAGAAATAGGAATTTGAAACATTGCCTGGAAGTGTTTTACAATTGTGTTTTTGGGCCGTTTTACAAGGTGAGAACATTATTGGGTACACTTTGTAAAGCTGGAATACTTCCCTACAGAACTATGTTTCATACGAACGAACGAAACCATGAACTTGAAAGTGGCCATTTTAAAATGCACAAGATGAAATCAAAGCACATGGAGCATGTATGCAAGCAAGAATAATCATATGAACACACAACAACTACTTACTTTTTTTAAGAACACGCTTGATCCTTAGGTACTGCTCGTGCTCCCTCAGTTTTAGGTCTGACCAGCGTTTTCTCAGTTGATCCTTGGATCGGTGTACCCCAAAATTCTTATGAAGACTCTTCACAACTTTATTCATGATCTTGGCCTTTCTGATATTTGGGCTTGGGTAAGGTCCATACTTCCCATCATAGTCAGTCCTGTTCAATATGTCGACCATCTCCAATCTCCAAAAGACATATTTGAGGCCCTTAAAATCTTGTCTTTCTGGATCGGGACGTTTCAGGCTCCGGGCTTTCCTCACCCTCCTCCTCGTTAGTGGAACTATTATTAGTGGCGCACCTGCGTTCTCTCCACCATGTGCTCTCCCCACTGCGCCGGAAGCGAAGGGGTGGGGAAATAGTCTAGAAAGAACGTCAGGGGCGGGCGGAGTTTCACGCATGCGCACTGTATATTAAACGCAACACGCGTGTATCATCCGTACGATCTGGGAAGAGAGTGAGGCGCGGACGTGACGAACGTGCAAACGAAGGTAAAATTTTTAACTTGGTGCTTCACTAGACTAGACTGCTTCTATATAGGCCGATGTTGGGACAAGATTAGGAGGGTTTTTAATGGTATTATTAGTATTTGAGGGTTTGTCTTGTGTTGTGTCTTGCAGACAATATGGATCCATTACAAAATGAAAATGTTACGGGGCTATTCATAGAACTCTACAAGGAGATGCACCTGCCTGTGGCAGTTCCACAACAAGTTTTATGCTGATATAACAAAGAGGAACGCAGCGCTGGAGAAACTGCTTTCTTTGGTGTGGATCATGGTCCCCACAGCAGACATGGCCTATCTGAATAGGAAAATTGGGGCCATGAGGATTACATATTTCAGGGAGAGAAAGAAGCACCTGGAATCCTTGAGAGCAGGAGATACAGATGCCGTTTATTACCCCAGGATGGTTCATTTTGACAGGCTGCATTTTCTGGTAGACCAGGGGGTACCCAGGCCACCACTCAGGCCACCACTCTCCAGTTTTCCTTCAAGGCATCCTTCACCCCCAGCTGAGGCTTCCAACGTCCAACCTGGGCCTTCCAGGCAGCAACATGTGGTGGGGCCCAGCTTGAGACAGGTATTGCATTGTTGAACATATTTCTTGTGTTACATTTATTGATGTTAACTAGATGTTCTTATTGATCAGTAAGTTGTGATTTATCAAAGTGGTTTACATCTCAAGAGACAGTAGTGACCAAAAATTATTGGGACGGGAAAGAAAAATGCTGGGCTCAGAATGATAGTCTGTTCTATTTGATAACATTCAATTTGCAAAAGCCAGGAGCACAAAATGGTGTGATTGATGAGCAAAAAACTAAAACTATGTCCCCTTTTCATACACAGGAAGACCTCAGTCGGGGGGAGGCTGTGGCAAGTGGCAGCCAGGAGGTCGACCAACGCCCTCCTCCTCGTGCCCCAACTACAGGAGCCCAGCCACAGCCTCGAAGGATGCCTGGAGGGAAGTGGCCAAGGAAGACGAGTGAGTGATGGCCTGGGTTCAGTCTGGTCTGCCAGAAGATGCAGCCTCTTGAAGATCCACATCCTGGAGACATAAATGGCATCTGAATTTCCTGTTCTCTAGGACTTCGGGACCAGACTTCTCTCCCTGAGATATGTACTCCTCAGGCCACCAATTTTTTAAATTCTAATTTGTTCATGTCTGCCCTGGGGGCCAAAGGCTGCACCAAAGTAACACGTTTCTCCAGTGCTGCGTTCCTCTTTTTAGTTTATTGCGACCAAAATAAAGTTTTTTTTGATTGATGAAATACTTGTGTGTGTGTTTTCCTTTCAAAAAGCCAGTTTATTTGTGAGCAGGCAGGTACATTTCCCCAAAAATAAGTGAAATCAATAACAAGGGGTACCAACACTAAACAACCTCCTGTAGATTAAAAAATAAAAACAAAATCTCAAAAATACAATAATCTTGTGGTAAGTTTACACACACAAAACTCCCCAAAAAAGGATAAATGAGCAAACTGTCTTTAAAGGAGATTTTTAGGGAATCCAAAAAAAAGCATCCAAAAAAGAATAAACAAAATCTAAAATTGTGTAGATGTGAAACAAACAAAAATTAGTGTGTGTGACTATGAGCATCAAAAGAAGTTCGTTCTTGCAGCATTGTAAAGAACAAGAGAATGCGCTTGATAAAAGAATTTTTAACATTGCAGCGTGACGAATGTGCTATATCGCTTACGAGCAGTAGTTTTACCTGAACGAGCGCTTCCGTGTCGGAATTTGAATGTGAGCATGCGTGGCACCTTGTCCGTCGGAGTAGGCTACACATGATCGGAGTATGTCCGATCGGACCAGTTTGTCGGAAAATATTTCCAGCAAGTTGGAAAACTTGGTCCGACGGATATTCCGATGGAATCAGTCCGATGCATACCACACACAGTCGGATTATCTGACAACACAGTCCGATAGGACACATTCCGACGGATTCTCCGACCGTGTGTACAATGGCTAAGACAGTTATTTGCACCCACTTCCGTGCATAGACTCCCACAGGAGTCTATGCCTCTTCCTGTCCTGGCGCGCTGTCTGCCTGGACAGACACGGGTCCCAGAGACAGCGCGGACCACTGCTATTGCGCTGCATGACTCGCACATGCGCAGTAGGGAACCAGGGAGTGAAGCCGCAACGCTTCACTTCCTGATTCCCTCACCCAGAATGGCGGCGGCAGCAGCCGAGAGCCGAGCGATCGATCGGCCTCGGCTGCCAACATCGCTGGATCCTGAGACAGGTGAGTGTCCATTTATTAAAAGTCAATAAATGGTGGCTTTTAATCATTTTTAATTATTTATTTTTTTACAGTGAAATCCCTCTTAATATGGCATTAACAGCATCCCAATATGATTCATTATCACTAGAAAAAAATTGCTTTATTTAAGGTATCCTTGGATGTGACACCTTACTTTTGCAGTAGCAGCAACAAAAAATGGTAAACTGTACCCTTCAAAAAATAAAACTTAAAGTGGTTGTAAACCCTTAAAAACCACTTTGACCTACAGGTAAGCCTAGATTAAGGCTTACCTGTAGGTCCAAGAAATATCTCCTAAATCTACACAGTTTAGGAGATATTTGCCAAAACACCGGCACCACTGTCTATGGCGCAGGCGCACTGAACGCGCCGCTGTCAACGGCGATATGCCGCGAGTGGCGGCTCCCGTGTGTATGCGTGGGAGTGACGTCATCGCGGCTTCGTCTAATGACATCGCTGGAGCAGCGAGATCCACTGAGAAGATGGCGGCTCCGTACACAAGTGGACAGCGGTGACTTCGCTGGCTCCTGTGTCAGGTAAGTGACACATAATGGACTACTATGCGATGCATAGTAGTCCATTATGCTTTACCTTTGCAGGGAATCAAAGAGGAAGTAAACCCATCAGGGTTTACTTCCTCTTTAAGCCCTTAACTTCCTACTAAACAGCTTGATTGCATTTATTTGTATGCTTCTCTTTTTTTGCATTACCACACTGAGTTTAATAAAATTTCAAAGCAGATTGCACCAAAGCACTTCAAAACCCCAAACCCACATCTCCAAAACCCCTCCCATCTCTGTATCTCCAGTTATTTCCCAAATATTCAAAATATAGACTTCATGTTTGTGTCTGGTAGAAATTTGCTAGCATGAAGACATACCCAAGAACTTGAATAGATGGAAAAAATAGATTGAAAGATCTGTTTAGTGTAGGCTTCTGCTGCCAACAGGACATCTGCTTGAAGTGTGCCAAACATTTGAATAACAAGTGCACAAAGAAACCCATGGCTATGCACCAAAAAGTTTGATGGGAGCAGCACCTCAATAATACCTGTCAGCAGCAAAATGACAAGGTCTTTGATCACCAAGGGCAAAGATGCCTAAGCATGCTCCCCCTTGAGCCCTGAGCTAGCTCAGCAGCAAGGTTGCAGGTCCTACCCTGTTTGCACACTCCGCCTGAAGATGCCTTCTACCCACACTTTAATCTGGCCCCGACTGCACTTCTCTTCCTCCCTATTTTTTTCTCCCACCCTCCTCTCCCTCCATAATATTCACTATCTTTAACCACTGCAACATCAGTGGCCTCAATGATAGAGAGAGATGTCTGACAAGGTTTTTGAGAAGTTTACCTTATAGCATATCGAGTGTGGAAGAGGGTTAGTATGGGACAATGGTGAGCAGGGACAGGCATAGACATGAACCTTGCCATACATTTCCTAACTCCACCCCAACATCTCTAGTAGCATCCTTTACAAGGCATATGTCTCTCTTCCGCAGGTGTTAGAGTAGAACAAAAATGTTCTTTAACCACTTCAATACAGGTCTTTTATACACCCTTCCATACCAGACCAATTTTTAGCTTTCAGTGCTCTCACACTTTAAATGACAATTACTCAGTCATGCTACACTCCACCCAAACCAAATTTGTATAATTTTTTTCTCACAAACAGAGCTTTCTTTTGGTGGTATTTAATCACCGCTGGATTTTTTTATTTTTTGCAATATAAGCGAAAAAAAGAGAAATAAAAAAAAAAAAACACTTTTTAGTTTCTATTGTAAAATTTTGCAAATAAAACATTTTTCTTCCTAAATTTGGGCCAAAATGTATACTGCTACATATCTTTACCAAAAATAACCCAAATAAGTGTATATTATTTGGTCACTGTGAAAGTTATAGCGTCTAAAACCTATGGTGCAAATCATTGAAAAATGATCACATCTGATCACACCTGATGCACTGAAGGCCTATCTCATTTTTTGAGACCCAACAAGCCAGGAAAGTACAAATACCCCCCAAATTACATATTTTTGGAAAGCAGATATTCCAAGGTATTTAGTAAGAGGCATGGTAAGTTTTGTGAAGTTTTAATTTTATTTTATTTTTATAATTTTTTTTTTTGCACAAAATTTACATAATAACAAGTTATTTCTCTCACACAGCATATGCATACTTGCAATGACACCCCAAAATACATTCTGCTACTCCTCCTGAGTATAGTGATACTACATGTGTGAGGCCCTGGAGCATCAGGTCAATGGAAACGCCCACAAAAGTACCCCATTTTGGAAAGCTAACACCCCAACATAGAATCTATGAGGCATAATGAGTCTTTTGAATGGTTCATTTTTTTTCAGAAGTTTTTGGAAACTGTGGAAAAAAATGAAAACACATTTTTTTATACAAAGTTGTCCATTTATAAGATGTTTCCAAAACATAGCATGTATATAGCAAAACTGACACCCCAAAATGAATTCTGCTACTCCTCCCGATTATGGCGATATCACATGTGTGAGACTTTTACACAGCCTGGCCACATACAGAGGCCCAACATTGAAGTAGCACCGTCCGTTGTTCTAAAAGCATAAATTACACATCTCATTTCTCAACCACATATTACAGTTTTGAAGACCCTGGAGCACCAGGACAATGGACCAGGACAATGGAAACACCCACAAAATGACCCCATTTTGGAAAGCTAACACCCCAACGTATAATCTATGAGGCATAATGAGTCTTTTGCATGGTTCATTTTTTTCCAGAAGTTTTTGGAAACTGTGGGAAAAAAATGAAAACATATCTTTTTTTTATACAAAGTTGTCAATTTATAAGATATTTCAAACACATAGCATGTACATAGCAAAACTGACACCCCAAAATGCATTCTGCTACTCCTCCCAAGTATGGCGTACCACATGTGTGAGACTTTTACACAGCCTGGCCACATACAGAGGCCCAACATTGAAGTAGCACCGTCCGGTGTTCTACAAGCATAAATTACACATCTCATTTCTCAACCACATATTACAGTTTTGAAGACCCTGGAGCACCAGGACAATGGAAACACCCACAAAATGACCCCATTTTGGAAAGCTAACACCCCAACGTATAATCTATGAGGCATAATGAGTCTTTTGCATGTTTCATTTTTTCCAGAAGTTTTTGGAAACTGTGGAAAAAAAATGAAAACACATTTTTTTATACAAAGTTGTCAATTTATGAGATATTTCCAACACATACAGTGGGGATCCAAAGTTTGGGCACCCCAGGTAAAAATGTGTATTATTGTGCATAACGGAACAAAGGAAAGATGGAAAAATCTCCAAATGGCATCAAATTACAGATTAGACATTCTTATAATATGTCAAAAAAAGTTAGATTTTATTTCCATCATTTACACTTTCAAAATTACAGAAAACAAAAAAATGGCATCTGCAAAAGTTTGGGCATCCTGCAGAGTTAATATCTTGTACTGCCCCCTTTGACAAGTATCACAGCTTGTAAACACTTTTTGTAGCCAGCCAAGAGTCTTTCAATTCTTGTTTGAGGTATCTTTGCCCATTCTTCCTTACAAAAGTGTTCCAGTTCTTTTGAGATTTCTGTCACGCACTGCTCTTTTAAGGTCTATCCATAGATTTTCAATAATGTTGAGGTCAGGAGATTGTGAAGGCCATGGCAAAACCTTCAGTTTACGCCTCTTGATGTAATCTCCCGTGGATTTTGAGGTGTGTTTAAGATCATTATCCATATCCATTTGTAGAAGCCACCCTCTCTTTAACTTCAGCTTTTTCACAGATGGCACCAAGTTACCATCTGAAATGTTATTGAATCCATTTTCCTTATACTCATGAAATGTTCCGTGTGCCACTTGCTGCAATACAACCCCAAAGCATGATTGATCCACCCCCATGCTTAACAATTGGACAGAGGTTCTTTTCATTAAATTCTGTGCCCTTTCTTCTCCAAACGTACCTTTGCTCATTCCGGCCAAAAAGTTATATTTTAACCTCATCGGTCCACAGAACTTGTTTCCAAAATGCCTCAGGCTTGTCTATATGTTCATTTGCAAAGTTCAAACGCTGATTTTTGTGGTGAGGATGTAGAAGAGGTTTTCTTCTGATGACTCTTCCATAAAGACCATATTTGTACAAGTATCTCTTTATAGTGGAATAGTGTACCACAACTCCAGTGTCTGCCAGATCTTTCTGGAGTGATCGTGCAGTCAAATGTGGGTTTTGAATTGCTTTTCTCACAATCCTGCGAGCTGTTCTGTCTGATATTTTTCTTGGTCTTCTAGATCTTGCTTTAACTTGCTTTAACTTCCACTGTTCCTGATAACTGCCATTTCTTAATTACATTCTGAACAGAGGATATTGACATCTGAAAACGCTTTGCTATCTTCGTATAGCCTTTTCCAGCTTTGTGAGCGTCAACTATTTTCAGTTTCAGTTTTCTAGACAACTGCTTAGAAGAACCCATGGTGCTGATTGTTGGGGCAAGGTCAGATGAGTCTGGCCATTTAAAACCTTTGAGATTGACATCACCTGGTCTTCCCAGACGATGATTGAGAACAATCCATGACACTGGCAGGTCTCAGCTTTGCAAAGGGGGCAGTGCATGCTATAAATTCTGCAGGGTGCCCAAACTTTTGCAGACGCCATTTTTTTGTTTTCTGTAATTTTGAAAGTCTAAATAATGGAAATAAAATCTAACTTTTTTGATATATTATAAGAATGTCTAATCTGTAATTTGATGCCATTTGGAGATTTTTCCATCTTTTCTTGGCTTTGTTATGCACCTTAATACACATTTTTACCTGGGGTGACCAAACGTTCGATCCCCACTGTAGCATGCACATAGCAAAACTGACACCCCAAAATACATTCTGCTACTCCTCCTGACTAGGGATGAGCCGAACACCCCCCCAGTTCGGTTCGCACCAGAACTTTCGAACGGACCCCAAATTCGTACGAACTTTAGAACCCCATTGAAGTCTATGGGACTCGAACGTTCGAAATTAAAAGTGCTAATTTTAATGGCTAATATGCAAGATGCTGTCCAAAAAAGGGTTTGGGGACCTGGCTCCTGCCCCAGGGGACATGGGTCAATGCTTAAAATGTTTTTAAAAATGGCCGTTTTGGCGGGAGCACTGATTTTAATGACGATTAAAGTGAAAAAAAAGTGAAATATTCCTTTAAATATGGTGCCTGGGGGGTGTCTTTAGTATGCCTGTGAAGTGCCACGTGTTTCCCGTGTTTAGAACAGTCCCTGCACAAAATGAGATTAAACGGAAATAACATCATTTAAAACTGCTTGCGGTTTTAATGTTATATCTTGTTCCTGCAATATGGTTGAAAATCATTGAGAAAAATGGCATGGGTAGCCCTCCCTGCCCATTACCAGCCCCAGTACCCATATTAAAAAAAGGAAATGCGTGTGGCCCCCAGGCCCTATATACTCAGAACAGCAGTATACAGGCGGTGCAAACAAGACAGGGACTGTATAGGTTTGTTGTGTTAAGTTGAATCTGTTTGTAATTTTCAACTGGTACATTTTTAAAGTGTAGCTCCAGTCAAAAAAACTATTTTTAAGCTTTTTGGAAAACATAGGGAAGGGTTATCACCCCTGTATAATTTGTTTTGTCGTCCATCTTTTTTCATCTCACTTGCTGTTGTCTCCTTCCGTTTGCAAGTAGGAGATGTTTGTAAGTTGAATGTTTGAAAGTAGGGGCCTGCCCTATATGCTCTGCAGAAATGGCGGAACAAGGTGTTGGTTTTGCCACAACATTGTAAGCCCTCAAAGTGACTCTTGGTGGGCGCTGGAGCACCCTGCTGTGAATGATTATATCAAGAATTGTAATTACATGCCATTGTTGAACAGTGGTAGAAAAATTGGCCTTTGGTGGTTGTGGTGCTGGTACCACAACACTATAAGTCCTCACAGTTACTCTGGGTGGGCACAGGAACGGGCCCCCTGTGAAATATTATATCAAGAATTGTAATTACATGTCCCTGTTGAACAGGGGCAGAAAAATTGGGCCTTAGGCACTGGTGCTGGTGCCACGACACTGCAACCTCTCCCATATACTCAAATTTTATTGCAGGAATTAGCCCTGCTGCAAAGCATTGCATCAAAAATTGTAATTAAACACCCCTGTTAAACAGGGGCAGAAAAATTGGGCCTTAGGCACTGGTTCTGGTGCCATAACACTGCAACCTCTCCCATATACTCTAGTTTTATTGCAGGAATTAGCCCTGCTGCAAAGCATTGCATCAAAAATTGTAATTAAACGCCCCTGTTAAACAGGGCAGAAAAATTGGGCCTTAGGCACTGGTGCTGGTGCCACCACACTGCAACCTCTCCCATATACTCTAGTTTTATTGCAGGAATTAGCCCTGCTGCAAAGCATTGCATCAAAAATTGTACTTAAACGCCCCTGTTAAACAGGGGCAGAAAAATTGGGCCTTAGGCACTGGTGCTGGTGCCACGACACTGCAACTTCTCCCATATACTCTTGTTTTATTGCAGGAATTAGCCCTGCTGCAAAGCATTGCATCAAAAATTGTACTTAAACGCCCCTGTTAAACAGGGGCAGAAAAATTGGGCCTTAGGCACTGGTGCTGGTGCCACGACACTGCAACCTCTCCCATATACTCTAGTTTTATTGCAGGAATTAGCCCTGCTGCAAAGCATTGCATCAAAAATTGTAATTAAACGCCCCTGTTAAACAGGGGCAGAAAAATTGGGCTGATGGCATCACCCAGAACCAGAAATGTTCTTCCAACATATCAGCGGAGGAGGAAGAGGATAGACAATCAACATAACAGGACAGTCACTCAGCATCAGCATAGGCAGTCTTGAAGGGATGTGATATTTCAAAAAAAATTATTCTGTTACATCAGCTTCAGGCGCTTGGTAGCTGTGGGTGATCCAAGACTGATTCATCTTGATGAAGGTCAGTCGATCAACTGATTCGGTGGACAGGCGCACCCTGTGATCGGTAACAAAGCCACCAGCAGCACTGAAGGTGCGTTCCGAAAGAACGCTGGATGCAGGACAGGCCAGTAGCTCAATTGCATACTGTGCAAGCTCTGGCCAGTGATCCATCCTCAAGACCCAGTAAGCCAGAGGATTTTCGGTGGGAAAGGTGTCCAAGTCTGACCTTGCCCCTAGGTATTCCTGCACCATGTAAATCAGACACTGGCGATGGTTGCTGGAACCGATCATACCTTGGGGCTGCGGACTAAAAAATTGTCTGAAAGCATCAGTCAGACAGCCACCTTCTCCTCCACTCCTTCTGACCGATGCCTCAGCAACACGTTGTCCAGGACCAGGAGTTTGTAACCTCCCAGTCTCTGGGAACGCATTGCACAGACCTTTCTGCAAGGCCTCACGGAGATGTCTTCTCCTCCGCTCCCTCTGCGATGGCAAGATAAGGTCGGCAACCTTACCCTTGTATCGTGGATCAAGGAGAGTGGCCAGACAGTAAGGGACCCTCTCCTTGATCCGAAGAATACGAGGATCCTTCCGCAGGCTTTGCAGGATCAGGGAGGCCATGCAGCGTAGGTTAGCTGAGGCATTCAGTCCGGAGTCCTCTGGGTCACTAAGGACAACATGATCCGCAGCTACCTCCTCCCAGCCACGTACAAGTCCACGGGTTTCTTGGGACTGTAAATCATCCCTACAAGACTGCTGCTGCTGATGCTGAGTGCCAGCCTCCACCTCCATGCTGACACAATCATCCTCCTCCTCCTCTTCCTCCTCCTCATCCTCTTCCTGTGTGATGGGTGGCACAGCAGGAACACTGTCTGGATAAAGGGGGCCTTGAGAGGCAAGGAAGTCCTCCTCTTCCTGACTCTGTTCTGCCTCAAGTGCCCTGTCCATTATTCCACGCAGCGTATGCTCCAAGAGGTGGACAAGAGGTACAGTGTCACTGATGCATGCACTGTCACTGCTCACCATCCTTGTGGCCTCCTCAAATGGTGACAAAATAGTGCATGCATCCCTGATCATGCCCCACTGGCGTGGTGAGAAAAAACCGAGCTCCCCTGACCCTGTCCTGGTGCTGTAGTCGCACAAGTACTCATTGATGGCCCTCTGCTGCGTGTGCAGCCACTGCAGCATGGCCAACGTTGAGTTACACCTGGTGGGCATGTCACATATAAGGCGGTTTTTGGGCAGGTTCAACTCCTTTTGGAGCTCAGCCAGCCGAGCACAGGCATTAAATGATCGGCGGAAATGCACACAGACTTTCCTGGCCTGCTTCAGGACATCCTGTAAGCCCGGGTACCTGCCCAAGAACCACTGCACCACCAGGTTAAGGACGGGAGCTACACAGGGCACATGGGTCGGTTGTCCCTGTCGGAGGGGGGAGAGGAGGTTGGTGCCATTGTCGCAAACCACCATTCCTGGCTTAAGCTGGCGTGGCGTCAACCACCTCTCGGCCTGCCCCTGCAGAGCCGACAAAACATCCGCCCCAGTGTGGCTCCTGTCCCCCAAACAAACCAGCGCAAGCAC
Organism: Lithobates pipiens; assembly: GCF_037356315.1. Taxonomy (NCBI): domain Eukaryota; kingdom Metazoa; phylum Chordata; class Amphibia; order Anura; family Ranidae; genus Lithobates; species Lithobates pipiens. Next base: position 230,241,801 of record NW_027507758.1, read on the forward strand.
GGCCTGGCATTGTTTTGCCTGCGTACTTGCGTAGCCCCTGGAACGCCTACGGAGCACCGCTGGTTCTGAGGACAGAGCACTGGAAGAGGCAATGGAGGAAGAAGAAGAAGAGGGGGGGGTGGAGGAGAGAGGGGTGTCACAACCAATAGTCGCTTTTTGGAGGCGTGGTGGCGGAACAACCTCCAACACTACTGCACCTTGTCCTGCATCCTTCCCAGCTGCCAGAAGAGTGACCCAATGGGCCGTGAAAGACAGGTAACGTCCCTGTCCATGCCTGCTGGACCATGAGTCAGTGGTAATATGCACCTTACCACTGACCACCCTGTCCAGCGAGGCAAGGACATTGCCTTCCACATGCCGGTAGAGAGCCGGAATCACCTTCCGTGATAGAAAGTGGTGTTTGGGGACCTGCCACTGAGGAACCGCACATTGTACAAACTCACGGAAGGGGGCCGAGTCTACCAACTGAAAAGGCAGCAGTTGAAGTGCTAGAAATGTAGCCAAGCTAGCATTCAACCGCTGGGCATGTGGATGGCTGGGAGTGAACTTGTTTCGCTGGTCCAGCAGCTGGGGCAGGGACATTTGCCTGCTATAATCGGACGTGGGTGTACTGCTAGCAGAGTGCCCGGAAGCACTTGGCTGTGACACACCTAATTCTACACCTTCATTCCTCTCAGAGCAGGTTTCAGAGGGGACTGAAGGTCTAGTGGGGTTGGAGATGCCAGTTGATGAGGAGCAAGGAGAGGTCCGCTTTGTTCTTTGGTGTGGGTCTTTGAGGTACGCTTGCCAACGAACTGCATGGCAGGTCAACACATGTCTGGTCAAGCATGTGGTGCCCAAGCGGCTGATGTTTTGGCCACGCGAGATACGCTTGAGACATATGTTGCAAATAGCAGAGGTGCGATCTGATGCACTCGTCTCAAAAAAGGCCCACACCAAAGAACTTTTAGAATAACGCGCAGAGGCAGCGCCCTGCACAGGCGGAGCTCTGCGGTGTGATTCAGTCGAGGTGCTGTCCCTAAGCTGGCCCCCGGAGGGCATCCTGCCTCGTTGGACATGTGCCTCCTCCTCCTCCTCCTCCTCCTCTCTCCTACCAGGCACCCACGTGGAGTCAGTGCCCTCACCATCCCCTCCCTCTTCATCGCCGTAGCAAACCTGGCAATATGCTGCAGCTTGTGGAACATGACTGCCAGATTGCTGTCCTTCTTGAGCATCCCCTCTCTCTGCATTCACGCTACTGCCTTCCTCTAGCTGAGTGTCATCATCAGAGCCTACAAAACACTGGGCATCCTCCTGGAGCATGTACCCAACACTGTGCTCAAAGAGTTCAGGAGACTCCTCAGGAGGACGTGGTGGGTCTAGGGAAGGAGTCACTGATGATGACATTGAGAGGAGGGAAGACAATGCGTTGGCAGCTGCTTTGCTAGTACCCTGAGACTGGGTGAGAGAGGATGAGGAGGATGAAGAGGGCTTGGTCATCCACTCTACCAAGTCGTTGGCATGTTGCGGTTCAACATGTCCAGCTGCCGAAAAGAAGGACAAGCGTGTCCCATGGCCACGTGCTGATGACAATGCACCGCGTCCACGACCAGCACTGTGGTCTCTAGACACAGAGCCTGCTTACCCTCTTTTTTATCGGCTCGCGCCTGTCTGCCTCTCCTTGCTGGCCTTCCAGACATGGTAATGGCCTGAAGGGAGTTGGGTAAAACAGCAGTTGGGTAGTGTATATTGTGCTGGAGGCACACAACACCCACTAAATCCTGCAGATGCCTTTATTATAGAACACCAGAGATAAAGGGGTATACTGTACTGGAGGCACACAACACCCACTAAGCCCTGCAGATGGCTCTATTAGAGAACAGCAATAAAGGGTAGATACAGGTGTATATTGTGCTGGAGGCACACAACACCCACTAACTCCTGCAGATGCCTTTATTATAGAACACCAGAGATAAAGGGGTATACTGAAATGGAGTCACACAACACCCACTAAGCCCTGCAGATGGCTCTATTAGAGAACAGCAATAAAGGGTAGATACAGGTGTATATTGTGCTGGAGGCACACAACACCCACTAACTCCTGCAGATGCCTTTATTATAGAACACCAGAGATAAAGGGGTATACTGTAATGGAGTCACACAACACCCACTAAGCCCTGCAGATGGCTCTATTAGAGAACAGCAATAAAGGGTAGATACAGGTGTATATTGTGCTGGAGGCACAAAACACCCACTAACTCCTGCAGATGCCTTTATTATAGAACACCAGAGATAAAGGGGTATATACAGATGTATACTGTGCTGTGCTGGAGGCACACACAACTTCCAATAACTCCTGCAGATGGCAGATGGCTCAAATAGAGAAGAGCTATGTAGGTGGATATAGCGGTGTGCACTGGGTACAGAGCACGCAGACAGCACGCACAAGCTCCTAACACTACTGACTGCAAGCTCTATTATAAAAGATAGATCACTAGCTATATGGTGAGGTGAATATAGCGGTGTATACTGCGGTCAGGGCACGCAGACAACAACCAGACAACAACCTGCCTGTGGCCAATCATGGCTCTCCTCGCTGCTGGCGCTGTGATTGGCCAAGCATGCGGGGTCACAGTGCATACTTGGCCAATCATGAGCCAGCAATGCACTGCGATGACGCAGTGCATTGTGGGCCGTGAGCGCCACACGAATTTGGCGCAAACGGCCCATAATGTTCGGAATTCACCGAATGGGCAAACAGCTGATGTTCGAGTTGAACGTGTGTTCGACTCGAACACGAAGCTCATCCCTATTGCCGAGTCTTCTCTCCCCTATGAGAATGTAAACAAAGAATAATTAGCACACAGAGGGCAGAAATAGGAATTTGAAACATTGCCTGGAAGTGTTTTACAATTGTGTTTTTGGGCCGTTTTACAAGGTGAGAACATTATTGGGTACACTTTGTAAAGCTGGAATACTTCCCTACAGAACTATGTTTCATACGAACGAACGAAACCATGAACTTGAAAGTGGCCATTTTAAAATGCACAAGATGAAATCAAAGCACATGGAGCATGTATGCAAGCAAGAATAATCATATGAACACACAACAACTACTTACTTTTTTTAAGAACACGCTTGATCCTTAGGTACTGCTCGTGCTCCCTCAGTTTTAGGTCTGACCAGCGTTTTCTCAGTTGATCCTTGGATCGGTGTACCCCAAAATTCTTATGAAGACTCTTCACAACTTTATTCATGATCTTGGCCTTTCTGATATTTGGGCTTGGGTAAGGTCCATACTTCCCATCATAGTCAGTCCTGTTCAATATGTCGACCATCTCCAACATCTCTCCAAAAGACATATTTGAGGCCTTAAATCTTGTCTTTCTGGATCGGGACGTTTCAGGCTCCGGGCTTTCCTCACCCTCCTCCTCGTTAGTGGAACTATTATTAGTGCGCACCTGCGTTCTCTCCGCCATGTGCTCTCCCCACTGCGCCGGAAGCGAAGGGGTGGGGAATAGTCTAGAAAGAACGTCAGGGGCGGGCGGAGTTTCACGCATGCGCACTGTATATTAAACGCAACACGCGTGTATCATCCGTACGATCTGGGAAGAGAGTGAGGCGCGGACGTGACGAACGTGCAAACGAAGGTAAAATTTTTAACTTGGTGCTTCACTAGACTAGACTGCTTCTATATAGGCCGATGTTGGGACAAGATTAGGAGGGTTTTTAATGGTATTATTAGTATTTGAGGGTTTGTCTTGTGTTGTGTCTTGCAGACAATATGGATCCATTACAAAATGAAAATGTTACGGGGCTATTCATAGAACTCTACAAGGAGATGCACCTGCCTGTGGCAGTTCCACAACAAGTTTTATGCTGATATAACAAAGAGGAACGCAGCGCTGGAGAAACTGCTTTCTTTGGTGTGGATCATGGTCCCCACAGCAGACATGGCCTATCTGAATAGGAAAATTGGGGCCATGAGGATTACATATTTCAGGGAGAGAAAGAAGCACCTGGAATCCTTGAGAGCAGGAGATACAGATGCCGTTTATTACCCCAGGATGGTTCATTTTGACAGGCTGCATTTTCTGGTAGACCAGGGGGTACCCAGGCCACCACTCAGGCCACCACTCTCCAGTTTTCCTTCAAGGCATCCTTCACCCCCAGCTGAGGCTTCCAACGTCCAACCTGGGCCTTCCAGGCAGCAACATGTGGTGGGGCCCAGCTTGAGACAGGTATTGCATTGTTGAACATATTTCTTGTGTTACATTTATTGATGTTAACTAGATGTTCTTATTGATCAGTAAGTTGTGATTTATCAAAGTGGTTTACATCTCAAGAGACAGTAGTGACCAAAAATTATTGGGACGGGAAAGAAAAATGCTGGGCTCAGAATGATAGTCTGTTCTATTTGATAACATTCAATTTGCAAAAGCCAGGAGCACAAAATGGTGTGATTGATGAGCAAAAAACTAAAACTATGTCCCCTTTTCATACACAGGAAGACCTCAGTCGGGGGGAGGCTGTGGCAAGTGGCAGCCAGGAGGTCGACCAACGCCCTCCTCCTCGTGCCCCAACTACAGGAGCCCAGCCACAGCCTCGAAGGATGCCTGGAGGGAAGTGGCCAAGGAAGACGAGTGAGTGATGGCCTGGGTTCAGTCTGGTCTGCCAGAAGATGCAGCCTCTTGAAGATCCACATCCTGGAGACATAAATGGCATCTGAATTTCCTGTTCTCTAGGACTTCGGGACCAGACTTCTCTCCCTGAGATATGTACTCCTCAGGCCACCAATTTTTTAAATTCTAATTTGTTCATGTCTGCCCTGGGGGCCAAAGGCTGCACCAAAGTAACACGTTTCTCCAGTGCTGCGTTCCTCTTTTTAGTTTATTGCGACCAAAATAAAGTTTTTTTTGATTGATGAAATACTTGTGTGTGTGTTTTCCTTTCAAAAAGCCAGTTTATTTGTGAGCAGGCAGGTACATTTCCCCAAAAATAAGTGAAATCAATAACAAGGGGTACCAACACTAAACAACCTCCTGTAGATTAAAAAATAAAAACAAAATCTCAAAAATACAATAATCTTGTGGTAAGTTTACACACACAAAACTCCCCAAAAAAGGATAAATGAGCAAACTGTCTTTAAAGGAGATTTTTAGGGAATCCAAAAAAAAAGCATCCAAAAAAGAATAAACAAAATCTAAAATTGTGTAGATGTGAAACAAACAAAAATTAGTGTGTGTGACTATGAGCATCAAAAGAAGTTCGTTCTTGCAGCATTGTAAAGAACAAGAGAATGCGCTTGATAAAAGAATTTTTAACATTGCAGCGTGACGAATGTGCTATATCGCTTACGAGCAGTAGTTTTACCTGAACGAGCGCTTCCGTGTCGGAATTTGAATGTGAGCATGCGTGGCACCTTGTCCGTCGGAGTAGGCTACACATGATCGGAGTATGTCCGATCGGACCAGTTTGTCGGAAAATATTTCCAGCAAGTTGGAAAACTTGGTCCGACGGATATTCCGATGGAATCAGTCCGATGCATACCACACACAGTCGGATTATCTGACAACACAGTCCGATAGGACACATTCCGACGGATTCTCCGACCGTGTGTACAATGGCTAAGACAGTTATTTGCACCCACTTCCGTGCATAGACTCCCACAGGAGTCTATGCCTCTTCCTGTCCTGGCGCGCTGTCTGCCTGGACAGACACGGGTCCCAGAGACAGCGCGGACCACTGCTATTGCGCTGCATGACTCGCACATGCGCAGTAGGGAACCAGGGAGTGAAGCCGCAACGCTTCACTTCCTGATTCCCTCACCCAGAATGGCGGCGGCAGCAGCCGAGAGCCGAGCGATCGATCGGCCTCGGCTGCCAACATCGCTGGATCCTGAGACAGGTGAGTGTCCATTTATTAAAAGTCAATAAATGGTGGCTTTTAATCATTTTTAATTATTTATTTTTTTACAGTGAAATCCCTCTTAATATGGCATTAACAGCATCCCAATATGATTCATTATCACTAGAAAAAAATTGCTTTATTTAAGGTATCCTTGGATGTGACACCTTACTTTTGCAGTAGCAGCAACAAAAAATGGTAAACTGTACCCTTCAAAAAATAAAACTTAAAGTGGTTGTAAACCCTTAAAAACCACTTTGACCTACAGGTAAGCCTAGATTAAGGCTTACCTGTAGGTCCAAGAAATATCTCCTAAATCTACACAGTTTAGGAGATATTTGCCAAAACACCGGCACCACTGTCTATGGCGCAGGCGCACTGAACGCGCCGCTGTCAACGGCGATATGCCGCGAGTGGCGGCTCCCGTGTGTATGCGTGGGAGTGACGTCATCGCGGCTTCGTCTAATGACATCGCTGGAGCAGCGAGATCCACTGAGAAGATGGCGGCTCCGTACACAAGTGGACAGCGGTGACTTCGCTGGCTCCTGTGTCAGGTAAGTGACACATAATGGACTACTATGCGATGCATAGTAGTCCATTATGCTTTACCTTTGCAGGGAATCAAAGAGGAAGTAAACCCATCAGGGTTTACTTCCTCTTTAAGCCCTTAACTTCCTACTAAACAGCTTGATTGCATTTATTTGTATGCTTCTCTTTTTTTGCATTACCACACTGAGTTTAATAAAATTTCAAAGCAGATTGCACCAAAGCACTTCAAAACCCCAAACCCACATCTCCAAAACCCCTCCCATCTCTGTATCTCCAGTTATTTCCCAAATATTCAAAATATAGACTTCATGTTTGTGTCTGGTAGAAATTTGCTAGCATGAAGACATACCCAAGAACTTGAATAGATGGAAAAAATAGATTGAAAGATCTGTTTAGTGTAGGCTTCTGCTGCCAACAGGACATCTGCTTGAAGTGTGCCAAACATTTGAATAACAAGTGCACAAAGAAACCCATGGCTATGCACCAAAAAGTTTGATGGGAGCAGCACCTCAATAATACCTGTCAGCAGCAAAATGACAAGGTCTTTGATCACCAAGGGCAAAGATGCCTAAGCATGCTCCCCCTTGAGCCCTGAGCTAGCTCAGCAGCAAGGTTGCAGGTCCTACCCTGTTTGCACACTCCGCCTGAAGATGCCTTCTACCCACACTTTAATCTGGCCCCGACTGCACTTCTCTTCCTCCCTATTTTTTTCTCCCACCCTCCTCTCCCTCCATAATATTCACTATCTTTAACCACTGCAACATCAGTGGCCTCAATGATAGAGAGAGATGTCTGACAAGGTTTTTGAGAAGTTTACCTTATAGCATATCGAGTGTGGAAGAGGGTTAGTATGGGACAATGGTGAGCAGGGACAGGCATAGACATGAACCTTGCCATACATTTCCTAACTCCACCCCAACATCTCTAGTAGCATCCTTTACAAGGCATATGTCTCTCTTCCGCAGGTGTTAGAGTAGAACAAAAATGTTCTTTAACCACTTCAATACAGGTCTTTTATACACCCTTCCATACCAGACCAATTTTTAGCTTTCAGTGCTCTCACACTTTAAATGACAATTACTCAGTCATGCTACACTCCACCCAAACCAAATTTGTATAATTTTTTTCTCACAAACAGAGCTTTCTTTTGGTGGTATTTAATCACCGCTGGATTTTTTTATTTTTTGCAATATAAGCGAAAAAAAGAGAAATAAAAAAAAAAAAACACTTTTTAGTTTCTATTGTAAAATTTTGCAAATAAAACATTTTTCTTCCTAAATTTGGGCCAAAATGTATACTGCTACATATCTTTACCAAAAATAACCCAAATAAGTGTATATTATTTGGTCACTGTGAAAGTTATAGCGTCTAAAACCTATGGTGCAAATCATTGAAAAATGATCACATCTGATCACACCTGATGCACTGAAGGCCTATCTCATTTTTTGAGACCCAACAAGCCAGGAAAGTACAAATACCCCCCAAATTACATATTTTTGGAAAGCAGATATTCCAAGGTATTTAGTAAGAGGCATGGTAAGTTTTGTGAAGTTTTAATTTTATTTTATTTTTATAATTTTTTTTTTTGCACAAAATTTACATAATAACAAGTTATTTCTCTCACACAGCATATGCATACTTGCAATGACACCCCAAAATACATTCTGCTACTCCTCCTGAGTATAGTGATACTACATGTGTGAGGCCCTGGAGCATCAGGTCAATGGAAACGCCCACAAAAGTACCCCATTTTGGAAAGCTAACACCCCAACATAGAATCTATGAGGCATAATGAGTCTTTTGAATGGTTCATTTTTTTTCAGAAGTTTTTGGAAACTGTGGAAAAAAATGAAAACACATTTTTTTATACAAAGTTGTCCATTTATAAGATGTTTCCAAAACATAGCATGTATATAGCAAAACTGACACCCCAAAATGAATTCTGCTACTCCTCCCGATTATGGCGATATCACATGTGTGAGACTTTTACACAGCCTGGCCACATACAGAGGCCCAACATTGAAGTAGCACCGTCCGTTGTTCTAAAAGCATAAATTACACATCTCATTTCTCAACCACATATTACAGTTTTGAAGACCCTGGAGCACCAGGACAATGGACCAGGACAATGGAAACACCCACAAAATGACCCCATTTTGGAAAGCTAACACCCCAACGTATAATCTATGAGGCATAATGAGTCTTTTGCATGGTTCATTTTTTTCCAGAAGTTTTTGGAAACTGTGGGAAAAAAATGAAAACATATCTTTTTTTTATACAAAGTTGTCAATTTATAAGATATTTCAAACACATAGCATGTACATAGCAAAACTGACACCCCAAAATGCATTCTGCTACTCCTCCCAAGTATGGCGTACCACATGTGTGAGACTTTTACACAGCCTGGCCACATACAGAGGCCCAACATTGAAGTAGCACCGTCCGGTGTTCTACAAGCATAAATTACACATCTCATTTCTCAACCACATATTACAGTTTTGAAGACCCTGGAGCACCAGGACAATGGAAACACCCACAAAATGACCCCATTTTGGAAAGCTAACACCCCAACGTATAATCTATGAGGCATAATGAGTCTTTTGCATGTTTCATTTTTTCCAGAAGTTTTTGGAAACTGTGGAAAAAAAATGAAAACACATTTTTTTATACAAAGTTGTCAATTTATGAGATATTTCCAACACATACAGTGGGGATCCAAAGTTTGGGCACCCCAGGTAAAAATGTGTATTATTGTGCATAACGGAACAAAGGAAAGATGGAAAAATCTCCAAATGGCATCAAATTACAGATTAGACATTCTTATAATATGTCAAAAAAAGTTAGATTTTATTTCCATCATTTACACTTTCAAAATTACAGAAAACAAAAAAATGGCATCTGCAAAAGTTTGGGCATCCTGCAGAGTTAATATCTTGTACTGCCCCCTTTGACAAGTATCACAGCTTGTAAACACTTTTTGTAGCCAGCCAAGAGTCTTTCAATTCTTGTTTGAGGTATCTTTGCCCATTCTTCCTTACAAAAGTGTTCCAGTTCTTTTGAGATTTCTGTCACGCACTGCTCTTTTAAGGTCTATCCATAGATTTTCAATAATGTTGAGGTCAGGAGATTGTGAAGGCCATGGCAAAACCTTCAGTTTACGCCTCTTGATGTAATCTCCCGTGGATTTTGAGGTGTGTTTAAGATCATTATCCATATCCATTTGTAGAAGCCACCCTCTCTTTAACTTCAGCTTTTTCACAGATGGCACCAAGTTACCATCTGAAATGTTATTGAATCCATTTTCCTTATACTCATGAAATGTTCCGTGTGCCACTTGCTGCAATACAACCCCAAAGCATGATTGATCCACCCCCATGCTTAACAATTGGACAGAGGTTCTTTTCATTAAATTCTGTGCCCTTTCTTCTCCAAACGTACCTTTGCTCATTCCGGCCAAAAAGTTATATTTTAACCTCATCGGTCCACAGAACTTGTTTCCAAAATGCCTCAGGCTTGTCTATATGTTCATTTGCAAAGTTCAAACGCTGATTTTTGTGGTGAGGATGTAGAAGAGGTTTTCTTCTGATGACTCTTCCATAAAGACCATATTTGTACAAGTATCTCTTTATAGTGGAATAGTGTACCACAACTCCAGTGTCTGCCAGATCTTTCTGGAGTGATCGTGCAGTCAAATGTGGGTTTTGAATTGCTTTTCTCACAATCCTGCGAGCTGTTCTGTCTGATATTTTTCTTGGTCTTCTAGATCTTGCTTTAACTTGCTTTAACTTCCACTGTTCCTGATAACTGCCATTTCTTAATTACATTCTGAACAGAGGATATTGACATCTGAAAACGCTTTGCTATCTTCGTATAGCCTTTTCCAGCTTTGTGAGCGTCAACTATTTTCAGTTTCAGTTTTCTAGACAACTGCTTAGAAGAACCCATGGTGCTGATTGTTGGGGCAAGGTCAGATGAGTCTGGCCATTTAAAACCTTTGAGATTGACATCACCTGGTCTTCCCAGACGATGATTGAGAACAATCCATGACACTGGCAGGTCTCAGCTTTGCAAAGGGGGCAGTGCATGCTATAAATTCTGCAGGGTGCCCAAACTTTTGCAGACGCCATTTTTTTGTTTTCTGTAATTTTGAAAGTCTAAATAATGGAAATAAAATCTAACTTTTTTGATATATTATAAGAATGTCTAATCTGTAATTTGATGCCATTTGGAGATTTTTCCATCTTTTCTTGGCTTTGTTATGCACCTTAATACACATTTTTACCTGGGGTGACCAAACGTTCGATCCCCACTGTAGCATGCACATAGCAAAACTGACACCCCAAAATACATTCTGCTACTCCTCCTGACTAGGGATGAGCCGAACACCCCCCCAGTTCGGTTCGCACCAGAACTTTCGAACGGACCCCAAATTCGTACGAACTTTAGAACCCCATTGAAGTCTATGGGACTCGAACGTTCGAAATTAAAAGTGCTAATTTTAACGGCTAATATGCAAGATGCTGTCCAAAAAAGGGTTTGGGGACCTGGCTCCTGCCCCAGGGGACATGGGTCAATGCTTAAAATGTTTTTAAAAATGGCCGTTTTGGCGGGAGCACTGATTTTAATGACGATTAAAGTGAAAAAAAAGTGAAATATTCCTTTAAATATCGTGCCTGGGGGGTGTCTTTAGTATGCCTGTGAAGTGCCACGTGTTTCCCGTGTTTAGAACAGTCCCTGCACAAAATGAGATTAAACGGAAATAACATCATTTAAAACTGCTTGCGGTTTTAATGTTATATCTTGTTCCTGCAATATGGTTGAAAATCATTGAGAAAAATGGCATGGGTAGCCCTCCCTGCCCATTACCAGCCCCAGTACCCATATTAAAAAAAGGAAATGCGTGTGGCCCCCAGGCCCTATATACTCAGAACAGCAGTATACAGGCGGTGCAAACAAGACAGGGACTGTATAGGTTTGTTGTGTTAAGTTGAATCTGTTTGTAATTTTCAACTGGTACATTTTTAAAGTGTAGCTCCAGTCAAAAAAACTATTTTTAAGCTTTTTGGAAAACATAGGGAAGGGTTATCACCCCTGTATAATTTGTTTTGTCGTCCATCTTTTTTCATCTCACTTGCTGTTGTCTCCTTCCGTTTGCAAGTAGGAGATGTTTGTAAGTTGAATGTTTGAAAGTAGGGGCCTGCCCTATATGCTCTGCAGAAATGGCGGAACAAGGTGTTGGTTTTGCCACAACATTGTAAGCCCTCAAAGTGACTCTTGGTGGGCGCTGGAGCACCCTGCTGTGAATGATTATATCAAGAATTGTAATTACATGCCATTGTTGAACAGTGGTAGAAAAATTGGCCTTTGGTGGTTGTGGTGCTGGTACCACAACACTATAAGTCCTCACAGTTACTCTGGGTGGGCACAGGAACGGGCCCCCTGTGAAATATTATATCAAGAATTGTAATTACATGTCCCTGTTGAACAGGGGCAGAAAAATTGGGCCTTAGGCACTGGTGCTGGTGCCACGACACTGCAACCTCTCCCATATACTCAAATTTTATTGCAGGAATTAGCCCTGCTGCAAAGCATTGCATCAAAAATTGTAATTAAACACCCCTGTTAAACAGGGGCAGAAAAATTGGGCCTTAGGCACTGGTTCTGGTGCCATAACACTGCAACCTCTCCCATATACTCTAGTTTTATTGCAGGAATTAGCCCTGCTGCAAAGCATTGCATCAAAAATTGTAATTAAACGCCCCTGTTAAACAGGGCAGAAAAATTGGGCCTTAGGCACTGGTGCTGGTGCCACCACACTGCAACCTCTCCCATATACTCTAGTTTTATTGCAGGAATTAGCCCTGCTGCAAAGCATTGCATCAAAAATTGTACTTAAACGCCCCTGTTAAACAGGGGCAGAAAAATTGGGCCTTAGGCACTGGTGCTGGTGCCACGACACTGCAACTTCTCCCATATACTCTTGTTTTATTGCAGGAATTAGCCCTGCTGCAAAGCATTGCATCAAAAATTGTACTTAAACGCCCCTGTTAAACAGGGGCAGAAAAATTGGGCCTTAGGCACTGGTGCTGGTGCCACGACACTGCAACCTCTCCCATATACTCTAGTTTTATTGCAGGAATTAGCCCTGCTGCAAAGCATTGCATCAAAAATTGTAATTAAACGCCCCTGTTAAACAGGGGCAGAAAAATTGGGCTGATGGCATCACCCAGAACCAGAAATGTTCTTCCAACATATCAGCGGAGGAGGAAGAGGATAGACAATCAACATAACAGGACAGTCACTCAGCATCAGCATAGGCAGTCTTGAAGGGATGTGATATTTCAAAAAAAATTATTCTGTTACATCAGCTTCAGGCGCTTGGTAGCTGTGGGTGATCCAAGACTGATTCATCTTGATGAAGGTCAGTCGATCAACTGATTCGGTGGACAGGCGCACCCTGTGATCGGTAACAAAGCCACCAGCAGCACTGAAGGTGCGTTCCGAAAGAACGCTGGATGCAGGACAGGCCAGTAGCTCAATTGCATACTGTGCAAGCTCTGGCCAGTGATCCATCCTCAAGACCCAGTAAGCCAGAGGATTTTCGGTGGGAAAGGTGTCCAAGTCTGACCTTGCCCCTAGGTATTCCTGCACCATGTAAATCAGACACTGGCGATGGTTGCTGGAACCGATCATACCTTGGGGCTGCGGACTAAAAAATTGTCTGAAAGCATCAGTCAGACAGCCACCTTCTCCTCCACTCCTTCTGACCGATGCCTCAGCAACACGTTGTCCAGGACCAGGAGTTTGTAACCTCCCAGTCTCTGGGAACGCATTGCACAGACCTTTCTGCAAGGCCTCACGGAGATGTCTTCTCCTCCGCTCCCTCTGCGATGGCAAGATAAGGTCGGCAACCTTACCCTTGTATCGTGGATCAAGGAGAGTGGCCAGACAGTAAGGGACCCTCTCCTTGATCCGAAGAATACGAGGATCCTTCCGCAGGCTTTGCAGGATCAGGGAGGCCATGCAGCGTAGGTTAGCTGAGGCATTCAGTCCGGAGTCCTCTGGGTCACTAAGGACAACATGATCCGCAGCTACCTCCTCCCAGCCACGTACAAGTCCACGGGTTTCTTGGGACTGTAAATCATCCCTACAAGACTGCTGCTGCTGATGCTGAGTGCCAGCCTCCACCTCCATGCTGACACAATCATCCTCCTCCTCCTCTTCCTCCTCCTCATCCTCTTCCTGTGTGATGGGTGGCACAGCAGGAACACTGTCTGGATAAAGGGGGCCTTGAGAGGCAAGGAAGTCCTCCTCTTCCTGACTCTGTTCTGCCTCAAGTGCCCTGTCCATTATTCCACGCAGCGTATGCTCCAAGAGGTGGACAAGAGGTACAGTGTCACTGATGCATGCACTGTCACTGCTCACCATCCTTGTGGCCTCCTCAAATGGTGACAAAATAGTGCATGCATCCCTGATCATGCCCCACTGGCGTGGTGAGAAAAAACCGAGCTCCCCTGACCCTGTCCTGGTGCTGTAGTCGCACAAGTACTCATTGATGGCCCTCTGCTGCGTGTGCAGCCACTGCAGCATGGCCAACGTTGAGTTACACCTGGTGGGCATGTCACATATAAGGCGGTTTTTGGGCAGGTTCAACTCCTTTTGGAGCTCAGCCAGCCGAGCACAGGCATTAAATGATCGGCGGAAATGCACACAGACTTTCCTGGCCTGCTTCAGGACATCCTGTAAGCCCGGGTACCTGCCCAAGAACCACTGCACCACCAGGTTAAGGACGGGAGCTACACAGGGCACATGGGTCGGTTGTCCCTGTCGGAGGGGGGAGAGGAGGTTGGTGCCATTGTCGCAAACCACCATTCCTGGCTTAAGCTGGCGTGGCGTCAACCACCTCTCGGCCTGCCCCTGCAGAGCCGACAAAACATCCGCCCCAGTGTGGCTCCTGTCCCCCAAACAAACCAGCGCAAGCACGGCCTGGCATTGTTTTGCCTGCGTACTTGCGTAGCCCCTGGAACGCCTACGGAGCACCGCTGGTTCTGAGGACAGAGCACTGGAAGAGGCAATGGAGGAAGAAGAAGAAGAGGGGGGGGTGGAGGAGAGAGGGGTGTCACAACCAATAGTCGCTTTTTGGAGGCGTGGTGGCGGAACAACCTCCAACACTACTGCACCTTGTCCTGCATCCTTCCCAGCTGCCAGAAGAGTGACCCAATGGGCCGTGAAAGACAGGTAACGTCCCTGTCCATGCCTGCTGGACCATGAGTCAGTGGTAATATGCACCTTACCACTGACCACCCTGTCCAGCGAGGCAAGGACATTGCCTTCCACATGCCGGTAGAGAGCCGGAATCACCTTCCGTGATAGAAAGTGGTGTTTGGGGACCTGCCACTGAGGAACCGCACATTGTACAAACTCACGGAAGGGGGCCGAGTCTACCAACTGAAAAGGCAGCAGTTGAAGTGCTAGAAATGTAGCCAAGCTAGCATTCAACCGCTGGGCATGTGGATGGCTGGGAGTGAACTTGTTTCGCTGGTCCAGCAGCTGGGGCAGGGACATTTGCCTGCTATAATCGGACGTGGGTGTACTGCTAGCAGAGTGCCCGGAAGCACTTGGCTGTGACACACCTAATTCTACACCTTCATTCCTCTCAGAGCAGGTTTCAGAGGGGACTGAAGGTCTAGTGGGGTTGGAGATGCCAGTTGATGAGGAGCAAGGAGAGGTCCGCTTTGTTCTTTGGTGTGGGTCTTTGAGGTACGCTTGCCAACGAACTGCATGGCAGGTCAACACATGTCTGGTCAAGCATGTGGTGCCCAAGCGGCTGATGTTTTGGCCACGCGAGATACGCTTGAGACATATGTTGCAAATAGCAGAGGTGCGATCTGATGCACTCGTCTCAAAAAAGGCCCACACCAAAGAACTTTTAGAATAACGCGCAGAGGCAGCGCCCTGCACAGGCGGAGCTCTGCGGTGTGATTCAGTCGAGGTGCTGTCCCTAAGCTGGCCCCCGGAGGGCATCCTGCCTCGTTGGACATGTGCCTCCTCCTCCTCCTCCTCCTCCTCTCTCCTACCAGGCACCCACGTGGAGTCAGTGCCCTCACCATCCCCTCCCTCTTCATCGCCGTAGCAAACCTGGCAATATGCTGCAGCTTGTGGAACATGACTGCCAGATTGCTGTCCTTCTTGAGCATCCCCTCTCTCTGCATTCACGCTACTGCCTTCCTCTAGCTGAGTGTCATCATCAGAGCCTACAAAACACTGGGCATCCTCCTGGAGCATGTACCCAACACTGTGCTCAAAGAGTTCAGGAGACTCCTCAGGAGGACGTGGTGGGTCTAGGGAAGGAGTCACTGATGATGACATTGAGAGGAGGGAAGACAATGCGTTGGCAGCTGCTTTGCTAGTACCCTGAGACTGGGTGAGAGAGGATGAGGAGGATGAAGAGGGCTTGGTCATCCACTCTACCAAGTCGTTGGCATGTTGCGGTTCAACATGTCCAGCTGCCGAAAAGAAGGACAAGCGTGTCCCATGGCCACGTGCTGATGACAATGCACCGCGTCCACGACCAGCACTGTGGTCTCTAGACACAGAGCCTGCTTACCCTCTTTTTTATCGGCTCGCGCCTGTCTGCCTCTCCTTGCTGGCCTTCCAGACATGGTAATGGCCTGAAGGGAGTTGGGTAAAACAGCAGTTGGGTAGTGTATATTGTGCTGGAGGCACACAACACCCACTAAATCCTGCAGATGCCTTTATTATAGAACACCAGAGATAAAGGGGTATACTGTACTGGAGGCACACAACACCCACTAAGCCCTGCAGATGGCTCTATTAGAGAACAGCAATAAAGGGTAGATACAGGTGTATATTGTGCTGGAGGCACACAACACCCACTAACTCCTGCAGATGCCTTTATTATAGAACACCAGAGATAAAGGGGTATACTGAAATGGAGTCACACAACACCCACTAAGCCCTGCAGATGGCTCTATTAGAGAACAGCAATAAAGGGTAGATACAGGTGTATATTGTGCTGGAGGCACACAACACCCACTAACTCCTGCAGATGCCTTTATTATAGAACACCAGAGATAAAGGGGTATACTGTAATGGAGTCACACAACACCCACTAAGCCCTGCAGATGGCTCTATTAGAGAACAGCAATAAAGGGTAGATACAGGTGTATATTGTGCTGGAGGCACAAAACACCCACTAACTCCTGCAGATGCCTTTATTATAGAACACCAGAGATAAAGGGGTATATACAGATGTATACTGTGCTGTGCTGGAGGCACACACAACTTCCAATAACTCCTGCAGATGGCAGATGGCTCAAATAGAGAAGAGCTATGTAGGTGGATATAGCGGTGTGCACTGGGTACAGAGCACGCAGACAGCACGCACAAGCTCCTAACACTACTGACTGCAAGCTCTATTATAAAAGATAGATCACTAGCTATATGGTGAGGTGAATATAGCGGTGTATACTGCGGTCAGGGCACGCAGACAACAACCAGACAACAACCTGCCTGTGGCCAATCATGGCTCTCCTCGCTGCTGGCGCTGTGATTGGCCAAGCATGCGGGGTCACAGTGCATACTTGGCCAATCATGAGCCAGCAATGCACTGCGATGACGCAGTGCATTGTGGGCCGTGAGCGCCACACGAATTTGGCGCAAACGGCCCATAATGTTCGGAATTCACCGAATGGGCAAACAGCTGATGTTCGAGTTGAACGTGTGTTCGACTCGAACACGAAGCTCATCCCTATTGCCGAGTCTTCTCTCCCCTATGAGAATGTAAACAAAGAATAATTAGCACACAGAGGGCAGAAATAGGAATTTGAAACATTGCCTGGAAGTGTTTTACAATTGTGTTTTTGGGCCGTTTTACAAGGTGAGAACATTATTGGGTACACTTTGTAAAGCTGGAATACTTCCCTACAGAACTATGTTTCATACGAACGAACGAAACCATGAACTTGAAAGTGGCCATTTTAAAATGCACAAGATGAAATCAAAGCACATGGAGCATGTATGCAAGCAAGAATAATCATATGAACACACAACAACTACTTACTTTTTTTAAGAACACGCTTGATCCTTAGGTACTGCTCGTGCTCCCTCAGTTTTAGGTCTGACCAGCGTTTTCTCAGTTGATCCTTGGATCGGTGTACCCCAAAATTCTTATGAAGACTCTTCACAACTTTATTCATGATCTTGGCCTTTCTGATATTTGGGCTTGGGTAAGGTCCATACTTCCCATCATAGTCAGTCCTGTTCAATATGTCGACCATCTCCAACATCTCTCCAAAAGACATATTTGAGGCCTTAAATCTTGTCTTTCTGGATCGGGACGTTTCAGGCTCCGGGCTTTCCTCACCCTCCTCCTCGTTAGTGGAACTATTATTAGTGCGCACCTGCGTTCTCTCCGCCATGTGCTCTCCCCACTGCGCCGGAAGCGAAGGGGTGGGGAATAGTCTAGAAAGAACGTCAGGGGCGGGCGGAGTTTCACGCATGCGCACTGTATATTAAACGCAACACGCGTGTATCATCCGTACGATCTGGGAAGAGAGTGAGGCGCGGACGTGACGAACGTGCAAACGAAGGTAAAATTTTTAACTTGGTGCTTCACTAGACTAGACTGCTTCTATATAGGCCGATGTTGGGACAAGATTAGGAGGGTTTTTAATGGTATTATTAGTATTTGAGGGTTTGTCTTGTGTTGTGTCTTGCAGACAATATGGATCCATTACAAAATGAAAATGTTACGGGGCTATTCATAGAACTCTACAAGGAGATGCACCTGCCTGTGGCAGTTCCACAACAAGTTTTATGCTGATATAACAAAGAGGAACGCAGCGCTGGAGAAACTGCTTTCTTTGGTGTGGATCATGGTCCCCACAGCAGACATGGCCTATCTGAATAGGAAAATTGGGGCCATGAGGATTACATATTTCAGGGAGAGAAAGAAGCACCTGGAATCCTTGAGAGCAGGAGATACAGATGCCGTTTATTACCCCAGGATGGTTCATTTTGACAGGCTGCATTTTCTGGTAGACCAGGGGGTACCCAGGCCACCACTCAGGCCACCACTCTCCAGTTTTCCTTCAAGGCATCCTTCACCCCCAGCTGAGGCTTCCAACGTCCAACCTGGGCCTTCCAGGCAGCAACATGTGGTGGGGCCCAGCTTGAGACAGGTATTGCATTGTTGAACATATTTCTTGTGTTACATTTATTGATGTTAACTAGATGTTCTTATTGATCAGTAAGTTGTGATTTATCAAAGTGGTTTACATCTCAAGAGACAGTAGTGACCAAAAATTATTGGGACGGGAAAGAAAAATGCTGGGCTCAGAATGATAGTCTGTTCTATTTGATAACATTCAATTTGCAAAAGCCAGGAGCACAAAATGGTGTGATTGATGAGCAAAAAACTAAAACTATGTCCCCTTTTCATACACAGGAAGACCTCAGTCGGGGGGAGGCTGTGGCAAGTGGCAGCCAGGAGGTCGACCAACGCCCTCCTCCTCGTGCCCCAACTACAGGAGCCCAGCCACAGCCTCGAAGGATGCCTGGAGGGAAGTGGCCAAGGAAGACGAGTGAGTGATGGCCTGGGTTCAGTCTGGTCTGCCAGAAGATGCAGCCTCTTGAAGATCCACATCCTGGAGACATAAATGGCATCTGAATTTCCTGTTCTCTAGGACTTCGGGACCAGACTTCTCTCCCTGAGATATGTACTCCTCAGGCCACCAATTTTTTAAATTCTAATTTGTTCATGTCTGCCCTGGGGGCCAAAGGCTGCACCAAAGTAACACGTTTCTCCAGTGCTGCGTTCCTCTTTTTAGTTTATTGCGACCAAAATAAAGTTTTTTTTGATTGATGAAATACTTGTGTGTGTGTTTTCCTTTCAAAAAGCCAGTTTATTTGTGAGCAGGCAGGTACATTTCCCCAAAAATAAGTGAAATCAATAACAAGGGGTACCAACACTAAACAACCTCCTGTAGATTAAAAAATAAAAACAAAATCTCAAAAATACAATAATCTTGTGGTAAGTTTACACACACAAAACTCCCCAAAAAAGGATAAATGAGCAAACTGTCTTTAAAGGAGATTTTTAGGGAATCCAAAAAAAAAGCATCCAAAAAAGAATAAACAAAATCTAAAATTGTGTAGATGTGAAACAAACAAAAATTAGTGTGTGTGACTATGAGCATCAAAAGAAGTTCGTTCTTGCAGCATTGTAAAGAACAAGAGAATGCGCTTGATAAAAGAATTTTTAACATTGCAGCGTGACGAATGTGCTATATCGCTTACGAGCAGTAGTTTTACCTGAACGAGCGCTTCCGTGTCGGAATTTGAATGTGAGCATGCGTGGCACCTTGTCCGTCGGAGTAGGCTACACATGATCGGAGTATGTCCGATCGGACCAGTTTGTCGGAAAATATTTCCAGCAAGTTGGAAAACTTGGTCCGACGGATATTCCGATGGAATCAGTCCGATGCATACCACACACAGTCGGATTATCTGACAACACAGTCCGATAGGACACATTCCGACGGATTCTCCGACCGTGTGTACAATGGCTAAGACAGTTATTTGCACCCACTTCCGTGCATAGACTCCCACAGGAGTCTATGCCTCTTCCTGTCCTGGCGCGCTGTCTGCCTGGACAGACACGGGTCCCAGAGACAGCGCGGACCACTGCTATTGCGCTGCATGACTCGCACATGCGCAGTAGGGAACCAGGGAGTGAAGCCGCAACGCTTCACTTCCTGATTCCCTCACCCAGAATGGCGGCGGCAGCAGCCGAGAGCCGAGCGATCGATCGGCCTCGGCTGCCAACATCGCTGGATCCTGAGACAGGTGAGTGTCCATTTATTAAAAGTCAATAAATGGTGGCTTTTAATCATTTTTAATTATTTATTTTTTTACAGTGAAATCCCTCTTAATATGGCATTAACAGCATCCCAATATGATTCATTATCACTAGAAAAAAATTGCTTTATTTAAGGTATCCTTGGATGTGACACCTTACTTTTGCAGTAGCAGCAACAAAAAATGGTAAACTGTACCCTTCAAAAAATAAAACTTAAAGTGGTTGTAAACCCTTAAAAACCACTTTGACCTACAGGTAAGCCTAGATTAAGGCTTACCTGTAGGTCCAAGAAATATCTCCTAAATCTACACAGTTTAGGAGATATTTGCCAAAACACCGGCACCACTGTCTATGGCGCAGGCGCACTGAACGCGCTGCTGTCAACGGCGATATGCCGCGAGTGGCGGCTCCCGTGTGTATGCGTGGGAGTGACGTCATCGCGGCTTCGTCTAATGACATCGCTGGAGCAGCGAGATCCACTGAGAAGATGGCGGCTCCGTACACAAGTGGACAGCGGTGACTTCGCTGGCTCCTGTGTCAGGTAAGTGACACATAATGGACTACTATGCGATGCATAGTAGTCCATTATGCTTTACCTTTGCAGGGAATCAAAGAGGAAGTAAACCCATCAGGGTTTACTTCCTCTTTAAGCCCTTAACTTCCTACTAAACAGCTTGATTGCATTTATTTGTATGGTTCTCTTTTTTTGCATTACCACACTGAGTTTAATAAAATTTCAAAGCAGATTGCACCAAAGCACTTCAAAACCCCAAACCCACATCTCCAAAACCCCTCCCATCTCTGTATCTCCAGTTATTTCCCAAATATTCAAAATATAGACTTCATGTTTGTGTCTGGTAGAAATTTGCTAGCATGAAGACATACCCAAGAACTTGAATAGATGGAAAAAATAGATTGAAAGATCTGTTTAGTGTAGGCTTCTGCTGCCAACAGGACATCTGCTTGAAGTGTGCCAAACATTTGAATAACAAGTGCACAAAGAAACCCATGGCTATGCACCAAAAAGTTTGATGGGAGCAGCACCTCAATAATACCTGTCAGCAGCAAAATGACAAGGTCTTTGATCACCAAGGGCAAAGATGCCTAAGCATGCTCCCCCTTGAGCCCTGAGCTAGCTCAGCAGAAAGGTTGCAGGTCCTACCCTGTTTGCACACTCCGCCTGAAGATGCCTTCTACCCACACTTTAATCTGGCCCCGACTGCACTTCTCTTCCTCCCTATTTTTTTCTCCCACCCTCCTCTCCCTCCATAATATTCACTATCTTTAACCACTGCAACATCAGTGGCCTCAATGATAGAGAGAGATGTCTGACAAGGTTTTTGAGAAGTTTACCTTATAGCATATCGAGTGTGGAAGAGGGTTAGTATGGGACAATGGTGAGCAGGGACAGGCATAGACATGAACCTTGCCATACATTTCCTAACTCCACCCCAACATCTCTAGTAGCATCCTTTACAAGGCATATGTCTCTCTTCCGCAGGTGTTAGAGTAGAACAAAAATGTTCTTTAACCACTTCAATACAGGTCTTTTATACACCCTTCCATACCAGACCAATTTTTAGCTTTCAGTGCTCTCACACTTTAAATGACAATTACTCAGTCATGCTACACTCCACCCAAACCAAATTTGTATAATTTTTTTCTCACAAACAGAGCTTTCTTTTGGTGGTATTTAATCACCGCTGGATTTTTTTATTTTTTGCAATATAAGCGAAAAAAAGAGAAATAAAAAAAAAAAAACACTTTTTAGTTTCTATTGTAAAATTTTGCAAATAAAACATTTTTCTTCCTAAATTTGGGCCAAAATGTATACTGCTACATATCTTTACCAAAAATAACCCAAATAAGTGTATATTATTTGGTCACTGTGAAAGTTATAGCGTCTAAAACCTATGGTGCAAATCATTGAAAAATGATCACATCTGATCACACCTGATGCACTGAAGGCCTATCTCATTTTTTGAGACCCAACAAGCCAGGAAAGTACAAATACCCCCCAAATTACATATTTTTGGAAAGCAGATATTCCAAGGTATTTAGTAAGAGGCATGGTAAGTTTTGTGAAGTTTTAATTTTATTTTATTTTTATAATTTTTTTTTTTGCACAAAATTTACATAATAACAAGTTATTTCTCTCACACAGCATATGCATACTTGCAATGACACCCCAAAATACATTCTGCTACTCCTCCTGAGTATAGTGATACTACATGTGTGAGGCCCTGGAGCATCAGGTCAATGGAAACGCCCACAAAAGTACCCCATTTTGGAAAGCTAACACCCCAACATAGAATCTATGAGGCATAATGAGTCTTTTGAATGGTTCATTTTTTTTCAGAAGTTTTTGGAAACTGTGGAAAAAAATGAAAACACATTTTTTTATACAAAGTTGTCCATTTATAAGATGTTTCCAAAACATAGCATGTATATAGCAAAACTGACACCCCAAAATGAATTCTGCTACTCCTCCCGATTATGGCGATATCACATGTGTGAGACTTTTACACAGCCTGGCCACATACAGAGGCCCAACATTGAAGTAGCACCGTCCGTTGTTCTAAAAGCATAAATTACACATCTCATTTCTCAACCACATATTACAGTTTTGAAGACCCTGGAGCACCAGGACAATGGACCAGGACAATGGAAACACCCACAAAATGACCCCATTTTGGAAAGCTAACACCCCAACGTATAATCTATGAGGCATAATGAGTCTTTTGCATGGTTCATTTTTTTCCAGAAGTTTTTGGAAACTGTGGGAAAAAAATGAAAACATATCTTTTTTTTATACAAAGTTGTCAATTTATAAGATATTTCAAACACATAGCATGTACATAGCAAAACTGACACCCCAAAATGCATTCTGCTACTCCTCCCAAGTATGGCGTACCACATGTGTGAGACTTTTACACAGCCTGGCCACATACAGAGGCCCAACATTGAAGTAGCACCGTCCGGTGTTCTACAAGCATAAATTACACATCTCATTTCTCAACCACATATTACAGTTTTGAAGACCCTGGAGCACCAGGACAATGGAAACACCCACAAAATGACCCCATTTTGGAAAGCTAACACCCCAACGTATAATCTATGAGGCATAATGAGTCTTTTGCATGTTTCATTTTTTCCAGAAGTTTTTGGAAACTGTGGAAAAAAAATGAAAACACATTTTTTTATACAAAGTTGTCAATTTATGAGATATTTCCAACACATACAGTGGGGATCCAAAGTTTGGGCACCCCAGGTAAAAATGTGTATTATTGTGCATAACGGAACAAAGGAAAGATGGAAAAATCTCCAAATGGCATCAAATTACAGATTAGACATTCTTATAATATGTCAAAAAAAGTTAGATTTTATTTCCATCATTTACACTTTCAAAATTACAGAAAACAAAAAAATGGCATCTGCAAAAGTTTGGGCATCCTGCAGAGTTAATATCTTGTACTGCCCCCTTTGACAAGTATCACAGCTTGTAAACACTTTTTGTAGCCAGCCAAGAGTCTTTCAATTCTTGTTTGAGGTATCTTTGCCCATTCTTCCTTACAAAAGTGTTCCAGTTCTTTTGAGATTTCTGTCACGCACTGCTCTTTTAAGGTCTATCCATAGATTTTCAATAATGTTGAGGTCAGGAGATTGTGAAGGCCATGGCAAAACCTTCAGTTTACGCCTCTTGATGTAATCTCCCGTGGATTTTGAGGTGTGTTTAAGATCATTATCCATATCCATTTGTAGAAGCCACCCTCTCTTTAACTTCAGCTTTTTCACAGATGGCACCAAGTTACCATCTGAAATGTTATTGAATCCATTTTCCTTATACTCATGAAATGTTCCGTGTGCCACTTGCTGCAATACAACCCCAAAGCATGATTGATCCACCCCCATGCTTAACAATTGGACAGAGGTTCTTTTCATTAAATTCTGTGCCCTTTCTTCTCCAAACGTACCTTTGCTCATTCCGGCCAAAAAGTTATATTTTAACCTCATCGGTCCACAGAACTTGTTTCCAAAATGCCTCAGGCTTGTCTATATGTTCATTTGCAAAGTTCAAACGCTGATTTTTGTGGTGAGGATGTAGAAGAGGTTTTCTTCTGATGACTCTTCCATAAAGACCATATTTGTACAAGTATCTCTTTATAGTGGAATAGTGTACCACAACTCCAGTGTCTGCCAGATCTTTCTGGAGTGATCGTGCAGTCAAATGTGGGTTTTGAATTGCTTTTCTCACAATCCTGCGAGCTGTTCTGTCTGATATTTTTCTTGGTCTTCTAGATCTTGCTTTAACTTGCTTTAACTTCCACTGTTCCTGATAACTGCCATTTCTTAATTACATTCTGAACAGAGGATATTGACATCTGAAAACGCTTTGCTATCTTCGTATAGCCTTTTCCAGCTTTGTGAGCGTCAACTATTTTCAGTTTCAGTTTTCTAGACAACTGCTTAGAAGAACCCATGGTGCTGATTGTTGGGGCAAGGTCAGATGAGTCTGGCCATTTAAAACCTTTGAGATTGACATCACCTGGTCTTCCCAGACGATGATTGAGAACAATCCATGACACTGGCAGGTCTCAGCTTTGCAAAGGGGGCAGTGCATGCTATAAATTCTGCAGGGTGCCCAAACTTTTGCAGACGCCATTTTTTTGTTTTCTGTAATTTTGAAAGTCTAAATAATGGAAATAAAATCTAACTTTTTTGATATATTATAAGAATGTCTAATCTGTAATTTGATGCCATTTGGAGATTTTTCCATCTTTTCTTGGCTTTGTTATGCACCTTAATACACATTTTTACCTGGGGTGACCAAACGTTCGATCCCCACTGTAGCATGCACATAGCAAAACTGACACCCCAAAATACATTCTGCTACTCCTCCTGACTAGGGATGAGCCGAACACCCCCCCAGTTCGGTTCGCACCAGAACTTTCGAACGGACCCCAAATTCGTACGAACTTTAGAACCCCATTGAAGTCTATGGGACTCGAACGTTCGAAATTAAAAGTGCTAATTTTAACGGCTAATATGCAAGATGCTGTCCAAAAAAGGGTTTGGGGACCTGGCTCCTGCCCCAGGGGACATGGGTCAATGCCTAGAATGTTTTTAAAAATGGCCGTTTTGGCGGGAGCACTGATTTTAATGACGATTAAAGTGAAAAAAAAGTGAAATATTCCTTTAAATATCGTGCCTGGGGGGTGTCTGTAGTATGCCTGTGAAGTGCCATGTGTTTCCCATGTTTAGAATAGTCCCTGCACAAAATGACATTAAACGGAAATAACATCATTTAAAACTGCTTGCAGTTTTAATGTTATATCTGGTTCCTGTAATATGGTTGAAAATCATTGAGAAAAATGGCATGGGTAGCCCTCCCTGCCCATTACCAGCCCCTTTGGGTCTTGTACGCATATTAAGGGGAACCCCGTACCCATATTAAAAAAAGGAAATGCGTGTGGCCCACATGCCCTATATACTCAGAACAGCAGTATACAGGCGGTGCAAACAAGACAGGGACTGTGTAGGTTTGTTGTATTAAGTTGAATGTGTTTGTAATTTTCAACTGGTACATTTTTAAAGTGTAGCTCCAGTCAAAAAAACTATTTTAAGCTTTTTGCAAAAACACCCCTGTATAATTTGTTTTGTCGTCCATCTTTTTTCATCTCACTTGCTGTTGTCTCCTTCCGTTTGTAAGTAGGAGATGTTTGTAAGTTGGATGTTTGAAAGTAGGGGCCTGCCCTATATGCTCTGCAGAAATGGCGGAACAAGGTGTTGGTTTTGCCACAACATTGTAAGCCCTCAAAGTGACTCTTGGTGGGCGCTGGAGCACCCTGCTGTGAACGATTATATCAAGAATTGTAATTACATGCCATTGTTGAACAGTGGTAGAAAAATTGACCTTTGGTGGTTGTGGTGCTGGTGCCACAACACTATAAGTCCTCACAATTACTCTGGGTGGGCACAGGAACGGGCCCTCCTGTGAAATATTATATCAAGAATTGTAATTACATGTCCCTGTTAAACAGGGGCAGAAAAATTGGGCCTTAGGCACTGGTTCTGGTGCCACGACACTGCAACCTCTCCCATATACTCTAGTTTTATTGCAGGAATTAGCCCTGCTGCAAAGCATTGCATCAAAAATTGTAATTAAACGCCCCTGTTAAACAGGGGCAGAACAATTGGGCCTTAGGCACTGGTGCTGGTGCCACCACACTGCAACCTCTCCCATATACTCTAGTTTTATTGCAGGAATTAGCCCTGCTGCAACTCATTGCATCAAAAATTGTAATTAAACGCACCTGTTAAACAGGGGCAGAACAATTGGGCCTTAGGCACTGGTGCTGGTGCCACGACACTGCAACCTCTCCCATATACTCTAGTTTTATTGCAGGAATTAGCCCTGCTGCAAAGCATTGCATCAAAAATTGTAATTAAACGCCCCTGTTAAACAGGGGCAGAAAAATTGGGCTGATGGCATCACCCAGAACCAGAAATGTTCTTCCAACATATCAGCGGAGGAGAAAGAGGATAGACAATCAACATAACAGGACAGTCACTCAGCATCAGCATAGGCAGTCTTGAAGGGATGTAATATTTCAAAAAAAATTATTCGGTTACATCAGCTTCAGGTGCTTGGTAGCTGTGGGTGATCCAAGACTGATTCATCATGATGAAGGTCAGTCGATCAACTGATTCAGTGGACAGGCGCACCCTGTGATCGGTAACAAAGCCACCAGCAGCACTGAAGGTGCGTTCCGAAAGAACGCTGGATGCAGGACAGGCCAGTAGCTCAATTGCATACTGTGCAAGCTCTGGCCAGTGATCCATCCTCAAGACCCAGTAAGCCAGAGGATTTTCGGTGGGAAAGGTGTCCAAGTCTGACCTTGCCCCTAGGTATTCCTGCTCCATGTAAATCAGACACTGGCGATGGTTGCTGGAACCGATCATACCTTGGGGCTGCGGACTAAAAAATTGTCTGAAAGCATCAGTCAGACGGCCACCTTCTCCACCGCTCCTTCTGACCGATGCCTCAGCAACACGTTGTCCAGGACCAGGAGTTTGTAACCTTCCAGTCTCTGGGAACGCGTTGCACAGACCTTTCTGCAAGGCCTCCCAGAGATGTCTCATCCTCTGCTCCCTCTGCGATGGCAAGATAAGGTCGGCAACCTTACCCTTGTAGATTAGGGTATCCCCGCGCTATCACCAAGGGCCTAAGCTATTTGTAAGGGTAGGTTGCAGCAAACCACCGGCAGAGGTATACAGGAAGGAACAGGAGGAACTAGGATACCGGAAGTGACGTTCACAACACGAGCGGAACGCTCGTTCGTTTTTAAAGCTGTGTTTTTACTACCTGTTTGTGAGTACCTTTTCAATACATTTCTTTAATAAAATTTACGAACGTACTTCACCATCGGAGTATACCTCTCTCTTTCCTATGAGACCTTTGTGGTTGGTATTGAGGCTTAAGATCCATATGGAAACTATCTGAGGTGAAAAATTCCAGCCGAGGGGGCCAGTAGCCATCTACCAGGAATTAGGGCATAACCCCTGGACCCTGTCGTTTGTTTGGTTTGCTGTTTACCTTACAGCAGTAAGGTAAGGGGCCACTCTACCTGGCACCTGTTTTTGAGAAGCACTGAATAAGCCACTGGTCACTTTACCCATTTCAGCTCACATATAGACTCTATTATTTTCTTTCTTCTTATTAAGAAGATCACTGAAAAATAACCACTGGTCACCGTATTTTATTTAATTTCACCAAAGACTTTATTACATAGCTTTCTTGTTTAAGCATGCATTGTGTGTTGCACGTTTTAGTATAAGGAAAAATATTTTATGAGTTTTTATCTTGGAGATATTCATTTGAATATTCAAAGCACATGACACTTTTGGTTTATGATTTGTAACAGATTGGATATTTTGTTTCATTGATTATTCAAGGATTAATCTGTTGGAGATACTTCACAGTTTTGGATTATTTTCATATTTTTTATTGTGCATAATATTTAATTGTACAACATTGGAGTTCTTATATATTTTTTTCTATCACATATATTTACCCAAAAGGAACAAATACCACTCAATAGAAGGAGACACTGCTCTCGGGAGTGGGTCACTAATTAACACTGCTATCTTTCACATAAGCACAAGGCACTTTAATTTTAATTTAGTATAGTTTAGCCTAACGATTTCAGGTAGTGCAACACCATCTACCATTATCTATTATCACTTAATAACATTGTTATTATTCACATAAGCATAAGGCACTTTAATTTTAATTCAGTTCAGGTAGCGCAACACCATTTATTTGATTTTTAAATAACCTTACCCTTGTACCGTGGATCAAGGAGAGTGGCCAGCCAGTAAGGGTCCCTCTCCTTGATCTGAAGAATACGAGGATCCTTCCGCAGGCTTTGCAGGATCAGGGAGGCCATGCAGGGTAGGTTAGCTGAGGCATTCGGTCTGGAGTCCTCTGGGTCACTAAGGACAACATGATCCGCAGCTACCTCCTCCCAGCCACGTACAAGTCCACGGGTTTCTTGGGACTGTAAATCATCCCTACAAGACTGCTGCTGCTGCTGATGCTGAGTGCCTGCCTCCACCTCCATGCTGACACAATCATCCTCCTCCTCCTCTTCCTCCTCCTCATCCTCTTCCTGTGTGATGGGTGGCACAGCAGGAACACTGTCTGGATAAAGGGGCCTTGAGAGGCAAGGAAATCCTCCTCTTCCTGCCTCTGTTCTGCCTCAAGTGCCCTGTCCATTATTCCACGCAGCATATGCTCCAAGAGGTGGACAAGAGGTATAGTGTCACTGATGCATGCACTGTCACTGCTCACCATCCTTGTGGCCTCCTCAAATGGTGACAGGACAGTGCATGCATCCCTGATCATGCCCCACTGGCGTGGTGAGAAAAAACCAAGCTCCCCTGACCCTGTCCTGGTGCTGTAGTCACACAGGTACAGTGGTGTGAAAAAGTGTTTGCCCCCTTCCTCATTTCCTGTTCCTTTGCATGTTTGTCACACTTAAGTGTTTCGGAACATCAAACCAATTTAAACAATAGTCAAGGACAACACAAGTAAACACAAAATGCAATTTGTAAATGAAGGTGTTTATTATTAAAGGTGAAAAAAAATCCAAACCATCATGGCCCTGTGTGAAAAAGTGATTGCCCCCTAAACCTAATAACTGGTTGGGCCACCCTTAGCAGCAACAACTGCAACCAAGCGTTTGCGATAATGTGCAATGAGGCTTTTACAACGTCCTGGAGGAATTTTGGCCCACTCATCTTTGCAGAATTGTCCTAATTCAGTTACATTAGAGGGTTTTCGAGCATGAACGGCCTTTTTAAGGTCATACCACAACATCTCAATAGGATTCAGGTCAGGACTTTGGCTAGGCCACTCCAAAGTCTTCATTTTGTTTTTCTTCAGCCATTCGGTGGTGGACTTGCTGGTGTGTTTAGGATCATTGTCCTGCTGCAGAACCCAAGTTCGTTTCAGCTTGAGTACACGAACAGATGGTCGGACATTCTCCTTCAGGATCTCTTGGTAGACAGCAGAATTCATAGTTCCTTTTATCACGGCAAGTCTTCCAGGTCCTGAAGCAGCAAAACAGCCCCAGACCATCACACTACCACCACCATATTTTACTGTTGGTATAATGTTCTTTTTATGAAATGCAGTGTTCCTTCTAGGCCAGATATACTTGGACACACACCTTCCAAAGAGTTCCACTTTTGTCTCATCGGTCCACAGAATGTTGTCCCAAAAGTCTTGGGTAGGGATGAGCTTCGTGTTCGAGTCGAACACATGTTCGACTCGAACATCGGTCGTTCGTGCGTTCGCCGAATTCCGAACGTTTGGGCCGTTCGCGGCAAAATTCGTGTGGCCCACAATGCATTGCGATGGCGCAATGCATTGCTGTCTCACGATTGGCCAAGCATGCACTGTGACCCCGCATGCTTGGCCAATCGCAGCGCCAGTAGCGGGAAGAGCAATGGTTGGCCACAGGCATCCTGCCTGTGGCCAATCATAGCTCAGACAG
The DNA here is from genome assembly GCF_037356315.1 of Lithobates pipiens. Lineage (NCBI taxonomy): Eukaryota > Metazoa > Chordata > Amphibia > Anura > Ranidae > Lithobates > Lithobates pipiens. The sequence continues at coordinate 230,272,179 of NW_027507758.1, forward strand.
TGTAGTGCACGCCCCACACTATATAAAGCTGCCTTTCAGGCGGCCTCGTGTAGTGTTTGTTAGCATCTGAAGCAGTGGGTGTTCTGTGTACCTTCAACACAGTTACACACCAATCGTTTTTGGCTGATTTACTATTTTGCTCTTGTGTAGTGGTTACTGTCTGTGCCCTGACCGCAGTATACACCACTATATTCACCTCACCTATATAGCTAGTGATCTAGCTTTAATAATAGAGCTTGCAGTCAGTAGTGTTAGTGCGTGCTGTCTGCGTGCTCTGTACCCAGTACATACCACTATATACACCTACATAGCTGTTCTCTATTTGAGCCCGATTGTCATTTGCTGGAGTTATTGGAAGTTGTGTGTGCCTCCAGCACAGCACAGTATACAGCTGTATATACCCCTTTAACTCTGCTGTTTTCTTGTTATTGTCTGCGTGCCCTGACCGCAGTATACACCGTGATATTCACCTCACCTATATAGCTAGTGGTCCATCTTTAACAATAGAGCTTGCAGTCAGCAGTGTCACTCAGGAGATAGTGCGTGCTGTGTGCCTGCTCTGTACCCAGTACATACCGCTATTATCCACCTACATAGCTGTTCTCTATTTGGGCCCGATTGACATCTGCTGGAGTTATTGGAAGTTGTGTGTGCTTCCAGCACAGCACAGTATACATCTGTATATACCCCTTTAACTCTGCTGTTTTCTGGTTATTGTCTGCGTGCCCTGACCGCAGTATACACCGTGATATTCACCTCACCTATATAGCTAGTGATCTAGCTTTAATAATAGAGCTTGCAGTCAGCAGTGTCACTCAGGAGATAGTGCGTGCTGTGTGCCTGCTCTGTACCCAGTACATACCGCTATTATCCACCTACATAGCTGTTCTCTATTTGGGCCCGATTGACATCTGCTGGAGTTATTGGAAGTTGTGTGTGCTTCCAGCACAGCACAGTATACATCTGTATATACCCCTTTAACTCTGCTGTTCTATAAAAAAGGCATCTGCAGGAGTTAGTGGGTGTTGTGTGCCTCCGGCACAATATAAACTACCCAACTACTGTTTTACCCAACTCCCTTCAGGCCATTACCATGTCTGGAAGGCCAGCAAGGAGAGGCAGACAGGCGCGAGCCGATAAAAGAGGGCAAGCAGGCTCTGTGTCTAGAGACAACAGTGCTGGTCGGGGACGCGGTGCATTGTCATCAGCACGTGGCCATGGGACATGCTTGTCCTTCTTTTCTGCAGCTGGACATGTTGAACCGCAACATGCCAACGACTTGGTAGAGTGGATGACCAAGCCCTCTTCATCCTCCTCATCCTCTCTCACCCAGTCTCAGGGTAGTAGAAAAGCAGCTGCCAACACATCGTCGTCCCTCCTCTCAATGTCATCATCAGTGACTCCTTCCCTAGACCCACCACGTCCTCCTGAGGAGTCTCCTGAACTCTTTGAGCACAGTGTTGGGTACATGCTCCAGGAGGATGCCCAGTGTTTGGTGGGCTCTGATGATGACACTCAGCTAGAGGAAGGCAGTAGCGTGAGCACAGAGAGAGGGGATGCTCAAGAAGGACAGCAATCTGGCAGTAATGTTCCACAAGCTGCAGCATACTGCCAGGTTTGCTACAGCGATGAAGAGGGAGGGGATGATGAGGGCACTGACTCCACGTGGGTGCCTGGAAGGAGGGAGGAGGAGGAGGAGGAGGAGGAGGAGGCACATGTCCAACGAGGCAGGATGCCCTCCGGGGGCCAGCTTAGGGGCAGCACACCGACTGAATCACACCGCAGAGCTCCGCCTGCGCAGAGCGCTTCCTCTGCGCGTTATTCTAAAAGTTCTTTGGTGTGTGCCTTTTTTGAGACGAGTGCATCAGATCGCACCGCTGCTATTTGCAACATATGTCTCAAGCGTATCTCACGTGGCCAAAACATCAGCCGCTTGGGCACCACATGCTTGACCAGACATATGTTGACCTGCCATGCAGCTCGTTGGCAAGCATACCTCAAAGACCCACACCAAAGAACAAAGCGGACCTCTCCTTGCTCCTCATCAGCTGGCATCTCCAACCCCACTAGACCTTCAGTCCTCTCTGAAACCTGCTCTGAGAGGAATGAAGGTGTAGAATTAGGTGTGTCACAGCCAAGTGCTTCCGGGAACTCTGCTAGTGGTACATCCACGTCCGATTATAGCAGACAAATGTCCCTGCCCCAGCTGCTGGACCGGCGGAAGAAATTTACTCCCAGCCATCCACATGCCCAGCGGTTGAATGCTAGCTTGGCTAAATTGCTAGCACTTCAACTGCTGCCTTTTCAGTTGGTAGATTCGGCCCCCTTCCGTGAGTTTGTACAATGTGCGGTTCCTCAGTGGCAGGTCCCCAAACGCCACTTTTTCTCACGGAAGGCAATTCCGGCTCTCTACCGGCATGTGGAAGGCAATGTCCTTGCCTCGCTGGACAGGGCGGTCAGCGGTAAGGTGCATATTACCGCTGACTCATGGTCCAGCAGGCATGGACAGGGACGTTACCTGTCTTTCACGGCCCATTGGGTCACTCTTCTGGCTGCTGGGAAGGATGCAGGACAAGGTGCAGTAGTATTGGAGGTTGTTCCGCCACCACGCCTCCAAAATGCTACTATTGGTTGTGACACACCTCTCTCCTCCACCCCCTCCTCTTCTTCTTCCCCCACGGCCTCTTCCAGTGCTCTGTCCTCAGAACCAGCGGTGCTCCGTAGGCGTTGCAGGGGCTACGCAAGTACGCAGGCAAAACGATGCCATGCCGTGCTTGCGCTGGTTTGTTTGGGGGACAGGAGCCACACTGGGGCGGATGTTTTGTCAGCTCTGCAGGGGCAGGCCGAGAGGTGGTTGACGCCACGCCAGCTTAAGCCAGGAATGGTGGTTTGCGACAATGGCACCAACCTCCTCTCCGCCCTCCGACAGGGACAACTGACCCATGTGCCCTGTGTAGCTCACGTCCTTAACCTGGTGGTGCAGCGGTTCTTGGGCAGGTACCCCGGCTTACAGGATGTCCTGAAACAGGCCAGGAGAGTCTGTGTGCATTTCCGCCGATCATTTAATGCCTGTGCTCGGCTGGCTGAGCTCCAAAAGGAGTTGAACCTGCCCAAGAACCGCCTTATATGTGACATGCCCACCAGATGGAACTCAACATTGGCCATGCTGCAGCGGCTGCACACGCAGCAGAGGGCCATCAATGAGTACCTGTGCGACTACGGCACCAGGACAGGGTCAGGAGAGCTTGGTTTTTTCTCACCACGCCAGTGGGGCATGATCAGGGATGCATGCACTGTCCTGTCACCGTTTGAGGAGGCCACAAGGATGGTGAGCAGTGACAGTGCATGCATCAGTGACACTATACCTCTTGTCCACCTCTTGGAGCATACGCTGCGTGGAATAATGGACAGGGCACTTGAGGCAGAACAGAGGCAGGAAGAGGAGGACTTCCTTGCCTCTCAAGGCCCCCTTTATCCAGACAGTGTTCCTGCTGTGCCACCCATCACACAGGAAGAGGGTGAGGAAGAGGAGGAGGAGGATGATTGTGTCAGCATGGAGGTGGAGGCTGGCACTCAGCATCAGCAGCAGCAGTCTTATAGGGATGATTTACAGTCCCAAGAAACACGTGGACTTGTACGTGGCTGGGAGGAGGTAGCTGCGGATCATGTTGTCCTTAGTGACCCAGAGGACTCCGGACCGAATGCCTCAGCTAACCTACGCTGCATGGCCTCCCTGATCCTGCAAAGCCTGCGGAAGGATCCTCGTATTCTTCGGATCAAGGAGAGGGACCATTACTGGCTGGCCACTCTCCTTGATCCACGGTACAAGGGTAAGGTTGCCGACCTTATCTTGCCATCGCAGAGGGAGCAGAGGATGAGACATCTCCGGGAGGCCTTGCAGAAAGCTCTGTGCAACGCGTTCCCAGAGACTGGGAGGTCACAAACTCCTGGTCCTGGACAACGTGTTGCTGAGGCATCAGTCAGAAGGAGCGGTGGAGAAGGTGGCCGTCTGACTGATGCGTTCAGACAATTTTTTAGTCCGCAGCCCCAAGGTATGATTGGTTCCAGCACCCATCGCCAGCGTCTAATTTACATGGTGCAGGAATACCTAGGGGCAAGGTCAGACTTGGACACCTTTCCCACTGAAAATTCTCTGGCTTACTGGGTCTTGAGGATGGATCACTGGCCAGAGCTTGCACAGTATGCAATTGAGCTACTGGCCTGTCCTGCATCCAGCGTTCTTTCGGAACGCACCTTCAGTGCTGCTGGTGGCTTCGTTACCGATCACAGGGTGCGCCTGTCCACCGAATCAGTTGATCGACTGACCTTCATCAAGATGAATCAGTCTTGGATCACCCACAGCTACCAAGCACCTGAAGCTGATGTAACCGAATAATTTTTTTTGAAATACCACATCCCTTCAAGACTGCCTATGCTGATGCTGAGTGACTGTCCTGTTATGTTGATTGTCTATCCTCTTCCTCCTCCGCTGATATGTTGGAAGAACATTTTTGGTTCTGGGTGATGCCAGCAGCCCAATTTTTCTGCCCCTGTTTAACAGGGGCGTTTAAGTACAATTTTTGATGCAATGCTTTGCAGCAGGGCTAATTCCTGCAAAAAAACTAGAGTGTATGGCAGAGGTTGCAGTGTGATGGCACCAGTGCCTAAAGCCCAATTTTTCTGCCCCTGTTTAACAGGGGCATTTAAGTACAATTTTTGATGCAATGCTTTGCAGCAGGGGAAATTCCTGCAAAAAAACTAGAGTATATGGCAGAGGTTGCAGTGTGATGGCACCAGTGCCTAAGGCCCAATTTTTCTGCCCCTGTTTAACAGGGGCGTTTAAGTACAATTTTTGATGCAATGCTTTGCAGCAGGGCTAATTCCTGCAAAAAAAACTAGAGTGTATGGCAGAGGTTGCAGTGTGATGGCACCAGTGCCTAAGGCCCAATTTTTCTGCCCCTGTTTAACAGGGGCGTTTAAGTACAATTTTTGATGCAATGCTTTGCAGCAGGGCTAATTCCTGCAAAAAAACTAGAGTGTATGGCAGAGGTTGCAGTGTGATGGCACCAGTGCCTAAGGCCCAATTTTTCTGCCCCTGTTTAACAGGGGCATTTAAGTACAATTTTTGATGCAATGCTTTGCAGCAGGGCAAATTCCTGCAAAAAAACTAGAGTATATGGCAGAGGTTGCAGTGTGATGGCACCAGTGCCTAAGGCCCAATTTTTCTGCCCCTGTTTAACAGGGGCGTTTAAGTACAATTTTTGATGCAATGCTTTGCAGCAGGGCTAATTCCTGCAAAAAAACTAGAGTGTATGGCAGAGGTTGCAGTGTGATGGCACCAGTGCCTAAGGCCCAATTTTTCTGCCCCTGTTTAACAGGGGCGTTTAAGTACAATTTTTGATGCAATGCTTTGCAGCAGGGCTAATTCCTGCAAAAAAACTAGAGTGTATGGCAGAGGTTGCAGTGTGATGGCACCAGTGCCTAAGGCCCAATTTTTCTGCCCCTGTTTAACAGGGGCGTTTAAGTACAATTTTTGATGCAATGCTTTGCAGCAGGGCTAATTCCTGCAAAAAAACTAGAGTATATGGCAGAGGTTGCAGTGTGATGGCACCAGTGCCTAAGGCCCAATTTTTCTGCCCCTGTTTAACAGGGGCGTTTAAGTACAATTTTTGATGCAATGCTTTGCAGCAGGGCTAATTCCTGCAAAAAAACTAGAGTGTATGGCAGAGGTTGCAGTGTGATGGCACCAGTGCCTAAGGCCCAATTTTTCTGCCCCTGTTTAACAGGGGCGTTTAAGTACAATTTTTGATGCAATGCTTTGCAGCAGGGCTAATTCCTGCAAAAAAACTAGAGTATATGGCAGAGGTTGCAGTGTGATGGCACCAGTGCCTAAGGCCCAATTTTTCTGCCCCTGTTTAACAGGGACATGTAATTACAATTCTTGATATAATATTTCACAGGAGGGCCCCTTCCTGTGCCCACCCAGAGTAACTGTGAGGACTTATAGTGTTGTGGCACCAGCACCACAACCACCAAAGGTCAATTTTTCTACCACTGTTCAACAATGGCATGTAATTACAATTCTTGATATAATCGTTCACAGCAGGGCGCTCCAGCGGCCACCAAGAGTCACTTTGAGGGCTTACAATGTTGTTGCAAAACCAACACCTTGTTCCGCCATTTCTGCAGAGCATATAGGGCAGGCCCCTACTTTCAAACATCCAATTTACAAACATCTCCTACTTGCAAACGGAAGGAGACAACAGCAAGTGAGATGAAAAAAGATGGACGACAAAACAAATTATACAGGGGTGATAACCCTTCCCTATGTTTTCCAAAAAGCTTAAAGATATTTTTTTGGACTGGAGCTACACTTTAAAAATGTACCGGTTGAAAATGACAAACAGATTCAACTTAACACAACAAACCTACACAGTCCCTGTCTTGTTTGCACCGCTTGTATACTGCTGTTCTGAGTATATAGGGCCTGGGGGCCACACGCATTTCCTTTTTTTAATATGGGTACGGGGTTCCCCTTAATATGCGTACAAGACCCAAATAGGCTGGTAATGGGCAGGGAGGGCTACCCATGCCATTTTTCTGAATGATTTTCAACCATATTGCAGGAACCAGATATAACATTAAAACCGCAAGCAGTTTTAAATGGTGTTATTTCCGTTTAATGTCATTTTGTGCAGGGACTGTTCTAAACACGGGAAACACGTGGCACTTCACAGGCATACTATAGACACCCCCCAGGCACCATATTTAAAGGAATATTTCACTTTTTTTTTTCACTTTAATCGTCATTAAAATCAGTGCTCCCGCCAAAACGGTAGTTTTTAAAACTTTTTTTTGCAGTGACCCATGTCCCCTGAGGCAGGAGGCAGGTCGCCAAACCCTTTTTAGCACACTATCTTGCATATTAGCCGTTAAAATTAGCACTTTCCAATTCGAACGTTCGAGTCCCATAGACTTCAATGGGGTTCTAACGTTCGTGCCGAACGCGGGGGTCGTTCGCAAGTTCTGGTGCGAACCGAACCGGGGGGTGTTCGGCTCATCCCTAGTCTTGGGGATCATCAAGATGTGTTGTGGAGAAATTGAGACGAGCTTTGATGTTCTTTTTGCTTAGCAGTGGTTTTCTCCTTGGAACTCTGCCATGCAGGCCATTTTTGCCCAGTCTTTTCCTGATGGTGGAGGCATGAACGCTGACCTTAACTGAGGCAAGTGAGGCCTGCAGTTCCTTGGATGTTGTTGTGGGGTCTTTTGTGACCCTTTGGATGAGTCGTCGCTGCGCTCTTGGGGTAATTTTGGGCGGCCAGCCACTCCTGGGAAGGTTCACCACTGTTCCATGTCTTCACCATTCGTGGATAATGGCTCTCACTGTGGTTCGCTGGATTCCCAAAGCTTTGGAAATGGCTTTATAACCCTTTCCAGACTGATAGATCTCAATTACTTTCTTTCTCAATTGTTCCTGAATTTCTTTGGGTCTCGGCATGATGTGTAGCTTTTAAGGATCTTCTGGTGGACCTTACTGTGTCAAGCAGCTCCTATTTAAGTGATGCCTTGATTGTGAACAGGTGTGGCAATAATCAGGCCTGGGTGTGGCTAGAGAAATTGAACTCAGGTGTGGACAACCACAGTTATAGTATGTTTTAACAAGGGGGGCAATCACTTTTTCACACAGGGCCATGATGGTTTGGATTTTTTTTCACCTTTAATAATAAACACCTTCATTTAAAAATTGCATTTTGTGTTTACTTGTGTTGTCCTTGACTATTGTTTAAATTGGTTTGATGTTCCGAAACACTTAAGTGTGACAAACATGCAAAGGAACAGGAAATGAGGAAGTGGGCAAACACTTTTTCACACCACTGTACTCATTGATGGCCATCTGCTGCGTGTGCAGCCGCTGCAGCATGGCCAACGTTGAGTTCCACCTGGTGGGCATGTCACATATAAGGCAGTTCTTGGGCAGGTTCAACTCCTTTTGGAGCTCAGCCAGCCGAGCACAGGCATTAAATGATCGGCGGAAATGCACACAGACTTTCCTGGCCTGCTTCAGGACATCCTGTAAGCCCGGGTACCTGCCCAAGAACCACTGCACCACCAGGTTAAGGACCTGAGCTACACAGGGCACATAGGTCAGTTGTCCCTGTCGGAGGGCGGAGAGGAGGTTGGTGCCATTGTCGCAAACCACCATTCCTGGCTTCAGCTGGCGTGGCGTCAACCACCTCTCGGCCTGCCCCTGCAGAGCTGACAAAACATCCGCCCCAGTGTGGCTCCTGTCCCGCAAACAAACCAGCGCAAGCACGGCATGGCATCGTTTTGCCTGCGTACTTGCATAGCCACTGGAACGCCTATGGAGCACCGCTGGTTCTGAGGACAGAGCACTGGAAGAGGCTATGGAGGAAGAAGAAGAAGAGGAGGGGGTGGAGGCGAGAGGTGTGTCACAACCAAAAGTAGCATTTTGGAGGCGTGGTGGCGGAACAACCTCCAACACTACTGCACCTTGTCCTGCATCCCTCCCAGCTGCCAGAAGAGTGACCCAATGGGCCGTGAAAGACAGGTAACGTCCCTGTCCATGCCTGCTGGACCATGAGTCAGCGGTAATATGCACCTTACCGCTGACCGCCCTGTCCAGGGAGGCAAGGACATTGCCTTCCACATGCCGGTAGAGAGCCGGAATCACCTTCCGTGAGAAAAAGTGGCGTTTGGGGACCTGCCACTGAGGAACCGCACATTGCACAAACTCACGGAAGGGGGCCGAATCTACCAACTGAAAAGGCAGCAGTTGAAGTGCTAGCAATTTAGCCAAGCTAGCATTCAACCGCTGGGCATGTGGATGGCTGGGAGTGAACTTGTTTCGCTGGTCCAGCAGCTGGGGCAGGGACATTTGCCTGCTATAATCGGACGTGGGTGTACTGCTAGCAGAGTGCCCAGAAGCACTTGGCTGTGACACACCTAATTCTACACCTTCATTCCTCTCAGAGCAGGTTTCAGAGAACTGAAGGTCTAGTGGGGTTGGAGATGCCAGCTGATGAGGAGCAAGGAGAGGTCCGCTTTGTTCTTTGGTGTGGGTCTTTGAGGTACGCTTGCCAACGAGCTGCATGGCAGGTCAACATATGTCTGGTCAAGCATGTGGTGCCCAAGCGGCTGATGTTTTGGCCACGCGAGATACGCTTGAGACATATGTTGCAAATAGCAGTGGTGCGATCTGATGCACTCGTCTCAAAAAAGGCCCACACCAAAGAACTTTTAGAATAGCGCGCAGAGGCAGCGCCCTGCACAGGTGGAGCTCTGCGGTGTGATTCAGTCGGTGTGCTGCCCCTAAGCTGGCCCCCGGAGGGCATCCTGCCTCATTGAACATGTGCCTCCTCCTCCTCCTCCTCTCTCCTACCAGGCACCCACGTGGAGTCAGTGCCCTCATCATCCCCTCCCTCTTCATCGCTCTAGCAAACCTTGCAGTATGCTGCAGCTTGTGGAACATGACTGCCAGATTGCTGTCCTTCTTGAGCATCCCCTCTCTCTGCATTCACCCTACTGCCTTCCTCTAGCTGAGTATCATCATCAGAGCCTACAAAACACTGGGCATCCTCCTGGAGCATGTACCCAACACTGTGCTCAAAGAGTTCAGGAGACTCCTCAGGAGGACGTGGTGGGTCTAGGGAAGGAGTCACTAATGATGACATTGAGAGGAGGGAAGACGATGCGTTGGCAGCTGCTTTGCTAGTACCCTGAGACTGGGTGAGAGAGGATGAGGAGGATGAAGAGGGCTTGGTCATCCACTCTACCAAGTCGTTGACATGTTGCGGCTCAACATGTCCAGCTGCCGAAAAGACGATGCACCGCGTCCACGACCAGCACTGTTGTCTCTAGACCACGAGCCTGCTTGCCCTCTTTTATCGGCTCGCACCTGTCTGCCTCTCCTTGCTGGCCTTCCAGACATGGTAATGGCCTGAAGGGAGTTGGGAAAAACAGCAATTGGGTAGTGTATATTGTGCTGGAGGCACACAACACCCACTAACTCCCGCAGATGTCTTTATTATAGAACACCAGCAATAAAGGGTAAATACTGATGTATACTGTGTTGTGCTGGAGGCACACACAACTTCCAATAACTCCTGCAGATTGCAGATGGCTCAAATAGAGAAGAGCTATGTAGTTGGATATAGCGGTGTGTACTGGGTACGGAGCACGCAGACAGCACGCACAAGCTCCTAACACTGACTGCAAGCTCTATTATAAAAGATAGATATATCGCTAGCTATGTAGGTGAGGTGAATATAGCGGTGTATACTGCGGTCAGGGCACGCAGACAACAACCACTACAGAAGAGCAAGATCGAAAAATCGGCCGATAACGATCGGTGTATACTGTGTTGAAGGTACACAGAACACCCACTAACTGCTTCAGACGCCAACACACTACACAAGGCCGCCACGCTGGAGGCCTTATATAGTGTGGGGCGTGTACTACACAGCCTGAGCTATGATTGGCCACAGGCATCCTGCCTGTGGCCAATCATGGCTCTCCTCGCTGCCGGCGCTGTGATTGGCCAAGCATGCGGGGTCACAGTGCATGCTTGGCCAATCATGAGCCAGCAATGCACTGCGCCATCACAGTGCATTGTGGGCCGTGAGCGCCACACGAATTTGGCGCGAACGGCCCATAACGTTCGGAATTCGCCGAACAGGCGAACAGCCGATGTTCGAGTCGAACGTATGTTTGACTTGAACACGAAGCTCATCCCTACTCCTGACTATGGGGATACCACATGTGTGAGACTTTTACACAGCCTGGCCACATACAGAGGCCCAACATTGAAGTAGCACCGTCCGGTGTTCTACAAGCATAAATTACACATCTCATTTCTCAACCACATATTACAGTTTTGAAGAACCTGGAGCACTAGGACAATGGAAACACCCACAAAATGACCCCATTTTGGAAAGCTAACACCCCAACGTATAATCTATGAGGCATAATGAGTCTTTTGCATGGTTCATTTTTTTCCAGAAGTTTTTGGAAACTGTGGGAAAAAAAATGAAAACGTATCTTTTTTTTATACAAAGTTGTCAATTTATAAGATATTTCCAAAACATAGCATGTACATAGCAAAACTGATACCCCAAAATACATTCTGCTACTCCTCCTGAGAATGGCGATACCACATGTGTGAGACTTTTACACAGCCTGGCCACATACAGAGGCCCAACATCCAAGTAGCATCGTCAGGTGTTCTAGGAGCATAAATTACACACATAAATTCCTGCCAACCTATCACATTATTGAAGGCCCTTCATATTTCTAACACATAGCATGTACTGTACATACCAATTACAAACCAAAATACATTCTGCTGAGCAAAGGGAAAAGATTACCTGTGGTTTAGTAGTGCAGTGGTCCACAGAGGAGAGCATCGGTCCAGGCAGCAGGCAGGAACATAGACAGCGGCAGCAAATCAGGCAGCAGGCAGGAATAGTCAGTACAGGTAGAGATGTCAGCACAGCCAATGCATTGGTCCAGATAGCAGGCAGGAATGTAGTCAGCAGAAGCAAAAGGATCAAAGGATCGTCCATGCAGCAGGCAGGAATACTGTCCATAGTACATGCAGCAGGCAGAGGTATGGTCAGCACAGCCAGAGTATTTTTCCAGGGAGCAGGCAGGACCATCAAGCTTAGGGCATCGGTGAGGAAATAATGGGGACAGGGGTAGAGGCTTCTCCCACCCAAATCGCTTTGAAGCCTCCAGACAACTAGACCCTGTTCTGGGAACACAAAAAAACTAAAAACTGTTTTTCTGAACTCCAAACACTATTCTGAAGCCCCTCACATATGTGAGACCCCTGTGTAGCAGGGTAAAAGATCAATCCAAGGGGCAGGCAAAAACATGGTCAACAGGCCGAGGTCAGTGCAGGTAAGAGGAAGAAATAGACGGTAGGCAGAGACATAGTCGATACAGTCCAGGGTCAGTTCACTTGAAAGGCAGAAACATGGTGGATAAACAATGCAGACGGGAGGCATAGTCAAGAAACAGGCCAGGGTCAGTTCACATGGAAGACAATGATATGGTTAGTTGAGGCAGGGAAATATTCATGACGGAAATTGAAAACAGGGAAATGGCAGTATTAGAAATATGGTCTAATAGTTTTCCACAGTGTGGTATCATCTGAAGCATTGTCCGATGCAAAGGCCAGGTTGGGAGGGACCGTCGGAACAGTGGAAGCTGGTGTCTTTCCTAATGCCTCTTTTGGTGCACACCCGAATTTTTTTTGGGCGTCGTCTTCCTGGATTCTGATGGTGGAATGTGGTCTGCAAAATGACGTTTATGTAGTCTGCTGGCAGAATCTGAGCGAATGCTTTCGGGGGGGGGGGGGGAATCTTGTTGGTAGATCAGGGAAGTGACAATGTCTTCAATATACTTTATGAAGGTGTTTCTGTTGATTTTTGGTAGATGATAAATGAATTTAAAAGGGCCAAATGAAAAAAGTAAATTGCTATTTTTTTGTACCAAAAAAGGGATTTCCTTGTTGAAAGATAGGGCTGCAACATCTGGTCATTTGAATCCACCCCCCATGAATTTATTATAATCGCTGATACAGGAAGGCTTGCGAATGGGACTGTGTCTTCTGTGAAGTTCCACCGAGGTGTCATCGTGGATGGTGGACATCATGTACACGTCTTTCCTATCCCTCCACTTCACAGCCAACACTTCCTCATTCCTCAAGCATGCCGATTCCCTCCTTTGAATGGTTGTGGCGACAAGTCGCTGTGGGAAGCCCTTTTGGTTTTTCCTTGTTGTACCACAGGCCAAAGTTTTTTTTAGGTACAGGTGGAGGAGAAGGGGCAAACTAGTGTAATAGTTATCTATATATATGATAGCCCTTTTGGAGGAGTGGGAATGCCAACTCCCAAACTATCTTTCCACTTATTCCCATGTAGGATGGACACTCAGGGGGCTGGAGCTTGAAATCTTCGCCCTCGTACACGCGGAATGAATGCACATAACCGGTGGCGCTTTCGCAGAGCTTATTCAACTTCAAGCCATACCTCGCTCTCTTACTGGGGATATATTGCTTGATTCCCAGCCGGCCTGTAAAATGCACCAGAGATTCGTCCACACATATGTTTTTGTCAGGGACATAAAGTTCGGAAAACTTCTTGGAAAAAAAATAAAGTTGGTGGACGAATTTTATATAGTTTGTCAAAGTTTGGGTGATTTCGGGGGGGGGGGGGGGCACTGTGAGTTGTCACTAAAATGCAGGAAGCGCATTATAAGTTCATATTTGGACCTGGACATGAATGAGGAGAAAACTGGCATATGATGTGTCAAGTCACCTTGAGGCGAGGTGACAGGTGCACACCGTAGGGATCAGGAGTGCACCGCAAGGTTGTGGACCCTACGGCTGACTGCTGCAGACGGGGGACAGATCCCACTGGGGTTAGAGCGTAAGATTCCCCGGGGCGTGGAGTCTAAGAGCCAGCAGGTGTTCACCAGAGCCTCTAGCGGTGAGGATGGACTTGGCTGCAATTGGCTCAAGGTCGCGACCCCCAGGGTCCCCCAGCTCACACCCACAGTAGGCAACAGGAGGATAGGGATTGTGAGGGACAAAGCCAAGGTCGGGGCCACAAGTAGACAAGAATAGTCGGTACACGCCAAAAGGTCAGGATCACAAACAGGGATAGTCAAGACACGCCAAAGTCGGTAACGGAAAACAGTAGCAGCGCACACGGCAGGGAAACAGGAAGCTAACACACAAAGGTTGATCAGCAGGGCTGGCCTGCAGTGCACAGGTTAATATAGAGCTCTCTGATAGGAACTAGGGTGGAGCCATGCCAGATGATGGATTATAAAAGCAGTCAGGTGAGGGTCAGCTGGTCTCTAGAAATGAACACATGGAGACAGGTAAGCAGACGAACTCTATTGCATAACCATGACATGATGGATGGGTTGGATCGACCAATACTTACGAATTAAATTTTTATTGTAAGCCCCATGTTAAGAATTAGGCCTAAAAACAATTTAAGCTCCACCGCTGTTAGGGGTCGCCATTCAAAAGGGCGAGCATAGCTGGAGCTGGGGTTGTTTGCAATAAATTGTTGTGCAAAAAGGTTGGTTTGGTCCACGATGCCTTGAACCAATACGTCGGGGAAACATCAATTTAAAAAAATCCATTTGGGAAAAACCCACAGTGTTGACCTGCACACCTGGCTGTGCTGTAAAAGGGGGGATCATGGCTGACCCTGTGGTAGAAGGCAGCCACAATGGGTTTGCCAAGCCTTCTGGAAGCTGGGTTTGGGTCCTAATTCTTTAGCGTGCACTGGGCCTTTCCTCCTGGGGTCTAACAGTGCTTGTACCGGACCTCTCCTCCTGGGGTCTACCGCTGTTGGCACTGCTGGTAGCTGCCTGGTGTTCAGACCATCTTCTTTTAGGATGGACTGCTTCCTCCTCCAATTCATATCCTGATGTGCTGCCTTCAGGGGGCTCATATTCGAAACAGAATCCGAAACCGAACTGAGCAGTGAGAGCTCCCCGTTGCTCTCATTGGTCAGGCTGAGTATTAGGTATGCCTCTTCTGGGGTGTACACCTTTCTGGACATAGTGGCTGTAGGTACTCTGGTGGCAGGTACTCTGGTGGCAGGTGGTGAGGTGGTGGGTGGTGAGGTGGCAGGTGCTCTGGTGGTACTCTGTCGGCAGGTACTCTGGTGGCAGGTGGTGAGGTGGCGGGTACTCTGGTGGCACTCTGTTGGCAGGTACTTTGGTGGCAGGCTGTGAGGTGCCGGGTACTCTGGTGGCAGGTGGTGAGGTGGCGGGTACTCCGGTGGTGGGTACTCTGGTGGCAGGTACTTTGGTAGTACTCTGGTGGCAGGTGGTGAGGTGGCAGGTACTCTGGTGGCAAGTACTCTGGTGGCAGGTGGTGAGGTGGTGCGTAATCTGGTGGTGGGTACTCTGGTGGCGGGTACTCTGGTGGCGGGTACTCTGGTAGTATTCTGGCAGGTGGTGAGGTGGAGGGTACTCTGGTGGCAGGTACTCCGGTGGCAGGTACTCCTGGTGACAGGTACTCTTTATTTACAGGGGAAATCTGGGCACAGTAACACATATACTGGGGTACAGTAGTGGTAACTCACTGTTAGCTGATCTCCTCCTCACACTGGATCGGTGTGTGAAGAGAAGAAACCAGCAACAGGAGTTACACACAGGTTTGTTTACATTTAGTGACATGCTGTCATTGGGCACAGCCAGTCACTAAATAGCCAATTTCATTGGCTTTTTACACTGATTGGGGCTTGGCTGTAGCTAGGGATAAAGCTTCAGCCAGCCTCAGCCCCAATCACTACACAGCTCCTCCCCGGGAGCACGCACATGCGCCATGCACGCCGCTTCCCGGATGTGGCTATGCAGCTCCGGCTTGTGACGGATCACAGTCGGTAAAGCTGCTCCGCCGCTCACAGCCACCACTTCAGTACCCCCATTGGGGAACGGCTGTGTCCTTAGGGACACACCGCATCCCCCCATCACCGCTCTGCGGCGGAAAGCCAAGGACATCATATGACGACCACCCAGGATGGGAGATCCCATCTATGGCCATCATTTGACTATGGCTGGGTATTGAAGTGGTTAATCACCCCCATGCCCTGTGTCTCATAGCAAGCTTTGCAAAACAGCTGATTTTACAGCTGCTCCCATTCCATCTGGAAGTTGATCTCGTTCCACCCATTTATGGCCTGTGCTGCACCAGAGTGGCAGTTACCCAGAAGGCCATGCCTGCCCAGAAGGCCTTATTTGCCCAGTATTTATTATGTTATCAGTATTTATTATTTATTCAGTATGTGTAGTGGCAATGTCTCTGTATTGCTGTACCAGGAGGTCAACAGCAGGGTCCACATAACCACAGACAAGTAGTCTAGCAAGCATGGAAGGAACAGTAAATCTTTTTTATGGCACACTGGGAAAATTTGATGGTGAATGGGAAGAATACAGAACAGGGAATGTAACATACCTGATTGAGGCAGAGCCAATGAGAGGGCTTCTCTTAGCCCTTGTACACACGGTCAGAGAATCTGTCGGAATGAGTCTTATCGGACCGTGTCGTCGGATAATCCGACTGTGTGTGGTATGCATTGGACTGATTCCGTCCGAATCTCCGTCCGACCCAATTTTCCAACATGTTGGAAAGATTTCCCGACCAACTGGGCCGGACGGACCTAATCCGATCATGTGTAGCGCATTTTCATCGGACCAAGTGCCACGCATGCTCACATTCAAATTCCGACACGGAAGCGCTCGTCCAGGTTAGGGATGAGCCGAACACCCCCCTGTTCGGTTCGCACCAGAACCTGCGAACAGACCTAAACTTCGTGTGAACTTTAGAACCCTATTAAAGTCTATGGGACTCGAACGTTCACAATCTAAAGTGCTAATTTTAAAGGGTAATATGCGGGTTACTGTCCTAAAAAGTGTTTGGGGTCCCGGGTCCTGCCCCAGGGGACATGGATCAATGCAAAAAAAAGTTTTAAAAACGGACGTTTTTTCAGGAGCAGTGATTTTAATAATGATTCAAGTGAAACAATAAAAGTGTAATATTCCTTTAAATTTCGTAGCTGGGGGGTATCTATAGTATGCCTGTGAAGGGGCGCATGTTTCTGGTGCTTAGAACTGTCCCTGCACAAAGTGTCATTTGTGCAGGAAAAAAAGTCTTTTAAAATCACTTGCGCTAAATTGTCGGCCCCCGTAATACAGAGAACACTCAATGAGTGTTCTCTATATTAGCCGACAATTCATTCATTCATTGATAAAAAAAAAAAAAGCGTGGGGGTTCCCCTAAATTCAATTACCAGGCCCTTCAGGTCTGACATGGATATTAAGGGGAACCCTGTATCAAATTTAAAAAAAAAATTGACGTGGGGGTCCCCCTAAATATCCATACCAGACGCTTCAGGTCTGATATGGATATTAAGGGGAACCCCGCATCAAATTAAAAAAAAAATTGACGCGGGGGTCCCCCTAAAAATCCATACCAGACCCTTTATCCGAGCACGCAACCTAGCAGGCCGCAGGAAAAGAGGGGGGGGGCGAGAGAGCGGCCCCCCCTCCCTCCTGAACTGTACCAGGCCACATACCCTCAACATTGGGAGGATGCTTTGGGGGTCTGTGACCCCTCGAAGCACCTTGTCCCCATGTTGATGAGGACAAGGGCCTTATCCTCACAACCCTGGCCGGTGGTTGTGAGGGTCTGCGGGCGGGGGGCTTATCAGAATCTGGAAGCCACCTTTAACAAGGGGACCCCCAGATCCCGCCCCCCCCCTGTTTGAAATGGTTGTGAGGATGAGGCCCTTGTCCTCATCAACATGGGGACAAGGTGCTTTGAGGGGTCACAGACCCCCAAAGCATCCTCCCAATGTTGAGGGTATGTGGCCTGGTACGGTTCAGGAGGGAGGGGGGCCGCTCTCTCGTCCCCCTCTCTTTTCCTGCAGCCTGCCAGGTTGCGTGCTCGGATAAAGGGTCTGGTATGGATTTTTAGGGGGACCCCCACGTCGAATTTTTTTAAAATTTGATGCGGGGTTCCCCTTAATATCCATATCAGACCTGAAGGGTCTGGTATGGATATTTAGGGGGACCCCCAAGTCAATTTTTTTTTAATTTGACACGGGGTTCCCCTTAATATCCATGTCAGACCTGAAGGGCCTGGTAATTGAATTTAGGGGAACCCCCACGCTTTTTTTTTTTTATCAATGAATGAATGAATTGTCGGCTAATACAGAGAACACTCATTGAGTGTTCTCTGTATTACAGGAGCCGACAATTTAGCCGCAAGTGATTTTAAAAGACTTTTTTTCCTGCACAAATTACACTTTGTGCAGGGACAGTTCTAAGCACGGGAAACATGCGCCCCTTCACAGGCATACTATAGATACCCCCCAGCTACGAAATTTAAAGGAATATTACACTTTTATTGTTTCACTTGAATCATTATTAAAATCACTGCTCCTGGAAAAACGGCCGTTTTTAAAACTTTTTTTTGCATTGATCCATGTCCCCTGGGGCAGGACCCAGGTCCCCAAACACTTTTTAGGACAGTAACTTGCATATTACCCTTTAAAATTAGCACTTTAGATTTCTCCCATAGACTTTTATAGGCTATTCCGGCTTTTTGAATTTGCTGCGAACAGCCCAAATTGTTCACTGTTCGCTGAACAGGCAAACAGGCAATGTTCGAGAAGAACATGAGTTCGACTCGAACTCGAAGCTCATCCCTAGTCCAGGTAAAACTACTGCTCGTAAGCGATATAGCACATTCGTCACGCTGCAATGTTAAAAAAATCATTCATCAAGCACATTCTCTTGTTCTTTACAATGCTGCAAGAACCAACTTCTTTTGATGCTTATAGTCACACACACTTCTCCCGAACTGATTTCATTACTCTTTTTTAACCATTTCAGCAATACAATTTTAGTTTGCGTCACATCTACACAATGTTTGATTTGTTTTTTTTATTTTTGGGATGTTTTTTGGGGGGGGGGATTCCCTAAAAATCTCCTTTAAAGACACTTTGCTCATTTCTCCTTAATTTTTTTTTTTTTTCTTTTTGTGTAAACTTACAACAACAACATTATTTGATTTTGGAGATTTTCTTTTTCTTTTTTAATCTACAGGAGGTTGTTTAGTGTTAACACCCCTTGTTATTTATTTCACTTTGTTTTTTGGAAATGTACCTGCCTGCTCACAAATAAACTGGCCTTTTGGAAGGAAAACACATACGCAAGTATTTCATCCAAACAAAAAATACCTTTATTTCGGTGTCAGTAACAGATAAAGAGGGAGGCAGCAATGTTGAAACTGGGGAGATTTGTGAAGCCTTTGGCCCCCAGGGCACACATCAAATATTTCAACGCAAAAATTGGTGGCCTGAGGAGTACATATCTGAGGGAGAGAAGTCTGGTCCTGAAGTCCATGAAACCCGGAACAGCAGCAGTTGACATATATGTTCCCAGGCTGTGGTACTACAACATGATGAATCTTCTGTCAGACCAGACTGAACCCAGGTCATCACACTGTGGTCTTCCTTACACGCTTCCTTCCAGGCTGTGGCTGTGGTGCTGGAGGTGTGGCAGAAGGAGGAGGAGGAGCAGGGGCATGGGCCAAATGACACAAGTGTGATTCTCGTGTCATTTGGCCCAACAGACCCGTGTTGAGGGTTTGGAGAATAACCTGCTCACACCAGATCTGTTGCCCCTGCTCCATTTTCTTAAGCTTGCACACAATCAAGGCGGCCAAGGCCTCTTGGTGTGTTGGTTTTGCTTGTAGTGCCGCAGAAGCCTCACCAATCAGCCTCAGGGCTGACTCCTCAACATTCCCCCCCTTTCTCGCCCTTTTGCGTGGAAGGCGGAGGGGAGGGACCTGGCATTCGGTGAGGCTCCTTTGGCTGCCCACCGCCTGGCTGACGCTTACCCTCGCCTCCTCCTGGCTGCCACTTTCCACAGCCACCTCCTGGCTGCTGCATTCCACACCCTCCTGGTCCTGGCTGAGTTCTTCCTGTGTATGAAAAAGGGACATAGTTTGAGTTTTTGGTTCATCAAACACACACAATTTTTACATCAACACTGTTGCAAATTGTTGACCAATAGAAAAGACTATCATTCTGAGCCCAGCATTTTTCTTTATTGTCCCAAAGGTTTTGGCCACTACTGTCTATTGATATGTGAAACACTTTCAAAACTCACCAATTAGGGAGCAGAAATCAAGTTAACATCATTCATTTTGACTCCACAAATATGTACAACAATACTATACCTGGCTCAAGCTGGGCTCCCCCAGTTCTTCCTGAGTGGAAGGCCCAGGTTGGACGTCGGAAGACTCAGCGGGTGTGGAATGGAGCATAGGACGCGTGGAAGGAAGAGTAGAGAGTGATTGTCTGGCCTCAGCCTGGTCTGACAGAAAATTCATCCTGTCATAATACCACAGGGTGGGAACATAAACGTCAGCTGCTGAATTTCCTGATTTCATGGACTTCACCACCTTATTCCTCTCCTTCAGATATGTACTCCTGAGGTTCCCAATTTTCTTTTTGATATATTTCTCATCTGCCCTGGGGACCACCGGCTTCACAAACTCAGCCAGTTCCATTATTGCTGCCTGCCTCTTTGCTCTACTACTGTAAAAAGGATGGGTGTTTTGCCACAGGACTGGCAGGTCTCGATATTTATCGATGAATAGAGGGAGGAAGCTGTAGTCATTAAACCCGTCCATGTCTGCAAGACACAACACAAGACAAACCCTAATGTCAGGCTAAACTCCACTAATGCAGGCCTCAATCTAGAAGCAGTGTAGCCCAGTGATGTGCCAAGTTCAAAATTTTACCTTCGTTTGCGCGTTCGTCGCCTCAGCTTCTCCCTCTGTTCACAGATCGTACGGAAGACACACGCGTGTTACGTTTTATATACAGTGCGCATGCGTGCAACTCCGCCCGCCCCTGACGTTCTTTCCAGAGTCCAGACTATTCCCCGCCCCTTCGCTTCCGGCGCAGTGGGGAGAGCACATGGCGGAGAGAACACAGGTGCGCACTAATAATTACACTAAACGAGGAGGAGGGTGAGGAAAGGCCGCAAATATGTCTTTTGGAGAGATGTTGGAGATGGTCGACATATTGAACATATTGAACATGACCGACTATGATGGGAAATATGGACCTTACCCAAACCCAAATATCAGAAAGGCCAAGATCATGAATAAAGTTGTGAAGTGTCTTCTGCCTAATTTTGGGGTACACCGATCCATGGGTCAACTGAGAAAACGCTGGTCAGACCTGAAACTGAGGGAGCACGAGCAGTACATAAGGATCAAGCGTGTTCTGGACAAAAGTAAGTAGTTGTGTGTTCATATGATTATTATTGCTTGCATACTGCTCCATGTGCTTTGAGTTCATGTTGTGCATTTTAAAATGGCCACTTTCAAGTTCATGGTTTCATTCGTTCGTGGGAAACATTGTTCTGCAGATAAGTATTCCAGCTGAACACAGTGTCCCCAATAATGTTATGACCTTGAAGCTCGGCCAAAATAAGCAATTGAACAACACTTCCAAACAATGTTTCATATTGTTAATTCTGCCATCTGTGTGATAATTATTTAATTTTTACAAATCTCATAGGGGAGAGAAGACTCGGAAAGTATGAGGACACCAGGGACCCCACCCCTCACAAAGAAGGACAACTTCCAAAAGAACAAACAGAGGAGCAGGAGGAGGAGGAAGGAGAGATCGTGCAGGTTGTGCAAATTGTCACCACAACAGGTGAGTGTCGGAGAACACAGCTTCCGGTAAGCTCATCAATGTATGTCACCATATTTAAATTACATGTTTTTTTTTGTTTTATAGGTGATGTGGAAGAATATTTCTGTTTTACCAGTGAAAGTGCCCAGATCAGGGAGATAATGGGGTGCAATGGGTATTGGGAACATATCCTGCAAAACATCAATGATGTTAATTTAAATGTGAAAAACATCATTGATGTTTGGGGGAGAGTGTGAAACACCCCAAACTAGATAGGGTCTTATTTTTTGAATTCTAAGAACAAAATGTTGTAGTTCTCCAAATTTGACATTTGGAAGATGCACAGAGTGTGGAAACATGCATTATCTCCCATCATGGCGGATCAATGTATGTGTTTTGTGTTTAGTGTCTGAGATGAAGGGGTTTGCAGCCCCAAAGCATGTACATTGATCCCCCATGATGGGAGCTAGCACATGTTGACACACTGTGTGCATCTTCCAAATTTGGATTTTTCAGGGGTGACACCCCATGTGATGAAGGCGAGATCAGGCCAGTTTTTACATACTCATGTCTGATATTGTCTTCACTTTTCAAAGTGGAACTTTGTATATTCCTGTGTTCTGTATTTTACAGTTAGATATATGTATATATTTACACCAAAACAATAATTAAACCAAATTTTCAAGAAACTAATTTTTGAAAAAACACAATTTCTAGGTTGGTTGTACAAACCTTTTCAAAACGCACATGTGAATGTGGTTGGATTAAACAGTTCAATTAGCAACAATGTGTGGCTTTTTTTTTCATGGCACCAAAAATTTATTTGGAGTACAATTTAAGTTTGTGCTGAGAAGGAGTGTGATTTACTAAAGGCAACTCCACTTTGCACTCCCAGGGCAGTTTCAGGTGTACTTTTGCAGTGCACTTGTAGTGCATAGTGGATGTGCCTTTACTAAAAAAACACCCACAGTGATGTGTAAATTTGGTCAATCATGCCATTTTCCTGCCATGGTGCTGAAAATTAGCACGATTTGGGTCACTAATGCACTACATACATTAGTTAACAAAAAAGAAGGTGTGTGTAGCAGACCCACAACATAATAACAGCGGAAGAGACTGTCCCCTCATCTCGCTCTGAACTTGGGTTTGCACTGTTGGTGAAAAAGGAACAACTTGATCAAACCTAATTATACCTAGGAGACACATAAAACCAAGCCAAGCAGTAAATGAAGGAGTTTCAGATAAAAATTTAGTTTTAAAATGCTGCTCAGACATTGTCTGGCATATCAATGGCCCCCCTACCCACAAAGTAGTCCATGTATTGTGTTCTAACCTCACGGGCGCTTTGGGGGGGGCAAGCCAGGATGAGCATGTTGAAGGCCAGTGAGGTTATCTGCATTGTCCATCAAGTCTGCTTCTTGTTGGCCAACTAAGACCACATAGTTCGCAGAAACTTTTTTCAAATAATTGTGCAGAACACAGCACGCCAGCACTATGTGATTCAGTTTGTATTCTGCCATGTGAATAGGCGTAAGAAAAAGGCAGAACCGGCTGGCCAGTATACCAAAAGTGTTCTCCACCACTCTTCGGGCTCTGGACAGGTGGAAATTAAAAATCCTCTGCTCTGGGGTGAGGGTCCTCATGGGGAAAGGCCACATCAGATGGTTCGTCAGGGCAAACGCCTCATCCGCGACGAAGACAAACGGGAGTCCTTCCTGATTCTCCTCTGGGGGTGGCAAGCCCAGACTGCCACTCTGGAGACGCCAGTAGAACTCCGTCCGTGAGAACACTCCACCATCCGTCCATTTTGCCCCACATCCACATACAAAAACTCATATGTCGCAGACACCACTGCCAACATCACGATACTATGAAACCCCTTATAGTTAAAATAGTATGACCCGAGTTGGGTGGTGGGACGATGCGGACGTGCTTCCCATCTATTGCTCCTCCACAATTGGGAAAGTCCCAACGACTGGCAAAGTGGGAGACCACAGTCTGCCATTCCTGTGGCGTTGAAGGACACTGTGAATTGAAACAAGAACAAAAATTATTAGTTTGACCAATCAACATTCCAAGCAGATTAGACAAAAAACTTTTTGTGACAAAATTAGTTAAACATTTTGTGAACTGAGTATTTAAAGCCTAAAGTCTAATGTCCCCTTATGAGAGTCATCACCCCCCCCCCATCTGATGGGCCCTTGCTAAAAAATTAGGGGGGGATGTTTAGGACAGGTAACCCTCTCCACTTGATTGAGAGCTGAATGGCTAAATAATGTGTGATACTTTGGGAAGCCCCTCCTTAGTTACACTATTGGCAGCCCACTAGACAGGTAAGAAGTGTCAGAATACAAAAAATTAATCAAAATGTAAGCACTTTTTGACATTCTGCTATTACATATCCGGATAATTAATAGGTTAAAAGCAAAAAAAAAAAAAAAAAGGTTAAAGTATTGAGGCAGGCCCTTACACTACATGCTTAGGTGAATTCATCCATAAATGTGAGCATCAAAAAGGTAGGCATAGTGTGTATTGGGTTTGGTAAAGTCAACAGACAGAGGATTGCTATCAGCTGGCCTAGCAGTTGGGGGGAGGGGGGTTCCTAATGAGTTTGGCACAACCCCCCCCCCCCAAAAAAAAAGAAAAAAAACACTCTGCATGAATTGAAGCACACACATCACATTTGTAGAGATTTTAGGGGGTGTTTAGGGGAAAGCAATACTATGGAGCTGCCAAAAGACATTGTTAAGTGACTAGACTATAGTTTTATGGGCCAAGGAGAGCATGGTGGTGAAGTTAGTGAGGCAAATATGCCTGAGGACAAAGGGGCAGAGCATCTAAATTAGAGCATATTGCAATGATGGTAATTAGGGAATGAGGAAATAAATTAAAGACATTAGCAATCATGAAATACATAGAATGTGATGTTAAATGATAAAACTTACCGTATATACTCGAGTATAGGCCGACCCGAATATAAGCCGAGGCCCCCAATTTACCCCCAAAAAAACTGGCAAACTTATTGACTCGTGTATAAGCCGAGGGTGAGACATGCCTGTCCATCCCTGTGTGTGTGTCCGTCCATCCCTGTGTGTCCGTCCATCCCTGTGTGTCCGTCCATCCCTGTGTGTCCGTCCATCCATCCCTGTGTGTGTGTGTGTCCATCCATCCATCCATCCCTGTGTGTGTGTGTCTCCATCCATCCATCCATCCATCCCTGTGTGTGTGTGTCTCCATCCATCCGTGTGTGTGTGTGTGTGTGTGTGTGTGTGTGTGTGTGTGTGTGTGTGTGTGTCCAGCCTACCTGTGTCCCGAGCCTTTGTCCCGAGCCTCCGTCCCGTGCCTTGCCTCCTTGCCTCCGTCCCGTGCCGTGCCTTGCCGCCGTGCCTTGCCTCCGTCCCGTGTCGTGCCTTGCCTTGCCTCCGTCCCGTCCCGTGCCGTGCCTTGCCTTGCCTCCGTCCCGTGCCCTCTTCGTCGGCGCCTCGGCGGCCATTGTAAAATTCAAAAGCCTCCGCCTTCGCCTGTGATAGGCGGAACACTGAATTTCCCAGCAGCCTGTGTTCCGCCTATCACAGACATCGTATCATCCTCGTCCGTAGTACGAGGATGATACGATGTCCGTGATAGGCGGAACACAGGCTGCTGGGAAATTCAGTGTTCCGCCTATCACAGGCGAAGGCGGAGCCGGAGGCGCGGCTTTTGAATGATAGAATGGCCGCTGTCTGTCTGCTCGACACGCTGATCGAGCGGGCAGACAGCGATGACTCGAGTATAAGCCGAGGGGGGCACTTTCAGCCTCAAAAAAGAGGCTGAAAATCTCGGCTTATACTCGAGTATATACGGTACCTTCATATAGTCCTTCTGCAGGACCTGAATGATGGAAGAACAGGCCTCTGGAATAATGATCCCCAGAGCCTGGGGGGAGATGCCTGTAGAGAACTTGAGGTCCTGAAGGCTTCTCCCTGTCGCCAAGTAGCGCAACGTGGCGATGAGCCTCTGCTCCGGAGTGATGGCTTGCCGCATGCAGGTATCCTGCCTGGTGATATAAGGGGTCAGCAAAGCCAGCAGACAGTGAAAAACGGGGTCCGTCATCCAGAGATAATTCCTGAAATCATCAGGATTATTCTCCTGGATCTCACGGAGCAAAGGCATGTGCGAGAACTGGTCACGCTGGCGCAACCAATTCTTGGTCCACAAACGCCTCCCCTCCCTGTTCATGGACCGGGCTTGTGTCAAAGTAGCAACCCAAACATGAAGTCCCGGCACAGCAGAAACTCTACGACGAGTACGTAGAGTTAACATGGTTTGAAAACGGTTGGCTGGTCAGAGCGGACACCAGAAAGCACAGATAAACAGCAAAGCCTGAAAGAACGACCTGAATAGCAGAAGCAAGCAGACAATAAGAATTTCAAAGCGTACTATACCAAGATATAGTCCACAATGATCAACAAATACTTACTGACTGCATGCACTGATTATCAGATACGCACCGACAAGCACAAACTGAAGAGCTGTAGCGATCGGAATCACAAATCTGAAAAGCGCGAATCGTCTCTCACCAAACTTCTACTAACCCGCGATACACACGAGATCAGCAGAAGGAGCCCAAAGGGTGCTGGACGTGGAGCTGAACTTCCTTTTTCTAGTCCCGCCATACACGGCTTACGTCACTGCGTTCTTGGCCACCTGCGAAATCAGACAACTTGGCCCGACCGTGTGTATGCAACAGTTTCAGACACAATCCGTCTGACTAAATCCAACAGGCAAAATCCGATGGATTTGGTTGGCAAAATCTCCAACCGTGTGTACGTGGGCTTACACCTCCTTTCCAAACCCCAAACTTTCCAAATGAAAAGGTGTAGCAGGATGATGACTGTCATGGGTGCCTGTGGTAGATCTGGATACTGCTAAAACACTGTGTATGCACAACTTGAGCTTGTGCAAAATACTGTAATGCAGATGGAAAACAGGAACTCATGAGTGCAGGAGACAAAGCCATAGTCAAAGCGAGCCAGAGTTGGCAACAACCGTGCAGAAGAGGTACCAATTTTAAAAGGAGAAGCAGGGTCAGATGAGCAAAATAAGTAAAAAACAGCAGACAAATGACATAGTCAGAGCACAAACCAAGGTCATCAACAGGAGATCAGAATTAAAGCAGAGAATATCCAGATGCAGGACTGGTCATTGAAGCTGATGACCACTTAGCATTTCCCTTTAGTTCTGTTATACCTTAACCACTTTCGATTTGGCCATAGAACATAAATGGCCAGATGGGTGCAGCACCAATGAATGAATGAATGAATTAAATACTTGTATAGCGCACAATGCGAACTGAATCGCCTCTAGGTGCTGTGGCGAGCTTTGATCATCTGCAAAAAGAGGAAGGTCTTGAGTTTTTTCCTAAAAGCCAGGTGATTTTCTTCCAGACGGATGTTGATTGGTAGAGCATTCCATAGACGAGGCCCTTGGACAGCGAATCTCCGATCACCCTTGGATTTATACCGGGCTTTGGGCACGAGGAGGAGGTTTTTGTTGGCTGATCGAAGACTGCGGTTTGGTGGGTAATGATTTATTTTCTCCATTAGGTATTGCGGAGCTTCTCTATGCACGCATTTGTGGGTGAGGCACAGGGTCTTGAACATGATCCGATTTTTTACGGTTAGCCAATGTAAGCTCCTCAGTGAAGGAGAGATGGATTCCCAGGTTTTTTTTCCTGTTATCAGCCTTGCCGCCGTGTTTTGGATCAGTTGTAATCGCGCAAGTTGATATTGTGGTAATCCTATGTAAAGCGAGTTTGCGTAGTCCAGTCGTGAATTAATGATTGTTCCAACTACCACTGCTTTGTCATTCTTTGGGATAAAAGGGATGAGTCTGCGAAGCATGCACAGCAGATGGTGAGATCGACTGACTACAGATCCTATTTGTGCATCCATTGACATTTGTGCGTCTAAAATAACCCCAAGACTCTTCGCTTTGGTCTGTGGGGAGATAGTCTGCCCAAAGACGGACCAATGTGGATGGAGGTGCCTGTACATCCTCTTGCATTGCCCACTCATTCAAACTCTCTAGAGCATATAGTGGTGGCTTCTGTGACTACCAAACACAGCTGATCATCGATAATTTTACATGACCACTGTGAGCAGCCCTGGTGCCATGTGATCGCTGTGACCAATCACAGTGAGATCATGAACAATAGTAAACAATGCTGTCATTGTTTACTACTGGGTGAGCTATGTGATTGGTCACAGTGATCACATGGTTCCAGGGACAATCACATTGGCCCTGTACCATGTGATAACTGTGATCAATCACAACATCACAGTAGTACACAAGGTTTCATAAATAAAACCTGTACCCTTTTGATGATTGCTTATAACAGTGATCTTCACTGTTATAAGCAATCACAATGTAAAGACAAACATCCTTCCCCCACAGATTAGTATAGTGTCACTATGGTAACACTGCATGTCTCTGGTACAGTATGTTATACTTGACTGCTGTGCTGCTGAGCTGAGTGCTGAACGATTCTGCAGCTGTCTTTTATCAGTGTAGGGACTGAGGGACAGTTTGGTGTTTGGAGCAGGGACAGTCTGCAAATCACTAGCTACTAGGTCCACAAAGGTCCTTTTAAGGACTGGTATAGGTGTACAGTATATAGGGTTGTACACATATAATATACTTTTTTTCTAACATAGAAATCATATTATACTTCACTGCTGTGCTGCTGAGCTGAGTGCTGACCGATTCTGCGGCTGTCGTTTCTCAGTGTAGGGAGGGACTGTTTGGTTTTTGGACCAGGGACAGTCTGCAATTCACTAGCTAGCTACTATTAGGTCCACAAAGGTCGTTTTAAGGACTGGTATAGGTGTACTATTTGGTGTGCAGTATATAGGAGTGTAATACATGTATAAAATACTTGCAAATATAGAAAGCATAGTATAGTGCATTTCCACTGTGCAGTATTGTGCTGCTGAGCGGTTCTGCAGCGACACTACAAAAAGTGACAAACGCAATTAGAAAAAAGTATTATAACTGGTGTGATAAACCAGTGGCCCCTCAAAACGACAGATTGAAGCATGGTGTTATAGACCTTCTTACACATATACTGCACTTCTCTGGAGACTTTTGTCACAGGGTCATTTAAAAAATGACAGGCAGAGGAAGAGACAGGCCCTTCCGCAGGGTTGGTAGGGGTAGGGAAGGAGAAACAGGCTTGAGCCAAAGTGGCAAATTGCAGAAGGTGCGTTTGATTACGTCAAAGGACGCACCAGACTTAGTTGAGTGAGTGGCTCACTCAGCCTTACTCTTCTGCACCCTCCTCATCCTCTCGATCTGCACCCTCTTCTTTACTCTCTGCTGTGTGCACCCCCAAAGACAATACCACCAACACCACCACCATATACCCTCCGCTTGAGTCACAGGAATTATTTTCCGATCCATCACAAGACATTGCTGATGCGCAGCCACTCTTGGCATTGGATCAGGAAGAGGAGGTAGCAACAACCGCCACTCAGCAGTCTGACGACAGTACCCAGATCAGCCCAAGGAGGAGGTTGGTCCCCGGTTTTGCTGCCTACTCTGAGATCTCTAATTATAGCAGTGGGGAAGGTGACGTAGATGATGACGTGTCTAGTGATGTCACCTGGGTGCCCACAAGAGAGGAAGAGGAGGGGAGTTCAGAGGGAGATATGGACCAGCAGATAGGGAGGAGAAGCAGGCAGAACTTAGATTGCACAGGAGGGACAAACCAGACTGCTAATGTATCAGGAGCGAGGCATCAACCATGTACGGCCACATCTGGTGCTCCCAGGACACCGGCACATGGCTCCGCAGTGTGGGCTTTTTTTAACGTGTCCGCTGATGACAATAGTGTTGCCATCTGTAGCCTTTGCGGTCAACGCATAAGTCGTAGTAAGCCTAACACTCACCTAGGGATGACTGCCTTAAGAAGGCACATGAGCTGCCATCACCGAGCCCAGTGGGAGCAACGTAACCCACAAAGCCACACTCCAGGCTCTCACCGTCCAGCCTCGTCTTCTACTTATCCTTCTCCTCTCTCCTCACAATTGTCCTCCACACCACCTTCCATCATGCCGCCCTCACGTTTTTCTGGAAAAAGGCAGGCTTCCGTGGGCCAAATGCCAAACTGCCATATAAACTGGTGGACTCGGAGGCCTTTCGAAAATTTGTGGCCATTCGAACACCACAATGGAAGGTACCAGGAAGGAAGAATTTCTCACAGAAGGGCATCCCAGAGCTATATGGCCATGTTCAGCAGCAAGTGAATGTATCTCTGGCACACAGTGTCAGTGCCAAGATACATCTGACTACAGACATGTGGTCTAGCAAACACGGGCAGGGAAGGTATATAACATTTACTGCCCACTGGGTGAACCTTCTGACGGCCGTCAAGCATGTAACCCGTGGCACCCGTGTAGATTTGCTTTTACCGCCACGGATGGAACTCAAACTTCTATATGCTTGATAGGCTGCACCAGCAGAAACATGCAGTTAATGACTACCTGTATGAACTCTGCGGCAGAACAGGTTCTGGGGAGTTTTTTTTTTTCACCGTGCCAGTGGCTGCCCATGCGCGATGCATGCAGACTTCTGCGGCCATTTGATGAGATCACCAAACTGGTCAGTCGCAGTCATGGCGCATCAGTGACATGGTACCTTATGCCTTCTTTATGGAGCGTGCATTGCCTCATGTCATTGATCAAGCCGTGGAGGAGCAGGAGCAGAAAGATGAGGAAGTCGCAATGCTGGATGAATTACCAGGGAGGCTACTCTATCTGAGACAAGTGAACAACAGGAATCTGAAGAGGAGTCAGAGGAGGATGGTGCCGGGGCGGATGAGGAGGAGCAAGAAGAGCATGCTTTAAATCTTTCTGGGATCCCTGTTGTTGTCCGTGGATGGGGAGAGGAGAATGAGGAGGACGACATTATCTTGGATGATGAGCAGGAGCCAGGCCACCACATCGCTTCCAGTTTAGTGCAAATGGGGGCCTTCATGCTCCAGTGTTTTAACAGGGACCCCGTATAAAAAGCATAAAGGTCAAGGACCAGAACTGGGTGGAAACGTACTTAGATCCCCGGTACAAACACAAAATGGTGGAAATGTTACCACCATCACAGAAGGCTGTCAGAATGGACCATTTACAGGCCTTGCTTCGAGAAATGCTGCATTCTGCTTTTGCGTGCACTGGCAGAGGAGGAATTCCCACTCCCATAGAAAGAGTTGCAGGTACCAATCCAACAGCGCCTGCAAGAAGAGGGCGGTTTGAAGATGTGTTGGTGACTTCTGATATGAGATCATTCTTTCAGCCGACCCATCGACAGGTCTCCGGATCCAGCATCAGGGAATGCCTAGACTGACAGGTATCCGACTACATCAGGTTAACGGCTGATGTGGACGCTCTGAGGAGTGATGAACCCCTGAACTACTGGGTGAGAAGGCTTGACCTCTGGCCAGAGCTTGCCCAATTTGCAATGGAACTGTTGGCTTGCCCCTCCTTCAGTGTCCTGTCCGAAAGGACGTTCAGCGCAGCAGGGGGGATCGTGACCGATAAGCGCACTCGCCTAGCTCACGACAGTGTTGACTACCTCACATTTATAAAATGAATAAGGCATGGATATCAGAGGAATTTAACACATGTGACCAGTAGACCATGTATATGCATAACTCTATAAACGATTTATTTAATCGAGCACACAGACCTTTTTTCTACCTTTGGCTCACTTCCTTGTACAAAAAAGCACACCTTACTATATGCCCGTGCCCTCCTGTTTGAAGAGGTTGAGCGGTGTCATATTTTTGGGTCCGGCAGCAAGTTGCTGGTATCAATGCTGGTGTCAGTGCTCTCTATCTCAGTGCTGGTGTGGTGTCAGTGCTCTCTCTATCACGGTGCTGGTGTAGTGGCAGTGCTTTCTCTCTATCTTGGTGCTGGTGTCAGTGCTCTCTATCATGGTGCTGGTGTCAGTGCTCTCTATCTTGGTGCTGGTGTCAGTACTCTTTATCTCGGTGCTGGTGTCAGTGCTCTCTATCACAGTGCTGGTGCCAATGCTCTCTATCTCGGTACTGGTGTGAGGGCTCTCTATCTCGGTACTGGTGTGAGTGCTTTCTATCACGTTGCTGGTGTCAGTGCTCTCTATCTCGGTGCTGATGTCAGTGCTCTCTATCTCGGTGCTGGTGTCAGTGCTCTCTATCATGGCGCTGATGTCAGTGCTCTCTATCATGGCGCTGATGTCAGTGCTCTCTATCATGGTGCTGGTATCAGTGCTCTCTATCACGGTGCTGGTGTCAGTGCTCTCTATCTCGGTGCTGGTGTCAGTGCTCTCTATCTCAGTACTGGTGTCAGTGCTCTCTATCATGGTGCTGGTGTCAAAGCTCTCTATCATGGTGCGTGTGTCAGTGCTCTCTATCTCGGTGCTGGTGTCAGTGCTCTCTCTCACGGTGCTGGTGTCAGTGCTCTCTATCTTGGTGCTGGTGTCAGTGCTCTCTATCTCGGTGCTGGTGTGGTGTCAGTACTCTCTATCATGGTACGTGTGTCAGTGCTCTCTATCTCGGTGCTGGTGTCAGTGCTCTCTATCACTGTGCTGGTTCAGTGCTCTCTATCTCGGTGCTGGTGTCAGTGCTCTCTATCTCGGTGCTGGTGTCAGTGCTCTCTATCTCGGTGTTGGTGTCAGTGCTCTCTATCATGGTGCTGGTGTCAGTGCTCTCTATCACAGTGCTGGTGTCAGTGCTCTCTATCTCGGTGCTGGTGTCAGTGCTCTCTATCTCGGTGCTGGTGTGGTGTCAGTACTCTCTATCATGGTGCTGGTGTCAGTGCTCTCTATCTCGGTGCTGGTGTCAGTGCTCTCCATCATGGTGCTGGTGTCAGTGCTCTCTCTCACGGTGCTGGTGTCAGTGCTCTCTCTCTATCACGGTGCTGGTGTCAGTGCTCTCTATCTCGGTGCTGGTGTCAGTGCTCTCTATCTCAGTACTGGTGTCAGTGCTCTCTATCATGGTGCTGGTGTCAAAGCTCTCTATCATGGTGCGTGTGTCAGTGCTCTCTATCTCGGTGCTGGTGTCAGTGCTCTCTATCACTGTGCTGGTTCAGTGCTCTCCATCTCGGTGTTGGTGTCAGTGCTCTCTATCATGGTGCTGGTATCAGTGCTCTCTCTCACGGTGCTGGTGTCAGTGCTCTCTATCTTGGTGCTGGTGTCAGTGCTCTCTATCTCGGTGCTGGTGTGGTGTCAGTGCTCTCTATCATGGTGCTGGTGTCAGTGCTCTCTATCACAGTGCTGGTGTCAGTGCTCTCTATCTCGGTGCTGGTGTCAGTGCTCTCTATCTCGGTGCTGGTGTGGTGTCAGTACTCTCTATCATGGTGCTGGTGTCAGTGCTCTCTATCTCGGTGCTGGTGTCAGTGCTCTCCATCATGGTGCTGGTGTCAGTGCTCTCTCTCACGGTGCTGGTGTCAGTGCTCTCTCTCTATCTTGGTGCTGGTGTCAGTGCTCTCTATCTCGGTGCTGGTGTGCTCTCAGTGCTCTCTATCACGGTGATGGTGTCAGTGCTCTCTATCTCGGTGATGGTGTCAGTGCTCTCTATCACGGTGATGGTGTCAGTGCTCAGTCTCTATCGCGATGCTGGTTTCAGACAGTGAGGGAGATAGCAGCGGAGAAGCCAATCAGCAGGCAATGCCAGCACCATGGCTGAGGTTCAGCACTGGACTGGCACCTCTGGCACTGTTCATCTCCTGCACCCCCTTCATAGCCTGCCCTGACCTTGCCTCTCCTCCATGGCCTTCATGCGCTCCTGAATTGTCAAAATTTCACAGATAAAAAAAGAATGTTTGTCGTTGTCGATCCCAGATTCACTTAAAGAGGAAGTAAACCCTGATGAGTTTACTTCCTCTTTCATTCCCTGCAAAGGCAAAGCATAATGGACTACTATGCATCGCATAGTAGCCCATTATGTGTCACTTACATAGTTACATAGTTACATAGTTACATAGTTAGTCAGGTTGAAAAAAGACACAAGTCCATCCAGTTCAACCTTAAAAACAAATAAATAAAATAAAAAATAATCGTACAATCCAGATACCCAATTTTATGCCCACAATTGATCCAGAGGAAGGCGAAAAAAAAAAACCAGCAGAGCATGCGCCAATTTGCTACAGCAGGGGAAAAAAATTCCTTCCTGATCCCCCAACAGGTGATCGGATTTTCCCTGGATCAACTTTACCTATGTTAGTACCTAGTTATATTATGTACCATCAGGAAAGTATCCAAGCCTTTCTTAAAGCAGTCTACTGAACTGGCCAGAACCACCTCTGGCGGGAGTCTATTCCACATTTTCACAGCTCTAACTGTGAAGAAACCTTTCCGTACTTGAAGATGAAATCTCTCTTCCTCTAGACGTAAAGAGTGCCCCCGTGTCCTCTGGGTTGACCGTACAGAGAACAACTCAACACCAAGTTCACTATATGGACCCCTAATGTATTTGAACATGTTGATCATATCCCCCCTTAATCTCCTCTTCTCAAGAGTGAATAAATTTAGTTCCTCTAATCTCTCCTCATAGCTGAGTTCCTCCATGCCTCTTATCAGTTTGGTTGCCCTTCTCTGCACTTTCTCCAGTTCCCCGATATCCTTTTTGAGAACTGGTGCCCAAAACTGAACGGCATATTCCAGGTGAGGTCTTACTAATGATTTGAACAGGGGCAAAATTATATCTCTTTCTCTGGAGTCCATACCTCTCTTAATACAAGAAAGGACTTTGCTCGCTTTGCAAACAGCAGCTTGGCATTGCATGTTGTTATTGAGCTTATGGTCTACCAAAACCCCCAGATCCTTCTCCACTATGGATTCCCCCAGTTGTACTCCCCCTAGCATGTATGATGCATGCATATTCTTAGGCCCCAAGTGCATAACTTTACATTTATCAACATTAAACCTCATCTGCCACATAGTCGCCCAATTAGACAGTGTATTGAGGTCGGCTTGTAAATTGGAGACATCCTGTAAAGACGTTATTCCACTGCATATCTTGGTGTCATCTGCAAAGACAGAAATATTACTTTTGATCCCAGACCGAATATCATTTATAAAGATGTTAAAAAGTAAGGGTCCCAGCACTGAACCTTGGGGTACACCACTGATAACCTTAGACCATTCAGAGTAAGAGTCATTAACCACTACTCTCTGAAACAGAAGCCAGCGAAGTCGCCGCTGTCCCCTGTAGTCCGCCGCATCCATCTTGTCGGTGGGGTCTCGCAGCTCCGCTGCTGTCATTCGGCGAAGCCGTGATGACGTCACTCCCGCGCATGCGCACGGGAGCCGACACGCGTAGACAGCGGTGCCTGTTTTCGGGCAAATATCTCCTAAACCATATAGGTTTAGGAGATATTGCTTGGACCTACAGGTAAGCCTTAATCTAGGCTTACCTGTAGGTCAAAGTGGTTTGTAAGGGTTTACAACCACTTTAATACGTTTGTTATGTCAGTGTCTGTGTTGTGGGACTATGTGTGCACAGCTAGTAAGTATTTTGTGGCTGAAAATATGACCTGGAGGTTTTTAAGGTTCACCTGCCATTAAAGTCAATGGGGTCCGCCGCGAACCTTGCGGTTCGCAAACTTTTGCCCGCGTTTGCGGTTCGCAAAACGTCCCGTCGAAGGTTCGTCCATCACTAGACACTAGCTCCAGAGATGTACTTTAAGGCATAAAGAGGATCCTAATTTACCAAGTCCCAAGGCCGGTATGATAAATAGATTCCTTTTCCACGGCCGCCAAACCTGGAGTCTTCACTGTGTATCTCAGGCCATCCCTGGCCAATTAAGGAGACAACACTAAGTCATAGCCAGCACTGACCAGGTGTTAGTGTGGTGGACGCGGAACATGTTGCTATAGTTGCAGGCGGGTTTGTGGATGTTTTTGGCTCTATGACAGACCTGCGCTCTTCCTGTGCCTGATGAATGGGGGATTGTGTGAGCGGCGTCACATGACCATGATGACGTCAATGCATTTCGCAACAGCAGCGTAGCTATGTCTTGGTAAGGTGAAAACTTGGAATTGGATTATCTCATGGTAAAGAGCCCCTAAGGTCATGGACAAAGGAACAGTCTCATGAGTCACATGGGCAGGCTGTAGAGGTCTCCCATCAAGAGCCTCAATGGCAAGTGGAGTGTCACACAGCTGCAGCAGAATCTAGTGCTTCGGTACAAACGCAGCATCAATGAACAGCTGTAGCTCCAGAGTCGATTAGAGCCTGTATCTCGATGGACGACTCAGCCCAAGAAAGGGTAACCGAAACCGGGGCTTATCCTTCTGGATAACTGGAGATGAAACAATGCCACCTAAGGTCTGTCCATGACAGGACCTCAAGGTTTGGGCATTCCCTGGATGGGTAGGACAAGACTTCAAAAAGTGACCTGCCTGGCCACAATAAAGCCACAATCTCTCCCTCCTTCTAAGGGTTCTCTCATCCGCGGAGAGACGCATGAAGCCCAAGTGCATGGGTTCATCTTCACAGAATGACTCGGTACCAGGAGACATGGGAAGTGAGGGAGGCAAGGGTGGGACTGCAAAGTTCGGAGACAAATGTACAGGATGCTTCCGCATGCGCTCCTTAAAGGGAAGTCTTTCTCTGAGTCTGGAGTCAATGAGGATGGCCAATGTGATCAACTTCTCAAGCTCAGTGGGTATATCTTGGGCTGCTATCTCATCCTTGATGGTATCCGAGAGGCCATGAGAAAAAGCAGCCACAAGGGCCTCATTGTTCCAAGCAACTTCTGCTGCCAGAGTATGGAATTCAATGGCGTCGTCGGCAACAGTTCTCGTACTCTGTTTGATGGACATGAGGCACTTGACAGCGGAGCATGCGGGAACATCAAATACCCTTTTAAAGGATGCCACAAACTCAGGATAACTCAAGAAAAGGGGTTTTTGCATCTCCTATAGAGGGTTTGCCCAGGCCAAGGCTCAGGCTCAGAAAGCGAAGAGAAGATATCATGAAACCTACTTTGCTTCTGTCCGTGGGAAATGCTTGGGGCAGCATCTCAAAGTATATCTCAACCTGGTTGAGAAACCCCCTGCATTGAACTGGATCACCCCCAAATCTCTGGGGAAGCGTAGCGGAACCATACATACCTCTTATAGAGGTAATACTCGAGGTGGGTGCCTGCACAGAGACTGGCGAAGCAGGGACGGCCTACAACTCAGGTTGTACCAGAGCAGCCAATGTGGGAGATTCCAGATGAGCCATGCGACTCAGAAGCGTTTGTAACGCCATGGCAAACTGATCCATGCTGTGATCTTGCTCATCCAATCTGGAACAAATATTTAGCAGGATATCATCAACAGGTGAGTACCTGTGGAGAGATAGGAGCTGGCAATTAGCCGACAGCTGAGCGGCCAGCTCAGAGAAGGAATGGCTAAGCCCAGCCCTGACAATATTACAGTGCATTAGTACACATTTAACGCAGTATATTTCAGTGCATTACTGCACATTTAACAAAGTATATTTTAGTGTGTTTTAACAGGTTTACTGCAGTATATTGCAGTACGTTACTGCAAGTTTAATGCAGTATATTATATTGTGTTTTTGCAGGTTTACCGCAGTATATTGCAGTGTGTTGGTGCACGTTTACCGCAATATATTAGTGCATGTTTAACGCAGCATATTTCAGTGCATTATTGCAGGTTTATTGCAGTATATTGCAGTGTGTTAGTTCACGTTTAACGCAGTACATTTCAGTAAATTGTTGTACGTTTAACACAGTACATTTCAGTGCAGTATATTTCAGTGCATTAGTACACGTTTAACAATATAACAGTATATTGCAGTGTGTCAGTACAGTTTTACTGTAGTTGATTGTAGTGTGCCAGTGGAGTGTGTCTGTGTAGTGAGTACTTTTAAGGTAGTAGTTAATGTGCACCAAGCACCACTTTCCATTGATTAAAGTGCAGCTATCATGGAAGAGTAGAGAGTAGTGACCCAATTCCATCAGATTGTGGAGATGTTATCTCCCGACCCACTTCCCAGAGCTCAGCTGTCTGGGCCTTTTTTAGCACATGTGTAGCCGATCACACTGATTATATAAAATTTACTGCAAATTAATTACTTAAAAATCATACAATATGATTTTCTGGATTTTTTAGATTCCGCCTTTCACAGTTGAAGAGTACCTATGATAAAAATTGCAGACCTCTACATGGGTGGTACAGTGGTGTAGTGGGTAGCACTCTTGCCTAGCAGTAAAAAGGGTCGCTGGTTTGT
Source organism: Lithobates pipiens (assembly GCF_037356315.1). Lineage (NCBI taxonomy): Eukaryota > Metazoa > Chordata > Amphibia > Anura > Ranidae > Lithobates > Lithobates pipiens. The sequence goes on from NW_027507758.1 coordinate 230,309,706, forward strand.
ATCCCAACCACGACACTACCTGTCTGCAGTTTGCATGTTTTGCCTTTGTGGGTTTCCTCCAGGTACTCTGGTTTCCTCCCACACTCCAAAGACATTCTGGTAGGATAATTGGCTTCTGTTCAAAATTGGCCCTAATATATGAATGCAAGTTGGGGATCTTGGATTGTGGGCTCCTTGAGGGTAGGGACTGATGTATGTGTGGAGCACTGTGTAAAAATTTATGGCTCTATATGGGTACCTTAAATAAATAATAATATAATAGATGAGCATCTTAATGAGACACAATGTTCAGGGATAGGGACAATTGTAAACACTCACTCAGGATGGACTGGTGTCTTTATTCAACCTTACTAACTATGTAGCTATGTAACATGCTGTGTAAGTAGGAAAACCTGCAAAATCGGCAGTGTATAAAATATTTGTTCTCCCCACTGTATTAGGGATGGAGGCATATAAACCTATCCATTCAGTGCCCCATTTAAAGTCCCACCCTTGTTTCCCCCTGTTTCATGCGCAGCTGGAACAAAACGTAACCCCTTGATTGCCCCCTAGTGTTAACCCCCTCCCTGCCAGTGTCATTTTTATATTGATCAATGCATTTTTATACCACTGATCAATGTAATAATGTCACTGGTCCCCAAAAAGTGTAATTTGGGATCAGATTTGTCTGCCGCAATGTTGCAGTCCCGATAAAGATTGCAGATCGCCGCAATTACCAGTAAAAAAAATAAAAAAAAGTCCCTAAATCTATCCTGTAGTTTGTGAACGCGATAACTTTTGCGCAAACCAATCAATATACGCCTATTGCAATTTTTTTTTACCAAAAATATGTAGAATAAAATATATTGGCCTAAACTGATGAATAAATTTGTTTTTTATACATATATTTTTGGATATGTATTATTGCAGAAAGTAAAAAATAATAATAATAATAATAATAATATATATATATATATATATATATATATATATATATATATATATATATATATATATATATATATATATATATATATATATATATATATTTTTTTTTTTTTTATTGTTCCCGGGGCTGAAGTGGTTAAACTTATGGTATTGTATTGATTATATCCCCCTTAATCTCCTCTAATCTTTCCTCATAGCTGAGCTCCTCCGTGCCTCTTATCAGTTTGGTTACCCTTCTCTGCACTTTCTCCAGTTCCCTTAAATCCTTTTTGAGAACTGGTACCCAAAACTGAACTGCATATTCCAGATGAGGTCTTACTAATTATTTGAACAAGGGCAAAATGATATCTTGCTCTCTGGAGTCCAAACCTCTCTTAATACAGGAAAGGACGTTGCTCGCTTTGGTAACTGCAGCTTGGCATTGCATGCTATTATTGAGCTTATGATCTACCAAAACCCCCAGATCCTTCTCCACTATGGATTCCACCAGTTTTACTCCCCCTGGTATGTTTGCCACTATTTACCCAATTAGATAATTGGGTAAAATTGGATTACATGGGAGACATCCTGTAAGGACGTTATTCCACTGCATAGCTTGGTGTCATCTGCAATGACAGAAATGGTACTTTTAATCCCTGACTCTATATCATGTATAAAGTTATTAAATAGTAAGGGTCCCAACACTGAACCTTGGGGTACACCACTGATAACCTTAGACCATTCAGAGTAATGCAGAGTACAGACGATCGAAATTTCCGACAACCAAACCGTGGATTTTTTTTTCCGATGGATGTTGGCTCAAACCCATCTTGCATACACATGGTCACACAAATGTCGGAAATTCCGAACGTCAAGAACGCAGTGACATACAACACATATGACGAGGTGAGAAAAATTAAATTCAATAGCCAGTGCGACGCTTCTGCTTGATTCCAAGCATGTGTGGACTTTTGTGTGTCCGAATTGTGTACACATGCTCGGAATTTCCGACAACAAGTCTTGTTGTCGGAAAATTTGAGAACCTGCTCTCAAACATTCCAAAATTCCGACAGCAAATGTCTGATGGAGCATATACATGGTCAGAATTTCCAACAACAAGCTCACATCGAACATTTGTTGTCGGAAATTCCGATTGTCTGTACGCGGCATAAGAATCATTAAGCACTACTCTCTGAATTAGTTTTTTTAGCCAGTTTCCTATCCATTTACAAATTGATCTTTCCAAGCCTGTAGACTTTACCTTACACATTAGTCATGTGTAGGGAACTGTGTTAAATTTTTCAAAATCCAATTATACCACATCCACAGCAGTCTCTCTGTCCACGGTTTTACCTACCTCCTAATAAACAGAAATCAGGTTTGTTTTCTGTCTGTCTTCCATGAATCCATGCTGTCTGTTGCTTAAAATAGTTTTTTCCAGCAATAATTCATCTATGTGGTCTTTTATTAAACTCTCCAGTATCTTCCCAACTATAGAAGCTAACAGGTCTATACAGGTTACTCCTGACTTAACAACTGAGTTCCATTACAGTGACCAGGTCATTAAATGAATTGGTCATTAAACGAGGAATCACAAGAAATCAATATTTTAAGCATTCTTAACTACTGTACTGTACTGTATTGTGATAAAAAGGTCTAAACACTAAACTCCAGCTCAATAACATTGTTTTAATTTGTATAAATACAGAACAAAAACACAAATTCTGTACTGTACTGTACAATACAATGATGTATATACGCGATATTAGAGTGGGTCGTAAGTCCAAGGAGTCATTAAATGGGTAAGTCGTTAAACGAAGAGTATCTGTAGTTACTTGGTAAAGACTTTGATCCCTTTTTAAATATAGGCACCATATTGGCCCTACGCCAATCTAGTGGTACCATTCCAGTCATTAACGCATCCCTAAAAATTAAAACCAATGGCTTTGAAATGACAGAGCTCAATTCTTTTAGGATCTGTGGGTGGATGCCATGTGGTCTAGGTCCTTTATCCAGCTTTATTATGCTTTAATTTATACTGGACCATATCACTTTTGAGCAATTATGGATGATTTGGGGCTGTGTCAATACGCATTATGCACTTGAGCTCCCCCATGCTTCTTTGTATACACAGAGCTAATGAAAGTATTTAATACATTTGCTTTCTCTTGGTCCCCAGTCACCCACTCTAGATTATTTTGTAAAAAGCCTATGTGCTCAGATCTGACCATTTTTCTATTAATATTTTTGAAGATTTTTTGGGGGTTTTTTCCGACTTTCTTTTGCAATCTGTTGTTCATTTAGAATTATTAAAGGGGGCTCCCGGATTCTGATAAGCCCCCCGCCTGCAGACCCTGACAACCAATAGCCAGGGTTGTCAGGAAGAGGCCCTTGTCCTCATCAACATGGGGACAAGGTGCTTTGGGGTGGGTGGGCCGCAGGGCCCCCTTCCCCAAAGCACCCCCCATGTTGAGGGCACGTGGCCTGGTATGGCTCAGGAGGGGGGCGCTCGCTTGTCCCCACCCCCTTTCCTGACCGGCCGGGCTGCGTGCTCGGATAAGGGTCTGGTATGGACTTTGGGAGGACCCCCACACCATTTTAAATCCATACCAGGCGACGGGGCTTGCGAAGTGTCAATCTCGCCGATGGAGGTGGCGACATCGACTTCCTTCGCTAGTCCCGTCTACTTGGAGCCACGTTCAAAATGAACGGACTCCATGTATGGGAGACCCCTGCCATAGTCCGGTGGATTTTCTGCCGGACCTAGCCCATCAGAAAAGTCTGGTCATGTGTGGGCGTGTGTGGGCAATACCGCTCATTCAGAAAGTCTGGCAGACCTCCGCTGCAAAGTGTGGCAGATTGTCCGCCGGATAGTCTGATCGTGTGTACGCGGCATAAGAGTGCCCGGGTGCCAGACATGCGGAGGTCTATGGGAAGCTTCCCAGCCTGCAATCAGCTGATTGTAGGCTGGGAAGCTGATTTGCCTGTGTTTAGGGCGTGTGCAGGGCGCAAGCTGTGCGCCCGCATACACTCCCACTCTATGTTCAATAATCTGCCTAGTAGTGGCATGGGATTGGCGCGGCCGAGACCGGAGGAGAGGACAGTGGGCGTGGGTGGTGCTAGTACATCACTTTCAGTTTCTCTGCCACAGTGGGGTAAGTCGACTGGAGTGCGTGCGGCGCCATTGAAGGTAAGTGCTGGCTGCCCTGTCCTGCCTTGTCATCACTGGGGTCCAAATCAGCTGCCATTTAAACCCTTCGCTACCTGCAGATTTTCGTGGAGTAGTGGGTGCAGTCAACCCCCCCGCTCTCCCAAGCAGTGGCCACATTGTGACAGGAGAGCGGGACAGCTGCGAGCTTCATGTGCTTGAGCCCACTTGTTTCTCTTCTCCCTCTGTCAGGAGCTGTTGACCGGAGTGACAATGAATGAGTGGTGCTCCATGTTCCTCCAGCCCCACCTCGCCTAACAGTGACAGACCCGTGTAGCACACAGCCAAGTGAATTGTTCCTGGCTGTGTGCTATTTGTCTGATAGCCAGAGACTGCACTGTGTTATACCGCTATGTCAGGTGAGAAAGAACACAGTGCAGAGAAGGAGATTCGCATGTGCAGAGAATTGGGCTTACAGAGGTGGATGGGGGGTACAAAGGTGGATGGGGGAGGGGGGTACAGAGGTTGATGGGGGGTACAGAGGTGGATGGGGGTTACAGAGGTGGATGGGGGTTACAGAGGTTGATGGGGAGGGGGTACAGTGGTGGATGGGGGAGGGGGTACAGAGGTGGATGGGAGGTACCGAGGTGGATGGGGAGGGGTACAGAGGTGGATGGGGGAGGGGGGTATTGAGGTGGATGGGGTAAAAAGGTGGATGGGGAAGGTGGTACAGAGGTGGCGGGGGTACAGAGGTGGATGGAGAGGTGTACAGAGGTGGCAGTGGTACAGAGGTGGACGGAGAAGGGGGGTACAGAGGTGAATGGGCATATAAAAGGTGGATGGAGAGGGGGGGTACAGAGGTGGCAGGAGTACAGAGGTGGATGGAGAAGGGGGGTGCAGAAGTGGATGGGGGTACACAGAGGTGGACGGAGGAGGGGGGTACAGAGGTGGCGGGGGTAGTAGAGAGGTGCACATGGAGGGGTAATGAGATGGACAGCAGGATACAGAGGTGAACTGTGGATGGAGGGGGGTACAGAGATGAACTTTGTGAGAAATGCTATATACCAGGCACTGTGAGAAATGCTATATACCAGGATTTGTCAGAAATGCTATATACCAGGCGTTGTGAGAAATGCTATATATCAGGATTTGTGAGAAATGCTATATACCAGGCTTTGTGAGAAATGCTATATACCGGGTGTTGTGAGAAATGTTATATACCAAGTTTTATTGAGAGATGCTATATACCTTCTTTTTTTTTTTTTGAGAAATGCTATATGCCAGGCTTTGTGGGAAATGCTATATACCAGGCTTTGTGAGAAATGCTATATACCAGGATTTGTGAGAAAGTCTATATACTCAAATGTTTCTTTGAGAAATGCTATATGCCAGGCTTTGTGAGACATGCTATATACGAGGATTTGTGAAAAATGCTATATACCAGGCATTGTGAGGCCTGCTATATACCAGGTGTTGTGATAAATGCTATATACCAGGCATTGTGAGAAATGCTATATACCAGGATTTGTGAGAAATGCTATATACAAGGATTTGTGAGAAAGTCTATATACTATACTCTGCTGGGATTCTGGGCTGTATACTCTGCCCTGTGATGAGCTGTGATGAGCTGTCCTGAGCTGTATACTCCTGACACTATGGGTGGAAGCAATACAGGGGACGGAGTAGGTGGATGCTATAAGGGGTGGGGCTTATAAGTGGAAGGGGTCAAAAAGGAGGGGCGGTTCTGGCGCCCCCCATTCTAAAACTTCACCAGCCGCCAGTGCTTCTGATATCTGTACATTTTTCTTTTTCCTGACCCTGTACAGTTTCTGGCAGCTTACCATGTTAATGAAGCTATTCCTAGAGGCTGTGTGCAGAAAAGCATAAAGTATGGATTGGAAGAGTTATATTACAAATAAGTGTGCATGTCTGTTTGTCACTGTACATAATGCATAAAAATTGTGGCACATACAGTGAGTGAAAACAATACATATTTATATGAGTAAAAACAGCACAGCAGAATTTGAGAGTTCAGAATATGTAATATTGGGATTGGTCTACGAGTTTTGTGGACAATGCCGCTTCTTCAGGACCTTGTCAGACTTGAAAATCATAGTTGTTAATAGTCTACAACAAAGACAACATTTAATTTAAAATGTACAAAACACAGAGTGAAAACTAATTTGCTGCTGACCACGAAAGCTGAGAAGAGTATTCTTTTGGATACAGACCTGTTTTATGTCCATAGGGACAAAATAGGCACTATGCTTGCACATAAGCTATCCCCTAGGACTAGAAGTCATGCTATGCCTAAAATTAGATGCCTGGGGGATCTGTTTTTGCAAAATCCACAAAAAGTCTTGACAGCCTTTCACAAATGTATGCTGCCTACATTTTGGTGGTCCCTAAGTCTCAGAAGGACTATTGAATTGCCCATTGCCCTATTTCTTTGATAAAAAAATTAACTTAAATTATCTTAAATTACTCAGCAGGCTCATCATTTACCTTATAAAATAGTATAGAGTACACAACTGTTCATTATTTATAATGTTTAACCACTTCAATACCGGGCTGTTACAGACTCACCTGGGACAGAGGCTTTTGGACAGGACTGAATGCTAGCCTCTGGTCTACTGACTATGGACCCGGGCATTTGAGGAAGCTACAAGCATTTAGGAAGATACTCTGTTATGTAATGCAAAAGGACATTATTAAGGATGCCATGATGGTCTCTGCATGCTTGGGACTCACATAGCAGATGTATGTGAAAGAAATGCGGATAAATGAGATCTGGAAAACCATAGGTCTCTTTTTGTCTACTTCTAAGAGTTTTTCACCCATTGTTGTCTGTGCTAATTAACCTTGCTATTGTATGAAGGAGTTCTGTGTTGATTTATAATAATGTTGATTGTGTCTTCTGAGCTAAAAGACGGCAAGACTGTCCTGAAGGTCATGTCTCTTAGTCACCTAGGCTATCTAAAGGATTAGATAATTAGCTTATGTTAATTAGGTTTCTGGTTACAGTTTGTATTGTCATCCTCCTGTATATATTTGTGTGAGATCTCAAATAAAGAAGGCTATTCCTGATATACTCCAAGACTGGTTTTGTTTGGGTATTGGGGGTTACTATAGCCAGATCCATTGGACTCGTGTTCCAGGACTTAGGAAGCGATATACTGACGGAAGCACTCAAGCGGAGTGTGGGACGTTCCGTCACATGGGCCTATTCTGGCACTCCTCCACTACATGTAAAAATCATATTTTTTTGTTAGAAAATTACTCATAACCCCCAAACATTATTTATGTTTTTTTATCAGACACCCTAGGGAATAAAATGGCGGTCATGGTAAAGTTTTATCTCGCACGGTATTTGCGCAATAGTTTTTCATACATTTCTGGACCATTTGTAGCTACAGGCATCATTCAGATATCCCCGCACAAAGTCAAGGATGTCATATAATGGTGTGTGGTATTGAAGTGGTTAACAACTTCAGCCCTGGAAGAATTAACCCCTTGCTGACCAGGCCATTTTTTTGCGATATGGCACTGCGTTCCCTTAACTGACAATTGCGCGGTCGTACAATGCTGTAGCCAAACAAATTTGTTCTTTTTTCCCCACAAATAGAGCTTTCTTTTGGTGGTATTTGATCACCTCTGCAGTTTTATTTTTTGCGCTATAAACAAAAAAATATTGACAATTTTGAAAAAAACACAATATTTTCTACTTTTTGCTATAATAAATATCCTAAATTTTTTTAAAAAAACTAATTTTTTCCTCAGTTTAGGCTGATATGTAATCTACTACATATTTTTGGTAAAAAATCTGCAATAAGAGTATATTGATTGGTTTGCGCAAAAATTATAGCATCTACAAAGATAGATTAATGGCATTTTTATTATTATTATTTTTTTTACTAGTAATGGTGGCGACCTGTGATTTTTATTGGTACTGCGGACACATCAGACACTTTTTGGGACCTTTATACACCTTTATACAGCGATCAGGGCTAAAAATAGCCACAGGGAAGGGGTTAACACTAGGGGGCAATCAAGGGGTAAACTGTGTTCCCTAGGTGTGGGGGAATGAGACTGCATAGGGGAGGAGACTGATCTGTGTTCCTATATACTAGGAACACACAATCTGTTTCCTCTCCCCTGTCAGCTTATGGATTTGTGTGTTTACACACACAGATCCTCATTCTGGCTCTGTCAGGACAGATTGCGTGCGCCCGGCGAACATTGCGCTGCGGTCTCCGGGCACACGCATTGGCTCCTCAGTTTTAGGTACTTTATATTCTAAACCCCACAGCAAAAATTTTATTGAAGTGACATTTATCCAAACCCATCTCCATTGCTAGGGGGATCCAACAGGGCTCTCCACTGTCCCCACTCATATTCACTATTGCGTTAGCAACACTAGCCATACCACTTTGGAATAATCTTGATGTCAAGGGGGTACAATATAGAGATAGACAGCACAAATGTGCACTATTTGCAGATGGTTTAGTGTTGTTTTTCACTTCCTCCCTGACAACCCTACCTACTGTTCTGTGTGTTCTGAGTCGATTTGGGGAGTTATCTGGCCTTAGGGTGAAAGCAAATCATTGGTTATGATTGCTAATCTTCCCTCAGAACTTTTCAATAGGCTGCAAGACTTCTACCAATTCCAATTGCAGGACTGCTTTCTTCCCTATTTGGAGATGTCTCTATCCTCCTCTATATCTGTTATACCATCTTAACTATCCCCCCCTGTTCCGATGTCTGAGTCAGAGCTCATAGTATTTATATCTCTCATGGCTGGGATGCTTACACGCAGTGAAAATAATGATCTTATCAAAGGTGTTGTACCTTTTTTACCTCTCTTCCTATCGCACACAACCAGTCGGATCTGCTCCATTTCCAGGCATGTTTAATTAAGGTTATTTGGGGTCAGCGGGGACATAGATTTGCGAAAACAATCTTATACATTCCCAGATCCATGGGTAGTAGCCTATTCCAACCATGAAAAACAAGACTGGGTGTGCAAGGAAAGACAAGCTATTTGACCATTCACAGTGGATTTTGTGATGTGGCAGTGCTCTAGGACCCGCTCAGCGATCATGGTCCCAACATTGTATCACTTCTTAGTTATGAGGGATACATTGTGTACACGTGATAATTTAATTTCCCAATTCCATCCTCTTACCCACATCTTTAATAATCCTAGATGCCTTCCAGGCATAGATGCTAGGGCATTCAACTGGTGGTTGGATAAAGGTCTCTATAGAATTGGGCACTATTTCACCTCAACTGGATCCTTCACTTTGGCCCGCTGTGTGTCTAAGCTGAATTACCACATTCTGAATTCCTTATTGCCAGTGGGGCAAGCTGCCCCCTCTCTCACCCCCTATAAAAATGGTGTAATATGGATAAAGGACAGGAATCTCACAGATATATGGTCTGTTGCTTGTCTTCCCAAATAAATTATCTTATATGGTGGATTGGGATGGGGACTTGTCCTCTGATACAACCTTGGAAGCAAGACATACTTGCTTTTATGCTGCTTTCCACAGTTTAGTGTCTCTCTATCTCTCGCATTGAGGCAAATCTTAAATGTATTACACAGTGGTACCTTGTCAAAGGTCACCCTGCTATGATGTACAGTGGCTCCTCTCTGTGTTGCTTTCGTGGATGATCCATAAAGAGAACCATGTACCATATATGGTGGGAGTGTCCTCTTACTAGAGGACATTGGAATAGGATCTTCTCATTACTTCGTCATGTGCTTGGTAAAACTGTCTCACGGCAGCCTCACTATGCTCTGTTAAATGAGGCTATTCCTGACTTCTCCCCCAGTGAACAAAGGTCTGCCTTCTTCTTCATTCTATATTCATTCTATATTCAATATACAATTGTGGGGGCAAAACAAAAAAGGGGGAAAACATTGTGCTACCTATGCAAATGACAAAAATTGTGATGTGACACAAAACAGCAGCTAACATACAAACAAAGTCTAAGTAACAAAATGTTTAGTAGTAAGATCAAACTTAGAAGCCAGCACACATATCACATGTCGTGCTGCCTAATAAAGAAAAATGTTGATGTGCTAGAGTGAACTGACAACATAAACAAAAAAAGTCCAACTATAACAGAATAGTGTAGACCATGAGTCCAGATATTCCGTTGACACAAACTATATAAAGCCTTCAGTCAATTGCCAGAAATCTTGCAGAAAAATGTGGGTACCCTTACAGGAGGTGATGGACACACACTACTATATAGCAAATGTGTCATGCAGGCTTGTATACGTCACAAACTATTCATGTACGTTAAATCATGGATCACCATCAGAGTAGTCGATACCTTCTCCGTTTGCCAGCTTCAAGATTGGTGCACCACAGGTCTCAAAGAGTTCTCCACTGTATCTCAAAGGTTCCAGTCAACTAGGAGCTCGGAGCGGGTTCACCATAAACGAAAAGTATGGACACAATGCCTCGCATAATGAAATTCCACCATTGAAGGTTTTATTTCTAAAAATACAAATTTACATAAAAACTATGATAATAACCAAAAAATCACGTGATCCAATAAATTGTATAAAAAGAATAATAAAAGCAATATGGGGAGCAGGAAACGCTAACCCAACGCGTTTCGACTAATAAGTCTTCTACTGGGGCATTACAATTGTGGGGATCTGGAAGAAGCCATCTGCGTCTTTTATCCATGCTAAACATAACGTTTTGTGGATTATGATCCATGAGAAGCTAGCAAGTGTGATGAATGACACCTTTTTATTTTAATTTGTTATGCTCTGACTGATGGTATTTTAACACTGCTGCCAAGAGACGTTGATTTCATTGTGTAACATTATTGGATATGGATGTTTCTATAATTTTTGTATCTGTACTGTATATGAAAATTGCAATAAATATATTGAACAAGAAAATGATTATTATGCATACTTTTTATCCACTTCCTGACTGCCCAATAGCAGATTTACTGCTACAGGGTGGCTGTTCTGTGTAGAATCACGCATATATACATGATTCTACACTTCCACCTAGTCACATTAGATGGCGAGGACACAGAACAGAGCTCTGCCTATATAAACAATCCATCCTGTCAGAGATGTGATCCATTACATCCCTTAGTAAACACAGCACACATAGTACTCATAAACACCGGTTAGACACACATTTAACCCTTTGATCACCCTAGATGTTTAACCCCTCCCCAATGAATGTCATTAGTATAGTGACTGTATATTTTCAGCACTGATCAATGTATTAGTGTTACTGGTTCCCGCAAAGGGTCAAAAATGTCAGTTAGTGTCCAATTTCATGCCACAATATCACAGCCGTGCTATAAGTCACTGGTTGAGACCATTACTAGTATCTAAAATATAAATAAAAAATCCACTATACAGTATATCCCATAGTTTGTAGATGCTATAACATTTCCACAAAAAAAATCAATATACGCTTATTGGGATTTTTTTTACCAAAATATATGTACCAGAATACATATTGACCTAAATTTATGAAGAAATTAGATTAAAAAAATATATATAACAGAAAATAAAAAACATGTTTTTTTTTTTTTTTTTTTAAATTGACTGTCTTTTTCTGTCTATAGCGCAAAAATTAGCAAACCCAGAGGTGATCAAATATGAGGTCTATTTGTGGAGAAAAATGACAGAAGTTTAATTTGGGTACAGCATTGCATGCCCGCACAATTGTCAGTTAAAATAACGCAGTGCCATATCGCAAAAGGGCCTGATCATGAAGGTGGGGTAAATCTTCTGGAGGTCAAGTAGTTATCATAGCCTTAATGGTAATGGCACATGTGAACCTCAACAAACACTAAAATATAGATGCAGTGTGCTGCATGGCTGGTGGGAAAGCTCCTCTACAACACATAAAACAAGGGGCATGATAGACCCATTTAGGCCAACATGATATATACATAGGTATCTATCTATCTATATATATCTATATATCTATATATCTATATATATCTATATCTATATATATATATATATATATATATATATATATATATATATATATATATATATAGATATATATATATATAGATATATATATATATATATGAGGCTATATACATCTCCCAACACAGGAAAGGCTGATGTCCTAATTACCCACCTACCTTGGCATATCGTTTGAAATTGGTATGAAGGGACAATAAAAAAGAGGAAAAGAGAGGGATAATGATGAGAGACTCATTGTGGAAGACAAGCTACAGGGACAGTAATACCAAAAAGTTTTGCCCCAGGAGAATGTTATCAGCACCGGAGCTAAAAATTACCCCATGATCTCCCCAAGATGTAGTAAATGGGGAAGCAATGAGAGACAGTGGTGGTAATTGGTCAAGTACTTTATGGTCAGATATAGGTATATAAAATGTACCGACATTGTAACTCAACATGGGTTAAACAGTATGTAACATTAATAGACAGGAAAGTGGACGAGACGGCTAGAACATAAATGGACAGTAGGGATAAGCTTGGTGTTCGAGTCGAATGCATGTTCGACTCGAACACCGGCTGTTTGTCCGTTTGTCCGTGCGGTGAAGCCAGAATTCTGTGGGGCGTTCGTGCCATATTCGTGTGGCGCTCACGGCCCACAATGCACTGCGCCATCGCAGTGTATTGCTTGCTCATTATTGGCCAAGCATGCACTGTGACCCCGCATGCTTGGCCAATCACAGCGCCGGCAGCGTGGAGAGCCATAATTGGCCACAAGCGCGGCGGCCTTATATAGTGTGTTCCGGCATGCAGGGAGAGTGCATGATAGGACATGCACTGTATACACCTGAAATACATCTTATTTATGGTCTTCTCTAATACAGGCATCTGCAGGAATTAAAGTGGGTGTTGTGTGCCTCTAGCACAGTATACACCTGTAGCTACCCTTTATTGCTGGTGTTCTCTAATACAGGCATCTGCAGGAGTTAAAGTGAGTGTTGTGTGCCTCCTACACAATATACACATGAAGATACCCTCTATTGCTAGTGTTCTGTAATACAGGCATCTGTAGCAATTAAATTGGGTGTTGTGTGCCTCCACCTCAATATACACTTGAAGCTACCCTTTATTACTGGTGTTCTGTAATACAGGCATCTGCAGCAGTTAAATTGGGTGTTGTGTGCCTCCTGCACAGTATACACCTGAAGATACCCCCTATTGCTGGTATTCTGTAATACAGGCATCTGCAGCATTTACAGTGGGTGTTGTGTGCCTCCTGCACAGTATACACCTGAAGCTACCCCTTATTGCTGGTGTTGTTCTGTTTCTGTAACACAGGCAGGCAGCTGCAGTAATTACAGTCGGTGTACTGTGTCATCTGCTCAGTGTGCACCTAAAGCTACCCAATTGCTGGCTTTCCCATCACCCTGCAGGCCATTAATATGTCTGGAAGGCCAACAAGGAGAGGCAGACAGTCACTTGCCAATAAAACAGGGCGAGCAGGCTCTGTGTCTAGAGACAACAGTGCTGGTCGTGGACGCAGTGCATCGTCATAAGCACATGGCCATGGGACACACTTGTGCTTATTTTTGGCAGCTGGATGTGTTGAGCCGCATCATGCCGTAGACTTGATAGAGTGTATGACCAAGCCCTCCTCATCCTCCTCATCCTCTCTCACCCAGGCTCAGGGTACTAGCAAAGCAACTGCCAACGTGTCCTCTTCCATTGTCTCAATTTCATCAGTCACTCCTTCCCTAGACCCACCATGTCCCCCTGAGGAGTCCCCCAAACTGTTTGAGCACAGTGTTGGGTAAATGCTCCAGGAGGATGCCCAGCGTTTTGAAAGCTCTGATGATGATAGCCTGCTAGAGGAAGGCAGTAGCGTGAGCGCAGAGAGAGGAGATGCTCAAGAAGGACAGCAATCTGGCAGTCTTGTTCCACCACCTGCAGCATACTGCCAGGTTTGCTCCAGTGATGAAGAGAGAGGGGATGATGAGGTCACTGACTCCACCTGGGTGCCTGATAGGAGAGAGGAGGAGGAGGAGGAGGCACATCTCCAACAAGACAGGATGCCCTCTGGGGGCCAGCTTAAGGGCAGCACAGCTACTGAATCACACCGTAGAGATCCGCCAGTGCAGGGCATTGCCTCTGCGTGTTATTCTAAAAGTTCTTTGGTGTGGGCCTTTTTTTAGACAAATGCATCAGATCGCACCGATGCAATTTGCAGCATATGTCTCAAGCGTATCTCGCATGGCCAAAACATCAGCCGCTTGGGCACCACATGCTTGACCAGACATATGTTGACCTGCCATGCAGCTTGTTGGCAAGCCTACCTTAAAAGACCCACACCAAAGAACAAAGCGGACCTCTCCTTGCTACTCATCAGCTGGGATCTCCAACCCCACTAGACCTTCAGTCCTCTTTAAAACCTGCACTGAGATAAATGAAGGTATAGAATTAGGTGTGTCACAGCCAAGTACTTGTGGGCAATCTGCTAGCAGTACAACGATGTCTGATTGTAGCAGGCAAATTTTCCTGCCCCAGTTGCTGGACCGTCAAAAGAAGTTCACTCCCAGCCATCCACATGCTGAGCGGTTGAATGCTAGCTTGGCTAAATTGCTAGCACTTCAACTGCTGCCTTTTCAGTTGGTAGACTCGGCCCCTTCTGTGAGTTTGTGCAATGTGCGGTTCCTCGGTGGCAGGTCCCAAAACGCCATTTTTTCTCAGGGAAGGTGATTCCGGCTCTCTACCGGCATGTGAAAGGCAATGTCCATGCCTCGCTGGACAGGGCGGTCAGTGATAAGGTGCATATTACCGCTGACTCATGATCCAGCAGGCATGGACAGGGACGTTACCTATCCTTCACGGCCTATTGGGTCACTCTTCTGGCAGCTGGGAAGGATGCATGACAAGGTCCAGTAGTGTTGGAGGTTGTTCCGCCACCGCGCCTCCAAAATGCTACTACTGGTTGTGACACACCTCTCTCCTCTACCCCTCCTCTTCTTCTTCCTCGATGGCCTCTTTCAGTGCTTTGTCCTCGGAACCAGCGGTGCTCCATAGGCGTTCAAGGGGCTACGCAAGTAGGCAGGCAAAAAGATGCCATGCCGTGCTTGCACTGGTCTGTTTGGGGGACAGGAGCCACACTGCGGAAGATATTTTGTCAGCTCTGCAGAGGCAGGCCGAGAGGTGGTTGACGCCATGCCAGCTTAAGCTAGGAATGGTGGTTTGCGACAATGGCACCAACCTCCTCTCCGCCCTCCGACAGGGACAACTGACCCATGTGCCCTGTGTGGCCCATGTCCTTAACCTGGTGGTGCAGCAGTTCTTGGGCAGGTACCCGGGCTTACATGATGTCCTGAGGCAGGACAGGAAAGTCTGTGTGCATTTCCGCTGATCATTTAATGTCAGTACTCGGCTGGCTGAGCTCCAAAAGGAGTTGAACCTGCCCAAGAACCGCCTTATATGTGACATGCCCACCAGGTGGAACTCAACGTGGCCATGCTGCAGTGGCTGCACATGCAGCAGAGGGCCATCAATGAGTATCTGTGTGACTACGGCACCAGGACAGGGTCAGGGGAGTTTTTTTTTTCACTACGCCAGTGGGTCATGATCAGGGATGCATGCACTGTGATGTCACCGTTTGATGAGGCCACGAGGATGGTGAGCAGTGACAGTGCATGCATCAGTGACACTGTACCTCTTGTCCACCTGTTGGAGCACACACTGCGTGGAATAATGGACAGGGTACTTGAGGCAGAACAGAGGCAGGAAGAGGAGGACTTCCTTGCCTCTCAAGGCCCCCTTTGTCCAGACAGTGTTCCTGCTGTCCCATCCATCACACAGGAAGAGGAGGAGGAGGAGGAGGCTTGTGTCAGCATGGAGGTGGAGCCTGGCACTCAGCATCAGCAGCAGCAGTCTTTTAGGGATGATTTACAGTCCCAAGAAACCTGTGGACTTGTACGTGTCTGGAAGGAGGTGGCTGCGGATCATGTTGTCCTTAGTGACCCAGAGGACTCTGGACTGAATGCCTCAGCTAACCTACGCTGCATAGCCTCCCTGATCCTGCAAATCCTGTGGAAGGATCCTCGTATTCTTTGGATCAAGGAGAGGGACCCTTACTGGCTGGCCACTCTCCTTGATCCACGGTACAAGGGTAAGGTTGTGGACCTTATCTTGCCATTGCAGAGGGAGCAGGGGATGAGATATCTCCGGGAGGCCTTGCAGAAAGGTCTGTGCAATGCGTTCCCAGAGACTGGGAGGTTACAAACTCCTGGTCCTGGACAATGTGTTGCTGAGGCTTTGGTCAGTCACAGAAGGTGCAGTGGAAAAGGTGGCCATCTGACCGATGCATTCAGACAATTTTTTAGTCCGCAGCCCCAAGGAATGATCGGTTCCAGCAACCATCGCCAGTGTCTGATTTACATGGTGCAGGAATACCTAGGGGCAAGGTCAGACTTGGACACCTTTCCCACCGAAAATCCTCTGGCTTACTGGGTCTTGAGGATGGATTACTGGCCAGAGCTTGCACAGCATGTAATTGAGCTACTGGCCTGTCCTGCATCCAGCGTTCTTTCGGAACACACTTTCAGTGCTGCGGGAGGCTTTGTAACCGATCACAAGGTGCGCCTGTCCACCGACTCGGTTGATCGACTGACCTTCATAAAGATGAATCAGTCTTGGATCACCACAAGCTACCAAGCACCTGAAACTGATGTAACCGAATAATTTTTTTTGAAATGTCACATCCCTTCAAGACTGCCTATGCTGATGCTGAGTGGCTGTCCTTTCATGTTGACTGACTATCTTCTTCCTCCTCAATGATCCTGCTGTTAGCTTGGAAGAACATTTTTGGTTCTGGGTGACGCCACCAGCCCAATTTTTCAGCCCCTGTTTAACAGGGGCATGTAATTACAATTTTTGATGCAATGCTTTGCAGCAGGGCTCATTCCTGCACTCCAACTAGAGTATCTGGGAGAGGTTGCAGTGTCGTGGCACCAGAAAGCAATGCCTAAGGCCCAATTTTTCAGCCCCTGTTTAACAGGGGCATGTCATTACAATTCTTGATATAACATTTCACAGCAGGGCCTGTTCCTGCGCCCACCGAGAGTAACTGTGAGGACTTATAGTGTTGTGGCACCAGCACCACCACCACAACCACCAAAGGCCCAATTTTTTGACCACTGTTCAACAATGGCATGTAATTACAATACTTGATATAATCATTCACAGCAGGGCACTCCAGCGCCCACCAAGATTCACTTTGAGGGCTTACAGTGTTGTGACAACACCAACACCTTAGGCCCCCATTTCTGCAGAGCATATAGGGCAGGCCCCTACTTTCAAACATCCAACTTACAAATGTCTCCAACTTTCAAACGGAAGGAGACAACAGGAAGTGAGATGAAAAAAGATGGATGGCCAAAAAAATTATACAGGAGTGATAACCCTTGACTATGTTTTCCAAAAAGCTTAAAAATAGATTTTTTGACTGGAGCTACACTTTAAAAATGTACAAGTTCAAAATTACAAACAGATTCTACTTAACACACCAAACCTACACAGTCCCTGTCTTGTTTTCACCGCCTGTATACTGCTGTTCTGAGTATATAGGGCCTGGGGGCCCCAAGCCTTTCCTTTTTTTTTATTTGGGTACGGGGTTCCCCTTAATATCCGTACAAGACCCAAAGGGGCTGGTAATGGACGGGGGGGCTACTCATGCCATTTTTTATGAATGCTTTTCATCCATATTGCCGGAACCAGACATGACATTAAAACCGCAAGCAGTTTAAATGACTTTTTTCCGTCAAATGTCATTTTGTGCAGGGACTGTTCTAAACACGGGAAACACGTGCCACTTTACAGGCATACTATAGACACCCCCCAGGCACGATATTTAAAGGAATATTTCACTTTTTTCACTTTAGTCATCATTAAAATCAGTGCTCCCGAAAAAACGGCAGTTAAAAAAAAAAATTGCCATTGGCCCATGTCCCCTGGGGCAGGAGCCGGGTCCCCAAACCCTTTTTAGGACAATATCTTGCATATTAGCCATTAAAATTAGCACTTTTTATTTTGAATGTTCGAGTCCCATAGACTTCAATGGGGTTCTAAAGTTCGCACAAATTTTCGGTCCGTTTGAAAGTTCTGGTGCGAACTGAACCGGGGGGGTGTTCGGCTCTTCCCTAATGGACAGGTGCTTAATGTGAAGAATTTAAGTAACAGTTCTTGATATTAATGCCTGGCGCCTGAGGGGCATTAAGGCGTTCAATGCATATCTTCTCTTTTTGGAGGATTTTCTTGTCCCAGTTGCCTACCCTGGAGTCCTTGGGGACTGCAGCAAGGGCTATAAAGGAGACAAAAGATGTATCAAATTTATGATACAGAACGAGATGTCTGCTTACCAGAGTAAGCATCTTACCATTCACTTAGTAGTAAATATGATCATTAACCAGTTGAGATCCGCGCTATAGCCAAATGACGGCTACAGCGCGGACCTCCTTTGCCGGGACGACGTCTATTGACGTCGTCCCGTGCACGAGCGGCCTGTGCGCACCCTGAGGGGTGCGCGTGGCGCGCTCTGTGATCGGCGAGTCTATGAGACTCGCCTGATCACGGATCTGAGCAAGGGGTCGATCCCGACCCCTTACCACGTGATCAGCTGTCAGCCAATGACAGCTGATCATGTGATACAACAGAGCCGGTAACAGCGCGAGGAGAAAAAAAAGAGCCGATCACCGGCGGCCGTGATCGGGACATCAGTCCCGATCACAGCCAGCCCTGCCAGTGCCCACCTGCCCCCTGCCAGTGCCACCTCATCAATAAATAAGTGCCCCCATCAGTGCCATCCAGCAGTGCCCATAGTGCCACCCAGCAGTGCCCACAGTGCCACCGAGCAGTGCCCACAGTGCCACCCATCAGTGCCCACAGTGCCACCCATCAGTGCCCGCAATCTGCCTCAACAACAGTGCTGCACCCCAGTGCCACATATCCGTGCCCATCAGTGTCATCTACCAGTGCCCATCAGTGCCCATCAGTGCCGCCCATCAGTGCCTAGCAGTGCCACCTATCAGAGCCACCTATCAGTGCCACCTATCAGTGCCCATCAGTCCCATCTATCAGTGGTACCTATAAGTGCCCCTTAGTGCCACCCATCCGTGCCACCCATTCCTGCCACCCATCCGTGCCATCTTATCTGTGCCCATCTGTGCCCATCAGTGCCGCCTTATCTGTGCCCATCAGTACTACCTTATCTGTGCCTATCGGTGCCACCTTATCTGTGCCTATTGGTGCCACCTTAACTATGCCTATCAGTGCCCACCAGTGCAGCCTATCAGTGCCCACCAGTGCAGCCTATCAGTGCCGCCTCATCAGCGCACTTCAATGAAGGAGAAAGATGACCTGTTTGCAAAATTTTATAACAAACTATTAAACATGATTTTTATTTTTTATTATTTTTTTTGCATCTTTTTTTGTTTGTTTAGCAAAAAATAAAACTCCCAGCTGTAATTAAATACCACCAAAAGAAAGCTCTATTTGTGGGAAAAAAAATGATAAAAATTTATTTGGGTACAGTGTTGTATGCCCGCGCAATTGTCATTCAAAATGCATCAGCGCTGAAAGCTGAAAATTGGTCTGGGCAGGAGGGGGGTTTAAGTGCCCAGTAAGCAAGTGGTTAATTCTTTGCCTAAACTGTCGAGCTGTCTTGCCCACATAAAAATCTCCACATCTACAAGACATTAGGTATACAATTCCTTTCATAGCTAGCAAAAAATCCTGGGATGAACTGCTCTCCATTGGGTAATAAAAATCATGTACCTGGGTGAATCCAAGGGCAACAAGGACATTTGCCACATTTGTGGATACCTTTTGTTTTTACATATAGGAGTTGACATTTGGGAATAATAACTAGAAACTAGTCTGTCGCGTTGTGAATATGCCCATATATAGGACTTGCTACCTCAGGGCGCTGTCCTATGTATTTATTAATAATAGGGTTTTTGTTCAATAGATGCCAATGATTGGAAAGAATGTCCGTTCAAATTTAAATATTGGTCGTCCCTTCTAACACCCTGCTTGAGACCTTGGATGTGAAAGTTTTGTACTCTAGCATCCCTCACAATCAGAGTGTCAGAATGGTACAGACCTTTCTTCAATAACTAGATTATACTAATGGTGAATTTATATTGGAATTACTTTCCTTTATTACCCATAATTGGTTTGCTTTTAAAGGTTCCATTACCTCCAGGTGCAGGGTTTAGCCATGGGCACATGTTGTGACCCGGCATATGCCAACCTGTAACTGGGGGGGGTGGGAGCGTTGCATTTTTTCAGATTAACTACTTTCTGTGTTTACCAATCATTCACTGTGTTGGATGTGCTATTATGACAACATTTTCATTATATGGACATGGACAAAGGATCTCTTAACCCCTTTCATAACCACTTTTCATTGAATCATAACCATTTCAACCTCAAATTCACATTAATGAGTAATGCTCATAGAATTACCTTTCTTGATTTGACTATATTTAAAGATGTGAACAACTGCCTAGCTACCAATTTGTTCCTAAAGGAAACAGCAGGCAACACTCTGCTTTGTGCAATGAACCCCCAAGATCACTTATTCACAGAATTCCCTATGCGCAACATGTGAGACTCCGTCGTAATTGTATACACCTAGGAGATTTTAAGACCCAGGCCAACTCACTGCAATGTAGTCTCTTAGCTAGAGGATACAGCAAATCACTATTTAGGAAAGCTTATACCAACCATCCCTGAATGGCTCAAGCGTGTGGGGAAAATTGCGGAAATGGAGGAATTAATGTCCATAGCCAAGGACTGTCCAACTAAATTTTCCCGTACATGGGCCTGTTGGACCCATTTCCGTATTACTGACCAATACAAACTACTGACAAGACAAACCATTCCCAATAACACATCCCAAAATGATGACGACCCCCAATGATTTACTCACCCTATTTAGAAAGTATCCACAGCGAAACATGAGACAAGTGACCTCCCTCACCTAAACAAGGGGAGACAGAGGGAGGACCCTTGTCAAATTATCTAAAAGAACACCCAAGCATCTTCAGACTAGATTCTTCTACCTACATTATCTCAATCCCCTGGGATTGGAGACTGTGAGGTACCCCAATCTTTACCCATCCCCCCTGACTATTCCTCCCCCCCTCTTTTTTTTTCTCCTTTCTTCTCTTTTTCCCCCTCTTTCCTTCCCTCCCCCCCCCCCCCCCCTCTGTATCTCCCCCCTACCTCTGGGTTTACACCACAAATGATCTCTCTCATCTGACAAAACTCCCTGTTCCCAAGCACTGTCATATAACCGACTTTGACTACTTAGCCCTTAGACGTAACTACCTAGTCAAAGTTGGTTAATACTTTCAGATCCAGCAATTGTCCCATCAGATCCACGTAACGAATATGCTGACTATCTACGAGAAGTTATATGAAACTGATGGAGCTAAATGTTTACTAGACCATCGACAATTACCCTTCAGGCCTTTGACATGTTTGGTTATAAATAACATGAACTAGATAGTATCCTACTACTGCTATTGATGATTATTTCAACCCATTGCTTCTGTGATATCTTTGTATTACTTTTGTCTATATATCTACAGATGTTGTAAACCTTATTTTGTGGGGGGTTTTTTTGATCTCTCAATAAAATATTATGGAAAAAAAAAAAAGAAAAAAAAAGGAAAGCTTATAATAAAGCACTACAACAATAACATAATGGTGGTTATTTACTAAAGGAAAATCGACTTTGCACTGCAAGTGCACTTGGAAGTAAAGTCACTGTAGATTCGAGGGGGACATGCAAGGAAAATAAAAACAGCATTTTAGCTTGCACATGATTGCATGATAAAATCAGCAGAGCTTCCACTCATTTCAGACAAAACTCAATCTCCTTTCATGGTCAAGATGATTACCATTTTCATTTCAACATCTTGAACTAAGGGACATTCTTACCAATCATTTGCAGCTATTGAACGAAGACCCTATACTTAGAAAATATATAGGACAACACCCCGAGGTAGTGTGCAGATGGGCAAATTCACTACACAAAAGGTACTAGACATTTATTACCCAATGGAAATCAGTTCACCCCCAGGATTTTTTGATAGCTGTGGAACTCAAGGAATTGTATACAGTTGCAAAAAAAAAAGTATGTGGACCCTTTTGGAATGATATGGATTTCTGCAAAAACTGGTCATAAAATTTGATCTGATCTTCATCTAAGTCGCAACCATAGACAATCACAGTCTGCTTAAACTAATAACACACAAATAAGTAAATGTTACCATGTTTTTATTGAACACACCATGTAAACATCCACAGTGCAGGTGGAAAAATTATGTGAACCCCCAGACTAATGAGATCTCCAAGAGCTAATTGGAGTGAGGTGTCAGCCAACTGGAGTCTAATCAATGAGATGAGATTGGAGGTGTTGGTTACAGCTGCCCTGTGCTATAAAAAACACACACCAGTTCTGGGTTTGCTTTTCATAAGAAGCATTGCCTGATTTGAATGATGCCTCTTACAAATGAGCTCTCAGAAGACCTACGTTTAATAATTGTTGACTTGCATAAAGCTGGAAAGGGTTATAAAAGTATTTCCAAAAGCCTTGCTGTTCATCAGTCCACGGTTAGACAAATTGTCTATAAATGGAGAAAGTTCAGCACTGCTGCTAATCTCCCTAGGAGTAGGCGTCCTGTAAAGATGACTGCAAGAGCACAGCGCAGACTGCTCAATGAGGTGAAGAAGAAGCCTAGAGTGTCAGCTAAAGACTTAGAAAAGCCTCTGGCACTTTCTAACATCCCTGTTAGCGAATCTACGATACACAAAACACTAAACAAGAATGAATTTCATGGGAGGATACCACAGAGGAAGCTACTGCTGTTCAAAAAAAAACATTGTTGCACATTTACAGTTTGCACAAGAGCGCCTGGATGTTCCACAGCAGTACTGGCAACATATTTTGTGGACAGATGAAACTAAAGTTGAGTTGTTTGGAAGAAACACACAACACTATGTGTGGAGAAAAAGAGGTACAGCACACCAACATCAAAACCTTATCCCAACTGTGAAGTATGGTGGTGGGGGCATCATAGTTTGGGGCTGCTTTGCTGCATCAGGGCCTCAACGGATTGCTATTATCAAAGGAAAAAGGAATTTCCAAGTTTATCAAGACATTTTGCAGGAGAACTTAAGGCCATCTGTCCACCAGCTGAAGCTCAACAGAAGATGGGTGTTGCAACAGGACAACGACCCAAAGCATAGAGGTAAATCAACAACAGAATGGCTTAAACAGAAGAAAATGTGCCTTCTAGAGTGGCCCAGTCAGAGTCCTGACCTCAACCTGATTAAGATGCTGTGGCATGACCTCAAGAAAGTGACACACCAGACATCCCAAGAATATTGCTGAACTGAAACAAAGAGGACTGGTCAAGAATTACTCCTGACTGTTGTGCAACTACAGGAAATGTTTGGTTGAAGTTATTGCTGCCAAAGGAGGTTCAAACAGTTATTAAATGCAGGGGTTCACATACTTTTTCCACCTGCACTGTGAATGTTTACATGGTGTTAAAAATGGGGGGGGGGGGGGGGGGAAAGGGAAGAGGGTGGGACTTTAGATGAAGCACACAGCAAGTAAAAAAGTTGGTCAAGCGACTAGAAAATGACATGTATTCATATTTCATAATCCATAATCCACCATAAAACATTTTGGGCATCAAGCCTCTAACAAACATTTTGGGCATCAAACCTCTATAAGGTGGATCTTAAATAGACATACAATGTATAAAAATGTATCACAATCCGATAGATCTTAACATTTGAAAAAAACAGCAATGACAATTAATGCATAAAGTACACAGAGTGATAGTAAATTATATTGAATATATATAAAATCAAATGATGTCTTATTATTCCATGATTAATGTAGAAATTGAAAAAACGATAAAGGCTCGACGCGTTTCGCGGCACGCGTCGAGCCCACACACTTTGACTTGCTATCACTTTTATTTTTGTTTTATGAGCACTGCAATTTAGTTTGGGTTTATTTGTTTTGAGCCTGTCCATAATTTTAGGATACCATTAATACACCAGCAGCAAGTCAGTGTCAATCCTCAGCTGAAAAAAATGGCTCATTCCCACACATTCCGGTACAGACTTGCGTACAATGGGGCAAAAGTTGTCCCCATCACCACACCCTTCACCTGGAGGTAGTGGGAGTCATTGAATAGCAATTATGCAAAAGTCAACATTTCAATTATAAATTCTTTATAAGGCCCAAATTCCACACCCTTCTCTTATAGAAAGTAGGTTAATGTGTCTGGCATGTGGGATATTTGATTAAAGCCCCTCCATATCTATTGGGGCAATAATAAAGTTTATTGTAACTATTGTTACCTAGATTTGTAAACAAATGGATTGTATCCTTCAAAAAGGAAGGCAAACCTTCCACATGTGCTTTTAGATATTTGCCAATCATCTAACTGGCTTTATGTGTTAGAGATCCTACCCCCGATATTATGGGTCTTACCAGGGGTCAGTTAAACTCTTATGAGTTTTTAGAAGGGTGTAAATGGTAGGTGCTATTGGGTGTATCATTTTCAGAAACTCATCCTTCTGAACATCTGCCATAAATGAGACTGGAATCTTGCAATATCATTCACAATTGTTCAGAATTTTTTTTATATATAGTGACATATCCCTCTTCCGTCCAAATTTTAAAAAAAAAATCACATTGTCAGAATCACTATATTTTGTTCCTTGTCTGAAGGTTTAATATTGATGTCTCTCCTTTCCTGTGAAGTTCCCAATGCTGTCTGTTGGCCTGATTTAAATGAGATCTGTTCTTTTTCCTTTGAAACAAGTTGCACACGCAGCGCTCAACATGTGCATTAGTTTGTTGTGGAAATTTGTGACTTTTCCTTATATTCACAAAGGGGTTCAAAAGATAGAAATTTACAGTATTTATACTCTGATGCAAAATTCAATGTCATTAAACATACAGTAAGTCCTGCCTGAGGATACCTTTGATCTGGGATCAGGAATGAATAGAGAAGCTCCTAGTGTATATCATTAATCCAATAATCTTAGAGATATTAAGGAAATGGCAAATTGGTGTGTTAATCATTTTGAAGTTTAACTTCAGTGATATGACCTCAGTAGAAGGTGCTTGATAAATGCTAATAACTGTATATGTTTAATACAAAGGAGTTATGGGGACATGGAGCATATGGATGGTAAAATGGCCTTTTGGATAGGGGAATAATACAGTGGAAATAAACATAACCTGTGTTTTGGGAGTGAGATTCTCCCCTAAGAGTCTGGAATGACTTGGGATTAGAGGCAGTATATAACTGGTGGATATTTTGGAGCCTTGTGGTTTTCAATAATTTGGCCTCGCGCACACTGGGCATTTTTACAGTTGCTGTTTTGAGAGTTGGTCCTTTTTTTTTTAACTGCCGGCCTGCCACGTCCTTAACAACAGATGAGTCATCAGCTGTCAGTGGGGTACCCCGCTGACAGCTGGAAGTAAAAAAAAAAAAGTGCCGGAAATATAAAAATATGAAAAAAATGCCAAATACGCCAAATATCCATACCAGAACCTTATGCAAGCATGCAGCCTTGCAAGCCAGGAAAGGGGGTGGACAAGTGAATGGCTTCCTCCTGAACCATATCAAGTCACATGCCCTCAACATAGGGTGTGTTGATAGGGACAAGGACCTCATCCCCACAACTTAAAACAACTTTGTTAAATTATAGTATGGCTGCTTGATGAACCACTGAACAAGAAAAGTTAAGTCTGAAGCTAGGTTTGAACCAAACTAGCAGCTCATCTCTATTTAAGTAAAAAGGTATGTTGAGCTAAATAAAATAAACAATAAATAAATTATATGGCACAAGTGAGCCCGAGTCCCAAAACTTAACAAAAAGTGAAGGTTTGACTGTTGTGTCACCAACTTCCTCCACTTTGTGAGGCCACCATCAAAAAATAGGATGTGCCCTTACCAAAGAGCATTGACCACCTATTACGGGGGGATTAACATAGGCTTGTATCTGGGATACTGCATGTCTGTAAAGAGGTGCACTCAGAAAAAGTTCCAAGCCATCCCCGGGAAAGACATCAAGTTTCTTTCACTCCAACTGTGACATCAGGTCAAATAACCCAAATGAGAGACAAACGCCACAATAAGTGAAGTAGGTGACACAGCAGTCAAACTTTCACTTGTTGTGATGTTTTGTGACTCTTGGACTCATTTGTTCCATATAATTTATTTATTGTTTATTTTATTTATCGCAACATACCTATTTACTTATTTTGTATGGTGATAATATCTCACTTGATTGTTGCAGCTGTGTATTTTGTTTTATCATAAGCACAGTTTATTTTCTGTCTTCACCATCTCTATTTATATAGGGTTTGTTTTACCTTGTATCTGGTGTGTACATATACAAACCTATACTATGACATTTGTAAAAAAGTGAGTTAATGATTTTGTCTGCTTTGACTAAAAAAGAGGAATAAGCTGCATATCTAATCAACTCCACCACTCCATCCTCTCCCAAGGAAAGCACTAATCCAAGAAAGGGCTTTGCATATGCCCATATCAAGAAAAGCAGTCATTCTCACACCCAGTTCCTAGTTCTAATCTTTTTTTTAGAATAGGCAAACAGCTTGCAAACAACACATAATCTGCCATGTGACATTTGCAAGCAGTTTGCATATTCTATGAAAGGACTGACACCTGGAACTGGGTGTGAGAGTTAGTACTTATCAAGAAACATTTTTTCATTGGTTAACTCAGTTATCAATGAAAATGGACATGAAAAATCTTCAGTTAAATAACTTGTTTGAATAATTTAAGAACTTGAATAAGTCTATATAGATCCTTAAAGCGGGAGTCCACCGGGACTCCGCGTTTTTTTTTTTTTTAAAAGCCAGCAGCTACAAATACTGCAGCTGCTGACTTTTAAATAGTGACACTTACCTGTCCAGCGCGCCCGCGATGTCGGCACCCGAAGCCGATCGCTCGCTCGTGCCGCCGCCATCTTGGGTATGGGAATCAGGAAATGGAGCCTTTCGGCTTCATTTCCCGGTTCCCTACTGCACATGCGCGAGCCGCGCGGCGCAATCCGGACGGTCCTCGCTGCCTCTGGGAGCTGTGTGTTTCCCAGCAGGCAGCAGGGCACTTGCTGAAGGGGGCGGGCGCTTGCGGAAAGGGGCGTAACGTACGCCCCTTTCCGCAGAGAGCTAGCCCGGAAGTGGGTGCAGTTACCTGGATTATCCAGGTAACTGCACCCCCCTCCCCCCTGAAAGGTGCCGATTGTGGCGCCGGAGGGGGGGGGGGATTCCGATGAGCGGAGGTCCATTTTAGGGTGGACCTCCGCTTTAATTGAATAGTGCTTAATATAATGGTACGTGGATCTTTGTTTTTATTTAATTTATGTGTTGATAAAAATAATTCATGCTTTTTTTTTTTAAGCTTGTTTAATCACTTAATGGTTGACTTGTTAAACATGTGATTCAGTAGCAGTTTATTTTGCACATTCTTAATAACATTTATTGAAACAGAAGACATGCTAATGTTATTAAAAACAGCGATAGTTAACTAAATAATAACTATTTCATTCAGCCAAATAAGCTGTCTGTGTAACAAGTACAAATGTGTTCTCCCTTAAAAAAAAAAAAAAAAAAAACTCTTCTGGGACAGAAGTCTAATGCAGGGCATTAAGTAAACAAATGCAGTCATTAGTGCAAATGTCAAACTCATTAGAGCAGATGTTTCATTTGAACATCACTACACACAAAAAAAGTAAAATAAATGTGTTGTGTTTGATTTACTGCATTAGTATTTAAATTAAAACACAAAGCACAAAGTATAATGGTTTACTTTATATGAACTAATAATTTTAGAGTACTTTCATATTCCAAATAATTAATAAAAAGGATTTAAATGTAAAATTCCATGGCAATCAAACATGGAACCTGTGAAGTTATTTTTTTGGCCAGTGCATGAAGCCAGCAAGTGTTTAATTAACAAATTCATTTGTCAATGTTTTGCATTAAGGTTTATAAGCAATATTATTGCTTGTGAGACTATTAATTCACTTTATTTTATTAGTTACAACATGTTATTTGCCCATCAGTTATCTCAAAATGTTGTACAAACCTAGAGCAGTGGTCCATAGGGCTTCATAATGATTGCAACATCTGATATTGTTAGTTAAAAATGTCAACTTTTTACATACATCAAGAACGTAGTTCGTAACCCTTACAAATACAGAATCTAGCTAAATTAATAATTAATGAATTCACTTAAAAAAAGATTAACTATGATTTTCTTTTCTTTTTTATAAATTGTATCTTTATTAAGATTTTTTTTCATCAGAAAATACAAACAGGTAGTAAAAGTCAAACCATTAGAACAGCTTAATAAGTATAGTCATTGGAAGACATTAACAAACGTCAAATCATAAGAATGATGTCACAATGCTACCAGTAGTGATGGATGAACTTCTGACAGGACGTTTCGCAAACGTGAACCGTGAACGCGGCAAAAGTTTGCGAACCGCAAAGTTTGCGGTGAACCCCATTTACTTTAATGGCAGGCGAACCTTAAAAACCTCCAGGTCATATTTTCAGCCACAAAATACTTACTAGCTGTGCACACATAGTCCCACAACATGGACACTGACATAACAAAAGTATTAAGTGAATCTGGGATCGACAACAACAAGCATTCTTTTTTTATCTGTGAAATTTTGACAATTCAGGAGCGCATGAAGGCCATGGAGGAGAGGCAAGGTCAGGGCAAGCTATGAAAGGGGTTCAGGAGATGATCAGTGCCACAGTCAGGGAAGTGCAGTCCTGTGCCAGTGTCCCAGTGTGCCAACCAGTGCTTGAGCCCCTCCCTCTGCCCGGCCCTTACCCCACCTATGCAGGGCTCCACTGCGGTGGTGCAGAGGTGCCAGTCCAGTGCTGATCCTCAGCCATGGTGCTGGCACTGCCTGCTGATTGGCTTCTCCGCTGCTATCTCACTCACTGTCTGAAACCAGCACCACGATAGATACTGAGCACTGATACCAGCATCGTGATAGAGAGCACTGACACCAGCACCGAGATAGAGAGCACTGACACCGTGATAGAGAGCACTGACACCAGCACCGTGATAGAGAGCACTGACACCAGCACCGTGATAGAGAGCACTGACACCAGCACCGAGATAGAGAGCACTGACACCAGCACCATGATAGAGAGCACTAACAGCAGCACTGTGATAGAGAGCACTGACACCAGCACCGTGATAGAGAGCACTGACACCAGCACCGCAATAGAGAGCACTAACACCAGCACCGAGATAGAGAGCACTGACACCAGCACCGAGATAGAGAGTACTGACACCACACCAGCACCGTGATAGAGAGCACTGACACCAGCACCGTGATAGAGAGCACTGACACCAGCACCGTGATAGAGAGCACTGGCACCACACCAGCACCGTGATAGAGAGCACTGACATCACACCAGCACCAAGATAGAGAGCACTGACACCAGCACCGAGATAGAGAGCACTGACACCACACCAGCACCGTGATAGAGAGCACTGACACCTGCACCGTGATAGAGAGCACTGACACCACACCAGCACCGTGATAGAGAGCACTGACACCACACCAGCACTGAGATAGAGAGCACTGACACCACACCAGCACTGTGATAGAGAGCACTGACACCAGCACCATGATAGAGAGCACTGACACCAGCACTGGGATAGAGAGCACTGACACCACACCAGCACTGACATAGACGAGAGCACTGACACCGGCACCGGGATAGAGAGCACTGACACCAGCAGCGAGATAGAGAGCACTGGCACTACACCAGCACCGAGATATAGAGAGAGCACTGACACCAGCACCGAGATAGAAAGCACTGACACCAGCACTGTGATAGAGAGCACTGACACCAGCACCATGATAGAGAGCACTGACACCAGCACTGGGATAGAGAGCACTGAGACCACACCAGCACCGGGATAGAGAGCACTGACACCACACCAGCACTGACATAGATGAGAGCACTGACACCAGCAGCGAGATAGAGAGCACTGGCACTACACCAGCACCGAGATATAGAGAGAGCACTGACACCAGCACCGAGATAGAAAGCACTGACACCAGCACTGTGATAGAGAGCACTGACACCAGCACCGAGATAGAGAGCACTGCCACCACACCAGCACCGTGATAGAGAGCACTGAGACCACACCAGCACCATGATAGAGAGCACTGTGACCACACTACACCAGCACCGAGATATAGAGAGAGCACTGACACCAGCACCGAGATAGAAAGCACTGACACCAGCACGGTGATAGAGAGCACTGACACCAGCACTGAGATAGAGAGCACTAACACCAGCACCGTGTTAGAGAGCACTGACACCAGCACCGAGATAGAGAGCACTGACACCACACCGTGATAGAGAGCACTGACACCAGCACCGTGATAGAGAGCACTGACACCACATCAGCACCATGATAGAGAGCACTAACACCAGCACCATGATAGAGAGCACTGACACCAGCACCATGATAGAGAGCACTGACACCAGCACCGAGATAGAGAGCACTGACACCACACCAGCACCGTGATAGAGAGCACTGAGACCACACCAGCACCGAGATAGAGAGCACTGACACCACACCAGCACCGTGATAGAGAGCACTGACACCAGCAGCGAGATAGAGAGCACTGACACCAGCACCATGATAGAGAGCACTGACACCACACCAGCACCGAGACAGAGAGCACTGACACCACACCAGCACCGAGATAGAGAGAGAGCACTAACACCGGCACCGGGATAGAGAGCACTGACACCAGCACCGAGACAGAGAGAGAACATTGACACCAGCAGCGAGATAGAGAGCACTGACACCACACCAACACGGCGATAGAGAGCACTGACACCAGCACCGTGATAGAGAGCACTGAGACCACACCAGCACCGAGATAGAGAGCACTGACACCACACCAGCACGAGATAGAGAGAGAGCACTAACACCAACACCAAGATAGAGAGCACTGACAGCAGCACTGATACCAGCAACTCACTGCAGGACCCAAAAATATGACACCGCTCAACCTCTTTAAACAGGAGGGTATGGGCATATAGTACGGTGTGCTTTTTTTGTACAAGGAAGTGAGCCAAAGGTAGAAAAAGGGTCTGTGTGCTCGATTAAATAAATCGTTGATAGAGTTATGCATATACATGGTCTACTGGTCACAAGTGTTACATTCCTCCGATATCCATGCTTCATTCATTTTTATAAATGTGAGGTAGTCAACACTGTCGTGAGCTAGGTGAGTGCGCTTATCGGTCACGATCCCCCCGGCTGCGCTGAACGTCCTTTTCTTACAGGACACTGGACGAGGGGCAAGCCAACAGTTCCATTGCAAATTGGGCAAGCTCTGGCCAGAGGTCAAGCCTGCCCACCCAGTAGTCCAGGGGTTTATCACTGTCAGGTTACCTTGAGGCGAGGTGACAGATGCACACCGAAGGGATCAGGAGTGCACCGCAAGGTTGTGGACCCTAAGGCTGACTGCTGCGGATGGGAGACAGATCCCACCGAGGTTAGAGCATAAGATTCCCTGGGGCGCAGAGTCTAAGAGCCAGCAGGTGTTCACCAGAGCCTCTAGTGGTGAGGATGGACTTGGCTGCAACTGGCTCCAGGTCGTGACCCCCAGGGTCCCCCAGCTCGCACCCACAGTAGGCAACAGGAGGACAGGGATAGTGAGGGATAAAGCCAAGGTCGGGGCCACAAGCAGACAGGAATAGTCAGGGACACGCCAATAGGTCAGGATCACAGGCAAACAGGGATAGTCAAGGACACGTCAAAGTCGGTAACGGAACAACAGAAGAGCACGTGGCAGGTAACAGGAAGCTAAACACGCAAAGGAATACACAATGGTTGATCAGCAGGGTTGGCCTGCAGTGCACAGGTTAATATAGAGTTCTCTGATAGGAGCTAGGGTGGAGTCATGCCAGAGGATGGATTACAAAAGCAGTCAGGTGAGGGTCGGCTGGTATCTAGAGATGAACACATGGAAACAGGTAAGCAGACCAACTCTATTGCATAACCATGACAGTACCCTCCCTCTTACGAGGCCTCCCCCTCCCCCACCTGGGTCCAGGCTTAAAGGGAAACTCCAGATGGAACCTCCTCAACAGACTAGGAGCAAAGACCTTGGATGCAGTGATCCAAGACCTCTCCTCAGGGCCAAACCCTTTCCAATGTACGAGGTACTGAAGAATGCCTTTACGGAGCCGGGAATCCAGAAATTGACTAACCTCGTATTTTAGATTATCCTCAGAGACTGGAACCGAGGTAGGAAGAGGACGAGAGGACTTGAGGACTAAAGGCTTTTTAGGAATGGGTAAGGGCATGAGAAGATCAGGAGCCTGAGCAGGGTCCCCCAGACCCTTAAAGATAAGCTGGGCATCTAGAACAGGACCACCAGACTGGGCAGTGAAACCCAGAGGTCAGGTTGGTTAGAAGGTGACATTTCACAAGAGTCAAGCTGGATAGCTGAAACACAAACAGAATGCAGAGAACCCTGAGAAAAAGATTGAAAACCCCACCTGGCCGAATGTGGCAGTCTATCCAAAGGATGGATTGAGCCTCTTAAACGGGTTTGAACGGACATAGTAGCAGTAGGGTGAGGCCGGGTCACCGAATGTCCTGAACAAGAAGCAGGAAGATCATTGGGCATGGGCTGGACTGGCATAACTGGTGCAGAGGCCGACTGACTAATATTGTCAGGTGTAGCGACCATCTCAATCGCATCACAGGGCATAGCAACTGTGGAACTTGCAGACAAGTTAGCCTGGCTGTGGGTCCAAGGGAGATTAGGGACAGGCAAAGGTAAATGGTTATGCAAACTGGAGTGAATGATCGACTCAGATTCATAGGTGGGTCCCTCATCCAGAGTACCACATGACCTAGAGAGTGCATCAGTCCGACTATTGCAGGACGCATCCCAGAGATCGCTATATACAGCGGGAAGAGCAGAAGATACTGGGATGGTGGTAACAGGAAGTTTCTCTTTTGGGATACCCTTGAGTAGGCAGGAAGAGGAACAGGAGGGACCCCAAGCCAGGATCTGTCCAGCAGACCAGTCAACATGTGGAGAATGGAGCCGTAACCAAGGGAGACCTAATATGATAGGAGATGAAGCCTTAGGTAAGACAAGGAAGGATATGCACTCCTGGTGGAGTGTCCCTACTGACATCTTAACAGGAAGAGTCTGGAAGCGGATAGGGCCCCCTGGGAGAACAGTGCCATCAATCGCCAAGACCACCGTTGGCGTTGTAAGGGGCAAAAGGGTAAGTCTCATGGAGGATGCAGTTTCCCAATCCATGAAATTGGCAGCGGCACCGGAATCCAGATGTGCTGAGACCGAACAAGAGGAAGCACCGACATGAAGCAACACAGAAAGGAGAAGACGAGAAAGTGAAGGTGATATTTCAGGGTCTAATACTCCACCTTCCAGATGTATTAGCCCTGAGCGTTTTTCCAGACGAAGAGAACAAGTGTCACGGAAATGACCTTTGGCCCCACAATAGAGTTCTGCGCCTAGCACGTTCTTCGGGAGATAACTTAGTCCAGCCCAACTGCATAGGTTCCTCAGTAGGCAGGGGGTGCTCCTCAGATCGAAGAGAAGGGACTGGGGGCTCAGGCTGCCTAAAGAACGGGGAGTGCTGGCATCTTTTTTTCAGGGCCCTCTCCTGAATGCGAATGTCGATCTGGTTACACAAGGTGATGACACTGTCCAGATCAGCAGGAAGGGATCTTCCTGCTAATTCATCCTTCACTCTATCAGAGAGACCATGTAAAAAGGTTGCAGCTAGGGCCTCATTATTCCAGCTCAATTCAGCTGTAAGGATATGGAACTGAAGAGCATACTGTCCCACAGAAGCGGACTCTTGACGGTGACGTAAAAGTGCGCTAGCCGCTGAGGAGACACGACCCGGTTCCTCCAAGATATTCCGAAAAAGTTTCAAGAAATCAGACAGGCTAGAAACCACTGGATCATTCAGTTCCCACAGAGGGGCAGCCCAAGCTAGCGCCTCGTCGGACAGGAGGGATATAATATATGCTACTTTCGCCCGATCGGACAGGAAGTTTTGGGGCTGAAGTTCAAAATGAATTGTGCACTGGCTAAGGAAACTCCTGCAAGCCTTGGAGTCCCCAGAGAAATGGGCCGGAGCTGGTAGTTGTAATGAATGTGTGGCTACGACTGATGCGATAGGTGCAGCGGCAGATAGCGGTTGAGGTTGTCGAACCGAGGGTCCTAATGAGGCCTGAACCTGTCCAACATGGGATGCCAAATCCTGAAGGAATCGCATCACCTGGGTCTGATGCGATTCTTGGGTCTCAAGTCTGCAAACTAAGCCCTGCAATGGGTCATCTGCGGATAGTGGCATATCAGCTGGGTCCATGGCTGATCAAACTGTCAGGTCACCTTGAGGCAAGGTGACAGATGCACACCGAAGGGATCAGGAGTGCACCGCAAGGTTGTGGACCCTAAGGCCGCATACACACGGGCGGATTGTCTGGCCAACTAAGTTCGTCAGACAATCCGACAGACAGTCCGTTCAACTTTTGAATGAACGGACTTGACCACACACGATGAACAGACAGTCCGCTGAAAACTTGCGCGATGACGTGTACAGCACGTACGACGGGACTAGAAAAACGACGTCCAATACACTGCAATGCTACCTTCGGCCGTGTAAATCCTTTCTGAGCATGCGCCATACTTAGTCCGTCCAACTTGCCTACACACGAGCGGACTGTCCACTGAAACCAAGTTTGGACGGACAAAACCAAGTTTGGACGGACAAAATTACGGAAATTCCGAAAGACTAAGTCCGTCAGATTGTCCGCTGAAAAAGTCCGCTGAAGCCCACACACGAGCGGATTGTCCGCTGAAACACGGTTCAGCGGACTAAGTTGGGCAGACAATCCGCCCGTGTGTACGCAGCCTTAGGCTGACTGCAGCGGACAGGGGTCAAGGTGATAGGAAGGCAGGGCCGCCAGAACACCAAGATGGATCCCACCGGGGTTAGAGCGCAAGACTCTGGGGCGCAGAGTCTAAGAGCCAGCAGGTGTTCACCAGAGCCTCTAGTGGTGAGGATGGACTTGGCTGCAACTGGCTCCAGGTCGCGACCCCCAGGGTCCCCCAGCTCGCACCCACAGTAGGCAACAGGAGGACAGGGATAGTGAGGGATAAAGCCAAGGTCGGGGCCACAAGCAGACAGGAATAGTCAGGGACACGTCAATAGGTCAGGATCACAGGCAAACAGGGATAGTCAAGGACACGCCAAAGTCGATAACGGAACAACAGAAGAGCACACGGCAGGTAACAGGAAGCTAAACACACAATGGAATACACAATGGTTGATCAGCAGGGTTGGCCTGCAGTGCACAGGTTAATGTAGAGTTCTCTGATAGGAGCTAGGGTGGAGTCATGCCAGAGGATGGATTAGAAAAGCAGTCAGGTGAGGGTCGGCTGGTCTCTAGAGATGAACACATGGAAACAGGTAAGCAGACCAACTCTATTGCATAACCATGACAATCACTCCTCAGAGCTTCCACATCGGCCGTTAACCCGATGTAGTTGGACACCTGTCAGTCTAGGCGTTCCCTGATGCTGGATCTGGATGAGACCTGTCGATGGGTCAGCTGAAAGAATGACCTCATATCAAAAGTCACCAACACATCATCAAACCACCCTCTTCTTGCAAGCGCTGTTGGATTGGTACCTGCAACTCTTTCTCTGGGAGTGGGAATTCCTCCTCTGCCAGCGCACGCCAAAGCAGAATGCAGCATTTCTCGAAGCAAGGCCTGGAAGTGCTCCATTCTGACAGCCCTCTGTGATGGTGATAACATTTCCGCCATTTTGTGTTTGTACCGGGGTATAAGTATGTTGCCACCGAGTACTGGTTCTTGACCTTTATGCTTTTTATACGGGGTCCCTGTTAAAACACTTGAGCATGAAGGCCCCCATTTGCACTAAACTGGAAGCGGTGTGGTGGCCTGGATCCTGCTCATCATCCAGGATAATGTCATCCTCCTCGTCCCATCCACACACAACAACAGGGATCCCAGAAAGGTTTAAAGCATGCTCTTCTTGCTCCTCCTCATCCACCCCAGTACCTTCCTCCTCTGACTCCTCTTCAGACTCCTGTTGTTGACTTGTCTCAGAAAGAGTAGCCCCCCTGGGAATTCATCCAGCATTGCGACTTCCTCATCTTCCTGCTCCTGCTCCTCCACGGCTTGATCAATGACACGACGCAATGCACGTTCCATAAAAAAGGCATAAGGTACGATGTCACTGATGGCGCCATGGCTGCGACTGACCAGTTTGGTGATCTCATCAAATGGCCGCAGAAGTCTGCATGCGTCGTGCATGAGCAGCCACTTGCGCTGTGAAAAAAAACCAAGCTCCCAGAACCTGTTCTGCCGCAGAGTTCTTACAGGTAGTCATTAACTGCACTTTTCTGCTGGAGCAGCCTATCAAGCATATAGAAGGTTGAGTTCCAGGGCGTCGGGCAATCGCAAATAAGACGTCTGACCAGCAGATTGTGTCACCGCTGAATGTCAGCAAGGCGAGCCATGGCCGTGTAAGATCTTCTGAAATGGACTGAAATTATCCTTGCCTGCCGCAAGATGTCCTGGACCCCAAGGTATTTGACAACGAATCGCTGCACGACCAAGTTTAAGACGTGTGCCATGCATGGCACGTGTGTAATTTTGCCCTGTTTCAATGCGCTAAGCAGATTGGCACAGTTGTCACATACCACTTTACCAACTGTCAAATTGAGACAAAAAAAATTAATAATTTCGCCCTGGGACTTTAGATGAGGTGAGCACCAGTAAGCCAAAAAAGTAACAAGGATAAGTACAATATATGTTTTTATTCAGTAAAAGTATTACAAGCATTATTGTCATCAGAGAAAGCCACTTAGTACAAGGTACATATAACTGGATTGAATAAAATCGGTAGTAATAGTACAATTGTGTATGAACAATCACATAACATAACATACAAACATCATATACGACATGTTTCGCGAGTCCCAGCTCGCTCTTCAGGGGTAGATGTGTATGAACTGTACCACTACACATAGCCGAGCCAACGTATGTGAAGCCTCCAGACAGTGGCAGCAAGTGTAGCTGCAGCTTTTCTTTCACTGAACACTCATGCTTGTGGATGCCTCTTAATGGAATCTACCACCAATGCAATTATACACCTATCTCACTCAGTCAATACTTACCATTAGGGATGAGCCGAACACCCCCCGGTTTGGTTCGCACCAGAACTTTCAAACGGACCGAAAATTTGTGCGAACTTTAGAACCCCATTGAAGTCTATGGGACCCGAACGTTCGAAATAAAAAGTGCTAATTTTAATGGCTAATATGCAAGATATTGTCCTAAAAAGGGTTTGGGGACCCTGGTCCTGCCCCAGGGGACATGAGTCAATGCCAATTTTTTTTTTTTTAAACGGCCGTTTTTTCGGGAGCACTGATTTAAATGATGATAAAAAAAGTGAAATATTCCTTTAAATATCGTGCCTGGGGGGTGTCTATAGTATGCCTGTGAAGTGCCACAGGTATCCTGTGTTTAGAACAGTCCCTGCACAAAATGACATTTAACGGAAAATAAGTCGTTTAAAACTGCTTGCGGTTTTAATGTAATATCTGGTTCCGGCAATATGGATGATAATCATTGAAAAAAATATCATAGGTAGCCCCCCCTGCCCATTAGCTGCCCCTTTGGGTCTTGTACAGATATTAAGGGGAACCCCGTACCCATATTAAAAAAAGGAAAGCCGTGGGGCCAGCAGACCATATATACTCAGAACAGGAGTATACTGTCGGTGCAAACCAGACAGGGACTGTGTAGGTTTGTTGTGTTAAGTAGAATCTGTTAGTAATTTTGAACTGGTACATTTTTAAAGTGTAGCTCCAGTCAAAAAATCGATTTTTAAGCTTTTTGGAAAACATAGGAAATGGTTATCACCCCTGTATAATTTGTTTTGCTGTCTTTTTTCATCTCACTTCCTGTTGTCTCCTTCCGTTTGCAAGTAGGAGACGTTTGTAAGTTGTATGTTTGAAAGTAGGGGCCTGCCCTATATGCTCTGCAGAAATGGTGGAACAAGGTGTTGGTGTTGCCACAACACTGTTAGCCCTTGTACACACGGTCAGACATTTAGACAACCAAATCCGTCGGATTTTGTCTGTCGGATCTTGCCCGAAACTGTTGCATACACACGGTCGGACAAAGTTGTCGAAAAATCCGATCTTTCAGAACGTGATGACGTAATTTCGTTACGATGGGACTACGTTCAGGCTAGTAGCCAATAGCTTTGATGTAGGAATTTGATCTGAGCATGCGTGGCACTTTGTCCGATCGAAATTCTCTACACATGATCGGAGTATGTCCTATCGGACCAGTTTGTCAGAAAATATTTCCAGCAAGTTGGAAAATTTGATCCGACGGATATTCCGACGGAAACAGTCCGATGCATACCACACACAGTCGGATTATCCGACAACACGGTCCGATAGGACACATTCCGACGGATTCTCCGACTGTGTGTACAAGGGCTAAGCCCTCAAAGTGACTCTTGGTGGGCCCAGGAGCACCCTGCTGTGAACGATTATATCAAGAATTGTAATTACATGCCATTGTTGAACAGTGATAGAAAAATTGGACCTTTGGTGGTTGTGGTGGTGGTAGTGGTGCTAGTGCCACAACACTGTATGTCCTCACAGTTACTCTCGGTGGGTGCAGGAATGGTCCCTGCTGTGAAATATTATATCAAGAATTGTAATTATATGCCCCTGTTAAACAGGGGCTGAAAAATTGGGCCTTAGGCACTGCTTGCTGGTGCCACAACACTGCCACCTCTCTCATATACTCTATTTGTAGTGCAGGAATGAGCCCCCCGCTGCAAAGCATTGCATCAAAAATTGTAATTACATGCCCCTGTTAAACAGGGGCTGAAAAATTGGGCCTTAGGCACTGGTGCTGGTGCCACGACACTGCAACCCCCCCCCCCCCATATACTCTATTTGTAGTGTTGGAATGAGCCCCGCTGCAGAGCATTGTATAAAAAATTGTAATTACACGCCCCTGTTAAACAGGGGCTGAAAAATTGGGCTCGTGGCATCACCCAGAACCAAAAATGTTCTTCCAAGATATCAGCAGAGGAGGAAGAGGATAGACAGTCAACATAACAGGACAGTCACTCAGCATCAGCATAGGCAGTCTTGAAGTGATGTGATATTTAAAAAAAAAATATTTGGTTACATCAGCTTCAGGTGCTTGGTAGCTGGTGGTGATCCAAAAATTATTCATCTTTATGAAGGTCAGTCGATCAACCGAGTCGGTGGACAGGCACACCCTGTGATCTGATCAGTTACAAAGCCACCAGCAGCACTGAAGGTGTTTTCCGAAAGAATTCTGGATGCAGGACAGGCCAGTAGCTCAATTGCATACTGTGCAAGCTCTGGCCAGTGATCCATCCTCAAGACCCAGTAAGCCAGAGGATTTTCGGTGGGAAAGGTGTCCAAGTTTGACCTTGCCCCTAGGTATTCCTGCACCATGTAAATCAGACACTGGCGATGGTTGCTGGAACCAATCTTACCTTGGGGCTGCGGACTAAAAAATTGTCTGAACGCATCGGTCAGATGGCCACCTTCTCCACCGCTCCTCTGACCAATGCCTCAGCAACACGTTGTCCAGGACCAGGAGTTTGTAACCTCCCAGTCTCTGGGAACGCGTTCCACAGACCTTTCTGCAAGGCCTCCCGGAGATGTCTCATCCTCTGCTCCCTCTGCGACAGCAAGATAATGTCGGCAACCTTACCCTTGTACCGTGGATCAAGGAGAGTGGCCAGCCAGTAATGGTCCCTCTCCTTGTTCCGAAGAATACAAGGATCCTTCCGCAGGCTTTTCAGGATCAGGGAGGCCATGCAGCGTAGGTTAGCTGAGGCATTTGGTCCGGAGTCCTCTGGGTCACTAAGGACAACATGATCCACAGCTACCTCCTCCCAGCCACGTACAAGTCCACGGGTTTCTTGGGACTGTAAATCATCCCTACAAGACTGCTGCTGATGCTGAGTGCCAGCCCCTACCTCCATGCTGACACAATCATCCTCCTCCTCCTCTTCTTCCTGTGTGATGGGTGGGACAGCAGGAACACTGTCTGGATAAAGGGGTCCTTGAGAGGCAAGGAAGTCCTCCTCTTCCTGCCTCTGTTCCGCCGCAAGTGCCCTGTCCATTATTCCATGCAGCGTATGCTCCAACAGGTGGACAAGAGGTACAGTGTCACTGATGCATGCACTGTCACTGCTCACCATCCTTGTGGCCTCCTCAAACGGTGACAGGACAGTGCATGCATCCCTGATCATGCCCCACTGGCATGGTGAGAAAAAAACCGAGCTCCCCTGACCCTGTCCTGGTGCCGTAGTTGCACAGGTACTCATTGATGGCCCTCTTCTGCATGTGCAGCTGCTCCAGCATGGCCAACGTTGAGTTCCACCTGGTGGGCATGTCACATGTAAAGCGGTTCTTGGGCAGGTTCAACTCCTTTTGGAGCTCAGTCAGCATTAAAGGCATTAGGCATTAAATGATGTGTGGAAATGCACACAGACTTTCCTGGCCTGCTTCAGGACATCCTGTAAGCCTGGGTACCTGTCCAAGAACTGCTCCACCAGGTTAAGGACGTGAGCCACACAGGGCACATTGGTCAGTTGTCCCTGTCGGAAGGCGGAGAGGAGGTTGGTGCCATTGCCACAAACCACCAATCCTGGCTTAAGCTGGCGTGGCGTCAACCACCTTTCGGCCTGCCCCTGCAGAGCTGACAAAATATCTGCCCCAGTGTGGCTCCTGTCCCCCAAACAAACCAGCGCAAGCACGGCATTGCATCGTTTTGCCTGCGTACTTGCGTAGCCCCTCAAACGCCTATGGAGCACCGCTGGTTCTGAGGCCAGAGCACTGGAAGAGGCCATGGAGGAAGAAGAAGAGGAGGGGGTGGAGTAGAGAGGTGTGTCACAACCAGTAGTAGCATTTTGGAGGCATGGTGGCGGAACAACCTCCAACACTACTGCACCTTGTCCTGCATCCTTCCCAGCTGCCGGAAGAGTGACCCAATGGGCCATGAAAGACAGGTAACATCCCTGTCCATGCCTGCTGGACCATGGGTCAGCGGTAATATGCACCTTACCACTGACCGTCCTGTCCAGCGAGGCAAGGACATTGCCTACCACATGCTGGCAGAGAGGCGGAATAGCCTTCCGTGAGAAAAAGTGGCGTTTGGGGACCTGTTACTGAAGAACCGCACATTGCACAAACTCACGGAAGGGGGCCGAGTCTACCAACTGAAAAGGTAGCAGTTGAAGTGCTAGCAATTTAGCCAAGCTAGCATTCAACCGCTAGGCATGTGGATGGCTGGGAGTGAACTTCTTTTGACGGTCCAGCAGCTGGGGCAGGGAAATTTGCCTACTACAATCGG
Organism: Lithobates pipiens; assembly: GCF_037356315.1. NCBI lineage: Eukaryota > Metazoa > Chordata > Amphibia > Anura > Ranidae > Lithobates > Lithobates pipiens. The sequence continues at coordinate 230,351,350 of NW_027507758.1, forward strand.
ACGTGGGTGTACTGCTAGCAGAGTGTCCGCAAGCACTTGGCTGTGACACACCTAATTCTACACTTTCATTCCTCTCAGCACAGGTTTCAGAGAGGACTGAAGGTCTAGTGGGGTTGGAGATCCCAGCTGATGAGGAGCAAGGAGAGGTCCGCTTTGTTCTTTGGTGTGGGTCTTTGAGGTAAGCTTGCCAACGAGCTGCATGGCAGGTCAACATATGTCTGGTCAAGCATGTGGTGCCCAAGTGGCTGATGTTTTGGCCACGCAAGATACGCTTGAGACGTGTTGCAAATAGCAGTGGTGTGATCTGATGCACTCGTCTCAAAAAAGGCCCACACCAAAGAACTTTTAGAATAACGCGCAGAGGCCACGCCCTGCACAGGCGGAGTTCTGTGGTGGGATTCAGTCGGTGTGCTGCCGCTAGGCTGGCCCCCGGAGGGCATCCTGCCTCATTGGAGATGTGTCTCCTCCTCCTCCTCCTCTCTCCTACCAGGCACCCACGTGGAGTCAGTGCCCTCATCATCCCCTACCTCTTCATCACTGGAGCAAGCCTGGCAGTATGCTGCAGCTTGTAGAACAGATTGCTGTCCTTCTTGAGCATCCCCTCTCTCTGCGCTCACGCTACTGCCTTCCTCTAGCTGAGTATCATCATCAGAGCCTACAAAACACTGGGTATTCTCCTGGAGCATGTACCCAACACTGTGCTCAAACAGTTCGGGGGACTCCTCAGGAGGACGTGGTGGGTCTAGGGAAGGAGACACTGATGATGACATTGAGACGAGGGAAGCGGATGCATTGGCAGCTGCTTTGCTAGTACCCTGAGCCTGGGTGAGAGAGGATGAGGAAGATGAAGAGGGCTTGGTCATCCACTCTACCAAGTTTTCGGCATGATGCGGCTCAACACGTCCAGCTCCCGAAAAAAAGGACAAGCGTGTCCCATGGCCACATGCTGATGACGATGCACCGCATCCACGACCAGCACTGTTGTCTCTAGACACAGAGCCTGCTTGTCCTCTTTTATTGGCTCGCGCCTGTCTGTCTCTCCTTGTTGGCCTTCCAGACATGGTAATGGCCTGCAGGGAGATGGGAAAACCAGCAATTGGGTAGTGTATATTGTTCTGGAGGCACAAAACACCCACTAACTCCTACAGATGCCTTTATTATAGAACACCAGCAATAAAGGGCAGATACAGGTGTATATTGTGCTGTGCTGGAGGCACACAACACCCACTAACTCCTGCAGATGCCTTTATTATAGAACACCAGCAATAAGGGGCAGATACAGGTGTATATTGTGCTGTGCTGGAGGCACACAACGCCCACTAACTTCTGCAGATGCTTTTATTATAGAACACCAGCAATAAAGGGTAGTTATAGGTGTATACTGTGCTGTGCTGGAGGCACACAACACCCACTAACTCCTGCAGATGCCTTTATTATAGAACACCAGCAATAAAGGGTAGATATAGGTGTATACTGTGCTGTGCTGGAGGCACACAACACAAACTAACTCCTGCAGATGGCTCAATTAGAGAAGAGCAATATATGTAGCTACAGGTGTATACTGCACTGGAGGCACACAACACAAATTAACTCCTGCAGATGGCAGATGGCTCAACTAGTGAACAGCAATGAAGGGTAGATATACAGTAGGTGTATTCTGCAGTGCAGGCACACAGACAACACCCAGTCACCCACTAACTCCTGCAGATGGCAGAATGCTCAATTAGAGAACTGTAACAAAGGGTAGATACAGGTGTATTCTGCGGTGCAGGCACAGAGACAACACCCAGTCACCCACTAACTCCTGCAGATGGCAGATGGCTCAATTAGAGAACAGCAACAATGGGTAGATACAGGTGTATTCTGCGGTGCTGGCACAAAGACAACACCCAGTCGCCCACTAACTCCTGCAGATGGCAGATGGCTCAATTAGAGAACAGCAACAATGGGTAGATACAGGTGTATTCTGCGGTGCTGGCAAACAGACAACACCCAGTCGCCCACTAACTCTTGCAGATGGCAGATGGCTCAATTAGAGAACAGCAACAATGGGTAGATACAGGTGTATTCTGCGGTGCTGGCACACAGACAACACCCAGTTGCCCACTAACTCCTGCAGATGGCAGATGGCTCAATTAGAGAACACTCAGAATAGCAATGAAGGGTAGATACAGATGTATTGTGTGGTGAAGGCACACACACAACATCCACTAACTCCTGCAGACACCGGAACACTACACAAGGCCGCCGCGCTGGCGGCCTTATATAGTGTGGGGCGTGTACTACACAGCCTGAGCTATAATTTGCCACATGCAGGATGCTCTCCTTACTGCCGGTGCTGTGATTGGCCAAGCATGCGGGGTCACAGTGCATACTTGGCCAATCATGAGCCAGCAATGCACTGCGATCGCGCAGTGCATTGGGGGCCCGTGAGCGCCACGCAAATTTGGCGCGAACGGCCCACAGAGTTCTGGCTTTGCTGAACGGGTGAACAGCCGGTGTTCGAGTTGAACATGTGTTCTACTCGAACACCAAGCTCATCCCTACTTACCATGGACATAGTGAGACCAATAGGGATACACATTTTCCATATATGCGATGCTTTCCCTCCAATCTGCCCTGTGTGGGGTTTCTTCTGGCTCTGCCTCCTCAGCTCCCTGGCGATACACTTGCTGCCACTGTCTGGAGGCTTCACATACGTTGGCTCGGCTATGTGTAGTGGTACAATTCATACACATCTTTTTTTGTTGCATATTATAGGGATGGAGGTTTTTTACCGGTGACACCAGACCTTATCTTGTTTTCTAAACTGTCAAATTGAGCGGTGTTAGCCACTGATCTGCCTGTGAACGCAAAGCTGAAAGGAGTGCAGGGCCAGTGTGTCTCTTGGCTTCCAGGCACAACAGATGCAGCACGGCATGGCAACGTCTCACCTGGCATGTCGAATAGGTTCTGGGGAGCTTGGGCGGCGCAGCGGAAGAGACGCTAGCAGCGGAAAAGGAGGAGTCAGCCGAGGAGGAGAGGGAGGAGGATGGAGTAGGAGGAGGAGAAGAAGAGGCAGGCCTGCATGCAATCCATGGCGGTAAAACCAAATCTACACGGGTGCCATGGGTTACATGCTTGACGGCCGTCAGAAGGTCCCCCCAGTGGGCCCTAAAAATTGTATACCTTCCCTGCCCGTGTTTGCCAGACCACGTGTCTGTGGTCAGATGTATCTTGGCACCGACACTGTGTGCCAGAGATACATTCACTTGCCGCTGAACATGGCCATATAGCTCTGGGATGCCCTTCTGTGAGAAATACTTCCTTCCTGGGACCTTCCATTGTGGTGTTCCAATGGCCACAAATTTTCGAAAGGCCTCCGAGTTCACCAGTTTATATGGCAGTAGTTGGCGGGCTATCAGTTCTGACAAGCCAGCCGTCAACCGTTGGGCAAGAGGGTTATCCGGTGTCATCATTTTTTTACGCTCGAACATTTGGCTCACGGGAGCCTGCCCTTTTCCAGAAAAAATGTGAGGATGGCATGATGGAAGGTGGAGTGGAGGATAATTGTGAGGAGAGAGGAGAAGGAGAAGTAGAAGACGAGGCTGGACGGTGAGAGCCTGGAGTGTGGCTTTGTGGGTTCCGTTGCTCCCACTGGGGTCAGTGATGGCAGCTCATGTGCCTTCTTAAGGCGGTCGTCCCTATGTGAGTATGAAGAAGAGTGAAGAAGAGTGAAGAAGAGGGTGCAGATCGAGAGGATGAGGAGGGTGCAGAAGAGTAAGGCTGAGTGAGCCACTCAACCAAGTCTGGTGAGTGAGCCACTCAACCAAGTCTGGTGCGTCCTTCGATGTAATCGCACGCACCTTCTGCAATTTGCCACTTTGGCTCAAGTCTGTTGCTTCTGCCCTACCCCTACCACCCCTGTGGAAGGGCCTGCCTCTTCCTCTGCCTGTCATTTTTTAAATGATCCTGTGACAAACGTCTCTAGAGAAGTGCAGTATGTATGTGGAAGAGGGTATCTAACACCCCGCTTCAATCTGTCGTTTTTGGGGGCCACTGGTCTATCACACCAGTTATAATACTTTTTTTTAATTGCGTTTGTCACTCTTTGTAGTATCACTGCAGAACCGCTCAGCAGTCACAATGCTGCACAGTGGAAATGCACTATACTATGCTTTCTATATGTGCAAGTATTTTATACGTGTATTACACCCCTATATACTGCACACCAAATAGTACACCTATACCAGTCCTTAACCACTACAGATCCGCGCTATTGCCAAATGACAGCATTAGCGCGGACCTACATTTCCGGGACTACGTCTATTGACGTGGTCCCGGTTACGAGCGGCCTGCGCGCCCCCTGAGGGGCGCGCGCGGCGCGCTCTGTGATCGGCGAGTCCGTGAGACTCGCCTGATCACCGATCCGTGTAAGGGGTCGATCCCGACCCCTTATCACGTGATCAGCTGTCAGCCAATGACAGCTGATCATGTGATAGAACGGAGCCGGTAATCGGCTATTATTCCTCCTCGCGCTGACAGCGCGAGGAGAGAAAAAAAAAGCCGATCGCCGGCGGCCGTGATCGGGACATCAGTCCCGATCACGGCCATCAATACAAGGGACCACCTGCCACCTGCCTGTGCCCACCTGCCTCCCGCAGTGCCATCCTGAAATAAAATAAAAGCAAAAGTAAGTGCCCCCCGTCAGTGCCCCCCGTCAGTGCCCATAGTGCCCACAGTGCCACCCACAGTGCCACCCACAGTGCCACCCCACAGTGCCACCCACAGTGCCACCCACAGTGCCACCCAATCTGCCTCAAAGGTGCTGCACCCCAGTGCCGCCCATCAGTGCCCAGCAGTGCCGCCCATCTGTGCCCAGCAGTGCCCAGCAGTGCCACCTATCAGAGCCACCTATCAGTGCCACCTATCAGTGCCCATCAGTCCCATCTATCTGTGGTACCTATCAGTGCCCATCCGTGCCACCCATCCGTGCCACTTATCCGTGCCACCCATCCGTGCCATCTTATCTGTGCCCATCTTTGCCCATCAGTGCCGCCTTATCTGTGCCCATCGGTGCCGCCTTATCTGTGCCTATTAGTGCCGCCTTAACTATGCCTATCAGTGCCCACCGGTGCAGCCTATCAGTGCCCACCAATGCAGCCCATCAGTGCCCACCAATGCAGCCCATCAGTGCCCACCAATGCAGCCTATCAGTGCCGCCTAATCAGCGCACTTCAATGAAGGAGAAAAATGACCCGTTTGCAAAATTTTATAACAAACTATTAAAACATGATTTTTTTTTTTTTTGCATCTTTTTTTGTTTGTTTAGCAAAAAATAAAACTCCGAGCTGTAACTAAATACCACCAAAAGAAAGCTCTATTTGTGGGAAAAAAATGATAAAAATGTCATTTGGGTACAGTGTTGTATGCCCGCGCAATTGTCATTCAAAGTGTATCAGCGCTGAAAGCTGAAAATTGGTCTGGGACTGAGGGGGGTTTAAGTGCCCAGTAAGCAAGTGGTTAAAAGGACCTTTGTGGACCTAATAGTATCTAGCTAGTAGCTAGTGATTTGCAGACTGTCCCTGCTCCAAAAACCAAACTGCCCCTCCCTACACTGAGAAACGACAGCTGCAGAATCGGTCAGCAGCACTGCATGCAGTGCACTATAATATGCTTTCTATATTGGAAAGAAAGTATATTATACGTGTACAACCCTATATACTGTATACCTATAAAAGGACCTTTGTGGACCTAGTAGCTAGTGATTTGCAGACTGTCCCTGCTCCAAACACCAAACTGTCCCTCAGTCCCTACACTGATAAAAGACAGCTGCAGAATCGGTCAGCACTCAGCTCAGCAGTACAGCAGTCAAGTATAATATGCTTTCTATATTTGAAAGAAACTATATTATACGTGTACAGCCCTATATACTGTACACCTATACCAGTCCTTAAAAGGACCTTTGTGGACCTAGTAGCTAGTGATTTGCAGACTGTCCCTGCTCCAAACACCGAACTGTCCCTCCCTACACTGATAAAAGACAGCTGCAGAATCGGTCAGCAGCACTGCATGCAGTGCACTTACTATAATATGCTTTCTATATTTGAAAAAAAGTATATTATAAGTGTATTACAACCTTATATACTGTACACCTATACCAGTTCTTAAAATGACTTTTGTGGACCTAATAGTAATAGATAATTAGCTAGCTAGTGGTTAGACTGACTGTCCCTATTCCACACAGCGTCCTTTCCCTACACTGACAAAAGACAGAATGTAAAATGGCCACTAGATCAGGTCTATTTATAAGGTAGGGGGTATGTCCATGTGCTGAAATGTCTCAATTGGCTGTCCTGTACCCCATGATGGATGTGTCATGGGTCAAAGTTCTTCACAATGTAAACAAATATGGCCGCCGCAAACAGCGGCAGAAGTCTGCCGGTTTGGCGAATCACGAACGAGCAAAGTTCGCCGCAAACCGACCCCCGGGCGAACCGCAAGGCCATCTCTACCACCAGCTATAGCTGGCAACATTAATTATTGTGTTTGTCAGGTAGGGAAAGGTCCCCACCAGCAGAACACAATAGCACTGCAGGGGGATTTCCCCATCCACACTGACTTTGTTGATGAGGGAATCAAGCAATTTATTTTTCTTCCATCCATGATGAAAAGAAAGAAAATTGCATAATCTATGGCCTGCCTTATACATTAAAGTGGAAGTAAACCCATGGATTTAAACAGTTAAAAAAAGGCATGCCGGGAATGCTAACTGCACATTGGCTGTGCTCTCAGCCAAACTATCAAACCATCCAATGGCTGGTGTCATAATGAATCACAAGTGCAGCACCATAGCAGTTGAAGATTAAACAGAGGCAAAGATGGCAGCTTCCTTGGCTGAAAACGATAGGGGAGTTTACTTCCACTTTAAGCCAACTGTTTTAGTCCTTCCAGACCTCCCAGTGTTAATGAGGTGGAGACTCATAATAATAATGGGGGATTTTAACTACCTGAAAATTGAGAAATGGCACTGCTGGAACAGTTACATAGTTATATAGTTAGTCAGGTTGAAAAAAAGACACAAGTCCATCTAGTTCAACCAATAAAAAAAAAAAAAAAACAACATAAAATCTCATATACACAATCCTATGCCCACAGTTGATCCAGAGGAAGGCAAAAAAACCCCAGCAAAGCATGATCCAATTTGCTACAGCAGAGGAAAAATTTCCTTCCCAATCCCCCAAAAGGCAATCAGATATTCCCTAAACTGTACGACGCCACAATTATACATTTGCGGTTGAATGTTCTGCCTACAAGCTATAGTAGAATTCTAATGTTGTATGACACTAGTAATAATTATATTTATTAATTATTATTACTAGTCAACCAACATTAGAATTCTTCTATAGCCTATGGGTGGAGCATTTGACCATAAATGTCCACTCGCTGTGACTGCTTCGTCGAATCTTCGTGTCAAATTTTTTGTCTTTATGTCGAATAATCTTGGACTAATAAAGTTAGGCTAGGCACATTCAACCTTTTTTGCTATTGTCTCTATAATGTCAAATCTTTTCTCTCTATGTTGAATCTTTTCTCTCTATGTAGAATAATCTTGGACTAATAGAGCTAAGGTTAGACACATTCGATGGACACAGATCCCTATTGTCAGTGTCATGTAGAATCTCCTATCTACAGTATATCGAACTGTTGTTGCAATGAAAACAAAAATAAAGCATTTGTTTATGTCGGATCTTTCAGTTTTTGGATCCTGCACATTCACTATCGTTTGTTAAAACAATAACGAAAATACCCGAAATTCGGACGAAAATGCATTTGGACGAAAACGAATGCACATGTCTAGACTCCAGAGAGAGAGATAACATTTTGCCCCTGTACAAATCATTAGTAAGACCTTATCAGGAATATGCAGTTTAGTTTTGGGCACCAGTTCTCAAAAAGGATATTGGGAAACTGCAGAAAGTGCAGAGAAGGGCAACCAAACTGATAAAAGGCATAGAGGAGCTCATGTGATGAGGAAAGATTAGAGGAACTGAATGTATTCTCTCTTGAGAAGAGAAGATTAAGGGGGGATATGATCAACATTTACAAATACATAACGGGGTCCATATAGTGAACTTGGTGTTTCGTTATTCACTTTAAAGAGGAAGTAAACCCTGATGGGTTTACTTCCTCTTTTTTTCCCTGCAAAGGTAAAGCATAATGGACTACTATGCATCGCATAGTATCTCATTATGTGTCACTTACCTGACACAGGAGCCAGCGAAGTCGCCGCTGATCCCTGTAGTCCGCAGCTCCGACCAATGACAGCGGCGAAGCCGTGATGACGTCACTCCCGCGCATGCGCACGGGAGTCGCAACTCGCAGCTCCGCCGCTGCCATTCGGCGAAGCCGCGATGACGTCACTCCCGCGCATGCGCACGGGAGTCGACAAATTAGGCAAATCCATTCTTGGACTTGCCGCATTTAGTGCGCCTGCGCGCCGCTGTCTACGGCGCATGCGCCGTAGACAGCGGTGCCCATTTTCGGGCAAATATCTCCTAAACCATATAGGTTTAGGAGATATTGCTTGGACCTACAGGTAAGCCTTAATCTAGGCTTACCTGTAGGTCAAAGTGGTTTGAAGGGGTTTACTTCCTCTTTAAGGTCATCACAGAGGACAAGTTGGCACTCTTTACGTCTAGAGGAAAAGAGATTTAATCTCTAAATATGGAAAGGTTTCTTCACAGTAAAAGCTGTGAAAATGTGCAATAGACTCCCTCTAGAGGTGGTTCTGGCCAGCTCAGTAGATTGCTTTAAAAAAGGTCTGGATTCTTTCCTAAATGTACATAATATACTGGATACGAACATTTATAGGCAAAGTCAATCTAGGCAATATCCGATTGCCTCTCGGGGGATCGGGGAGGAAATTTTTCCCCTGCTGTAGCAAATTGGATCATGCTTTGCTGGGGTTTTTCGCTGTCGTCTGGATCAAATGTGGGTATAGGATTGTGTATATAAGATTGTATGTGTATTTATTTTTTTAATTGGTTGAACTAGATGGACTTGTGTCTTTTTTCAACCTGACTAACTATCAACTTTTATTACACTCTAGCTGACATTGACCTATCTCAAGAAGTTAGTTTGCTAGGGTTAATTATATTGTCAGTGAGGAATTGATGAGGGGCAAAGGATGAAAGAGATAGATTCAATTATAGGGGTTATCCACTATAGCATTTAATGCTTGAAATAATGACATTTGAGGGGTTTAATAATGAAAGAAGTAAACAGTTTAAACAGAAGTGGAGAATTGCATTGTGTTACAATACCATTCAGTATTTGACAAGATTTCTTCTATCATCAGGAAACACTGGAAAATTTTAAAGGAAAGTTACGCAGGCATTCAAGAATTTGATCATCCACTGCTACAAACTTAAAGAAATGGAGATCAATGGGGGGCGTGGCGACCGAGCGCTAAGATGGACGCTTGAGCTGAGAGCTCCGTTCGACCACCGGAGAGAACAACCCTATAGCAACTCCATTGGTGACATATTTCCACATAAACCTATCTACAACGCAGTGTAGACACCTTCGCTTCTACCGAAGATGCCAAAAAATAGAAAGAATCAACAACCGCCGCAGAAACTTCCGAACCTTTTCAAAGCGCGCGGAATCACACAAAATGGCGCCGGATCATGTGTGACTGAAACTCAGGAACAGGCCTCACAACAACCTCACCTCCGAATGACTTCCCTCAGCGATTCCTCCTCGGGGACGAATAGCCCAACGACTAGAAGCCCAGCCAAACAAAGGCAACGGATATCTTCTCCAGACGTAAACCGAGCGGACCGTGACATGGAGGTAAGCGGATCTGCTCCTGTAGGCCATGCTATACATCCACCGGCATCCGACCTGATTGCGGCCTACCCCACATCCGATCGACCGGTCTCAGATACAGTCCTTAAGGAGATGCTGATGTCACTCAAAGCCTCCATACAAGCTGACCTCACTGTAGAAATCACTAACTGCCATAGGGAAGTATTGGCCCTAGGTAATAGAGTGGATCAAGTGGAGCGCAACATGGGGGAATGCACAACTTCCTTCAATACTTTAGTAGAGGCCCACAAGTCCCATGATGAAGAGATAGCATGGCTAAAGATTAAAGTTGCAGACCTTGAGGACTGCTCTAGGAGGTACAATATTAAAATCAGAGGTGTTCCTGAAGCTATACCTCCAAACCAATTACTGCAGTATGTACACACGCTATTCTCCACCATTATCCCTACATTATCTCCTCAAGAACTGACCATTGACAGGATTCACAGAATCCCCAAGCCAGCATTTCTCCCTGAAGGTACCCCTCGGGACGTTTTGCTCAAGATGCATTACTACCATATCAAGGAACAAATTATGACTGCGTTTCGTACTCGGGGCAACAACCTATCTCAATATGCTGAATTGGTCCTCCTCCCTGACCTATCAAGGCATACTCTGCAATTGCGCCGAAACTTAGCGACCATCACTAAGGCCCTGCGCAACCACAATATACCTCACAAATGGCGTTACCCAGCAAAATTGTCCATCTCATATGATGGTACCACGCACACAGTTACCACTTTAGCTGAAGGTATCGCACTCTTGCGTCAATGGGGCATACTTCCACAACAAAGCCCTCTGGAACCACCTGCAACACAACTACGCCCTATTCCGGATGAGTGGCAAGTAGTTTCGCACAGACGAGCCCCCAAAAATGTCACTGATGGCAGTAAATAATCACACACCGTTGACAAATATGTTCTCTCCCTGGGCACAAGGATTTCTTCATCTCTCCTTGTCCTTACCCCTGACATTTGTCATTTTTGCAACTTTGTTTGCATATGGATCGCTTATATGATTCTATTTTTATTATTCTATACGTTATTGTTTATTTTTGTGGTTACACCCTTTGTTTCATTAGCACTGGACCTACACATGATGGACCCTTCATCTCCTGTCCTGCTACATTTCTAAATACCATGGCTGCATCTCTTCTGTCAGTCTCATGGAGATCAGATGACTCTAATGATTCTCGAAGGACACTGTGAGTACACCTGCACATTTCTTCCCACCTGAAATATGACCATTACTTTTGTTTCCATTAATACCAGAGGCCTCAACCACCCCGTGAAACGCTACTCGCTGTGGACCGAAGCACAGAAACTAAAGGCGGATATTTTATGTGTACAGGAAACTCATTTTCAACAGGACAACCATCCCAAATGTACACACAAAAACTACCCACATATATTCCTGGCAAATAACCCGAATAAAAAAAGCAGAGGTGTCCTTCTTGCCACCCGAGACACGGTCTCCTTCCATCTCAAGAAATCCATCATAGCCGACAATGGTCGCTATATTATTCTCCAGGGTGATATTAACTCTAAACCGTACACCATTGTATCCTTATACGCCCCAAACACCCGACAGATTAGGTTTTTGAATAGACTAATCCGTAAAATACAACCTATCCAATACGGTAGTCTCATTATTGGTGGCGATTTTAACCTCATTGTCGACCCACAACTTGACACTTCTAATGTCAAACGTAACAACAACACCTGCCTAAATAAGGTCCTACATTCTGAAAAACTGTACGACGTATGGAGATGCACACATGGCAACGAGAAAGACTTTACCTTCTTCTCCCATGTACATGGGTCTTATTCTAGAATAGACTTCTTTTTATCAGATCAATGGACCTTACAAAATGTTTCATCCTCTGAGATATATGATATTACGTGGTCTGACCATTCTGCCATATCGCTTTCTATTCATGAGAAGGGTGTCTCCCCCTCGTCACCCATCTGGCGCTGCAGTGTTAGATTACTACAGGACCCTGATACCAGGGAACTGATTTCTCAAAACCTTAAAACATATTTCCAACAAAATGAACATTCAGTAGAGAGTCCCTTCACACTCTGGAACGCCCACAAAGCGTTTATTAGAGGAATCCTTATCCAGCTAGGAGCTAGAGCTAAAAAGAAGTATACTGCAACCATAGACTCCATTACTTCCAATATCCACAATTTAGAAACCCTCAATAAAGCATCTCCCTCTCACCAGCGGACTACTCAAATAACCTCACTTAGAGAAAAATTGAGAGATCACTTGGCCCAAAACTATGATTTCTACCTTAGACACTTGAAGTTACGTACCTATGCCTGTGCAAATAGAGCAGGCAAATATCTTGCCAATAGGATTAGAGCAATACGCACCAAAACTAGGATTTCACACCTGATACACCCTACATCCCTTCATAAAATCATCAATCCTCAGGAAATCGCAAACCACTTTGCACAATATTACAGTGAGCTTTACAACCTTAGCACCGACCCCCACACTCCTCAACCCACTGTTCCCAAAATACAGCATTTCCTCAAAGATTTAGATCTCCCTAAACTCTCCAAACCACAGCTTGAATTGCTGAATTCACCGTTCACAAGCCATGAAATATCATCAGTCATTACTTCACTCCCTCATGGGAAATCCCCCGGTCCTGATGGACTAAATAATGAATATTTTAAAACCTTTTCCACTATTCTTTCCCCATATCTCCAAAAGATGTTCACACGGGCAGCACACTCAGCATCCTTTCCAAATGAAATGTTAAAAGCATACGTGACCACCATACCCAAACCTGGCAAAGATCCCACTACCCCTAGTAATTTTAGACCTATTTCTCTCCTAAACACGGATATAAAGATCTACGCAAAAATTATCGCCCTTAGACTGTCAGAGTTTATGCCTTCCTTAATTAAAAGCGACCAGATGGGCTTTATCAGGGGGAGACAAACTTCTGATGCTACGAGACGTATTATTAACATTGTTCATTATGCTAATTTAACTAAAACTCCTTCTCTGCTGCTCTCCATAGACGCAGAGAAGGCGTTTGATAGGGTGGAGTGGTGTTATATGAAAGAAGTTCTACAAAAATTTGGCTTTCACGGTCTCATCTCCAACGCAATGTTGGCTTTATATTCCAACCCATCCGCCCAAGTCTTAACAGCTGGAATGCTTTCCACACCGTTTCCTATTTCTAATGGCACCCGTCAGGGGTGTCCACTATCCCCAACCATTTTTAACCTTATGATAGAACCTCTGGCGGAGGCCATTAGATCCCAGGCCGATATTACTGGACACGTGTTAAGATCTCGTAACCGCGTTATTAATTTGTTTGCCGATGACGTTGTCCTGATGCTGACAAACCCATCTAGATCTCTCCCCTTAGTCCATGAAACTTTGAAAAACTTTGGTGAGGTTTCGTACTATAAAGTTAATTTCGCAAAATCATTGATTCTAGATTTAGGAATTGACAAACGTATCAAACTCCAACTTCAAACCACCCTTCCGTATGTATGGAAAGAGGATAGCATACCCTACTTAGGTATAAAAATCACCAATTCCAGGAAAACCCTAGTCTCTGTCAACATAAAGCCACTGCTTATTAAGATAGATGAAACGTTTAAATGCATAGCCAAGACTGAACTTTCCTGGATGGGTAGACTGGCAGCGTGTAAGATGGTAGTTCTTCCTCTCATATTGTATATGTTCAGATCCATACCTATACCTATCCCAACCCATTTCCTTAAGACCTTGTCTACTACTCTGTGGAAATTCATATGGAATAGTAAAAAAGCTTGTTGCTCTCCTAGTAACCTGATCCCGAATAACCGTGTAGGTGGAGTAGGACTAATTGACGTTTATGATTATTTGTGGGCATCTAGACTGGACCAACTCCAACACTGGTTCAAAACTATAGATTCACCACCTTGGGTTGAGCTGGAAAGACATATGGCCCCAATGCCAGATCTAGTGGCACTACTCGTGAGTGATGTCTGGAAACCCTGGGCTCTCCATTCCATGGCTCCCACCCTCATAGCCTCCCTACAGGCATGGAGGTTCTTCCTACATCATACCCATAAATCTCAAAATGCTGTGGAATACAAATTTCCGCTTAGCCTGCTCGAGCATAAAATCCCTACGCTGTCCCTAAAACAGTTCCCCAACCACGGTATTCATACCATCCAAGACCTATTGTCTAATGGTACAGCTCTTTCCAGCACACAGATTATGGCTCAATACGATCTCCCCAACAAGTACCAGTTTACTTGTATCCAAGTGGCACATTTTCTAAAACGTAACCCTCCCCCTACCATAACAATGCCATCCAGTGCATGGACCTTCTTAACTCGCGAACGCCCCACCAGGAAAGGCATTTCGCTTTTCTACTCCCTTCTACATGATAAACAATTCTTTGTGAAAACAAAATCGATTGATAAATGGGAGGCGGATTTAGGGAAAACATTTACAGATGATCAGTGGACAACTACATTTCGGGAAATTAAAAAAGCCTCCCGTTCTATTAATCATTGGGCAATGACCATTAGAATTATTAACAGGTGGCAATACACACCCTGTAGACTGGCAACATTTTCTTCATCTGCCCAAAGTACATGTTGGAGAAATTGTGGACAGCTAGGACATCTACTACACATGTTTTGGGAGTGCCCCAACTTGGTTAGTTACTGAAACCAAGTGTTCCAACTAATATCATCGCTCACGGTTATTGTCACTCGCCCCAATCCATCCCTAGGGATTTTACATATGGGTATTGAACAATTTCCACATGATATGCGGATTGTTGTTTCCAACATCCTTCTTTCTGCTAGATCCATGATATTACAACATTGGAAAACTGCCATGACGGTAAACATCTCTGACCTAATTAGAAGAGTGAACCAACACCACACTATAGAGCGTGCTCTTGCTATAAATACACTGAAGTGCGATCTATTTGATAAGCAATGGAAAATTTGGACCAACAAATATAAGAATTCTGTGAACTAGATCTTAATCCTGATAAGATATATTCTGTGTAGTAACCAGTATTTGCATTACTGTTTGTGTAACCACCTACTTTTCCATTTCTTTCTCGTTTTTTTTTCTTGTTTCTTTTTGTTTCTTTTTTTTTTTCTTCCCTACCCTTTCTTTCCCTCTCCCCTCTTCCCTCCCTCTATTGCATCGACTGTTAATTGCAACTGTAAAAGTCAACATGTCCTGTACCACTTGCCTTTGTATATCCTTTATAAAACAATAAAAATTTATTGAAACGAGAAATGGAGATCAATTAGAGACAATGTGGTTCAAGCAGAATTTCAGGGTGAGAAGATGGATAGACCTTTAACTTTACAGGGTCCTAGAAAGAGCAGATCTTTTTCCCTGCCTATGATGTGCACAGTATTCTAATATGATTAAGGGCACTGCATTTACACATTCACACACAGGAAAGGTGATCAATATTAAATAATTTTTTGAGGATTTAAAATTTTTTTGTTTGTGACTTATATTCTTAAATCGATAGTAAACTGCCAACCCCCCCCCCAAAAAAAACCCTGCAAGACAATAGCATAATGTGCTAGTATGCAGTGTTGTGCGTGGCCGGAGCCGTGATGACATCACTCCAGCACATACGCATTGAAGTTCTCCATTACGGCAAATTCTGGCACGAGCCGCCGGACGTTCAGCGAACATGCGCCGCTGACGCCAGGAAGGGTGAATATCTCCTAAACCATGCAGGTTTAAGAGATGTTCATTTTACCTACAGGTAAGCCTTATTATAGGCTTACCTGTAGGTAAAAATAATGAAGCGGGCAATACAATTGCTTTAAATGCCCTTGTGACTTTTATTATGGGAGTGAGACAACACAGAAAATAAAGCACAGAATTTCACAACACAAATAATATGATTTCCATTACATCTGATTTGTTGGTTGTCTAACACGTTAAACAATGTGGGCATTCACCTTCACAACTCAAATTTATGGTGATCGATAGGGTACCTCAATCCAAGAGAGGCGGTAATAGAGAACTAAGACTGAAAACAAAAGACCTTGAATGGATTGCTCAGTTAGCTACTGTAGCACTATAAAAGAGTTAAAGGATAAGGTCATCTTTTGTAGCATGTTACACGTTACACCAATATTCAGGGTGTAACAGGTTACAAATGCTACAGCCCCCACATCCCCTGAGTCCCCATTTTGACATCTAGTGGGGTGATCATAAACAAAAAAAAAACAAAAAAAAAAATGTGGCCGGGCAGGGCTCCACCCACCTGGCCCCATCATTCATTCACAGTTTTCTGTGAATGGGAAACCTACAAGCCCTGAAAGCCTGTGTGACTTTCGGCTTGTAGTTCTCAATTAACCACCAGAGTGCTATTGATCTCTTGTAGGGATGAGCTCCGGTGTGTTCACATTCCCACCAGGAAGTTCGGTGCAGCGCTGCGCTAATCACAGGCAGTGAGACATTGCCCGATCTCTGCAGCCGCGCATAGGGGCAATGTCTCACTGCTTGTGATTAGCGCAGCACTGCGCCAACTTCCTGGCGGGTTCTGTGTGTGGAGTATGCAAACACGCCGGAGCTCATCCTTAATCTCTTGTTAGTGCACTGAGCTTCCTGACAGATAAGGATGAACCGAACACCCCCCGGTTCGGTTCGCACCAGAACTTTCGAACGGACCCCACGTTCGTTACGAACGTTAGAACCCCATTGAAGTCTATGGGACTCGAACGTTCGAAATGTAAAGTGCTAATTTTAACGGCTAATATGCAAGATACTGTCCTAAAAAGGGTTTAAAGACCTGGCTCCTGCCCCAGGGGACATGGGTCAATGCAAAAAAAAGTTTTAAAAACGGCCGGAGCACTGATTTTAATGACGATTAAAGTGAAAAAAAAAAGTGAAATATTCCTTTAAATATGGTGCCTGTGGGGTGTCTGTAGTATGCCTGTGAAGTGCCACGTGTTTCCCGTGTTTAGAACAGTCCCTGCACAAAATGACATTTAACGGAAATAACACCATTTAAAACTGCTTGCGGTTTTAATGTTATATCTGGTTCCTGCAATATGGTTGAAAATTATTCAGAAAAATGGCATGGGTAGCCCTCCCTGCCCATTACCAGCCTATTTGGGTCTTGTACGCATATTAAGGGGAACCCTGTACCCATATTAAAAAAAGGAAATGCGTGTGGCCCCCAGGCCCTATATACTCAGAACAGCAGTATACAGGCGGTGCAAACAAGACAGGGACTGTGTAGGTTTGTTGTGTTAAGTTGAATCTGTTTGTAATTTTCAACTGGTACATTTTTAAAGTGTAGCTCCAGTCAAAAAAACTATTTTTAAGCTTTTTGGAAAACATAGGGAAGGGTTATCACCCCTGTATAATTTGTTTTGTCGTCCATCTTTTTTCATCTCACTTGCTGCTGTCTCCTTGCGTTTGCAAGTAGGAGATGTTTGTAAGTTGGATGTTTGAAAGTAGGGGCCTGCCCTATATGCTCTGCAGAAATGGCGGAACAAGGTGTTGGTTTTGCCACAACATTGTAAGCCCTCAAAGTGACTCTTGGTGGGCACTGGAGCGCCCTGCTGTGAACGATTATATCAAGAATTGTAATTACATGCCATTGTTGAACAGTGGTAGAAAAATTGACCTTTGGTTGTTGTGGTGCTGGTGCCACAACACTATAAGTCCTCACCGTTACTCTGGGTGGGCACAGGAAGGGGCCCTCCTATGAAATATTATATCAAGAATTGTAATTACATGTCCCTGTTAAACAGGGGCAGAAAAATTTGGCCTTAGGCACTGCTGCTGGTGCCACCACTCTGCAACCTCTTCCATATACTCTAGTTTTATTGCAGGAATTAGCCCTGCTGCAAAGCATTGCATCAAAAATTGTAATTAAACGCCCCTGTTAAACAGGGGCAGAAAAATTGGGCCTTAGGCAATGGTGCTGGTGCCACCACACTGCAACCTCTGCCATATACTCTAGTTTTATTGCAGGAATTAGCCCTGCTGCAAAGCATTGCATCAAAAATTGTAATTAAACGCCCCTGTTAAACAGGGGCAGAAAAATTGGGCTGCTGGCATCACCCAGAACCAAAAATGTTCTTCCAACATATCAGCGGAGGAGGAAGAGGATAGACAATCAACATAACAGGACAGTCACTCAGCATCAGCATAGGCAGTCTTGAAGGGATGTGGTATTTCAAAAAAAATTATTCGGTTACATCAGCTTCAGGTGCTTGGTAGCTGTGGGTGATCCAAGACTGATTCATCTTGATGAAGGTCAGTCGATCAACTGATTCGGTGGACAGGCGCACCCTGTGATCGGTAACAAAGCCACCAGCAGCACTGAAGGTGCGTTCAGAAAGAACGCTGGATGCAGGACAGGCCAGTAGCTCAATTGCATACTGTGCAAGCTCTGGCCAGTGATCCATCCTCAAGACCCAGTAAGCCAGAGGATTTTCGGTGGGAAAGGTGTCCAAGTCTGACCTTGCCCCTAGGTATTCCTGCACCATGTAAATCAGACGCTGGCGATGGGTGCTGGAACCAATCATACCTTGGGGCTGCGGACTAAAAAATTGTCTGAAAGCATCAGTCAGACGGCCACCTTCTCCACCGCTCCTTCTGACCGATGCCTCAGCAACACATTGTCCAGGACCAGGAGTTTGTGACCTCCCAGTCTCTGGGAACGCGTTGCACAGAGCTTTCTGCAAGGCCTCCCGGAGATGTCTCATCCTCTGCTCCCTCTGCGATGGCAAGATAAGGTCGGCAACCTTACCCTTGTACCGTGGATCAAGGAGAGTGGCCAGCCAGTAATGGTCCCTCTCCTTGATCCGAAGAATACGAGGATCCTTCCGCAGGCTTTGCAGGATCAGGGAGGCCATGCAGCGTAGGTTAGCTGAGGCATTCGGTCCGGAGTCCTCTGGGTCACTAAGGACAACATGATCCGCAGCTACCTCCTCCCAGCCACGTACAAGTCCACGTGTTTCTTGGGACTGTAAATCATCCCTATAAGACTGCTGCTGCTGCTGCTGATGCTGAGTGGCAGCCTCCACCTCCATGCTGACACAATCATCCTCCTCCTCCTCTTCCTCCTCCTCATCTTCTTCCTGTGTGATGGGTGGCACAGCAGGAACACTGTCTGGATAAAGGGGGCCTTGAGAGGCAAGGAAGTCCTCCTCTTCCTGCCTCTGTTCTGCCTCAAGTGCCCTGTCCATGATTCCACGCAGCGTATGCTCCAAGAGGTGGACAAGAGGTACAGTGTCACTGATGCATGCACTGTCACTGCTCACCATCCTTGTGGCCTCCTCAAACGGTGACAGGACAGTGCATGCATCCCTGATCATGCCCCACTGGCGTGGTGAGAAAAAACCAAGCTCCCCTGACCCTGTCCTGGTGCCGAAGTCGCACAGGTACTCATTGATGGCCCTCTGCTGCGTGTGCAGCCGCTGCAGCATGGCCAATGTTGAGTTCCATCTGGTGGGCATGTCACATATAAGGCGGTTCTTGGGCAGGTTCAACTCCTTTTGGAGCTCAGCCAGCCGAGCACAGGCATTAAATGATCGGCGGAAATGCACACAGACTTTCCTGGCCTGCTTCAGGACATCCTGTAAGCCCGGGTACCTGCCCAAGAACCGCTGCACCACCAGGTTAAGGACGTGAGCTACACAGGGCACATGGGTCAGTTGTCCCTGTCGGAGGGCGGAGAGGAGGTTGGTGCCATTGTCGCAAACCACCATTCCTGGCTTAAGCTGGCGTGGCGTCAACCACCTCTCGGCCTGCCCCTGCAGAGCTGACAAAACATCCGCCCCAGTGTGGCTCCTGTCCCCCAAACAAACCAGCGCAAGCATGGCATGGCATCGTTTTGCCTGCGTACTTGCGTAGCCCCTGCAACGCCTACGGAGCACCGCTGGTTCTGAGGACAGAGCACTGGAAGAGGCCATGGAGGAAGAAGAAGAGGAGGGGGTGGAGGAGAGAGGTGTGTCACAACCAATAGTAGCATTTTGGAGGCGTGGTGGCGGAACAACCTCCAACACTACTGCACCTTGTCCTGCATCCTTCCCAGCAGCCAGAAGAGTGACCCAATGGGCCGTGAAAGACAGGTAACGTCCCTGTCCATGCCTGCTGGACCATGAGTCAGCGGTAATATGCACCTTACCGCTGACCGCCCTGTCCAGCGAGGCAAGGGCATTGCCTTCCACATGCCGGTAGAGAGCCGGAATCGCCTTCCGTGAGAAAAAGTGGCGTTTGGGGACCTGCCACTGAGGAACCGCACATTGTACAAACTCACGGAAGGGGGCCGAGTCTACCAACTGAAAAGGCAGCAGTTGAAGTGCTAGCAATTTAGCCAAGCTAGCATTCAACCGCTGGGCATGTGGATGGCTGGGAGTAAACTTCTTCCGCCGGTCCAGCAGCTGGGGCAGGGACATTTGCCTGCTATAATCGGATGTGGGTGTACCGCTAGCAGAGTTCCCGGAAGCACTTGGCTGTGACACACCTAATTCTACACCTTCATTCCTCTCAGAGCAGGTTTCAGAGAGGACTGAAGGTCTAGTGGGGTTGGAGATGCCAGCTGATGAGGAGCAAGGAGCGGTCCGCTTTGTTCTTTGGTGTGGGTCTTTGAGGTACGCTTGCCAACGAGCTGCATGGCAGGTCAACATATGTCTGGTCAAGCATGTGGTGCCCAAGCGGCTGATGTTTTGGCCACGTGAGATACGCTTGAGACATATGTTGCAAATAGCAGCGGTGCGATCTGATGCACTCGTCTCAAAAAAGGCCCACACCAAAGAACTTTTAGAACGCGTTGACGTAAGCCGCGTACGGCGGCACTAGAAAAAGGAAGTTCAGCACCATGTCTGGCACCCTTTGGGCTCCTTCTGCTGATCTCGTGTCTATCGCGTGTTAGTAGAAGTTTGGTGAGAGATGATTTGCGCTTTTCAGATTTGTGCTTCAGTTCGGTACTGCTCTTCAGTTTCTGCTTGTCTTTGCGTATCTGATAATCAGTGCGTGTAGTCAGTAAACATTCGTTTCTCATTGTGGACTATATCTTGGCATAGTACGCTTTGATTTGCATTGCTTATTGTCTGCTTGCTTCTGCTATTCAGGTCGTTCTTTCAGGCATTGCTGTTTGTCAGTGCTTTCTGTTGTCCGTTCTGACCAGCCGACCGTTTTCAAACCATGTTTCGTGTACGTACCCTTCGTAGAGTTTGTGCTGTGCAGGGGATTTGTGTTGGGGTTCTTACTTTGACACAAGCCCGTTCCATGAACAGGGAGGGGATGCGTTTGTGGACCAAGAATTGGTTGTGGCAGCATGACCAGTTCTCACACATGCCTTTGCTCCGTGAGATCTGGGAGAATAATCCTGATGATTTCAGGAATTATCTCCGGATGACGGACCCCGTTTTTCACCATCTTCTGGCTTTGCTGTCCCCTTATATCACCAGGCAGGATACCTGCATGCGGCAAGCCATCACTCCGGAGCAGAGGCTCATCGCCACGTTGCGCTACTTGGCGACAGGGAGAAGCCTTCAGGACCTCAAGTTCTCTACAGGCATCTCCCCCCAGGCTCTGGGTATCATTATTCTAGAGACCTGTTCTGCCATCATTCAGGTCCTGCAGAAGGACTATATGAAGGTAAGTTTTATCCTTTAACATCACATTCTATGTATTTAATGATTGCTAATGTATTGCATTTCTTTCCTCATTCCCTAATTACCATCATTGCAATATGCTCTAATTGATATGCTCTGCCCCTTTGTCCTCATGCATATTTGTCTCACTAACTTCGCCACCATGCTCTTCTTGGCCCATAAAACTATAGTCTAGTCACTTACAAATGTCTTTTGTCAGCACCATAGTATTGCTTTCCCCTAAACACCCCCTAAAATTTCTACAAATGTTATGTGTGTGCTTCAATTCATGCAGAGTGACTTTTTTTTTTTTTTGGTTATGCCAAACTCATTAGGAACCCCCAACCCCCCAACTGCTAGGTCAGCTGATAGCCATCCTCTATCTGCTGACTTTACCAAATCCAATACACACTCTACCTACCTTTTTGATGGTCACATTTATGGACGAGTTCACCAAAGCTTGTAGCCTGCCTCAATACTTTCAAATGCTATATTTTTTCCCCCTATTATTATGTTGATATGTAATAGTAGAATGTCAAAATGTGCTTCCATTTTTTACAATTTTTGGTATTATGACACTTCTTACCTGTCCGGTGGGCTGCCAATAGTGTAAGTAAGGAGGGGCTTCCCAAAGTATCACACATTATTTAGGCATTCAGCTCTCAATCAAGTGGAGGGGGCTACCTGTCCAAAACATCCCCCCCCTCATTTTTAGCAAGGGCCTATCAGATGGGGGAGATGAGGGGTGGGGGAGGGATGGGGGGGTGATTACTCTGATAAGGGGACCTTATACTTTAGGCTTTAAATACTAATTTCCCAAAATGTTATACTGATCTTGGCCAAAAATGTTCGTGTCTAATCTGCTTGCAATGTTGATTTGCAAAATTACAAATTTTTTTGTCTTGTTTCACTCCACAGTTTCCTTCAAGGCCAGGAATGGCAGACTGTGGCCTCCCACTTTGCCAGTCGTTGGGACTTTCCCAATTGTGGAGGTGCAATTGATGGGAAACATGTCCGCATCGTCCCACCCCCCAACTCGGGGTCGTACTATTTTAACTACAAGGGGTTTAATAGTATCGTGATGTTGGCGGTGGTGTCTGCGACCTATGACTTCTTGTATGTGGACGTGGGGCAAAACGGCCGGATGTCGGATGGTGGAGTGTTCATGCGGACGGAATTCTACTGGCGTCTCCAGAGTGGCAGTCTGGGCTGGCCACCCCCAGAGGAGAATCAGGAAGGACTCCCGTTCGTCTTCGTCGTGGTTGAGGCGTTTGCCCTGGCAAACCATCGGATGCGGCCTTTCCCGGTAAGGACCCTCACCCCAGACCAGAGGATTTTTAATTTCCGGCTGGCCAGAGCCAGAACAGTGGTGGAGAACACTTTTGGAATACTGGCCAGCCGGTTCCACCTTTTTTTAATGCCTATCCACATGGCGGAATATAAAATAAATCACATAGTGCTTGCCTGCTGTGTTCTGCACAATTTCTTAAAAAGACATTCAGCAAACTATGCGGTCTCAGTTGGCCAAGATGCAGACTTGCTTGAAAATGAGAACCTCACGGGCCTTGAAGCTGCTCGTCCTGGCTTGCCCCCCCAAAGCACCCGTGAGGTCCGAACCCAATACATGGAGTACTTTGTGGGGGGGCCCATTGATATGCCAGACAATGTCTGAGCGGCATTTTTGTAATACATTTTTCTTGGAAACTACAATAATCTTTGTTTTCATTTACTGCTTGGCTTGGTTTTAGGTGTCTCCTAGGTAAATTTTTGATTTTTGTTGTTGTGCCTTTTTCTACAACAGTGCAAACCCAAGTTCTGAGCGAGATGAGGGGACAGTCTCTTCTTTAGATAATCTTATTATGTTGTGGGTCTGCTACACACACACACACACCTTGTTTTTGTTAACTAATGTATGTAGTGCATTACTGACCAAAATCTTGCTCATTTTCAGCACCATGGCAGAAATATGTGGGGTCAGGAAAATGGCATGATTGTGAAAATTAACACATCACTGTGGGTGTTATTTACTAAAGGCACATCCACTATGCACTACAAGTGCACTGCAAAAGTACACCTGAATCTGCACTTGGAGTGCAAAGTGGAGTTGCCTTTAGTAAATAACACCCATTGTCACCGAAAACAACAATTTTACTCCAAATACTGCTTTTGCGCATTGAAAAAGGAAGCCACACATTGTTGATAATTTCACTTTTTAATAAAGCACATTCACATGTGCGTTTAGAAAAGGGTTTTACAACAAACCAACATATTGGGTGTATCAAAAACATTATTTAAGGTAATTTTTGGGTAACTTGGTGTTTTTGTGTAAACAGGCATGTATCAAAGCGTAACATACAGAACACAGGAACTTACAAAGTTCAACTTTGAAAAGTGAAGACAATATCAGACATGAGTATGTACAAACTGGGCTGATATTGCCGTCATCACATGGGGTGTCACCCCTGGAAAAAACAAAATTGGAAGATGCAAACAGTGTGTCAACATGTGCTATCTCCCATAATGGGGGATCAATGTAGATGTTTTGGGGCTGCAACCCCTTCATCTCAGCCACTTTCCACAAAACACGTACATTGATCCTCCATGATGGGAGATAACGCATGTTGACACACTGTGTGCATCTTCCAAATTTGGCTTTTTGTAAAATACAAAAGTTGTTTAAAACAAAAAAATAAAACCCTAGCTAGTTTGGGGTGTTTCACACTCTCCCCAAAACATCAATGATGTTCTTCATTTTATTTTTAACATCATTGATGTTTTACTGTATATTTTCTAAATCCCAATTGTACCCCATTATTTCCCCAATTAGGATCTGGGCACTTTCACTGGTAAAATGTGATTCTTCTTCCACATCACCTACAAAAAAAGCAAAAAAACACACCATGTATTGTAAATAGGCCGGCATACATTGATGAGCTTACCGGAAGCTATGGTCTCCGACACTCACCTGTTGTGGTGACAATTTGTCCAACTTCAATGATCTCTCCTTCCTCCTCCTCCTCCTCCTGCTCCTCTGCTTCTGGTGTTGGAATTTTGCCTTCTTTGGGGGGGTGGGGTCCCTGGTGTCCTCAGACTTCCCGAGTCTTCTCTCCCCTATGAGAATGTAAAAAAGGAATACTTAGCACACAGAGGGCAGAAATAGCAATATGAAACATTGCTTGGAAGTGTGGTACAATTGTGTTTTTTGGCCGAGTTCAAAGGTGAGAACATTATTGTGGACACTTTCTAAAGCTGAAATACTTACCTGCAGAACGATGTTTCTTACGAACGAATGAAACCATGAACTTGAAAGTGGCCATTTTAAAATGCACAACATGAAATCAAAGCACATGGAGCATGTATGCAAGCAAGAATAATCATATGAACACACGACAACTACTTACTTTTTTGAAGAACATGCTTGATCCTTCTGTACTGATAGTGCTCCCTCAGTTTCAGGTCTGACCAGCGTTTTCTCAGTTGATCCTTGGATCGGCGTACCCCAAAATTCTTCAGAAGACTCTTCACAACTTTAGTCATGATCTTGGACTTTCTGATATTTGGGTTTGGGTAAGGTATATACTTCCCATCATAGTCATTCCTCTTCAATATGTCGACCATCTCCAACATCTCTACAAAATACATATTTGAGGCCTTAAATCTTCTCTTCCTGGATCGGGACGTTTCAGGCTCCGGGCTTTCCTCGCCCTCCTCCTCATTAGTGTAGCTCTGATTGCGCACCTGCGTTCTCTCCGCCATGTGCTCTCCCCACTGCGCCGAAAGCGAAGGGGCGGGGAATAGCCTAGAAAGAACGTCAGGGGCGGGTGGAGTTTCACGCATGCGTACTGTATATAAAACACAACACGCGTGTGTCGTATGTACGATCTGTGAACAGAGGGAGAAGCTGACGCGACGATCGTGCAAACGAAGGTAAAATTTTGAACTTGGTACATCACTAGCCTATAATGCTTCTAGATTGAGGCCTGCATTAGTGGAGTTTAGCCTGACATTAGGGTTTGTCTTGTGTTGTGTCTTGCAGAGATTATGGACGGTTTCAATGATCACAGTTTCCTCCCTCTGTTCATCAATAAATACAGGGAGCTGCCCTGCCTGTGGCAATCGATGCACCCTCATTACAGTAACAGACTAAAGAGGCGGGCAGCGATGGAGAAACTGGTTGAGTTTGTGATGCCAGTGGTCCCCGGGGCAGACATCCACTATTTAAAAGTGAAAATTGTTGGCCTAAGGAGTACATATCTGAAGGAGGGGAAGAAGGTGCTGAAGTCCATGCAATCTGGAGCTGCAGCAGATGAGGTTTATGTCCCCAGGCTGTGGTATTATAACAGGATGCATTTTCTGTCAGACCAGGCTGAGGTCAGAGAATCCCTCTCTACCCTTCCTTCCACGCATCCTGTGCTACATTCCACACCCGCTGAGTCTTCCGACGCCCAACCTGGGCCTTCCACTAAGGAAGAACTGGGGGAGCCCAGCTTGAGCCAGGTATAGTATTGTTGTACATATTTTGGGAGTAAATATGAATGATGTTAACTTATTAACACTAATTGCTGATTTTAGAAAGTGTTTCACATATCAATAGACAGTAGTGGCCAAAACCTTTGGGACAAGAAAGAAAAATGCTGGGCTCAGAATGATAGTCTTTTCTATTTGTTAACAATTTTCAACAGTCTTGATGTGAAAATTGTGTGTGTGTTTGATGAACCAAAAACTAAAACTATGTTCCTTTTTCACACACAGGAAGACATCAGCCAGGAGGAGGGTGTGGAATGCAGCAGCCAGGAGGTGGCTGTGGAAATTGGCAGCCAGGAGGAGGCAGGGGTAAGTGGCAGCCAGGCTGTGGGCGGGCAGAGGAGCCTGACAGAATGCCAGGTCCCTCCCCTCCGCCTTCCACGCAAAAGGGCGAGAAAGGGGGGAATGTGGAGGAGTCGGCTCTGAGGCTGATCGGGGAGGCTTCAGCGGCCCTCCGAGCCACCCCCACCTACCAAGCGACCTTTGCCGCCTTGGCTGCGTGCAAACTGGAGAAAATGGAGGAGGGGCAAAAGCTCTTGTGTGAGGAGCTAATTATACACACCCTCAACAAGGGTCTGTTGGGCCAAATCACACAAGCAACACACTTGTGTGATTTGGCCCATGCCCCTCCTCCTCCTTCTGCCACACCTCCAGCACCACAGCCACAGCCTGGAAGGAAGCGTGGAAGAAAGACCAGAGTGTGATAACCTGGGTTCAGTCTGGTCTGACAGAAGATGCAGCCTCTTGTAGTACCGCAGCCTGGGAACATAGATGTCATCTGCTGCTGTTCCGGGTTTCTTGGACTTCAGGACCAGACTTCTCTCCCTCAGACATGTACTCCTCAGACCACCAATTTTTGCAGTTAAATAGTTGATGTGTGCCCTGGGGGCCAAAGGCTTCGCTAATCTCCCCAGTTTCTCCATCGTTGCTTCCCTCTTTATTTGTTACTGACACCTAAATAACGTTTTTTTTTGTTTGAAGAAATACTTGCGTATGTGTTTTACTTAAAAAAAGACAGTTTATTTATGAGCAGGCAGGTACATTTCAAAAATACAAAGTGAAATGAATAACAAGGGGCACCAACACCAAACAACCTCCTGTAGATTAAAAAAGAAAAAGAAAATACAAAAAAGATAATAATGTTGTTGTGGTAAGTTGACACACAAAACACACCCCAAAAAATACAAAGATGAGCAAACTGTCAAAAAAGGAGATGTTGATGAAAAAAACCAACCACAAAATTCCCCCAAAAAATAAATAAATAAATAAAATGTGTAGATGTGACGATTTAAAATATTGTATTGCTGAAATGAGTAAAAATTAGAATGCGCTTCATGAAAGAACTTTTAACATTGCAGCATGACGAATGTGCTATATCGATTACGAGCAGTAGTTTTACCTGAGCGAGCGCTTCCGTGTCCGAATTGGATTGTGAGCATGCGTGGCACCTTGTCCGTCAGAGTAGGCTACACATGATCGGAGTATGTCCGATCAGAGCATTTGGTCGGAAAATTTTACCGGCAAGTTGGAAAAGTTGGTCCGTCGGATAGTCCGACGGAAACAGTCCGAAGCAGACCACACACAGTCAGAATATCCGACAAAACGCTCCGATCGGAAACATTCCGTCGGAATCTCCGACCGTGTGTACAAGGGCGAAGAGGAAGCTATCTACATTGTAAATCGAATCAGAAGGTTCACATTAAAAGCCAAACACTGAACCATCAACAAAGATCAAGTAAATAGACTAATGAACCAATTAAAAGAATACAAGACAATCACACAATTGTCCAAAAGCATTGCCCCTTGATCTGGCTAAATGTTTAGAAGTTTGCACCAAAGCAGTTTGAACTATGTATCAGGGACATGAAGTCAGGGGCCTCACCTGCCATGAATATAAAAAAAAGCCCAAAAAAAGATTGAGCTTTGAGGGTCGTAGCACCTGGGGTCGCTGAAGTCCTAAATTTGGGGCCAAATTTACTGGTTAAAATTTGTGACTCCTGCCACCTATAGTTCCAGAGATACAGGGCTTCTTGTGTAACCTGTCAGAAGCTACATACAGAGCAACCAGTTTAAAGCTGACCTTCAGTCATTTATTCATCTTTCCATCTATTAACCACTTCAGACCAGACCACTTTTGCGATTCGGCACTGCGTCGCTTTAACTGACAATTGCACGGTCATGCGACGTGGCTCCCAAACAAAATTGACGTCCTTTTTTTCCCACAAATAGAGCTTTCTTTTGGTGGTATTTGATCACCCCTGCGGTTTTTATTTTTTGTGCTATAAACAAAAATAGAGCGACAATTTTGAAAAAAAACGCATTCTTTTTTACTTTTTGTTATAATAAATATCCCCCAAAAATATATAAAAAAAACATTTTTTTTCCCTCAGTTTAGGCCAATACATATTCTACATATTTTTGGTAAAAAAAAAACGCAATAAGCGATTATTGATTGGTTTGCGCAAAAGTTATAGCGTTTACAAAATAGGGGATAGTTTTATGGCATTTTTATTAATATTTTTTTTTACTAGTAATGGCGGCGATCAGTGATTTTTATTGTGACTGCGGCATTATGGTGGACACCTCAAGCATTTTTGACACATTTTTGGGACCATTGTCATTTATACAGCAATCACTGCTATACAAATGCAGTGATTCCTGTGTAAATTACACTGGCAGTGAAAGGGTTAACCAGTGGGTGGCAGTGTAGGGGTTAAGTATTCCTAGGGGTGTGTTAAATAACTGTTGGGGGCTGGGCTCTTTTTTTTAGTGAACACTGATCTCTGCTCCAATCACATGGAGCAGAGATCAGCGTCACTTGTTGCTAGGCAGAACAGGCAGATGCTGTTTACAACGGCATAAATTATGCAAGCATACATCTCTTATTACCTGAAGCTGGGGTGTCAGCCACTCACCTGTTGTGGTCTCAATCTCCACGACCTCTCCTTCCTCCACATTCTCAGCTTGTGACCTCTATTCCCCTTGTTCAGGAGGTGAGGGGTCCCTGGTGACCTCATATTTCCACATTCTTTGCTCCCCTATGAGAATGAAACAAAAAGGTATACAGTAGGTGCCAGCGATATTGTGTCAATCTTGCCACTTTTATCGGCGAGATTGACACCCTTGCATCGGGAAAGGAAAAATGTTTCTTTTCCTTTCTTGATAAGCGACAAGCATCGCTGACATTGAGGCCGAGTTCACACTGGTGCGGGGATCCGAATTGGATTCCTGCCAATACCAGGCACTGTATTTGTTATGAATCTTAAGGGAGAACTCCATGCCAAATTTTAAATAAAAAACCGGCATGGGTTCCCCCTTAGGTCTGGTAAGGATTTTAAGGGGAACCCCCTACGCCGAAAAAATGATGTGGGGGTCCCCCAACAATACATACCAGACTACTATCTGACCACGCAGCCCGGCCAGTCAGGAAAGGGGGTGGGGATGAGCGAGCGCCCCCCCTGAACCGTACCAGGCTGCATGCCCTCAGCATGGGGGGTAGGTGCTTTTGGGGAAGGGGGGGCGCCTTGTGGCCCCCCACCCCAAAGCACCTTGTCCCCATGTTGATGAGGACAAGGGCCTCTTCCCGACAACCCTGGCCGTTGGTTGTCGGGTCTGCGGGTGGGGGGCTTATCGGAATCCCGCAGCCCCCTTTAATAAGGGGGCCCCCAGATACTGGCCACCACCCTATGTGAATGAGTATGGGGTACGATGTACCCCTATCCATTCACCAGGTGAAAAAAAGTGTAAATAAAAAAAACAACACAAGTTTTTAAAATAATTTATTAGACAGCTCTGGTGGTCTTCTTCCGTCTTGGGGGGTCTTCTCGCCGGACTCCTCCCCTATCTTCTGCTCTTTTACTAGCGGAGGAGCCTGTCTTTCTTCTTCATCATCACCGCCGCCGTCCAGGGGTCTTCTTCTGACTTCGGGGTCTTGTCCCACTCTTCTGTTCTTCTTGCCGGGCCTCCGCTTTCTTCTTATAGCTCTTTTACTAGTGTTGGCCCGGTCTTCTGTCGTTGTCGCTGCCTTCTTCTCCTTCTTCGCGATGTTGACACGATGTTCTCTCTGGCCGCAATGGCAGGCACGCATTGTGCGGCGACTTACATAGGTATAAGGAGTGGGGTCCCCGAGTGATGTCACATGGTGACCCCGCCCCTTATTATGTCACAGTCCCAGCATCCTCCGGGACTGTGACATCATAAGGGACGGGGTCACAGAATGATGTCACATGGTGATACCGCCTCTTATTATGTCACAGTCCCAGCATCCTCCAGGACTGTGATATCATAAGGGGTGGGGTCACCATGTGACATCACTCAGTGACCCCGACCCTTATACCTATATACGTCGCCACACAATGCATCCCTGCCATTGCGGCCAGAAGGAGAAGGAGAAGACCGGGCCAGCGCTAGTAAAAGAGCTATAAGAAGATCGCAGAGGCCCGGCAGAAGAACCGAAGAGCGGGACAAGACCCCAAAGTCAGAAGAAGACCCCCAGGCGGCAGCGACGACGACGAAGAAGAAAGCCGGGCTCCTCCGCTAGTAAAAGAGCAGAAGATAGCGGAGGAGTCCAGCGAGAAGACCCTCAAAGATGAAAGAAGACCACTGTGTTGTTTTTTGTTTACACTTTTTTCACCAGGTGAATGGGTAGGGGTACATCGTACCCCATACTCATTCACATAGGGTGGGGGTCAGTATTTGGGGGCCCCCTTATTAAAGGGGGCTCCCGGGTTCCGACAAGGTTCTTTGGGCGCCCCCTTCCCCCAAAGCACCCACCCGCCATGTTGAGGGCATGCGGCCTGGTACAGTTCAGGAGGGGGGCGCTCGCTCATCCCCACCCCCTTTCCTGACCGGCCAAGCTGTGTGCACGGATAGGTATAGATTTTGGGGGGACCCCCAAGGCATGCAGGTCTCATTAGAGAGGCGACATTGTCGCGTATCTCTCGCGCTCGGTACTATAGGAAAATGTGACATTTTCCTATTGCAGCCAGCGTGAAAACCAGCGCGACGGGATCCCGCTGGTTAGAGAAGCCTGTCGCCTGGGGACCAACGCGACAGGATATGTAACCTTTGCGTATTTGGCTCTGATATTAATGCCTCACCAGCCACTGACCTCACCGCATGTCCCTGCTATGTATGCATGTTTTTTCTTTTCTTTTTCTTTCAAATGCAGCCTGTGTCCCACCGAATGCAGCCTGTGTCCCACCGAATGCAGCCTGTGTCACACCGAATGCAGCCTGTGTCACACCAAATGTAGCCTGCCTGGGTCCCACCAAATGTAGCCTGCCTGGGTCCCACCAAATGCATCCTGTGTCACATTAAACCCCCCCCCCCCCCCTACTCCGCGGTGATGGGGCGCGCAGTGTTCTGGGAACTGTGTGTTTTTAAGCTGCTGACTTTTAAAAAAAAATGTTTACAGCTGAAACACCGCTTTAACGGTGTTTGCATGTTTGCTCAAATTTTTTGTCTGTTCCCATGTTCTGGTGCAACCTCAACCAGGAGAAAATAATTATTTCTATATTACTTACTTATGGTGTTTAACCACTTGCCACCCAGGCCAATTCTGACACTTCTCTCCTACATGTAAAAATCATATTTTTTTTTTGCTAGAAAATTACTCAGATCCCCAAACATTACATATATTGTTTTAGCAGACACCCTAAGGAATACAATGGTGGTTGTTGCAACTTTTTTTGTTACACGGTATTTGCGCAGCAATTTTTCAAACACCTGCTTCATGAATATAAAAAAAAACTCACTAAAGTTAGCCCAATTTTTTTGTATAATGTGAAAGATGATGTTACGCCAAGCAAATAGATACCAAACCTCTCATGCTTTAAAATTATGCACACTCATGGAATGGTGCCAAACTTTGGTACTTAAAAATCTATATAGGCAACACTTTACATTTTTTACAGGTTACATGTTTAGAGTTACAGAGGTCTAGTACTAGAATTATTGCTCTCGCTCTAACGTTCGCGGCATATGTAACCTTTGTGTATTTGGCTCTGATATTAATGCCTCACCAGCCACTGACCTCATCGCATGTCCCTGCTATGTATGCATGTTTTTTCTTTTCTTTTTGTTTCAAATGCAGCCTGTGTCCCACCGAATGCAGCCTGTGTCCCACCGAATGCAGCCTGTGTCACACCAAATGCAGCCTGTGTCACACCAAATGTAGCCTGCCTGGGTCCCACCAAATGTAGCCTGCCTGGGTCCCATTAAACCCCCCCCCCCCCTTCTCATACTTACCTTGCTGTGTTGTCCTCTCCTCTCCAGCAGTGTCTCCTTCCACAGGCAGCAGCAGTGATGGAGGAGTCCGCTCCTCATACTTCTGGTTTTCTCTCTCTCGGGCGCAATGGGAGAGAGAAAACTGGAAGTTACATCTAACTCAGATGTCAATCAAACCACCCGGCCGTAGTAATCGATACTACAAGTGCTGGACGGAAGCTACTCAGCCCTTCAGAAAGCACCACAAGGTGGGACAAAAGCCGGCAAATTAAGCACCGTGATTGCATAGACGTGGCACTTTCCATAGTGCACTGTGTCCAGCGTCCGAACACAGTACATTTAAGGACCTTTTTTTTGTATTTTTTTTTTCAGGGCAAGTTTTAAAATTTAAAATGTTTTAATCTTTTGTGACTGCCTGGAGGGGGGGGGGGGAGGGGAGGAGTGGTGCCCATGCGCCCCCTATGGATGTGCTGCCACTGTTCATGGTATAATTTAATACATCAGTACAGTATACTGCATTTCTAAAAACTTAAATATAACACTCAAATATTCCCAATTTTTTAAGCTTCAGTGAAAACCTCTATGCTGCAAAAGAAGATTAAGATTCTGATTTCCACAAATGTTCATTTTAATAAACTGATACATTTTTGAAATGTATGCAGAAATGTGAACAGGATAGTGCATTGGAAAAATTGAAAAAGATTTCCACATTGCACCTGAAGAAAAGCCTTAAGGCATAGGGAAAGGCTTTTCTTCTGCTGTAATGTGCAGATCTCAACAAAGCCTCCCAATGCTCTATCTTGCTGTTTCTGGAAAAATTTCAGCACAGCAAAAGCTGGTGGACCAGTATGCTGCAAGCAGTGTAGATGCTGACCAGTTCCCTAGCAACAGCAGCTATGGATTAGATACATGTACTTACAATTTTTGCAACATCGCATTTTCTGAACTGCTTTGCTGTGTTTAGCTTTTGCATTTACACTTGCACCTATAATATACTTATTCATTTTGGAGGGTTGGAATGTGTGTTTTTTTTTATTTTTTTTACAACCATTACTTAATGGCCCTGTAATCTATTTTTCATTAAATATTTTATTACTAGGGATGAGCCCAATGTTTGAGTTGAACGTAAGTGCGACTCGAACATTGGGTGTTCGCCAAATAGCGAACAATTTGGGGTGTTCACGGTAAATTCGAAAGCCGCAGAATACCCTTTAAAAGTCTATGGGAGAAATCAAAAAACTTGAAGGGCCTGATATGGAATTTGGGGGGACCCCCACGGAATTAAAAAAAAAATTCCCTTAATATTCATACCAGACCCAAAGGGTCTGGTAATGGACTGTGGAGGATTCCATGCCGTTTTTTTCAATTACTTTTATCTGTATTGCCAGGACCCGACAGTTCATTATAGCCGCTAGTAGTTTTAAATTACTTTTTTTCCTTTAGAAATGTCATTTTGGGGGCGTGGCCTAACTCCGGACGAAGATGGATGCCTGATCCCTTAGCTCCGGCACTCGGGAGTACAATCCTCCGCAATCAGGGCGAATCCTGCAGCATCCACGCCAGGGAACATAAGATCTGAGTCCCCCAGCACCCCAGCGTTAGATGGAGCAGCAGCAGCAGCCGCCGGTAAGCATTCCGGCGATGTTCCGGACAGCGCACGGTGAAGGCCCCAAAGCCGCGGCCTCGCCTAAGCCGCCCATGCCGCCCGGCGGCTCCGCGGCCTCCGCGGACGCCGGTAATAGCACGAACGGCGCTCAAAATCAAGGGACACATCAGCAACACTCGTTCACCCTAGCAGACCTCCAGACCAACCTGCAGGCCATGTCAATGGACATAAAAGCCTCCTTTTCTGCTGCTATTAATGACATCAGATCTGACATACAGAGCATTGCAGCCAGGACAGGAGCAATAGAACAAACAGCAGCTCACCAGGCAGAAGCAATAAAGCAGGTGCAAAGACATGCAGACATCCATCTCAATCACATTATTGATATGCACCGTCGCATAGAAGATTTGGACAATAGGGGGAGGAGACACAACATTAGAATCAGAGGGGTCCCTGAAATGGCTGATCAAAACCCAGTTGAACAAACGGCAGCCGCTCTATTCAATGACATCCTGGACAGACCCCCTGACTCCCCTATTGAATTTGAGAGGATACACAGAGCTCTTAGACCCAGGGGTAGAGATGATGATCCCCCTAGAGACATAATATGCTGCCTTGTTAATTTTCCCCTTAAGGAAGCAATCCTCAAGAAAGCCAGAGAAAAAGGTAGAATCATATTTAATGGAAATGAAATCAAACTGTACCAAGACCTATCAAATATCACGCTACAGCAGCGCAAAGCTCTACGCCCGATCACAGAACAACTGCGCACCAGAGACATTCCATACAGATGGAAATTTCCGTTCTGCCTCTCAGCTACATGGAGGGGCCACACAGCACTACTACGCACACCAGAAGACCTCCAGACTTTCTCTGAAACTCTAGATCTTCCCAGAATTGAAGTTCCGGACTGGTACAGCACCTTCACTCCGAACGAATCCTGGATTGCAATCTCTAACAACCTCACTCCAAGATCCCAGAGGAATAGAGACCGCCGTCGCAGATCACCGTCTCCACACTTCAGCAGAAGAAACGCTCACCAAAGAAGTCCCGGAATTTCTCCACCCAGACGCAGAGATCGCATAGATCACCGAGAGCAAATGGACACCTGAATACTTACCTCCCAGGATAAGTTTTACCCTTAGAAACCCTTAATAACTTTGACTTTGTTCACCTCACGCTACTAAGTCTCACCTCTTTTCTCTCTAATTGCTATATTTCCACTTTATCGCTCCCTACTCAGCTCCGTGCTGGCTTATTCCTCTCATTTCTCTCCCTCTCTCTATGAAGGACTCCTTAAGCACCGACTGGTAAGAAACTTTGGGAAGGGATCAAAGGTTCTTAAGGGGGAGGCGGAGGGGAAGTGTGAGGGCATATCTTCTTTACTTTACTGTTATGATCCCCGTTGTTTAAATGTGGTTTTAGAACACCCCACTAACTTAGTTTAGAAACATCCCCTCCCCCCCATCTGACGTGGATCTTTCGATCATTCATGGTAGTAATCACCCCGGTAGTTGAGATAATTACCTAAACAACCCAGACGTGCCAAACCCCAGATTAGATAACCAATGCTTAATGGTATGCTATGATACCAAAAAGAAATAAGGAGGGCAAGGAGAATAAGGAAAACAGGGAATACAGAGATTTCTATGGCAATTAGATTACCTTATTGCTATGTCAGCAATTCTCACTAACCCACAGAGACCTTATTTTAGGTTTAACGGAAGAAAACAAAGGTAGAAAAAAGGAGAGGGGAGAGAAAAAAAAAAAAAAAAGGGAGGGTGTGTGCAGTATCACACTCACTAAGGTTAACGAACATATCGCTCAGCTTACAAATTGATAGATATATATTTGCTTTTTACGAAATGTTTTTTTTTTTTTTTTTTTCTTTTCTTATACGCTCTTTATCTCAAAGTTAAGACTATCTAGTTAAGAAAACTGGGTATAAGTTGTTTACAATGTTTACAATGTTATTACGGGTTAATATTGTTGTGCAGTTCGAAATTGCAATAGAGTTGTTTCTAATAGTGGTAACCCCGAGGGTGCGACTTGCCCCCTAGGTAGTATGGAGGCGGTTCCACTAGTCGTTGGAAAGCAACCCAAATCCATTTTTTTTTTCCTTTTTTTTCCTCCTGTATTCCACCAGGAGCGACACTACTTTCAGAACGGAGCCAACACATTCAGTTTCTCCATTCTGGACAGTTATTACTAGCATTTGGTAAAAATTTCTGTGACTACATTACACAACACACACCATCTCCAATGTTTTAAAATAAACACAAAGATATGGTCAAACACTTGTTCCTAATGTTATTACGTTGATTACAAATATGGGTCACTGGAGTGGCTTAAAGCGGGCTCCTTGTTTTCATCACGATATTCATCTGGTGAAACCATCCTTTAGACCGGACCTAGAGCCATACTCCAAAGACCAGTTTATCGCTTTATTAATCCCCTTAGGGCGCTAGTCATACAAGAATGCATCGTTAAAAGGTATACGTTTTGGTACATCTAAAAAACAAGCTTCCAAATATGTTTCTACAGGTATACACATAAGTTTGTAGCACAACATATCATTTCTAAAGCCATCCAATTGATACGAGGTTGAACACCCTCCCTCTCCCTGGCCTACGTTATTGATAAATGTCCTGAACTACCCAATTTTATGTTAAATGACTTCTCCCGAGTGCAGGAAGTTACTATCTGTTAGAAAAAGTATCTTTAAGGAAGAAAAGAAAGGAAAAGTACAATAAGAGTTAAAAGAAATCACTTCCTTTTGATTAATATTTCAATAATTAACAAGCAAACATTAGCATCCATTGAATCCCGAGTGGACCCCGAACTCACACAAAGGGCAACTATCTTTGCCCTTTGAACATACCGGATTCTTCGTTGGGTAGACTAGCAGGTCTATATCTACCCCCGGTCTAACACCAATCACATACCCCTATCCCCTCCCACCCTATCCCCACTCCTTTTTTCTTTTTTTTTTTTTTTTATCTGGAACTGAACATCAAAACTCCAAGATGCCTGATTACAAACAAACACTAACTCCACTAACGATTAAATTTCTCTCAATTAATGCCAAAGGTCTTAACATACCTGAAAAAAGGTCTAGACTTCTTGATGAGCTTCATAAGCACAGAGCAAATATTATTTGTATCCAAGAAACACATTTCAAATCTGAAAAAACCCCAAAATTACAAGACAAAAGGTTCCCATTCGCATACCATGCCACGAACCCAGAAGGTAAAACAAAAGGGGTCTCGATTCTGATTTCCAAACAGACACCTTTCCAACTCCAAGACACTATGACAGACCCTGGAGGCAGATTTATTTTTCTGAAAGGCAAAATAGGACATCATCCCATAACCATTGCTAACATATATGCCCCTAATATTAAGCAGGTAGCTTTCTTTCGCCGAACCATAGACCTTCTAACAACCTTCGCGTCGGGAATTATTATTCTAGGGGGAGACTTTAACACCCCCCTTAACCCCGCAATAGACACCTCAAATGGAACATCGAGTCTCCCATATAGAGCACTGAAACAAATCAAAATTCAGTTACAAAACCTTATGCTACATGATTCATGGAGAACCCTTAACCCCCTATCCAGGGACTACACATTTTTCTCCAATGTTCACCAAAAATATTCAAGAATTGACTACTTTTTTATAACACAACCGGACATTCCCCTTCTGAGCAACAGCACTATTGAACCGATGACGATATCCGACCATCATACAATCACCATGACACTGACCTTCCCAGAGAAAATTACCAGCACCAAAACATGGAGACTGAACACATCCTTACTGAAAGACCCCAAAGATATTTCCGAGTTTAATGACACTTTACAAGAAACGACAACGGGGAGACCTCTTCAATCACACAGTGGGAGGCTCACAAATGTGTTATTAGGGGCGAATTTATAAAAAAACTATCCAAAATAAAGAAGGAAAAACAAGCCAAAATAAACTCATTGATATCCCACATCCACAATCTGGAAAAAACGCATAAACAAACTATTGCAGTCTCAACATTTGAGGAACTTACAAACGCACGAAAACAGCTTGCAGAGGAACTTAATATAAAAACCAAACGGCAATATATACTAAGACACAAAATTTACTACGAACAAGGCAACAAGAGTGGGAGACTACTCGCTAAAGCAGTACAAAGCAAAAAGTCCTCAGCAACGATCCATCAGATAATGGATAAACAAGGTAAATTACGATCCTCAAATGAGGAGATTGCAAAACAATTTGAACTCTACTACCAATCTCTTTACAATATCCCCTCCAATCCCAAAAGCCCACAAAACTCTGACCTAAGAGCCAACCTCATTCAGGACTTTTTAAGTAAATATAGTCCGCCCCGAATTTCAGATAAAACAGCCCAAAAACTAGAAGAACCGATCTCTGGCACAGAATTAGATAAAGCAATAAAAGAAATGAAGATAGGAAAAGCCCCAGGCCCTGACGGATTACCCCTACAATACTACAAAACTTTCATTGAAACATTAAAACCTCATTTCCTGAATTCTTTCCATTCTCTACATACGGAAAATCATCCCCCTAAACAATTATTAGAAGCACATATAACTGTAATTCCCAAAGAAGGTAAGGATTTAACCCAAGTCACAAATTATAGACCAATTTCATTAATTAATGTAGATGTAAAATTATACGCAAAGATCCTAGCAAACAGAATCTTACCTTTACTAACATCCTTAATAACATTAGACCAAGTGGGCTTTATACCCGGCAGAGAGGGTAGAGATAATACGACCAAAGCGTTAAACATTATCCATTGGCTAACCTCGAAACAAAAACAAGGATTCTTTCTCTCCCTCGATGCAGAGAAGGCGCTCGATAGGGTGGCATGGGATTTTATAGACGCAGTATTAATTCATATAGGGATTCTACCCCAAATGAGATCCTACGTCAAGGCGCTCTATTCCAATCCTACAGCACGAGTCCGCGTAAATAACCACCTATCGAACGCCTTCAACTTACGAAACGGCACCCGTCAAGGATGCCCGCTTTCCCCACTCCTATTTGTTCTTACTCTAGAACCACTGTTAAATAGGATCAGAGCTAACAATGACATCAAAGGAATAGAAATTCAGAACAACACCTACAAAATTGCAGCTTTTGCGGATGATATGCTCCTCTTCCTATCAGAACCACACACATCCCTACCCAACCTCCTTAAAGACCTGGAACATTTCCATCTTCTCTCTAATCTCAAAATAAATCATTCCAAGTCAAATGCACTCAATGTTACATTACAAGCGAGCTCAGTGGAACTATGTAAGAAAAACCACCCATTTACCTGGGCAGACAAAAGCATCACTTATTTGGGCATTGAAATTCCCTCGGACTTAGAAAACCTATTCCAGCTTAACTTTTCACCCATTTTAAAAGAAACTCGAGAAGACTTGAAAAGATGGAATGCCCTAAACATCTCGTGGTTCGGCAGAGCCTCACTGATAAAAATGACAATTTTACCTAGATACCTTTACGTTATGCAGACAGTTCCCATCAGAGTGCCCTCATCTTTTTTCACAGCCTTCCGTAAAGCATGCTCCTTGTTTATTTGGAGAGGCAAAACCCCCAGAATAAAATTTGCCAGATTAAACCTCCCTAAACACAAGGGTGGCATAGCTCTCCCAGATCTTAGGAAATATTACCAAGCTACTCTTTTAACGCGTATAGTGGATTGGAACATTCATCAATCTGTAAAGGATTGGGTGACGCTAGAACAATCCCAATTTCCCCTACCAATTAAATCACTCCCGTGGATTAACCCTAAATTTCATTCTAGCGATATTAGGACACATCCCCTAGTTGGACCCACTTTAGAAACCTTTAACAGTACATTCAAATCCAAAAACTCTACCCCCTGGTATGGCCCCCTCACCCCCCTAGCAAACAATCCTGATTTCCCACCAGGTCTAGAAAGAAATTTTCTCAAACAGAACTGGCCATATAAGGAAATCCTCACCAAGCATTTCTTTAAATATGGGAAATTACTCTCTAGAGAAGACCTTCAGGACACTATAGCACCCTTCCAAATACCCCCTTGGTCTTATACCCAAATTAGACATTTCCTAACCAACAAACAGTTATCACATCATTGGACAAAACCCCTAACGACAGTGGAAGACCTTTGTTCGAAA
The DNA here is from genome assembly GCF_037356315.1 of Lithobates pipiens. Taxonomy (NCBI): domain Eukaryota; kingdom Metazoa; phylum Chordata; class Amphibia; order Anura; family Ranidae; genus Lithobates; species Lithobates pipiens. The sequence continues at coordinate 230,391,374 of NW_027507758.1, forward strand.
AATACACCACATAGACACCTCATCTCAATCATATATAACTCACTATTCGAGGGTGCACCAGACTTAGCCAGTACAACATGCAAAAACTGGGAAAGAGACCTCGACATCTCGATCTCCGAACAACAGTGGGAGAAAGTACATATTTATGCACACAAAGGGTCTCTAAATGTAGCTACTCAGGAATGTAGCTATAAGATCCTATCCAGATGGTATAGGACACCCTCCATCTTACACAAATTTTCCCCCACAATCTCAGAAAAATGCTGGAGATGCAACCGAGAGGAAGGGTCGATGATCCACATATGGTGGTCCTGCCCCTTAATCCAGACTTTCTGGGAAGCGGTTCATGATACCATTAACAAGATATCCTCAGAACCCCTGAGCTTTAATGCCGCACAGTACCTCATTCATGTAAACGATATCCCTAGGAAAAAATATCTAAAATCATTACCAATGTTTATGGTCAACGCTGCACGTCATTGTATCCCCTTCCACTGGCGCTCCGAATCCGTTCCAACGAAAAAGGAATGGTTTCGGAGAATAAATAAGATAGAGCAAATTGAAGAGCTTATTAGTATTTCTCAGGAAAAAATCACCAGATTCTATGCAACATGGCATGAATGGATAGAATACAAGAATTCTCAAGAATATAAATCAACTATTACTCAGTAATGAAGCAAGGTTTTAGGAGATGTACTCGTTTATTAACGAAATTGTATCTGTAAATTTCAGTGTTATTGCTTTTTTTTTTTTTTTTTTTTTCTTTTTTCTTTTCTTTTTCTCCTCAACCCTCCCCAACCCCCCCCTTTCCCTATCTATTTGTTCTCAATTTAACAAACAGCTATTCTCCATTAATACGGTGTATTATTATGACTATTTGATCTCTTACTTAATGTATTACCTATTTGAATATTGTCCATTTGTAACAATGCAATTGTACCCGACATGTGTTACATATACAATATGCGCTTCTATGTATTTTGTTACTTTAAGTTGTATTTTATCCACTTTTTCAACCAATAAAAACTTGTGAAACAAAAAAAAAAGAAATGTCATTTTGTGCAGGGACTGTTCTAAACACGGGAAAAATGCACCATTTTACAGGCACACTATAGACACCCCCCCCCCCCCAGTATGAAATTTAAAGGAATATTTCCCTTTTTTTGTTTCACTTTAAGCATTATTAAAATCACTGCTCCAGAAAAAACGTCCATTGTAAAACTCATCTCTATTTATTACTATGTTTTTTAGCCTTCTTGTAAAGTCCTTCATGATCATGAGCTCCTCAACCTCTTCTTTTCCCATCTCTTGAGTGAGTACATAGGCCATCTCTGGAGTGAGCAAAAGAGGGTTGCTTGGGTTTTAAATACAGTGTGACCATGGAGAATGGGCATAGCAAGCCTCTAACATGAAATCCAACCACAACAGCAAATAAAGGGAGATTTGGAGGTGTCTGAAAGCAATAGAAGATATTTTTGAGTTGAGAATACATAATTGATTAGATTTTTTAACAGAGTTTAGTGTCACTTTAAGGAATATCATATTTTGCTTTAAACTTGAAGACTGGTATGGTAAATCCCCACCCTGTCCAGGCAATTTTCTTACATATTCAATGACAATTACTCAGCCATGCAGCACTGTAACCTGTTGAAGTTGATATCATTTTTAAGAGTGACATTTTCTTCTGTTTTCCTTTACTGTTTACTATATTAAAAAAAAAAAAAGTTCTTACTTTCTGTTGTAAAACTGATATTATTATATTAAAAACTATGATATGCAGTATATATTTGAGAATTGATCAACCCTGATATTCTGACTGCCTATCTAATTTCTTAAACTCTTAAATGTCCAGCATAAATATCCCCAAAATTACCCCTTTCTGAACAGTAGACAGTCCAAGGTATTAAGTAGGAGGCAAGGTGATTTTTTTTTTAAATCTTTGGAAAATGACGAAAACAGATTTCCTTTTCACAAAGTTGTAATTTTAACAAATTAAATCTCACACACACAGAATAGGCATACCTACAGTGGAAACCCGCACAAAATGACCACATGCCAAAGTATTTTCTAAGATGCATAAGTATAATTAGAGCATTGGCATTGAAAAAAGTTATTTTTTGGCACAAGCTTTTGGAAAGTGCGGTAAGAAAATGAAAATGTATTTTTTTTTACACAAAGTTGTTATTATTATTATTATTATTATTATTAGTACTAGTAGTAGTTGTAGTATCATTGTTACTATTTTGGATTTCAATACTCCCTCTCCAAATCGTTCCGCAGACTTATCAGAGCCCGACGTTTATTAGACATATGGAGGATTAAACACCCTACTCAAAAACACTATACTTTCTACTCCCACCCTCACAAACTCTTCTCTAGATTAGACCATTTTTTCATCTCCACACCCCTCTTGACAGCTGCAGTATCCTCGGAAATTAATCCCGTCCCCTGGTCGGATCATTCCTCTGTCCATTTAGAACTCTCCCTATCCTCGGCCTTCCCCCGCACCTGTCACTGGCGGCTCAATGAGACTCTTCTACGTAGCCCTGAAACTAAAGCTCAACTGACCGCATGCCTTACTGAGTATTTTGAGCTTAACACTGGCACCGTCTCCGAGCCCTCGACTCTGTGGGAGGCACATAAACCTGTATTCAGAGGGCATTGTATTGCAATAAGCTCCCGACTCAAAAAAGACGCCACACACCAAAGAGCCTCGGCTCTTCTCAGGCTTCGCAAGGCCGAAGACCGTTTGTTCTCTTCTCCCACGGTGTCAGGGCTTAGGACTGTTGTCTACTTACACAACCACCTTAGATCACTTGATATGCAGAAAATAGACAAATCCCTCCTATGGTCAAAACAGAAATGTTACGAGTACTCTAACAAGCCCCACAGGATACTAGTAAACAAACTTAAACCTAGACCTTTCCAAGCCTATCCTGACTCCCTTAAACAACCCGACGGTTCCCCCTCTTACTGCCCTCTCACAATGTCCAAAACATTTGGCCACTTCTACCATAAGCTGTATAACTGTTTACTCACTGATGGTCATTACACTTTCACCCAGGAGAAGTTTAACTCCTTCGTGGAATCACTGCCCCTCCCCAAACTTTCTCCTGACCACCTCCCGTCTTTAAACTCCGCTATCTCCCCTGAGGAATTAGCTGAGGTAGTGGAGAATCTTCCCACCCAAAAAGCCCCTGGCCCTGATGGCCTACCTTACTCCTACTACAAAACTGTCCTTCCGTTTTTGAGTCCACACCTTCTTTCCCTATTCTCTTCCTTACTGAAAGGCACCATTCCTGACCCCCAGTTTCTCCATGCCCACGTATCTGTGATCCCGAAACCAGGTAAAGACCCCTCCCTCCCAGATAATTACAGGCCTATCGTGCTGCTAAATTCCGATTACAAAATTTTCACCAAAATCTTGGCGAATAGGCTATCCCGTTTAATACCGCAACTCATCCACAAGGACCAAGTAGGTTTTGTTTTGGCTAGACATGCGGGTGACAATACTAGACGTACCGTAGATTTGATTGACTTACTAAATAAAACGAACCGCCCGGCCCTAATACTGAGCCTTGACGCTCAAAAGGCGTTCGATAGACTCAGCTGGCCATTTATGTTTGCCACGCTCTCTCACTTTGGCATTGCAGGTCCCTTTATCGCTGCCCTGAGGGCACTGTACTCCAGACCCTCTTCGCAAGTCCAACTAGCCTCCTACTTATCACCATCCTTCTCCCTCAGTAATGGCACTAGACAGGGCTGTCCGCTATCCCCCTTGCTCTTTATTCTCTGTTTGGAACCCCTGGCAGCGGCTATCCGTAGTCATCCTGATATTTGAGGGGTGCAACTACGCCAAACAGAGTATAAATTGTCTCTATATGCTGACGATATTCTGCTGACTTTGACCAGACCCCACACCTCCCTTCCCTCTCTCCATGCTCTCCTGCACCAATTTAGCTCAATCTCTGGGTATAAAATCAACACCAACAAGACAGAAGCTTTACCTATCCTTATTCCCCCCGCAGACCTTGCCCCTTTGCAGCGCAACTACGCTTATCGTTGGTGTACGGATTCCCTCAAATACCTAGGGGTCAACCTTACCTCTTCCTACTCTAGCCTGTATCAAGCTAATTTCCCACCACTCTTTCGGGACATCAACCGACTCTTGCGACAATGGAAATCGTATCCCATTTCTCTCTTGGGTCGCATCAATGTCTTGAAGATGTCTATCATGCCACGACTTTTATACCTATTTGAAAAGTTACTGATCCCCGTTCCCATGTCCCAACTCAAAGCGACTCAGAAGTCCTTCCTTAACTTTATCTGGCGCTATAAGGCTCACAGGATAGCTAGTTCCGTAATGCTCACTCCCAGAGCTAGGGGTGGACTGGGGGCCCCGGACCTCCTTAAATATTATTTTGCTACACACTTGAAACCGGTCATAGTATGGTCAGATAGAATGTCGTCCAGTGTGTGGTCTGACATTGAAATGAGCATTACTACCCCGGTCCACCCCTGCTCGATGATTTGGGCAGAATTGGAAACTTCCATACATCAGCTTAGGAACCTTTCTCTGCACCCCATGCTCTTTACTCTTTCTATATGGAAGAAATGTGCCCAGCGTTTCTCCCTGACCTCTCCATGCTCGCCATTATTAAACGTATTGTTCAACCCTGACATTCCGGACAGCCTGTCTTACTCGCGCATGCTCCCTTGGACACGTGCGGGTGTCTTCCAACTTTGTAACTTGGTACATCCACTTACACATTCGCTTCTATCCTTCGCTGATTCAACGTAAATTTCAGGTCCCCAAGGGTCTATTTTACTCCTATCTTCAAATCAGACACTACTTTAGCTCCAAAAACCCCACCCTTACCTTGAACAACCCTACCCCTTTTGAACTTCTTTGCTCCCAAGGTCCATACCAAACGAGACTCATCTCTGAGATTTACAAGTACTTACAGGCCTCTCCCTCTCTTTCTGGCCCAGGTCACCTTTATATGCACAAGTGGTCTCGGCTTCTTGGCCAGACCATTACCACCCCCCAATGGCTGAAAATTTGGGAGACTGCCTCTAAATCGTCTCGATGTGTAGAACAAAAAGAGACAATCTATAAAATCCTAATGTTTTGGTACAGGACCCCACAGATCCTACATAAATACGACCCTGGGGTTTCCCCACTCTGCTGGAGATGTCGGAAGGCTACTGGATCTCTTTTTCACATTTTCTGGGAATGTTCTGTCATCCAACCTTTTTGGTCCTCTGTCCATGCATATTTGCAAGAACTTTCCGACACCATCCTCCCTCTAACCCCAATCCACTTTCTGTTAGGCTTACCCTTTCCTGACCTGCCTGCAAATGTCCAGAAACTTTTAGGTTTTATTCTACTGGCAGCGAGACGGGCCATACCAGTCAGATGGCTATCGCAGTCTCCGTCAATGCTCCCACAGGTATTACAAACTCTGGAACAGATCCGTAGAATGGAGCACCTTACCGCTGTTATTCACGACACACTACCTAGGTTCTTCCGAGTTTGGGACTTATGGGACCATTCCCAGCTTAATCCAGGACTCCCTGCAGCCCCCCCTAACATTGCTGACCCTCTTGAGCGGAGGTAGGAGGGGGGCAGTCCCATTACCCCCCTACCTATAGACCGTTCAAGATTACTTGATGTTTTCCCTTACCCTCCCGCTTGTATATGTCTCTCCCCAAGGCTGCCTCAGTCTGGTATAGGCTCCTCCGGGAAATGAGCGTACCCCAGATCCGGTGGTTGGCTATGCTTCCTTTGCAGACACTCATGTATCTGGCCTACCCACCCATTGGATCCTTTCCTACCCCCCCTCCTCCTGACACTTCCCCCCCGTCCCCCCTGTTATTGGATGAATTACTGCTTTAATTGTGCCTGTGACTAGATATTGGCTGACCATCACATTTTTTGTGTTTATTTTCTTTTTCTTGCTCTTTGGCCTTTTGTCTGTAACATTGTTGACGCTGACAATTATTTGTTGTTGTACTTCCCTTTGTATATTCTCTCTGAAAAATGTTTCAATAAAAATACAATTGAGAAAAAAAAATTATGGATTTCAATAGCACTTTACAAAAAAACGGGAGACAGTACAAATACAATATAATACAATAGGGTTGGGTCAAGCCAGCTTACAATTGAATAGGGTAGGGCAAGTGATACAACAATAAATAGCTGTAAAGAATGAGCTGATGGGAGAATTAAAATTTCAGTTGTTAGGAAGCGGTATAGGCTTTCCTGTAGAGAGTTTTTAGGGATCACCTAAGGTGGACAGAGTAGGGGATAGCCAGACAGATTGAGGTAGAGAGTTCCAGGTTGGAAGAGGCTCTGGAGAAGTCCAGGAAGCAAGCACGGAATGAGGAGACAAGGGAGCTAGAGAGCAGGAGGTGTTGGGAGGAGTGGAGAGGACAGTTTGGGTGATATTTTGAGACAACATTGATCTTGGGGACTCCTAGTTAAGGTAAAAGGTAGACAGTTGTGCTAAGCGTGCTGCTTGGTAGTACCATAGAAAATTAGGGACTCCCAGCCCCCCTTGAGAGGTGAGATTAAAAAGAGTACGGCTGGAGAGACGAGGTCCTTTCTTATGCCAAATGAATTTAGTGATGTTGCTCTGAAACACTTTCAGATGGTCCCTCCTAATCCGAATAGGGAGTGAGCAAAAAAGGTATAACAATCTAGGTAAAAGAGTCATCTTGACTGAATTAATTTCCCTGTCCAAGATATGTTGTGGGATTCCAAACTTCTGAGATCTGCTTCTAGTTTTTTATACATTGAGAGGTAATTTGATAAAGGTTTTCTATTTTCGAGGTAGTATTAATCCCCAAGTATTTAATAGAGGACTCACCCTATTCAAATGGTTCTTAAGGAGAGAGACCTGTAGACTAGGGAGGGACACATTGAGAGCTTGTGACTTTGACCAATTAACGTAAAGCCCTGACACAGCTGCAAACTCATTCAGCAACCTGCAGATCACAGGGAGAGAAGAGGCTGGTGAGGTCACAAAAAGGAGGAGATCATCGGCAAACAGGGTGCATTTATGAGTTGTATGACCACACTGGACCCCTTTAATATCCGGATGACCGCGGATTGCTCTTACCAGTGATTCAATCATTATGGCAAAAATCAGGGGAGATAGCGGGCATCCCTGTTCCCCTGGCTATTGTTATCAGTTCAGAGTATAGTCCCTGAAGTCTGACCTTGGCCTCTGGTTTCGAATAAAGAGCTTCTAAAGCTCCTATGAAGTTTGGTCCAAATCCCCGTTGTCTGAGTACCGCAAAGAGATACCACCAGGAAACTGAATTGAAGGCCTTCTGAAGGTCCAACAATAAAAGCATGCCCTCTTGCTTTTGTCCCCCTGCCAAGTTTGTTTGAAGCACTGAGATAAGGTCCACCGCCCTTCTAACTTGATCAGGGCCTTGCCTGCCAGGAATGAATCCAACCTGGTCTTTATGTACATACCGGCCTATAAAAGACACTAGACGATTTTCCATCACTTTAATGAAAATTTTCAAGTCGTTATTGATCAATGAAATGGGCCTATATTTCCCTGTTAAACTCGCATCTTTACCTGGTTTTGGAATTACTGAGATATAGGCCGTGTTAAGTTGGTTTCCGATAGGGGTACCTTTAGTCATTGAGTTAAAAAATCTAGTGAGGTATGGGGTCAAGGTGTCAGTAAACGTTTTATAGTAGGGGGTGGAAAACCCATATGTCCCTGGAGCCGTTCTCCCTTTCAGATTTTTAATAACCTCTGTCACTTCCGGGACCATGACGGGAGCCTCCATCTCTGCCCTGTGATCTGCAGAATGCTTTGGTAGATTCAGGTCTGTTAGGAATTCCTCTAAGCGTGTAGTGTTCATGTGTTTGTCTGCCTTATAAAGCTCTCAATAGAAGTCCTGGAAAGCTTTCATAATGCTCTGTGGGTTAAGGGAGAGAGAACCATCTGCCTTTCTGATCTTGGGGATTGAATTGTAAAAAAATCTCGGGGATAATTTGGATGCGAGCAAAGGTCCTATCTTGTAACGTTTCTGGTAAAATATAGCCCCCGTCCATCTGATGGATTTTTCAGCCTTCGTGGTAAGGGCCAGGTTCAGGGCCACTCGGGCTGCATCTAAGGTATGTCCGGGGATGCTATTAGGATCTTTTCTATGTTGTTTGCGCAGATCGCAGAATTCTCTCTCCATTTTTTCAATGTCGCCCATCCTGTCTTTTTTCTGTTGGGCTGCGATTTGAATGAGCTTACCCCAGATCGTCACCTTGTGTGCTGCCCAGAGAGTCTCTGCTGAAACATCACCAATGTCATTCAGAAATATTCCTGCAGGGCTCTGTGTATTTCGAAAACCCTAGTCGGGTCATTCAGTATAGATTGGTTCAGAGACCAATGAGAAGATTGGTGTCTGGGAACGTCCCTGCGCAGAGTAAGGAGGACCATAGAGTGATCTGACCAAGTCACATCTAAAATTTTGGAACCAGTGGCTAGCAGGATATGCCAGGTGGATAATAAAATATGATCAATGCGTGAATAAGATTGATGTGGGTTTGAAAAGTGGGTGAAGTCCCATGTAGATGGGTTTAATTCCCTCCAGATGTCTGCTAATTGAGATTGAAAAATCAAACATGCTATTTGAATGCTAATTTTATTGGGCCTAATCAATTGCGAGTGATTAGGTTTGGACTTGCCGATACCAGAGTCGAACGCCATATTAGAATCTCCCCCCATGACTATGATGACTATGATACCTTCTAGCAATGGGCCAAGGTTGTGGAGCATTTTCTGAAAGAACCTCGCCTGACCTTTATTAGTGTACAGATTGATGAGCTTGAGATCTAGAAGCAAGCATTCACCTTCGGAAAAATTATGGAATGCATGCTGCTTGCCCTTGTAAGAGAATTTGAGAGCAAATGGGAATGCCCAGTGGTATTTAATGTTCTTTTTGGTCAGAACAGCCAGAAGGGGTTTCAGGGACCTCCGTTTCTGAATGGTGAACGGGGAGATGTCAGCAAATATCTGTATTTCTTTTTCCTGAAACTGTATGCGTTCCTGTTGATGAGAGCGTTTCATTCACCCCCTCCTTGATGGAGTAGTAGTGTGGTTTTACTCTTGGGGTTCCATCTTACTTTGGAGGCCCTAGAGATCTATGGGCTCTGTCCACTTCCAGTTTGTGATATGGGACAGAGGGGATCAGTTGTTTAATGACTTCCTGCACAGCTGATGGGACATCTGCGACTGTTTCGGGGATCCCTCTTATCCTAAAATTGTCCCTCCTCGAGCAATTCTCGAGATCGTCGATTCGGGCCTGGGCTACTTCCAGCTGCTCTTGCACAAAGTGTAAGTGATCTGTGTTTTGGTTTGCCCTAGAAATTGTAATGTCCAATTTATGCTCAATATGTTCAATTCTGGAGCCTAGGTTCTGAAAATCTGCTCTGATCTCTCCTGTGATGTTGTCTGTGATGCTGTCTGCATTTTGTGATAAACCTTTGTCAAGCATCTCAGAAATTCTGGTGAAAAGATCTGAAACATTGAAAGTCACATCAAGAGCCTGTACAGGCTGGGTTATAGTGGGATCAGACTGATTAGGTGAGGCTGTGTAGGAGGACATCCCATAGGGCCCTATAGAGCACTCTATTAGTGATGCTGTAGAGGCTGGAGAGGGGGTTTTCCCTGCTGGGACTGGGCCCGTCATCGGTAGGGTATATGGCAGTGTAGCCGGTTTCAGCACTTGCCTGCCTGTGAGGAAGGATTCCTCCATGGCCTGGTCTCGTGGCTGTGTTGCGGCCGACATCTTGGAAAACTTCCGGCCGACTGCGGAGTCAAATTGGGGTTCCAGGGCTCGTCTGGCTTGACCTCCCGGCATGTGCGTGGTCTCTGAAGTTTCCCCTGCCTGCTCCCACTAATCGTGGGGATCCTGGAAGCCAGAACCCACGGCTATTGTCGCTGTCTGGCCGGCGGTGTGCGGAGCTCCAGGCTTACGCCGCCATCTTAGGAGTCTCTGCGCATGTGCCCCTTTGCTGCACATTTTGAAAACATAAAGCAACACGTGTCATACTTGTGTTACCATTCATTTGCATCTACGCATTTCTGAATGTACAGCAACTCACAAGAAAATACACACTTTGGTGCGCATTTCGAAAACACACGGAAATGTGCGGTTCTCTTGCATTACCATTCATTTGCATCTGCGTGTTTACACGTGCGCGGCAACCTGCAATAAAAATAGACACTTTTCCATATGTTGATGAAAAACATGCCGCAATGTGTGTCATATCAGCATTACCATTTAGGCTGTGTTCTCATTTATACGTTTCCAAAAGCACAGCAATCAGCAAAGAAAACATGCTTTGTCGTGCGTTTCAAAAACAAACTTCAACGCTCTTGTATGCGTTACTATTCATTTGCATCTGCATGTTTCCGAATGCACAGCAACCTGCACAAACATGCTTTTTCTCACGTTATTTAAAAACATGCTGCAACGCGCATTGCACATGCGTTATCATTTGTTCACATTTGCACGTTTCCAAACACACAGCAACTCACAAGAAAAAGTACAGCAACATGCATCATGCTTGCATTGCCATTAATTTTCTCCTGAACATGTGGCAACCCACAAAAACAAAAAAGGAACACTATTCCATGCTTTTTACCATTTAGGCTTTATTAGCATATACACATTTTCAAAAGAGCAGCATCCTGCTGATTTGAAGCATTTGTCACATGTAGGGCAGCCCATTTAACTGCATATTTACTCTTGAAGAACACGCAAGAAACAGCAAAGTGAAAATGTGTTTCCGCTACACTGAGGTGTGAATGGAATGTGCTTGGGAGGAAGTTTTTAGGCAGCAAAAATAACCAGGAAGGAGGGTTAAAAAAAATAAAGACTCTGATCCATCAAGATTGCATAGGAATGAAAGTTGCACTGAACTTATGGACTTGCTGCAGGAAGTGGCTGTGAAAGGAACAGAGTCTATCAGCAGGCTATACAAAGTGTCACATGGTACAAAGACACAACTAAAACCAAAATATCCAAGAATCTGCAGACAACAGAGCAACATGGTACAGAGGTATGATCTATGCTGGGATTTATTATTGCATTTATTTCTAGTAAAAAGAGTATTGGACTTTATCTTTAAATACTGACTGCATGGTAGTGAGGAAATTAGTGATTTGGGATGAAAGCTGGTAGCATTAAGAATTGGGTTCCCTTCTGTGGATTTTCTTAATAGCTTACTTGATAGTTGTCCATTTCCCCCCTTCTTGATCTCCACATGAAGAAAGGTGATGGATTCCATGTTGCATACCACTATGAAGCAGAGATTAAACTCATTAGTGTTAATGAGTCTCATATAGTCATATAATTAATCTTTTAGACCATCCCACACCAAAAAGATATTGTGAATGTGGCAATACCAGAGGGCAATGTGGCTTCTATAAGAATGCAATTCTTCCACATTAACGGTCATAAATTCCAACTCCCCAAGGTACAGGTTGGCATATGATGAGGAAAAACATGTCCCTAATAGTTGTGACTTAATATAAAGTCAAGTGACACAATTACAAATTAATTAAATTGTCATTCCTGGCGTTTCCTCTGGGATAGAATGTGTCTAACACAGGACAGGCCCTTGTCTTGCAGGATTTAACTATATAAGGCCTCAATATCTATTGCAACTAATAAAAACTGTTGCTGGAATGTAAAGACCGTCAATGATTTGTAATAGATGGATCATATCTCGTATGTAACTTGGAAGACTGAGAACATGTGGCCTTAGATGGTCACTAATTTGATCAAATTCTCTGTCAGGGAGCTTCTACCAGAAATATTGGGTCTACTTGGTGGATGATTAATATTTTTGTGTAATTTGGTTAGTGAATAAAATGTAGGTGTACTTAGAAAGTTTGTATGAACAAACTCCCAATTGGATTTGGAAATAGTTCCATCTGAGTAGGTCAAATCAACCAATTTGTAGAAATCTTCATAAAATTTGTTGATATTGGTACTAGAGATATGACCATACCATTTTTTTTGTTACTTAGAATCTTGTTACAGAATCTTGTTACACGTATTGAATTTGTTTTTGTCCATGACAATGGTGTTGCCCCCCTTGTCAGAAGGCTTTATCGTTATCATGGTGTTATGAGACAGGTCAAATAAGGCTTGATTTTTCTTCTCCAGATAGATTGTTTTCTTCTTGTTTGTATTTAATTTCAATGTTGTTGATTTCTTTACAGGTAAGTCTAATAAATGGCGAGACATTCAAATTAAGACTTAGTGGAGGAAATCTGTCTAATTTGTTTTTGTTTTTAGATGTGAAAGATAAGATCGAGCTCTCATGTTAAGATTGTTCAACCTGTTGGAGCAATTGTTCTAATACCGTGTACGCATGACTGGACTTTGACAGCAAAGTTCAGATGGAACGAAGCCGTCGGATAATTCGATCGTGTGTGGGCTTCAACGGACCTTTTCTGTCCAAAAAGCTGACGGACTTTAGAAATAGAACATGTTTCAAATCTTTCTGCCGGAACTCTACCGGAACCAGTTCCTATCGAGAAAACCATTTGTCTGTATGCAGGTCTGATGGACCAGCAACGATGCAAGGGCAGCTATTGGCTACTGGCTATTGAACTTCCTTTTTCTAATTCCATCTTACAGCATCGCGTTAAATTATTGGACTTTGGTGTGATTGTGTATAGGCAAGTCCAATTCAGCGGAACTCCATCGGAACTCGTAGAGAAGTCCATCGAAAAGTCTGTCAGAGTTCATTCCGCCGGAAAGTCCGGTAGTGTGTAAGCGGTACTGGCTAACCTTTTATATACTGTAAGTAAAAATAGTGCTCACTAAAAATAAACTGAATACACTCTTAAAGTTAGACACAGACGGAAGGGAAACATTCCAAAGATGCTTCATCAGAGGGGACATCACTAGAGTTGCTTGACCCATTTTGGACTTTGGAATGTTATAAATCCTTTGGAAAGACACTTTTTGGACCGAGACTTTAATACCACGTACACACGATCAGAATTTCGGACAGCAAAAGACCGATGAGAGCTTTTCATCAGAAAATGTGATTGGAATTTAGCTGGCCGAATTCCCACCAGCAAAAATTTGAGAGCATGTTCTCAATTTTTCAGACAGAAAAACTTTCTATCGGAAATTCTGATTGTGTGTATGCAATTCCGATGCAAAAAACTCACACATGCTCAGATTTAACTACAATATGGATGCTATTGGCTACTGGGTATTGAACTTCCTTTTTATTGTCCCAATGTATGTGTACGTCACTGCGTTCTTGATGGTCGGAATTCGGTGTGACCGTGTGTATTCAAGACAGTTTGAGCAAAATCCCATCGGAATTCCATTACAAAAACCATCAGAGCTTTTTCCGACCAAAAATCCGTTCATGTGAACGTGGCATAAGAGTACATTCTGGCTATTTTTATTGCACACTGTTTTTACTTATATGTTGGTCCCCATTGGAATTGTGTGGTTTTCTCTGTTGCCACTGTAGGCTTGAGGTAGATAATATGTAAATCCTTGGTGAGCTGATTCTTTTACCTATACGTGCTGGCTAACTTTTCTTGTGGTAAATTCTGTAACATCAGCTGCAGTGAGCCTGTTTACCTCCAAAATGCTCAGCCTGGACACTGTTATTATCTCCTGAATGCAGCACAAGCAGAGGCCATAGCTGAGAGCAAGGGATTATGGGATAAGTGGTCAGAGGAGCCAGGATTTGCATTGGAGCCAGACTGCTGCAGACTACAATTTCCAACCAGCTTGGAGAGAGAGAAGAATGCTAAGTGAGGACATAAATAGCCTGGTCTGGGGAGAGGCCTTTCCAGCCTTCAGCTGAAAATAGGGACCTGGTCGCACAGAGCTCCACGGCCTAGACAACGTGTAGAATCTCCAGTGAGTGAGCAAGCAGACCCATGATTGCCAGCTCCCTGTCAGCCGAGTGACTGTCACTCTTATTGTCACTGGTACAGTTACAGCAAAATCTTAGCAGTGCTAGGTGCACAGCCAGGCTCCCTTCACTGGTCAAAGATTCTTTACAAGTCTGTTCCAGGACATCCTATTCCATTGAGCCTTGGTATCATCAGGATTGGTGAGCAGGCAGAGTCTGTGTACACCCTACAGATACACTGTATACAGACATCTTTATTCCATTTCTTTACATTAAAGTCGCAAAAAGGAAACACTTAGCACATGGCTAGCTGATGACAATGAACATCTACATCACAAGGACTCCTCCACATTTCTCTTCTCCCCCCACTTAAAGGAATCTGTGCACAATATCTGCATACTTTAAGGGGAACATTACTCAGAGCTTAAGTATTGCATTTCTTGTAACTTGTTGCTTTAGAATTATGCCACAAAGTTTGTTGGGTGCATGGCATCAGTGTGACATGAATAGTCATTCTCTTCCCTTTTATACCTGGTTCTCTCAGGACCTACTGGTTAATACTGTTTGACTTATTGTGATTTTATTTGCATTGCATAACCTTTGCATATTTACCAAGAGTAAGAGTTTAACATTGAAAGATATCTGCCTAAGTTATTCTTGTTTTTATTTGCTTCAAGAATCTTAAGTAAAATATGTGTCTACTTTGCTACATACAGCCTAGTGTCTGTGAAATTGCATCAACACTTTGACATACTGTATGTCTGAACCCAGGGTGTCAGAGGTATTGGGAGGCTTGCAAGGTTAGGGCAACTGCACCTTGTTTTTAGAATTAATTTTCTCACAAGTTATTGAAGGTTTTTTATAACCTCAAATTTATCCATGTCCTGATTGGGGCAGTAGCAGACTGCTACGTATCTGACAGGTGAGTCTGCTTGGGAAAGGGTAGTCTCCCTTAGGTATCTGACTCGTGGCCCTTGGTAGAGAGGACAGGTAGCATAGGAATACAGAATGGTATGAGAGCCTGGTTATGAGGGTCCTGTTGCTGGAAGTAGGAGATCTTCAGACAGCAAGATGGTAGACAGGAACACAGGCAACGGGTGCTGAGCAGGAGAGGAACAGGCAAGTCTGGGTTCAGGCCGGGTTCAGCAACAGGTGGGCAGCGAGGTACAGAGGAGTAGGCAGAAGCGGAGTCGATCAGGTGCAGGCAGAAATCCAGGAAGTCCGAGGGGCAAGCCAAGTCATCAGGAAATCAGAATACAGATACAGGTACAGGTACAGGAGTACAGGAGCAAGGTCACGGGAAGCTGATGATCAGGCAGCACCAAGCAAAGAGCGCTGCAGAACTAAATAGACTGATTGGCGCCAAACAGTGCACACGTGTGCGCGCCAGCGAGCGGACACCCGCGCGTGCCATAGGAGCACGTGGACAAGTGCCCATCAGAACAGGCGCGCCATCACGCACGCGCACCAGCGTGCACACTAGGGTCAGCCAGCACATACACACCAGTGCCCACAGGAGCGTGCATATGTGCGCTCATGGGAACACGTGTGTCAATGTGCATCGGCGCTCACCAGCACGCCAGAACAGCCGGCAAGTCATCCAGCCAGGTATCCTCTCTGACAGGCAGAAACTAAACTCCGTTGAGAGAACCCAAGTCTCGGCCTCAGATAATGTGTGTTTTTGTAAAGATTTACCACACTTCACTCGACTTCACTACATTCGGTTGTTGTAAGTGTGGTTCCAACCCCTTCATAATTTTTGGTGTGTTGGAGCTGTGGTTGCTCTGTAGTTGTTCTAAAAAATCCTATTCTGTGTAGAAGTTTGCCTGGAACCATTTTTGGTGAATTCAATGTCAGAAGATTTGCACATAAGAGAGTCACCCACAGAGAAAGAAAATGAGAAACCATCACCACCCTGTGTGTTACCTGCTACAGGACAGAAAGCACTATTTTAACCAGTAGGAAGTAACTGTTCTATAGCTAATTTTTTTAAAGGACTTTTCTTGTAAACCTCAACCCTGTGATCGTAATCTTGATTTTGGGTGGCTGCTTGGCTTTTGAAGATCCTTTGGAGGAAACAGAAATGAAAGAAGATATGTTAGATAGTGTGGACTGAGTGTCAAAAAAGGTATTTATAAATTCACATTGTGAATGATTTTGATTCCAGTTATATGCCCTGTTTTCTTGGAAGGATATTTTAACTCTACAAAACTTTCTCCTTTTTAATGAATAAGTCTTTGTTGAACTGCTCTAGGAGTTCTCTCAATTCTTTCTCGTATTGAGTACATGAGGGATGTGTTTTATAAAATAGGAGTTGGGTGTTAATGGAATCACTTTTGATATTCCTCAATTGAAGGGGACATCATTCCTTTAGAGCACAAAGGCAGTTTTTTTCCCCGTTCCTTTTTAAAGGATGTATCTAAAGTTGGAAAAATTTGAACCTTCAGTCCAAAAAGGTGTATGTCTTGTCTGATCTAATGCTCAAAGGAATGAATGTGCTGGAAAAAAATGTGGATTTTTTTTTCCAGTATTTTTCTCAAATTAAAAAATAAAGAAGAAAGTTCTCCTTCAGGCTAAAATCATTGTAGAAACTGGGCATTAGAGTATCCCAGTCTCTACCCTGATATGTGGCAATGTTGTGATTTTTATTTCCAATCTTGCTACCCTGTCAGAAAAGTTGGCCTGACCTTTTATATTGGCCTATATACTCTTGCATTTAATAGCTGATAAGGATTATTTAAAAATGCAGGTGAAAATACATTTTATGTTATATGTAAACCTGACATTCTCTCTGCATTTTGGAGACAGTTGTGACCAGTGTTACTGGCCACAGATCACTAAAAAGCATTTAAGGCTTATAATGTACAGGTATTTACCAGTTTCCATATGTTTTTCGCAATTCAGTGGTAGCTAACAATGTAAATTTGTATCTTTTTAAGCTCCAATTTTCTTATTAATTTGTATTCCGATAAAGCTTTTCTGCCTCCCGGTAGCAGATAGGGTCATTTTTTTTTTCAAAATTAGTTTTCTTATCACAAAGTGCTCTTTAATATGACAAAGGCAAGTAAACAGCTTATTTAAAATAACCCTCTTGTGTTCTGAAAATTGAAAAAACATTCTCATATTTCATGGACTCTGGCATTAAGAACAGAGCATGCTAAGTTTAATTCCCTTACTTTAAAAAGCAATATGTCAAACTTGCTTCCTGGCTTAACAACTAAAGAAGGGTGTCTGATGAAGACTGCCAGCAAGGTCTATGTTAAATTGTAGATAGCAAGGGGAAAACACTCCGTGAAATTATAATAAAAGAGATTTTATTATCAACTCTGTACAGATTTCAAATCAAAGCTGTATGCTAATGACAACTGACTAGTCATACTATTTATATTGTATGTATTTAACTTCAGTGAATCTAATTAACAGCCAATCATATCTTTGAGATGTAGTTTTGGCCATAAAGAAGCTATAAAATCACATTGAAATTGCTTACTTGTGTGGTGTTTTAGCCATAACTAACAAATTACTTTTTTCCATTATTCTGTTGTTTTTTAACTAAAGCTGAACTCCAGGAACACAGATACAATACAGCTGGAACATATATATCTGAACCTACTAAATAAGTAATTTTGTTCAACAAACTTGTAATCCATGAATCCTTGTCAAACAGCAAAGCCTGGTCAGTGAAACTCTGTTTGCTCCAATGCAGCCAAGCAAGGATCTACCCATTCTATGAATTGGGGACTGGCAAAACGACAACAAATAGGCAATGAGATCTCATAGAAGTGCTGTTAAAAAAAGAGATCTCTCTAAGCAAGGATCATATTGTTTGATCTCTCTTACCAATGTTGACACAAAAACTTCTGTCTAAATCAGTGATTCTCATCCAGGGTTCAGTGGAACCGTGGAACCCTAGGGTTCCTCCAGAGGGTGCTAGGGGTTCCTTCAGCATTGGGCAATTTGTGCCTCTCAGATAAGTTCCCACTAACACCATTGATCTTTTTAACTATCTGTAAGGAGGTTATTCTTCCCAATGACCACAGGTGTAAAGACCATTCTTCCCACTGACCATCACACTAATGTACCATAAGTTGTGAATTTCAAATTTTTAGCAGGGGTTCCCTGAAGCCAAAGAACTATTTCAAGGGTTCCTCTGTGTTGAAAAGGTTGAGAAAGGCTGGTCTAAATGAATAGTGATCAGGCTTGCCCTATCAATGTCATCTCTTCTTCACCCTACTGCCATGGGCTTACAGTTCCAGAAAAAAAAAGTAGAACATCCTGCATTTTTCCTGCCCTGGACTGTACTGGAACGCTGTAAAACACATCAAAAAAGTACTGGAACGCACCTCAATGCAATTAAAAATGAAACAACTAAAACACACATGTCCTTTTGTAAGGTTAAGAAAAAAAGAAGAGGAAAAAATGCACTAGACTGCATAAAAAATGCACCAAAAATAGATCAAACACGCACTGGAACACATCAAAACCACGTCAAAAATGCACATGCAGAAAGCATCTGGAACGCATCTGGACTGCATGTCTATGGTGTGAACTGGTCCTAAACAAGTAACCTGTAAAATTTTTTAAAGCATAGCCTATGGAGATTTTAAGTACTGAAGTTTGGCGCCATTCTACAAGTGTGCACAATTTTAAAGAGTGTCATGTTAAATATCTGTTTACTCACTGTAATCTTTCACATTATACAAACAAATCTGGCTAACTTTAGTGGGTTTTTTTTGTTTTTTTTGTGAAACTGATTTTTTACAAAAAAACACGCTTGAAAAATTGCTGCACAAATATAATGTAACATAAAAAGTTACAATGACCACCATTTTATTCCCTATGAGTGCTTCTCCTAAGAGGTTATCTTATGTGGGGAGGAGCCACGAGAGCTGTCGGGGGACCCCAGAAGACCAGGTTTGGGGCCACTCTGTGCAAAACGAGCTACAGTGTGGAGGTAAGTATGGTATTCCAGTGGGCAGAGAGAAGGCTTGTACGGTGTCATTTGCAGAAGACATTTTACTGTTCAAATCCGAAGTCAAGGCAGACACTCCAAAGATCAAAAACATTATAGAATACTTACAGTATACTAGTCATATTTAACCAGTTGAGATCCGCGCTATAGCCAAATGACGGCTACAGCGCGGACCTCCTTTGCCGGGACTACGTCCCCCTGAGGGGCGCGCGCGGTGCGCTCTGTGATCGGCGAGTCTATGAGACTCGCCTGATCACCAATCCGAGCAAGGGGTCGATCCCGACCCCTTACCATGTGATCAGCTGTCAGCCAATGACAGCTGATCATGTGATACAACCAGTCCCGATCACGGCCAGCCCTGCCAGTGCCCACCTGCCCCCTGCCAGTGCCACCCATCAATAAATAAGTGCCCCCCGTCAGTGCCACCCAGCAGTGCCCACAGTGCCACCCAGCAGTGCACACAGTGCCACCCATCAGTGCACACAGTGCCACCCATCAGTGCCCACAATCTGCCTCAACAACGGAGCTGCACCCCAGTGCCACATATCCGTGCCCATCAGTGCCATTTACCAGTGCCCATCAGTGCCGCCCATCAGTGCCCAGCAGTGCCACCTATCAGAGCCACCTATCAGTGCCACCTATCAGTGCCCATCAGTCCCATCTATCAGTGGTACCTATCAGTGCCCCTTAGTGCCACCCATCTGTGCCACCTATCCGTGCCATCTTATCTGTGCCCATCTGTGCCCATCAGTGCCGCCTTATCTGTGCCCATCAGTACTACCTCATCTGTGCCTATCGGTGCCACCTTAACTATGCCTATTGGTGCCACCTTAACTATGCCTATCAGTGCCCACCAGTGCAGCCCATCAGTGCCCACCAGTGCAGCCTATCAGTGCCCACCAGTGCAGCCTATCAGTGCCGCCTCATCAGCGTACTTCAATGAAGGAGAAAAATGACCTGTTTGCAAACAAACTATTAAACATGATTTTTTATTTTTTTTATTTTGCATCTTTTTTTGTTTGTTTTGTTTGACCTACAAAAGATTTACCCCCCCTCATGACCAGGCCTTTTTTTGCGATATATAGCACTGTGTTACTTTAACTGACAATTGCATGATTGTGCGACACAGTACCCAAATAAAATTGTCATTTTTTTTTCCCACAAATAGCGTTTTCTTTTGGTGGTATTTGATCACCACTGTGTTTTGAAATAGTACAGCAGGAACGGCCTGCAGTGAGATCTAGCTAAACTGGATCAACTGCCTGCCTGATGTAGATTAGAAACAGTACAGCCTGAATGGTCTGCAGTGAGATCTAGCTAAACTGGTTAAATTGCCTGCCTGAAGTAGATTAGAAATAGTACAGCAGGAACAGTCTGCAGTGAGATGTACCTAACTGAATAAACTGCATGCTCAAATTAAATTAAATGACACACTCTCTCTCTATCTTTCTATAAAGCCAGCAACACACTACACAGGGCCGATGTACAGGCGGTCTTATATAGTGTGGGTCGCATACTTAACCCCCTGAGCTATTATTGGCCAAAAGCACCCTTCCTTTAGCCAATTATGGCTCTGTTTACTTACGCCGCTGTGATTGGCCAAAGCATGCGGGTCATAGTGAATGCTTGGCCAATCATCAGCCAGCAAACCACTGCGATGATGTAGTGCATTATGGGCAGTGACGCGCCACTCAAATTTGGTGCGAACAGCCCATAATGTTTGATCTTCGACAAACGATCGAACAGCCGATGTTCGAGTTTAACTTACGTTCAACACGAACTCGAAGCTCATCCCTACTCCTCACACACTGATCGTGCGTGAGAAAGAGATTGTGGTAACAACTCGTTACCACTTACAGTGTACACCAATCACACTGCTTGCCCCACCCAATAAAGAGGACCTGTCACCACCCATAAAAGTACCTGTTACAGTCTATATGAGACCCTGAGTACCTGTCACAGTCCATCTGAGTACATGTCACAGTTCATCCGAGTTCCTGAGTACCTGAGTACCTGTCACAGTTCATAAGTACCGAGTACCTGTCACAGTTCATGAATACCGAGTACCTGTCACAGTCCATCTGAGTACCTGTCACAGCCCATCTGAGTACTTGTCACCGCCCTTCAGAGTACCTGTCACCACCCATCAGAGTACCCGAGTATCAGTCACCAGCGCATCAGAGTACCCAAGTACCTATCTGTAGCCCATCAGAGTACCTGAGTACCTGTCACCAGGCTATCTGAGTACCCAAGTACCTGTACCAGCACATCAGAGTACCCGAGTACCTGTCACCAGCCCATCAGAGTACCCAAGCACCTGTCACCAGCCCATAAGAGTAACTAAGTACCTGTCACCAGCCCATCCGAGTAACCAAATACCTGTCACCAGCCCATCAGAGTAACTGAGTACCTCTCATTAGCCCATCAGAATAACTGAGTACCTGTCACCGGCCCATCAAAGTACCCGAGTACCTAGCTGCAGCTCATCAAGTTACACGAGTACCTGTCTCCAGCCCATCACTTGAAATTCATAAGGTATACCACCCCTTTTATATACCTTATGAATTGCAAGTGTGGCATATTCTATGTCGGTAAGACAATTCATCAATTACGTCAAAGAATCAATGATCACATTTACTCTTCCGCTAATGGTAGAATGTTGAGCCCTATTAGTAGACATTTAGATCTATAACATAGATTTGATACTTCCTTTGTCACCTTTATAGTTCTGGTAGTGATGCGGCAGGATCCCAGGGGAGAGGATTGGGATAAAAGGATTCTACAACTTGAAACCAAGTGGATAGAGTGTCTTAATGCCATACACTGGCCCGTTATTAATGAATTACAATTCTAAAATGTTTTCCTATAAACACTACTGGCTGTCCTGTTCCTTCTACTGGTTTAGGTATGGTACTTATCCCTGGTGCTAGGTATAGAGGTGCCTCAGGACTCTGCTTTCTTTTGTGATCTCAAGCAATCTTTGCATCAATCCAAAGAGATTGCATCAATCCAAATCTCTTTGGATTGATGCAATCTCTTTGGATTGATGCAATGTGGTTTGTTGCTTTTTTGTATTCTTTGTTTGCTAATGTATATTCATTGCCCAAATGCTACTTTATATGCTATTTTTTCTAAAGTTGTAATTTATTGCTATGTATATTTTTGCTTTTTGTAAGTTCTATCCATTTCAACTACCGTACTCAAAATATCTATTTGTCTCTAGGTTTCAGTGGAATCTCTAATTGATCCGATTTGATCTATATGGGATGCTGGCGCTCTGGGCTACATGTGTGTCTGGGTAGCCGCATTGGTCCCTATTGGGAAATGATTTTGGTGGCTTAGTGCTCAGACACTGTGTTTTTTTCTTCTCCTGTGAATATTCGGGCCATTGTTGCTGTTTCCATCTACCCAATTGGCTTCCACTATCTGCACCATGCATTGTTCCCCACATTGCACTTTCGGAGTTGGCTTCCACTATCTGCACCATGCATTGTTCCCCACATTGCACTTTCGGAGTTGACACTGGGGGAGCTCTCAGTTCTGAGCTCCACAGTGCGACGCTCCTGCCATGCAATCCCACTTGTTGTGACCACTCAGTAGACTACGCATGCACAGTTGAAATGGTGGTACGCACGCATATCCTCTCGGTCGAGTCAGGTGATGCGGAAGTTTAAACTGTACACCTGACTGAAACAAGTATATAAGGCTGTTATTCCACCTTATATCACGGCTATTTTACCTGCTGACCATTTCCCCCTTCTCTTGGTGGACCTAACTAGCTCTGGTATGTAAATTTGGCCCCTTATCTTGTTACTTTAGTTAATGCTACTATGCTTTAAATACTTATTGCCGTTATTTATATATTTTTCCTCAGGTGGCTTGGATTCAAACCTTGCTGACTTAATGGGCTGAATGGGCTGAATTACCATTCAGATTACCCCTTCTTGATTTCCATTAGTTTGGGTTTAATATGAATGCAACTTTATGATTGCGGTATACCCTGCTCATACTTTTAACAACAGAGGTGAGACTCTCTTTAACTTTAGATAGTTTCCTCTCTAAAAAAATAGATGCTTTACTAAGCCTCTTTCAATGTCATATACATATATATTTCACAGGTGGCTTGTTTGTTCCTTAGTATATTCTCATCTCAAACAAATGACTATAGCCATTTTACCATCTATCAAATTTGTTTCTATCTATACTGCTAATCAAGGTAGGATTGGCCACTATCTCCATCCTTTATTATACACTATCATGGACCATATGGTGTTAGCCATTTATCTTTTTTTGATCTATTTTTTTTTTTACCTTGGCACGTCCCCACATGTTCGCCCATTGCAATCCCTGCATGCCCTGTTCTTGATCTCTTTTGACCACTACTGTGGGTTTCCCTACACCTGTTTTGAGACATTGTGTTAACATTATTATAGTTGTTATTGACTGCCTCTTTTTCTCTCCTTAGAATATTTATCAAGCTCCTGAAGAAGCAATTTTAGTGAAACATGTAGAGCTATTGTTGTATGTTGTTATGCAGTATAGTTATACATGTCCTATATGACATGTTCCATCGATGCGCCCTCAGTATTCTTCTTAACAACCACGGTTTCCGGTTACCTTTAGATCCGTCTTCCCCCTCCTCGATGTACAAGTTCTCAAGCTTTTTTAACCCGGTACCGTGACTCAATGTGTCCTGTACTTTCAACCTCACAATCCTGATTCTATTGTACCCCCAGATATATTTACACCCTTTGCCTCTACTGGGCTCTTTTTCTCCACCTTAGACCTATACTATTATATGGTCAAACTCCCTTATAAGTTATCTGATAAAAAGCAAGCTAGCAGATTCCAGCATTCTCTGACCCTTCCCACCTACCTGCTTACTCTCCTCAATCAACCACTGGTCACAGCTAGATCCCTATTGGGGTGTCCGGTGGTATGAAAGTAATGTCCGGTTTTTGAAGCATATTGCACTGTTACGCTGTTCACTCATGTTCATTAGAAAGTTATATAGAAGCGGGAAATTCCCTTATTAACAAGCTGGGTTTGAACTAGCTGCTGAAGGCCTCCGGCCTCTTTATTTGTTATGTTCTTTTATGATCCGCTTGTGTTAAACCGTTTTTGTTTATATTTTCGCTGTATACTGTCATATAGCTAATATTTACCTGTATAATACAACATGTACTTATTGCCTGTCTGTATTAACACAAAATTCTAATAAAAATTTATGTGAAAAAAAAAAAATGACATGTTCCTGATTATTCCTGATCCATATTGGAGAGATTTAGTTGTTCACTGCAATTGGCAGTATGTTAAATGTCTTTTGTGTAATAATTGTTTAATAAAATCTATTTTATATATATTTCTATAATTGGTGCCTGGAAAGTCATTTTTTTCATTTTTTTCATTTCTTCCATTTGATCCTATTATATAGGATGTGGCACTGTGCTATATTAGGCTCCCATAGTTCCATCCTATGCTGGAGCTTGTTTAACTTTTTGATTCATATAGGAAAGGTAGAACATTAAAAGATCGTTTGTTTAGATCTGACCAATATTTCCCTTCTAGTCCCAATTAAACATTATTGGGACTGCGTAATACAGGGTCTTATCCCTGTTTGTCCTGCATACAATGCAATTCTATGATCAGATGGAAATCTATATCACACCCTGATAAAGGTTTTGAAACCCTAATAAAAGAACACTATACATGCCAATCCTCTTTTGTAATCTATGCCATAAAGTGTCCTTGCGAGTTTCTTTATATTGGTGAAGCAGCGCAAAAGGTTAAAGACTGTATAGCTAGTCATAAGTATTAAATTAAGGACAAATTAACATAACTTCTGTTAGCTAGACATTTTATAGATAAATGTCATTCTATTTCCCAACTAAGGTATATGGTATTGGAAGGGGTTAATAAAAATAGGAGAGGAGGTGATCTCAGAATTAATTCTCAGAAAATGTGAGTTATACTGGATAGATTCTTTCAATACTATTACCCCTAAAGGATTAAATACTGATTTGGATAGGTATTGTTTATTTAAAACATAGATTAAATATGTGTTGATATCCATATGTATGTATTTTGACAGCCTGATAAACGAAGGGATCCAGATTGAAGTATAAGGAGAACACCTGTCCTGGTTAACCATTTCTGTGAGAGCAGAGAAAAATAACCAATGAAGGATTGTAATTGTACTGATTAGTCATTAACCACAGGATTGATTCCATATGTGATTTCTTTGTTAAAGTGTTTAAAACCTCATAAAATTGTCTGAAATGTTAGATGTGCTTTGGATCTGATGAAGGGCGTAAGCTTGTGAGCTTGTGAGCCCGAAAAAAAATCTTCAAACATCTGATTATGCAATTTCTTGAACAATTAATAAATATTTTAAGTGCAGCAATACATTGGACTTTTTCTATATATACCGTATGTATGTGTGTATGTACAGTATATATGTGTGTATGTATGTATGTATGTATATATATATATATATATATATATATATATATATATATATATATATATACACACACATACATACACATATATACCCCTATTACCGCCCACATAGTGTCAGTTAATCCAATCAAAGTCTGAGCCATCCTTTAATTAGAAAACAATTAATGACTAGTTATATTAAATATATTAAACACCCTTTGTTAAAAAAAATATTAATATATTCTAAATTAATTAGAATAATTAAATTACATTGTATTTTTTATATAGTATAAGTGCTGTAGGGCAGTCAGCAAGTGTTAAATACATAGCTGGGATAACAATGTTTTTGTATCTTCTTGAAGTTCAACTTTAGGTTTTTTAACTATTATACCTTTCTTACTAGGTATGTTTTTATACTTTTTTTAAGCATACCTTCAATTTCAATCTTTGTCAGGGATGTTCATTTTGATGAAGATGGCATCTTTCACACCTCTTGTGAGCTAGTTGTCCTCTCTGTCTAAAGTGTGCACCTCACACTTTCTCAATTGAATGTTCATTTTTCTTAGTGTAGGAAGACTGCAAAGTCTTTGCCTGTAGAGTGTGCCTTACTATGTTGGGCCTTTGATTTGTGGAGAAGTTGGATTGTCTCCCCAATGTATAATGGTTTTTGCACTCCTCACTACACTGCACTGCTGCTACTAAATGACTTTGACTGAGTGTGAGTATCAGATCTTCAAAGGATAAGTTCACCTTTGGGGAAAAAAAGCTGAATTCTCAGATAAGAGTGTGGATTTTTTTTTTGCCCGGGGGATCCACACTTTTTTTTCTGAATTTTCTATTGCTGGCATTCTTTTGTTTACATTTCAGCTCTCATTAGGGAAGCACGTCATCAGTTGTTAAGGACGCAGCAGCCCGTTCCTTAACAACCAGCTATTTTTCGTACAGAATCCAAATCATTCCAAAAATTTGGAATTCATTACAAAATGAATATTGGAAATAAAAGTTTACGAATGTCAACAAAATTACTATTTCATTCAGGGATTCGGATACATCCAAATCTCCAAATAACCAAAAATTTGTCCGAAACAAATTGCACATGTCTTGTGTAGTTGTGGGAATTGTTTCTGTAGTTTTTTACATGTTTTCTTTACATTGAGGGGTCCAATCTTGGACTCTCTTTTTTTTATACACTGTATTTTGTATGTAATTTTACTTTTTTTTATAATAAATATTGCATAATGTTTTAATATCCCATCAAACCACACCATCACAGTCAGTCACACAAACTTTGTAACTGATTGTATTGTGTGGAACTCTGAAAGCAAGGAAGTTGTATTTTACTCACGGCATACCTTGCATGTTTGCCCACAGTTTATGCAGAATGCTGTAGTGTATTGGGAGATGGTGTCACATTAATGTCATAGATATAGTAATAATTAGGAATGAGTGAATCTGTCTGGGTTTGATTCACTGAAAGTTAGTTGAATCCTGTCTTTTTTTTCAATCATTTTTTATTGGATTTTTTTTTTTTTCACAATCAAATGTTTATTGGGTTCAAAAGTTGTAAACAATGATATAGTAAAGATACAACATGTAAATGAAAAACAGACTTGGTTTGGTTCATTACAGTGTAAGTTGTTGGTTAGAAATTATATTGAACAAGATTAGTCAATCAATGAATGGGTAATAGGGGCAGGAGGAAGTTGGAGGTGGGATGGGGGGAAAAAAAAAAAAAAAGGGGGGGGGGGGGAGATGAGAGTCACATTGAAAACAATTTTAGTAATAAAAATAATAATAATAATAATAGTAATAATAATAAGGGGAGGGGAAAGAATGAGAAAGGGGTTATATTGTTTGAAGACTCAGAATAGGAGCATCTTGTTGAGGAACAATACATTCTTGTACAATAAATCAAATGGTTAACAAATTATTTGTCAAATATAGATGTATCGTTCATATTTAGAGAAGGGTATAGTAGTATAAAGGGTGATCAATGTTTATCGGAGCAGGGTATGATAGGGATATTTCATATAACATATAGAGCTATCACACTTCATGTAAGGATATCTTGATACTCATTGGAGAGGGTAAAGAGTAACCAGGGTTGCCAAGTTGCATGAAAGGTGTTACTACTTTCCCGTTTCATTGCTAAGCTTTCTTCCATCTTATACATATACTGTATTCTGTCTACCCATTCTTTAATTGTCGGGACCCTGGTGGTTTTCCAGTGTAGGGGGATTAAGCTTTTAGATGCCATAATTAAATGTCTACATAAGGACTTCTTGTATTTACTTGTTGTGTATGTATTAATGTGTAGTAGGCATGCCGCTGCGTCTAGAATCATCGTTGTGTCAGTTATTTGTCTGATCCAATTGGTGATTTCATTCCAGTAAGTCTGGATTGCTGTACACTCCCACCAGATGTGTATAAACGAGCCTATCTCATTCCCACAACGCCAACATGTGTCTGAGGCCGAGGGGAGCCATTTTTTGGTGTTTAGGGGTGTTAAGTACCACTGCGTGAGAATTTTATATGAGATTTCTTGATATTTAGTGCTAAGTGAGCATTTATGTGCAAAAATGCAGGCTTTCTCCCATTGTGTGTCTTGTAAATGGATGTTTAGATCCAGTTCTCATTTTTCTTTATATTTGTTTCTTTCGTTGTGTGTTGGGAGGGTCAGCCATCTGTATGCTACTGATGTTGTTTTAGAAATCTGGGAGCCCTTATAACAGATGTTTTCCAGTGGTGTCAATCGTTGAGTAAAAGAGGTTTTATATGTGCTGTTGAGTAGAAAGTCTTTTATTTGAATATAAAACCAGGGGTTTATGGATGAGTCACCATACTCAGATTTAAGGGTGTCTAGGGACTTGAGTTTGTTTTTGTAAAAACAATGTGTGGCTAATAGCTTTGTGTTATGACCTGGGGTTGGCAGAGTTTTATGATATAGTCCGGGGAGGAAGTCTGGGTTATTGGTCAGGGGAGTCAACGGGCCTGGGATGGTTGCCAGTTTGTATTGCTGGGCGATCTTGTGCCAGATATTTAAAGTGTTGGCTACCAAAGGGTTCTTCGTATGTTTGGTAGATTTAGAATGTAACGTCCATGGATAAAATAGTGCCTGTTTTGTGTTGTTTGCTAGTTCGAGTCGTACCCAGTCCTTAATTTTGATGTGACAGTGCCAGTCAATAAGTCTGGTAATATGGGTGGCATAGTAATATTTTTTGAAATCTGGTAAGCCCAATCCTCCTACATTTTTAGGGAGAGTAAGGGTCCGGAAATTAGTTCTAGGTCTCTTATTAGCCCAAAGGAATTTTCTTTGCATCGACTGTAGTTTGGAGAAAAAAGAATTGGGTATCGCAATAGGCAATGCATTGAAGACGTATAGTAGTTTAGGGAGGATAGTCATTTTTAGGATGGCAGCTCTACCGAACCAGGAAAATGATTTGGGAGTCCATCGAAGGAGGTCTTTGGCTATAGAATTTAATAGGGGGACATAATTTGCTGTGTAAAGAGACTCTAATGTACGGGTAAGTTTGATTCCCAAATAATTGAGTGTGTTTTGTTCCCATTTGAATTTGTAATTCCTTTTGAGACGGTCGAATTCTGCTGGTGGGAGGTTGAGGTTTAGTGCTTCTGATTTTGTATAGTTTATTTTAAAATTTGAGATAAAACCGAACGTCTCAAAGATTTTAAAGATGTTCGGGAGGGAGACGTGTGGTTGCGTAATAAAGAATAAGAGATCGTCTGCGTAGGCAGCAAGTTTATATTCGCGTCCGTGAATGTCAAGGCCTTTGATATCTGGAGAGAGGTTGATGGTTCTGATGAGTGGCTCCAGTGTTAAGATGAATAGGATAGGGGAGAGGGGGCATCCCTGGTGTGTGCCGTTGTTTATCTGGATCGGATTAGATGCCTGTGGGAGTTGGTAAAGGGCCTTGATCCAATTCAACATGCCTCCACCTAAACCTATATGAGCACAGGTAGAGAACATGTAGTCCCAAGAGACCCTATCGAAGGCCTTCTCGGCGTCCGTTGACACCAAGAGGCCTCCGACTTTAGAGTCCCTTCCGTAATGGATCAAATTCAGGGATTTAACAATATTGTCTCTTGCTTCTCTTCCAGGCATGAAGCCTGCCTGTTCAGGTCCAATAATTTTTGACAGGAGGGGTTTTAGCCGATTGGCGATAATTTTTGCTAGCAATTTTACATCAATATTCAAGAGTGATATTGGTCTAAAGTTAGCACAATTGGAGGGATCTTTATTTGGCTTTGGTATAACCGCTATGTGCGCCATAAGGAAGGAGTTGGAGTTATTCTCATTACTTGCTAGGTGATTAAATGCCTTTAAAAGGGGTTTAGAGAGTAACCGCGGATATGCTTTGTAATATTAAGACGTGAATCCGTCTGGTCCCGGGCTTTTACCAGATTTCAAGTCTTGGATTGCATTTTGTATTTCAATTATGGTAATTGGGTCGTCTAATTGTTTTGCGTCAGAGGGATGAAGAGAAGGGATTTCACTATTTAAAAGGAACTTTTGGATCATCTCCTCACGTGTGTGTGGTATACGAGCAGGTCTATGCTGTGGGGGAAGCTTGTACAATTTAGAATAAAACTCTTGAAAGAGATCTGCAATTTTTTCAGGTGTATGTTCAAGGATGCCCCTATCGTTTCATATCGCATGGATATGGTTAGCCATCTTTGCATCCCTTAGGGCTCTAGCGAGTTGTTTTCCGCTCTTATCACTTTGTTCATAAAATATATTTTTACGAAAGAAAAGAGCTTTCTGAGTTTGAATTTGTAGCATTTGTAGTAAGGAATGCCTGCAGTGGGCAAGATCTTCTGCTGCTGAAGCCGTAAGGGATTGCTTATGCTGTGCCTCAAGTTTTGAGATTTTGTTGGCTAGCTCCATTATACCAGCCATACGTTCTTTTTTCCTCCTGGCTCCCCATTTTATAAGTTCACCCCTAATTACGCTTTTATGGGCTTCCCAATTAGTAAGCGGGTTGGTGTCAGAGTCAGCATTGTCGAGAAAATATGTTTTAATGGATTTGTGAATGTCATCAAAGATGGTCTGATCAGTTAGTAAGACGACATTCAATTTCCAATTGAAAGATTTTTGTTTGTGAGGAGTCAGTTTAAGTGTGACAGCAGTGGAGGCATGGTCTGAAATAGTGATAATACCAATATCTGCCCTCTCTAAGTTGATGAGGTCTCTCTGAGAAACGAAAATCAAATCTATCCTGGAATATTTTTTATGTGATGCCGAGTAAACAGTATAGTCTTTCCCTGTTGGGTGCACGGATCCCCATGAATCCACCAGGGAAATAGAGTTCAACAGAACCTTAATTCTTTTTAGAATTTTGTAGGAGATGTGGGAATGTCCCGTGGATGTGTCTTGAAGTGGGGATAAAGGTATATTGAAGTCCCCTCCCAAAATAATGCAACCCTCCGCGAACCACTTCAACTCATTTATAATTACGTTGCAAAAGGTGATATGAGCCTTATTCGGGAAATATACATTCGCTAATGTGATTGGTGAGCCTTCCCATGTGCCTTTGAGAAAAATATAGCGTCCCTCCGGGTCAATTAGTTGGTTGGTCAAATCGAATGGTGCATGTTTGTGCAGGAGGATGGAGACACCTTTTGTCTTAGCTTGTGGGTTCGTGGCATGAAAAGCTTTGGTGTAGAGATTGTCGGTAAGTTTGGGGATATTTTGACCCTTAAAGTGCATTTCCTGTATAGAGACTATGGACGGGTTCGTTTTCCTGAGCTCTTTAAGTAATTTGGTTCTCTTCTCGGGGACATTGAGTCCATTAATGTTATGTGAAATTAGAGTTGGGGACTTGCCTAGAAAAGAGTAGGCCATGATAGTGGAAGTGAAAATGAAGATAAGAAAAAAAAAAAAAAAAAGGAGGGGGGGGGGAAGGGAGAGGAATAAATTAGATTAGGGGTGTTGTGGAATGTAGGTTAAAGGAATAGGATAGACAAAAGGGAGGTTGTAGTGAAATGGATTGAGAGTGTCTCTCTAGAGTCGGGGTGCTGATCCACGTCAAAATTGACGTGATGCCAGTGGAAGGTGTGGCCAGCCAAACACCTGGGTCGACTCTTGGGGGAGAGTGGGAGGTGTACCGGTGGACGGAAGATGAGGTATCACTAACGAAAAGTTCTAAACAGGGAGTGGATGACCCATGGGGATTCGGGTTATAAATGTACAAATAATGAAAAATAAAAAATGCTAGATCTCTTGGACCTTTTAGAAACCAACGCTATATTCGCCAAGAAAATACCTTTGCATGCTATGTAGGTGAAATAAGATCTAAATAACAAGTTTCATAGGTAATGACAGGCGATATGAAAGTTTGTGATGCGTCTGTAGATAAAGCAACAGGACTAGAAAGCTGATTGTTATGCACCTCAGCCAGGTAGTTCACCCTGGCTATACCTTGTGTGCAGGTATTAGCTGTCGCATCGCCTGTCATCACTGTAGGTGCCTAAGATCGTCCAAAAGCCCATTCGTAACGTACTGAGCTAGTGGAGGAGTGAGGCCAATAAAACTGAAAAAACATATATGAAGAAAAAAAAAAAGAAAAAGATAAGAAGGATATAAACATAACCTTTAAAATAACATAACCCTTGAGCAATCAAAATAAATTTGGCTGTGTAGCCGTTAGTACAACATCGTTGTAATGGTGCGAGACCTTGACACATGGAAAGTGCGGGATACACTTTGTACAGCCGGTGCTGACCTCCAAAAGCGAGGAGTCTTATGAGTTCTGCATGGTGTGCTGTGTTTTTTTTTTTGTTTTTTTTTTTGTGTAATCAGTATTTTATTGCAATATAACAGAAACAGAAACATGAAAAACAATACAGGTCCAACATCACATTGAAGTGCAATACTTATCGGCTTAAATAAAAAAGCCGTTCCAGTGCTAGAGTAACATCATGTAAGTTGAACATTTAAACAGACTTAAAGAGAGAGGTCTTAGAGTCATAAAGAGAAGGAGAATGTCTTGGGTATATACATACATAGCAGGCGGGCTGGGAAACCCCGATAAGTGCCAGGGTAAAAAAGAAACAATTACCTCAACCAATAGTGGGTCAAAAACCGGCAGAAAGGGACCTGAGAAATGGACACCGTCCCGGCACTAGGGTAGAGGGGGGGGGCCCCAACAGCCGCCAGCTGCCCCCTCCACCGCCAGCGCATCCCGGGAGCTGGCGTCACCACAGAGGGTCCGCCGGAACGCCGCCCTCTGCCAAACTCAGAAGTTCCTTCCTGGCAGCCCAAGCGTCAACAAAGGGATCCCAGCCCACCACCTACTAGCTTCGGCAGCTCAGGCTACATGACATTCTGACCCAAGAAAGGTGGAAAGATGAGGGAGAGGAAAAGGGAAAGAGAAAAGGACAGCATAGGGTAGAAAGGAAGAACGATAGGGACAGGAAGAGAATAGGAAAAGTAGGTCAATTTACCTGAGTATAATCACCAAATGTCCGCTCCTTCCGCACCGGGCACACCACTCCCCAGCTTCAATATTCGCAAGCATTATGCCTTCGCTAAGAGCTTCCAGGGGGAGATCCAGTCCCCCCCTGGGCTCCGCCCAGTCTAAGAATTCTAAGGGTGGGGTCTGCCAATTCCAGCAGAGCCACGTCTAAACTGGAGGGCATATGGTTAGGGTCCGACGCATACATTGACCAGGGTCTCCAGATATCGTGGAAACGGTCCTCTAGGCCTTTACAGGTAGCGACCCAGTGCTCTGCTTCTTTCACCGCATGCACTCCCCTGCACCACTCTTCTCGAGTGGGGATTCCAGGCCGCTTCCAATATAACGGAATCAGGCGTCTGGCTGCATTCAGCAAATGTGCCAACACGGAATTCTTATAAACCCTAAGCGGGACCGAGGGCACCTGCAGAAGGAAGTGCAGCGGCGAGAGAGGGACCTCAATCCCGGTCACAGCCTTCACTTGACCCTGTATGTCTTCCCAGAAGGGACGAATTAGGGGGCACTCCCACCACACATGAATTAGGGTTCCTCGCTGTCCACATCCCCTCCAACAGAACTCCGATGCGGAGGGGTAAATACAGGCCAAGTCTGCCGGCACCCGGTACCAGCGTGCTAATAACTTAAAGTTGGTCTCCTGAACCTTGGAGTCTCTAGAGGACGAATGGGTGAGGGAATAAAGGTGTGCTAACTGCGTCTCCGTGAACGTTATCCCCAAGTCAGTCTCCCACCGTCTAATATAAGCAGGAGTAGTCTGGGAGCTGGCCGAGTCCAACAGCCGGTATAACTCAGAAACCAGGTGTGGAGTCGGCTCCTCTGCAAGAAAGATGCGCTCAAACGGGGTAAGGGTCCGGGGATCCCTAATAGTATGACCATGTGCTTGAAAAAAGTGGTGTAGTTGTCGGTATCTCCAGAAGTTCATTCGGGAGCCACAGCTACCGACGGGCAGGGCCTCATACGGCATAAGACCACCATCCCTCAAGAATTGCCTGCAACTAGCGTTCCCATAGTCAACCCAATTCCCAAAGAAACCCATCTGTTCTCCCGGCGGGAACCATAGGAAACCACCCAATGGGGCCACCGGGGACATAGGGGGAGCCAGCTTAAGTGTCGCATTGAGCCTGTCCCAAACTGAGAACACATGGGTCGTCAGAGGGGAGGTCGTCTCCGCCAGGCCCCTATATACCCGGGGCAGCCAGGGCGC
Source organism: Lithobates pipiens (assembly GCF_037356315.1). Classification (NCBI taxonomy): domain Eukaryota; kingdom Metazoa; phylum Chordata; class Amphibia; order Anura; family Ranidae; genus Lithobates; species Lithobates pipiens. The sequence goes on from NW_027507758.1 coordinate 230,425,405, forward strand.
ATAAGCTAAGTTCCTACCCGCCAGAAACTTCTCTAAAGGGACCCAGAGTTTATTTCGAGAATGGAAATGCCAGTCTAGAATCTTCTGGAGGGCCACCGCTTGATAATACTGTCTAACGTCTGGGACACCCAGTCCACCCCACCTCTTTGAACGACGCAGTATCCGTAACGCTATTCTAGGTTTACGGTCGTTCCATATAAAGCGAGACATCATACTACTTAAGCGGTCAAAGAAGTATTTGGGCAAGGGGATCGGAAGCATCTGTAAATAAAAGAGTACACGGGGTAGGACATTCATCTTTATGACACTCACCCGACCAAACCATGTAAACGCCGTCCCCGTCCATTGTAAAAGATCTCTTTTGATCGCATCCAGTAAGGGTGGGTAATTAGCTAAGTACAGGGTATCGTAGCGGTTCGTTAAATGCACTCCCAAGTATCGCAGGGACGACATAGTCCAAACGAAGGGAAAGGCTGCCTTGAGGGATGTTATGAGATGCGGGGCTAAGTGGACAGGGAGTATTTCCGATTTTGAAAAATTTATCTTAAAATTAGACAATGACCCAAAAAGTTTCAGTTCCCTCATCAGATTTGGCAGAGAGAGCAGGGGGTCCGTAAGGTGAAACAACACATCATCAGCATAAGCCGAGAGTTTGTGTTTTGTGTTACCAACTTGGAGGCCCTTAATATCAGGGCTAGCCCGCACCGTGCGGAGAAACGGCTCCAGCACCAGGGCAAACAAGAGGGGTGAAAGAGGACACCCCTGCCTCGTGCCGTTTCTAATGGGGAACCGGGCCGACAGAATCCCATTCACTTTGACCTGAGCACAAGGTGTAGAATATAGGGCTGCAATTGTCGTCAACATCCGCTGGCCCAGCTGTATGGAGTGAAGTACCTCTGTCAGGTAGGACCAGTCTATGCGGTCAAAGGCTTTTTCAGCGTCAGTAGACAACACAATATACGGATGCGGGACCGGGCGGGAGCGGGCCCAGTGAATAAGATGGACCGCTCGAAGGGAGTTATCCCTGGCTTCCCTCCCAGCAACAAAGCCTGTCTGGTCCGGATGGACCAGGCCAGGAATAAGGAGCTTCAGTCTATTTGCTAGAATTTTCGTCAGGATCTTTATGTCCAAATTAAGAAGGGAAATAGGGCGGTAGCTCTGGGGGACGGTGGGGTCCTTGCCCTCCTTCGGCAGCACAGTAATATGCGACAGAAGGGCTTCCGGGGGGATGGCACTGCCCCCAGCGATAGCATTAAAGTAGGCGCACATGGGAGCCTGTAGCTGGGGCAGGAAAGTTTTATAGTAAACCTTAGTAAATCCGTCCGGACCAGGACTCTTACCGTTGGGCAAGGACTCCACCGTGGCCCCAATCTCCTCTACCGTAATTGGGAGTTCCAGGGCAGCGGATTGTTCTTCGGTAAGCTTCGGCAGATCAGCCGCCGCCAAGTAGGCACGGGTCGCCTTGAGTCTATCTACTCGGGTCGCGGGGGAGATTGTAGAGTCTAAGTTATATAATGTTGTATAATATTCACGGAACCCGGCCGCTATTTTAGAGGATTGGACAACCGGAACCCCTGCCGAATCGTGTAATTTGTGAATATAGGTCTGGGCATGGCGTTTACGGAGGGCACGAGCCAGCATCCGACCACACTTATTCCCGTGTTCATAATACTTGTGAGCCAAAAAGCGAAATTGTTTGCGGGCTTGGCGGTCTAATAACCGCAGAAATAATTCCCGTAGCTCCGTCAGGGCCGACAGAGCCTCCGGACTCCCATTAGTCTTATGAGCAAGTTCAGCTTTCTGAAGGGCAGTATACACCCGCGTAAAATCCGCCTGACGAGCTTTTTTAAGCCTAGACCCCTGAGAGATTAATGCCCCCCTAACTACTGCCTTATGAGCTTCCCATATAACCCCTTCACCTATCTCAGCCGGTGTATTCTCCTTAAAGTAGTTAGTCAGCGTATCCGTGACCTCCTTCACCGCTATGCCATCATCCAATAAATTATCATTAAGCCGCCATGTCCAGGCCCTCTGCTGAACCATGGGCAGGGCAAAAGCCACCGTCACTGGGGCATGGTCTGAGATGGAAATGACGTCTATGGTCGCGGACTGAAGGAGTTCCAGGATATTACGGTCAACGTAGATGTGGTCAATCCGTGTGTATACATCATGTACCGTGGAATAATAACTATAGTCCCTATCAGAGGGGTGCAGTGTCCGCCAACTGTCCGAGAGGAAATGGGATTGCAAAGTCTTGCGGTAATGTTTAAGGAATTTATAGGAATGAGAGGGTCTCGCATGGGATGTGTCTAGTTGGGGGTCAGGGCTTACGTTAAGGTCTCCTCCTACAATTAGAAAACCTTCCCGAAACTCTGCTAGACTGTCCAAGGTACGGTCAATAAAAGTAAGTTGGTCAGCGTTAGGGGCATAAAGGGTCGCGAACGTATAGAGTTGTCCAGCTATAGTGCCCTTCAAAAAAACATACCTGCCCTGGGGGTCAACCCTGTGAGCAGAGGGTTGGAAGGGGCAGGACTTATGTATGCCGATGGCTGTACCCCGCGATTTAGCTAAGGGAGAGTTGCTTAGAAACCACTGGTTGAAGAGATGGGTGGGCAATTTAGGGGACGACTGATGTGTAAAGTGAGTCTCCTGAAGGAAAACCACCTGCGACCTCAGCCGCTTCAGTTCCCCCCAAAGCTTACTACGCCTATGAGGGGAGCATAGGCCCCTAACATTGTAAGTGCTTACCCGCAATGTAGCCATCCCGAAAGTCCAGGCAGGGACATGCTCGCAAAGTGGTGGTGCGCCCGGTGCAGACGGCAGAGCATCAGAGCAGACCTAAAGAGAGAAAAGTCAAAAAGAGGAGGGCAGTCAAGAGAAGAGAGGGGAAAAAAAAGGGGAAGAAAAAACATATATGTGAAAGATATACAAGGTACCACTGATAAAACATAGCGGCCGAGGCCGGCTAGAGGTAGAAAAAAACTAAAAGCTATGGCGAGGTCCCCACCCCCCCCAAAGGGGGGGTGGGGCCCAAGCCACAACTCCAGATCCCCATCAGGATCTAAGCCCGTACAGAAGAAAAAAAAAGAAAAAAACGGGCAACCTACTGGGGGAACGTGGAATCCCATAACAAAGAGGGAAGTGGGTCCCCATCTCCGCCCACCGCACCTGACTTAGTGCGATAGAGGAGGGGAAAAACACATGAAGCAGCAATGATTAACAGTTCTGATTAACAGTTCACAGGGTCCCCACGGCAGAACCATAGCAATAAAAAAAACAAAAAAATTTTATGGCCCTTAAAAAGAGAGAAAAAACACAAAACAAATTGAATTAACTGCCAGTGCGAACCAAAAACCTGAACCAGCACAGGGTGCCGTGGGGAATCCCAAGTAAGTCAAGTCAAGTCAACCCTGAGCTCTTCAGATCACAGGAGCATGTCCTTGGGAAAAAGTTTTGATACCCTCAGGGACCCAGGGCAGCAGCGTCCGTGGAAGGATCCCTGGATTGTCTCCTGTGGCGTCGTCTGCGGTTCTGACTTCTAGCGGGCAGCCACGGTTGCGGTGTCGGCAATCTAAAAGCTGCAAAGTCCGAAGGGTTCCTCCAGTCCGGGAAGTCTACCTGTTCCAGCTCCAAAGCAGCCAAAAAATGTGGGAGGTCATCTTTAGTGCGGAGAGTCACGGTCTTACCGTCCCTGGTAACTTGTAGGGCAAAGGGAAACCCCCAGCGGTATGGCAGTCCAGCCTCTTGAATAGCCAGCAGGAGGGGGCGCAAGGCCCTGCGTTGCATAAGAGTGCGCCTTGAAATGTCCTGGTAAAAAGCCAGGTGTGCACCATCAAAATCAAAATAGGGTTTCCCTCTCATTTTCTGCATTATACGATCTTTCAGCGTATACTTATGTAGCTTACAGATAATGTCTCTGGGATTATTCACATCTTGAGAGGGGGGTTTCAAGGCCCTATGTGCACGGTCAATTTCCACAGTAGCCGTAGCAGGTAAGCCTAGGATCTCCTTAAAAACACCTTCCAGGGTAGGAACAATGTCTCTAGCTCCCGTGGCCTCAGGTAGGCCCCGAATCCTAATGTTAGCTCTGCGACTGCGGTTCTCGGCGTCGTCTAACTGGCAAAGCAGGGCCTCAATCTGACGGCCTTGTGCATCACATTGGTCCTGCAGCATAGTTATGGCAGGGAGAGCCTCCTCAAATCTCTGCTCCAGGGACTCCATCCTACCCCCCAGGTGTGCTGTGTCTGCCTTAAGCTGTGCAATGTCCTCCTTAAACGCCTTCTCCACTCTATCTGCAAAGTGCTCCAGGTCAGCTTTGGTGGGGAGGGACATAATATGGCGCCTGATATCCGCATCAGCCAGGGGGTCCGGTTCGTCAGGGGCTTCTGGCAGCAACCCGGGGGACCGTGGGGAGGTCGGGGGGGCCGAATCACTCACCGACTGCGGGGAAGGTATCGGCGAGGCATCCCTCCGGTGCGACTTTGTGGCCGTGGATGGCGCGGCCTTGCCAGCTTTCAGGGCCTTGCCGGCCGGCGCCATTTTGGAGGCCTCCCGGCCCTTCTCCTCCTGCCCCGGGAAGAAGTTGTCCAGCTGTGCTTGCCGCGAGCGATCCACCCGTGAGTGCTGGGATGACGCCCGGCTCTTGTGGGACATCTCTGTGTGAGGATGGGGACAGATTCACCCTCCGTGCGCTGTTATCATGCGGCGGTGAGACGGAGCTGAGGAGACACACGTCTTCACTCCTCCATGGTCAGGCCACGCCCCGTGTGCTGTGTTAATCATGTTCTTCGTTGTCTCGGAAGGTGACAATATGCTGAGTTAGCTGATTGTAACTTACACTTGAATAATGTGGTCAGCGGCCTGGGAACTGACCATTCAATACTCACAGTTTGTGTAGTCCTGTATAAGAATCTTTAGATATCACGTTGTATTCAGTGATCAGGAAGCAAAAGATTGTCGCGGGCTTTACCGGAGGGTTAGCATAGTTCCGTCTGTTTGGACCAGGGCCGGATATAAACGACGAAGATCTAGGTGAATTACTGGGAACTTCCGCTCATCCAATGTCACCTATCATGTCGCTAATTCAAATTTGCGTTCCTTGCAATGCGGTGTTCGCCCTCTTGTGGTATTTGGGGTCGGTTGCTATGGATTTAGACCCAGAGATCTACCGGCATTTATCATCATTTAAAGCCCTGCACAGCGTAGGTATGCTGGCCGTCAACTTTGTAATAACTGTTCCCTGAGAACGTAGGGAGTAGAAAAAGAAAAACGTGACCAAAGGTTCAAAAGAGAACTAATAACTTGTTAGTCAGGATGTAAGAAACGAAGCCTGACTGTTTAAAGTGAGCGTCATCCAGTAAGGAGCGTCAATATACCCACTAATGAATTACAGTCTAGGGTTGCTGGCATACGGAGAGTTGTGATTGATTCTATTCGCATTACCTCTGTTTCTCCCGAGATGGTAAGGGGATTTTGCAGGTGAAGGGCCTGCCATAGATGGCATGTTGTTGACTGGGGGAGGTAGTCTATATTCAGCATACCAATCAGGGAGATCAACAGGAGCTATCTGTAGATTTTCACAAAAAGCGAGCAAATCCTCAGGTACCCTAAGCATGTGTTGCTTGCCATTGTATGCAGCTTGCAGAGCAAATGGAAACTTCCACCTATATGTGATCCCCTTCTCCTTGAGTACTTCCAGCAACGGTCTCAAAGCTCTTCTATTCCGCAGGGTTATAGGTGAGAGGTCCTGAAATAGCTGTACATTGACGCCATTAAAGGTTATTTGCTCGTTTGCTCTGGCCTTCAGTAATATTTCCTCTTTCAGAGGGAAATTAGGCAGGCAGCATATGATGTCTCTCGGCGGGTTGTTGTCAGGAGCCTTGGGTCTAAGAGCTCTATGCGCTCTGTCGAACTCTATGGGGGAGTCGTCAGGTCTTTCTATGAGTCTGTTGAAGATGGAGGACAGAGCTGGTTTAATTTGTTCTGGAGCAATGGATTCAGGTATTCCCCTCACTCTAATATTATGTCTCCTTCCTCTGTTGTCAAGATCTTCGATCTGTCTATTCATTTCAACCATCTGTTGGGAGTGAGTAGCTGTAATGTCATCTAATCTCACTAGTGCTCTATCTCTCCTCTTCCCAGCCCTGTCATTAACCGCCATTTGTTCAGACAATCTGAGTAGTTCAGACTTGATGTCTGTGATAGCTGCTGAAAAAGAGTTCTTAATATCAGCAGCGATTTCTGTCATCGTTGCATAAGTCAGAGGGGGGTCACTGGTGCTGATACCTCTAGAGGAATCCTCCGAAGCTGGTATGGACAGCTCGTCGTCCTCCCTGTCGTCTCTGTCGTCTCTCCCCGCAGATCTGTGTGCCGGCTCCATCTTGGGACTGCAGCTCCCGTCGTTGTTGTACTGGTATTTGCTGAGGTTCGCCGGTGATTGCTTGCTTTTTGGAGTGCCCGATGAGCGTAGGGGACGTATGTGTGCCCCTTTCTTCATGTGGTTTGGCATAATCGCCCCTTTTAGTGGTCCGTTTTCCGTCCGAATCCCCTGTGTCCTCGGAGCTCCTTTACTCAGCGTCCATCCACGCTGCTCACCAAGCCACGCCCCTCACCAAGCCACGCCCCGTGGATTTATACTTCAGTTATTGAATGGAGTCAATAGCACAAACCAAATATAACATAATGACATACAGAAGCAGTATATAAAAGACATTCAATGAAATAACATAGCAGGTTGCGCACAATATCTTTGGTCAGAGCAATCTTAAGGAGAGGATCAACAATAAGTAATATCAAAAAGTACAGGTCTTAGGTTTTAACCCAGGGTAGCCATGTTTGCCATCCTTTCTCAAATTTGTCTAATTTGCCAGAAAGTATTGATAAAGATTTTTCTTACTCTTAAGTGAGGTTGATAGACACAAACACTTCCGATAAGTTGGGAGCCTTGTCCGATTTCCAATATCTAGTATAGCAGCATGGTACCCTGCCAGGGTCCAGGTCTAGTGAACAGCCAGTACACTAATTGATAAGCTGTGTTCTGGGCTTTAAGTAATGACCAGACCAAGGCTCTAGGCTCCCAGTTGGAGACGACACCACCCTGAAGACAGAAGGTCTGGGCATTGGAATCAGGAGGGCTTCACCAAGGAGAGAGAGGTGGGAACCAGTGCAGCATGAGGCTACTTGCTGTACGCACAGAGGTGTTGAGCGTTTGGTCTGTGGGTGACAGACCAAGGCCCTAAAGCATAAGGCCTGAGCAGGATAGCTGCATTTTTTAAGCCAGGAGGGTTGATAATTTTTTTCAGTAGCAGAAATGCTGAATACAGCTGCGAGGGAATCTATTGTTTGTTTTGAACCTTCTTTTAACCACTTGCCGACCAGCGCACGCCGATGTACATCGGCAGAATGGCACGGGCAGGCAAATGGGCGTACCTGTACGTCCCTTTAAATTTGCCACCCTGCCATCGGGAGCGCGCCGCCGCCGGCGCGCTCCTGCACTGGTCGGGACCCCCGTGAGTCCGGTCGCGGGACCCGCGGACTCGATCGCCGCGGGCATACCCACAATCGTCTCACGGAGCGGCCGAATGAAGAAATGCCGTTGTAAACAGCATTTCTCCATTCTGCCTAGCAACTAGTGACGCTGATCTCTGCTCCATGTGATTGGAGCAGAGATCAGTGTTCACTAAATTAAAGCCCAACCCCCCCACAGTTAGTAACACACCCCTAGGAACACTTAACCCCTACACTGCCACCCACTGGTTAACCCTTTCACTGCCAGTGTCATTTACACAGGAATCACTGCATTTATATAGCAGTGATTACTGTATAAATGACAATGGTCCCAAAAATGTGTCAAAAATGTCTGATGTGTCCGCCACAATGTCGCAGTCACAATAAAGATTGCTGATCGCCGCCATTACTAGTAAAAAAAAAAATAATAAAAAATTATTAATAAAAATGCCATACAACTATCCCTATTTTGTAAACTCTATAACTTTTGCGCAAAGCAATTAATAATCGCTTATTGTGATTTTTTTTACCAAAAATATGTAGAAGAATACGTATCAGCCTAAACTGAGGGAAAAAAATGTTTTTTTATATATTTTTGGGGGATATTTATTATAACAAAAAGTAAAAAATAATGCGTTTTTTCAAAATTGTCGCTCTATTTTTGTTTATAGCGCAAAAAATAAAAACCGCAGAGGTGATCAAATACCCCCAAAAGGAAAAAAAGGACGTCAATTTTGTTTGGGAGCCACGTCGCATGACCGCGCAATTGTCAGTTAAAGCGACGCAGTGCCGAATCGCAAAAAGTGGTCTGGTCTTTGACCAGCAAAATGGTCCGGTCTGTAAGTGGTTAAATAAAAGTGGGCAAAACCAGCCCTGAAATGGAGGAAAGCAGCTGGTGGTGTCCTTAAAGCTCAACACTTGGAGTGAACCCCTGACACTACTAATAATCATTCTAAATGCCAGTAGTATGTGGGCAACTACTAATCGGAATGGGGGTGGGAATTCCCAATCGCTAGGTTTAGTAGGCCCATAAAGTATGATAAACAAATGCTTTATTTTCATTTCCGTTGCGACAACAGTTCGATATAGATAGGAGATTCGACATGACGCTGACAATAGCATTCTGTGTCCATTAAACCTGTTGGCGAATGTGTCTAACCTTAGCTCTATTAGCCCTAATATTCTACATAGAGAGAAAAGATTTGACATAGAGAGAAAAGATTCAACATTATAGAGACAATAGCAAAAAAAGTCGAATGTGCCTAAGGCCGCGTACACACGGGCGGATTGTCTGCCCAACTTAGTCCGCTGAACCGTGTTTCAGCGGACAATCCGCTCGTGTGTGGGCTTCAGTGGACTTTTTCAGCGGACAGTCTGACGGACTTTGTCTTTCGGAATTTCCGTAATTTTGTCCGCTGAAACTTGGTTTTGTCCGTCCAAACTTGGTTTCAGCGGACAGTCCGCTCGTGTGTAGGCAAGTTGGACGGACTAAGTATGGCGCATGCTCAGAAAGGATTTACACGGCCGAAGGTTGCATTGCAGTGTATTGGACGTCGTTTTTCTAGTCCCGTCGTACGTGCTGTACACGTCATCGCACAAGTTTTCAGCGGACTGTCTGTTCATCGTGTGTGGTCAAGTCCGTTCATTCAAAATTTGGACGGACTGTCTGTCGAATTGTCTGACGAACTTAGTTGGGCAGACAATCCGCCCGTGTGTACGCGGCCTAACAACTCAATTAGTCCAAGATTATTCAACATAGAGAGAAAAGATACAACATGAAGATTCAACAAAGCAGTAGCAGCGAGCAGACATTTATGGTCAAATGCACCGCCCATAGGCTATAGAAGAATTCTAATGTTGGTTGACTAGTAATAATAATTAATAAATATAATTATTACTAGTGTCATACAGCATTAGAAATCTACTATAGCTTGTAGGCGGAACATTTGACTGGAAATGTATGATTGCGGCGTCGTACAGTTTAGCTGCTCCGTCGAATCTTCTTAGAACATTCGACAGACACCATAAGCCTTCAATGACAGATTCAACCTTAATTATTTTGGATTTTCGGACAAATGCATTTTTTAACGAAACAAAATAAATAAAAATGAATTTCCAAAACAAAATATTTCAGTGTGCACATGTCTAGTAATTAATAAGGCACTGAAACTGATCAAATCACCTGTGCAAAATGATGGAAGGTCTGAAAACATGACCTGTTGGGGCGGCTTGAGGACTGGAGTTGAGAAAAACTGCTCCAAGGCCAAGTAAGGAGGATTCATAATAGCTATATATTAGAGATGGAATTCTTATTACTGGAATAGGGTTAATCTTCAGAAATGTGATTATGTGGATATATGAATATAACTCCAAAATGGGAATACCGTACAGGGAGTTCAATTCAGACAATGACCTGGGCACACCATTGTCTAGAATGTCATTGACCTAGTGAATGTTTCTTCCACTTCTCTTTTGTACAGACAGGTAAAGAATACAGATTACTAGTGCTGTAAGGGCCATACATAGTTATAGAGCTTTAGAGGGGTCCCGTGTGTAAAGCCCTCCACTGCTCTGACAGAAGCTTGGACTGGGATTGATAACTTAATAAATTGGAGTGGATTCCAACAGTCAGCCATATATAAAGTTGAGAGCCTGAATATCTTCACTATAGCTGCTCCAGCTTGGGCCCAATGAGTGTCAAGGAAAGAGGTAAATCAGTGTTTTATATGTGAGTTACCAGGTAATAATCTCTTAACTCTATCATGCCAAAGCCCCCAATTTTTGTTGTGCTTAATCAGGAGTAAGGATGAGCCAGAACCTGCGAACAGACCTAAACTTCGTGTGAACTTTAGAACCCTATTAAAGTCTATGGGACTCGAACGTTCAAAATCTAAAGTGCTAATTTTAAAGGTTAATATGCAAGTTACTGTCCTAAAAAGTGTTTGGGGACCTGGGTCCTGCCCCAGGGGACAGGGATCAATGCAAAAAAAAGTTTTAAAAACGGACGTTTTTTTGGGAGCAGTGATTTTAATAATGATTAAAGCGAAACAATAAAAATGTAATATTCCTTTAAATTTCGTACCTGTGGGGTGTCTATAGTATGCCTGTGAAGGGGTGCATGTTTCCCGTGCTTAGAACTGTCCCTGCACAAAGTGTCATTTTGCAAGGAAAACAAGTCTTTTAAAATCACTTTGAATTGTCGGCTCCCGTAATACAGAGAACACTCAATGAGTGTTCCAAACCAACATATTGGGTGTATCAAAAACGTTATTTAAGTTAATTTTTGGGTAACTTGGTGTTTTTGTGTAAACAGGCATGTATCAAAGCGTAACATACAGAACACAGGAACTTACAAAGTTCAATTTGAAAAGTGAAGACAATATCAGACATGAGTATGTACAAACTGGGCTGATATTGCCTTCATCACATGGGGTGTCACCCCTGGAAAAGTCAAAATTGGAAGATGCACAGAGTGTGTCAACATGTGCTATCTCCCATCATGGGGGATCAATCTACATTGAAGTTGAAGTCACGTGTGACGTAACGCGTAGGATCCGAGGCTATTCAGAGAACAGAACGGAACAAACGCTCAGGCAGTGACACGAGCTCGGCGCTCGTTTTTTAATAGTACTGCAACCCCCTGAAAAAATGTGAGTGCTTTTCCTTATGTTAAATTAAAGTATTGATCTTGATTTTAAAATACTACACTATGGTGGACCTCCTTTATATCTTTTTAATGCACACTGAGAACTACACCATTTGAAGCACCCAGTGGAAAGAGAGGAAAACAAGGATTACCCTTACCCCCTTCCCCTACCTCCCCTGTCTGCACTTAAGAGTGAGAACGGACATCCAGGAAAAGGACCAAGTTGAAGGGAACCTTACCCCCCTCCTTTATCTGCTATATGCTGTCTGCCTTACAGCAGTAAGGTAACCATTCAATTTTACCACGGGTGTCAGTGACGCTGAAGATTTTCTTGTGTATTTGCACTTAAAGGCACAGTGTCACCTATAAGTTAAAGACAGCGATACACAGCGTTTCAGCGCAACACTTTGCACGCCTACACCTATATTGCACATTGGACTATTTTTTAAAAAAATAATAAAAAAAAGTCCATACCGCACTGGCTATTTGTTTAGCTAGAAGATCTGAAACCACTATTTTTTGTTAGTTTAAATTTATTGTCAATTTTATTTCATATATTTTTCTATACCAGTCACTATATGAATCATTCACGTATATATTTTGCACAGTGATATAATCACCTACAGTTGCACCTTTTAATGTGGATTTTTTTTTTTTTTATATCACCCAATAATTGTTTTATTTATTTTTCGCACAAGTGGCATAATTAATTTAGGTTTTTATATATATTTATTTATGAATGAAATTTGTCTTGCACTTTATCTATCATTGCGATATGTAGCCAATTGCACTATTTTGTTATAATTGTATCCAACATACCAAATAGGAGCGCAACACCACCCCCTCTCCCTTTTATAGTGTACACAATTTGGACGTGAGTTTGGTCCATACGGTGTATGCAGCACCTGTTTTTTTGTTACTCACAAATCCATTTTAGCGCAGGAGTACTCACTTTTACGGATCAATGTACATGTTTTGGGGCTGCAACTCCTTCAACTCAGCAACTTTCCACAAAACATGTACATTGATCCCCCATGATGGGAGATAGCGCATGTTGACACACTCTGTGCATCTTCCAAATTTGGCTTTTTGTAAAAGACAAAAGTTGTTGTGTAAAAACAAAAAAATAAAACCCTAGCTAGTTTGTGGTGTTTCACACTCTCCCCAAATCATCAGTGATGTTCTTCATTTTATTTTACATCATTGATGTTTTGCTGTATATTTTCTAAATCCCGATTGCACCCCATTATCTCCCCAATCAGTATCTGGGCACTTTCACTGGTAAAATGTGATTCTTCTTCCACATCACCTACAAAAAAAAGCAAAGTGTGGTACAATTGTGTTTTTTGGCCGAGTTCCAAGGTGAGAACATTATTGTGGACACTTTGTTAAGCTGGAATACTTACCTGCAGAACGATGTTTCTTACGAACGAATGAAACCATGAACTTGAAAGTGGCCATTTTAAAATGCACAACATGAAATCAAAGCACATGGAGCATGTATGCAAGCAAGAATAATCATATGAACACACGACAACTACTTACTTTTTTGAAGAACACGCTTGATCCTTCTGTACTGATCGTGCTCCCTCAGTTTCAGGTCTGACCAGCGTTTTCTCAGTTAATCCTTGGATCGGCGTACCCCAAAACTCTTCAGAAGACTCTTCACAACATTAGTCATGATCTTGGCCTTTCTGATATTTGGGTTTAGGTAAGGTCCATACTTCCCATCATAGTCGGTCCTCTTCAATATGTCGACCATCTCCAACATCTCTCCAAAAGACATATTTGAGGCCTTAAATCTTCTTGAGTTTGTGAAGCCGGTGGTCCCCAGGGCAGATATCCACTATTTAAAAGTGAAAATCGGTGGCCTGAGGAGCACATATCTGAAGGAGAGGAAGAAGGTGCTGAAGTCCATGCAATCTGGAGCTGCAGCAGATGAGGTTTATGTCCCCAGGCTGTGGTATTATAACAGGATGCATTTTCTGTCAGACAAGGCTGAGGTCAGAGAATCACTCTCTACCCTTCCTTCCACACGTCCTATGCTACATTCCACACCCGCTGAGTCTTCTGACACCCAACCTGGGCCTTCCACTCAGGAAGAACTGGGGGAGCCCAGCTTGAGCCAGGTATAGTATTGTTGTACATATTTTGGGAGTAAAAATGAATGATGTTAACTTGATTTTTGCTCACTAATTCCTGATTTTAGAAAGTGTTTCACATATCAAGAATGAAAAATGCTGGGCTCAGAATGATAGTCTTTTCTATTTGTTAACAGTTTGCAACTGTCTCGATGGGAAAATTGTGTGTGTGTTTGATGAACCAAAAACTAAAACTATGTCCCTTTTTCATACACAGGAAGACATCAGCCAGGAGGAGGGTGTGAAATGCAGCAGCCAGGAGGAGGCAGGGCTAAGCGGCAGCCAGGCGGTGGGTGGGCGGAGGAGCCTGACAGAATGCCTGGTCCCTCCCCTCCGCCTTCCACGCAAAAGGGTGAGAAAGGGGGGGGGGATGTGGAGGAGTCAGCTCTGAGGCTGATCGGGGAGGCTTCAGCGGCCCTCCAAGCCACCCCCACCTATCAAGAGGCCTTTGCCGCCTTGGCTGCGTGCAAACTGGAGAAAATGGAGGAGGGGCAAAAGCTCTTGTGTGAGGAGATAATTATACACACCCTCGACAAGGGTCTGTTGGGCCAAATCCCACAAGCAACACACTTGTGTGATTTGGCCCATGCCCCTCCTCCTCCTTCTGCCACAGCTCCAGCACCACAGCCACAGCCTGGAAGGAAGCGTGGAAGGAAGACCAGAGTGTGATTACCTGGGTTCAGTCTGGTCTGACAGAAGATGCAGCCTCTTGTAGTACCACAGCCTGGGAACATAGATGTCATCTGCTGCTGTTCCGGGTTTCTTGGACTTCAGGACCAGACTTCTCTCCCTCAGATATGTACTCCTCAGGCCACAAATTTTTGCATTTAAATATTTGATGTGTGCCCTGGGGGCCAAAGGCTTTGTTAATCTCCCCAGTTTCTCCATTGCTGCCTCAATCTTTATTTGTTACTGACACCTAAATAAAGGTTTTTTTTGTTTGAAGAAATACTTGCGTATGTGTTTTACTTCCAAAAGGACAGTTTATTTGTGAGCAGGCAGGTACATTTCAAAAATACAAAGTGAAATGAATAACAAGGGGCACCAACACTAAACAACCTCCTGTAGATTAAAAAAGAAAAAAAGACTTCCGGTTCCGGCGCCGCATGGAGTAGCTGTCCCTTGTCACAGCTCCCGCACACCAGCCTCCAAAATCGGCTTTAAAAGCGGCGATTTCGCCCGAAAACCGGCAGGCAGACTTCCCAACCACACCGGCTCCGTAATGGACCGGTTTGTTGAGAAATCTGGGCCGCGCTCGTATGCGGCCGCCACCTTGCGGCAGGCCTCGCCGCAAATCGAGGCCCCGGCTTCGGCCTACTCAGCTCCGGCCTGCGCGGCCCCACCGGAGGAGACAGCGCAGCGTATGGAGGTAGGCGATCCCCCAGCAGGCCAGACAGCCTCAAAGGACACTCCATCCACACAGTCTCCTGCCCATCCATGCCTAGCTGGCCACACTGCACCTCTCCTCATGCAGCACCCCATGCAGCCTCCTCCCTTACAGGACTGTAACACTGAACTACTGGCACAAGCTGTGGCTGCTCTCCTCTCCCCTGATAGCTGCCTCAGTGGAAAAAGCCATCAGTACAGGCATGCAAAAATTTCAAGCCCAACTAGGGGAACACACTTCTAGATTAAATGAGGCTGAAAATCGCATCTCTAACTTCGAGGAAGAACTTTATCAGACACAGTCTCTGGAGCAAGCCCAGGATAGAACCAACAAATATATCCTGGAAAAGCTTGATGACCTCGAAAATAGGTCCAGGAGAAGCAACCTGCATTTTGTTGGCATTCCAGAATCGCTGCCCCAATCTACTTTATCGGACTTCTGTTCCCGCCGCATACCTGAAGCTCTGGGCCTCGGGGGGCCCTTCACAGTGGAACGAGCACACCGTGTGGGAGCATACAATGCCGAACGCAAATCCCCATGCCCGATCATAGCTAAATACCTCAATTACTCTGATAAGACATCCATTTTACAGCAGTATCGTCAATCCAGATCTCTTCAGCTTGACGGGACCAAAATCCTGATCTTTGCCGACTACTCGGTGGATGTCTCCAAGAAACGGAAAGCTTTCCAACATATCTGCACGGAACTCCACCAACGACAAATGAAATTCACACTGGCCTTCCCGGCAATTTTGCGGATCAAAACACCTAATGGCGAGCAACTCTCGTTCCATGATCCTGATGAGGTGACACGCTTCTTAAAATCGTTACGCTCGGGCCCACATCTCAGCCCCACACCTAAGGCAGCTCCAGTAAACGGAGCCTTGGACCAAAGAAGCCCACGGAAAGACTCTCCCAAACGCTTCAGGGCTGCGGGCCCGGCTCAGCTTTCCCAAACCTCAAGGTGAGGGGTCTCCTACCCTACAGATCTTTCTCTCATCCCTCCCAGCCCTCAGGCTCCACGCCAACCCTTCTCATGCCTGGATGAAGTGACCCGTTTTGAACAGTTCCCCTCCTGGGCCGTTCACACTTCTCAGGTAGTATTGGGGCACAGCAAGGGCTCATTGAGCCACCCTGTTTGATTTTTTGTTCCTCTACACGAGCTATACTGCTCCTAGGCTTGGATGACTATTTTTCATGTTCTCTTGGTTCAATTGTTTTATTTTTTATGTTCCTTTTCTCTTTTGCATAACCGCTCTCATTTGTTATTGCTTGAATTGTTGACCTCGAATTTATAACTCCTTTTCCCCTGGGGTCTCATGTGTGCAGATCATCATGCGCAACCATGACTTGTCCTGGACTGATGGCTCCCCCGTACTCCCCTTCTGTAGGGCGGTAATGCCTGCATGTATCATGGGGCTTGGTTATGGGAGCTGATCTACACAGTGACCCCCATGCGGAAAAAAGTGAAGTTGATGATTGTTTATGTCCCCTCCCTTTGTGCCCAAACCTGGTATCCACACCCTCCCCCCTCCTTTTTATTTCACCCCCTCTGCCTCCTCGATATGCCTACTTATACGCAGTCCCCACTCCCTGTGATCGCTCGGCAGGGCACATCAGCCCTCCACAACCTACCCTCCTCTTTTTTGCAGCTCTTCAGGCTGGTCAAACTAAAGATTCCACTACAAGCTTGTTATGTCCCCTTTGACGCTCCATTATGCTTCAGATAGTATCTTGGAATGTGAAAGGGCTCCGTTCCCCCTCAAAAAGATTGAAGGTACTGAGGCACCTTAAAAGGCTTAAAACTGATATAGCGCTGCTTCAGGAAACCCATCTCTCCTCAGCCGACTACGTCCGGATGAAGAAGCTATGGGTGGGTGATGTAGCTGGCTCTGAAGCCGTTGGCCGTAAGGCGGGAGTACTTATCCTCATCAACAAGACTCTTCCCTGTAAGATCTTATCTACAGACGCAGATCAACAGGGCAGACTCCTCTCCCTTCGGGTCCGCATAGGATCGAAGGAGCTCATTATATCTAATGTTTACGCCCCGAACAACCCTACTAAAGAATTTTTTAGCACGTTAACTAACTGGCTCCTGCGTTCCCCTCACCTTCCACAAATAGTGGGAGGTGATTTCAACTCTGTTGTTCACCCGGTTGACGATCGGTCCTCATATCCGCATTCAGCCTCACCCCCAGCCACCAATAACCCCTCGAGCCTTGCAGCGACGATGAATTCCCTTCACCTCCATGACATATGGCGACTGCACCACCCGACTGACCGTGAGTTTTCCTTTTACTCTCACCCGCATAATGTCTTTACTAGAATCGACTACATCTTCTGCACTGACGACCTGATACCCCTGCTCCCAGGAGCGGACATACATGACATAGCTATCTCAGACCACGCGCCCATTTCAGCGACCCTAGAGACCCCGGACGTGCACCCCAACCCCAAATTATGGCGCTTTCCATCCTACCTTCTGCACAATTCAGACTTTAAAACATACATGGAGAAGGAGTGGGCAATTTATGCACATACAAATGCGCTACACACCGATAGCCCCAACTTGTTTTGGGATGCTGGTAAAGCTTTTCTCCGTGGACGCATTATTTCTTATGCGTCTTCGTTCAAAAAGCATGCCCTTCACAACTACAAAACCTCCAGCTCCAGACTGCACCAGGCCCAACTGGCACTCTACGCCATTGACTCTCCCGAAAACCGGGCGGCTTGGCACTCAGCCAAACAGTCTTTTGACGCATGGGCTAACACCCTCGAAATCACCAAAAAAACCTACCTCGACGCTACCCTTCATAAATTTGGCAACAAAGCTGGCAAACTTCTTGCCAGACTTTGCAAAGGCCCTTACCGCCCGACGGTCATTCCGTCCATTCGCGACTCGGACGGTCGTGTTGCTACCTCCCAAAAAGGCATAAACGCAGCAATGCTGCGCTACTACTCTACCCTCTATGCAGCTGACCCTATTGACCAACGCACAGCGCGAGACTTCCTTGATAAGGTTAACCTAACTTGCATATCCTCCGATCAACTCAATGAGCTAAATGCCCCCATCTCCCCTTCTGAAATTTCTTCCACAATTCGGTCTTTAGCCTCCTCCAAAGCCCCCGGCCCTGATGGCCTAACAGGCGAATTTTATAAATCTCTTGAATCCCTGCTAACCCCGACTCTTGCCAAGCGATTATTAAACTACTAGAGAAAAAAGGGAAAGACCCGCAAGAACCAGGGTCGTATAGACCCATTTCGCTCCTAAATCTTGATGTCAAGATCCTTTCTAAAATAGTAGCTAACCGCCTGGCCGATATCATCCCCTTCCTGATACAGTCCGCCCAATCAGGCTTTGTCAAGGGTAGAACAGCGACTATAAATATCAGGAAGGTGATGATCGCATTGGAACACGCTAGATGCAACCCTAACAGTGATCTAGCCATTATTACCCTAGATGCCGAAAAGGCTTTTGACAATGTTAATTTTGGATGGCTATCCATGGTCTTGGGCGAGATGGGCTTCTCTGGCCCTTTTCTTCACTTAATTAGCTCTATGTATACATCCCCCACAGCTAGGCTTGTTGCCGCAGGCCTCTTATCTGACGAATTCCGCTTGTATAAAGGTACCAGACAGGGCTGCCTCCTATCACCTCTCCTTTTTAACATTGCTATCGAACCACTTTCTAGGTACTTATCAACTGTAGCCCCCTTGCATGGGATCAGAATAGGGTCACAGGAACTAAGAACGTCTCTCTTTGCTGACGATGTTCTTATCTTCTCTGCCGACCCGTCCACTGACATGCCCACGATCAAAGAGGTTTTTGACCAATTCCGACAATGCTCGGGCTTGCCCATAAATTATTCTAAAAGCGAAATACTCCCCTTAGGCTCCCACCCACATCCGCTATGGGCACAACGCTCCATTTTTACAATAGCGAAAACGCATATTACATACCTGGGAATCAAGATAGGGAGACTACCCTCTTCTCTATACCACCTGAACTACCCTCCCCTTTTTGACAAAATTAAACGTGAATGTGAAAACTGGATGGATCTGCCACTATCGCTTCTGGGAAGGTGCCATCTATTTAAAATGGTCAGTTTCGCACGCTTATTGTATCCCCTTCAGACGATACCACTACTTCTCCGGCACAAGGACGTCAAACTCCTAAACACCACAATCTCTAATTTCATATGGCGGGGCAAGAGACCACGCATAGCATTTACCAAACTCCACCTTCCCAGAACCGAGGGGGGCATCAGTCTCCCCAACCTCAGAACGTACAACCTAGCCTGTTTGTTAAGGGTAGGCATTGACTGGATAACCCAGAAATCCCGTTGCTCGAATTACCAACTGGAGTCCGAAATGACACGTCCCCATTCCCTGTCTGCCCTTCTCCACTGTCAGTGGAAAACTCTCGACACGTCCTATCAACACAATCTTCTCCTGAGAGACACAGCTATCGCCTGGAGGGAAGTCAGAAAAGGTCTCAAGCTATCTCCGTTCATGTCAAGACACCTCCCGATTCAGGGTCATCCAAACTTTACCCCGGGTCTGGAACACCATCCTTACGCAACATGGCGACAGAAAGGCCTTATTAACTTCTCATCCATGTGTGACTTGGACTCTGGTCGTGCATTATCTTTCCGGACCTTAGCCCAAAAGTATTCCTTGCCGGATTCCTCTGCTTTCCACTATGGCCAGTGCCTCAGCTTTCTTCAGAAATCATGCAGGGCGGAGCACTCGAGGTTCAAATCTTCTCTCATCGACACGCTTCTACGACAAGATTCCTACAAAATCTCTGAAATCTACAAACCTCTACTTCTCAAAACAACACCCTCTCTGCATTCATCCTCGGTATCTAATTGGGCGAAAGACTTTCCGGATGATGACATAGTCGAAAAGATTCTGTATGGCCTCAACCCAGTATACCGTCTCATCCCGAACGAATCTTGGAGGGAAACTCAACTTAAAATCTCACACAGAGCGCATATACCGTTCCTCCCATCGGGGATACCTCATACTTCTCAAGCTTCACTGTGCCCTCTTTGCCAACAATCAAAACCTACTCTTGCCCACCGCTACTGGTCTTGTTTGGCCATCTCCTCGTTCTGGGATCGCATATTGGCCTTCATCTTTGAAGTCACACTACTGAAGCTTCCCAAAGATCCGCTACTCCTCATCTTCGGATACTGGGATCCTAAACTACTCCCATGGTCGGCCGCCTCCTCACCCCCAGGCAAGGAATGGGCCCTGATTTGCCTGTTGCTTGCCAGGAGAGCCATTCTGGCTCACTGGACTGCCACTACCACCCCTTCAGTTTCTCAAGTCAACAGAGACCTCAGGCACCTTCTTCTCCGGGACAAACTTGACACAAACCTACTCCAACCTAAAGCCACACAACGTTTCCATAGTAGATGGAACCTGTACATCGCCTCCAAACTCACTCCACAGGAACGGACCCTCCTCAAAGACCATTCTTTCACTCGCACTGACCCCCTGCTACCAGCGAACTTTACTACAGTGTGAACCTTTACTACCCAGTGTACAACACAGTATATCTTCTATTTTTTCAACGCCGCACCCCCCCACCATCGGTTGGGATCCCACCCTCCTCAGGTGCGGACTGCTATACTATACCTCCCCCTCCCCCCCTTTTTCTTCCCCCCCCCCTCTTTCCTTCTAGCATTCTGTTATTTTTTTTTTTATGCATATTCCATGTAGGACCTTGGCTCCCTTGAAGGATTCCATGGTGCCATGCCATGGCGTCCGCAGATCCCTCCAGTTGAGGTCATCCCCTTCTCCTTCTTGTGAGGGAGAATGGTTTGGCCTCCATTTCCTGCAAGGAGTAATATGTTTATGTTTTCAATGAATTTAATTGTTGATGTGACTAGTTTCTCGAGATTCAGACAGCTCCTTTAAAAATGCCTTTATTCATCTTACGGTATTTTCTTTGTCTTGTACCTTCTTTTCAATAAAATTTATTTGAAAAAAAAAAAAAAAAGAAAAAGAAAAAGAAAATACAAAAAAGATAATAATGTTGTTGTGGTAAGTTGACATACAAAACACACCCCAAAAAATGCAAAGATGAGCAAACTGTCAAAAAAGGAGATGCTTATGAAAAAAAACAAACACAAAATTCCCCCCCCCAAAAAAAAAAAAATGTGTAGATGTGACAATTTAAAATATTGTATTGCTGAAATGAATAAAAAAGACTGAAGAAATACATTCGGGAGAAGTGTGTGTGACTATGAGCATCAAAAGAACTTCATTCTTGCAGCATTGTAAAGAACAAGAGAATGCGCTTCATGAAAGAATTTTTAACATTGCAGCGTGCCGAATGTGCTATATCGATTATGAGCAGTAGTTTTACCTGAGCGAGCACTTCCGTGTCTGAATTTGATTGTGAGCATGCATGGCACCTTGTCCGTCGGAGTAGGCTACACATGATCGGAGTATGTCCGGTCGGAGCATTTTGTCGGAAAATTTTACCGGCAAGTTGGAAAAGTTGGTCCGTCGGATATTCAGACGGAAACAGTCCGATGCAGACCACACACAGTCGGAATATTCAACAAAACGGTCCGATAGGAAACCGTGTGTACAAGGGCTAATACATACGTACATTGTAAGTAAGTAGGTAACACATACATTGCTTTTTAGAGGGACAAACTAGGCTTTCTTTTGTCAATATTGTCTTGTAAAAGCTATTTTATTTTCAATGTAATATATAGAAAAAAAGATGTAAAAAAAAATGTTTATTTTCTATTTTGACTATTGTTAGTTTTTTAACCCCTTCTTCCTGGAAGCCTTGTTATGCTGGTGTAAATGATAGAAGGACAAGGCATGTGATCACAGCAATTGGCTGCCAGAGCAGTCACATGGTCAGAAACCTGTTTGATTGTAACGTGGACTAGGAGTTGTTGGTGATTTTGTTATTGACATGCACTCTGCACAGACTCTCGGAGCTCCGTTAATGAATAAGTGGACAGCAAGAGGTTAAAAAAGTAGTTTTACTTTAAACATAAAATGTACAACTTATTCTATGATTTGTCCATTTTAACCACTTGAGACCCGCGCTATAGCCGAATGACGGCTACAGCGCGGATCTCCTTTTCCGGGACTACGTCTATTGACGTAGTCCCGTGCACGAGCGGCCTGCGCGCCCCCTGAGGGGCGCGCGCGGCGCGCTCTGTGATCGGCGAGTCTACGAGACTCGCCTGATCACCGATCTGTGCAAGGGGTCGATCCCGACCCCTTATCACGTGATCAGCTGTCAGCCAATGACAGCTGATCATGTGATATAACGGAGCCAGTAATCGGCTATTATTCCTCCTCGCGCTGACAGCGCGAGGAGAAAAAAAAAAGCCGATCACCGGCGGCCGTGATCGGGACATCAGTCCCGATCACGGCCAGCCCTGCCAGTGCCCACCTGCCCCCTGCCAGTGCCCACCTGCCCCCTCATAAGTATTCATAATAAAAAATGAGTGCCCCCCATCAGTGCCACCCAGCAGTGCCCACAGTGCCACCCAGCAGTGCCCCCAGTGCCACCCAGCAGTGCCCACAGTGCCACCCAGCAGTGCCCCCAGTGCCACCCAGCAGTGCCCACAGTGCCACCCAGCAGTGCCACCCAGCAGTGCCCACAGTGCCACCCAGCAATGCCCACAATCTGCCTCAACAAAGGTGCTGCACCCCAGTGCCACATATCCGTGCCCATCAGTGTCATCTACCAGTGCCCATCAGTGCCCAGCAGTGCCGCCCATCAGTGCCCAGCAGTGCCACCTATCAGAGCCACCTATCAGTGCCACCTATCAGTGCCCATCAGTCCCATCTATCAGTGGTACCTATCAGTGCCCATCCGTGCCACCCATCCGTGCCACCCATCTATGCCACCCATCCGTACCACCCATCCGTGCCCATCTTTGCCCATCAGTGCCGCCTTATCTGTGCCCATCGGTGCCGCCTTATCTGTGCCTATTAGTGCCGCCTTAACTATGCCTATCAGTGCCCACCAGTGCAGCCTATCAGTGCCCACCAGTGCAGCCTATCAGTGCCCACTAATGCAGCCCATCAGTGCCCACCAGTGCAGCCTATCAGTGCTGCCTCATCAGCGCACTTCAATGAAGGAGAAAAATGACCTGTTTGCAAAATTTTATAACAAACTATTAAACATGATTTTTTATTTTTTTTGCATCTTTTTTTGTTTGTTTAGCAAAAAATAAAACTCCCAGCTGTGATTAAATACCACCAAAAGAAAGCTCTATTTGTGGGAAAAAAATGATAAAAATTAAATTTGGGTACAGTGTTGTATGCCCACGCAATTGTCATTCAAAGTGCATCAGCGCTGAAAGCTGAAAATTGGTCTGGAACTGAGGGGGGTTTAAGTGCCCAGTAAGCAAGTGGTTAAAATAACACCAAAATTATGTTTATGGCACATTGCATGGCAAACATAAAAAAGTGTTTTTTGTTTTTTTTTATTTTGCACTTTTTTATGCAACAATGAAAATAAATAACAAACAAAATAAGTGAAAATAAATAAAGTAGAGACAAACCCTCAGCATGGCCTCTTCACCACAATACATGTAGAATAACAATGAAGTTAGCAGATATTTACTATTTTGGCAGTAGTTCCTTTTTTCAGTCTTTTTCTGTTTAAAGGAGACATATGGTCAAAGCATTCTTTGGCTTTGCTTCTCCTATGAATCTCAGGAGTGCAGTTCTTTATGAAAAAAAAATGTATCCAAACTGTGGAAAAATCATAACTTTACAGTCAGGATCCACCCAAATGCCTGAATCTGCAGCTGGATTAGCCTCTCAGCTGTGCCACTGGGAGACTGAGCCAGACTTTCCCCTCCCGCCCCAGCACTCCATTGAGCACTGGAGGGGCAGAGCAAAGACTGACAGTCTTTGCTCTCTCTGCTTAGAGCAGAGGGGAGAACTGTTGATCAGCGGTGTTTGATTGCTCAGTTCTCCATACAGAGGCAGCAGGACCTAGGTGAGTATAATGCCGCGTACACACGATTGGAATTCCGGCCAGAAAAAGATCGATGAGAGCTTTTCATCGGAAAATGCGACCGTGTGTATGCTCCATCTGAATTTAGCTGTCCGAATTTCCGCCAGCCAAAAATTGATAGCATGTTCTCAATTTTCCCAACAGAAAAACTTTCTATGGTGTGTATGCAATTCCGACATGCCAAAAATCACGCATGCTCAGATTCAACTACAAGACAGGAGCTATTGGCTACTGGCTACTGAATTTCCTTTTTCCACATTATAAACGATCATAATTTGGTGTGGCCACGTGTAGGCAAGACAGCTTGAGCCGAATTCCGTCGGAATTCCGTCGGGAAAACCATCAGAGCTTTTTCCGACGAGAATTCCGATCCAAATTCAATAAACCCCATACTTTTCTTTTAATTAGGAAGCCCTCTTGGTGGGTCCAGAAGGATAGATATGTGACTGATTTTATTTATATTTGGTTGCATTTTTGTTTGAAGTTCGACACAAACTTCCTTTGTTGAAGCTGTCTTCCAGATGTGTATTTCCATGTGACCATTTAGGGTGGATTTCATTATACATAGGTAGGGGCAAAGTGTACGCAATTTTTCTAATTATTAGATACACTATATTGTCAAAATTATTGTAACACCTGCCTTTACACACACATGAACTGTAATGGCATCCCAGTCTTAGTTTGTAGGGTTCAATATTGAGTTGAAAAAAAGGTGCAGCCGTTCTCTCCCCTCTCACACTGTCTGTGTGAGGAGGGAGAGCGGCGCTGAGAGATGATCTAATATGATGTTTACATATGAGATCATCTCCCATTGGACACGCCGATCACGCTGTAAACGGCCGCTGTGATTGGCCGTTTACAGCGATCTGTGTTTGCCTGTCCCCGGGGGACACGGCGAACACAGAACTTCCGCGATGCGCGCATTGCGGAAGTAAACATCAGGACGTCCAGGGACGGCCACCCAAGCGAACGCGCCTGCTCTACGGCCGTCATTCGGCTATAGGGCGGGCGCGAGGTGGTTAAGCTTTTTGGAAAACATAGGGAAGGATTATCACCCCTGTTTAATTTGTTTTGCCGTTTTCATCTCACTTCCTGTTGTCTCCTTCCGTTTGCAAGTAGGAGACGTTTGTAAGTTGGATGTTTGAATGTAGGGGCCTAACCT
This sequence comes from Lithobates pipiens, assembly GCF_037356315.1. Taxonomy (NCBI): domain Eukaryota; kingdom Metazoa; phylum Chordata; class Amphibia; order Anura; family Ranidae; genus Lithobates; species Lithobates pipiens. The sequence continues at coordinate 230,450,262 of NW_027507758.1, forward strand.
ATATGCTCTGCAGAAATTTGCACCTAAGGTGTTGATGTTGCCACAACACTGTAAGCCCTCAAAGTGACTCTTGGTAGGCGCTGGAGAGCACTGCTGTGAACAATTATATCAAGAATTGTAATTACATGCCATTGTGGAACAGTGGTAGAAAAATAGGGCCTTTGGTGGTTGTGGTGGTGGTAGTGGTGCTGGTGGCACAACACTGTAAGTCCTCACAGTTACTCTCGGTGGGCGCAGGAACGGGCCCTGCTGTGAAATATTATATCAAGAATTGTAATTACATCCCCCTGTTGAACAGGGGCTGAAAAATTGGGCCTTAGGCACTGCTTGCTGGTGCCACAACGCTGCAACCTCTCCCAGATACTATAGTTGGAGTGCAGGAATGAGCCCTGCTGCAAAGCATTGCATCAAAAATTGTAATTACACACCCCTGTTAAACAGGGGCTGTAAAAATTGGGCCTTAGGCACTGGTGCTGGTGCCACAACACTGCAACCTCTACCATATACACTAGTTGGAGTGCAGGAATGAGCACTGCTGCAAAGCATTGCATCAAAAATTGTAATTACACGCCCCTATTAAACAGGGGTTGAAAAATTGGGCTGGTGGCACTGGTGCTGGTGCCACGACACTGCAACCTCTACCATATACTCTAGTTGGAGTGCAGGAATGAGCCCTGCTGCAAAGCATTGCATCAAACATTGTAATTACACGCCCTTGTTAAACAGGGGCTGAAAAATTGGGCTGGTGGCACTGGTGCTGGTGCCAAGACACTGCAATCTCTCCCATATACTCTATTTGTAGTGCAGGAATGAGCCCTGCTGCAAAACATTGCATCAAAAGTTGTAATTACACGCCCCTATTAAACGGGCTGAAAAATTGGGCCTTAGGCACTGGTGCTGGTGCCACAACACTGCAACCTCTCCCATATACTCTATTTGTAGTGCAGGAACGAGCCCTGCTGCAAAGCATTGCATCAAAAATTGTAATTACATGCCCCTGTTAAACAGGCTGACAAATTGGGCTGGTGGCATCACCCAGAACCAAAAAATTTCTTCCAAGATATCAGCAGAGGAGGAAGAGGATAGACAGTCAACATAACAGGACAGTCACTCAGCATCAGCATAGGCAGTCTTGAAGGGATATGATAATTAAAAAAAATTATTTGTTTACATCAGCTTCAGGTACTTGGTAGCTGGTGGTGATCCAAGACTGATTCATCTTTATGAAGTTCAGTCGATCAACTGAGTCGATGGACAGGTGCACTCTGTGATCTGTTACAAAGCCACCAGCAGCACTGAAGGTGCGTTCTTAAAGAACGCTGGATGCAGGACAGGCCAGTAGCTCAATTGTATACTGTGAAAGCTCTGGCCAGTGATCCCTCCTCAAGACCCAGTAAGCCAGAGGATTTTCGGTGGGAAAGGTGTCCAAGTCTGACCTTGCCCCTAGGTATTCCTGCACCATGTAAATCAGACGCTGGCGATGGTTGCTGGAACTGATCATACCTTGGGGCTGCGGACTAAAAAATTGTCTGAACGCATCGGTCAGACAGCCACCTTCTCCACCGCTCCTTCTGACCGATGCCTCAGCAACACATTTTCCCGGACCAGGAGTTTGTAACCTCCCAGTCCCTGGGAACGCACAGACCTTTCTGCAAGGCCTCCCGGAGATGTCTCATCCCCTGCTCCCTCTGCGATGGCAAGATAAGGTCCGCAACCTTACCCTTGTACCGTGGATCAAGGAGAGTGGCCAGCCGGTAATGGTCCCTCTCCTTGATCCAAAGAATACGAGGATCCTTCTGCAGGCTTTGCAGGATCAGGGAGGCCATGCAGCGTAGGTTAGCTGAGGCATTCGGTCCGGAGTCCTCTGGGTCACTAAGGACAACATGATCCGCAGCTACCTCCTCCCAGCCACGTACAAGTCCATGGGTTTCTTGGGACTGTAAATCATCCCTACAAGACTGCTGCTGCTGATGCTGAGTGCCAGGCTCCTCCTCCATGCTGACACAATCATCCTCCTCCTCGTCCTCTTCCTGTGTGATGGGTGGGACAGCAGGAACACTGTCTGGATAAAGGGGGCCTTGAGAGGCAAGGAAGTCCTCCTCTTCCTGCCTCTGTTCTGCCTCAAGTGCCCTGTCCATTATTCCACGCAGCGTATGCTCCAACAGGTGTACAAGAGGTACAGTGTCACTGATGCATGCACTGTCACTGCTCACCATCCTTTTGGCCTCCTCAAACGGTGACAGGACAGTGCATGCATCCCTGATCATGCCCCACTGTCGCGGTGAGAAAAAACCGAGCTCCCCTGACCCTGTCCTGGTGCCGTAGTCGCACAGGTACTCATTGATGGCCCTCTGCTGCGTGTGCAGCCACTGCAGCATGGCCAATGTTGAGTTCCACCTGGTGGGCATGTCACATATAAGGCGGTTCTTGGGCAGGTTCAACTCCTTTTGGAGCTCAGCCAGCCAAGCACAGGCATTAAATGATCTGCAAAAATGCACAGAATTTCCTGGCCTGCTTCAGGACATACTGTAAGCCCGGGTACCTGCCTAAGAACTGCGACACCACCATGGGTCAGTTGTCCCTGTCGGAGGGCGGAGAGAAGGTTGGTGCGATTGTCGCAAACCCCCAATCCTGGCTTAAGCTGGCATGGCGTCAACCCCCTCTCGGCCTGCCCTGCAGAGCTCACAAAATATCTGCGCGAGTGTGGCTCCTGTCCCCCAAACAAACCAGCGCAAGCTCGGCATGGCATCGTTTTGCCTGCGTACTTGCATAGCCCCTTGAAAGCCTACGGTGCACCGCTGGTCCCGAGGACAGAGCACTGGAAGAGGCCATGGAGGAAGAAGAAGAGGAGTGGGTGGAGGAGAGAGGTGTGTCACAACCAGTAGTAGCATTTTGGAGGCATGGTGGCAGAACAACCTACAACACTACTGCACCTTGTCCTGCATCCTTCCCAGCTGCCAGAAGAGTGACCCAATGGGCCGTGAAAGACAGGTAACATCCCTGTCCATGCCTGCTGAACCATAAGTCAGCGGTAATATGCACCTTACCGCTGACCGCCCTGTCCAGCGAGGCAAGGACATTGCCTTCCACATGCCGGTAGAGAGCCAGAATCACCTTCCGTGAGAAAAAGTGGCATTTGGGGACCTGCCACTGAGGAACCGCACATTGCACAAACTCACAGAAGGGGGCTGAGTCCAACAACTGAAAAGGCAGCAGTTGAAGTGCTAGCAATTTAGCCAAGCTAGCATTCAACCGCTGGGCATGTGGATGGCTGGGAGTGAACTTCTTTCTACGGTCCAGCAGCTGGGGCAGGGAAATTTGCTTGCTACAATCAGACGTGGGTGTACTGCTAGCAGAGTGCCCGCAAGCACTTGGTTGTGACACACCTAATTCTACACCTTCATTCCTCTCATTGCAGGTTTCAGAGAGGACTGAAGGTCTAGTGGGGTTGGAGATGCCAGCTGATGAGGAGCAAGGAGAGGTCCGCTTTGTTCTTTGGTGTGGGTCTTTAAGGTCAACTTGCCAACAAGCTGAATGGCAGGTCAACATATGTCTGGTCAAGCATGTGGTGCCCAAGCGGCTGATGTTTTTGCCACGCGAGATATGCTTGAGACATATGTTGCAAATAGCAGCGGTGCGATCTGATGCACTCGTCTCAACAAAGGCCCACACCAAAGAATATTTAGAATAATGCGCCAAGGCAGCGCCCTACACAGGCGGAGCTCTGCAGTGTGATTCAGTCGGTGTGCTGCCCTGCTACTGTGCTGGAGGCACACAACACCACTAACTCCTGCAGGTGTCTTTATTAGAACACCAGCCATAACGGGTAGATATAGGTGTATACTGTGCTGTGCTGGAAGCACACAACACCCACTAACTCCTGCAGATGCCTTTATTATAGAACACCAGCAATAAAGGGTAGATATATGTGTATAGTGTGCTGTGCTGGAGGCACACAAAACCAACTAACTCATATATATATATATATATATATATATATATATATGTAGCGCCACCCCCACAAGGGCCACTGTAATATACGGGTCTTCTGTCCCACACCAGTGATGGCTCACCCTCCCCAGGATCTCAGTAACACCAAAACACAGTTTAAACTTTTAGCTGGGCTTTATTAGAACTAGCAAAAAAGCCCCGAAAAGAGATAAACTGATTAACAGAATACAAATATTAAGTGCAATAATATACTACAACTTCTCAGTAAAGGAAAACAGGATTTGTGTTCATTCACTTTAACCTCCAGTGGGAGGCCTTGCCTGAAATGCACTGAACAAGTGGTGAACAAAACTGTACAATACAATACAAAGAATAATGTTCAACAATTTCCCAAAAGTGATATTACTGACTATAAGATCCTACCTAGGTCTTGTAGGTTCTAGCTAACCACTGGCCAGTGGGAATTCTATTCATACAAACACACACAGAGTCTGCCAGCATTGGGGCCCTTTAAATCCTGTGTTTGAGTACTCAGACTTTTGTGAAGTAATATTTGTAATCCACAGAATGGAAAGGTGTATCTTTGCAAAGTGTCACAAAGATTAACAGATGTGGAGATCCACCTTCAGATAAAGCTGCATTAACAGTAAATAGGACCTAGCAGCTAGATCCACATACACAAGGATGGCAGAAGATCTCTCACCATTAGATGGACTTGATATATCTTCCTTCCAGCAATTGGTAGATTGATCGCTGTCTCAGTTGACTGGATGGTGATGGGAGCAACACATGCCACAGAAACCTCCAAACAGGATAATGATGATTATTGCTACAGCCCTGAAATTGGTCTCTAGATTTCTCTGCACTGTTAGCACATCTTCAGTAATCAGGCAGAATAACACACTGCAAACTCCCCTCTCAAGTGTGCACCTTCCTTTAGGAGAGTCACAGGCTCTGGAAGTGCTCAAGAGATAAACACATGGGATACTTTTTTCTGTCTGCATGCCTCAATGCCAGTCTGTCTCTCCTCCTGTGTCTTCCTCTCTCTCCCCCAATTACAGCTCTCCTGGGCATCTATCCAATCCTGTCTTTCATCGTTTTTGGTGTTAGGGGTGGGCTTCTTTCTTAGCTACAGCAGGACCCAATCTGCCTTCAATCCTGCAGCTTTACCCAATAGAGTCTCTCCTCCTGCTATCAGTTTAGCCAGAAAATGCAATGCAATGTTTCAGAGAGCAATATTCTGCATATATTACAGAGGCAATACTAAGCCTGTGCTACATATATATATATATATATATATATATATATATATATATATATATATATATATATATATATATATATATATATTTAATCTATTTCCCTTCCTTTTTATACACACAAAACTGGGGCTAAGAATAACATTTTATAAAAAAATAAATACAAATAAGTATACATTGAGGACACCCCATATTCCTACATACTGTACATATCTACCTCTCCCTCTCTCATGTATTTTATATGTTATGTGTGTGTGTGCAGTACATGCATCTATATATAGTATTAAGGGAATACCCTAATAATGCAATATAACAATTATACGGTTCGTTGGTGGGAAGGAAAATTACTTTTTTGTGTTAAATTATCTACACTAAATTATCCTCACTTCAAGTGTCTGCAATAGGTACAATTCATCATTTAACTGAAAAGGTCCCATTATGTTAATATTGCGGAAATCTCTTTCCAGTGCTATAAGAGGATATAAATTTCTAAATTCAAGCCAGGAATAGTGACATTACTAAGTCATAATGCCAAAGGGTTAATTTGTTTAATTGAAGCAATAATAATTCAGAGTAATTTTTGAAGGTCTTAACAGCGACTGTGTTCAATCTATTATATGTCTAATTTCATTGAAAATGATTTATTGCAATTTTTAATTTTAGCTTTAAAGCTTTTATAGAGCAAAAGTAACTCAATAAATTGTTGCGTAATTTACAAAATAGTGTTACTTAGAGTGACAAAATAAATTATACCATTTATAAATGGAATAAAACAACATGCTAGTGCTGATATTTAAGAATGTGTCCTATTAATTTTAAATAAATCCTGCATACTGGCAGTGCCTTGTGCATATACATTTGTATGCATTATTGATTGTTTTTAAATTGATGAATGATAAAATAACAACTTTTAGTTCAGTCCCCGCAACAGTAATATTTTAGTTGTCATAGAGCCTGGAAGTTATATTAGTAGTTTTATACCTTTAATTCTTTAAAAAAGAGATCTCCTTCCCATAGGTGTTTTGAGGGCTCCTACCCACCTTTGTGTGTTTCATCACCCCTGCTGGAAAAACAGGGTGATGTAAAAATCTCCACCTCAGCCAATGAGAATAAGCCCCAGCATTCATTCATAATAGTACAGGGCTTCTTGTCAATGACTGTGCAGTTCTAGTTTTGTTCCAGCGATGAGACAGGAAGTCCCCTGTACTGTTGCTAGAACACCATTAGGTATACTGTATGCTGTTGATGCTACATACAGCTTATACAATCCAGACAGCTGCTGCATATATTAGTAAGGGAAATGGTTCATTTGAGTAAGCTCGGTCCAAATGCTTAGAGTTAGGCTTTACAGCCCAATGCAATGGTTTTAAATCTATCAAAACCACATTAAAGCGGAGTTCCAGGCTTTTTTTTTAATTAAAAGTCAGCAGCTACAAAAAGTTTAGCTGCTGACTTTTAATAAACAGACACTTCCTGTTCTATGGTCCAGCGATGCGGCCCACTCCTCTCCCCTCCTCTCCTTGGCGCATCCATTGGAACTGTGGGCACCCAGCCGTGACAGCTTGCGGCTTCATGGCCGGTCGTGCACTGCTCTCCCAGTGGACAGGCAATCTTCTGGGACCTGTCACGTGTTCCAGAAGATTGCCGAGAGGGAGGGGCCGCCTACGGGAGAAGAGGAGTCACCTAGGCAGTCCATGGGCGGAAGGAGGAAGTGGGACAGGAAGTCTCACTCTAAAGTAGTCACCCACTCCCCCGCCAAAAAAAAATGACATGCCAAATGTGGCATGTAAGGGGAGAGGAGTGTTTAAAGCGGAAGTTCCATTCTTGGGTGCAACTCCGCTTTAACGTCACATTTCCCATGGTAAAATTTTGCTGAAGCCTTTCAGTATATAAAGAGAAATAAATAATGATAAAGTAGCCTTATTTTCAAGAATTAATTAAAAACTGAGATATCAGTTGTGGTGGACTGAGAATTCAATCTGGTAAAATCTACAATGGAAAAATAAAATATCTCCAAAACAACTCCCCCGCCAAAAGCTCCTAAGTTCAAGTTTAGAAGCTGTCATGTACATGAGCCCTTAGGGTGGCTCAAGCGCATATGATCAGAGGCGGCTCTTTAATTAGGCAAATTAGGCGGTTGCCTTAGGCCTCGCCTACAGAAAGGGCCTCGCCGTCGCGCAATTGCCTAATTTGCCTTTCAGGTGTTGTGCTGCTGTTGTGTACAGACTACAGTGTGGGACACTGGGACTGGGACTCGCAAGCGGCAGGGGGAGTGGGCGGCGGGCACGCTGCACACAGCTGTGGTGCAGAGTGAGCTGATCCATCGCTGCGCTCCGCGGTAGTGGATGAGGGGGGGGATAACAGTAATGTTCACAGTCACTCGACATGGTGCTGGATGGTGTGGGCATGGTCAGTCTGCCTGCGTCCAATAGCAGGCTCCACTGCTGCAGCGCCGTCCTCCGTGTCCTAGCCCTTCCCCTAAAGTCGGCAACGGCGGCCCCAGTGCATGGTGGGAATTGTAGTTCTCCCACAGAGCACATATATATACATATATATATATATAACTACAACAATGCACCCCCAAGTCAAAGACTATATTATCTCTGCATGGGCTTTAGGTCATATTATCAATTCTTGGAGTAGCTTCTTCATTCATGGCAAAGTGCTTCTTTTCTCAAATTAATAATAGTTCATGTATCATGTACAGTTTTATTTTCCCATATTGTAAAAATAACTTGTCATCTGCTTTACTGAGGTTTTGGTTTGCCTGGATCAATAGGATTAAAATAGTTCCACCATACTGAAGGTTGGTTCTCTTATTCTCTTTGGACCTTATTAGCTTTTGATGGAACAGTGGCTTTGTTTGATGGGCACAGTGGCTGCGTTTGATTGGCACAGTGGCTGCATTTGATGGCACAGTGGCTGCGTTTGATGGGCACAGTGGCTGCGTTTGATGGGCACAGTGGCTGCGTTTGATGGGCACAGTGGCTGCGTTTGATGGCACAGTGGTTGCGTTTGATGACACAGTGGCTGCGTTTGATGGGCACAGTGGCTGCGTTTGATGGCACAGTTTGTTTGCACCCCCCCAAAAATTTTGAGCGCCAGCCACCACTGGATGGGATCATCATTGTGCCCTTCTCCTTACTTGTTGAATGACAGGCTGAGGGCATGTACATTCCAGTTGAATGCCATTTAATGAGGCTGGCTGTTGTTCAAACTGGAGGGCTTATTTAATTTTTAATTTTAATTATTTAAATTATTTATCTTGCTGCTTATCTTGCTCATTCTGCTTTCAAAATTAACGCCAGGCAAACATCTATTCACACACATATGTGAAATGTTTCCTCTACCAAAAGATTTAAAATTCTGTGTAGATATTTTTGTGATTCATATTCCTCTGCCAGACAGTACACCCAGAATGGTGTGACAGTACCACCTTCTCTATTACAGTTAAGTAATACAGCAGGGTTACCCTCTCCATAAACCTGCTGACGATAAAGAAGCATTAGACAGTTAAGTTATCAATTATGCTAATTCTGTTGTTATCATGGCTGCGCAGTCTCTGACCGTCTCCTGTATCATTGTCCGCACAGTCTCTGACCGTCTCCTGTATCATTGTCCGCACAGTCTCTGACCATCGCCTGTATCATTGTCTGCACAGTCTTTGACCATCTCCTATATCATGGCTGCACAGTCTCTGATTATCCCTGTATCATGGCCACACAGTCTCTGACCGTCTCCTGTATCATTGTCCGCACAGTCTCTGATCGTCTCCTGTATCATTGATCGCACAGTCTGACCGTCTCCTGTACCATTGTCTGCACAGTCTCTGACCATATCCTGTATAATTTTCCGCACAGTCTCTGACCATCACCTGCATCTTTGTGGTGTGATTGTCTTTCAGCACCCTGTCTGTGGCTCCAACTTTTCATACCGTGTTAGCCAGGTAAGAGTTTGCTTGTCATTACCATAATAAAACTCCTGTATCACTGTCGGCACAGTCTCTGACCGTCTTCTGTATCATGGCTGCACAGTCTCTGACCATCTCCTGTATCATGGCCACACAGTCTCTGACCATCTCCTGTACCATTGTCCGCACAGTCTCTGACCGTCTCCTGTATCATTGGCTGCACAGTCTCTGACCATATCCTGTATCATTTTCCGCACAGTCTGACCGTCTCCTGCATCACTGTCGGCACAGTCTCTGACTGTCTCCTGTATTATGGCTGCACAGTCTCTGACCGTCTCCTGTATCATGGCCGCACAGTCTCTGATCGTCTCCGGTATCATGGCCGCATAATCTCTGACCGTCTCCTGTATCATGGCCACACAGTCTCTGACCGTCTCCTGTATCATGGCCGCACAGTCTCTGATCGTCTCCGGTATCATGGCCGCATAATCTCTGACCGTCTCCTGTATCATGGCCACACAGTCTCTGACCGTCTCCTGTATCATGGCTGTACAGTCTCTGACTGTCTCCTCTATCATGGCCGTACAGTCTCTGACCGTCTCCTATATCGTGGCCACACAGTCTCTGACCGTCTCCTGTATCATTGGCTGCACAGTCTCTGACCGTCTCCTGTATCATTGTCTGTGCAGTCTCTGACCGTCTCCTGTATCATTGGCTGCGCAGTTTCTGACCATCTCCTGTATCATTTTCCGCACAGTCTCTGACCATCTCCTGCATCTTTCTGGTGTGATTGTCTGTCAGCACCCTGTCTGTGGCTTCAACTTTTCTTACCGTGTTAGCCAGGTAAGGGTTTGCTTGTCATTACCATAAAACCGTCTCCTGTATCATTGTCTGCACAGTCTCTGAGCGTCTCCTGTATCATTGGCTGCGCAGTTTCTGACCATCTCCTGTATCATTTTCCGCACAGTCTCTGACCATCTCCTGCATCTTTCTGGTGTGATTGTCTATCAGCACCCTGTCTGTGGCTTCAACTTTTCTTACCGCGTTAGCCAGGTAAGGGTTTGCTTGTCATTAACATAAAACCGTCTCCTGTATCATTGTCTGCACAGTCTCTGATTGTCTCCTGTATCACTGTCGGCACAGTCTCTAACCGTCTCCTGTATCATGGCTGTACAGTCTCTGACCATCTCCTGTATCATGGCTGCACAGTCTCTGACTGTCTCCTGTATCATGGCTGCACAGTCTCTGACCGTCTCCTGTATCATGGCCACACACAGTCTCTAACCGTCTCCTGTATTATGGCCGCACACAGTCTCTGACCATCTCCTATATCATTGTCCACACGCAGTCTCTGATCGTCTCCGGTATCATGGCCGCATAATCTCTGACCGTCTCCTCTATCATGGTCGTACAGTCTCTGACCGTCTCCTATATCGTGGCCACACAGTCTCTGACCGTCTCCTGTATCATTGGCTGCACAGTCTCTGACCGTCTCCTGTATCATTGTCTGTGCAGTCTCTGACCGTCTCCTGTATCATTGGCTGCGCAGTTTCTGACCATCTCCTGTATCATTTTCCGCACAGTCTCTGACCATCTCCTACATCTTTCTGGTGTGATTGTCTGTCAGCACCCTGTCTGTGGCTTCAACTTTTCTTACCGTGTTAGCCAGGTAAGGGTTTGCTTGTCATTACCATAAAACCGTCTCCTGTATCATTGTCTGCACAGTTTTTGAGCGTCTCCTGTATCATTGGCTGCGCAGTTTCTGACCATCTCCTGTATCATTTTCCGCACAGTCTCTGACCATCTCCTGCATCTTTCTGGTGTGATTGTCTATCAGCACCCTGTCTGTGGCTTCAACTTTTCTTACCACGTTAGCCAGGTAAGGGTTTGCTTGTCATTACCATAAAACCGTCTCCTGCATCATTGTCTGCACAGTCTCTGATTGTCTCCTGTATCACTGTCGGCACAGTCTCTAACCGTCTCCTGTATCATGGCTGCACAGTCTCTGACCATCTCCTGTATCATGGCTGCACAGTCTCTGACTGTCTCCTGTATCATGGCTGCACAGTCTCTGACCGTCTCCTGTATCATGGCCACACACAGTCTCTAACCGTCTCCTGTATTATGGCCGCACACAGTCTCTGACCATCTCCTATATCATTGTCCACACGCAGGCTTTGATCATCTCCTGTATCATTTTCCGCAGTCTATGACCATCTCCTGCATGAATTCACATTTACGAGACAGCACAGAGCATAATAAGCAGGCAGCTGCACAATTTGATCTATATCTGTGCTTGTAACATATACATATATATATATATATATATATATATATATATATATATATATATATATATATATATATATATATATATATATATATATATATATATATATATATATATATATATATATACCAACCCACCATATGTTTAATATTTGATTAAAGAATAATTGGTTAGACAAATTTATAGAAACTGTGAATTCATAGTTCATAGGATTTAAGTTAATATATGCACATTTATACAGTTAATTTTTATCGTTTTTATAATATTTTTCCCATTATGGGCGTGAATGGGGCCTCATGTCTAAGTTTTGCCTAAGTCCTCACAAAGCCTAGAGCCGCCTCGGCATATGATCATATGATGATGATGATGTGTAAACAATGAAGTACCACTGCAGCCCACCCTCCCCTCTCCTCAGACCATGTCAGAGGGAATCAGAGTGGCTCAAGCACATGTGATCAGGTGGTCTATCACTATGATCACGTGTGTAAACAATGTGGTACTACTACTGCAGACAGCCTTCCCCTCTGCTCTCAAGTCATGTCAAAAAATGAATAGTGGAGAGCTTTGTTGCCGAACTTGTTGCATTCTAACAGGATATCGCTTTTCCATCTGTACCACCAATCAGATCATATTTAATTCTGTACCTGTTGACCCTATTACATTCTGTCCAGATACACTGTATTACTGTGTCATTTGTACCAGCCATGAGAGCAGATTTAACCCTGCGACTGCCGTACTTGCTGCATCTTTCCCAGACACTTTGTATCACTGATTCAATTAACCAGTTCACTATTAGGCAAACAATACAGTTTTAACCAGCCACCAGAGCCATGTCTAACCCTGTGCCTCCCTGCTCAGACTTTACTAGAGGCAAACACATATCTTGTCCAGCCAGCTTTTGCGCTGCTGTGTCCCACATTGATCAGGTCACTTCCCAGCATACCTCTGTCGACCCTAGAGGTCATTCCATTCGGTGTCTTGTTTTCCAGACAATGCGGCTACACCTTCGGTCTCTTACTTTTTCTCTTATTGGCCACAGTGTGCTGTATTCTGATTCAGGCATATCTTGAGTATCTAGCCACTGATCCTCAGGAATAATGTGCTGGAAATGAAGAGTGTCCAGAGAAGGGCAACAAAGCTAATAATGGGGCTGGAGGACCTCAGTTATGAGGAACAACTACAAGCAATACAATTAAGCTCTCTGGAGAAGAAATGTTTAGGGGATATAATCACAATATACAAATCTTTATTTTAGAGGAAACTATGTATCCCAAGGTCTCTAAAGAAGACAACTGGCCACACAATGAAGCTTAATGATTAGTGATTCCATCTTAAACTATGTAAGGGGTTCTTGTTGTTAGAGCGGTAAGGATTTTGATCTCTTTTCCACAAATGGTGGTGTCAGTGGAGAGTGTAGATAAATAAAATAATAACTTTAAGATGTGTTCCTTAGCAAACACAGTGTACAGAGATATTGAAAATGGTAGCAACACACACACACATACACACACACTTAGGTTGAACTGGATAGACTGGTGTTTTTATTCAACCTTACTAATTATGTTTACAACAGCTGCAGCCCAGTCCTGCAGTCCCTGTTGGAAAAGTACAACAGCAAAGTTACTTATAAATGGACTATATATATATATATATATATATATATATATATATATATATATATATATATATTCATTATACCTATCTATGCACCCTCTGTATCTAAGTGCGCACTTGTTCTCTTCCTGTTTCATGTCTCCAAAGCTGTAAGACATGTATTGCTAATTATCCATAAAAGCAAAGCTATTGGTGCCAACAACAAGCTTCCAGCACATGCTTTCAATACTTAGCCAATAGGTTATGTGGCCTAGGCACCCAGCAAACCCAGCAGCACCCAGAACCCATGGCAAGCAGTTCAGATGTTAACTTTGCAATTGCAATGCTGATCAATGCCAATTACCAGCTATGGAAGTTTAAACTGGAAGTGGTTCTCACCAAGGATGACTTGTGGCAAGTGCTGAATACAGACAGACCCACAGACAGAGAGACAGAGGACTGGGATAGGAAGGATAGACAAGCAAAAGCAACTATAAGCTTTCTAGTGGAAGATGACCAGCTTATTCACATAAGAACAGAAAAAAAACCCTATGGTATGCGGACTTCATTACAAAAACTGCATGAGCGTTCAAGCCTCAACAGTAAGCTGTCTGTGCTATGAATGTTGCACAAGATGAGACTAGAAAAAGGCCAGCAAATATGTGAACATGTGAAAGCTATGCAAGAGATCATAGAGCAGCTGCATGCCATCGGAGAGATGTGAAAGAAAACCATATTGCTGCCCTGCTCCTCTGTAGCCTTCCAGAGACATATACTACTCTTATCAATAGAAACCAGATCTGAGCAGGAACTGACACTAGTAGGGATGAGCCGAACACCCCATCACCAGAACCTGTGAACAGACCTAAAATTCATGTGAACTTTAGAACCCCATTAAAGTCTATGGGACTCGAACGTTCGAAATCAAAAGTGCTAATTTTAAAGGCTAATATGCAAGTTATTGTCATAAATAGTGTTTGGGGACATTTATCAATGCAAAAAAAGTTTAAAAATTACAGTTTTTTCAGGAGCAGCACTTTTAATAATGCTTAAAGTGATACAATAAAAGTGTAATATTCCTTTAAATTTCATACCTAGGGGGTGTGTATAGTAAGCCTGTAAACGGGTGCATGTTTCCCGTGCTTAGAACTGTCCCTGCACAAAGTGTCATTTCTGAAGGAAAAAAAGTCATTTAAAAGCACTCGCGGCTATAATGAATTGTCGGCTCCCCGTAATACAGAGAACAGTCATTGAAAGTCATTGATAAAAAAAAAAGTGTGGGGTTCCCCCCAAATTCAATTACCAGGCCCTTCAGGTCTGGTATGGATATTAAGGGGACCCCCGCGTCAAATTTAAAAAAAAGTGTGAGGTTCCCACCAAATATCCATACTAGACCCTTTATCCAAGCACACAATCTGTCAGGGAAAAAAACGGGCTTCCCCAGTGACGTGCGGGTGACCCCACCGCCCTCTGATGTAACGGAAACCTGTGTTACATCAGAGGGGGTGGGGTCATCCACACATCACTGCGGAAGCCCAGGTTTCCCCTTGCAGCAGAGGGGGGTGGGGTCAGGGGACGGGTGGCCCCGTCCTCCTAAGCTAAGACCTGTCAGGCTGCTGGTATTCCCGCGGTGTCTCCAGTGGAGACAGGATGCACTGCGCTGGACATCATTGGGAGAGATCATCCATCGCTGGACCCCAGAGAAGAGATCAGGTATCACTGGACCACGGAGAAGAGATCAACTATCGCAGGATACCAAGTGGATTACCATCGCTGGAATCTTTTTTTTATTTTTAATAAAGGACTTATCCCAACAGTGTCTGTGTCTTTTTTTTTTAATTTTTACACTTTCTTTGTAAAATGGTAGGGGTACAATGTACCCATTACCATTTCAAACAGGGGGGGTGGGATCTGGGGGTCCCCTTGTTAAAGGGGGCTTCCAGATTCCGATAAGTCCCCACCCGCAGACCCCCACAACCACCAGCCAGGGTTGTGGGGATGAGGCCCTTGTCCCCATCAACATGGAGATATGGTGCTTTGAGGGGTCACAGACCCCCAACGCATCCTCCCAATGTTGAGGGCATGTGGCCTGGTACAGTTCAGGAGGGAGGTGCTCTCTCATCCCCTCTCTTTTCCTGTGGCTTGCCAGGTTGCATGCTCAGATAAAGGGTCTAGTATGGATTTTTGGGGGGAATGCCACGCCATTTCTTTTTAAATTTGGCATGGATTTCCCCTTAAAATCCATACCAGACCTGAAGGGTCTGGTATGGATATTTGGGGGGAACTCCACGCCATTTTTTTTTTATTTGACGCAGGGTTCCCCTTAATATCCTTACCAGACCTGAAGGGCCTGGTAATTGAACTTGGGGAGAACCCCACGCATTTTTTTTTTTTATCAATGACTTTCAATGACTGTTCTCCGTATTACAGGGGAGCCGACAATTCATTATAGCCGCGAGTGCTTTTAAATGACTTTTTTTCCTGCAGCCTTTTCCAGCCACATGACTAGTTCCAAGCCATTCTTCACAAATATTGATTACAGTGCAAAAGACAACGTTTTCCAAGAAAACGGGAAAAGCATCACTTCAGAAGGTAGAGGCCAGGGCAGGCATGCACTGGCCATCGGGACTACCTGGGGTTTACCCGCTGGGCCGATGGCTCAGTGGGCCGGTTTAAGTGACAGCTTGTCAAAGTAATGGCTGCGCAGCTCTCACAGCCATTACTTTGAGCACTGCTGTACTAGCAGGCACTGGGGGGCTCCATGGCAGGCTCTGCAACACTAGCATTGGAAGCAGCTGCAATAGGACCTCTCACAGCATGCTGTTCCCCGCTGGCCCCTCCTTCCCTCTCGTCCACCCCAGGTGCTTGTACATGACATCATCCGGGACAGATGAGAAGATCTAAGGGGCTGGCAGAGAGCAGCTCGCCATTAGAGGTCTTATGGCAGGCATCGGGTGAGGCTGTGTACTATCACTATCACTGGGGAGGGGGGAGCAGAGGCAGCCAGTACAGATGTAGGGGGCCCGGGGCTAACAGGATCGCAAGAGGCCTCATGATACTCTCCTGTTTCCCCCCACGCTGTCCCCCTCTGTCCTCCACCCCCGCTGTCCCCCTTTGACCTCCACCCCTCACTGTGTCCTCCACCCCCCCACACTGTCCCTCTCTGTCCTCCACCCCCCACGCTGTCCCCCTCTGTCCTCCAACCCCCATTGTGTCTTCCACCCCCACTGTGTCCTCCACCCCCCACGGTATCCCACTGTGTCCTACACCCCCCACTGTGTCCTCCACCGCCCAAGGTGTGCTCCACCCCCACTGTGTCCCACTTTGTCTTGCACCCCCACGGCGTCCCCCTGAGTCCTCCACCCCACGGTGTCCTCCACCCCCTCACAGTGTCCTCCTGTGTCCTCTATCCCCATGGTGTCCCCCCTGTGTCCTGCACCCCCACTGTGTCCCTTGCCCACACCCTGTCCACCACCCCCCACTGTGTTCCACTTTGTCCTGCACCCCCACGGTGTCCCCCTGTGTCCTCCACCCCCACGGTGTCCTCCACCCCCCACAATGTCCCCCTGTGTCTTCCCCATCCCACAGTGTCCTCCACCCCCCAGGTGTCCTCCTGTGTCCTCCACCCCCCACTGTGTCCCCCTGTGTCCTACACCCCCATGGTGTTTCACTGTGTCCTCCACCCCCCACGGTGTCCTCCCCCCACTATGTCCCCCTGTGTCCTCCACACCCCACAGTGTCTTCCAGCTCCCCACTGTGTCCCCCTGTGTACTCCACCCCCCCACAGTGTCCCACTGTGTCCTACATCCCCCACTGTGTCCTCTACCCCCACGGTGTCCTCCACCCCCCACTGTGTTTCGCTGTGTCCTGCACCCCCCACTGTGTTCCCCTTTGACCCCCCCATGGTGTCTTCCACCTCCCCCATGGTGCCCCCCTGTGTCCTTCACACCCCACACTGTCCTCCACCCCCACTGTGTCCCCCTGTGTACTCAGCCCCCCACTGTGTCCCCCGTGTCCTGCACCCCCACGGTGTCCCCCTGTGTCCTCCACCCCCACGGTATCCCACTGTTTCCTCCATATCCTACAATGTCCTCTTGTGTCCTCCGCCCCCCCAGGTGTCCTCCTGTGTCCTCCACCCCCCACTGTGTCCCCCTGTGTCCTGCACCCCCATGGTGTTTCACTGTGTCCTCCACCCCCCACGGTGTCCCTCTGTGTCCTCCACACCCCACAGTGTCCTACACCCCCCCACTGTGTCCCCTTGTGTCCTCC
Source organism: Lithobates pipiens (assembly GCF_037356315.1). Classification (NCBI taxonomy): domain Eukaryota; kingdom Metazoa; phylum Chordata; class Amphibia; order Anura; family Ranidae; genus Lithobates; species Lithobates pipiens. Next base: position 230,467,534 of record NW_027507758.1, read on the forward strand.
ACCCCCCCACTGTGTCCCCCTGTGTCCTCCACCCCCCACGGTGTCCCACTGTGCCCTCCACGCCCCACGGTGTCCCACTGTGTCCTCCACCATCACAGTCTCCTCATGTGTCCTCCATCCCCCCACGGTGTGCCCCTGTGTCCTCCACCCCCACACTGTCCCTATGTGTCCTCCACCCCCTCTACTGTGTCCCCTGTGTCCTCCGCCCCACAGCAGTATATATACTGTTTTTGGGCGTGTTTGCAAAATAAAAGTGGGCCATCTGGATGAAGTCCAGGACCAAATTTTTGTCCCAGTATCCTTGTAAAGAAAGTGTTCCAGAACTAGAAGGCAGCCTTTTAGCAGTGAAAAGTCTTGCAAACAATGGTTTCACAGTTAGGTTCTGAGGTGATGAATGCATAATTCACAATAATAAGCAATTCCTCGCAAAAGGAAAACTGTATGATCACCTATACAGGCTCATCATCACAGACCAGCAAGCCAATATAGTCTCTAATGACCCTCACAGCAAATGTATTCACTTAAGGCACAGAAGGCTGCGGCACAGGAGTCCAGAAGCTATACAGGACATTATAAAGAGAGGCTTGTCAGAAGATTTAACAATAATATCATGCAAGGTACTCATGAAATAAATGCAAGTGCTGTATTGAAGCAAAAACCGCATGTGCTCCTCTTCCACAGGCATTTCAAAGAAAAACTACCCACCCCCTGCAGCTCATACACAGTGACATGTGTAAGGCTGACTGCAGGTCAGTCTGTATTTGTAGGAAAAGTCAGGCTGCATAAAGCCTGCCCTCCTTTGCCTCCTACCTTGTGGTCGTAGGCTCTCTTCGTCATTTCTGGGCAACTCTGACGTCACCTCCGGGTTGCGGATCAGTTGAGGAAGATGTGCAGTAGCTTCATGTCACCTTGCTTGCTGCATGTCCCAGCTAATCGTCTCCTTAGGATGGCCGTTCAGGGGTCTTGTGCGCTAAAGGCGCAGGTAAGGGGAAGTTTCATCTTCCCTCCCTTCATTCTCGGCAGTGTTCTGGGTTGCTTGTCACTTTGGGGGGGGGGGGGGGGGGGCTTGCTTTCACCTGTGCTCACGCCGGGGAAGGGGGGGTGTCCGTCCTCCCTCTTTCTCCATAGCACGCCAGCTTCAGGGGGAGGGGGGTTCGCTGCTGTCGTCACCTCTCCCATACAGTAGGAGATGCGAATGGAGGGGGGTGAGGGCCCTAGAGGACGTTGGAAGCTGGGCCTATTTATATGTACACGCCCAGGGGCGGTACGGGGCGGGGTTTTCAATGCTTGTGGTAAGCTGTACCAGTGCTAGTATCTGCTGCTTGGGTTCCTCTGCAGCTGAATATGTGTCCCAATTCTATGTTCTCATAGCATCATAGTCCACTTCTGCTCGCATGTTTCATTCGTGATTGCATCTCCCGGCACCACCTTTTCACTAGTCTGGCCTGACAAAGCAGTAACCAGCCATAACATGGCCATCCAGGGCATACTTCACCCAGTTCAGTATTTCTGCAGTCTGTACGGCCAGGTGATTCATGTGCTGCAACCTAATCAGACATGCAAATCAACGACAGCCGCAGTTGTCCACATGTGACCGCACATGGAGTATCACCTGCAGTCAGGGTTAGGTCGGGGGATCGTACGAGGAATATCTGTTTCATGGTGTAATAGTGTTGCATTTTCTGTGGGGGGTGGGGGGTTCCTAGGTAGGTATGGTCTCATACAGTTTACGGATTCTTATGCAGGTTATGGTTTCTCATGCAATTTTTGGTCCTCATGTAATTTACGGTCCTCATGTAATTTTCGTTTCTCGTGTAATTTATGTTTCTCATGCAATTTACGGCTTCTCATGCAATTTACGGTTTCTCACACAATTATGTTCTCATGCAATTTACGGTTTCTCATGCGATTCAAGTTCTCATGGGGTGTATGTTCTTCATGCAATGTACGTGCTCATGAAAATTATGGTTTCTCATACAATTTACGTTCTCATGTGGTGTATGTTCTCACGCGGTTACGCTCTCATGTGGTGTACGCGCTCACACTGTTACGTTCTCGTGTGGTGTACGTTCTCGTGCAATTCACGTTTCTCATGCAATATTTTGTTCCTATGCCAACTCACGTTTTCATGTTTCTCTCGTTTTTTTTCCCAGGTTTCGCTAGTTTTTCCCAGGTTTCTCATGTTGTCCCGTGTTTCTCTCGTTTCTCATGTTGTTCACGTTCATCAATTCACACTCTCGTGCAACCTGCGTCTCTCATGTAGTTTGCTTTTCCTTGCAGCCTCGGTTCTTTTGTTGCTCACGTTTTCGTCAGCTCACGCTACTCATGTTTCTCGTTCAGTCACGGTCCTTCGCGCAGCTACATTCCTGTCACAGGTTTCTCAGTGTGCTCACGTTTTTCTCACAGCATATGTTCCTGACCTAGTTGTGTGTCATTTCCACATCTTCATTTCCTAGCTACGTCTGGCCAGGAGTTAAGCAATAGTATGGAGCTATTGGTAAGTCAACCCTTTGCAGCTCCAGCAGCTTCTACGGGCTCAGAGGCTTTAGTGGATTCCAGAACCCTCTCGTGCTTAGGCCAGTACCAGTAGGCCCAGGTCTCAGACACAGATGCCGGCGTCACGCCTTTTCTTCAGTTTCCAGCATTTGTGATGGGTTAGGGTCCATTAGGCTTTCCGGTCAAGGTTTCCTAGTCCTGACGTTTAACATCCAATTCCTATTTGCTTTTCTGTTTTTTTTCCACTTCCAACTCATATCGACCTACATCACTATTGGGGCGTATCTGGCTGAGACTCAGAATTTCATGTTGTAGGAAGACCCCCATAGGCATTTCTTTATTTTCTACGCACTCTAGTTAAGCATCCTCAGGGACCCAGAAGTGTAGCCCTCCTGTGCTCAACAGACTTCCCATCATGAATCATATTTTTGCGTGGCATATCTGACATGCTCACTAGGTCTCCTTTGGCGTTGTTTACCAGCTTGGTGCTCAGGCAGCGCGATATCTGGCCTTTTATAGTTCCTAAGGCCAGGGGAGTTGGATTCTGGCCCTGGGTCTCGCATTACCTTTGGCCAGCCAACTGGTTTGTCACCCCAGCCTTTTCGGTTACATCTGCATGCTCGTAAGACACAGAAATCGTGAGGCAGCACTGTCATTGGGTTCTTGGAGCCAGGCAAGGCATGGTGCCCAGTGTTGGTTGAAACCAGCTCATCAGTGCCACATCTGACAAACCCAGGGATGCTCCTCTGTTGCCTTTTCCTAGGGCTCCCCTCTCCACAGCTCAATGCATACTTCATTACCTTTCCCTTTTGGCCAAACAGGGTCTGGACCCTAAGCATTCTTTGGCTATTCATTCAGGATAGGAGCAGCTTCGGTGCCTTTGTACCAGGGGGTCCAGGATATTATTATTTGAAATTTTGGTAGGTGGAGGTCTTGTTTCTCTGGACATGTCCCAAAGCCACTTTTGTGATGTCATTAGCATTGTCAATTTGGTCCTACTGTGTTTATTTTTGCCCCCATTTAGGCATACTGACCACGTGACCCTGGCCACCTCAGGTCAATGTTCTCTGTTGCTCTTTTGTTCCTTTCCTATACTATCCGCAGATTGACTCTGAGTACAAGTGTAAGGCTGACCGCAGGTCAGCCTGTATTTGTAGGAGGAGTCAGGCTGCATAAAGCCTGCCCTCCTTTGCCTCCTCCCTTGTGATCGTAGGCTCTCATGTCCCACCCACCCATTCCCCTTTTCTTTTCCTTTTCATTTCAATTCATACTTGGGTATGCCCCCATTTAGGCATACTGACCACGTGACCCCGGCACACCTCAGGTCAATGTTCTCTGTTGCTCTTTAGTTCTTTTCCTATACTATCAGCAGATTGACTCCAAGTACAAATGTGGTCCAATGAAAACTCCCACGTTGGGTGGGAATAGATATCTACTGACTTTCATCAATAAATATTCCAGGTACACAGCTACTTATCTGATGAAACACTAGCAACAAATTCCAACACAAATCAGGAATAATACATGCCGACAATGGAACAGAATATATAATATAAGATGGCCTCATACCTGAAGAAACAAGAAATAGTACACCAGACAACCACACCATTAACTCCTGAGCAAAACAGTGTAGTAGAAAGAAAAAATTGTACTCTCTACTCTCATAGACATGGCCAGGTGCATATTGTCAGATGCCAACCTGCCTCACAAGTACTGGGTAGAAGCAGTCATGACTTCAACCTACCTACAGAACAGAGTACCCTCAATAGTCATTAAAAGTACTCCATTCGAAATATGTCACGAATAAAGCCTAGCATACATCAGAGTATTTGGATGTAAAGCATATACCTATATTTCAAGTGAAAAGCGATCCAACTTGAGAATAGAGCCATAGAGTGCATTCTAGTAGTCTACAGTGAGCAAATTAAGGTTTACATAATCCTACATCTAAAGACTGACAAAGTGACAATAAGTCATAGTGTTTATTTTGATGAGAGCCCATCATCAGAAACACCAAATCTGTGATGTGAAAATGTCAAGCAAACCAGAAGAATAGGTGGACCAAAGTGAACCTATGCAGAAGTCAGAACAGGTGGAACTCACATTGCCTAAACCAAATTCCCCACCAGATCCTACTGAACTGCCTGAAATAATAAGATTCACTGTGACTACACAGGGGATACCACCTCACAAGCTGACATACACTGTCAAAACATATAGCATACTTTTTTTTTTTTATATTCTTTATTCCATTTTCCTTCACATTTACAAAACATCATTATACACGTCAACATTTAAAAAAAAAAAAAAACAATAACATATCACTATTGCAAGACTAATATCTCATTACAATAATTCTTATCTTCTATACTCCGTGTTTACTTAATTATCATCGCTTTATCCCGGTCCCCTCCCCTCTCTCCCTCCCTTCTCAGGCCCCCCCCTCCCTCATTAACATTGCGATTCTACTGCAATTTTTATTTTCCTTCTTATAGGGAATTTACTAATGGCTTAGGTTATAGTCTACCTTGTCTTTCTTAGTTTTAATCTTTTCTCTCTCCTGCTCCTTACTAATCTATAGGGTACCCCATCTCATTTGCCCATGACCTCCATATTTTTTTGAACTCTCTAATATTACCCCTTTTTACATATACTGTCTTCTCCTTCCATATTAGTCCATTAATGACTTGGATCCATTCACTCACCAAGGGGGCCCTCTCCGCCTGCCATCTTTGTGCAATTATTATACGCGCTTGGAATAGGCAGCGTATAACTGCCACCGTAGTACATTTTTGTTCTCCCGGCTCCTTCCTATAGCCCAGCACACAAAGTATAGGGTCCATTTCCAATTCTACCTCAAAGATTTTGTTAATAGTTTCCACCACACCTCTCCAATAACGAAACAGCTTTGGACATTGCCACACCATATGCAAAAGGTCTCCCTGTCCCCGGCATCGGGGGCATCTGTCATCGGCTTTCCTACCAAACAAATATAATCTCTTAGGTGTGTAATAAGCCCTGTGTACTAGCATCAAATGTGAGATTTTTTGTGAGGGAGAAACCGATGCCATTGGCCCCAGTTCCATTATTCTCCTCCACTGCACATCTGATATTTCCCCAATATCCTCTTCCCACCTCCTCTTTAGGTTCGGGTGATCAATTTCCTGGTTGAGATTCATGCATAGCTGATTATATATTACTGATATACACCCACTAGTTCTATCCATTATAAGTAACTTCCTAAGAAAAGGTGTTTTATCCCACATTGGCATATGTGCCCAAACTGTGCTGCTAAAGCGTGTCTCAACTGTAGATATCTGAAAAATGATTGTTGTGGTATATCGTATTCCTTTTTTAGGTCCAAGAATGTCTTTAGGACATTACCATCTTATAGTTGGATCAGTCCCAAATTGTAACCTTCCCTATTGAAAGTAATTCCGGTACGTTTTTTTTTTTTTTAACTTAGATTTTTATTAATAGTTTTCATAGTACAAAGGCTTATACATGCATTACAAGAAAAAGGATGTAGTTGCAATTCTTCGTGTAAAAGAAAAAGACAGAGGAGAAGAGTTTGGGTACGTAACCACTTGCGTTAACAGCGATTGATAGCAGGTCTAACAACAACAGTACTAATATACCAGGTGAACATGAGGTAACATAGATACAAATGCACTTGATAGGCCGCGTGGCCAACTCATCTGGATATAACATAAGATACATACGTTATGTAAAACAGTTATAAGGGTTGTGTATAGCCGATTTTAACGTATAGTAAGACAGTTAGAGTATAGCACATATCAGAGTTTTACGTTGAGCGAGTGTGGTGCTAGAGGTCATGTCAGTCGAGTACTCCTCGGATCAGTGATCCAAGGTTCCCAGTCCCTGAGGAATTTATTCTTTGAGAGATGAGCTTTGGAGAAATTGTGTTCCAATTCGAAATTGGAGTTGAGAATGGATATCACTTCTCGGAAGTCCGGAGGTTGTAAGGATTTCCATTTACGGGCGATAGCCAGTCTTGCGGCTATTAATATGTGGGTGGCTAGCGTTTGTAGCTTTTTGGGCCAAGATGGAATTGTTAGTCCTAGAAGGATATCTAAGGGTGTCAGATTTGAAGTAGCACAGTTAATTGTTTGGAGAGTGTTTCGAATATGGGACCAAAAGTCTTTTAGTGATGGGCATTCCCACCAGATATGAAAAGGCGTTCCTATGGATCCGCATCCCCTCCAGCATAGAGGAGATACATCTGGAAAGAACCGTGCAAGTCTGTCGGGCGTGTAATACCAGTGATGGAATATTTTTTGTAATGTTTCCCAGTGTGTTGTACAGCGTGAGAGCTTGGCAGGAAGGGAGAGAGCTTGGAGCCATACATGGTTAGGTGGGCTGGTTGGGATGTGTTTAGACCACTTTAAAATATGAGCTTGTAGCAGGTCATCTGAGGATTGGGAAAGCTCTTTGTATAAGTACGATATGCCCTTGCATGCAAGATCGTTTGAGGTGAAATATGCTACCGTGGTATGCAATACCCCGCGGTGATGAGTCCATTTGAGTTTGTTGAGTAAGGACCTAACCCTTAAATATATATAGAAGGATTTGTGAGAGATTAGATACGTGGATTGGAGCTCCGCAAAAGACTTTAGACGTGAGGTGGAAAATAATTTTCCTAGATCCGATATGCCCGCTTCAACCCACGGTTGTATGGGGAGGTCAGGTAGAATGAGGGTCAGTGATTGAGTAGGAATAAGGGGCATTATAGAATGTGGTATGCCTTTCGACATTTGTGAAAGGGAGGACCATACTCTAATGGAGGCAGATACAGTGTCCAACGCGTAATGTCGAGTTCCAGGTGCGAGGATATAGGCAGATAAAAGTAACTTGGGTTTGGTAGATAGTATTTCTGTTTCTATCTGTGCCCAATTAGATGGGCTAGTTGGATTCCACCAAACCTTAAGTTGCTCTAGGACAACTGCTTTGTAGTATAGAGTGACATTGGGGACTCCCATACCTCCTTTACAGATTGGAGTTGTTAGGATTTTCCTATTAATCCTGGGTTTTTTACCTTGCCAGATAAAGGCATGGAGAATGGCTTGAAGAGATCTCAAATGTACCGGTAGGAACGGTATCGGGAGAGTGCGGAAAATGTATAAAATGTGGGGGAGCAGAAACATCTTAACTAATGCAATCCTGCCAGCCCATGAGACAAACGGATGATTCATCCCATGTGACAATTGATGGAGCCTCTCTGTGAGGGCCGAGTAGTTAGACCGCAGTAGTGTACTGGAGGAAGTTAATTTAATTCCCAAATAAGTCAGAGACGCAGAAGTAGACCAGGAAAAGGGTGAGACTGTGGATATATGTTGGACCGTCGATTTGTCAAGACCAAGGGCTAGCATCAAAGATTTGCTGTGGTTCACCTTATAAAGAGAGATAGCACTAAATTGACTCAAGGTTTGTTGAACTACCCCCAAGGACTTTTGCGGGTCGGAGAGCGAGATTATTACATCGTCTGCGTATAATCCTATTTTATGTTCTACTTGGCCTATTGTGACACCTTTAACGTCTGGGTTGGAACGAATGTGTTGGGCTAGTGGTTCCATGATCATAGCAAAAATTAGAGGGGAAAGGGGACACCCCTGGCGTGTGCCATTAGTGATAGAAAAGGGATCCGAGATGACTCCAGATGTCCATACCCTTGCACTAGGGGACGAATAAAGGCACAAGATGGCTTGTAATAGTTTGTCGGTTATGCCAAATTTACGTAGGACAGCTTCCAGATATAGCCAATGAACTCTGTCAAACGCCTTCTCTGCATCCAGGGAAAGGAGCAGAGAAGGCGTTTTGGTGTGTTCTGTCCACTGAATAATGTCAATAAAGCGACGAGTGCCGTCCGAGGTTTGTCTTCCAGGGATGAAGCCCACCTGGTCTATATGGATCAGTTGAGTCATCACCGTGGATAGTCTAAGAGCCAGCAGTTTAGCGTATAATTTGGTGTCCGTATTTAAGAGTGAAATAGGTCTAAAGTTTCCTGGAGTATCCAAGGGTTTGCCCGGTTTGGGTAGGGTTACTATAAGGGCATTCAGACACTCCTTTGGCATTATGCCAGAGGAGGCATATTGATTAAAGGCATTACAGAGATGAGGGGAAAGGATGTCATTGTAGAGCTTATAATATTCATTAACAAATCCATCGGGGCCTGGTGCTTTATGTAGTGGGAGCGATTTGATAGCTGATTGTACTTCGGTGTGCGAAAAGGGGGTGGATAAGTCTTGCAGTTGAGTCTGTGTCAATTCTGGTAGTTGAACTGAAGATAGGAAAGTGTTAATAGAGTCGGTAGTTATTGGGGGATCTGACATCGTCGTTTGTAGATTATATAGGTCCGAATAGAAGGCTGCAAATGTGTTGGCTATGTCAAGAGGACTGGTCATTCGTGTACCTTTGGAGTTTAGGAGGTATGGGATTTTGGCCTTCCGTTGTTGTTTTTTAATTTGTTTAGCCAAAAAGGCTCCAGATTTGTTGCTGAAGGCATATGAGTTCAGTTTTAGTCGCTTGATGTAGTAGTCAAATTTGTGGTTCAATAATTCAGTAAGTTGTTTTCTATAATCACGAAGGGAGTCTAGCAGTACAGTAGTGGGGTTGGATTTATGGGCCAGTTCCAGGGATTTAATGCGTTGTAACAACTGGTCTACCTCTGCGTCTCGTCTTTTGCGTTCTCTGGCTCCCAATTTCATAAAAAGCCCCCGTAGTGAGGCTTTGTGTGCTAACCATACTGTAGCTTGGTTGTCTACCAATGCACAGTTGCGTTCAAAGAAACTCCCAATCTCGGATTCTATTTCCTTTGCGTAAGTAATATTGGTTAATAGGGATGCATTCATTCGCCACACAGAGTGATTAGTGGGGCATTGAGGAGGAAATAGGGTCAAAGAGATTGGTGCGTGATCTGACCATGTAATCGTGCCAATATGGGCTTCTGAGGTGGACAATAAAGCTTTTTTGTTTGTGAGAAAGAGGTCGATCCGAGAGTAGGAGTTGCCCGGGTAGGATTAAAAAGTGTAATCGCGCTCAACATCGTGTGTGCACCTCCATGGGTCGTATAGATTTTCATTGGTCATAAACGTGGAAAGGGCGGAGGAGTCCTTCCTACTGGGATTGGTTGTGTCTAGCAAAGGGTCAGGGATATCATTAAAGTCCCCGCATATGATTAGGGAGTCATGTTGAACCAATTGTAATTTGGACCTGAGGCGTTTAAAAAATTTATTTTGAGAGGTGTTGGGCGCGTAGACATTCACTAACGTTAAGATTTGGTTATCGATCGTTGCATTTAGAATGATAAACCTTCCCTCCTCATCCGTGTCAATTTGATGTGGGTTAAAAGATAGATCGGAGCTAACAGCTATCATTACTCCACATTTATTTTTAGTGTGGTTAGAGAAAAAGTAGTGTGAATAATTTTTATGTGTACATTTGGGTGGATTATGTTGCGCAAAGTGCGTTTCTTGCACACATATTATGTCAGCTTTTTGCTTACACGCTTCCTTCCAGAGGAGGTTTCTTTTGAAGGGGGAGTTAAGACCTTTGGCGTTGAGGGAGACTATTTTAATTGGCATGGCGGTCAATTATGAAATAGAGTTGCACAGATGTTGAGCGCGACCACAGGCAGAATAAGACAGTGTATTACAATTTTATACAGCACAACAATCTACGTTGACAGTTGCGATTTACATCTTATAAAATCTGTGATCATTAAGATTACAATAAAAGAGATAGTTCAGATGGGTTTAAAGATGTCGGTGTGTCGAGGAAGCGACTGGCCTCAGGGACTGGTGGTTCTTACAAGAATTGTTGGGCACCAGTGGTTAACAAGGTGGTGAAACAAGGGCCGGGAGGAAAATAAGAACCAAAACAATAAAAGAACAAAAGCAAAAAACTGGAAAATCAAAAAAATACCCAAAAGTAATAACAGAGCAGGTTACCTTCGTGGAAAAGGAAGGCACCTAACAATGTGTGCGTAGCACACTGTAATTCAACGGGGGTGTGAAACTGAAGAAGACGCCCAGGCAGGCTTCATGTATCTGGGACAGCGCTTGTTGTAGAGGGCATCAGGTTTTGTTGGATTTGTGCGATGGTCGCCGAGGAGGAGGCGGAGAGTCTTTCGGGTGATTCGCTGAGTTGTGTGACTTCGGTCGGAGAGGAAGTAGGCCCCAGTTAGTTAGCTTCTTGTAGCCGTCCTTGGGTGACAAGATTGGAACCACTTTTTGTTGGTAGGTGACTAGGAGCTTGGTGGGGAATCCCCAGCGATAAACAATATTGTGCTCTTGGAGTAGGGACGTAACCGGTGAGAATGCCCTGCGGAACTCCATGGTTGCAGGGGACAGGTCCGCAAAAAGTGACACTTTGCTGTAAGGAGCTGGAAGGGGTCTCAAGTTCCTGGCCGCGCGAAGGAGTTGATCCTTGACCTGATAAAAGTGGATTCTTGCTAGAACATCTCGGGGTGTGTCATCCGGGAGATGGTCCAGTTTCGCAATTCTATGCGCTCGGTCGATGGTCATATCATGAGGTGTGAGGTCAGGAAGAAGAGTGAGAAAGAGATGGTGCAGGTACTTCGGCAGCTCGTTAGGCAATACGGTTTCAGGGATACCTCTAAATTTTATATTGTTACGTCTGGACCTGTCCTCGAGGTCTGCGAGCTTCAGCTTTATCTTTTGAATCTCATCCGTGTGGTGGTCGTGTGCGTTGAGGAGTTCATTGTGAGCCCTGCTCATGTCTGAAAGGTGGTCCTCCATCACGTCTGCTCTATCTTCCAGGCAGTCTAGCCTGTCATGTGCCTGGGATAGGGAAAGCTTCAGCTCCCTGTGGAGGTCTTTCTGCAGAGTGAGCAGCATAGATTTTAACATGCTTTCAGACACAGGGTTGTCAGTTACCGGTATAGTAGCCAAGGTAGATAAGGGGGTTGAGGTGGTATGAGAAGGGCCAGAGTCAGGGCCATGGTGCTTTTTAGCGGTGGGCGCTTTGTGAGGAGAGTTACAGGGGGAAGAGGCTAGTCTCTTACCTCTCTCTTGCGGTGTATCCCCTGTGTATAGCGGTGTATGGGGCAGACTGTCCATCTCCTCATGGTCTCCTCCGCCATCCCTGTCTGTGCTGGGCCGGTCACAATGTGGATCGAGCGGCTGTGGATTGTGCGGCGCGGAGCCTGTGTGCAGAGCGGCCTGGTCGGCGCCATCTTGGCTCCCTCCGTTCTCCATGCGGCCGAAGTATTCAGTCATTCGGCGCGGTTGCGGCGGAGGATGGCGGCGTCCGGGCATACCGCCGAGTGTCCCACGACTTTCCGTCTCTGTTGTGCGAGAGAGGGTCAGTCAGTTGCGCTGGTGTAGCTAAGGAAGCCTGCTGTGGAGCGGAGCTCGGTGATCAAGCGTCCATCTTGCTCCGCGGCTAGCCACGCCCCCCCATACTTTACCCACCATCCTAGTTACAGAGTTGTTATACTGGAAGGAGTCTGCCTCCAAAACCTCAGCTACGGATTCATGTAGGGCTCCTATCATCATAATCCCTCCTTTTAGGTTTCTTCCAGATCCCGAGTCGCAACCCGTCAGATGCTGCAGCTGCGCCGCCAAATAATAGTTCCTGGGGTGTGGAACGGCCAGGCCCCCTCTATCTATTGGTAGCTGCAACGTCTGGAGCTGGATCCTAGCCATACCCTTCTTCCAGATAAGCTCCAGGAAGAGAGTTTCAAGTTTTTTAAACCATTTTTTGCATATCCATACCGGTGCATTATGTAGGACGTATAGCAATTGAGGCATCCATATCATCTTAATCAAGCTACAACGACCCATCACTGGTAAAGGGAGCCGGCTTCAGACGTCACATTTTCACTTGAATTTATTTAGTAGTGGCATTCAATTTTTATTAATGTCCTGGTCAGGGTTTGCTGTCAAGTATATACCCAGATATTTCATAACATCCACCACCTTCACCTGCGGAACCCCCGGCACAAACGCAGCATCTAGGGGGTCGACCCGGAGCAACTCTGACTTCCCCCAATTTATAGCCAACCCTGTAAACCTTCCAAAGCCTTCTACTAGTCTAACTGCCTGCCCCAACGACGGACCAGTATCCCCCAAAAAGAGGAGGACATCATCCGCATATAAAGCGATCTTTTCCTGTCTCTCCCCCTTCCTTTGGAATCCTTTTATCCCCGGGTTTGACCTAACAGCTATTGCCAATGGCGAGTGCAAAGAACAGAGGAGACAATGGGCAACCTTGCCTTGTCCCCCTGCTCATTTCAATCTTTTCAGAATACTTGTTATTGACCCTTACCCTTGCACTAGGGGCATTATACATCATTTTGATCCATCCAATAAAGGAGGGACCAAATCCAATTTTCTCCAGCACACGCCAAAGATACTTCCACTCTAGGCTGTCAAAAGCTTTAGTTACGTCCAAGGACATTATAGCTCTTGCCCCCATGTTCTCTGATGGTGTCTGCATATTTAAAAATGTCCTTCTGATGTTCATGCTGGTAGATCTTCCCAGGATAAATCCCGTTTGATCTGGATGTACTAACTTTGTAATAAATTGATTCAGCCTATTTGATAATACCTTGGCTAAAAAATTTTCAATAAAATAAAATAAATTCAATAAAGAGATCGGCCTATATGAAGCCACCTCTAATGGGTCCTTTTCTACTTTGGGGATCACGATGATAGTTGCTTCTGTCATCGAGACGGGCAATTTCCCCTTCTCCACTGCACCTCTTAATGTCTTATACAACTCTGGAAGCAGCATCCCTCCATAGTATTTATATATCTCTACCGGAAGCCGTCAGGTCCTGGAGCCTTTTGATTAGCCATCCCTACCACTGTTTGTTGTAGTTCACAAAAGGTTATCGGGGCTTCTAATTCTTCCCTCTCCTCCTGAGTGAGAGTCACCATTTCCAATCCCTCCAAAAAACTATCCATTTCCCCTACCTCCCCCACTCCTTGTGATCGATACAGTTCTCTATAACAATCTCCAAAGGTTTCTACTATCTCCTCACCTCTTAGGGTGCCCCATTCAAGGTTCTAATACTAGAGATGACAGATGGAGGGGAATTTGTTTTTACCAGCTGAGCCAGCATTCTGCCCACCCCCTCCCCTTCCCCAAAGTAGCGCTGTTTCTGAAATATTCGTTTACTCTCTTCTTTTTTTTTTAATTGCTATCTTATACCCTTGTTGTTTATTTAACCACATTTTTTGTTTTTCTGGGGTTGGATCTTTTACATAATTATTTTCAGCCTCTATTAGTTCCTTCCTAATACTCTCCTCCCACATCCTAGATTTTCGCTTAATTCTTGCTACCTGCTGAATCAGGATGCCCCTAAGGAAAGCCTTTAAAGCATCCCATGTTACACTAGTTGGGGCGGTACCCGTATTGAAACTTATGAACTCTTGTAATTTTGACGTCTACATCCTTTATTAGTTCAAACCAAAATGGGCTAATCTTCCAACCCTCTTGAGTTCTCTTCTCCCCCGTGTTTAATACCACCATTAACAATGAGTGGTCTGAGATCCCTCTGGGCATGTATACTATATCCCTTATGTTTTGTGCCATTTCTACATTTCCTAGGACCAGATCTATTCTAGAAAGGGTAGCGTAGGATCCTGAAAAGCAAGAATATTGTTTAACTTTCAGATTTCTCTCTCGCCACAGATCCATTAACCCTACTTCCTTCAAAAAGCAACACAACCTAGTTTCACCCATATTCCTGGGCCGCACCCTGGGGGGGAGCCTGTCGATCTCTTCATCAAGGACTTCATTGAAGTCTCCCAACGCTATAACCGGGACGTCTTCTTTGTCCCCAATGAATTCCATTAATTTATACACAACCTCCATTTTAAACGGTGGGGGTATGTATATATTTGCCAAAATACAACATCTACCCTCCAATACACCATACAAAAAAACATATCGGCCCGATTCGTCAATACTGACCTGTCTGCAGGAGAAACTCACCCCATCTTTTATTATCACGCTCACCCCTCTTGAATAAGAGGTATATTCTGAATGATACTGCTGTTGATATTTCCTATTTTTTAATTGTGATTTAGACATCTTTGTTAAATGAGTCTCCTGCAGGCAGGCCAGTCCAACATCAAGTCTCTCCAACATAGCAAAAACTGTCGCTTTTTTAATCGTACTACCCAGACCCCTCACATTCCAGGACCCAATATTAAGTGTTTTAACCTGTGCCATCTCTCATAGCGAAAAAAGAGAACCAGCAAGGCAAAAAGAGAAAAAACAGCACAAGTACATGGAGCAAATATACATAATGCTTATAATATACAGACCCTACAGGTACCACCATATTCAAGAGTGCTCCCATACATATTTCACCTCCCTTTGATTTTTTCCGTGCTTTTTTTACTTGTGAATTAACTTTAACCATTATGTATATTTCCCTATCAGAGTGCTTACTATTATTTATCTTATTCTCCTGTTCATTTATCGTGCAGTATTCAATTTTTACCCTCACCAAGAAGATAATTATATTGTTGTGCCTGGTTTACAAAAAAAGAGTATATGGTATCCTCATCCTTATATATTGACTACAGAGAAAATTTTGGGAGAACAAAAGGACAAAGCCTGGCTTGGCAGGGACTACCCGAACTCCAAATGCTTTGCGATATCTGCATGGTTGTGAGCTGCACACTTGGTGTTTTTACCCCCCTTTTTTTTCTTAATTTTCCTCCTTTTTTTAATTATTTTGTAACTCAATACATCAAATACCTTGAATAATGTCATCTTTGTTAAATAAATTGTGATAAATTTCGATTTCAGACAAACAAGGTCTCCTGAAGAAGCGACAGAAAAGTCGCGAAACTAGTAGAGAAACCAAAGACCGAATTGGACATTAGAAACTGTCGTAACAGATTTTGTCTATGTTACAGTTATATTTTGTATTTATTTCTGTTTGTATAATTTCCTTTCTTGAAAAAAAACTTTTATAATTAATAATAAATATTTTGTATTTTTATATAATCCGGTATCAAGACAATCCATCATTCTGTTGGGTAACTTTAAGGCAAATCATGGTTATGATGTTCCATGTATGAATTCCTTTTGTTCTCCCAAAATTTCCTCACCAAGAAGAGTTACTGCAAGACACAGCAGAGATCCTGGATTCAGACCCAGATGACAGTGCTCCCCTCCTCCCAGGGTATCTCCTGGACATCTTAGAGACAGATTTGTGAGGAAACATGTGCTGGAAATATCTTGTTAATCTAGAGGCATGAACGCTCTCATCAAGCTCCAAATAATTTTCTACTGGCCCATATCCTTCCCATTGAAACAAATATTGTAATTTGTTCCAGAAGATCCCGGATTTAAGAATTTTATCCATTACAAATTCTTCATCGCCCTGTACCTAAACAGGTGGAAGTATTCTTGCAGGAAAAAAAGATTATAATGAAACAGTTTAACCACTTCAGCCCTGGAAGGAATCTTTATCAGTTTAAGCCGATATGTATTCTTCTATATACATTTGGGAAAAAAAATTGCAATAAGTGTATATTGACAACACAGGCAGACCCAGCTCCGTAACACACAGTGGGAGCTCTGTGTGTGACAAATAAGAGGAGGAGGCAGGAGGCGACTGCTGCAGCCAGCCACAGATCAAAGTGGTTCCAGGGCAGGTGGGTATCACCGTTAGGCCTGCCCGGCCCTGTTTCACTGTGTTCCAATTTGTGCTAGGTACTCTCATCCTCCATCATAATAAGTGAGCCTTCTAGCTATCACTATGCATTCACCAACTTGTGTCTCCTTCCAGGACTTTCCTTTCTCTCTCACGCCAGAGTGGATCAGAAAAATACCCAGAAAAAGCTAATTCCAATATAGTGTAACATTGCTTTAAATATCAAAGCACTCTAATATCACCCTACTTACATAACATATATCATAATGTGCATATCCTTTATACCCAATATCCACCACGCATCCTTAGTCCTGAGACACAGTTGTTAAATTTGAGTTATTACAGTTCATACAAATCGTCCTCTTCCTGATTACGCAAGGGAGGGGGAAAGTTGTTAAGGGTATGATAAAGTTATATGAGTCTAAAAGAAGGTAATAAAGTCATGACATGTATAGATATAGAAACAAAGTTAACCACTTCCGGATCGCCCCACGTACATTTACTGCAGCCTGTACGTAATTTTGTGCATGCGGTTTAGGGGGCAGATGTGCCACAGGTGCGCAGCTCCCTTTGTGATTGAACACCGCGATAGACACTGCGACCCACTGATTGTTAACAGGAGAGATGGATCAGCCATCTGCCTGTGTAAATAAGGCAAAAGCTGGATCTGTCAAGAAGGGAAAGAGAGATCTTGTGATTCAGCCAAGCTGAATCACGGATCTCTCTTTTCCTTCAGTGGGACACTGCCCCACACAGTTAGAAAGCACCTCCCTAGGGAACATTTAACCCTTTGATCGCCCCTAGTGTTAACCCCTTCCCTGCCAGTGCCATCTATATAGTAATCAGTGCATTTTATAGCACTGATCACCGTATTGGGGTCACTGGTCTGCCAAAAGGTGTCACTCAGTGTCAGATTTGTCCACTGCAATGTTGCAGTCCTGTTAAAATTCACAGATCGCTGCTATTACCATTAAAAAATAAATACATTTTATAAAGTACTAACGTGCTGGTATTATACCCCGTCACTAATGAATACATTTTCTCCAGAGGTGCTGGAGGGGATGTAAGGAGAGCGGTACGATAGCCCATATTTTCTGGTGTTGTTCAGTAATTAGACAGTTTTGGCAAGAAGTGCAGAGAATCTCTCAACTTTTTACGGAATATCAGGTTCCCGGAAGATCCAGCTTTTTTCTTATTACAATGCTCACAAATCCCACTGGTGAGATATAAGAATTCAATGTTATGTCATCTGGGGAACGCAGGTAAATGCTGTATCACCAAATGCTCGAAGGAAATAGGGGCACCTCAGATTTCTAAATGGCTACATAAAGTAAGAAGAATTGGATCATGGAAAAACTGATCCCTATGTCTTTGGAAGAAAGGGAACGTGTATCCCAAATCTGGTCTCTTTGGGAGCTATTTCTACAGTCAGATGAAGGGAAAAGGTTGATTGGAGAAGAAATAGAGGATTAGACCAGTTTGCTAAATGATACGAGATCCTTACTCCTGAGGGTTGGGGCACACATATATAAAAAAAAATATTTTTCTCCTCTGCTCTATAAGCCCCTTATGGTGCTTGGTGCTTGGGGCTTCAGAGCGGAGGGTTGTTAAGGGGAATTTATACTATAAGATTGGTGTTTGTTTATAAAAAAATGGCAGGATTACATTATGTTTTGTTTTAAGACTAAAGAATAAGTTTTGCTCTGAAACTAGTCCTTAAAACAGCCTTATGCAACTATTACTATTGATTTATACTATGTATTCCTGCAAAGAAACAAAGAATAAAAAAAAAATAAAAAAAATAAAAGTCCCTAAATCTATTCCGTAGTTTGTAGAAGCTAGAACTTTTGCGCAAACCAATCAATATATGCTTATTGGGATTTTTTTACCAAAAATATGTAGCAGAATACATATTGGTCTAAATCGATAAAGAAATTAATTATTTTAATTTTTATTTTGAATATGTATTATAACAGAAAGTAAAAAATATTGTCTTTTTTTGTTTATAGCACAAAAAATAAAAAGCGTAGAGGTTATCAAATACCACCAAAAGAAAGCTCTATTTGTGGGAAAAAAAGGACATCAATTTTATTTGGGTACAGTGTCGCACGACCAGGCAATTGTCAGTTAAAGCGATCCTCTGATGAAGTCACGTGACCCGTGACGAACACGCATCGGGACTGCTGCCGGAAGTGACGTTCTAATCGAGCTCGCTTCTCGTTTGTACACCATTTGCTTGCTCCTTTTTGTTTGTGAGTACCTGCTCTTAAACCCCCATTTAAAAAAAATATATGTGTGTTTTAAAATACTACACCATGAGGCATTCCTCCTCTTTGCTTATACCCTTTCATGTAACATTTTGGTGAAACCTTCCACCCTGCCCATCCTGAGCATTCCTAGGCTATCCTTAAAGGGACCTCACGCTGCTGAAAATAGGCAGGAAAATATGTCCATCAGGACCTGGGGGATCACCATAAGAACCTAAAGGGAAAGACCACTAAAGATCATAAAGATACATATATCCACGCTGTAACCTTACAGCAGTAAGGTAAGGGGACACCCATATATTTACCACGCAGGATTGCACGGGATACTCATCACCCATAGCACTCTCTGTTGATTGTCGTTTACAGGCACCAAGCACTTTTGGATGTTGGACACTAATTACGAATGCACCTTGCACTTTGAATATGTTTCACGCTGTTTTTGGATATTGAATTGCTTTTTATGAATTTATTTTATTATTGACTATTTATTTTTATTATTGCATACTACTATTTGCTTTTGAATATATATTTTTTTCACCAAATTTATGCACCGTTGGCACTTTGTGATTACACTTTATATAATCATATATTTTCCAGCACGCAGGCCAATTTTTTTTCTGGAATCTTCTTTTCTGGTTTATCTGTTAACCAGTTTTTACACTTCATTGGCCATCTGTGTATGCTGAAAATAACCCTGCTTGCTTTTATAAGTTCTAATATTATATTTATTTTCACTATATTTAATTGCTCTGCTCAAGATTGACTTTGCACATTATTTTAGACACTATTGATTTTATGTACATTAAGTTCAGCGCACCACTATTCTTTTTACATAAAGCGATGCAGTGCCGTATCACAAAAAAGGCCTGGTCAGGAAGTGGATAAAAACCTTCCGGAGCTGAAAGGGTTAAAGACATACAGGGAAAAGAAATTAAAATGACAACAAACTGGGTGAAAATAAGTGGAAATGGTAAAGTTTTAAAAAGTCCACTTTTTATATAAAGAAAATCCCCGGAGCAGAAAGAACTGTAGTGTAGAAGCTGCATGACTGGGGGGACGCTGGACAAAGAGGCATCAGGAAGTAGTGGGCAGGAAAGGGGAGGCATTGCTGTGGGTCTCAGGAGGCGGTCCCACGGAGGAGCACATCCCTTGTCAAAATGCTTCAAGAGAGGAAGAAAACTGGGCGATGCTAGAAAAAGGGATGCTGCCGTGAAGGTCGGGAAAAAATGGCACCGTACTTAAGTAGGTATCCAAGTGGCCAGGCAGCGGATGTAGCCGGACGCACACTCAGACAGCTCCGCCGAATCTCCGCGACATTATCCTGGGAGCCGGCTCCACTCTGCACTAAGACCCGCCGAACGGTGCCCGGTTGCCTCGCTGACCCTGACAGAGCCGCTCAATGCCCTCTGGGAGCCAGACATCCGCCATGAAGCTGCAAAATCCATCCCGCTCGGCGGACATCATGGGCCAAAATGGCGTCACCTTGCAGCGCTCCGCAAAGGCCATCCACAGGGAGGCGGTCGCAAAGCTGTTCTCCAAGCCGCTCTCCTCGGATCCAGCCATCTTCCCCAGCAATGCAGAGGAGTTGCCTGGAGATACCTCGGAAGCAGATGACACGATGCTGCTGGAGGATTCGTATAGCGTCACACTACCATGGGACACAGTGAGTATGCCAAAAAACCTCCGTTGGGCCTTTATCCCAGAGCAGCCCTGACAGTGAAGGGGAACCTACGCTAAGGGGCATTTTCAAGGCAGTGAACTCCTGTAATGTTTCCATAGCAGCCCTTACTACTGAGATAAAAGGGGTTAAAGCGGAGATTAGTTTTCTGCGCCATGACAGGCAGAAGCTCAGAGAAAGGGCATCTGCACTGGAGGGGAGAGTGAGTTCCCTGGAGGATGACATGGCGTCCATGCAGAATGACCTTACTTACAACAATCACCTGCTCTCACAACATGTCGCCCGTTTAGACGACATGGAGAATAGAATGAGAAGGAATAATGCGAGGACCATAGGCATCCGGGAATGCTTGGAGGGGAAAAACCTGGTGGAGTATATTGACAGATGGCTGACCAACGCCTTTGGCAGAGAAGTTTTCTCCCCCCATGTTTTCGGTGAAACGTGCGCACCGGGTTCACCGCCACCTGGGGCTCCTCCTAGAACATTCCTCTTCAAACTCCTCAATTATAAGGACAGGGATGTAATTCTCCTTAATGCCAGGATAAAGCCAGCCTCCCTGAAGTTGGAAAATACTAAGATTTCTCTCTTCCCGGATTTCTCTGCTGATCTACAAAAGAAGCGTGCTAAATTCACAGATGTCAAACGACGGCTCAGAGAGCTAGATCTCAAGTATGCTAGGTTATATCCCTCTCAACTACAAGTCAAAACTCTCGGTTCTGTGCAGTTTTTTGATTCTTCATCTCTGGCAGTGCAATGGCTGGACCGTGAGGAACAGTCTATCCGTGCAGCCCACACCAGGCGTGGTGCACCTCCTAGAGGAACTTATCCTGTACACCATCTTATGTGACTCATTACACTTTTTCTCCCCACTTCCATCATGACAAGGCAGAGGTAACTTAACATCTGTCTGACTTTGTTTCTGTGCCTGGAACCATGTGCAGCTGCAGTTCTTGCTGCTGAGAAGTTTTGGACACTGCGGTGCACTTCCTCTGTTGCCCCCGGGATGGATTGGACTAGATCCCCAATCCGAATTCCGGAAAGTCTTTAAGGCCCTGTTGGCCTACTGTTTATGGTTTTTATTTTTATTTTATTTTTTTAACGTTCAACATGATAACGGTGGGAACCACCTCCCACAATGCCATTGCTTTAAGTCTATTTTTGCCCCTACTGATGCTGGACTCACCACCTTCCTTAAGGGGTGTTTTCCTAAGCTGGCCTCATCCCCAACTAAGGGGTTAGCTGAAAATGATGGGGCCATCTGTATATGCTTTGTTTATAACAATACTCTCTTTAGATAATGTTACTCTGCTCCAATGTCTATAGTAACAAGAATACTGTCCTGGAATATCCGGGACCTGAACAACCCGACCAAGAGCTTGGCAGTGCTGCGGACGATCAAGCGATTGAAAGCAGACGTGGTGTGCCTACAGGAGACTCAGCGCCCCCCCGACATCTACCCCTGTGCTGGCACGGAGACAGTTTTTCCATCAGTATCATGCCACCTGTTCGGTGTACTCGAGGGGGGTGAGCATTCTGGTTAAAAGAGGCACACAATTCTCCCCATTGGATATCAAGATTGACCCAGAGGGTCGCTTTGTATTTCTATTATGCTCCCTTTACGGGACCAAATGTATTATTGCAGGTTGTACATTACTCCTCCGTTCTCAGCTACCCACCTTAAATTACTGGCGGACTACATGTCCCACTTCCCAAGGGTACATTTATTAGCAGTAGGGGATTTCAATAATTATATTGACATAGAGCGAGACAAATTGGGTGTCGTGGAGGGGTTGGGTCTCAGACTAAGCAACGGACCACACCATTTGCACGCCTTCTCCAGGAGATGTGCCTCACGGACGTGTGGAGGATGCATAACCCTGATGCTAGGGTGTTTTCCTGCCAATCAACCTCTATTGGGGGTTTATCTCGCATTGATCTGGGACTGGGAAATGATTGTATGTTATCTCTGATTGACTCCTCGGAATATCATGCTAGGCAACTCTCTGACCATTCACCATTATCTGTGGACATTGGCCTGGGGGCGGTCAGGAAGGGGGGCACCTGGAAACGAAATCTATTCTGGTTGTCCCTTATGCCACACCCAGACCCGATACAGTCTCTTCTGGTTTCCTTTTTTTCAGCAAAATATAAGTTACACAGATTTGACCATTGTCTGGGAAGCAGCCAAGGCTTACCTTCGCGGACAATTTATAAGGGAAATATCCTATATTAAATCCAAAACTAAAGAATGGGAAAACTTAGTACTGGCAGAAGCGCGAAAAGCGGAGGCACTCTATGTAGCTGACCCCAATGACAACACCAAAAGAGTGTGGCTGTCTTCCTAGTCTTTGCTCAAAAACCTAACCCTACAACTAGCATAGAATAAACGGTTCTTTTTAAAGCAAGCTCATTTTGAGGAAGGAGAAAACACAGGTCATATGTTAGC
This sequence comes from Lithobates pipiens, assembly GCF_037356315.1. Taxonomy (NCBI): domain Eukaryota; kingdom Metazoa; phylum Chordata; class Amphibia; order Anura; family Ranidae; genus Lithobates; species Lithobates pipiens. The sequence continues at coordinate 230,490,081 of NW_027507758.1, forward strand.
TTTGCTAGCCAAATCACAAAAACCAGCGTCACATATAGTAGCAGTTTTTTTAGGATGTCTATACATCCAAAGTAGACCCTTCTACAGAGGAAATTCATTTATTCCTAGATAGATACCCCATACCCTGTCTGTCTATGATGGACACGAACCTGCTGAAAGTCCCACTGATGGAGGAGGAACTGCTAGAGGCCCTAGCACACGCACAGAGTGGGAAGGCACCAGGGGCTGATGGCCTGCCATCGGAGGTCTACAAACGTTATGCCTCACAGCTGATCCCTATCCTTCTTCAGGTCTACAATAGAGCTTTTGAAACCAGGACACTCCCCAACTCTATGAGTGAGGCACTGGTGGTGGCCTTGCTGAAACCTGGGAAGTATGCCCTTTCCCCAGATTCTTGCCGGCCTATTTCACTGCTTACATTCGACGTTAAACTGTTGGCCAGAGTTTTGGCTAACAGATTAGCCAAATGTATTCAAACAGTGATACACAGAGACCAATTTGGGTTCATTCCAACCAGGTTGACTGCTCAAAACTTGTGCAGGCTATTCCTCAACTTACAAATCCCTATCTATAACCTGGGTAATAGGGCCATTCTTTCGTTAGACGCGGCTAAAGCATTTGACAGTGTTGAATGGCCATATCTCTGGGAGACGCTGTTGAGGTTTGGGGTGCGTCCCTCTTTTCTAAAATGGGTTCAATTACTCTACCATGCCCCAACGGCGAGAATGAGAATTAACAGCGACGTTTTGGACCCCTTTACTGTCTTTAGAGGCACTCCACAGGGGTGTCCTCTGTCACCCCTATTATTTGCTCTCACACTTGAACCTTTAGCCATCCATATCAAAGCCTCACGAGACATCATTGGGTTTCGCCGGGGCCTTAGACAAGACTTAATTTCTCTGTACGCAGACGATACGTTGATTTATCTTGGAGACACTGACCACTCACTGAAAAATGTGATGTGTCGAATAGCGGATTTCGGTGAGCTGTCGGGGTTTAGTATTAATTGGAATAAATATGTGCTCCTTCCCTTAGACCTCCTACCACACCCTCTCCCTGAGTGTGTCAAGGACATACTCACGGTGGATGAATTCTGTTATCTAGGCATACAGGTGACGGTGGACCCCAACCGGTACCTTGCTTTGAATTTGGCACCCTTACTTCACAAATTTAGAGAGAAATGTACTGCATGGGTGAAGCTACCTTTGTCAGTCACCGGGGAGCACACCTGATTAAAATGGTGTGGGCCCCAAAACTCCTGTATGTCTTTCATAACTCCCCCATATGGATACCACACAAATGGTTCACGCAAATAGATGCTCAATTTAGAGACCTAATCTGGGGAAAAAAGTCATCAAGAATTAGCTTACATTCATTGCAAGTAGCGAAAGACCAGGGTGGCCTGGAAGTTCCCCATGCTCGATATTACTTCGTAGCCTCCCAACTACAGCACTTGGGTGGATGGGGGGAACCAGACATAGAAGAACCTATTCGGTCCCTACTGGTCCCACAGGACTCCACGCTTACGGCACTGTCACACTTGGACGTGGGTCTAACCCATATAGCGCAATCTCTCCCTACAATAAGGCTCTTAAACACTATGGAAGTATGTCAGATCTATTATGAATGTGAGGGGAGCTTGCTCCTTCACCCTCATATGGAGGAATAAATATTATAAGGAATTATATAAACTTACTAATTTTCGTCGGTGGGAGGCAGCGGGTGTGCATTACATCGCGCAGTTATTTAGAGGTACAGTATTTAAATCCTTTACAGAACTACAGGAGGAATTCCCAATCACCAGGACACAGTTTTATCAATACCTGCAGCTTCGGAATGCAGTGCATAGCTAGCTCAGGCTGTCCTCTCTTACAATAGTGACGCATCCCCTGATGAATGATGTGTTGCTGTCGGGAGACAGGAAGGCCATGATCTCGAGAACATATGTCAGATTACTTAACTCAACACACGATGCTTCTAAACTGCCCTGCAGACGGGGGTGGGTGCAGGATTTGGGCCCTATTAATGGTGGGAACTATGTCTGACGTCGGCCCCACTGGTCTCGGTCTCTACTTCACACAGGCTGTCACACTTATTTTTACTACATAGAGTGTACAGAACTCCATCCAAGTTGCATAAATGGGGGTTTCGTAACTCCCGCTATGCCCAAAATGTAACAGAGATGAGGGAGACTTATTACACATGATGTGGAAATGCCCAAAATTGTTCAGATATTTGCAGTATGTTTTAATGACTATATCCCAGGTATTTCAAATTCCAATTCCACAGGACCCAGCTGTGTGTGTACTGGGCGCATTGGAGATCCCCTCTCTCTCGCCCAGTGGCCATACCGCAGTACTACGATTATTGTATCTTTCATGCAAGGCCATTGCGAGATTCTGGATAACTCCGAAGGTCCCAAAAGGGAAAGGATGGGTGGAATTGGTAAACAATATGCTTATAAGGGAAAAACTTACCTACCTAACATAGAAATGCTCTTAAAAAAATCTATGCAATGTGGCAACCCTGGTTGGATACCCCTGGCTTGGCTCCAACTCAACTAATTAAGGATAGGCTTCTGCAGATATGATGGGCCAGTGAATTGGTTATGAGGGGGTAGTCTGCTTATATGAGAAATGGATGTACTTACACTTAGAGAATCATGGCATCCAAATATAAATGCATGATGAGCTTGAAGAGGACATGGATCTCTTTTCTTTTCCTTTGTTTGATTTGGTTTGTTCGGTTTGAACATTGTAAGTACCTTGTAGTTAACATGTTCTTTTTGAATAAATATAAACCTAGAAGAAGTGACCCCCTGTTGGGTCATCTTAGCCCTAATAGGGAAAGGTAAAAATTTGCTAACCCATTGGTTTTTGATACATAAGGCAACATTATTATACCTACGATTACGCCATGCATATAGAAGCTACTCCTGCAGATATGTCAGTAGGTTGCACGTTATATGCTATGTATAGTGATTACTGTTCTCTCTGTACTTGTAATAACATGAATATGCCTATTATGCAATGTTATCCAGTTTTCCAATAAACTTATTTTCTGATTAAAAAAAAAAGTAGGTACCCAAACAGGGAGGCGGCATGGACGCTGTGGTTGGCCTTTAAGGATGGTTTCCTGATTCCCACTCCCTCCTGTCCCAGCAAATCTACGGTCAGCATATGATCACCCAGATGTGGTTTCTACTACTGCTGGAAGGAGGTAGCATTGGGTAGGATAACAGGTCCATTCGTGGTACCGCCAGTTGGGGACTTGGTGGTATCGCCATTGGGGGTGAATGATGCGATTGATCCAGCGCTTTGCACGGTGTCCTATGCCTCCTTTGACGAGGCGGTGCAATGAGTGCAGCGGTTTGGTAAGGGGGCGCTTATGGCAAAAAAAATACACTGAGTCGGCCTTTATATTGTTACCAGTGCATCCGGATAGTGTGCATTTCTTAGGATACAGTTGGGAAGGGGAGCATTTTGTGGATACATGCCTGCCTATGGGTTGCACCATCTCCTGCTCTTATTTTGAGTTGTTCAGTTCATTTCTGGAATGGGAGGTCAAGAATTTGTCGGGCCTTCACTCAATTTTGCACTATTTGGATGATTTTTTTGGTGATAGGCCCTTCGGACGATCGTTCTTGTCCAATTTTATTGGCCACCATTCAGCACGTTTTTTCAAGTTTTCAGGGTCCTGCTGTCAGAGGACAAGATGGAAGGTCTGGTACCAGTATTGAAGTTCTTAGGTATCATTATTAATACCGAGTGGATGGAATGCCAGCTGACAAGCGACAAGCTAGAGGATCTTAAGAGGTCAGTGGTGGCTGTGGCTTTCCGGTCCAGGGTACAGTTGCGGGACCTGCAGTCATTGTTGGGGAAACTCAACTTTGCATGCCGATGATCAAGGCCCTGCATCATTTTGTTCATCTGGGACAGGACCACAGGGACGATTTAAAGATTTGGGGCAAGTTTTTGGAACAGTACAATGGTAGGTCTTTTTGGCTTGGAGGCACAGGAACTGGAATAGTTCACAGATGGAGCGGGATCTGTGGGTTTCGCAGCTTATGTTCAGGGGAGGTTTTGCGGAGTTGGCGGGGTCCCCATTGATTAGGAACTTGATGTTGTTGGAATTGTTCCCTATTGTGTTGGCAGTGGAGCTTTAGGGGGCAGAGTTCAGGGATCGGAGGGTCCATTTTCATTGTGATAACCTGGGGGTGGTGCACACAATCAATTCACTGTCGGCATCATCTTTGCCAGTGATACGATTGTTGCAGCAGTTGATGTTATGTTGTCGTATGTTTAACATTGTTGTGTGTGCCATGCATATCCCGGGAGTTGAGAATGAAGTTGCTGATGCACTTTCTCGTTTACAGTGGGACAGATTCCAGAAATTGGCACCAGAAAGGGAGCGGCTTGGTGTTTTGTGCCCCAGTTGTTTATGGGATCTTGTGCTGGCAACGTAATGGCGTTGGTTCGGCGGGCGGTCACAGAATCCACATGGAGGTCATACAAGCGGGTTTGGCGGGAGTGGGAGCTGGTAAGTAGCATTGGTGGTTGTCCTGGCAACGATGACATGCTCCGTGCGTTGCTTTATTTTCTTGGTCGGAATTGCAAGGAGGGAGTGTCAGTAGCTTCTTTGAATTGTAAAGTCCCAGAAGCTGGATATATAATATATGGTGTGGTATGGTGTGGTACAGATTGGGACCTATCTTGGCATGGGTACCTTCCATATCTGGTATTATGGACTATCGGTCATCGAGCTGAAGGTGCATGAAGGTGGTAAGCATTTGTCACTGAGCTGTATAGATCGTGCCTAGGGGCCAGGATGCTGTGGTGGTCAGGGGGGGTTTGTAAATGGGGTTGGGTCAGGGCAGCTGACATATCAGCCTTACACTAGTCAAGAAAAAAAGTCACAGATTTTAAATAAAAACACAGTTTCTCTTTGTTTCTGTTATAAAGCAGAAACAAAGTTTAGTTCAAAATGTATTATGTTACATTTCTTTGGTGTGGTATGTATATTTGAAATTTATGAACCCCGATTGTCTGCCTATCTATTACATTTCTTGAGGATAGTACAAACATCTCCAAAATGACCACTTTTTGGAAAGTAGGCAACAGAAAGTGATTATTAAGAGGCATAATATTTACTTTTTTACATAAAATAGAGATCATCAATTCAATATCATTTTTATTTTAAAGCTTTGTATTTTAAAATGTTACTTCTTATACAAAGCATGGGTATTCTTACACCACAAAATACATTTTGCTACTCCTTCTGAGTACAGACATACCATATATACAGGCCCGGATTTACTCCCTTTGCTGCCCCAAGACTGGGTCCTTCAATGCCCCCCCCCCCCCCCACACACACACACACACACACACACACCACCATTCTTGTCCTTTATCGATGACTGATTCAATAGATCAATTAAAAATATATCTCCACACACGAGAACACTGAAAATAACTGGCTTTAATTGTACAGACTGAAAATATTCTGTAATGCAGAAAATGCCTTTTAAAGATTATAGCAGTAAGAAACTCCCTACAATTTTTTAGTTCTAACTTTAGTCTAAATTTTGTTTGGGTATAGCATTACACAACTGCGCAATTGTCAGTTAAATAGACGCAGTGCCGTATCGTATAAAAAAAGATTGAAGTGCAATATTTCTATTATTACACTGTTATATAAGATAAAGTAGTTCAACTTACTATAAGCAGAATCAGTTGGAGCCTTGAGTGTGTCACTTGCCAACGTCACCTGCCTTCAGATGCGGATTGTCACTTGCCACATGTTGTAGATTGTCACTTGCCACAACGCCACCTGCCACACATTGTGGATTGTCACTTGTCACGTCACTTGTCAGCGGATGCAGGGTGTCACTTGCCACGTCACTTGTCAGCGGATGCAAAGTGTCACTTGCCACATCACTTGTCAGCGGATGCAGGGTGTCACTTGCCACATCACTTGTCAGCAGATGCAGGGTGTCACTTGCCAGGGGATGCAGGGTGTCACTTGCCACGCCACTTGTCAGCAGATGCAGAGTGTCACTTGCCATTTCACTTGTTAGTGGATGCAGGGTGTCACTTGCCATGTCACTTGTCAGCCGATGCAGGGTGTCACTTGCCACGTCACTTGTCAGCGGATTCAGGGTTGTCACTCGCCACATCACTTGTCAGTGGATGCAGGGTATCACTTGCCACATCACTTGTCAGCGGATGCAGGGTGTCACTTGCCACGTCGCCTGCCACCGGGTCAAAGGGGGCCCTGTCAGGTAGGCTGTACGGGGCCCCATGATTTCTAACAGCAGCCCTGATGCCCACTTTAGTGGCTGTCATGTCTGGCCCAAGAAGGGACTCTGGACAGGGTGTCACTTGCCATGTCACTTGTCAGTGGATGCAGGGTGTCACTTGCCACGTCACTTTTCAGCGGATGCAGGGTGTCACTTGCCAGGGGATGCAGGGTGTCACTTGCCACGTCACTTGTCAGCGGATGCAGGGTGTCACTTGCCCCGTCACTTGTTAGCGGATGCAGGGTGTCACTTGCCATGTCACTTGCCACGTCACTTGTTAGCGGAGGCAGGGTTGTCACTTGCCACATCACTTGTCAGTGGATGCTGGGTGTCACTTGCCACGTCACTTGTCAGTGGATGCAGGGTGTCACTTGCCACATCACTTGTCAGTGGATGCAGGGTGTCACTTGCTACGTTGCCTGCCACCAGGTCAAAGGGGGCCCTGTACACATATATACACAGCGGGGCTGATTTACTAAGATGAATGTGCTGCGCCGGTTCATACCTCCATTTGTGCTCCAGATAAATTATCAAATGAGCGTATGAACCGACGCACGCATAGGCGCAACACATAATATGCAATTCGTAATAGCGCGTGCCATATCATTAACAGTCCATTCACACAGGGGCAACACAACTTCCAGAGTGTGAATCACAGCGCGACTTGGGGCGACTTACAACACGACTTTAAGTCGCCCCCAGGCCAGGCGACTTTAATTAAAAAAAAAAAACAATGCGGGTTCCCCTCCAAGAGCATACCAGGCCCTTCAGGTCTGGCATGGATTTTAAGGGGAACCCCGCGCCAAAAAAAATGGTGTGGGGGTCCCCCTCAAAATTCATACCAGACCCTTATCCGAGCATGCAACCTGGCAGGCCCCAGGAAAAGAGGGGGGACGAGAGAGCGACCCCCAAACTGTACCAGGCCACATGCCCTCAACATTGTGAGGATGCTTTGGGGTCCCCCCAAAGCACTTTGTCCCCATGTTGATGAGGACAAGGGCCTCATCCCCACAACCCTGGCCGGTGGTTGTGGGGGTCTGCGGGCGCGGAGCTTATCGGAATCTGGAAGCCCCCTTGAACGAGGGGACCTCCAGATCCCGGCCTCCCACCCTGTGTGAAATGGTAAAGGGGTACAAAAGTACCCCTACCATTTCACTAAAAAAGTGACAAAAGTGTTAAAAATTACAAGAGACAGTTTTTGACAATTCCTTTATTAAAGTCTTCTTCTTTCATCTTCTTTCTTCTGGTCTTCTTCCTTCTTCCTTTCTTCATCCTTCAGTTTCTTCCTTCATCTTCTTCTTCCTCCGATCCGCTTCTTCTTGCTCCTGTGTTCTCGTCCGGCATCTTCCTCCACGGTGTCTCTTCTTCGTTCTGGTATGGAATTTTGGGGGACCCCCACGCATTTTTTTTTTTTAACGCTAACATGACCTGTGTGCAAATAGCCTTAAAAAACCCATAGAAGTGAACCAGTACAAAAAAAAAAAAAAAGTCAAGTTGAGAGGTGCGCCTGTTCAACTTATGCAAATGAATCTACGTGGCTTGACATTTACTAAGATTTTGCCAGCGCAGTGAAGCAGAGCACTTGAACGGGCGCAAATGCTGCATGCGCAGTGCATAAATTGACTTAATGCAGTTCCAAGTGTATTTGCAGGCTCAGCAAGCTTGCTCAGAGAAAGTTACGTTTCCATTCTATTTTGGGCATATTTGTTACTTGGACAGTCATATCTATACTTCCTCACATCACCCCCATAATATTGGTACGTCCAGCTTCTTTTAATTCTGAGTTGAAGATGTCGTGCGCCAGGTCTATAGCGCCGCACAGATCGTGGCCGCCCGTGCTCCGGCATGCTCATAGTAAATGGGGAATTGCGCTGTGTTACAGGTGCAAATGCTTTGTGAATACGAAAACGGCCATTGCGTGTTGGTGTGCGCCGCAACTCATGGCGCAAACCTTTTGTAAATCAGCCCCAGTATCTCACAAAAGTGAGTACACCCCTCACATTTTTGTAAATATTTTATTATACCTTTTCATGTGACAACCCTGAAAAAATGACACTTTGCTACATGTAAAGTAATGAGTGTACAGCTTGTATAACAGTGTAAATTTGCTGTTCCCTCAAAATAACTCAACACACAGCCCTTAATGTCTAAACCACTAGTAACAAAAGTACGTACACCCCTACATGAAAATGTCCAAATTGGGCCCAATTAGCCATTTTCCCTCCACGGTGTCATGTGACTCATTAGTGTTACAATGTCTCAGGTGTGCATGGGGAGCAGGTGCGTTAAATCTGGTGTTATCACTCTCACTCTCTCATAGTGGTCACTAGAAGTTCAACATGGCACCTCATGGCAAAGAACTATCTGAGGAACTGAAAAAAAGAATTGTTGCTCTACATAAAGATGGTCTAGGCTATAAGAAGATTGCCAAGACCCTGAAACTGAACTGCAGCATGGTGGCAAAGACCATACAGTGGTTTAACAGGACAGGTTCTATTCAGAACAGGCCTAACCATGGTAGACCAAAGAAGTGGATGTAAACCCACTCTCAGAAGGATATACATGCCTCCTCCATGTATACTTATCTGTCAAATGTCTCCCCTCTGTCTGCTATGAGACCCAAAAAACTGCAGATTTTGAGGGTGGGTCTGTTTTCCAGGGCTCAGTGGGTGGAGTCGTGATGTCAGTACACTCCCCTTATCAACATGCATTTTCTCCTGTGTATTTCTTACACTGAACTTCTGCTATGATTACTAACATCCAGTCAAAACCCAGAAAAGTCCCCACATGACTTCATCATCATGCCAAATCATGCTGAGGTGTGGAACAGCAAATCCTTGCAGAGCTTCTGAAGAAAGGAGTGGGGGTGGGCGTTAAAAAATAATGCATATTTTAGGCTAGTGCACAAGATATGTGAATCACCTGTCAATCACAGCAAGGGGGAAGAACGGTCAAAGATTTCACAGTTTGTCTGTTTTATTTCACTGAAAAAAGATATGAGGATTGCTCAGTGCTGGATTAAGTCTTTGTGGCAAGACTGGGCACAGCTGATCTGAAATCCCATACTCTAAATTGTGGCAGATAAAAAAAAAATGGGTTTACATCCACTTTAAGTGCACATGCTCAGCATCATATCCAGAGGTTGTCTTTGGGAAATAGATTGCTGCAGAGGTTGAAGGGGTGGGGAGTCAGCCTGTCAGTGCTCACACCATACATCGCACACTGCATCAAATTGGTCTACATGGCTGTCATCACAGAAGGAAGTTTCTTCTAAAGATGATACACAAGAAAGCCTGCAAACAGTTTGCTGAAGACAAGCAGACTAAGGACATAGATTACTAGAACCACGTCCTGTGGTCTGATGAGAACAAGATAAACGTTTTTGGTTCAGATGGTGTCAAGCATGTGTGGAGGCAAACCGGGAAAGGAGTACAAAGACAAGTTAGTCTTGCCTAGAGTCAAGCATGGTGATGGGAGTGTCCTGGTCTGGGGCTGCATGAGTGCTACAGGTACTGGGGAGTTACAGTTCATTGAGAGATCCATGAATGCCAACATGTGCTGTGACATACTGAAGCAGAGCATGATCCCCTCCCTTCTGAGACTGGGCCGCAGGGCTGTATTCCAACATAACGACCACAAACACACCACCAAGACGACCACTGCCTTCTTGCTAAAGAAGGTGAGGGTAAAGGTGATTGACTGGCCTAGCATGTTTGCATACCTAAACCCTATTGAGCATCCAGGGAAGAACACAAGGTCTCAAACATCCACCAGCTCCGCGATGTCTTCATGGAGGAGTGGAAGAGGACTCTAGTGTCAAGCTCTGGTGAACTCCATGTGCAAGAATGTTAAGAAAGCGCTGGAAAATAACGGTGGCCACACAAAATATTGACAGTTTGGGCCCAGTTTGGACATTTTCACTTAGGGGTGTACTCACTTTTTTTGCCAGTGGTTTAGGCATTATTGGCTGTGTGTTGAGTTATTTTGAGGGGATAGTAAATTTACACTGTAATACAAGCTGTACACTCACTACTTTACATTGTGGCAAAGTGTAATTTCTTCAGTGTTGTCACATGAAAAGATATAATAAAATATTTACAAAAATGTAAGAGGGGTGTACTCACTTTTGTGAGATACTGTATATGTGTGTGTGTGTGTATATATATATATATATATATATATATATATATATATATATATATATAGATCTATCTATCCTGTGTGTGTGTATATATATATGGACACAGACTTTTCAGTCAAAAGGAGGTTTATTAAAAACTTGTATAGCTTCACAGCAGCAAAAACAAAAGAAAGAGGTTTCAGTCTCACCGACTTACAGAGTTCAGTTAAACAGTCCTTGATTTCTATTGCAGGTAGCTTCCCCTGCCAGAAGGCTTCCAGGCAGGACACTGCCATTCACTTCAAAAGGGGAAGTTACCCTCTGCAAAAAACGGTTTAACTGCGATGGCAGTTCTGAACTCCGCAAGTCGGTGAAACTTCTATTTCTTTCTGTTGTATTATTTTGCTGCCATGAAGCTGTTTAAGTTTACTGAACACTACTTTGGATGCAAAGCCTGTGTCCCGCAACCTAGCTGGTTCCCCAAACATTACAACTGGTGGAGGATGTGGGCAGGACAGAGTAACAGGTGTAGCACTGACCCCCTAAGGAGCTGCTGTTTTTTTTGTTGGGCTTACCGTTACCTCACCTGCTCACTGTGTCCGTCTTAGGGGCCCCATTGTAAAGTGGATTAAAGAATATTAGCTCCGACACTTAGTCCTTTTTCCAAAGATTTATTTGAAAGAAACATGAAGTTTTGCAATAGAGGGATAGATGGTTAAGGGGAGTTCAGGTACCTTGTAATTGCGAGTTAGAGGTATTTTCTTGATCCAGAGGACAAACAGCTTCCACAGGCTGGATCTAGCAACCGCCGGATAGGCCTCTCTCACTGACCTAGCAGCCGGTGAGGTGCTCGAACAAATTCTCTGCCACAGACTTGTCAATTCAACAAAATTGTTGTGCAATCTTCTGCCCCAGGAAAGCACAACCAGCAACTTGTTGAGAAATTAAAGAGTTGTCACACAGTACCAGTTTCTCTCAGCCGATCCGGCGATACTGTGGGATAGGTGACCCGGGATGCGTCCTCCAACTGAGTCTCCAGGCTCTTCCAGAGATACCAGCCTTGTTGCTTGGTCTTCTCCTGAAAAAGTCCTCCCCTGGATCCTCCAGTCACCTGGCTTCTCCCCACAGGCAAGACAGCACAGGGCCACTCCTTAATCAGTAGGCCCCAAGACTTTTGGGCCCACCCTTTCAGTTACAAAGCCTCGGGTCAGCCGGCCCCAATAGGGACATAGAGACTGGCAGCACACACCTCAGGTCAGGAGGGCCACGAGGTCGGGACAACGAACCCCAAAAATATGGCGCCTGTACCTTAAGTACCCTTACCCAGAATGCACAGCAGGTGAACCACTCCCACTGGGCTATTTCTGAGCAAAAGGGGTACCCAATGCATTCAGCCTGTTGCATTTCCAACACTTACCAGTGGTGACAGCGACACCCATGGCCAAGTGGAAACCAGCACAACCCAGCTGAACTGGTACAGAAACCAGAACTTTCACATAATTAGTCTGAGCCAAATTGCAGCTTCAGACAAACTAAAATTTACAAAACAATAGCGTCTGGTCATTAGGAGCAGGGCGCTACACAAACATTTAAACTGACATTTAAAGAAACATTTTGTTGGATTTATGTCCTGGGTTGAAGCCACACAAGCCCTGAAAACTAAACCAATGGAGGAGCTAATTAAACAGCTATCTCTGGTTAATATGCAAGCACAGACTTACCATGAGGAAGCTAATCGGTGCTTAGCAACCTAGCTGGAGGTACAACAAACTCACCGCAAAGAGGCATGGCTCTGCAGCAAGAAAGTAGTCACCTATTGGAAGCCCAGCTGGCAGCCTAGCTGGGGGCCCAGCAAGGACTTATGCAGACTCAGGTGACTGCTTTACAAGAAGCAGTGCAGCAGCTTTCTCAGGGGCATGAACAAGCGGCTGATGCCCCTGGCAACCAGGTAACAGTAAGGGTGAGCCATTTTCTTCAGAAGTTGTCCCTGAATGTCCCTGAGTGTAGAGAAATGTAAAGGCATTTCTTGCTACATTTAAGAGAATGGCAGAGAGAGAAGGGTGGCACCAGGACCAGTGGGCCGGCCTGTTTGCTTCTTTCTTTACCAGAGATCCTCAAAAGGCCTACTTCATCCTACCACCTGATGTCGCAAAAGACTATCAAAAGCTAAAGGCTGAAATTCTGGCTTGTCTGGGGGTGACTTCGCCCATCCGGGCCCAGTGGGTGCACCAATGGAAATATCGTCCAGATCAGCCACCCAGGTCTCAAATGCTTGACCTGGTGCAGCTGGTAAAAAAATGGCTGCAGCCTGAGGTGTTGTCTGGCCTCCAAATTGTGGAATGGGTCATGCTGGACCGATACCTGAGGTACCTGCCAGATGACCTTCAATGATGGGTTAGCCATGGAGACCCCAAAACAGTGAAGCGCCTTGTCAAGATGGTGGAAAGTTATACAGTAGTGGAGGATCTACTTGGCCCTACCAAGCGCCCAGGGCCCAGTCTGCCACGGCCTATTCGATCAACTGCAGCCTTGCAGAAGAATGTCCCATGGAGCCCTGGAAAAAACATCCCGGAAGGCCAGAAGTCACTCCCCATACCTCCTCAGCTGTCTGATTCTGCTCAGAATGTAGGGGATGTACAATGTTGGAGATGTCATTTCTGAAGCCATACCCGGGCACACTGCTCAATGCAAGATAAGCCCATGGAATGTAGAGTTCTCCGGAGGGGGTCTTTTATGCTCAAAAAGCATGCACCACACATCTGGACCTTGGTGAGGGGAAAATTGAGTGTGAAGTTCAAGTGGACCACCTCCCTGCCAGGGCTTTGTTGGTCACCGGAAGCATTGTAACCCTTGTTCACCCCAGAGTAGTGGAAGGATAGTCCCAGTAAGCAAAACTTTACAAGTGGTATACATTCACGGGGACACCCTCTCATCTCAGTGTCCATCTCCACAGCATGTGACAATGGTATTCAAGAGGTGGGGGTGGCAAAGAACTTGGTGCATGATGTTATAAAAGGACAAGACTGTCCATTATTTGTGAAACTCTGGGAACAAGGCGAACTACACGAATGGCCCAGAAACTGGGGAGAAACTAGTCCCTCTGTTCCTGCTATTTAGGGTAGTAACCCTGAACTGCCAAATCTTGTAGCATAATGAAAATGCTAATAATCTGGTTGCTGGTAATAAAATGAATACTGTTGAGGATGCTAAAATATGTGAAAATATGTGGTCCACAGACCGACCTGAACACTGGAGGAGGGGGGGGAACTTCTCCACTTCAGGTAATGCAACAAGGAGAACGGAAGGTAACGGTAAGCCCAAAAATAACCAGCGGCTCCTTCGGGGGTTAGTGCTACATCAGGTAAGTAACGTAGAAGCTATAGAGGACTGGCTAAACCCCCTCATAAAGAAGGAGATATGTGCATTCCTGGGGCATGGTGGGAATCTACAGGAGATTTGTATTCAACTTTGCCACATTGGTGGCTCCATTGACAGATCTGACTAAGGGTCGGAAATTGGTCATCGTTGAGTGGAATGCTGGAGCTGAAAAGGTTTTTGTTGGTCCATCCTTGCTCGTCGGGCGTTTTTTCGCCCCACCGGACCCTCCATCTGTCCGGGGGAACGTCATAGCTCCGGACGGAGCCATTATCTTCGGCCGATTCGCCGCCGAGCCGGTGAGCAGGGCCGCAGACGCCGAGACGGGCCGGTCCCCGCCGCCATCTTGCGGCCTACTCCACATCGCGGATCCTCCGAACGGCGCCTCGCGGAGCACATCCCGGGCCGGCATCCAGGACTTCATCCACCGCTGGGCTCATGGGACCCTCCCGCTGGGGACAGGGAGCTGCGGATTGTTCGTTGGGGCCTGGAGGAACACCAGCGCTGAGAGGTGAGACCCGGCGGCCATCTTGGTACACCTGAGGCCTGATACAGTTTATCTGCACCCCTCCTCTCAGCTGCCCTGCATAATCCCTCAACGAGGACAGTACCCCAGTTTAAGCACAGCCTATCCCCCCCCCCCCTGGGTGGCTGCCTGCCTGGATCATCCTCCATTTCGAGTCCTTTAGGCCCTATCGGCGGCCATATTGGTACACCTGGTCCCTTCTTCCATCATCTTAAGGCCTACTTCTGCCCATTTTACAGCCTGTTTAGTGCCTGGACTCTCCCTGTACCGTAGTGTGGCAGTGTTTCATGGACTCCCCCTCCCCCCACTAGCTCTCTAACCTGATACATTCTACTTCGGGGTCACACCCCGGGTCCCTCTGCTTGATAGACATGTGATCACTTTTTGCGAGTCCTACCCGCCTTCCAATGCTCCCCCACCGCTTCCAGTTGCTTCTTCCACATGGGGAGTTCCACGTGTAATTGAATGTATGCCTAGTCCCATTGCCTCATGGTGAAATACGGACCGAAACACCTCCCTCAGTCGCTGTCTCCTGATCTGCGGCCCTCACAGACTCTGGATCGCTTTCTAAGCAGGCCGGCCTCCCCTGTTCCAACTCCAGGCTCTTCTACATATGCACAAGTGGCTTCCCAGTTATCCGCACCAGATAACCCAAGTCCTCTGTCCAGGAGCCACCTGGACACGATGTCCGCCCCTGTTACCGTCGATGTACTGGATGATAAACTGCGAGCTCTCCTGCAGGACCTGACCAGCAATGTCTCTAAGGAAATGGGTAAACTCGCCCATGAATTGCGGGGGGAGCTTGCTCAGATTGGGGAACGGACTGACGTCCTGGAAACCAAATTTGACGACCTACTGCAATATGTGCACGTCTTGGAAGAAGACAACGCCGGTTTGAAGCAATCAGTCTCGCAGCTCCAATCTCAACAGGAGGATCTGGAGAACAGGGAACGTCGCCAAAACCTACGCATCAGAGGAGTCCCTGAGGCGGTTAGTGAGGGGGAGATTAAACCATATTTACTCAGCCTCTTCAATGTTGTCGCCCCTAAAATTCCGGACATAGATTGGAGATTGGATAGGGCCCACAGGTCTCTGGCCCCAAAGCCCCCAGCTGGGGCCAACCCTAGAGACATCATTGTGCGCTTCCACTACTACGACAGCAAAGAAGCGCTGACCATGGCCACCCGTAACAAGTCCCGTCTGGAATTTAAAGGAGCCAAGATACAAATCTTCAGCGACTTATCCCCTATAACCCTGGCCAAACGTCGCAGCTTTCGTCCTGTGACTACGCATCTGCAAAATCACCAGTTCCCGTATCGCTGGGGTTTCCCCTTTCGTCTCTCGGCCTCTAAAGATGGGACTCAATACTCCATGAGAGATCTTCAGGAAAGCGAGGCTTTCATACGCAATCTGGGTTTACCACCTCTGCCAGATGAGGACCCCATCCCGCTTCCAACGACGCCCAGACCCTCGTCTATTCCGGCACGGATTTGGACACCAGCTCGCCAGAAATCGCAGAAACCCTTCTCCACTCCTCAGCGTAACTTGCACCCCAGATTGCCTCCTTGAAGAGAAATCTCAAACGTCAGGTCGGGTTGGTCTCGAGTTCGGTCCTTGTTTCACCATGTTTTTTCCCTTTTTTCCCTTTTTTCCCCTTGACAGGGGATGTACGCACCCTTAGTTATAGGTTGTGACTTTTCTTTTCTTCCCATTTTTGGGTGCCTGGGACTATGGTATATTGTTCCTATTGATTGTAACGTTTGCTGGAAGGTGGCAGGGTCTCTCCAGATGAGCTGGAACCCCTGATGTGCCTCCTTTTGTTCCGCGGCCGCGGCTGCGGACTCCTGGGTGGTTTTTACCCCCCAGGCCTTTTTTCTGTTACCTATGGTTTATTTCTCCATTTTTTAGGCCTTTTTTTTGGCCTTTTTTTCATTTTTTGCTTATTTTGGATGCCTTCTTTATCACTCATTAGATGCATTGTTGATATGTTATGTTTTCACGTGCTTTTCATCCCTAGGATACACCACGATTTCCAGTATTTCCTTGGTCTGTACAGGTATATTTGGTTACTGTATGTTAATTATGGGTACTTTAAGCTCCAATTACTTCATGCACAATGGCTTTGAGGGTACTTACCTATAATGTTAAGGGCTTGAACTCTGTTCATAAGCGTTGGTTGGCTCTGAAGGAGTTCAAGTCCTCCAACGCAGATGTGGTCCTAGTCCAGGAGACTCACTTCCGCCCAGGGAGTTCTCTTAAATTTGCTGCCAAGCATTTTCCAGTTTCTTTTATGGCCTCCGACCCCTCTGGTAAAGCCGGGGTCGCGATACTGATTAAAAAAACCTGTCCGTTGCGGGTGAAGTCCTCTTTCCTTGACCCGCAGGGTAGATATATTCTCCTGGACTGTGACTACCTATCTCGTTCTCTTACTATAATTAATATTTATGCCCCCAACTCGGGTCAGGTTCAGTTCCTCACTGGGGTCTTGGATACGCTGGGCGCATATGCCCAGCCGTTCATGATCATCGGCGGGGACTTTAACATGACTATGTCCGCTAGGAGGGATAGACAAACCCTATTTTCAGGTAACCCTTCCTGTAAATCTGAACGCCAATCCACTGCGTTTCGCAAACTCACTAGGTCCCATAACCTCCTAGACATTTGGAGGATTAAGCACCCGACACATCGGCAATTTTCTTTCTATTCCCCCCCCCATAAGATGTACTCTAGATTAGATTATATTTTTGTAACGGCACCTCTATTGACGTCGGCAGTAGCCGCGGAGTTGAACCCCATGACATGGTCGGATCATGCCTCGGTTCAGCTTGACCTTGCCCTCTCCACTTCTACACCCCGGACTTGCCACTGGAGACTTAATGATTTCCTTCTCCGTGACCCGGTCACTGAAGCTCACTTGTCCCAGAGTTTAACTGACTTTTTTCAACTGAATGTAGGATCTGTGCGGGACGTGTCCACCTTATGGGAGGCTCACAAGGCCTTCTTCAGAGGAATATGTATTTCTGCCGGCTCCCGCCTTAAGCGAGACTCGGCTGCGCAGAGACTTGACATCCTTTCACAATTGCAAAAAGCTGAGGCTCTGCTCTTATCCTCCCCTTCGGTGCCCCGTCTTCGCACAGTGACCTCCTTACGCGAAAGGTTAAAATCTCTGGACATGCATAAATGCTCTAAAGCCCTACTTTGGGCAAAACAGAAATTTTACGAGTTCGCCAACAAGCCTCATAGGATGCTGGTGAATAAGCTTAAGCCCCGCCCATTTCACTCTTATCCTGATCTTCTTATACAGTCAGATGGCACTCCGACTTACTGCCCCTTAACAATGACTAAAGTTTTTGGTGCTTTTTATAAAAAATTATATAACTGCCT
Organism: Lithobates pipiens; assembly: GCF_037356315.1. Taxonomy (NCBI): domain Eukaryota; kingdom Metazoa; phylum Chordata; class Amphibia; order Anura; family Ranidae; genus Lithobates; species Lithobates pipiens. The sequence goes on from NW_027507758.1 coordinate 230,507,784, forward strand.
GACCTCCGATCCCAACCATGTGTTCTCTCAAGAACACTTTAATGACTTTTGTACCTCTTTGAAATTGCCTTTGTTGTCCTCTTCTCAGGTGGACACCCTGAATGCTGCTATCTCGCCTGAGGAGTTGGCAGCGGTAGTAAAGGCACTCCCGTCCCACAAATCCCCAGGCCCAGACGGACTTCCTTATATCTATTATAAATCTTTCCTCCCGACGCTTAGCCCTCATTTACTAAATCTTTTTTCCTCTTTACAGAAAGGAATAGTACCTCATTCCCAGTTTCTACATGCTCACATAACGGTTATCCCGAAGCCGGGTAAATCCCCTACCCTACCGGATAATTACAGACCCATAGCTTTACTTAACTCCGATTATAAGATTTTTACCAAAATTCTAGCTAATCGACTTTCCTTGATGATTCCCGCCCTGGTCCATAATGATCAGGTGGGTTTTGTCCTGGGTAGACGAGCTGGAGACAACACTAGACGTACCATCGACCTCATAGACCTGCTCGACAAGACATCCCGCCCTGCCATTATTTTAAGTTTAGACGCACAAAAAGCTTTTGACAGGCTGGGATGGCCGTATATGTTTGCCACACTTCAGCGCTTTGGATTTTCTGGCTCTTTCCTGTCAGCTCTGCAGGCCTTGTACTCGCTACCCACGTCTCAGGTCCAACTGGCATCTTATAGGTCACCACTCTTTACGCATAGTAATGGTACTAGACAGGGATGTCCTCTTTCCCCCCTGTTGTTTATATTATGCCTTGAGCCCTTGGCCGCAGCTATAAGGGATGACCCGGACATAAGCGGCGTCTCCCTCAGGTCGAAGGACTATAAGCTGTCTCTTTTTGCCGATGACATTCTCCTCACCTTGACGAAACCCCACATCTCCCTTCCCAAACTTCATACACTCCTAGATGCATTCAGTAGACTCTCGGGATATAAGGTCAACACGACTAAAACTGAAGCGCTCCCCGTTCACATCCCTCCCCCACTTCTAGCTTCGTTAAAAAATGAATTCCCCTACCATTGGTGCCCTGTCTCCCTCAAGTACCTTGGCATTAATTTAACTGCCACATATGATTCCTTATACGTAGCAAACTTTGTTTCTCTGATTGCGGAAACACATAGTTTGCTCCGAAGCTGGTCGACTTGCCCGTTATCCCTCCTGGGTAGGATCAATGTACTAAAAATGGCCATACTCCCTAAGTTTTTATATCTCTTTGAAACGTTACCAATCGCTATCCCCATGCCTCAGCTTAGAAATATTCAACGGGCCTTCACCAAATTCATATGGGGAAATAAAATGCACAGAATTGCCCAGTCCGTGGTCTTTGCTCCACGATCCCAAGGGGGGTTGGGAGCTCCTGATATATTGAAGTATTTCTATGCGACTCACCTCCTGCCGGCTATCTCCTGGTCGTCGTATTTCGCTTCCAGTAGATGGTCGGAACTAGAGATGAGCGTTGTCAGTCCGGTTCACCCGTGCTCTATGCTGTGGTCAGATTTGCCCTCATCTATGGTCCAGCTTAGACGCATACTTCTTGGGCCGATGCTATTTTCTTTATCCATATGGAAAAAATGTCACAAGAGGTTCTCTCTCTCTTCTCCATGCTCACCTTTGCTGAATGTTATATTCAACCCAGACCTTCCAGACAGCCTCTCCCTGAAGAACATGTTCCCCTGGTTTAGTTCGGGTATCTTCCAACTTCGCCACTTGGTACATCCGATATCCCGTAAATTCCTATCCTTTCTAGATCTTCAGAATAAGTATGATATCCCAAACCAACTTCTTTTCTCATATCTTCAATTCAAACACTATTTTCATTCTAGATCCCCAGATCTGGCTTTGGTCAACCCTAGTACCTTTGAAACCTTATGCTCCCAGGGTCCTTGCCAGAAGGGTCTAATATCCTCCATATATAGCATACTTCATAACTCAACCACCCCCAACACGGACACTCACCTCTATATGAGAAGATGGTCCTCTGTTTTACAGTCTCCTTTAACTATCTCTCAATGGCAGGATATCTGGATGTCTACCTCCAAAGTCTCTAGGTGTGTGGAGCAGAGAGAGACGGCTTATAAGATACTGATGTTCTGGTACAAGACTCCTGAAATGTTGCATAAATATGATCCCTCTATATCTAAGCTGTGTTGGAGATGTCTGCGACATGAAGGCACTCATTATCATATTTTTTGGAGTTGCCCTATGATTGTACCCTTTTGGTCTATGGTCCAATCCCTGCTCCATACTGTGCTGGGGATTGATATCCCTTTGGATCCTAGGCATTATTTATTGGGCTTGCCGGTGGCAACACTATCTAAAAGCGCTAAGAAGCTGACAGCTTATGTCCTTCTAGCTGCCAAAAGAGTGATTTCTGCGCTTTGGCTGTCCTCCTCCCCACCCATTCACTCGCAATTGATATCCGCGGTGGCAAACATACGCAGAATGGAACATATGACTGCCTTGGCGCAGGACTCCCTACCTAAATTTTTTAAAATATGGGATAGATGGGACAGCTCCATTCTGAACCCTGAGGCAACATCCTACTGTATGGGTGTGATCCCCCGGGTCAGCCTCCCTGGGGCTTCCCCCCGGGATCCTATCCCTGCATCGCCTATATAGTTTACGGCATTTGGTTTACTTATGCATCTTTATTTGCAGACCTGTGGTGTATCCTTTTTCCTTTCCCCCCTATGTTTTATATCAAGATATCAACATTTGATGTCCCGCCTGCGGCGGTTTTTGCTGTTACATTTGCAATGTTAATTTTATCTGTATGTATTGAAAGCAATCTTCTTTTTGTTCTGTAAATGAAAAATTTTTCTCAATAAATATACATTTAAAAAAAAAAAAAAAAAAAGGTTTTTGTTTTAGCTCAAGTCGGCACTGTGCCAACACTCTTTCCTGATAGCACCATTTTTTTTAAAAGAGTTCATTGTGTGGCTGTGGCTGGGTCCTGGAAGGATGCTATATTCTCCCTGTGCAAAAATCGGGGAATGTTTTACTGTGATAGCAGTTCTGAACTCTGCAAGTTGGTGAGACATACTTCCTTCTGTGGTGTTATTTTGCTCATGTGAAGATGATTACGTTTAATAAACACTACTTTGGTTGCAAATCCTGTGTCCTGCAAGCTAGATGATTCCCCAAACTTTGCAATATATTTATATACATATAAATTTATATACAGTAAATATATATATATATATATATATATATATATATATATATATATATATATATATAAATTGTGAGGGGTTAGCTTGGCAGCGGGTGTGTGTGACCCCCTGGATGGGTTCACAACACAAAATCAGGCACAGCAGACAGCGTTGTAGGTGCAAAAAAACAAAAGATGCGGTTTATTTATGCTACATGCAGTGATACATATAACAGCCAAACAAAAATAAAACATGAAAATAAATCCTGGTCAGCTTGACCTCTAACTACACACTTAGATTCCCTGTCTAACAACTGAGTGCAGCCTTGTGCTGCACCAGTCCCTGTCTCTGTTGTAGAGGTTTGCCACACAGGCGTTAACTCACCGCACAGAACAGATATCACACTCCCCAGTCTATACAACACAAAACTGGTTCCAGGATGGAGCATCTCCCTAAGCATGCTGGGGTTTTTTGTAGAGGTCTTAATGAGCCCACTTACTTCAGCTGGGCTCATTAACTCTTCCCCTCTAATTGTAAAAGTCTGCATAAAGCCTGAATCTAGGGCACACATATTTCCCATCCTGGATACAACCAGGTGACTTTACCTGCGTGCTGCCACATACCCCCCCCCCCTCTTGTTTCATCCTTGGGGTTGTAACACAAGCATTCAGACACGCATGTATCCGAGACAAAGCATCCACATTCCCCATTTTAACACCAGGGCGATGCTTAACTGTAAAGTTAAATTCTTGTAGGGCCAGGAACCACCTATTTACCCTTCTATTGGTCTCCTTGTTCTGAGCCATCCACTTTAAAGGAGCGTGATCAGTCACCAGGTCAAAGTGCCTACCTAGCAGATAGTACCGAAGGGAATCTAGAGCCCACTTCACTGCTAAACATTCCTTCTCAATCGTGGCGTAATTTACCTCATGGGACTTCAACTTCCTGCTGAGGTAAATGACTGGGTGCTCTTCCCCGTTCCAGACCTGGGATAACACTGCTCCTAACCCAACGTCTGATGCATCAGTTTGTACAACAAAGTCCTTAGAGAAGTCTGGTGAGTACAACACTGGCTGGCTACATAAGGCTGTTTTTAAGGACTGAAATGCTTCTTCAGCCTCTGGGACCATTTAACCATGACAGACTCTTTCCCTTTTGTCAGGTTGGTGAGGGGCACATCCTGAGAAGAAAAATGGGGAATGAATCGTCGATAATAGCCAGCGATTCCCAGAAAGGCTCGTACCTGTTTCTTGCTGTTGGGACGTGGCCAACTCTGTATGGCCTCGATTTTATTGACTTGGGGTTTTATCACCCCCCTCCCAATAGTGTACCCAAGATATTTGGCCTCCTCCTGTCCAATGGTACACTTCTTTGGATTGGCCGTAAACCCAGCTTCCCGGATAGAGTCTAGGACTGCTTGTACTTTTGGCAAATGTGAGACCCAGTCTGTGCTATGGATAATCACATCATCCAGGTAAGCTGCAGCATATTTCTGATGGGGCCTCAGAATCTTATCCATTTTCCGCTGGAATGTTGCCGGTGCATTCTGTAACCCAAACGGCATTCTCTTATATTGGAATGCCCCATCTGGGGTTACAAACGCAGTTTTCTCCTTGGCCAACTCGGCCAGGGGAATTTGCCAATACCCTTTGGTGAGATCAAGAGTTGTCATATATCGGGCTGTTCCCAGCCGGTCAATCAACTCATCTATACGCGGCATGGGGTAGGTGTCAAATTTTGTAACTTTATTTAATTGTCGAAAATCGTTACAAAACCGCCAGCTCCCATCAGGTTTGGGCACTAGTACGATAGGACTAGACCAGTCACTCTGGGACTCCTCTATCACACCCAATTCCAACATCCTTTGAACCTCCCCATGTATTGCCTCCCGTCGGGCCTCTGGTATTCTATAAGGTTTTAGTTTTACCCTTTCTCCTGGCGGGGTGATAATGTCATGCTCTACGCCAGATGTTTGTCCCGGAAGCTCAGAGAAAATCTCTTTGTTACGAAGTACAAACTCTTTAACCTCCTGTTGTTGGGGTTTCGATAAGGTGTCTGCTATTCCAACCTCAGGAACTAAGCAATCAGGCTGTACTTGTGACAAAGTCTCTGCGACTAGGGATTCCCTATCCCTCCAGGCTTTCAGCAGATTGACGTGATAGATCTGCTCCGGCTTTCGCCTTCCTGGCTGTCTAACCCTGTAGTTCACCTCACTCATTTTTTCAATTACTTTATATGGACCTTGCCATTTGGCCAGAAATTTGCTTTCAACCGTAGGGACTAGCACCAAGACCCTATCCCCCGGGGAAAAAGTACGGGTCTTGGCCCCACGGTTGTACACTCTCTGCTGTGCTAACTGCGCTTGGGTTAAATGTTCCTTTACAATTGGCATTACCTGTGCAATTCTATCTTGCATCAGGGCGACATGCTCAATCACGCTCCTGTGAGGAGAACTCTCATTTTCCCAAGTTTCCTTGGCGATATCCAGCAGCCCTCTTGGGTGTCTCCCATAGAGCAACTCGAAGGGTGAGAAACCCGTAGAGGATTTTGGTACCTCCCTAATGGCAAACATTAGATAGGGTATTAGACAGTCCCAATTCTTTCCATCTCTATCCACCACCTTCTTTAACATTTGTTTAAGGGTTTTGTTGAATCTTTCAACCAACCCATCTGTTTGGGGGTGATACACAGATGTACGCAATTGCGTCACTTTGTACAACTTGCATAATTCTTTCATAACCCGGGACATAAAGGGTGTACCTTGGTCCGTAAGCAGTTCCTTACAAATACCCACGCGGCTAAAAACAAGAGATAGCTCTTTGGCTATGGTTTTGGCCGAGGTATTTCGGAGAGGAATTGCTTCCGGATAACGGGTGGCATAGTCCAATATAACCAAAATGTACTGATGCCCCCTGGCGGACTTCATTATCGGACCTACCAAATCCATTGCGATCCTTTCAAAGGGGACCCCAATGATAGGAAGAGGTACCAGCGGGTTACGCAAATGTGGCATAGGTGCCGACTTCTGACACACAGGGCAGGAGGAACAATAATTTTCTATTTCCTTCATGACCCCAGGCCAATAGAATCTCTGCAATACCCTCTCTCTGGTTTTCTCTGTCCCCAGATGACCTCCCAGAATGTGCCCATGAGCCAATTCTAACACCAACTTCCTGTAAGGTTTGGGCACTACAAGTTGCTCAATGGTTTCTTCTGCCCTTTGAGCCACTCGATACAGCAGGTCCCTTTCCATAGTGAAGTAAGGATAAGGGCAAGTCTTATCTGGGTTCACTAACTTGCCATCTATTTTCACCACATTTTCCCGTGCCTTTATTAGGGTGGGGTCTTTTAACTGTTCTGTGGCAAAATTTTCCCTGTGAACCTCAAGATCCGAAAAATCCACAGACGGCATGTTTTCATCTGAGGATGTTGGCTCCTCCCCAGTTTCTCGAGTTTCCCCCGCCAATACCGACAAGGGAAATTCAGGAGAGTCCTCACCACTCCCAGAGGAATTCTGGTCATCTTCCTGGTTTATAGGGGCACCAGTGGGGGGCTCAGGACAATCCCAGAGTTCCCAGAATTTTGGAAAATCCCTTCCCACAATAGCATCATGTGGTAAGTGAGACACTAACCCCACCTGATGAGAGAGGTTACCTTTGGGGGTCTCAAAAAACACTGAAGTTACAGGATACTCTCGGGTGTCCCCATGCACACAAATAACAGCCACCCTGTTCTTCCCAGAGACCTCTGTAGTAACTAATTCAGCTTTTATCAATGTTACCAGGCTACCTGAATCCAGCAACACATCAACATTTCTACCATTAATACACATTTTACATAAATGTTTCTCAGGTCCCCGAATGGCAGTGCATGCAACTGTCGCAAACAGCGACTGACGTCTCTCCCTTATAAAGTCACATTGCATAGGCTCATCCACAACGGGGCAATTGGCTGCAATATGTCCCTCTTGCCGGCAGCGGTAGCAAATAATCTTTTTCGCTGTCTCTTGCAGCATGGGCTTCCTGGGCTGCTCCCGCCAGACCTTGGGTAGAACTCTCACCCTCTCACTCTCTCCACCCTCACCCCTTGGAGTCATCTTACCCGCCACTGGGGATGATCTGGTCTTAGGGTGGAAAGTCCGTGAGTCCCTGGAAGAGGTGGTCAGGTTCTCTGTAGCCAAGTACCTCTCAACCAGATCCACAAGTTTATCTGCATTTTCTGGGTCTCCATGGCTTACCCATTTTTGGATGGCAGTAGGAAGAGCTCTCAGGAAACGATCCATAACAACATGTTCCACAATGTTTGGTGCGGTCAAAGTCTCTGGCTGCAGCCACTTCCTGCTCAGGTGAATGAGATCATACATTTGAGACCTGGGGGGTTTTCCAACCTGAAAAGTCCAATTATGCACACGCTGAGCCCGGGCGGCCAGGGTGACACCCAGCCGTGCCAATATTTCTGTTTTTAGCACCACATAGTCTTTTGCTTGGTCAGGCTCTAGGTCATAATAAGCTTTCTGCGATTCCCCAGTTAACAGAGGGGCCACCAGTCCAGCCCATTGCTCCTTAGGCCACTTTTCCCTTTCAGCAGTCCTTTCAAATGTGGTCAAAAACACCTCCGGATCATCCTCTCCAGTCATTTTTGTCAATAAACGGCTCACACCAAAGGATGCGGTATTATTGTAACCACTTGCTTCATTGGTCTGCGGACGTTGCTGTATTAATGTCTCTATTTTCTGTTGAAAACTCTGCTCTTGCTTCTGCAACAGGTCTATAAAGCGGGCTTCAGATTGCTGCTGTGCTTGTTGCTGAGCTTCCAGACTCTGCAGGTGAGCTTTCTGCTGGGCTGTAAGGCTCTTTTGTAAAGCCGCATTTGTTTGCTGCTGATTTGCATTTGCTAGAGCCAGCTGTCTCAGTATCTCCTCCATGCTGGCCTTTAAAAAAATTGAAAAAAAACTGCCAAAATTCTCCACCAACTGTGAGGGGTTAGCTCGGCAGCGGGTGTGTGTGACCCCCTGGATGGGTTCACAACACAAAATCAGGCACAGCAGACAGCGTTGTAGGTGCAAAAAAACAAAAGATGCGGTTTATTTATGCTACATGCAGTGATACATATAACAGCCAAACAAAAATAAAACATGAAAATAAATCCTGGGCAGCTTGACCTCTAACTACACACTTAGATTCCCTGTCTAACAACTGAGTGCAGCCTTGTGCTGCACCAGTCCCTGTCTCTGTTGTAGAGGTTTGCCACACAGGCGTTAACTCACCGCACAGAACAGATATCACACTCCCCAGTCTATACAACACAAAACTGGTTCCAGGATGGAGCATCTCCCTAAGCATGCTGGGGTTTTTTGTAGAGGTCTTAATGAGCCCACTTACTTCAGCTGGGCTCATTAACTCTTCCCCTCTAATTGTAAAAGTCTGCATAAAGCCTGAATCTAGGGCACACATATTTCCCATCCTGGATACAACCAGGTGACTTTACCTGCGTGCTGCCACAATATATATATATATATATATATATATATATATATATATATATATACTGCATATACATATATCATATCATTCCCAAACTGTTGCCACTGTTGATGTCAAGTATTTATTTGCCTCTCTGTTATTCTATATTGTGATAAATACAAACCCTCCCATGTTAAATTTTCTGCTCTTTACGCATTTTCTAGCAATACGTCCTCCTGTCGCATCAACCTTAATGGAAATTTCTTCTGTCTGTAAAATTTATGCAAACTTTCTGCTGACAAGATTTTACAGTTTGTAGTTCAATTTAGTTATGAACAGCCAAGGAAACGGATGAGAAAAGGAAAGAAAAATAGCTTTCCAGTTTTATTATACCTGTATCTATTAAATGCTACCGCAAGAGTCTCCCACACAGTAACTTTATAGACAAGTAAATTCAGACTGGAAGCTAAGAAAATTTCATCCAGGTGTACTCTATTGCAGCTAATAAAATGTGTTATTTATAGAAAGGTTCTTGGTAAAGAAATTTGTCTTTGTATGAGGTTGTAATTTATTTCAAATAACTAAACTATATTCGAAAGATGGGAGCAAGGTCACACCTAACTTGAGAAATTGGATAAAAGCCAAGGGAAACAGTTATGAAATATGCATAGAAATGCTGCTTTCAATAGCTCACTGGGGTATTTAATCCTATAGTTTTTGTATACTGTATCATACTGTATATAGTAAGAAACTGGGAGGGTAAAATTATTCTGTAAGGAATGTCACATTTAAAAGATAATGACAAAAAAAAATTTGTTGATATTCTTTTACTGACATGAACTCTGCTGTTGAAGCAAATATATGAGCATATTCTTATATAAATGTGAATTTTGCTGCTCATGGTTCATTTTAGACTAGATATGGCTCATATCACATACCCTAAGGGGGTATGGAGCACAATTATAGTGTATGCTGCATGTTAAAACAAGTGAATGTTTAAAGAGCAATTTCATGCAACAAGTACAACCCATCCTTACATTTTTAATGGTCTGCAATAAAGGTATAGGTGACAACCATCATGGATTTATGAAAGACTGTTTTTGTTAGACCAGCCTGTTACTGTTCTGTAGGTAAGTAAGTGAGAATTGACTAAATGGTCTAAAATTGTGAACAACGTGCCCCAGGGTTCTGTTCAATTTGTTTAGACAGTATAGAGGTTGGAATTAAAAGCTTACATCCAGTGTTTGCTGATGATACCAAATTATGCAGGGAATTAAACTTTGTGCAGGATGTAACATTATTACAGGAAGACCTTAAAAAATAGAGGGTTGTTTAGTTACATGGCAGATGAGTAGGGATGAGCCGAACACACCCCCCCCCCCCCGTTCGCATCAGAACTTTCGAACGGACCGCAAATTCGTACGAACGTTAGAACTCCATTGAAGTCTATGGGACTCGAACGTTCGAAATAAAAATTGCTAATTTTAATGGGTTTGGGGACCTGGCTCCTGCCCCAGGGGACATGGGTCAATGACTAAAATGTTTTTAAAAATGGCCGTTATGGCGGGAGCACTGATTTTAATGACGATTAAAGTGAAAAAAAAGGGAAATATTCCTTTAAATATCATGCCTGGTGGGTGTCTATAGTATGCCTGTGAAGTGCAACATGTTTCCCGTGTTTAGAACAAAATGACATTTAACGGAAAAAAAAAGTCATTTCAAACTGCTTGCGTTTTTAATGTAATATCTGGTTCTGGCAATATGGATGAAAATCATTGAGAAAAATGGCATGGGTAGCCCCCCCCCCCTTCCCATTACTAGCCCCTTTGCATCTTGTACGGATATTAAGGGGAACCCCGTACCCATATTAAAAAAAGGAAAGACGTGGGGCCCCCAGGCCCTATATACTCAGAACAGCAGTATACAGGCGGTGCAAACAAGACAGGGACTGTGTAGGTTTGTTGTGTTAAGTAGAATCTGTTTGTAATTTTGAACTGGTACATTTTTAAAGTGTAGCTCCAGTCAAAAAATCTATTTTTAAGCTTTTTGGAAAACATAGGGAAGGTTTATCACCCCTGTATAATTTGTTTTGCCGTCCGTCTTTTTTCATCTCACTTCCTGTTATCTCCTTCCATTTGCAAGTAGGAGACGTTTATAAGTTGGATGTTTGAAAGTAGGGGCCTGCCCTATATGCTCTGTAGAATTGGCGGAACAAGGTGTTGGTATTGTCACAACATTGTAAGCCCTCAAAGTGACTCTTAAACAGGGGCTGAAAAATTGGGCCTTAGGCACTGGTGCTGGTGCCACGACACTGCAACCTCTCCCATATACTCTAGTTGTAGTGCAGGAATGAGCCCCGCTGCAAAGCATTGCATCAAAAATTATAATTAAACGCCCCTGTTAGACAGGGGCTGAAAATTTGGGCCTTAGGCACTGGTGCTGGTGCCACGACACTGCAACCTCTCCCATATACTCTAGTTGGAGTGCAGGAATGAGCCCGGCTGCAAAGCATTGCATCAAAATTTTTAATTAAACGCCCCTGTTAAACAGGGGCTGAAAAATTGGGCTGGTGGCATCACCCAGAACCAAAAATGTTCTTCCAACATATCAGCGGAGGAGGAAGAGGATAGTAGACATGGGCGCCATCAATAAATTTGTTTTGTTCTGTTCCGTTTCGATTCGTATTAAAATTAATTCGAACTTCGTATCTCGTGTCCGAAATTCCGTTTTGCACGAAATACGAATTTATTTACGATGAATTTAAAGGCAAAAATATACCTCAATAAGACAGTCGATGCTGATGGAAGTTTGGTTTTTATCCGAAATACGAAATTCCATTGAAGAATTTCCTATCCGAAATACGAAGTTCCATTAGATGAGAAAGAGAGAAGAGGATTGTCTGCCATGCACCGCTGGTCCTGTTTGTGCCTGCTCCTCCTGGGGCTGTACCTCTGCTGTGCATATTATGAGGGGCTCCCACCATCCCTGTGCTAGGCTGACTTCCTGCTGGGGCTGCTTATTATGAGGGGCTCCCACCATCCCTGTGCTGTGCTGACTTCCTCCTGGGGCTGCTTATTATGAGGGGCTCCCACCATCCCTGTACTATGCTGACTTCCTCCTGGGGCTGCTTATTATGAGGGGCTCCCACCATCCCTGTGCTATGCTGACTTCCTGCTGGGGCTGCTTATTATGAGGGGCTACCACCATCCCTGTGCTGTGCTGACTTCCTCCTGGGCTCCCACCATCCCTGTGCTATGCTGACTTCCTGCTGGGGCTGCTTATTATGAGGGGCTCCCACCATCCCTGTGCTGTGCTGACTTCCTCCTGGGGCTGCTTATTATGAGGGGCTCCCATCATCCCTGTGCTGTGCTGATTTCTTCCGGGTGCTGTACCTCTGCTGTGCTCATTATGAGGGGTTTCCCCCATTCCTGTGCTGTACTGACATACTGAGTACAGCAGAGGTAAAGCCCCAGGAGGAAGTCAGCACAGCACAGGGATGGTGGGAGCCCCTCATAATAAGCAGCCCCAGGAGGAAGTCAGCATAGCAGGATCAGGGAGGCCATGCAGCATAGGTTAGCTGAGGCATTTGGTTCTGAGTCCTCTGGGTCACTAAGGACAACATGATCCACAGCTAACTCCTCCCAGCCACGTACAAGTCCACGGGTTTCTTGGGACTGTAAATCATCCCTACAAGACTGCTGCTGATGCTGAGTGCCAGCCTCCACCTCCATGCTGACACAATCATCCTCCTCCTCCTCTTAGTCCTCCTCATCCTCTTCCTGTGTGATGGGTGGCATAGCAGGAACACTGTCTGGATAAAGGGGGCCTTGAGAGGCAAGGAAGTCCTCCTCTTCCTGCCTCTGTTCTGCCTCAAGTGCCCTGTCCATTATTCCATGCAGCGTATGCTCCAAGAGGTGGACAAGAGGTACAGTCTCACTGATGCATGCACTGTCACTGCTCACCATCCTTTTGGCCTCCTCAAATGGTGACAGGACAGTGCATGCATCCCTGATCATGCCCCACTGTCGCAGTGAGAAAAAACCGAGCTCCCCTGACCCTGTCCTGGTGCCGTAGTCGCACAGGTACTCATTGATGGCCCTCTGCTGCATGTGCAGCCACTGCAGCATAGCCAATGTTGTGTTCCACCTGGTGGGCATGTCACATATAAGGCGGTTCTTGGGAAGGTTCATCTCCTTTTGGAGCTCAGCCAGCCGAGCACTGGCATTAAATTATCTGCAGAAATGCACCCAGACTTTCCTTGCCTGCCTCAGGTCATCCTGTAAGCCCCAGGAACCTGCCCAAGAACCGCTGCACCACCAGGTTAAGGACGTGAGCCACACAGGGCACATGAGTCAGTTGTCCCTGTCCCTGTCGGAGGGCGGAGAGGAGGTTGGTGCCATTGTCGCAAACCACCATTCCTGGCTTTAGCTGGCGTAGTGTAAACCACCTCTTTGCCTGCCCCTGCAGAACTGACAAAATATCTGCCCCAGTGTGGCTCCTGTCCCCCAAACAAACCAGCGCAAGCATGGCATGGCATCGTTTTGCCTGTGTACTTGCGTAGCCCCTTGAATGCCTAAGGAGCACCGCTGGTTCTGAGGACAGAGCACTGGAAGAGGCCATGGAGGAAGAATAAGAGGAAGGGGTGGAGGAGAAAGGTGTGTTACAACCAGTAGTAGGATTTTGGAGGCGTGGTGGCGGAACAACCTCCAACACTACTGCACCTTGTCCTACATCCTTCTCAGCTGCCAGAAGAGTGACCCAATGGGCCGTTAAAGACAGGTAACGTCCCTGTCCATGCCTGCTGGATCATGAGTCAGAGGTAATATGCACCTTACCGCTGACCGCCCTGTCCAGCGAGGCAAGGACATTGCCTTCCACATGCCGGTAGAGAGCCGGAATCACCTTCCGTGAGAAAAAGTGGCGTTTGGGGACCTGCCACTGAGGAACCGCACATTGTACAAACTCACAGAAGGGGGCCTAGTCTACCAACTGAAAAGGCAGCAGTTGAAGTGCTAGCAATTTAGCCAAGCTAGCATTCAACCGCTGTGCTTGTGGATGGCTGGGAGTGAACTTCTTTCAACAGTCCAGCAGCTGGGGCAGGGACATTTGCCTGCTATAATGGGACGTGAGTGTACTGTTAGCAGAGTGCTCGGAAGCACTTGGCTGTGGCACACTTAATTCAAAACCTTCATTCCTCTCAGAGCAGGTTTCAGAGAGGTCTGAAGGTCTAGTGGGGTTGGAGATCTCAGCTGATGAGGAGCAAGGAGAGGCCCGCTTTGTTTTTTGGTGTGGGTCTTTGAGGTACGCTTGCCAACGAGCTGCATGGCAGGTCAACATATGTCTGGTCAAGCATGTGGTGCCCAAGCGGCTGATGTTTTGGCCACATGAGATACGCTTGAGACATATGTTGCAAATAGCAGCAGTGCGATCTGGCAGTATGCTGCAGCTTGTGGAACATGACTGCCAGATTGCTGTCCTTCTTGAGCATCCCCTCTCTCTACGCTCACACTACTGCCTTCCTCTAGCTGAGTATGATAATCAGAGCCTTCAAAACACTGGGCATCCTCCTGGAGCATGTACCCAACACTGTGATCAAACAGTTCGGGGGACTCCTCAGGAGGACATGGTGGGTCTAGGGAAGGAGTGACTGATGATGACATTGAGACGAGGGAAGAGGATGCGTTGGCAGCTGCTTTGCTAGTACCCTGAGCCTGGGTGAGAGAGGATGAGGAGGATGAAGAGGGCTTGGTCATCCACTCTACCAAGTCTATGGCATGATGCGGCTCAACACGTCCAGCTGCCGAAAAGAAGACCAAGCGTGTCCCATGGCCACTTGCTGATGATGACGATGCACCGCGTCCACGACCAGCACTGTTGTCTCTAGACACAGAGCCTGCTTGACCTCTTTTATCGGCTCGTACCTGTCTGCCTCCCCTTGTTGGCCTTCCAGACATGGTAATGGCCTGAAGGGAGATGGGAAAACCAGCAATTGGGTAGTGTATATTGTGCTGGAGGCACACAACACCCACTAACTCCTGCAGATGCCTTTATTATAGAACAGGAATTAAAGGGTAGATACTGGTGTAGACTGTGCTGTGCTGGAGGCACACAACTCCAACTAACTCCTGCAGATGGCAGATGGCTCAATTAGAGAAGAGCTATATAGGTGGATATAATGGTGTATAGTGCGGTCAGGGCACGCAGTCAACACACACAATCTCCTACAACTGACTGCAAGCTCTATTACAGAAGAGCAATATAGATAGCTATATAGGTGAATATAATGGTGTATCGTGTGGTCAGGGCACGCAGACAACACGCACAATCTCCTACAACTGACTGTAAGCTCTATTACAGAAGAGCAATATAGCTAGCTATATAGGTGGATATAATGGTGTATACTGCACTCAGGGCACGCAGACAACAGGCACAATCTCCTACAACTGACTGCAACCTCTATTACAGAAGAGCAATATAGCTAGCTATATAGGTGGATATAATGGTGCATACTGCGCTCAGGGCACGCAGACAACACGCACAATCTCCTACAATTGACTGCAAGCTCTATTACAGAAGAGCAATATAGCTAGCTATATAGGTGGATATAATGGTGTATAGTGTGGTCAGGGCACGCAGACAACACGCACAATCTCCTACAACTGACTGCAAGCCCTATTACAGAAGAGCAATATAGCTAGCTATATAGGTGGATATAATGGTGTATAGTGCGGTCAGGGCACGCAGACAACACGCACAATCTCCTACAACTGACTGCAAGCTCTATTACAGAAGAGCAATATAGCTAGTTATATAGGTGGATATAATGGTGTATAGTGCGGTCGGGGCACGCAGACAACACGCACAATCTCCTACAACTGACTGCAAGCTCTATTACAGAAGAGCAATATAGCTAGCTATATAGGTGGATATAATGGTGTATACTGCACTCAGGGCATGCAGACAACACCCACAAACTCCTGCAGATTGCTAAAAGATCAATTACAGAAGAGCAAGAGCGCAAAATCGGCCGATAACGAACGGTGTATACTGTGTTGAAGGTACACAGAGAACACCCACTAACTCCTACAGATGCCAACACACTGCACAAGGCCGCCACGCTGGTGGCCTTATATAGTGTGGGGCGTGTACTACACAGCCTGAGCTATGATTGGCCACAGGCATCCTGCCTGTGGCCAATCATGGTTCTCCTCGCTGCCAGCGCTGTGATTGGCCAAGCATGCGGGTTCACAGTGCATGCTTGGTCAATCATGAGCCAGCAATGCACTGCGATGGCGCAGTGCATTGTGGGCCTTGAGTGCCACACGAATTTGGCACGAACGGCCCATAACGTTCGGTATTCGCTGAACGTGCGAACCGCCGATGTTTGAGTCGAACGTATGTTTGACTCGAACATGAAGCTCATTCCTACAGATGAGGTATGTATTGAGAAATGTAGCCACTTCAGCCCCGGAAAGATTTACCCCTTTCCTGACCAGAGCACTTTTTACGATACGGCACTGCCTCGCTTTAACTGACAATTGTGTGCTCGTGCAACGTTGCTCCCAAACAAAATTGATGTCCTTTTTTTCCCACAATTAGAGCTTTCTTTTGGTGGTATTTTATCACCTCTGCAGTTTTTATTTTTTGCACTCTAAACAAAAAAAAAGCAACAAATTTGAAAAAAAAGCAATATTTTTTACTTTTTGCCATAATAAATATCCCCAAAAAATATATTCAGGAGAGGGGGAGGCGCTCGCTCCCCCCCCCCCCTTCCCTGACCTTCCAGGCTGCATGTTCAGATAAGGGACTGGATTCTGGGAGGGACCCTAAGCCGTTTTTTTTTCTCTACATTATAGCTTGGGTTTCCCCCTTAAATCCATACCAGACCTGAAGGGTCTGTTATGGATGGGGGACCCCGATGCCATTTTTTTTACTTTTTTGTATTGCCGACATTGTCTTGTTTACGTTTCAGCTGTCAGTTACATAGCTACATGAGGTGAGGTTGAAAAAAGACACAAGTCCATTAAGTCCAACCTATGTGTGTGATTATGTCAGTATTACCTTGTATATCCCTGTATGTTGTGGTCGTTCAGATGCTTATCTAATAGTTTTTTGAAACTATCGATGCCCCCCCGCTGAGACCACCGCCTGTAGAAGGGAATTCCACATCCTCGCTCTTATAGTAAAGAACCCTCAATGTAGTTTAAGGTTAAACCTCTTTTCTTCTAATTTTAATGAGTGACCATGTGTCTTGTTAAACTCAGACGAAAAAAGAAGCCCGCTGACAGTTGATGAGTTATCGGTTTTTAAGGATGCGGAGGCTGGCTTCCCAGCCCCCGGCTTAACAACCAGCTATTCTTCACACAAAATTCTAATCCATCGACCAATTTTCGACCAATCCATATTCTAATCGTTCTAAAAATTTGTTAGAAAACAAATAAACGAAATGAATTTTAATGAATTTCAACTAAATTGTATGCGAATCTCCAAATAACCAAAATTGTGTCCCAATTTGTATTTAGACATGTATTTGCACATGTCTAATATTTACAAATATGTCCATGATAGTATTTTGTACAGTGAAAAAATATATAATCCATTGGCTATTAAGTAGGCACAAATATAAACAAACAGTGCCTTGAAAAAGTATTCATAACCATTGAAATTTTCTAAATTTTTTCATGTTACAACCAAAAACTTAAATGGATTTTATTGGTATTTCATGTGATAGGCCAACACAAAGTGGCACATAATTGTGAAGGGGAAGAAAAATGATAAATGGTTTTCAAACAATGTGAGATATGTTTTATCTTAGTTGTCTGGGGTCAATGACCCAGGCTAGATGCTTCCCACATTTATTTACCTGGGAATAATGGATATGGCGTCCTTTATTATGAGCGGTCAATGAACGCTCTGTGAAGAGGTGCAATAGATTTCAATGTGTGTTTGACAGTTCAACTAATGTCTTGGGGTCTAGTGTGCATTTGTGTGTGGATTCAAGAGAAGTAATTAGAGCGAAGAGGTGAGTTATTTCTCCTGTGAGAGCTTGTTTCAGTCTAAAACCATGTTGAATAAAAATCCCCCGTACCACACACTTCAGGGTTTCCCATTTGTTCATGGCAGAGGTCTCGTCTCTAATGTGCGTGGTCTGACCATAGTTTCAGACTGATCTTGCTAGTGGGGTTTAAGTCCAATAGTGTTTGTGAAAGAAAAATGTAGTCTATCCTACTTAAGGACTTGCATGCAGGGGAGTAGAATGTGTAGCCTTTCTTAGATGAGTGTAGAAGCCTCCATGCGTCAACCAGAGAAAAGTCTGCAAAGGTGGTGCGCATTTTAGATAGAGTGGGGGGCGGGGGTAATGTGTGACTTACCTGTGGAGAAATCCTGTCTCGGGATGAGAGGAACATTGAAATCTCCTCCCAAGATTAAATTGAGGGTCTCGAAGGCTTTCAGGTGGGTTGTCACGGAGGAAAGGAAATGGAGATGCTCCTGGTTAGAAAGAAAAACATTAGCAATTGTGAAAACTGTCTGTTGGTATTGCAATTTCATAAACAAAAAGCTTCTCCTAGGGTCTAAATCTAAGTCGAGAACTTCAGGGGTGAAAGAGCTGGGGAAGGCCACAGAGACGCCCTTCGTTCTGGCTATGGGGTTTGTACTATATTACCAGGTTGTGAAGTGTTTGTCACGTAATAACATAATTGTGTCAGAACAAAAATGTGTTTCCTGAAGTAGGAGTATCTGTGTTTTGGCTTTGTATAAGTGATGTAGTATATGTCTCAATTTTCCAGGGGTATTAAATCCTCTGCAATTTAGCAAGGATATCTTAAACTCTAAGGTGGAAGCCATAGGAGGTGAATGGTGGTGTTGGATGTCGAACAGTGTGACCTAGCATGATGTGGCTTAGTGGAAGAACCCTTAGCTGAGGTGGGAGGGGGAGGGAGAGCAGGTAGAAAGAAATATTGCCAAGTAGGAGGATAGGGTAGTTGCACCGTATTGATAGTGAAGCTGAGTCATGTGCAACTCTAGTGCATTGTAGTCTTGGGGAGGGTATAGTTGAGAGCAGTGTAGTGGTTTTCTTAGTCATGTATGCTTGGCCATACTGTTTCTGTCAGTGGGAGGGCTGTCCCCTCTAGTGTCCTTTGTTGGGTAAAGGAAATGGGCACTACTGTGTGGAACTAGATTAAACTCTAAATACAGAGGCAGTAAAGACTCTGTAAACCCTAATGTGGGGAACGTGGCGAATCTGACTTGGAGCGCTCCGCCCAAGTCCTAATCATAACTAAACATATGATAACAAGTAATGCAGCACAGTTAAAGGTATAAAAGATTTGTCAATAGATGGAACAGTCAAGAACAGCACATATCTAAACAATTATAATACATGTAACATTTAGCATTCAAAACTTTTAACTTGTGTGAACATTGTAACTTATCCATCCAGTTCCCAGATTCTGGGAGGAATGACCAACACAAGGGGTCATTCACCTCTACTGGGGTTCCGAGTCAATAGAGAAAAAAAGTATGAGTAGGAAGGGTAGAACCCCCCCCCCCCCACACTGGCCGGTGGTGTGAGAGGGATTTCATCCAGCCGGAGACTTAGAAGTATGTGGACGGAGGTGTTTCTTTTTGGAGTATCTTTCACATCCAGAGATAAGAGGGAGGCCAGGGGTCGTTGATTGGAGGGACCAGTCCGGCACCCGTATTTGTGGCAGTTCAAAGGTCCCGGGAATTTAACAAGGTCCCCAAGGGTACAGAAGACAGCCAATTTGCCATTGTGGGATGCGGAGAGTTGGAACAGGAATCACCATCTGTATTTGATCTGCTTAGCTTGTAATGCATCTGTAATAGGGATGAGCTTCGAGTTCGAGTCAAACTAACGATCGACTCGAACTTTCCCTGTTTGCCCGTTCGCCGAACAGCGAACAATTTGGGGTGTTCGCGGCAAATTCGAAAAGCCGCAGGACACCCTGTAAAAGTCTATGGGAGAAATCTAAAGTGCTAATTTTAAAGGCTTATATGCAAGTTATTGTCATAAAAAGTGTTTGGGGACCCAGATCCTGTATGTATCAATGCAAAAAAAAAGTTTTAAAAACGTCCGTTTTTTTGGGAGCAGTGATTTTAATAATGCTTAAAGTGAAACAATAAAAGTGTAATATTCCTTTAAATTTCATACCTAAGGGGTGTGTATAGTATGCCTGTAAAGGGGCGCATGTTTGCCGTGCTTAGAACTGTCCCTGCACAAAGTGTCATTTCTGCAGGAAAAAAAGTCATTTAAAAGCACTCATGGCTATAATGATATGTCGGCTCCCCGTAATACAAAGAGCAGTCATTGAAAGTCATTGATAAAAAAAATGCGTGGGGTTCCCCCCAAATCAATTACCAGGCCCTTCAGGTCTGGTATGGATATTAAGGGGAACCCTGCATCAAATAAAAAAAAATGACATGGGTTCCCCCCAAATATCCATACCAGACCCTTTATCCGAGCATGCAACCTGGCATGGTGCAGGAAAAGAGGGGGGGGAGAGAGAGCACCCCCCCTCCTGAACCGTACCAGGCCACATGCCCTCAACATTGGGAGGATGCTTTGGGGGTCTGTGACCCCTCAAACCACCATGTTCCCATGTTGATGGGGACAAGGGCCTCATCCCCACAACCCTGGCTGGTGGTTGTGGGGTCTGCAGGCGGGGGGCTTATTGGAATCTGGAAGCCCCCTTTAACAAGGGGACCCCCAGATCCCGCCCCCCATTTTAAAGGGTAACGGGTACATTGTACCCCTAGTGGTCATCGTGGGGTGGATCAGTGGTTGTGGGGGTGTGGGGGGTATTAGTGGTGGTGATGTGGGAGGAGGGGTATCAGTGGCAGTATTGGTGGTGTGTGGGGGGTATCAGTGGCAGTAGTGGTGGTGTGTGGGAGTATCAGTGGCAGTAGTGGTGGTGTCTGGGGGGTATCAGTGGCAGTAGCGGTGGTGTGGGGAGTATCAGTGGCAGCTGTGGTGGTGTGGGGGTATCAGTGGCAGTAGTGGTGGTGTGTGGGGGTATCGGTGGCAGTAGCGGTGGTGTGGGGGGTATCAGTGGCAGTTGTGGTGGTGTGGGGGGTATCGGTGGCAGTAGCAGTGGTGTGGGGGGTATCAGTGGCAGTTGTGGTGGTGTGGGGGTATCAGTGGCAGTAGTGGTGGTGTGTGGGGGGTATCAGTGGCAGTAGTGGTGGTGTGTGGGGGGTATCAGTGGCAGTTGTGGTGGTGTGTGGGGGTATCGGTGGCAGTAGTGGTGGTGTGTGGGGGATATCAGGGGCAGTAGCGGTGGTGTGGGGGGTATCGGTGGCAGTAGCAGTGGTGTGGGGGGTATCGGTGGCAGTAGCGGTGGTGTGGGGGGTATTAGTGGCAGTTTTGGTGGTGTGGGGGGTAACAGAGGTGGTGTGGGGGGTATCAGTGGAAGCAGTGCAGGGGGTATCAGTGGCAGTAGTGGTGTGGAGGGGGTATCAGTGGCAGTGTTGTTATTAAGCGATGGGTGCCACTCACTTGCAGATAACTTCGTTCCTCCTCCGTGCTTGGTCTTGGGTGAGCAGAGAGGCTGGGCAGAGCCTGTGAGTGAAGGTGTGGCCTGAGAAGATGGGCGGAGCGGGCGGGGACAGAGAAGATGGGCAGAGACTGTGCGCGCAGAGGAGATGGGCGAATCGGGCTGGGACTGTCACCGTGAGTGCGGGAGCAGAGGATGGGTGGAGAGGATGGGCAGGGAGGATGGGCGGAGCAGCCGGAAAGGATGGGCAGAGCTTACAGGACTCTCCGTGTAAATGACTATATTCCGGGCGGCGGGCCCCCCTACAATGGCGGAACTCAAGGGCCCAGTCGCAAATGCGACTGGTGCGACCCTGATAATTCCGCCACTGTTAACAAGTGAGTCATTTGTGTTATTTCTGTATAGAAACTCAACCCACCTTATTATGTTTAGGTGTATTTACAACAATGCAAAGATTTAGGTTAAAACAGTATTAAACCCAAAAGCAAACATTCATTATATACTGCAATTTACCAATTCTTAGATGTGATTGATTTGTCCTTTTTTAGGCTTTCTTTCTTCTTTTTTTCATCTGGTAATTCAGACAACAAGTCTGTTTTTCATAACACAAACTCTCCAGCAGAATGTATCAGTTTATATGGATGTGATAAACCATTTAATATTACCAGGGGTATATAAAATGTTCAGCTTCCATTTATTCTTCTAAAGCTTTATCCCAAAAGAAAAAAACTGTTTGCTTTTACTGCAAAGTGTTACCTGGCGTTTGGCTTCAATTTATTAATCTGCTAATACATTTCACACTTCCTCCTCCCCCAGACTGACTATGCTGCTGTCTGCTGCACCTTAAGCCCCATACACACTATCAGATTTTCTGCCGAGTCCTTCAGAATTACCAAAACCATGTAATATGAGGTCAAACATTAGGAGTTTCAATTTGTATGCAATCAGGCAGGCCCTTCTACTACATGGTTTTGGTAAATCTGATGACAAAAATCAGTAGACAATCTGATGGAGGGTGTGTGTATGGGGCTTTATTTATCCAGAGTTGTGTTTCACTAATACAGGTGATGTGTTACTGACCAGATCAGCTGGTGAAAGCATCAAAAAAAGCCAAAGAAAAAAATGAGCCACCACATCCAATGATTGAATGATTGGTAAGCTGCAATATAATAAATTTTTGGTTTTGTGTTTAATATCGTGTTAATATCATAGTTTTAAATGACCACATTCTCATTCTGCATACAGAATACTGGTTTGTCTTTTGGAAGGAGAATGCACTTTATTCCAAGCACACAAAATTGCCATAAGTATTATATATTTTTTTAATTATACCCCCATATGTACATTGTATTGCAATTGACTTCAACACTATAATGTAGTTTAATACTTTTATTTATGTGTGATTTTTTATTTTTTTGGTTTTAAAACTTTTTGGTTGAAATTACACTATCACGCTGCCCTTCACTAAAAAAAAAACTCATTAACAGTTCAAAGCTCGCCCTAGAGCAAAGAACTATTTATAATATGTTTTACAGTCACATTTACTTGCGAAATATTGTTTTATTGCCAAAAAGACCTGCACAGAATCGCTTCATTAAGTCCTACAATATAAGTGAGAATTTCTGTGCAATGTGCCATTAAATTCCTTGCTGCTAGAAGTCTCGGAGCTTGATTCATTAACCTCTTTACTCACAGAGGTTACATTAAGCATCACTTGAAGTAACTATCTGTGCCACTCGAAGTAATTACTTCAGTGGCCACTGGGATCAAAAACTCTATCAGACTCCAGGGTAGTAAGTTAATAATAAAATTAGCTGTGTGCTTAAAATGGAAAATAAATACAGCAATTACAGAATTACAGCATTGGTTAATGTATTTGTAAAAAAAAAAAAGAAATAGGTATAGTGATTATTCTAAGTATATATAAGTTATATACAGTATGTATATATATATATATATATATGGCTGTGGCTATAAATATATATTTTTTACCTAAGGAGATAAAGTCCAACCTTGTGCCAGATGGAAACCTGAACTAACCTCAGGGAGAAATACAGAGAAAAGATGAATGCCCAACTGGGTGCCGCTGCGTGTTTGTGTGGCTGATTGTGTGCCACTGAGGAGTGTTTTATGTGGGTTTGCACATGTGTAGACAATATTGCGTGATTGCAAGGGTGTCAGTGAGTGTCGGGTTGCTGGGATGGTATTGCGTGGTTGCATGGGTCTCGATGAGTATGAAGGTTTGTTTTTGAGATGACATTGCGTGGTTGCAAGGGTCTCATTCTGGTTTGCTGAAATGATATTGCGTGGACGCAAGGGTCTCAGTCTGGTTTTCTGAGACAATATTGCGTGGTTGCAAGGGTCTCGATGAGTATGAGGTTTGTTTTGAGATGATGTTCCTTGGTTGCAAGGGTCTCAGTCAGGTTGCTGAGATGGTATTAATAGTAAACAAACAAAAAAAAACGCGCTTGGGGCAAAACCTAAAAGCTGCAACTATAAACCATCCAATATCAAATTATGGATCAAATCAAAAAAGTTAAACATAAAATTGCGCTAAATATGCATGAAAACTAAAGTGAAAAGAGTAATAAAACTCAGTGTAAACTGTATAGAAAGAGCAAAAGAAATCAAACAAGCACCATATACAAAATTCAATCAAAAAAAAAAGAAAGTTCTTATAATTAAGAAATCCTGGTTCCAACTAAAAAATAACGAACAGAGAGATCAGTCCTTTTCACAAATTCGGTGAAACCTTCCTGGCTTTGCCACTATCGCTTCCAGACCGGGGAAAAAAAGGTTTGACTCTTACCGCAATGGATGGACTCCAAATCAACGGAGTCGTTAGCACTGGCAGACAGCCCTTTGCAGGGTTTGTTTGTTCGTAGTCGAGATGGTATTGCATGGTTGCAAAGGTCTCGATGAGTATGAGCTTGTTTAAGATGATATTGGTTGCAATGGTCTCAATGGGTATGAGTTTTTTTTTTCTTTTTATAGTGATATTGCATGGTTACAAGGATCTTGACGAGTGAGTGGTTGCTTAGACAATATTACGTTTTGCAAGGGTCTCAAATGAGTGTCAGGCTGCTGAGACGATATTGCATGACTGCAAGAGTCTCAATGAGTGTGAGGTTGCTGAGACGATATTGAGTTTGTCTCACTAAGAGTGTCAGGCTGCTAAGATAATTTGTCTGGCTGCAAAGGTCTCAATGAATGTCAGGTTGCTGGTGCAAGACTGCGTGGTCACAAAGGTCTTGATGAGTCGAAGGTTGCTTGAGACGGTATTATGTGTTGCAAGGGTCTCTGAGTGTCAGGCTGCTGAGACAATTTTGCGAAGTTGCAAGGGTCTCAATGAGTGTAAGGCTGCTGAGATGGTATTGGGTTTGCAAGGGTCTCAACAAGGGTGTCAGGCTGCTGAGACAATTTGTGTGGTTGCATGGGTCTTAACAGGTGTCAAGTTGCTGGGCCGGGATTGCATGGTGGCAAAGGTTTTTTTTTATTTTTTTGATAAGTGAGAGGTTGCTGAGACAATATTGCGTTTTTGCAAGGGTTTTAACACGGGTGTCAGGCTGCTGAGGGGATTTTGTGTGGTTGCAAGGGTCTCAAAAGGTGTCAGGTTGCTGAGATGTTTTTTTCTCGGCTGTGGGGTCTTAATGAATGAGAGTTGGGCTACTGAGAAAAAGATGGAAACACCTGTCTTGTTTGGCGGCTTACCGTACCCCTAAGCAGGTAGTATAAGTACAACGTCCATTTGATTTTTAGGTTCTGTAGGGGGAACTAACAAACAACTTGGGAGGCAACGAATGGTAATGAACTGATACGACATAAAGAATGTTGTAACTAATCTTACCTGTGACAGTGAGCCATGCGAGTGGTTTGCACTGGAATGTGGTGGGAGTGTAATGTATTGGGAAGATGTGGCGTGATGCCTTGCACAAGAAGGCAAAACCACAAAGTTTGGTGTGTAAAATAGAATGAGAAAAGTGCGTACGAATGATTCGTAAGTTCCACTGCGGGATCGAAACACATTGTATGGGTGACACTGCGAGTGGCTACGAATTGGCTTGACAAAAGATGGTAATTAATCCTACCTGCGACAATGGCCATGTGACTGGGTCCACATCGGTCTGTAGCGGGTATGCAACGTATCTGAAGAGTGTGGTGTTGCGCCGTGCATGACACACACAAAATAACTTGATTTGGCAAGTAAAGTGGGAAGAACCATGTATGAACGATTCGTAAGTTCCACGGTGGGAACTGAACACACGACATGGGGAATACAACGAATGGCAATGTATAGGACATGATAAAATTGCAAAGTAACGACTCCTACCTGTGACCGTGAGCAGGATTTGTACGAAAAGCTATGAATAAGAAACCGCAACACACTGTATTCGGGAACAACAGACTCACGAACATGAAATGAGCAGAAGAGTAAGACTGCTGACATAACGCATTGCGCACTGGAACCGACAAAGAGGATGGGTAAGTGGGCTGCTTAAATACCCTCCAGGCCTTCTTATATATACTATTGGCATGTCGGAATTGCATACACATGATTGGAATTACCGATAGAAAGTTTTTCCATCCGGAAAATTTAGAACATGCTATAAAGATTTGGCTGGCTGAAATTCGGACAGCTAAATTCTGATGGAGCATACACACGGTCGCATTTTCCGATGAAAAGCTCTCATTTGTCTTTTTTTTTTCATTTTATTTAACAAGCCTAACAAAGATCAATAAATATAAAATATAACAAGTCACAATGCATTTGGCAAACATGTATTACAATACATTTGATTCAATTGGATTTGAGAGATATAAAATAGTTTTCATATAGGAGAAAAACAGGTTGTTTCATTTGTGAGCAGCATATTTACTATTTTACTAATTTCCAATATAAATTTAGCATTGTATATGTTCTTCAAATAAAGGAGGGTGGTGGAAATGAGAATACATAACATAGGTGAGGTCAGTTTTGAGAAAATAGAAAAAGTAGAAGAAAGATGGTGAACCCCTCACCCAGGAGTACATGGACACGATAGTCTTCTAGAATCTGTTATGCCCTGTACACATGACCGGTTTTCCCGTCGGAATAAACTCTGAAAGTTTTTTCAACTGAGTTCTGACAGAATTCCGCTGAAACTGTCTTGCATACACATGATCACACCAAAGTCTGATCATCAAGAATGCAGTGATGTACAACACGTACGACGGGACTACAAAAAGGAGGTTCCATAGCCAGTAGCCAATAGCTTCCGTCTTGTATTTTCTTCAGAGCATGCATCGTTTTTGGTCTGTCAGAACAGCATACAAACGAGCGGTTTTCCCGATAGGAATTTGTTCCATCGGAAATATTTAGAACATGTTCTATTTCTAGGTCCGTCAGAATAAAAAAAAAAAAAGTCAGATGAGGCATACACATGATCGAAATTCCGCTCGTGTGTGCGTGGCATTAGGCATATGATACAGCCTTACCCTTTATAATCTTTGTACTACCAACTTTAGATTTATTAAAAGTATGTAATATGTGGACCTACATAGGTACATGTAGGCAAGGTTGAAAAAAGAAAGTCCATCAAGTCCAACCTACTTGTGTGATTTTATGTCAGTATTACTTTATATATCCCTGTATGTTGTGTTAGTTCAGGTGCTTATCTAATAGGTTTTTTTTTAAATTATCGATGCTCCCTGCTGAAACCACCACCCGTGGAAGAGAATTCCACATGCTTACCACACTTATGCCACGTACACACAATTGGAAATTCAGCCAGCAAAAGACCGATGAGAGCTTTTGGTCGGAAAATGCGTATGTGTACACTATTTCTAATTGTAGTTTATGCAATCAATGTGTTTCCAATCAGGCAAGACCTTGCACTACAGAGTTGTTTGGAGATCTAAAAGTGGTCAGATTGTATCATGTGGTGAGCTTTAATCAAAGGATCCATCCAAAGATCCCAGATAGGAAAACACGCCACTCCTGTGCAGCAATTGGGGGCTTACCAGAAAAATATGACCACTAGGTATAATAGTGAAACTGAAATTTGGCAAATATTAGAATCTACAAGATCCTCCAATTCTAGAGCCTCAATATACATATCTTGGATCCCTGTTAGTCCCTCAGGAGCAGTGGTATGTGACCAAATGAGCAAGTCTCATGCAACATCCGGCAGAAAAAAAAAAAAGCAATTCCCATAGTGACGTTCTGTCTTGACACAATTATATATTTTTTAAAACATATTGCACTTACAGTGTTCTAGTAAAAACAGGCATGTACAGCATACAAAGGTAAGCTCACCTTTGTATGCTGTACATGTCTGTTTTTACTGGAACATTGTAAGTGCAATATGTTTTAATAAATCTATTGTTCTATAAATCTATAATCTATAAATCTATTCTTGTGTCAAAATGGACACAACAAATACGTTCTAATTTAACATAATTAGCTTTAAATTTAAAATTTCACAACGTGGTAAAAAAATCGACATTTCTGGATATTGGATGGTATGGGGTTGTGTTATGTGGAGCAAGAAGTCATCAGCGAGCATCACTTATGTATAAGATGTGGAGAGTCCCAAGGCCATCTGGTTTTGTCTTAGGGCAATGACAAAATCCATTGTTAGAAAATATAAAAGGGAAGAGAGAGAGTCCCACGTGTGTTCCATTGTGAATGAAAAATCAGGGTGACAGAGAGCCTTTTCTGCATCTACAGAGAGAAGGCACATAAGTAGCTTTATGGACTGGGCATATTGAATCAAAATGCCCTAATGCAAAAATCATGTTTTGCAACAACAGGTTTTGATTTTTGGCCTCTTATTCAGTGTGACAAAGAAATAAGAATCTGAATGCACAATATATACAGTATACTTATATAGTATATCATATTATATATATATTTATATTATATCATATTATATATATATATATATATATATATATATATATATATATATATATATATATATTCTACCAAGCAGAATCAAAACCTTTTGTAGCAATAACATATTATTGCTTTTGAGGAAAACTAAGATTATTTTATATTAAAGCAGCCTTCCCAAATAAGCTTACTACAAACTGAACAGGGGCAATATGGGTGGATGCACGTTTTTTGCAACCAGTAGTGGAAAAAGAATATCTGTAATTAATGAGTCAAATTAATTAAGAATACTCCTGCTACAAACAAAGGGCACATCTACACAGGGCCGCTGATAGAAATCATGGGGCCCCATACAGCCTGCCTGACGGGGCCCCCTTCAGCTCCACCCCTGGCCCCGCCCCTGGTTCCTCCTTCAGCCCCACCCCTGGCCCCTCCATAATGCCATTGGCAGCATGGGTGGCGCTGTCTGCAGCACATTATGGCATTGGCAGCATGGGTGGCACCGTCTGCAGCACATTACGGCATTGGCGGCACAGGTGGCACTGGCTGAAGCACATTATGAGACCAGCGTCATGGGTGGCACTGTCTCTGCAGGCAGCACATGCGTTATGGCCCATAAAACCTGTGCTACCTGCAGACAGTGCCACCCATGCTGCCAATGCCATACTCTGCTGCAGACAGTGCCACCCATGCCGCCAATGCCATATTGTGCTTCAGACAGTGCCACCCATGCAGCCAATGACATAATGCCATTGGCAGCATGGGTGGCACTGTCTCTGCAGGCAGCAAATGCGTTAACGTCATGGGTGGCACTGTCTGCAGCACATTACGGCATTGGTGACATGGGTGGCACTGTCTCTGCAGGCAGCCCATAACGCATGTGCTACCTGCAGACAGTGCCACCCATGCCATTAATGCCATAATGTATAATGATGCTTCTGCAGTAGTAGATCTTGAAGCCCCCCCCCCCCCCAAGCAAGCACACACCTTTTTCATTGTTAGCTGGGCCCAAGGAGTAACTTCTTCCCTAATCCTGCTGCTGCCTGGACCGGAGTGTGCACAAACAATTACAGTCAGGTGGGATGCCGATGCCAGCTGCTTCTTTTTTGTCCTCTGCTGCCGCTGCTCGTCTGAGTTTGCCGCTTCACCGCTACTTCTCTCACACGGAAAGAGGAATAGCCCAGCAGTGCCAGGGGGACGGCACTAGCCATCTGAGCCAGCATGAGGAGATGAGGAGCGGGCTTGGTAGAGATTCTTCCGCGCCCGAAATATAAAAAATAGTCCCTCCCCTGCCGCCACCTTTTCTCCACATAGATATCAGTAAAGAAAAAAAAAACTTAAAAAGTAAACCGGGGGGAGGGGGTTAGTTGTTTGTATTTAGGACTCTGATCGGTCATTGCTGGAGCATTTTTATTTAATGACTTATCTGTTCAGGTTGGCCTATCAGCGGCCCTGCATCTACATCAAAGGTACAGTATACCTATTAGTAGTTAGTGACATTCAAGTGGACTTATTCTGTAATGTTGAATACATTTTGTGGCTTACCAAGCCACTTCTTCAGTTCCTAGAGTGCCAGGAGTGCCAGGCATTTATATTCACACCTTAGGACACCTTTAAAGGATTAGCTCACCTTTACCAAAAATTGACTATGCATATAAGAGGTATCTGTAAATAAAAAAAAAGTTGTGCAGCTTTGAACAATTTGAATAATGCCCTTGCTATATGAGTAGGCTGTTTGCATACCTCGTGAAAGCCTGATTGGAAAACTTTTATGATATTGCTAAGGATGTTGCTAAGAGAAGCCTAGTGTTCAGCCAGCCATACATGGATTGAAATTAGGTTGGTTCCACAGGGATTCATCGATCGACAACCAGTCTGTCAAATTTTTTACATACGTTTACTGCTAGTTGCTACAGCCCTTAGCAGTAATTATCCCTGTACCCTCCTGTAGCAGAACGTAATAGCACTGCAGGAGGCATTGGAGTGATTTTATTTCCTTCCATCCATGGTCAGCATCAAATTCCACATGACCTCAGACGCATGGTCCTGCAAGTATGGTAACCAGGAAGGATGCAGGACAGGGCACACTGCTGGAAGTTGTTCTGCCACCCCATGGTCTTACACTACCAACTGTAAATAATCAGGGTGAAAGAACAAGCTCTAGAGCTGTCCCCTCCTACTTCTCCTCCTTCTACTCTGCCTCAAAGCCCTCTTTTAGCTGAGTTGTCCTCTGATGCATGAGTCCCTCTTAACCACTTCAATACAGGGCACTTATACCACATCCTGCCCAGACCAATTTTCAGCTTTCAGCGCTGTCGCACTTTGAATGACAATTGCGCGCTCATGCTACAGTGTACCCAAACTAAATTTTTATCATTTAGTTCCCACAAATAGAGCTTTCTTTTGGTGGTATTTGATCACCTCTGCGATTTTAATTTTCTACTAAACCAGGGATCCTCAAACTACGGCCCTCCAGCTGTTGGCCCTCCCATGAGGCAATGTAAAACACTGACATTCACAGACATGACTAGGCATGATGGGAATTGTAGTTTCTGAACAACTGGAGGGCCATAGTTTGAAGACCCCTGTACAAATATAAAAAAGACTGAAAATTTAGAAAAAAAATGTTTTTTGTTTCTGTTACAAAACTTTATAAATAAGTACATTTTCTCCCTAACTCATGGGCACTGATGGGGCTGCACTGACTGGCACTGATAAGGTGGTACTAATGAGGTGGCACTGATGGGCACTGATGATGGGCACTAATATGCGGCACTGATGGGCACTGAAAGGTGGCACTGCTGGGCACTGAAAGGAAGCACTGATGGGCACTGATAGGTGGCACAGATGTACACTGATAGGTGGCATATATGAGCACTGGCAGGCAGCATGGATGGGCACTGATAGGCGGCATGTATGGGCATGGATGGGCACTGATAGGTGGCACTGATGTACACTAACGGATGGTTCTGATGGGCATCACTGATTGGCAGGCATCCATTGTGGGCAATGATTTGCATCCATTGTGGGCACTGATTGTTATACCTGGTGGCCCATGGGTGGCATACCTGGCGGTGACTAGTGGTGGGCATACCTGTTGCTCCTGGTGGCATCCCTAGTGGTCCAGTGTGGGCATCCTCGAGGGGACTGCGCTGCTAATTAATCAGCACAGGCCCCCCTGTCAGAGGAGCAGCCGATCGGCTCTCCTCTACTCGTGTCTGACAGATGCGAGCGAGGAGAAGCCTATCAATGGCTCTTCCTGTTTACACTGTGATCAGTGGTGACTGGACATGGCTGATCATGTGGTAAAGAGTCTCCATCAAAGACTCTTTACCTAGATTGGTGTTGTGGTGTGTCAGACTGACACACCGCAACAACGATTGAGGTGATGGGTGCCCTCGCTGGCGCAAAGTGGCTTGATATCCGGGAGACGTCATATGACGTCTGATCATATAATCAATTATCCGGTCATATTATCATTATTAAAGGCATCAAAAAAAATGTTGCCACTTCAAGCGGTCTTACAGAGCAAGTGTTCATCTGGGTGGAATTCAATGACAGCTCAACATGGGATTGGGTCGGATCGGCTTCAGAAAAGGTATGTAT
The DNA here is from genome assembly GCF_037356315.1 of Lithobates pipiens. Lineage (NCBI taxonomy): Eukaryota > Metazoa > Chordata > Amphibia > Anura > Ranidae > Lithobates > Lithobates pipiens. The sequence goes on from NW_027507758.1 coordinate 230,539,403, forward strand.
ACTCATTTTTCTTTACAGGGCTAGATAGGTTAGTGTTGCAATGTGCATGTCGGTAGATGCACGGATTTTCATTCATTTTCATTGCCCTTTAAAAAAAAGAAGTGTGCATTAAATATGTGAAATCATTTGTTTTTCTCCGGCAGGTTGGCGGCCATTGTTCATCAAGGTTAACATGGACCTGGGGCTTTTTTAATAAAGGACTTGTTAAACCTTTGGGAATGGGTAGTGGTACTCACTTATATAGGAGGGGTTGATATGGTTCAAGAATGAACCAAAGAGTGTACGCTCATCCTCCCACCCCCCCGGCTGAATGCTTGAATAAGGATCTGGTATGGATTTATGGGGACCTAATGCTTTTTTTTCTTGCTTTTAGCAGGAGGTTCTCTTTTAAAATCTATATCAAATATGGTCAGCGGGGCAATATATCCAGGGGCGCGGGCAATATATCCAGCACCTGTAATTTTTTCCCCTCAATTTACTCTATGCTATGTATATTTATATACTTATACAAGCAAACTTTATAAGACTGACACTGCAAGCCTGGTGGATTCATTTGTTACCACTGTGCAGCCAACAGGACATGAGAGTACTTGAGCATCCTGTTAGTGCTATTGGTAGTATAACAGCAATTATTGTGAGTGCTGCTTGATCCTTTTACTCCTGTGTTGCCTTTGGAGGATTGTGGTCTTTGGTCTTAAGGTTACTTTCACACTGTGGCACTTTACCGTCGATGCCCCCCCCCCCCCCCCCGCCCTAGTGTGAAAGTGCCTTCATTCTTCTCAATCTAGGAGCTACAAGTTTATTTGTATTAAGGCAAAAAGCTAATTCTCAGGAAATACTGACTGAAGCTTGGGAACACAGGATCAATGCCTTCCCTACTGACAGAGTGGCATTCTGCCTGTCTAACACTGGAAGCTGCTCCATTAAGGGCACATTTCAATTTCAATGTTTTTTTTTTTTTTTTAAGCACAAGATTGGAGCCTGAGGCTCTAATTGGCTTAAAAAAATAAGTGTGGGCTAGGGGTGCAGAGCACTGCACCCTGAGCCCACCCAGTTGTGTGACATTAGCAAATTATTATTCGCTAATGTATTCCTGCTTTTCCTCCCAGCCAATCAGGAACCAATTGGCTAGGTAGAGGACACACCTTCTGTTTGGACAGGAGGAGAAGCAAAAGGCCTGGCTCTTTCCTCAGCAAGCTGGAGAAAGGAACAGCAGGTAGAGGGACAGATGGGCAGCAACAGCCTTTTTCAGCCTCTGCCCTACCTAGGATCCAGCACCACTTCATGGTCAGGAGCTATCTCCTAAGGTAAGGCCATGGATCGCTGTCTTCCTGTCTGGGCGCAGAATTTAGTGAGAGGGCCAGGTTAATCCTTGAAGCAAGCGAGTGCATCACTATCTATATACAGTATATGTTCTCTGTTTTTTTTTTTTTTTATAATTTCTATTGGGAAAAGATAATACAAAGGTATATAAAAAAGAAATATACACATCCAGTGTATTTTCTTGAGATACTGTAAGATAAAAGGTACAATAACAACAAAGATAGAGATAATAAGGTACAGTGGAAAGTCCACTTAGGCGGAGTCCATAACAAGCATTAAAGCAAACCCATAGGTATGTAGGAAGGGTTAAGGTAACAATAATACTGACAACATTGGTAACGATAACGATAGTATTGATGCCATTGTCAATAGTACAGGGAGGGTCCATCATATAAAGCCTAGAAATGGGAGAGTAGACCAAACTGGATGGATCTATGGCTTAAACCCTAACAGTAGCAGGTGACAGCAAAAAGGCTAAAAGGTAGGTAACATAGCCTAAAGTTGTTAAACAAAAGTCGTTAAACAAAACAAAAAGGGGGGTAGAACGGAGGGGGGGGGGCTGGGATGAATGAGGTATATACCATTACGCTGAGAAGAGTTCATTGGAAAGATCCAGAGAAAGTCCCGGGGAGGAGCTTTGGAGGTCCCGAGCCTACGGAGGAAATCAGATGTCAGCATCTGAGGATGTGTGATTTGTCATATGTGAAAGAAATGTGTTCCAACGCATATTGATCATTCGGTGACAGAGTCGACATGATGAACAGTTGCCACCTAGAGATGAATGATGATTTTCGTTTGATGTGTGTGAAGTCTGTAAGAAGCCTTTCTCTGTACAATAGAGTAAGAAGTTATTTGCGTAGCTATATGATAGGAGGGCCAAGCGGAGATAGCCAATGTTGAAGAATAAGACATCGGTGTCACGGTCGTTCCACTATCCCGGTCGCCCAAGGAAGACTTACCCGCAGGTTCCCTGTACGAGGGGATCGTCGGTGCCTTCGGACGCGGGTTGGCGCTAACGAACGCACGCGAGTGCACGTAGTCCCCAACAGGCGCACGCGGGTGCGCGTTGACACGAGCGGGTGCACGCGGGTGCGCGACGAGCCGAACGGGCGTACGCGGGTACGCGGGGTCACGAACGGGAGCACGGTTACCCGCGGGGGTACGCAGACGTACCGTGCGACCGTTCTTGGCGCCCAGTTGCCTACTTAAGGGACCTGCTCCTGCTCCTCTGTGCTGTCCTGTCTACAGCGTTCCCGAGACTCCTGCTATCCGTTCCTGTGTGTGTGTTCCTGATTCTGTACCCGGCCTGTTCCTGGACCTTGCCTGTTAGCCGCCTGCCTCCGACCCTTTGCCTGATTGACCACGCTTCTGCCTTCTGCTTTGTACCTCCGCTGCCCGATTGTTGCCGACCCAGCTCGTCCCTGACCACGCCTGCCAGTCTGCCTAAAGTCCAGCGCTGACTACTTCTGCAGTTCCTGCCTGTTCACCTGTGCCAGCTGTCCAGCAGTTCCTGTCCAGCACCCAGCGCTGGTTGCACCTGCCGTTCCAGTCTACCACCTGTTCCGGCCACCCACTACCAGTTATCCAGCCTGGCACTTGTGCCCTCCGGACTCCTGAATCCCTGTTCCCATCTCCAGGGGCTCTCGAGCCGGAGGCTTACGAGGCGCCGCTCCCTGCACGCTTGGGCTCTCCAACCAGGTACGTGACAGTACAGGACAGCCATGTCCGAGCCCTCGCAGGGAGCGACTCCAATGGATGAACTTTGCCACCATCTAGCCGGCCTCACCCAGGCCGTGAAGAACCTGCAAGAGGGCTACGGTCGTTTGGAAGAACGGGTTCAAGCCCTATCTGCCGCAGCTCCAGTTGCCCCTGGACCTCCAGGCCCACCTTCAGTGGTCATGTTGCCGCCAGAGCCAAGGGCCCCTACACCAGACCGTTTCTCCGGTAACCGGAATAAGTTCAGGGCCTTCCGGAATTCCTGCGAGCTCTTCTTCGCCCTTCAACCCCGGACCTTCTCTCTCGAGGCAACGAAAGTAGGGTTCGTTATCTCCCTGCTAACCGATGAACCCCAGGCCTGGGCACATCGCCTTCTTGAACGAAAAGACCCCTCTCTGGACTCCTTAGATGCTTTCTTCCAAGCCATGTCTCGTCTATACGAGGACCCCCAGCTTGCAGCTACCGCAGAAGCGGCTTTGCACGTACTCCAGCAAGGTCGCAGGCCAGTAGAGGACTATGTGTCTGAGTTCAGGCGCTGGAGCGCCGACACGGAGTGGAACAACTCAGCTCTCCGCTACCAGTTCCGCATGGGACTCTCGGAGGCATTGAAAGACGAACTGGCCCGTGTAGGAACCCCTGAGACCCTTGAAGCGCTCATCGACCTCTCTGTCCAGATCGATAGGCGTTTAAGAGAGCGTCGTCTGGAGCGTTCTTCTTCCACCTCTCGCCCAGTCTGGATGTTGCCACGAGTTCCAAGTTCCAATCCACCGGTTCTTCCTGGTCCTTCTTCCCCGGATTTATCGGAACCTATGCAGCTGGGTCTACTTCGTCCATCTCTGACCCCCGAGGAGCGCCAACGCCAAAGAACTGGTAACCTGTGCCTCTATTGCGGGGGATCTGGACATTATGTTCGCACTTTCCCCGCCAAGTCGCGTAAGTGCCTTCTTATACCTCCTGCCTCTTCTCCTACTCCGCCTAGTACCAGTACCATCTCTCACCTGGCTGTGCCTCTTCTTTTACAGTTCTCCGGAAAGACTATCAGCGTCAACGCGATTATTGACTCTGGGGCCTGTAGCGCTTTTATGGACCTATCCTTTGCCTTGAGAAACAACATTCCCCTTCGGCCTAGGGCCAAGGAACTTCCAATCTATTTGGCCGACGGTTCCTCTCTGAGATCCAGACCTGTAACCCAGGAAACATCCCCCCTTCATGTCACCATCATGGGGGACCACCAGGAGCACCTGTGTCTGGACATTATCGAGTCTCCACTCTTTCCCATAATTCTTGGCATGCCCTGGTTGAAGGCCCACAACCCCTTGATAAATTGGTTCACCGGAAGAATCGAGTTTCCATCTGCCTATTGTCATCAGTATTGCCTTCCAGCCATCAAGACGGACCCTTCTTCCCTGCTCTGCTTGGAGACAGACACCGAGATCCGACAGGCGGTGCCCGAAGTCTATCATCAATTTATGGACGTTTTCAGTAAGAAGGGCGCAGAGACTTTACCTCCCCACAGACTATATGACTGCCCCATTGACTTGCTTCCGGGAGCGGAGATTCCCTTCGGGAGAATCTTCCCCCTATCTGAGACCGAGCTGGGAGCCCTAAAGACCTACCTGGATGATAACTTAAAGAAGGGCTTTATCCGACCATCCACTTCCCCGGCAGGTGCAGGGATTTTCTTCGTCCAGAAGAAGGACCACTCCTTACGGCCATGTGTAGACTACCGGGCACTCAACAAGGTTACTGTAAAAAACCGCTACCCTCTACCGTTGGTGCCCGAATTATTCCAGAGACTGGGGTCGGCTAGGGTGTTCTCCAAGCTGGATCTGCGGGGTGCCTACAACCTGGTCCGTATTCGCGAAGGCGATGAGTGGAAGACTGCCTTTCGTACCCGCTTTGGGCATTATGAATATCTTGTTATGCCCTTTGGACTCTGTAATGCCCCTGCTACATTCCAGCATTTCGTTAATGATGTCTTTAGAGAGTACCTAGACCTGTTTGTTGTCATATACCTTGATGATATTCTAATCTTCTCTTCCTCTTTAGTCGAACATCGGGAGCATGTGAAGGTTGTCCTGGCTCGTCTCCGTCTCCATGGCCTGTACGCCAAACCGGAGAAGTGCGTCTTTGAGCAACAGAGCATTCAATTCCTGGGCCTGATCATTTCAGTAAATGGAATAGAAATGGATCCCCAGAAGATCGCAGCCATCCTAGACTGGCCCGCTCCCTCGGACCGAAAAGGGGTCCAACGGTTCGTGGGATTTGCTCATTTTTATAGAAAGTTCATCAGAGGATTTTCATCCATCATTTCCCCCATCACTGAACTGACCAAACAGGGTCAAAGATTCCTGTGGACTCCCAAGGCACAAGAAGCCTTTGAAACCTTGAAGAATCTGTTTGTATCTGCTTCGATCCTGAGACACCCCGACGCCACGCTGCCTTATATCCTGGAGGTGGATGCTTCGGAAGTAGCCGTTGGGGCAGTATTATCCCAGAGACAGGGACCTAAGTCACTTTTGTACCCGGTGGCCTTTTTCTCCCGTAAACTCTCGGAAGCTGAGCGGAACTACGACGTCGGTGACCGGGAACTACTGGCAATCAAGGCAGCGTTGGAGGAATGGCGCTACCTCCTTGAAGGTGCTTCCCACCCGATCCTGGTTTATACGGACCACAAGAACCTGGAGTATCTTAAATCAGCCAAGCGACTGAAGCCAAGACAGGCTCGGTGGGCACTTTTCTTTTCCAGATTCGTGTTCCATATCACGTACAGGCCCGGGTCAAAAAACGTGAAGCCCGATGCCCTCTCCCGGATGTACAATGAATCAGTGGTACCTCCTACTCCAGACACCATTCTTCCCCCAGGAAACTTCCTCCTGCTTCAGGAAGTTCTCCTGTCCCGAATTAAGCAGGCCTCCAGTGACCCGGCTCTATCATCTGACACCTCCTTAACCTCCAAAGACGGTCTTCTCTGGCACCAGGACAGAATCTTTGTCCCCCAGGAGATACGTACTGCGGTCCTCAGCTCCTGCCACGACCACCCATTGGCCGGTCACTTTGGGGTGTTCAAAACCACAGACTTACTCCAACGCACGTTTTGGTGGCCTCAAATGAAGAAACACTGCAGGGAATATGTAGAAGCATGCACCACTTGCATTAGGAATAAGGGGAGTAAATCGAAGGTTTGGGGCTTGCTGAGACCATTGCCCATCCCGGATAGGCCATGGAAGATGATATCTATGGATTTTATCGTGGAACTGCCCCCTCTGAAGACTTTTCCTCGATCCTGGTGGTGGTAGACAGGTTTACTAAGATGGCCCACTTTTTACCCATGAAGGGGACCCCATCGGCCACAGAGATGGCCAGGACTTTTATCAAAGAAGTGGTAAGGCTCCACGGCATCCCTGCTGACATCACCTCTGACAGGGGAGTTCAATTCACGTCCAGGTTTTGGAAGGCTCTCTGTGGGGCCCTGAAAATTGAACTTCACTTTTCTTCGGCCTATCACCCTCAAACTAACGGCCAGACCGAGAGAACCAACCAAACGCTGGAGCAATATCTGCGTTGCTTCTCTTCCTTCTCCCAGGACGATTGGGTATCGCTCCTACCTTTAGCAGAATTCGCATATAATAATTCTATCCATTCGGCCACCAAACAGTCCCCTTTCTTTGCAAACTTTGGTTTCCACCCACTTTTTCTACCCGGTAATCTTCCCGAGTGTTCAGTACCGGCGGTTCAGGAGGACCTTAACTTCTTCAGGAATAACAACAGGATTCTTCAAGAAACTCTGGCTAAAACCCAGGAACACTATAAGGAAGTCTTCGATAAGAAGAGAAGGGGCGAACTTAACCTCCAGGTCGGGGACCAGGTCTGGCTGTCTACTTTAAACTTGAAGTTAGCTTGCCCTTCCAGGAAGCTGGGCCCGAAGTTTGTGGGTCCATTCCCCATTCTGAGGAAATTAAATGAAGTAGCCTTTGAGCTGAAACTCCCGGGGTCATTCCGGATCCACCCGGTCTTTCATGTTTCATTGCTCAAGCCTGCGGTTCCGGACCCCTTTGCCGATCGGAGTACCAACCCCCCAGAAACCGTGATGATCGATGGGGAATTGGAGTATGAGGTTGAATCTATCTTGGACTGCAGGAGGAGACGTAACCAGACCCAGTTCCTGGTTAAATGGAGGGGATATGGCCCTGAGGAGAATTCGTGGGAACCGGAGTCCAACCTGCATGCTAAAAGACTGATCCATGCCTTCAAAAGGGCTCATCCGGATAAGATGGCACAGTTGGGCATCCGGAGGTTGCCCCTTGGGGGGGGGGGCAATGTCACGGTCGTTCCACTATCCCGGTCGCCCAAGGAAGACTTACCCGCAGGTTCCCTGTACGAGGGGATCGTCGGTGCCTTCGGACGCGGGTTGGCGCTAACGAACGCACGCGAGTGCACGTAGTCCCCAACAGGCGCACGCGGGTGCGCGTTGACACGAGCGGGCGCACGCGGGTGCGCGACGAGCCGAACGGGCGTACGCGGGTACACGGGGTCACGAATGGGAGCACGGTTACCCGCGGGGGTACGCAGACGTACCGTGCGACCGTTCTTGGCGCCCAGTTGCCTACTTAAGGGACCTGCTCCTGCTCCTCTGTGCTGTCCTGTCTACAGCGTTCCCGAGACTCCTGCTATCCGTTCCTGTGTGTGTGTTCCTGATTCTGTACCCGGCCTGTTCCTGGACCTTGCCTGTTAGCCGCCTGCCTCCGACCCTTTGCCTGATTGACCACGCTTCTGCCTTCTGCTTTGTACCTCCGCTGCCCGATTGTTGCCGACCCAGCTCGTCCCTGACCACGCCTGCCAGTCTGCCTAAAGTCCAGCGCTGACTACTTCTGCAGTTCCTGCCTGTTCACCTGTGCCAGCTGTCCAGCAGTTCCTGTCCAGCACCCAGCGCTGGTTGCACCTGCCGTTCCAGTCTACCACCTGTTCCGGCCACCCACTACCAGCTATCCAGCCTGGCACTTGTGCCCTCCGGACTCCTGAATCCCTGTTCCCATCTCCAGGGGCTCTCGAGCCGGAGGCTTACGAGGCGCCGCTCCCTGCACGCTTGGGCTCTCCAACCAGGTACGTGACAATCGGGCCAAAAGGAGGCACAGCAAAATCCAGTCCATAGAAGTGTGAAGTGAGGGTATCCCTTTGGCAGGGATATTCCCTGGAGGTGCAGACCATGGCAGTAGTAGAGGGTCCCAATAACCAAAAACTAAGAGCAGGGGTTCCTTAGGTAATTTCAGTAGCATGACTTCGAAAATGAAAGCCAGGACCTTATCCCAGAAAGTAGATATGGTGGCTTCGGTTATTGACAAGGGGGGCAAGATGCTCCGTCTCGATTGGTTTTAGGAGAAAGAAAAGAGATATATTGGCCCTGTGGGCAATCTTCTGCTGTGTTTCCCTCCAAGTTTCATTAGGGGTTAGGCGCAGAACCTTACGTAGCCCGAGCAGGATTTTGCAAACTAGGTCGGGATCTGGGAAGGCTGAAGTCCAATTCGCAATGGAAGTGGTAGATGTAGGAGGTGATGATCTATGCAGGAGAGATTTATATACAGCAGAGATTTTAAAACAGTCATCCTAAATTAACTGGTCGAGGAAGCTAGGTTGAAATCTTCGAGATTCCTCTTTGCAGGTTTGTGAAAGAAAGCTGATGCATTGTTGGTAGTAGAAGAAATGTGATGGGGGGAGAGCGAAGGAATCCGCCAGTGCTTGAAAGGATAATGGTTTGCCCGTGACCGGGTCACACAAGGATGAGAACTGCGAAAGGCCCCGTTCACGCCAATCCGAGAAAGGTTTACACTGAAGTCCTGGGAGGAAGCAGGGGCTCCCCTGAATCGGCAGATGTAAAGAAACATAGGGAGGGAGCTTGGCTAGTTTCCTGGATTCCCTCCACGCTATTGCCGTATCCCTGAATAGGAGGTTGTGTTGGTAGGGGGGATTTCCATCAACTGTGGAGGAGGGCAGTCAGGGAGTAAAGATGTGCCAAGGCAGATTCCAGTTCATAGTTAGAATACCTAGAAGAGTGAGTGATCCAATCTAAGCTGGTTCTGAGCAAACAAGCTAAATTATATAAGCGGATATTCGGTAGACTAATACCCCCATTGCTCCTGGGAAGGTGCAATTTTTTAAAAGCAATACGGGGTCGTTTGCCATGCCATAAAAATTTGGAAATAGAAGAGTTTAATGAAGTAACATCTTTGTGCTTTAGTAATAGTGGTAGAGTTTGCATAGGGTATAGTAATCTGGCAAAGCTGACCATCTTGACAAGGTGGCACCTTCCCACGAGTGAGAGGGGGAGATCCATCCAGTTTGTCAGTTCCTGAGATATTTTGGCCAAGAGGGGAGTGTAATTTAAATGGTACAGCGAGGATGGTAATTTTCCAATTTTAATTCCCAGGTAGGTGATATAAGAGGGAGCTACAGTAAATATGGATTGGCCAGCCCATGAGGGAGTGGTATGAGTGCCAATGGGTAAAATCTCGCTTTTTGAGTAATTTATACGACGCCCAGAGCAGAGTCTAAAATCATCGAAGGTATGCTTAATGGTGTCAATGTCTGCAAAGGGGTTGGAAGAGAAAATAAGAACATTGTCTGCAAAAAGGGATGTGCGGAGTTCCCTATCACCTATCTTGATACGGTGTAAGGGGGCTACGTGGGACAGGTATCTAGAGCGTGGTTCTAGAGCCATATTGAATAAGAGGGGCGATAATGGGCAGCCCTGTCTGGTACGTTTGTGGAGATGGAAATCTTGTGAAAGGAAGCCCGCCGCGACTAATTTAGCTGTGGGAGATGCATACATTGAGTTAATAAGATGGCAAAAGGGGCCAGAGAAACCCATTTTGGAAAGGGACATGGAGAGCCACTCAAAGCTAACGTTATTAAAGGCTTTTTCAGCATCCAAAGTTATGATGGCATAGGTACCATTGGGGTCCTGTCTGGCTGTTTCGAGGGCTAGGAGAACTTTTTGTATGTTCAAAGTGGCTTTGCAGCCATTGACAAAACCAGATTGAGGTGGGTGAATGAGGTGTGGGAGAATGGTAGTGAGTCTCGATGCTACTATCTTGGACAAAATGTTCACATCTAGGTTAAGCAGGGAGATGGGCCTATACGACCCTGGCTGTAATGGATCCTTGCCTTTTTTGGAGAGAAGTTTAATAACTGCCTGGTTCCCAGATGGAAGATAGGAGCCTCCTGACCAAATGAGTAAACTGAGTGAAGCGTGGGGGCTGTGATGTGGATAAGAGTCTTGTAGAATTCGCTAGTGAAACCATCTGGGCAAGGAGCCTTAGATGGGTGTAGGTTGCTGGATGGTGGTTTCTATTTCAGTAAGAGTAATGGGTGCATTGAGGGAATCTAATTGATCTGCCGATGTAGTGGAGAGTGTCAGTTTTTCCAGAAAGGAGCATGCTTTGTCCTGTGTGATGGGATCTGGGGCGTAAAGGTTCGTGTAATATTACAGCATGATCTCATTTATGGCTTGGGGGGTAGAATGAGTATGTCCCGTGTGATCACGCAAGGATGTAAAGTGGGTTGGACGGTGGCCCCCCTTGCATAATCTGGTAAGAAGTTTCCCAGCTTTATTACCAAATTTATGGAGGGTGGCGTCCAAGTGTGCCTTTTTAGTGATTTCAAGGGTATCAGCCCAGGTATCGAAGGCCGACTTGGCTGCCACCCACTCATCGCAATGCAGAGGAGAATCTGAGGATGTAAGCTGCCTTTGGGAGAGTGCAGTCTGGCACTAGCAGATTTGTAATGTCGTAAAGAATTGCGTTTATATGAGGTAATACAACCCCTGAAGTAAGCCTTCCAAGCATCCCAGAAAAGGTTAGGGTCCGCTGCACGTGGGGCATTTGTAGAGGAGTAATCTGCCCAGGCCTGGGCCATGTATTTTTGGAAGTCAGAGTTGTTATGTAGGAAAGAAGGGAAGCACCAGAGATTGGGGTGAGGAGGGAGGTCTAGCCTGTCTAGGGAGATCCCTATTGGAGCATGGTCGGAGATAGCAATGTCGCAGATTGCTGAGTCCGAGACCATATGGAGAATATCATCGGAGCCAAAGAAGTAGTCAAGTCTGGTCAGGGATTTATGAGGGTTTGAGTAGAAAGTGAAGTCCCTGTCTACAGGATGAGATAGGCGCCATAGGTCTGCCAGGTGCAGGGTGTCCATTGTGGAGGCGAATAGGGTGGGGGGATGTAATTGGGCTTGGTGTGGGACATTTGGGGGAGGACCTGTCCTCTGAGGGATGCATGACATCATTAAAATCCCCCTCAACCAAGTGGGGTAAATGGGTAAAATTTAGCAACCAGGTTGAAAGCTCGCTATAAAACTGTTTAGTGGGGTTATTGGGGGCATAGATGTTAGTGATCAAGATTTCCTTAGAGCCTATCTTTACCCTCGCCGTGAAAAAACGTCCATTGCTATCTGAAAGTGTGGAGAGGACCGTTCAAGGAAGGTTCTTGTGAATTAGGAGGAGGACACCAGCTTTTCGTCCCGCAGATTCAGCTCTGAGGACCGTTCCCACCCACATCTTTTGCATACGATGAAAGTCAGGAGCTTGGAGATGAGACTCCTGTAACAGGGCAATGTCTGCTTTTAGTCCTTTAAGGTGTCGGAGGATCTTCATTCTCTTATGGGGAGAGAGAAGACCCTTGACATTCCAAGAGATTACCCTAAGCCCTTGTACACACGGTCGGAGATTCCGACGACCAAATCCGTCGGAGTTATTCTGACGGTTTAATTCCGGACCAGGTCCGGAAGTGATGTTGCAGGCACACGGTCGGACCAAGTTGTCGGAATTTCCGGTTGCCAAGAACGCGGTGACATAAGCCATGTACGGCGGGCCTACAAAAGGGAAGTTCAGCACCACGTCCGGCACCCTTTGGGCTCCTTCTGCTGATCTCGTGTCTATCACGTGTTAGTAGAAGTTTGGTGAGAGACGATTCGTGCTTTTCAAATTTGTGATTCAGATCGCTACTGCTCTTCAGTTTGTGCTTGTCTTTGCATATCTGATAATCAGTGCGTGCAGTCAGTAAGTATTTGTTTCTCATTGTGGACTATATCTTGGTATAGTACACTTTGATTTGCATTTCTTTTTGTCTGCTTGCTTCTGCTATTCAGTTCGTTCTTTCAGGCATTGCTGTTTTTCGGTGCTTTCTGTTGTCCGTTCTGACGAGCCGACCGTTTTGAAACCATGTTTCGTCTACGTACTCGTCGTAGAGTTCTCGCACATGCCTTTGCTCCGTGAGATCCGGGAGAATAATCCTGATGATTTCAGGAACTATCTCCGGATGACGGACCCCGTTTTTCACCGTCTGCTGGCTTTGCTGACCCCTTATATTAGCAGGCAGGATCCCTGCAGGCGGCAAACCATCACTCCGGAGCAGAGGCTCATTGCCACGTTGCGCTACTTGGCAACAGGGAGAAGCCTTCAGGACTTCAAGTTCTCCACAGTCATCTCCCCCAGGCTCTGGGGATCATTATTCCAGAGACCTGTTCTGCCATCATTCAGGTCCTGCAGAAGGACTATATGAAGGTAAGTTTTATCCTTTAACATCACATTCTATGTATTTCATGATTGCTAATGTCTTGCGTTTCTTTCCTCCTTCCCTAATTACCATCATTGCAATATGCTCTAATTCATATACTCTGCCCCTTTGTCCTCAGGCATATTTGCCTCACTAACTTCCCCACCATGCTCTTCTTGGCCCATAAAACTATAGTCTAGTCACTTACCAATGTCTTTTGTCAGCTCCATAGTATTGCTTTCCCCTAAACACCCCCTAAAATGTCTACAAATGTGATGTGTGTGCTTCAATTCATGCAGAGTGCTTTTTTTTTTGGTTGTGCCAAACTCATTAGGAACCCCCCTCCCCCCAACTGCTAGCTCAGCTGATAGCAATCTTCTATCTGATGACTTTACCAAACCCAATACACACTCTACCTACCTTTTTGATAGTCACATTTATGGACGAGTTCACCAAAGCATGTAGTGCAAGGGCCTGCCTCAATACTTTCAAATGCTTTTCAATTTTTTTGTTTTTTCCCCTATTAATTATCTTGATATGTGATAGCAGAATGTCAAAATGTGCTTCCATTTTTTTTTATTTTTGGTATTATGACACTTCTTACCTGTCCGGTGGGCTGCCAATAGTGTAAGTAAGGAGGGGCTTCCCAAAGTATCACACATTATTTCGGCATTCAGCTCTCAATCAAGTGGAGAGGGTTATCTGTCCAAAACACCCCCCCTCATTTTTTAGCAAGGGCCCATCAGATGGGGGGGATGGGGGTGGGGGAGGGATGGAGGGTGATGACTCTCATAAGGGGACCTTATACTTTAGGCTTTAAATACTCAGTTCCCAAAATGTTAGACTAATCTTGGTCAAAAATGTTGGTGTCTAATCTGCTTGCAATGTTGATTATTTAAATTACAAATTTTGGTTCTTGTTTCACTCCACAGTGTCCTTCAACGCCACAGGAATGGCAGACTGTGGCCTCCCACTTTGCCAGTCATTGGGATTTTCCCAATTGTGGAGGAGCAATAGATGGGAAGCACGTCCGCATCATCCCACCACCCAACTCGGGGCCGTACTATTATAATTATAAGGGGTTTCATAGTATCGTGATGTTGGCGGTGGTGTCTGCGACATATGAGTTTTTGTATGTAGACGTGGGGCAAAATGGACGGATGTCGGATGGTGGAGTGTTCGCACGGACGGAGTTCTACTGGCGTCTCCAGAGTGGCAGTCTGGACTTGCCACCCCAGAGGAGAATCAGGAAGGACTCCCGTTCATCTTCGTCGCGGATGAGGCGTTTGCCCTGGCGAACGATCTGATTCGTCCTTTCCTGATGAGGACCCTCACCCCAGACCAGAGGATTTTTAATTTCAGCCTGTCCACACCCCTGAAGAGTGGTGGACAACACTTTTGGTATACTGGCCAGGTGGTTCCGCCTTTTTCTAACGCCTATTCACATGGCGGAATACAAACTGAATCACATAGTGCTGGTGTGCTGTGTTCTTCACAATTTTCTTTAAAAAGTTTCTGTGAACTATGCGGTCTCAGTAGGCCAACAAGAAGCAGACTTGTTTGAAATTGATGATAACCTCACGGGCCTTGAACCTGCTCATCCTGGCTTGCCCTCAATACATGGACTACTTTGTGGGTAGGAGGGCCATTGATATGCCAGACAATGTCTGAGAGGCATTTTCTCAATACATTTTTCTTTGAAACTCCTTCTTTTACTGCTTGGCTTGCTTTTAGGTGTCTTCTATGTAAATTTAGTTTTTTTATTGCTGTGCCTTTTTCACCAACAGTGCAAACCCAAGTTCAAAGCGAGATGAGGGGACAGTCTCTTCTTCAGATAATCTTATTATGTTGTGGGTCTGCTACACACACACACCTTGTTTTTGCTAACTAATGTATGTAGTGCATTACTGACCAAAATCGTGCTCATTTTCCGCACCATGGCAGAAAAATGGCATGATTGTCCAAATTAACACATCACTGTGGGTGTTTTTTGCTAAAGGCACATCCACTATGCACTACAAGTGCACTGCAAAAGTACACCTGAAACTGAACTTGGAATGCAAAGTGGAGTTTCCTTTAGTAAATAACACCCATTCTCACCGCAATCTAAAATTTTACTCCAAATACATCTTTGGCGCAATGAAAAAGGAAGCCACACATTGATGATAATTTAACTTTTTAATCCAAGCACATTCACATGTGCGTTTAGAAAAGGTTTTTACAACAAACCAAGAAATTGTGTGTATCAAAAACAGTCTTTCAGCAAATTTTTGTGTACTTGGTATAAACAGGCATGTATCAAAGCGTAACATACAGAACACAGGAACTTACAAAGTTCAACTTTGAAAAGTGAAGACAATATCAGACATGAGTATGTACAAACTGGGCTGATATTGCCTTCATCACAAGGGGTGTCACCCCTGGAAAATCCAAATTTGGAAGATGCCCACAGTGTGTCAACATGTGCTATCTCCCATCATGGGGGATCAATGTACATGTTTTGGGGCGCTGCAACCCCTTCATCTCAGCCACTTTACACAAAACACGTACATTGATCCCCCATGATGGGAGATAGCACATGTTTACCCACTCTGTGCATCTTCCAAATTTGGATTTTCTAAAAATACAAAAGTTGTGGTTTAAAATAGAAAAACTAAAAGCCTAGCTAGTTTGGGCTGTTTCACATTCTCCCCAAAACATTAATGATGTTCTTCATTTTATTTTTCACATCATTGATGTTTTGCTGTATATTTTCCAAATCCCGATTGCACCTATTATCTCCCCAATCAGGATCTTGGCACTTTCACTGGTAAAACGGGAATCTTCTTCCACATCACTTAAAAAACAAATCAAAAAAACACACCATGTATTAAAAATATGGTGATATACATTGATGAGCTTACCGGAAGCTGTGTTCTCCGACACTCACCTGTTGTGGTGACAATTTGCCCAACTTCAACAATCTCTCCTTCCTCCTCCTCCTCCTCCTGCTCCTCTGCTTCTGGTTTTGGTATTTGGCCTTCTTTGGGAGGGGTGGGGTCCTGGGTGTCCTCATACTTGCAGAGTCTTCTCTCCCCTATGACAATGTAAAAACAGAATAATTAGCACACAGAGGGCAGAATTCGGAATATGAAACATTGCTTGGAAGTGTTGTACAATTGATTTTTTGGGCCGAGCTCCAAGGTGAGAACATTATTGTGGACACTTTGTTCAGCTGGAATACTTACCTGCAGAACGATGTTTCTTACGAACAAATGAAACCATGAACTTGAAAGTGGCCATTTTAAAATGCACAACATGAACTTAAAGCACATGGAGCAGTATGCAACAAAGAATAATGATATGAACACACGACAACTACTTACTTTTTTGAAGAACACGCTTGATCCTTCTGTACTGATCGTGCTCCCTCAGTTTCAGGTCTGACCAGCGTTTTCTCAGTTGATCCTTGGATCGGCGTACCCCAAAATTCTTCTGAAGACTCTTCACAACTTTAGTCATGATCTTGGCTTTTCTGATATTTGGGTTTGGGTAAGGTCCATACTTCCCATCATAATTGGTCCTGTTCAATATGTCCACCATCTCCAACATCTCTCCAAAATACATATTTGAGGCCTTAAATCTTCTCTTCCTGGATCGGGACGTTTCAGGCTCCGGGCTTTCCTCACCCTCCTCCTCGTTAGTGGAACTGTGATTGCGCACCTGCGTTCTCTCCACCATGTGCTCTCCCCACTGCACCGAAAGCGAAGGGGCGGGGAATAGTCTAGAAAGAACATCAGGGGCGGGCGGAGTTTCACGCATGCGCACTGTATATAAAACGCAACACGCGCGTGTCGTCCGTACGATCTGGGAACAGAGTGAGGCGCGGACGCGACGATCATGCAAACGAAGGTAAAATTTTGAACTTGGTGCATCACTAGACTAGACTGCTTCTATCTAGGCCAATGTTGGGACAAGATTAGGAGGGTTTATCATGGCATTATTAGTATTTTAGGGTTTGTCTTGTGTTGTGTCTTGCAGACAAGATGGATCCATTCCAAAACCCCAATTTTATGGGGCTATTCCTCCAACTGTACAAGGAGATGCCCTGCCTTTGGCAGATTAACAACCAGTTTTATTACGACCGAAGAAAGAGGAAGGCAGCGCTGGAGAAACTTCTTTCTTTGGTGCGGATCATGGTCCCCACGGCAGACATGGCCTATCTGAATAGGAAAATTGGGGCCATGAAGATTACATATCTCAGGGAGAGAAAGAAGCACCTGGAGTCCTTGAGATCAGGAGATCCAGATGCCGTTTATTACCCCAGGATGGTTTACTTCCAGAGGCTGCATTTTGTGGTAGACCAGGGGGTACCCAGGCCACCTCTCGACCGTCTTCCTTCAAGGCATCCTTCACCCCCAGCTGAGGCTTCCAACGTCCAACCTGGGCCTTCCATTCAGCAACATGTGGTGGAGCCCAGCTTGAGACAGGTATTGCATTGTTGAACATATTTCTTGTGGTACATTTAATGATGTTAACTAGATGTTCTTATTGATCAGTAAGTTGTGATTTAACAAAGTGGTTTACATCTCAATAGACAGTAGTGACCAAAAATGATTGGGACGGGAATGAAAAATGCTGGGCTCAGAATGATAGTCTGTTCTATTTGGTAACATTCTATTTGCAAAAGTCAGGAGCTCAAAATGGTGTGATTGATGAGCAAAAAACTAAAACTATGTCCCATTTTCATACACAGGAAGACCTCAGTCGGGGGGAGGCTGTGGCAAGTGGCAGCCAGGAGGTCAACCATCACCCTCCTTCTCCTCCTCCTGCCCCAACTACAGGAGCCCAGCCACAGCCTCGAAGGATGCCTGGTGGGAAGTGCCTAAGGAAGACGAGAGAGTGATGGCCTGGGTTCAGTCTGGTCTGCCAGAAGATGCAGCCTCTTGAAGACCCACATCCTGGGGACATAGATGGCATCTGAATTTCCTGATCTCTAGGACTTCTAGACCAGACTTCTCTCCCTGAGATATGTACTCCTCAGACCACCAATTTTTCTTATTCTAATTTGTTCATGTCTGCCCTGGGGGCCAAAGGCTGCACCAAAGTAGCAAGTTTCTCCAGCACTGCCTTCCTCTTTTTATTTTATTGCGACCAAAATAAAGTTTTTTTTGTTTGATTAAATACTTGCGTATGTGTTTTCCTTCCAAAAGGCCAGTTTATTTGTGAGCAGGCAGGTACATTTCCCCCAAAAAAGGGACATGAATAACAAGGGGTACCAACACTAAACAACCTCCTGTAGATTAAAAAAGAAAATCAAAATATAAAAAATACAATAATGTTGTTGTGGTAAGTTTACACACAAAACACACCCCAAAAAATTGAAAAATGAGCAAACTGTCAAAAAAGGAGATGTTTAGGAAAAAAAAATGCAGCCAAAAAAAAATATATATATATATATATATATATATATATATATATTTATGGTGTAGAGCCCTCTGACCGATACGGATAAGGATGAAAGACAAGGATAACATAAACTCGCTTACTTGAAATGGACCTGAAAGTGTGCCCTGGTCTAACGTACGGTATACCAAAATAAGGGGGCATACCTTAAAATGAAATAAATATGAAATGGGTGAAATGAGTACTCATATGAGGAGTGTGCTAGAGTAAAGGCCTGATAAAAGGGGCGGGTGGGCGGGTATCGCGCACTGGAACCGACGAGGAAGGATGGGCGAACGGCTGCTTATATACCACCGGGCTCCACCCATAATTTCAGGCCACCA